>NC_066356.1:11067306-12290655 GCF_024516045.1 Bombus affinis | reverse complement strand
CCCCAACCTAACCCCCAACCCTAACCCCAACCTAACCCCAACCTAACCCCAACCTAACCCCAACCTAACCCCAACCTAACCCCAACCTAACCCCAACCTAACCCCAACCTAACCCCAACCTAACCCCAACCTAACCCCAACCTAACCCCAACCTAACCCCAACCTAACCCCAACCTAACCCCAACCTAACCCCAACCTAACCCCAACCTAACCCCAACCTAACCCCAACCTAACCCCAACCTAACCCCAACCTAACCCCAACCTAACCCCAACCTAACCCCAACCTAACCCCAACCTAACCCCAACCTAACCCCAACCTAACCCCAACCTAACCCCAACCTAACCCCAACCTAACCCCAACCTAACCCCAACCTAACCCCAACCTAACCCCAACCTAACCCCAACCTAACCCCAACCTAACCTAACCCCAACCTAACCCCAACCTAACCCCAACCTAACCCCAACCTAACCCCAACCTAACCCCAACCTAACCCCAACCTAACCCCAACCTAACCCCAACCTAACCCCAACCTTTTTTTTTTTTTTTTTTTTTTTTTTTTTTTTTTTTTTTTTTTTTTTCGTGGAGGAAACCTTCATAGGCGCCCCGCGCCCTCCGGGGAGAGGACGCCGGGTAGTGCCGGATTCGTACCGGCTAAAAACCTCCACGGTGGCCGTACTTGACGCCTGGCGGAAAGGGCCCTAGAAACGCTCATTAGCATGTCATCACGAGCCCCCTCCGCGCCGAGTTCACCTCGAGTTATGCCAAACTAACTAACGGCGCGATGCGCGGCCACCGCGCATCGCGCCACCCCCGACGGGCCGCCGTGCAAGACCTCCTGGTTCCCCGACCAGGTGATTTGGCGACACCGCGGCGCCGAAGAGGCCGGCGACTAAAACCCACCTGACAGCGAAGCGGTCCGAGCTCGCCTGGAAATGGCGTGCCCGCGACTCCCAGCCCGACGTCGTCCACCTATCCGTTCGAAATGGGAATCCCGTTCTCTCTCGCGCTCTGCCGCCTCCTTCTGAAGCATCACCTGCTCGCAGAATGTGACGACCGCCTTCCGACTCCTCTCGTTCGCCAGCAGCGCACCGAACACGGCCGGCGGAGAGAGATCTCTCCCTATCTCAGCAACGAGGGCGCGGCGAAGTAACGCCCACGCCGGACAGTGCTCCAGTGTATGTTGCGCCGAATCCACATACGCATCACAGTGGTGGCAACGCGCGGTCGCTTCTTTCCCGATTCGGTGCAGGTATTCACCGAAGCACCCGTGCCCAGTGAGCACCTGCGTCACCCTGTAGGTCAAGGGAGGTCCGCCGCCGTCCAACCAATCGTCCCAGTTTGGCACGACAGCCTCGATGACCCTGAGGCCTGGCGCGCCGGATCCCGTTGCGAGACCGGCCCGCCACGAATCCAATAAGGTTCGTCGAGCCTGCATCACAGCGTCACCGCGTGCCGCCTCGTCCACCCCGCCTGACGGTGCTCGCGTGTGTTGATAAATCTCAGAAGACCGTAGGGCCTCCAACTCGAACGGGGGGAGCCCCGCGAGCAACGACGCCGCCGTGGCCGAGACTGTGCGATACGCTCTCACCGTCCTAACGGCTACCGTACGATGCAGTCTTCTGACCAACAGGAGACTGCAACGATTGGCCAACAGGCTTCCCGCCCAGATCGGAGCACCGTAAAGGAGCCTCGATCGCACAACCCCGGCGTACAACCGACGCACTCCGACGCCCGGTCCGCCGAGCCGAGGCAACAGACGCCCCAGAGCGTTGGCTGTAGCCTCGACGGACGGTACCAGACGCTCGAAATGATGGCCGAAGGTCCAATGGCTGTCGAGAGTCAGACCCAGATATTTCATCCGGGTACCAACCTCGACCTCGACCCCTCCCAAACGCAGCCGGTAACCCGTCGGAGGCGTCCCGTGATCGGCCTTCTTGCACAACCTAACCCGTCCCGTCATTCGAATTAACAACAACAATTAACAACAGCAACCCGTGCCTGTCCCGTTGCTCGAATAACCTACCCGAGCCTGCCCCGTTACTCCAATTACCAACCGGAACCCGAACCGAACCTGTCCCGTCACCCAGCTTCCCGAACCTCGCCAACCTTGTCACCCAACTTCCCAACCCGCGCCAACCCCGTCACTCAAATTTCCAAACCTCGACAACCCCGTCACCCTACTGCCCAACCCTCGCAAACCCCGTCGAACTACTTCCCAACCCTCGCCAACCCTGTCACCCAACTTCCCAACCCGCGCCAACCCCGTCACTCAAATTTCCAACCCTCGCCAACCCCGTCACCCTACTGCCCAGCCCTCGCAAACCCCGGCGAACTACTTCCCAACCCGCGCCAACCCCGTCACTCAAATTTCCAACCCTGCCAGACCCCGTCGGCTATCTCCCCGACCGTTCTATAACCCTATAGCCCTAGCCCTAGGCGATGCCCGGGTTATCCGGGTCCGGTATAGCGGCAACGCTCAGAAATGATGTCGTTAGCAAAAGACATGCTAGATGTACAAAATAGAATGGAATCACGATGCACTTAACATACGTATGTATCTATCTCTGTGAGTTGATGCGATGTGCGTGATAGGTGTAAAAGAAGAATCACTCGACATTCTTCAACGGAAATTATTTATTAATTTCTTTATTTATATAGGTTCACTATATACCTTTCTGCGCAGGACGCGTTATACGATTATCGGTTAGCGGTTACAAGTTCGAGCTCGGTGCGTTACGTCCGAGGATACGCAATCGTTGGATTCGTTCAGGAAAGTGTTGGTTCGGAAAGTGAGGAAAATGGACGTCGCTGTTAATTGACTAAACTCTGTGTTCGTCGCTGGAAATGGATGTAAGGCACCATTGAGGGAAAGTTGCTAGCGCGGAGCGTCGTACGTCAGGAAAAGCAGATTTCCTGTGTTTCCCCGTAGCGGATGCTATATGTAGGGACTGTTGAGGCAAAGATTATTTGTCCCTTTAGAGAACCTTGGCTACGTAAATCATAAGATTTATAGCGGGTCCCGGTCCTAACTGAAAATATATTCGGTGAACGTGTATCGACATCTGGCCGTCGTCTTCTTCGAAGGGTAGAGCCTTTATGTAGCGAACCGAGGGATACAAACCGTTGGGAAGTTCGCTGCGGAGTGCCGCTACCTATGTTATGGATGTAGTATCCTAAATGGTGTCTGGAGCAAGGACAAGTAAGAATGTTCTCTTTTTTTTTTTTTTTTGTAGAGATACCTTATGTTCTCCTTGATAGTAGTAGTTGTCGTCTCACGGTGTCCCACGGTGCAGCCCAGTCTGGATCATCCAAAATTCTGTTCGCGGCATTTGGAGATCCAAACCGGACTGGTGCGTAGTTCTTAGCTTGGCATCGTTTACCAAAGATTAATCAACGGATTAATTTTTTGGAAAACGATGCCAATTACCAGGTCTCACCACGAGGAGGTGACTACGCAAGAGACCCGCCCATGGGTTATTTATCTTTATACATTCATCTCGACATTCAACCCATTGGCAGAATGTCGAGTACCGTCTCTACTTGACCATGGGCCTGCGTAAAGAAATAGTTGTTTCGTACCCTAACTGCGAAACACATATCTCCAACGCAGCAGTTACATGAATCTTCACAAACGTAGAACAACATACATAAAACAACATCTATATCCCACACAAAGATTACATCGATCAGTACATATATCGTACATATATCAGTACATAATTCGTAGCCCTACCGGCAGCATTCGGTATCAAAGACACATTTATCTAACTTGGAACGAGTGAAAGAAAATGAAGCTAACGAACGCACTATCAAACCTACACGACGTACTCCCGTGCACCGGATAACCCGAAGGATTAGCGGAAAGCCCAAGTATTGACCATAACTCGATTCCTGTTTCGCCGTTCGAAACTTATACGAGTCGCGGTCGATGGCGCCGACCGATGATGCCAGTGATCCGCTGGTGATCCAGCCGTGGATCCAGCACATAGGCCGGCAACTTAACACACTCCAACTGAACATGTGGAACCCGGGGAGGGGCCGCTGAACAGGATTACGAAGGCAGAGGCCTCAACTGAACAGTGGGGCCCACCCCTGTGGAGGGGCCGCTGAACAGGATTACGAAGGCATGATCTTCGACTGAACAGTGGGGCCCACCCCCACGGGCCCGAACAGGATTACGGAGGACGTGAAATTACAGGTCCCTGCCCGAGTACCGAAGTACCAATCGGACAGGAGTGCAGATCCACGACTGAATCCCCAACAGATTCGCAAGCATCAGCGGCGCGACGACAACTCCCGCGATTCGATGCGAACGTCGAGCAGTCGTCGAGCAGTCACCAAGACTGAGGTGTGCTTGGGCCGCCTTACGAATCCAAAGAGTTGTCCAGTGCACGTTGACCCGCACGTACCCGGAATACGCACGAGCGAGTACGTCACGCGACAGTTTGAAACAACTGAGCGATCGCGTACCGACAAATCGCGGATACAATTTTTCGTTCCAAGATGGATAAGTGTCGTTGTACAGAATGAGCTCACAATGCACTGAACATAGGTGTCTATCTTACCATTAATTAAGCCTAAAACGCACGCATTCTACGGTGTCCGCCGGCGTCCAACGATATCCAACGATGTCCAACGATGTCCAACGGTGTCCAACGGTGTCCAACGATGTCCCGCGGTGCAGCCCAGTCTGGATCATCCAAAATTCTGTTCGCGGCATTTGGAGATCCAAACCGGACTGGTGCGTAGTTCTTAGCTTGGCATCGTTTTCCAAAGATTAATCAACGGATTAATTTTTTGGAAAACGATGCCAATTACCAGGTCTCACCACGAGGAGGTGACTACGCAAGAGACCCGCCCATGGGTTATTTATCTTTATACATTCATCTCGACATTCAACCCATTGGCAGAATGTCGAGTACCGTCTCTACTTGAACATGGGCCTGCGTAAAGAAATAGTTGTTTCGTACCCTAACTGCGAAACACATATCTCCAACGCAGCAGTTACATGAATCTTCACAAACGTAGAACAACATACATAAAACAACATCTATATCCCACACAAAGATTACATCGATCAGTACATATATCGTACATATATCAGTACATAATTCGTAGCCCTACCGGCAGCATTCGGTATCAAAGACACATTTATCTAACTTGGAACGAGTGAAAGAAAATGAAGCTAACGAACGTACTATCAAACCTACACGACGTACTCCAGTGCACCGGATAACCCGAAGGATTAGCGGAAAGCCCAAGTATTGACCATAACTCGATTCCTGTTTCGCGGTTCGAAACTTATACGAGTCGCGGTCGATGGCGCCGACCGATGATGCCAGTGATCCGCTGGTGATCCAGCCGTGGATCCAGCACATAGGCCGACAACTTAACACACTCCAACTGAACATGTGGAACCCGGGGAGGGGCCGCTGAACAGGATTACGAAGGCAGAGGCCTCAACTGAACAGTGGGGCCCACCCCTGTGGAGGGGCCGCTGAACAGGATTACGAAGGCATGATCTTCGACTGAACAGTGGGGCCCACCCCCACGGGCCCGAACAGGATTACGGAGGACGTGAAATTACAGGTCCCTGCCCGAGTACCGAAGTACCAATCGGACAGGAGTGCAGATCCACGACTGAATCCCCAACAGATTCGCAAGCATCAGCGGCGCGACGACAACTCCCGCGATTCGATGCGAACGTCGAGCAGTCGTCGAGCAGTCACCAAGACTGAGGTGTGCTTGGGCCGCCTTACGAATCCAAAGAGTTGTCCAGTGCACGTTGACCCGCACGTACCCGGAATACGCACGAGCGAGTACGTCACGCGACAGTTTGAAACAACTGAGCGATCGCGTACCGACAAATCGCGGATACAATTTTTCGTTCCAAGATGGATAAGTGTCGTTGTACAGAATGAGCTCACAATGCACTGAACATAGGTGTCTATCTTACCATTAATTAAGCCTAAAACGCACGCATTCTACGGTGTCCGCCGGCGTCCAACGATATCCAACGATGTCCAACGATGTCCAACGGTGTCCAACGGTGTCCAACGATGTCCCGCGGTGCAGCCCAGTCTGGATCATCCAAAATTCTGTTCGCGGCATTTGGAGATCCAAACCGGACTGGTGCGTAGTTCTTAGCTTGGCATCGTTTTCCAAAGATTAATCAACGGATTAATTTTTTGGAAAACGATGCCAATTACCAGGTCTCACCACAAGGAGGTGACTACGCAAGAGACCCGCCCATGGGTTATTTATCTTTATACATTCATCTCGACATTCAACCCATTGGCAGAATGTCGAGTACCGTCTCTACTTGAACATGGGCCTGCGTAAAGAAATAGTTGTTTCGTACCCTAACTGCGAAACACATATCTCCAACGCAGCAGTTACATGAATCTTCACAAACGTAGAACAACATACATAAAACAACATCTATATCCCACACAAAGATTACATCGATCAGTACATATATCGTACATATATCAGTACATAATTCGTAGCCCTACCGGCAGCATTCGATATCAAAGACACATTTATCTAACTTGGAACGAGTGAAAGAAAATGAAGCTAACGAACGTACTATCAAACCTACACGACGTACTCCAGTGCACCGGATAACCCGAAGGATTAGCGGAAAGCCCAAGTATTGACCATAACTCGATTCCTGTTTCGCGGTTCGAAACTTATACGAGTCGCGGTCGATGGCGCCGACCGATGATGCCAGTGATCCGCTGGTGATCCAGCCGTGGATCCAGCACATAGGCCGACAACTTAACACACTCCAACTGAACATGTGGAACCCGGGGAGGGGCCGCTGAACAGGATTACGAAGGCAGAGGCCTCAACTGAACAGTGGGGCCCACCCCTGTGGAGGGGCCGCTGAACAGGATTACGAAGGCATGATCTTCGACTGAACAGTGGGGCCCACCCCCACGGGCCCGAACAGGATTACGGAGGACGTGAAATTACAGGTCCCTGCCCGAGTACCGAAGTACCAATCGGACAGGAGTGCAGATCCACGACTGAATCCCCAACAGATTCGCAAGCATCAGCGGCGCGACGACAACTCCCGCGATTCGATGCGAACGTCGAGCAGTCGTCGAGCAGTCACCAAGACTGAGGTGTGCTTGGGCCGCCTTACGAATCCAAAGAGTTGTCCAGTGCACGTTGACCCGCACGTACCCGGAATACGCACGAGCGAGTACGTCACGCGACAGTTTGAAACAACTGAGCGATCGCGTACCGACAAATCGCGGATACAATTTTTCGTTCCAAGATGGATAAGTGTCGTTGTACAGAATGAGCTCACAATGCACTGAACATAGGTGTCTATCTTACCATTAATTAAGCCTAAAACGCACGCATTCTACGGTGTCCGCCGGCGTCCAACGATATCCAACGATGTCCAACGATGTCCAACGGTGTCCAACGGTGTCCAACGATGTCCCGCGGTGCAGCCCAGTCTGGATCATCCAAAATTCTGTTCGCGGCATTTGGAGATCCAAACCGGACTGGTGCGTAGTTCTTAGCTTGGCATCGTTTTCCAAAGATTAATCAACGGATTAATTTTTTGGAAAACGATGCCAATTACCAGGTCTCACCACGAGGAGGTGACTACGCAAGAGACCCGCCCATGGGTTATTTATCTTTATACATTCATCTCGACATTCAACCCATTGGCAGAATGTCGAGTACCGTCTCTACTTGAACATGGGCCTGCGTAAAGAAATAGTTGTTTCGTACCCTAACTGCGAAACACATATCTCCAACGCAGCAGTTACATGAATCTTCACAAACGTAGAACAACATACATAAAACAACATCTATATCCCACACAAAGATTACATCGATCAGTACATATATCGTACATATATCAGTACATAATTCGTAGCCCTACCGGCAGCATTCGGTATCAAAGACACATTTATCTAACTTGGAACGAGTGAAAGAAAATGAAGCTAACGAACGTGCTATCAAACCTACACGACGTACTCCAGTGCACCGGATAACCCGAAGGATTAGCGGAAAGCCCAAGTATTGACCATAACTCGATTCCTGTTTCGCGGTTCGAAACTTATACGAGTCGCGGTCGATGGCGCCGACCGATGATGCCAGTGATCCGCTGGTGATCCAGCCGTGGATCCAGCACATAGGCCGACAACTTAACACACTCCAACTGAACATGTGGAACCCGGGGAGGGGCCGCTGAACAGGATTACGAAGGCAGAGGCCTCAACTGAACAGTGGGGCCCACCCCTGTGGAGGGGCCGCTGAACAGGATTACGAAGGCATGATCTTCGACTGAACAGTGGGGCCCACCCCCACGGGCCCGAACAGGATTACGGAGGACGTGAAATTACAGGTCCCTGCCCGAGTACCGAAGTACCAATCGGACAGGAGTGCAGATCCACGACTGAATCCCCAACAGATTCGCAAGCATCAGCGGCGCGACGACAACTCCCGCGATTCGATGCGAACGTCGAGCAGTCGTCGAGCAGTCACCAAGACTGAGGTGTGCTTGGGCCGCCTTACGAATCCAAAGAGTTGTCCAGTGCACGTTGACCCGCACGTACCCGGAATACGCACGAGCGAGTACGTCACGCGACAGTTTGAAACAACTGAGCGATCGCGTACCGACAAATCGCGGATACAATTTTTCGTTCCAAGATGGATAAGTGTCGTTGTACAGAATGAGCTCACAATGCACTGAACATAGGTGTCTATCTTACCATTAATTAAGCCTAAAACGCACGCATTCTACGGTGTCCGCCGGCGTCCAACGATATCCAACGATGTCCAACGATGTCCAACGGTGTCCAACGGTGTCCAACGATGTCCCGCGGTGCAGCCCAGTCTGGATCATCCAAAATTCTGTTCGCGGCATTTGGAGATCCAAACCGGACTGGTGCGTAGTTCTTAGCTTGGCATCGTTTTCCAAAGATTAATCAACGGATTAATTTTTTGGAAAACGATGCCAATTACCAGGTCTCACCACAAGGAGGTGACTACGCAAGAGACCCGCCCATGGGTTATTTATCTTTATACATTCATCTCGACATTCAACCCATTGGCAGAATGTCGAGTACCGTCTCTACTTGAACATGGGCCTGCGTAAAGAAATAGTTGTTTCGTACCCTAACTGCGAAACACATATCTCCAACGCAGCAGTTACATGAATCTTCACAAACGTAGAACAACATACATAAAACAACATCTATATCCCACACAAAGATTACATCGATCAGTACATATATCGTACATATATCAGTACATAATTCGTAGCCCTACCGGCAGCATTCGATATCAAAGACACATTTATCTAACTTGGAACGAGTGAAAGAAAATGAAGCTAACGAACGTACTATCAAACCTACACGACGTACTCCAGTGCACCGGATAACCCGAAGGATTAGCGGAAAGCCCAAGTATTGACCATAACTCGATTCCTGTTTCGCGGTTCGAAACTTATACGAGTCGCGGTCGATGGCGCCGACCGATGATGCCAGTGATCCGCTGGTGATCCAGCCGTGGATCCAGCACATAGGCCGACAACTTAACACACTCCAACTGAACATGTGGAACCCGGGGAGGGGCCGCTGAACAGGATTACGAAGGCAGAGGCCTCAACTGAACAGTGGGGCCCACCCCTGTGGAGGGGCCGCTGAACAGGATTACGAAGGCATGATCTTCGACTGAACAGTGGGGCCCACCCCCACGGGCCCGAACAGGATTACGGAGGACGTGAAATTACAGGTCCCTGCCCGAGTACCGAAGTACCAATCGGACAGGAGTGCAGATCCACGACTGAATCCCCAACAGATTCGCAAGCATCAGCGGCGCGACGACAACTCCCGCGATTCGATGCGAACGTCGAGCAGTCGTCGAGCAGTCACCAAGACTGAGGTGTGCTTGGGCCGCCTTACGAATCCAAAGAGTTGTCCAGTGCACGTTGACCCGCACGTACCCGGAATACGCACGAGCGAGTACGTCACGCGACAGTTTGAAACAACTGAGCGATCGCGTACCGACAAATCGCGGATACAATTTTTCGTTCCAAGATGGATAAGTGTCGTTGTACAGAATGAGCTCACAATGCACTGAACATAGGTGTCTATCTTACCATTAATTAAGCCTAAAACGCACGCATTCTACGGTGTCCGCCGGCGTCCAACGATATCCAACGATGTCCAACGATGTCCAACGGTGTCCAACGGTGTCCAACGATGTCCCGCGGTGCAGCCCAGTCTGGATCATCCAAAATTCTGTTCGCGGCATTTGGAGATCCAAACCGGACTGGTGCGTAGTTCTTAGCTTGGCATCGTTTTCCAAAGATTAATCAACGGATTAATTTTTTGGAAAACGATGCCAATTACCAGGTCTCACCACGAGGAGGTGACTACGCAAGAGACCCGCCCATGGGTTATTTATCTTTATACATTCATCTCGACATTCAACCCATTGGCAGAATGTCGAGTACCGTCTCTACTTGAACATGGGCCTGCGTAAAGAAATAGTTGTTTCGTACCCTAACTGCGAAACACATATCTCCAACGCAGCAGTTACATGAATCTTCACAAACGTAGAACAACATACATAAAACAACATCTATATCCCACACAAAGATTACATCGATCAGTACATATATCGTACATATATCAGTACATAATTCGTAGCCCTACCGGCAGCATTCGGTATCAAAGACACATTTATCTAACTTGGAACGAGTGAAAGAAAATGAAGCTAACGAACGTGCTATCAAACCTACACGACGTACTCCAGTGCACCGGATAACCCGAAGGATTAGCGGAAAGCCCAAGTATTGACCATAACTCGATTCCTGTTTCGCGGTTCGAAACTTATACGAGTCGCGGTCGATGGCGCCGACCGATGATGCCAGTGATCCGCTGGTGATCCAGCCGTGGATCCAGCACATAGGCCGACAACTTAACACACTCCAACTGAACATGTGGAACCCGGGGAGGGGCCGCTGAACAGGATTACGAAGGCAGAGGCCTCAACTGAACAGTGGGGCCCACCCCTGTGGAGGGGCCGCTGAACAGGATTACGAAGGCATGATCTTCGACTGAACAGTGGGGCCCACCCCCACGGGCCCGAACAGGATTACGGAGGACGTGAAATTACAGGTCCCTGCCCGAGTACCGAAGTACCAATCGGACAGGAGTGCAGATCCACGACTGAATCCCCAACAGATTCGCAAGCATCAGCGGCGCGACGACAACTCCCGCGATTCGATGCGAACGTCGAGCAGTCGTCGAGCAGTCACCAAGACTGAGGTGTGCTTGGGCCGCCTTACGAATCCAAAGAGTTGTCCAGTGCACGTTGACCCGCACGTACCCGGAATACGCACGAGCGAGTACGTCACGCGACAGTTTGAAACAACTGAGCGATCGCGTACCGACAAATCGCGGATACAATTTTTCGTTCCAAGATGGATAAGTGTCGTTGTACAGAATGAGCTCACAATGCACTGAACATAGGTGTCTATCTTACCATTAATTAAGCCTAAAACGCACGCATTCTACGGTGTCCCCCGGCGTCCAACGATATCCAACGATGTCCAACGATGTCCAACGATGTCCAACGATGTCCAACGACGTCCAACGGTGTCCAACGGTGTCCAACGGTGTCCAACGGTGTCCAACGATGTCCAACGGTGTCCAACGGTGTCCAACGGTGTCCAACGGTGTCCAACGGTGTCAAACGATGTCCAACGGTGTCCAACGATGTCCAACGGTGTCCAACGATGTCCAACGGTGTCCAACGGTGTCCAACGGTATCCAACGGTGTCCAACGATGTCCAACGGTGTCCAACGGTGTCCAACGGTGTCCAACGGTGTCCAACGGTGTCCAACGGTGTCCCACGGTGCAGCCCAGTCTGGATCATCCAAAATTCTGTTCGCGGCATTTGGAGATCCAAACCGGACTGGTGCGTAGTTCTTAGCTTGGCATCGTTTTCCAAAGATTAATCAACGGATTAATTTTTTGGAAAACGATGCCAATTACCAGGTCTCACCACGAGGAGGTGACTACGCAAGAGACCCGCCCATGGGTTATTTATCTTTATACATTCATCTCGACATTCAACCCATTGGCAGAATGTCGAGTACCGTCTCTACTTGACCATGGGCCTGCGTAAAGAAATAGTTGTTTCGTACCCTAACTGCGAAACACATATCTCCAACGCAGCAGTTACATGAATCTTCACAAACGTAGAACAACATACATAAAACAACATCTATATCCCACACAAAGATTACATCGATCAGTACATATATCGTACATATATCAGTACATAATTCGTAGCCCTACCGGCAGCATTCGGTATCAAAGACACATTTATCTAACTTGGAACGAGTGAAAGAAAATGAAGCTAACGAACGTGCTATCAAACCTACACGACGTACTCCAGTGCACCGGATAACCCGAAGGATTAGCGGAAAGCCCAAGTATTGACCATAACTCGATTCCTGTTTCGCGGTTCGAAACTTATACGAGTCGCGGTCGATGGCGCCGACCGATGATGCCAGTGATCCGCTGGTGATCCAGCCGTGGATCCAGCACATAGGCCGACAACTTAACACACTCCAACTGAACATGTGGAACCCGGGGAGGGGCCGCTGAACAGGATTACGAAGGCAGAGGCCTCAACTGAACAGTGGGGCCCACCCCTGTGGAGGGGCCGCTGAACAGGATTACGAAGGCATGATCTTCGACTGAACAGTGGGGCCCACCCCCACGGGCCCGAACAGGATTACGGAGGACGTGAAATTACAGGTCCCTGCCCGAGTACCGAAGTACCAATCGGACAGGAGTGCAGATCCACGACTGAATCCCCAACAGATTCGCAAGCATCAGCGGCGCGACGACAACTCCCGCGATTCGATGCGAACGTCGAGCAGTCGTCGAGCAGTCACCAAGACTGAGGTGTGCTTGGGCCGCCTTACGAATCCAAAGAGTTGTCCAGTGCACGTTGACCCGCACGTACCCGGAATACGCACGAGCGAGTACGTCACGCGACAGTTTGAAACAACTGAGCGATCGCGTACCGACAAATCGCGGATACAATTTTTCGTTCCAAGATGGATAAGTGTCGTTGTACAGAATGAGCTCACAATGCACTGAACATAGGTGTCTATCTTACCATTAACTAAGCCTAAAACGCACGCATTCTACGGTGTCCGCCGGCGTCCAACGATATCCAACGATGTCCAACGATGTCCAACGGTGTCCAACGGTGTCCAACGATGTCCCACGGTGCAGCCCAGTCTGGATCATCCAAAATTCTGTTCGCGGCATTTGGAGATCCAAACCGGACTGGTGCGTAGTTCTGAGCTTGGCATCGTTTTGCAAAGATTAATCAACGGATTAATTTTTTGGAAAACGATGCCAATTACCAGGTCTCACCACGAGGAGGTGACTACGCAAGAGACCCGCCCATGGGTTATTTATCTTTATAGATTCATCTCGACATTCAACCCATTGGCAGAATGTCGAGTACCGTCTCTACTTGAACATGGGCCTGCGTAAAGAAATAGTTGTTTCGTACCCTAACTGCGAAACACATATCTCCAACGCAGCAGTTACATGAATCTTCACAAACGTAGAACGACATACATAAAACAACATCTATATCCCACACAAAGATTACATCGATCAGTACATATATCGTACATATATCAGTACATAATTCGTAGCCCTACCGGCAGCATTCGGTATCAAAGACACATTTATCTAACTTGGAACGAGTAAAAGAAAATGAAGCTAACGAACGTACTATCAAACCTACACGACGTACTCCCGTGCACCGGATAACCCGAAGGATTAGCGGAAAGCCCAAGTATTGACGATAACTCGATTCCTGTTTCGCCGTTCGAAACTTATACGAGTCGCGGTCGATGGCGCCGACCGATGATGCCAGTGATCCGCTGGTGATCCAGCCGTGGATCCAGCACATAGGCCGGCAACTTAACACACTCCAACTGAACATGTGGAACCCGGGGAGGGGCCGCTGAACAGGATTACGAAGGCAGAGGCCTCAACTGAACAGTGGGGCCCACCCCTGTGGAGGGGCCGCTGAACAGGATTACGAAGGCATGATCTTCGACTGAACAGTGGGGCCCACCCCCACGGGCCCGAACAGGATTACGGAGGACGTGAAATTACAGGTCCCTGCCCGAGTAGCGAAGTACCAATCGGACAGGAGTGCAGATCCACGACTGAATCCCCAACAGATTCGCAAGCATCAGCGGCGCGACGACAACTCCCGCGATTCGATGCGAACGTCGAGCAGTCGTCGAGCAGTCACCAAGACTGAGGTGTGCTTGGGCCGCCTTACGAATCCAAAGAGTTGTCCAGTGCACGTTGACCCGCACGTACCCGGAATACGCACGAGCGAGTACGTCACGCGACAGTTTGAAACAACTGAGCGATCGCGTACCGACAAATCGCGGATACAATTTTTCGTTCCAAGATGGATAAGTGTCGTTGTACAGAATGAGCTCACAATGCACTGAACATAGGTGTCTATCTTACCATTAACTAAGCCTAAAACGCACGCATTCTACGGTGTCCGCCGGCGTCCAACGGTGTCCAACGGTGTCCAACGTCGTACAACGGTGTCCAACGGTGTCCAACGGTGTCCCACGGTGCAGCCCAGTCTGGATCATCCAAAATACTGTTCGCGGCATTTGGAGATCCAAACCGGACTGGTGCGTAGTTCTTAGCTTGGCATCGTTTTCCAAAGATTAATCAACGGATTAATTTTTTGGAAAACGATGCCAATTACCAGGTCTCACCACGAGGAGGTGACTACGCAAGAGACCCGCCCATGGGTTATTTATCTTTATACATTCATCTCGACATTCAACCCATTGGCAGAATGTCGAGTACCGTCTCTACTTGAACATGGGCCTGCGTAAAGAAATAGTTGTTTCGTACCCTAACTGCGAAACACATATCTCCAACGCAGCAGTTACATGAATCTTCACAAACGTAGAACAACATACATAAAACAACATCTATATCCCACACAAAGATTACATCGATCAGTACATATATCGTACATATATCAGTACATAATTCGTAGCCCTACCGGCAGCATTCGGTATCAAAGACACATTTATCTAACTTGGAACGAGTGAAAGAAAATGAAGCTAACGAACGTACTATCAAACCTACACGACGTACTCCCGTGCACCGGATAACCCGAAGGATTAGCGGAAAGCCCAAGTATTGACCATAACTCGATTCCTGTTTCGCCGTTCGAAACTTATACGAGTCGCGGTCGATGGCGCCGACCGATGATGCCAGTGATCCGCTGGTGATCCAGCCGTGGATCCAGCACATAGGCCGACAACTTAACACACTCCAACTGAACATGTGGAACCCGGGGAGGGGCCGCTGAACAGGATTACGAAGGCAGAGGCCTCAACTGAACAGTGGGGCCCACCCCTGTGGAGGGGCCGCTGAACAGTATTACGAAGGCACGATCTTCGACTGAACAGTGGGGCCCACCCCCACGGGCCCGAACAGGATTACGGAGGACGTGAAATTACAGGTCCCTGCCCGAGTACCGAAGTACCAATCGGACAGGAGTGCAGATCCACGACTGAATCCCCAACAGATTCGCAAGCATCAGCGGCGCGACGACAACTCCCGCGATTCGATGCGAACGTCGAGCAGTCGTCGAGCAGTCACCAAGACTGAGGTGTGCTTGGGCCGCCTTACGAATCCAAAGAGTTGTCCAGTGCACGTTGACCCGCACGTACCCGGAATACGCACGAGCGAGTACGTCACGCGACAGTTTGAAACAACTGAGCGATCGCGTACCGACAAATCGCGGATACAATTTTTCGTTCCAAGATGGATAAGTGTCGTTGTACAGAATGAGCTCACAATGCACTGAACATAGGTGTCTATCTTACCATTAATTAAGCCTAAAACGCACGCATTCTACGGTGTCCCCCGGCGTCCAACGATATCCAACGACGTCCAACGATGTCCAACGATGTCCAACGATGTCCAACGACGTCCAACGGTGTCCAACGGTGTCCAACGGTGTCCAACGGTGTCCAACGATGTCCAGCGGTGTCCAACGGTGTCCAACGGTGTCCAACGGTGTCCAACGGTGTCCAACGATGTCCAACGGTGTCCAACGATGTCCAACGGTGTCCAACGATGTCCAACGGTGTCCAACGGTGTCCAACGGTGTCCAACGGTGTCCAACGGTGTCCAACGATGTCCAACGATGTCCAACGACGTCCAACGGTGTCCAACGATGTCCAACGGTGTCCAACGGTGTCCAACGATGTCCAACGGTGTCCAACGGTGTCCAACGGTGTCCAACGGTGTCCAACGGTGTCCAACGATGTCCAACGGTGTCCAACGATGTCCAGCGGTGTCCAACGGTGTCCAACGTCGTACAACGGTGTCCAACGGTGTCCAACGGTGTCCCACGGTGCAGCCCAGTCTGGATCATCCAAAATACTGTTCGCGGCATTTGGAGATCCAAACCGGACTGGTGCGTAGTTCTTAGCTTGGCATCGTTTTCCAAAGATTAATCAACGGATTAATTTTTTGGAAAACGATGCCAATTACCAGGTCTCACCACGAGGAGGTGACTACGCAAGAGACCCGCCCATGGGTTATTTATCTTTATACATTCATCTCGACATTCAACCCATTGGCAGAATGTCGAGTACCGTCTCTACTTGAACATGGGCCTGCGTAAAGAAATAGTTGTTTCGTACCCTAACTGCGAAACACATATCTCCAACGCAGCAGTTACATGAATCTTCACAAACGTAGAACAACATACATAAAACAACATCTATATCCCACACAAAGATTACATCGATCAGTACATATATCGTACATATATCAGTACATAATTCGTAGCCCTACCGGCAGCATTCGGTATCAAAGACACATTTATCTAACTTGGAACGAGTGAAAGAAAATGAAGCTAACGAACGTGCTATCAAACCTACACGACGTACTCCAGTGCACCGGATAACCCGAAGGATTAGCGGAAAGCCCAAGTATTGACCATAACTCGATTCCTGTTTCGCGGTTCGAAACTTATACGAGTCGCGGTCGATGGCGCCGACCGATGATGCCAGTGATCCGCTGGTGATCCAGCCGTGGATCCAGCACATAGGCCGACAACTTAACACACTCCAACTGAACATGTGGAACCCGGGGAGGGGCCGCTGAACAGGATTACGAAGGCAGAGGCCTCAACTGAACAGTGGGGCCCACCCCTGTGGAGGGGCCGCTGAACAGGATTACGAAGGCATGATCTTCGACTGAACAGTGGGGCCCACCCCCACGGGCCCGAACAGGATTACGGAGGACGTGAAATTACAGGTCCCTGCCCGAGTACCGAAGTACCAATCGGACAGGAGTGCAGATCCACGACTGAATCCCCAACAGATTCGCAAGCATCAGCGGCGCGACGACAACTCCCGCGATTCGATGCGAACGTCGAGCAGTCGTCGAGCAGTCACCAAGACTGAGGTGTGCTTGGGCCGCCTTACGAATCCAAAGAGTTGTCCAGTGCACGTTGACCCGCACGTACCCGGAATACGCACGAGCGAGTACGTCACGCGACAGTTTGAAACAACTGAGCGATCGCGTACCGACAAATCGCGGATACAATTTTTCGTTCCAAGATGGATAAGTGTCGTTGTACAGAATGAGCTCACAATGCACTGAACATAGGTGTCTATCTTACCATTAACTAAGCCTAAAACGCACGCATTCTACGGTGTCCGCCGGCGTCCAACGATATCCAACGATGTCCAACGATGTCCAACGGTGTCCAACGGTGTCCAACGATGTCCCACGGTGCAGCCCAGTCTGGATCATCCAAAATTCTGTTCGCGGCATTTGGAGATCCAAACCGGACTGGTGCGTAGTTCTGAGCTTGGCATCGTTTTGCAAAGATTAATCAACGGATTAATTTTTTGGAAAACGATGCCAATTACCAGGTCTCACCACGAGGAGGTGACTACGCAAGAGACCCGCCCATGGGTTATTTATCTTTATAGATTCATCTCGACATTCAACCCATTGGCAGAATGTCGAGTACCGTCTCTACTTGAACATGGGCCTGCGTAAAGAAATAGTTGTTTCGTACCCTAACTGCGAAACACATATCTCCAACGCAGCAGTTACATGAATCTTCACAAACGTAGAACAACATACATAAAACAACATCTATATCCCACACAAAGATTACATCGATCAGTACATATATCGTACATATATCAGTACATAATTCGTAGCCCTACCGGCAGCATTCGGTATCAAAGACACATTTATCTAACTTGGAACGAGTGAAAGAAAATGAAGCTAACGAACGTACTATCAAACCTACACGACGTACTCCCGTGCACCGGATAACCCGAAGGATTAGCGGAAAGCCCAAGTATTGACCATAACTCGATTCCTGTTTCGCCGTTCGAAACTTATACGAGTCGCGGTCGATGGCGCCGACCGATGATGCCAGTGATCCGCTGGTGATCCAGCCGTGGATCCAGCACATAGGCCGACAACTTAACACACTCCAACTGAACATGTGGAACCCGGGGAGGGGCCGCTGAACAGGATTACGAAGGCAGAGGCCTCAACTGAACAGTGGGGCCCACCCCTGTGGAGGGGCCGCTGAACAGGATTACGAAGGCATGATCTTCGACTGAACAGTGGGGCCCACCCCCACGGGCCCGAACAGGATTACGGAGGACGTGAAATTACAGGTCCCTGCCCGAGTACCGAAGTACCAATCGGACAGGAGTGCAGATCCACGACTGAATCCCCAACAGATTCGCAAGCATCAGCGGCGCGACGACAACTCCCGCGATTCGATGCGAACGTCGAGCAGTCGCCGAGCAGTCACCAAGACTGAGGTGTGCTTGGGCCGCCTTACGAATCCAAAGAGTTGTCCAGTGCACGTTGACCCGCACGTACCCGGAATACGCACGAGCGAGTACGTCACGCGACAGTTTGAAACAACTGAGCGATCGCGTACCGACAAATCGCGGATACAATATTTCGTTCCAAGATGGATAAGTGTCGTTGTACAGAATGAGCTCACAATGCACTGAACATAGGTGTCTATCTTACCATTAATTAAGCCTGAAACGCACGCATTCTACGGTGTCCCCCGGCGTCCAACGATATCCAACGATGTCCAACGATGTCCAACGATGTCCAACGATGTCCAACGACGTCCAACGGTGTCCAACGGTGTCCAACGGTGTCCAACGGTGTCCAACGATGTCCAACGGTGTCCAACGGTGTCCAACGGTGTCCAACGGTGTCCAACGGTGTCAAACGATGTCCAACGGTGTCCAACGATGTCCAACGGTGTCCAACGATGTCCAGCGGTGTCCAACGGTGTCCAACGGTGTCCAACGGTGTCCAACGGTGTCCAACGGTGTCCCACGGTGCAGCCCAGTCTGGATCATCCAAAATTCTGTTCGCGGCATTTGGAGATCCAAACCGGACTGGTGCGTAGTTCTTAGCTTGGCATCGTTTTCCAAAGATTAATCAACGGATTAATTTTTTGGAAAACGATGCCAATTACCAGGTCTCACCACGAGGAGGTGACTACGCAAGAGACCCGCCCATGGGTTATTTATCTTTATACATTCATCTCGACATTCAACCCATTGGCAGAATGTCGAGTACCGTCTCTACTTGAACATGGGCCTGCGTAAAGAAATAGTTGTTTCGTACCCTAACTGCGAAACACATATCTCCAACGCAGCAGTTACATGAATCTTCACAAACGTAGAACAACATACATAAAACAACATCTATATCCCACACAAAGATTACATCGATCAGTATATATATAGTACATATATCAGTACATAATTCGTAGCCCTACCGGCAGCATTCGGTATCAAAGACACATTTATCTAACTTGGAACGAGTGAAAGAAAATGAAGCTAACGAACGTACTATCAAACCTACACGACGTACTCCAGTGCACCGGATAACCCGAAGGATTAGCGGAAAGCCCAAGTATTGACCATAACTCGATTCCTGTTTCGCGGTTCGAAACTTATACGAGTCGCGGTCGATGGCGCCGACCGATGATGCCAGTGATCCGCTGGTGATCCAGCCGTGGATCCAGCACATAGGCCGACAACTTAACACACTCCAACTGAACATGTGGAACCCGGGGAGGGGCCGCTGAACAGGATTACGAAGGCAGAGGCCTCAACTGAACAGTGGGGCCCACCCCTGTGGAGGGGCCGCTGAACAGGATTACGAAGGCATGATCTTCGACTGAACAGTGGGGCCCACCCCCACGGGCCCGAACAGGATTACGGAGGACGTGAAATTACAGGTCCCTGCCCGAGTACCGAAGTACCAATCGGACAGGAGTGCAGATCCACGACTGAATCCCCAACAGATTCGCAAGCATCAGCGGCGCGACGACAACTCCCGCGATTCGATGCGAACGTCGAGCAGTCGTCGAGCAGTCACCAAGACTGAGGTGTGCTTGGGCCGCCTTACGAATCCAAAGAGTTGTCCAGTGCACGTTGACCCGCACGTACCCGGAATACGCACGAGCGAGTACGTCACGCGACAGTTTGAAACAACTGAGCGATCGCGTACCGACAAATCGCGGATACAATTTTTCGTTCCAAGATGGATAAGTGTCGTTGTACAGAATGAGCTCACAATGCACTGAACATAGGTGTCTATCTTACCATTAACTAAGCCTAAAACGCACGCATTCTACGGTGTCCGCCGGCGTCCAACGATATCCAACGATGTCCAACGATGTCCAACGGTGTCCAACGGTGTCCAACGATGTCCCACGGTGCAGCCCAGTCTGGATCATCCAAAATTCTGTTCGCGGCATTTGGAGATCCAAACCGGACTGGTGCGTAGTTCTGAGCTTGGCATCGTTTTGCAAAGATTAATCAACGGATTAATTTTTTGGAAAACGATGCCAATTACCAGGTCTCACCACGAGGAGGTGACTACGCAAGAGACCCGCCCATGGGTTATTTATCTTTATAGATTCATCTCGACATTCAACCCATTGGCAGAATGTCGAGTACCGTCTCTACTTGAACATGGGCCTGCGTAAAGAAATAGTTGTTTCGTACCCTAACTGCGAAACACATATCTCCAACGCAGCAGTTACATGAATCTTCACAAACGTAGAACAACATACATAAAACAACATCTATATCCCACACAAAGATTACATCGATCAGTACATATATCGTACATATATCAGTACATAATTCGTAGCCCTACCGGCAGCATTCGGTATCAAAGACACATTTATCTAACTTGGAACGAGTGAAAGAAAATGAAGCTAACGAACGTACTATCAAACCTACACGACGTACTCCCGTGCACCGGATAACCCGAAGGATTAGCGGAAAGCCCAAGTATTGACCATAACTCGATTCCTGTTTCGCCGTTCGAAACTTATACGAGTCGCGGTCGATGGCGCCGACCGATGATGCCAGTGATCCGCTGGTGATCCAGCCGTGGATCCAGCACATAGGCCGACAACTTAACACACTCCAACTGAACATGTGGAACCCGGGGAGGGGCCGCTGAACAGGATTACGAAGGCAGAGGCCTCAACTGAACAGTGGGGCCCACCCCTGTGGAGGGGCCGCTGAACAGGATTACGAAGGCATGATCTTCGACTGAACAGTGGGGCCCACCCCCACGGGCCCGAACAGGATTACGGAGGACGTGAAATTACAGGTCCCTGCCCGAGTACCGAAGTACCAATCGGACAGGAGTGCAGATCCACGACTGAATCCCCAACAGATTCGCAAGCATCAGCGGCGCGACGACAACTCCCGCGATTCGATGCGAACGTCGAGCAGTCGCCGAGCAGTCACCAAGACTGAGGTGTGCTTGGGCCGCCTTACGAATCCAAAGAGTTGTCCAGTGCACGTTGACCCGCACGTACCCGGAATACGCACGAGCGAGTACGTCACGCGACAGTTTGAAACAACTGAGCGATCGCGTACCGACAAATCGCGGATACAATATTTCGTTCCAAGATGGATAAGTGTCGTTGTACAGAATGAGCTCACAATGCACTGAACATAGGTGTCTATCTTACCATTAATTAAGCCTGAAACGCACGCATTCTACGGTGTCCCCCGGCGTCCAACGATATCCAACGATGTCCAACGATGTCCAACGATGTCCAACGATGTCCAACGACGTCCAACGGTGTCCAACGGTGTCCAACGGTGTCCAACGGTGTCCAACGATGTCCAACGGTGTCCAACGGTGTCCAACGGTGTCCAACGGTGTCCAACGGTGTCAAACGATGTCCAACGGTGTCCAACGATGTCCAACGGTGTCCAACGATGTCCAGCGGTGTCCAACGGTGTCCAACGGTGTCCAACGGTGTCCAACGGTGTCCAACGGTGTCCCACGGTGCAGCCCAGTCTGGATCATCCAAAATTCTGTTCGCGGCATTTGGAGATCCAAACCGGACTGGTGCGTAGTTCTTAGCTTGGCATCGTTTTCCAAAGATTAATCAACGGATTAATTTTTTGGAAAACGATGCCAATTACCAGGTCTCACCACGAGGAGGTGACTACGCAAGAGACCCGCCCATGGGTTATTTATCTTTATACATTCATCTCGACATTCAACCCATTGGCAGAATGTCGAGTACCGTCTCTACTTGAACATGGGCCTGCGTAAAGAAATAGTTGTTTCGTACCCTAACTGCGAAACACATATCTCCAACGCAGCAGTTACATGAATCTTCACAAACGTAGAACAACATACATAAAACAACATCTATATCCCACACAAAGATTACATCGATCAGTATATATATAGTACATATATCAGTACATAATTCGTAGCCCTACCGGCAGCATTCGGTATCAAAGACACATTTATCTAACTTGGAACGAGTGAAAGAAAATGAAGCTAACGAACGTACTATCAAACCTACACGACGTACTCCAGTGCACCGGATAACCCGAAGGATTAGCGGAAAGCCCAAGTATTGACCATAACTCGATTCCTGTTTCGCGGTTCGAAACTTATACGAGTCGCGGTCGATGGCGCCGACCGATGATGCCAGTGATCCGCTGGTGATCCAGCCGTGGATCCAGCACATAGGCCGACAACTTAACACACTCCAACTGAACATGTGGAACCCGGGGAGGGGCCGCTGAACAGGATTACGAAGGCAGAGGCCTCAACTGAACAGTGGGGCCCACCCCTGTGGAGGGGCCGCTGAACAGGATTACGAAGGCATGATCTTCGACTGAACAGTGGGGCCCACCCCCACGGGCCCGAACAGGATTACGGAGGACGTGAAATTACAGGTCCCTGCCCGAGTACCGAAGTACCAATCGGACAGGAGTGCAGATCCACGACTGAATCCCCAACAGATTCGCAAGCATCAGCGGCGCGACGACAACTCCCGCGATTCGATGCGAACGTCGAGCAGTCGTCGAGCAGTCACCAAGACTGAGGTGTGCTTGGGCCGCCTTACGAATCCAAAGAGTTGTCCAGTGCACGTTGACCCGCACGTACCCGGAATACGCACGAGCGAGTACGTCACGCGACAGTTTGAAACAACTGAGCGATCGCGTACCGACAAATCGCGGATACAATTTTTCGTTCCAAGATGGATAAGTGTCGTTGTACAGAATGAGCTCACAATGCACTGAACATAGGTGTCTATCTTACCATTAACTAAGCCTAAAACGCACGCATTCTACGGTGTCCGCCGGCGTCCAACGATATCCAACGATGTCCAACGATGTCCAACGGTGTCCAACGGTGTCCAACGATGTCCCACGGTGCAGCCCAGTCTGGATCATCCAAAATTCTGTTCGCGGCATTTGGAGATCCAAACCGGACTGGTGCGTAGTTCTGAGCTTGGCATCCTTTTCCAAAGATTAATCAACGGATTAATTTTTTGGAAAACGATGCCAATTACCAGGTCTCACCACGAGGAGGTGACTACGCAAGAGACCCGCCCATGGGTTATTTATCTTTATACATTCATCTCGACATTCAACCCATTGGCAGAATGTCGAGTACCGTCTCTACTTGAACATGGGTCTGCGTAAAGAAATAGTTGTTTCGTACCCTAACTGCGAAACACATATCTCCAACGCAGCAGTTACATGAATCTTCACAAACGTAGAACAACATACATAAAACAACATCTATATCCCACACAAAGATTACATCGATCAGTACATATATCGTACATATATCAGTACATAATTCGTAGCCCTACCGGCAGCATTCGGTATCAAAGACACATTTATCTAACTTGGAACGAGTGAAAGAAAATGAAGCTAACGAACGTACTATCAAACCTACACGACGTACTCCCGTGCACCGGATAACCCGAAGGATTAGCGGAAAGCCCAAGTATTGACCATAACTCGATTCCTGTTTCGCCGTTCGAAACTTATACGAGTCGCGGTCGATGGCGCCGACCGATGATGCCAGTGATCCGCTGGTGATCCAGCCGTGGATCCAGCACATAGGCCGACAACTTAACACACTCCAACTGAACATGTGGAACCCGGGGAGGGGCCGCTGAACAGGATTACGAAGGCAGAGGCCTCAACTGAACAGTGGGGCCCACCCCTGTGGAGGGGCCGCTGAACAGGATTACGAAGGCATGATCTTCGACTGAACAGTGGGGCCCACCCCCACGGGCCCGAACAGGATTACGGAGGACGTGAAATTACAGGTCCCTGCCCGAGTACCGAAGTACCAATCGGACAGGAGTGCAGATCCACGACTGAATCCCCAACAGATTCGCAAGCATCAGCGGCGCGACGACAACTCCCGCGATTCGATGCGAACGTCGAGCAGTCGTCGAGCAGTCACCAAGACTGAGGTGTGCTTGGGCCGCCTTACGAATCCAAAGAGTTGTCCAGTGCACGTTGACCCGCACGTACCCGGAATACGCACGAGCGAGTACGTCACGCGACAGTTTGAAACAACTGAGCGATCGCGTACCGACAAATCGCGGATACAATTTTTCTTTCCAAGATGGATAAGTGTCGTTGAACAGAATGAGCTCACAATGCACTGAACATAGGTGTCTATCTTACCATTAATTAAGTCTAAAACGCACGCATTCTACGGCGTCCCCCGGCGTCCAACGATATCCAACGATGTCCAACGATGTCCAACGATGTCCAACGATGTCCAACGACGTCCAACGGTGTCCAACGGTGTCCAACGGTGTCCAACGGTGTCCAACGGTGTCCAACGGTGTCCAACGGAGTCCAACGGTGTCCAACGGTGTCCAACGGTGTCCAACGTCGTACAACGGTGTCCAACGGTGTCCAACGGTGTCCCACGGTGCAGCCCAGTCTGGATCATCCAAAATACTGTTCGCGGCATTTGGAGATCCAAACCGGACTGGTGCGTAGTTCTGAGCTTGGCATCGTTTTCCAAAGATTAATCAACGGATTAATTTTTTGGAAAACGATGCCAATTACCAGGTCTCACCACGAGGAGGTGACTACGCAAGAGACCCGCCCATGGGTTATTTATCTTTATACATTCATCTCGACATTCAACCCATTGGCAGAATGTCGAGTACCGTCTCTACTTGAACATGGGCCTGCGTAAAGAAATAGTTGTTTCGTACCCTAACTGCGAAACACATATCTCCAACGCAGCAGTTACATGAATCTTCACAAACGTAGAACGACATACATAAAACAACATCTATATCCCACACAAAGATTACATCGATCAGTACATATATCGTACATATATCAGTACATAATTCGTAGCCCTACCGGCAGCATTCGGTATCAAAGACACATTTATCTAACTTGGAACGAGTGAAAGAAAATGAAGCTAACGAACGTACTATCAAACCTACACGACGTACTCCCGTGCACCGGATAACCCGAAGGATTAGCGGAAAGCCCAAGTATTGACCATAACTCGATTCCTGTTTCGCCGTTCGAAACTTATACGAGTCGCGGTCGATGGCGCCGACCGATGATGCCAGTGATCCGCTGGTGATCCAGCCGTGGATCCAGCACATAGGCCGGCAACTTAACACACTCCAACTGAACATGTGGAACCCGGGGAGGGGCCGCTGAACAGGATTACGAAGGCAGAGGCCTCAACTGAACAGTGGGGCCCACCCCTGTGGAGGGGCCGCTGAACAGGATTACGAAGGCATGATCTTCGACTGAACAGTGGGGCCCACCCCCACGGGCCCGAACAGGATTACGGAGGACGTGAAATTACAGGTCCCTGCCCGAGTACCGAAGTACCAATCGGACAGGAGTGCAGATCCACGACTGAATCCCCAACAGATTCGCAAGCATCAGCGGCGCGACGACAACTCCCGCGATTCGATGCGAACGTCGAGCAGTCGTCGAGCAGTCACCAAGACTGAGGTGTGCTTGGGCCGCCTTACGAATCCAAAGAGTTGTCCAGTGCACGTTGACCCGCACGTACCCGGAATACGCACGAGCGAGTACGTCACGCGACAGTTTGAAACAACTGAGCGATCGCGTACCGACAAATCGCGGATACAATTTTTCTTTCCAAGATGGATAAGTGTCGTTGAACAGAATGAGCTCACAATGCACTGAACATAGGTGTCTATCTTACCATTAATTAAGTCTAAAACGCACGCATTCTACGGCGTCCCCCGGCGTCCAACGATATCCAACGATGTCCAACGATGTCCAACGATGTCCAACGATGTCCAACGACGTCCAACGGTGTCCAACGGTGTCCAACGGTGTCCAACGGTGTCCAACGGTGTCCAACGGTGTCCAACGGTGTCCAACGGTGTCCAACGGTGTCCAACGTCGTACAACGGTGTCCAACGGTGTCCAACGGTGTCCCACGGTGCAGCCCAGTCTGGATCATCCAAAATACTGTTCGCGGCATTTGGAGATCCAAACCGGACTGGTGCGTAGTTCTTAGCTTGGCATCGTTTTCCAAAGATTAATCAACGGATTAATTTTTTGGAAAACGATGCCAATTACCAGGTCTCACCACGAGGAGGTGACTACGCAAGAGACCCGCCCATGGGTTATTTATCTTTATACATTCATCTCGACATTCAACCCATTGGCAGAATGTCGAGTACCGTCTCTACTTGACCATGGGCCTGCGTAAAGAAATAGTTGTTTCGTACCCTAACTGCGAAACACATATCTCCAACGCAGCAGTTACATGAATCTTCACAAACGTAGAACAACATACATAAAACAACATCTATATCCCACACAAAGATTACATCGATCAGTACATATATCGTACATATATCAGTACATAATTCGTAGCCCTACCGGCAGCATTCGGTATCAAAGACACATTTATCTAACTTGGAACGAGTGAAAGAAAATGAAGCTAACGAACGTATTATCAAACCTACACGACGTACTCCCGTGCACCGGATAACCCGAAGGATTAGCGGAAAGCCCAAGTATTGACCATAACTCGATTCCTGTTTCGCCGTTCGAAACTTATACGAGTCGCGGTCGATGGCGCCGACCGATGATGCCAGTGATCCGCTGGTGATCCAGCCGTGGATCCAGCACATAGGCCGGCAACTTAACACACTCCAACTGAACATGTGGAACCCGGGGAGGGGCCGCTGAACAGGATTACGAAGGCAGAGGCCTCAACTGAACAGTGGGGCCCACCCCTGTGGAGGGGCCGCTGAACAGGATTACGAAGGCATGATCTTCGACTGAACAGTGGGGCCCACCCCCACGGGCCCGAACAGGATTACGGAGGACGTGAAATTACAGGTCCCTGCCCGAGTACCGAAGTACCAATCGGACAGGAGTGCAGATCCACGACTGAATCCCCAACAGATTCGCAAGCATCAGCGGCGCGACGACAACTCCCGCGATTCGATGCGAACGTCGAGCAGTCGTCGAGCAGTCACCAAGACTGAGGTGTGCTTGGGCCGCCTTACGAATCCAAAGAGTTGTCCAGTGCACGTTGACCCGCACGTACCCGGAATACGCACGAGCGAGTACGTCACGCGACAGTTTGAAACAACTGAGCGATCGCGTACCGACAAATCGCGGATACAATTTTTCGTTCCAAGATGGATAAGTGTCGTTGTACAGAATGAGCTCACAATGCACTGAACATAGGTGTCTATCTTACCATTAATTAAGCCTAAAACGCACGCATTCTACGGTGTCCCCCGGCGTCCAACGATATCCAACGATGTCCAACGATGTCCAACGGTGTCCAACGGTGTCCAACGATGTCCCACGGTGCAGCCCAGTCTGGATCGTCCAAAATTCTGTTCGCGGCATTTGGAGATCCAAACCGGACTGGTGCGTAGTTCTTAGCTTGGCATCGTTTTCCAAAGATTAATCAACGGATTAATTTTTTGGAAAACGATGCCAATTACCAGGTCTCACCACGAGGAGGTGACTAAGCAAGAGACCCGCCCATGGGTTATTTATCTTTATACATTCATCTCGACATTCAACCCATTGGCAGAATGTCGAGTACCGTCTCTACCTGAACATGGGCCTGCGTAAAGAAATAGTTGTTTCGTACCCTAACTGCGAAACACATATCTCCAACGCAGCAGTTACATGAATCTTCACAAACGTAGAACAACATACATAAAACAACATCTATATCCCACACAAAGATTACATCGATCAGTACATATATCGTACATATATCAGTACATAATTCGTAGCCCTACCGGCAGCATTCGGTATCAAAGACACATTTATCTAACTTGGAACGAGTGAAAGAAAATGAAGCTAACGAACGTACTATCAAACCTACACGACGTACTCCCGTGCACCGGATAACCCGAAGGATTAGCGGAAAGCCCAAGTATTGACCATAACTCGATTCCTGTTTCGCCGTTCGAAACTTATACGAGTCGCGGTCGATGGCGCCGACCGATGATGCCAGTGATCCGCTGGTGATCCAGCCGTGGATCCAGCACATAGGCCGGCAACTTAACACACTCCAACTGAACATGTGGAACCCGGGGAGGGGCCGCTGAACAGGATTACGAAGGCAGAGGCCTCAACTGAACAGTGGGGCCCACCCCTGTGGAGGGGCCGCTGAACAGGATCACGAAGGCATGATCTTCGACTGAACAGTGGGGCCCACCCCCACGGGCCCGAACAGGATTACGGAGGACGTGAAATTACAGGTCCCTGCCCGAGTACCGAAGTACCAATCGGACAGGAGTGCAGATCCACGACTGAATCCCCAACAGATTCGCAAGCATCAGCGGCGCGACGACAACTCCCGCGATTCGATGCGAACGTCGAGCAGTCGTCGAGCAGTCACCAAGACTGAGGTGTGCTTGGGCCGCCTTACGAATCCAAAGAGTTGTCCAGTGCACGTTGACCCGCACGTACCCGGAATACGCACGAGCGAGTACGTCACGCGACAGTTTGAAACAACTGAGCGATCGCGTACCGACAAATCGCGGATACAATTTTTCGTTCCAAGATGGATAAGTGTCGTTGTACAGAATGAGCTCACAATGCACTGAACATAGGTGTCTATCTTACCATTAATTAAGCCTAAAACGCACGCATTCTACGGTGTCCCCCGGCGTCCAACGATATCCAACGATGTCCAACGATGTCCAACGATGTCCAACGATGTCCAACGACGTCCAACGGTGTCCAACGGTGTCCAACGGTGTCCAACGGTGTCCAACGATGTCCAACGGTGTCCAACGGTGTCCAACGGTGTCCAACGGTGTCCAACGGTGTCAAACGATGTCCAACGGTGTCCAACGATGTCCAACGGTGTCCAACGATGTCCAACGGTGTCCAACGGTGTCCAACGGTATCCAACGGTGTCCAACGATGTCCAACGGTGTCCAACGGTGTCCAACGGTGTCCAACGGTGTCCAACGGTGTCCAACGGTGTCCAACGGTGTCCCACGGTGCAGCCCAGTCTGGATCATCCAAAATTCTGTTCGCGGCATTTGGAGATCCAAACCGGACTGGTGCGTAGTTCTTGGCTTGGCATCGTTTTCCAAAGATTAATCAACGGATTAATTTTTTGGAAAACGATGCCAATTACCAGGTCTCACCACGAGGAGGTGACTACGCAAGAGACCCGCCCATGGGTTATTTATCTTTATACATTCATCTCGACATTCAACCCATTGGCAGAATGTCGAGTACCGTCTCTACTTGAACATGGGCCTGCGTAAAGAAATAGTTGTTTCGTACCCTAACTGCGAAACACATATCTCCAACGCAGCAGTTACATGAATCTTCACAAACGTAGAACAACATACATAAAACAACATCTATATCCCACACAAAGATTACATCGATCAGTACATATATCGTACATATATCAGTACATAATTCGTAGCCCTACCGGCAGCATTCGGTATCAAAGACACATTTATCTAACTTGGAACGAGTGAAAGAAAATGAAGCTAACGAACGTACTATCAAACCTACACGACGTACTCCCGTGCACCGGATAACCCGAAGGATTAGCGGAAAGCCCAAGTATTGACCATAACTCGATTCCTGTTTCGCCGTTCGAAACTTATACGAGTCGCGGTCGATGGCGCCGACCGATGATGCCAGTGATCCGCTGGTGATCCAGCCGTGGATCCAGCACATAGGCCGGCAACTTAACACACTCCAACTGAACATGTGGAACCCGGGGAGGGGCCGCTGAACAGGATTACGAAGGCAGAGGCCTCAACTGAACAGTGGGGCCCACCCCTGTGGAGGGGCCGCTGAACAGGATTACGAAGGCATGATCTTCGACTGAACAGTGGGGCCCACCCCCACGGGCCCGAACAGGATTACGGAGGACGTGAAATTACAGGTCCCTGCCCGAGTACCGAAGTACCAATCGGACAGGAGTGCAGATCCACGACTGAATCCCCAACAGATTCGCAAGCATCAGCGGCGCGACGACAACTCCCGCGATTCGATGCGAACGTCGAGCAGTCGTCGAGCAGTCACCAAGACTGAGGTGTGCTTGGGCCGCCTTACGAATCCAAAGAGTTGTCCAGTGCACGTTGACCCGCACGTACCCGGAATACGCACGAGCGAGTACGTCACGCGACAGTTTGAAACAACTGAGCGATCGCGTACCGACAAATCGCGGATACAATTTTTCGTTCCAAGATGGATAAGTGTCGTTGTACAGAATGAGCTCACAATGCACTGAACATAGGTGTCTATCTTACCATTAATTAAGCCTAAAACGCACGCATTCTACGGTGTCCCCCGGCGTCCAACGATATCCAACGATGTCCAACGATGTCCAACGGTGTCCAACGGTGTCCAACGATGTCCCACGGTGCAGCCCAGTCTGGATCGTCCAAAATTCTGTTCGCGGCATTTGGAGATCCAAACCGGACTGGTGCGTAGTTCTTAGCTTGGCATCGTTTTCCAAAGATTAATCAACGGATTAATTTTTTGGAAAACGATGCCAATTACCAGGTCTCACCACGAGGAGGTGACTAAGCAAGAGACCCGCCCATGGGTTATTTATCTTTATACATTCATCTCGACATTCAACCCATTGGCAGAATGTCGAGTACCGTCTCTACCTGAACATGGGCCTGCGTAAAGAAATAGTTGTTTCGTACCCTAACTGCGAAACACATATCTCCAACGCAGCAGTTACATGAATCTTCACAAACGTAGAACAACATACATAAAACAACATCTATATCCCACACAAAGATTACATCGATCAGTACATATATCGTACATATATCAGTACATAATTCGTAGCCCTACCGGCAGCATTCGGTATCAAAGACACATTTATCTAACTTGGAACGAGTGAAAGAAAATGAAGCTAACGAACGTACTATCAAACCTACACGACGTACTCCCGTGCACCGGATAACCCGAAGGATTAGCGGAAAGCCCAAGTATTGACCATAACTCGATTCCTGTTTCGCCGTTCGAAACTTATACGAGTCGCGGTCGATGGCGCCGACCGATGATGCCAGTGATCCGCTGGTGATCCAGCCGTGGATCCAGCACATAGGCCGGCAACTTAACACACTCCAACTGAACATGTGGAACCCGGGGAGGGGCCGCTGAACAGGATTACGAAGGCAGAGGCCTCAACTGAACAGTGGGGCCCACCCCTGTGGAGGGGCCGCTGAACAGGATTACGAAGGCATGATCTTCGACTGAACAGTGGGGCCCACCCCCACGGGCCCGAACAGGATTACGGAGGACGTGAAATTACAGGTCCCTGCCCGAGTACCGAAGTACCAATCGGACAGGAGTGCAGATCCACGACTGAATCCCCAACAGATTCGCAAGCATCAGCGGCGCGACGACAACTCCCGCGATTCGATGCGAACGTCGAGCAGTCGTCGAGCAGTCACCAAGACTGAGGTGTGCTTGGGCCGCCTTACGAATCCAAAGAGTTGTCCAGTGCACGTTGACCCGCACGTACCCGGAATACGCACGAGCGAGTACGTCACGCGACAGTTTGAAACAACTGAGCGATCGCGTACCGACAAATCGCGGATACAATTTTTCTTTCCAAGATGGATAAGTGTCGTTGAACAGAATGAGCTCACAATGCACTGAACATAGGTGTCTATCTTACCATTAATTAAGTCTAAAACGCACGCATTCTACGGTGTCCCCCGGCGTCCAACGATATCCAACGATGTCCAACGATGTCCAACGATGTCCAACGATGTCCAACGACGTCCAACGGTGTCCAACGGTGTCCAACGGTGTCCAACGGTGTCCAACGGTGTCCAACGGTGTCCAACGGTGTCCAACGGTGTCCAACGGTGTCCAACGGTGCCCAACGTCGTACAACGGTGTCCAACGGTGTCCAACGGTGTCCCACGGTGCAGCCCAGTCTGGATCATCCAAAATACTGTTCGCGGCATTTGGAGATCCAAACCGGACTGGTGCGTAGTTCTTAGCTTGGCATCGTTTTCCATAGATTAATCAACGGATTAATTTTTTGGAAAACGATGCCAATTACCAGGTCTCACCACGAGGAGGTGACTACGCAAGAGACCCGCCCATGGGTTATTTATCTTTATACATTCATCTCGACATTCAACCCATTGGCAGAATGTCGAGTACCGTCTCTACTTGAACATGGGCCTGCGTAAAGAAATAGTTGTTTCGTACCCTAACTGCGAAACACATATCTCCAACGCAGCAGTTACATGAATCTTCACAAACGTAGAACAACATACATAAAACAACATCTATATCCCACACAAAGATTACATCGATCAGTACATATATCGTACATATATCAGTACATAATTCGTAGCCCTACCGGCAGCATTCGGTATCAAAGACACATTTATCTAACTTGGAACGAGTGAAAGAAAATGAAGCTAACGAACGTACTATCAAACCTACACGACGTACTCCCGTGCACCGGATAACCCGAAGGATTAGCGGAAAGCCCAAGTATTGACCATAACTCGATTCCTGTTTCGCCGTTCGAAACTTATACGAGTCGCGGTCGATGGCGCCGACCGATGATGCCAGTGATCCGCTGGTGATCCAGCCGTGGATCCAGCACATAGGCCGACAACTTAACACACTCCAACTGAACATGTGGAACCCGGGGAGGGGCCGCTGAACAGGATTACGAAGGCAGAGGCCTCAACTGAACAGTGGGGCCCACCCCTGTGGAGGGGCCGCTGAACAGGATTACGAAGGCATGATCTTCGACTGAACAGTGGGGCCCACCCCCACGGGCCCGAACAGGATTACGGAGGACGTGAAATTACAGGTCCCTGCCCGAGTACCGAAGTACCAATCGGACAGGAGTGCAGATCCACGACTGAATCCCCAACAGATTCGCAAGCATCAGCGGCGCGACGACAACTCCCGCGATTCGATGCGAACGTCGAGCAGTCGTCGAGCAGTCACCAAGACTGAGGTGTGCTTGGGCCGCCTTACGAATCCAAAGAGTTGTCCAGTGCACGTTGACCCGCACGTACCCGGAATACGCACGAGCGAGTACGTCACGCGACAGTTTGAAACAACTGAGCGATCGCGTACCGACAAATCGCGGATACAATTTTTCTTTCCAAGATGGATAAGTGTCGTTGAACAGAATGAGCTCACAATGCACTGAACATAGGTGTCTATCTTACCATTAATTAAGTCTAAAACGCACGCATTCTACGGTGTCCCCCGGCGTCCAACGATATCCAACGATGTCCAACGATGTCCAACGATGTCCAACGATGTCCAACGACGTCCAACGGTGTCCAACGGTGTCCAACGGTGTCCAACGGTGTCCAACGGTGTCCAACGGTGTCCAACGGTGTCCAACGGTGTCCAACGGTGTCCAACGTCGTACAACGGTGTCCAACGGTGTCCAACGATGTCCCACGGTGCAGCCCAGTCTGGATCGTCCAAAATTCTGTTCGCGGCATTTGGAGATCCAAACCGGACTGGTGCGTAGTTCTTAGCTTGGCATCGTTTTCCAAAGATTAATCAACGGATTAATTTTTTGGAAAACGATGCCAATTACCAGGTCTCACCACGAGGAGGTGACTACGCAAGAGACCCGCCCATGGGTTATTTATCTTTATACATTCATCTCGACATTCAACCCATTGGCAGAATGTCGAGTACCGTCTCTACTTGAACATGGGCCTGCGTAAAGAAATAGTTGTTTCGTACCCTAACTGCGAAACACATATCTCCAACGCAGCAGTTACATGAATCTTCACAAACGTAGAACAACATACATAAAACAACATCTATATCCCACACAAAGATTACATCGATCAGTATATATATCGTACATATATCAGTACATAATTCGTAGCCCTACCGGCAGCATTCGGTATCAAAGACACATTTATCTAACTTGGAACGAGTGAAAGAAAATGAAGCTAACGAACGTACTATCAAACCTACACGACGTACTCCAGTGCACCGGATAACCCGAAGGATTAGCGGAAAGCCCAAGTATTGACCATAACTCGATTCCTGTTTCGCGGTTCGAAACTTATACGAGTCGCGGTCGATGGCGCCGACCGATGATGCCAGTGATCCGCTGGTGATCCAGCCGTGGATCCAGCACATAGGCCGACAACTTAACACACTCCAACTGAACATGTGGAACCCGGGGAGGGGCCGCTGAACAGGATTACGAAGGCAGAGGCCTCAACTGAACAGTGGGGCCCACCCCTGTGGAGGGGCCGCTGAACAGGATTACGAAGGCATGATCTTCGACTGAACAGTGGGGCCCACCCGCACGGGCCCGAACAGGATTACGGAGGACGTGAAATTACAGGTCCCTGCCCGAGTACCGAAGTACCAATCGGACAGGAGTGCAGATCCACGACTGAATCCCCAACAGATTCGCAAGCATCAGCGGCGCGACGACAACTCCCGCGATTCGATGCGAACGTCGAGCAGTCGTCGAGCAGTCACCAAGACTGAGGTGTGCTTGGGCCGCCTTACGAATCCAAAGAGTTGTCCAGTGCACGTTGACCCGCACGTACCCGGAATACGCACGAGCGAGTACGTCACGCGACAGTTTGAAACAACTGAGCGATCGCGTACCGACAAATCGCGGATACAATTTTTCGTTCCAAGATGGATAAGTGTCGTTGTACAGAATGAGCTCACAATGCACTGAACATAGGTGTCTATCTTACCATTAACTAAGCCTAAAACGCACGCATTCTACGCCGGTGTCCGCCGGCGTCCAACGATATCCAACGATGTCCAACGATGTCCAACGGTGTCCAACGGTGTCCAACGATGTCCCACGGTGCAGCCCAGTCTGGATCATCCAAAATTCTGTTCGCGGCATTTGGAGATCCAAACCGGACTGGTGCGTAGTTCTGAGCTTGGCATCGTTTTCCAAAGATTAATCAACGGATTAATTTTTTGGAAAACGATGCCAATTACCAGGTCTCACCACGAGGAGGTGACTACGCAAGAGACCCGCCCATGGGTTATTTATCTTTATACATTCATCTCGACATTCGACCCATTGGCAGAATGTCGAGTACCGTCTCTACTTGAACATGGGCCTGCGTAAAGAAATAGTTGTTTCGTACCCTAACTGCGAAACACATATCTCCAACGCAGCAGTTACATGAATCTTCACAAACGTAGAACGACATACATAAAACAACATCTATATCCCACACAAAGATTACATCGATCAGTACATATATCGTACATATATCAGTACATAATTCGTAGCCCTACCGGCAGCATTCGGTATCAAAGACACATTTATCTAACTTGGAACGAGTGAAAGAAAATGAAGCTAACGAACGTACTATCAAACCTACACGACGTACTCCCGTGCACCGGATAACCCGAAGGATTAGCGGAAAGCCCAAGTATTGACCATAACTCGATTCCTGTTTCGCCGTTCGAAACTTATACGAGTCGCGGTCGATGGCGCCGACCGATGATGCCAGTGATCCGCTGGTGATCCAGCCGTGGATCCAGCACATAGGCCGGCAACTTAACACACTCCAACTGAACATGTGGAACCCGGGGAGGGGCCGCTGAACAGGATTACGAAGGCAGAGGCCTCAACTGAACAGTGGGGCCCACCCCTGTGGAGGGGCCGCTGAACAGGATTACGAAGGCATGATCTTCGACTGAACAGTGGGGCCCACCCCCACGGGCCCGAACAGGATTACGGAGGACGTGAAATTACAGGTCCCTGCCCGAGTACCGAAGTACCAATCGGACAGGAGTGCAGATCCACGACTGAATCCCCAACAGATTCGCAAGCATCAGCGGCGCGACGACAACTCCCGCGATTCGATGCGAACGTCGAGCAGTCGTCGAGCAGTCACCAAGACTGAGGTGTGCTTGGGCCGCCTTACGAATCCAAAGAGTTGTCCAGTGCACGTTGACCCGCACGTACCCGGAATACGCACGAGCGAGTACGTCACGCGACAGTTTGAAACAACTGAGCGATCGCGTACCGACAAATCGCGGATACAATTTTTCGTTCCAAGATGGATAAGTGTCGTTGTACAGAATGAGCTCACAATGCACTGAACATAGGTGTCTATCTTACCATTAATTAAGCCTAAAACGCACGCATTCTACGGTGTCCCCCGGCGTCCAACGATATCCAACGATGTCCAACGATGTCCAACGATGTCCAACGATGTCCAACGACGTCCAACGGTGTCCAACGGTGTCCAACGGTGTCCAACGGTGTCCAACGATGTCCAACGGTGTCCAACGGTGTCCAACGGTGTCCAACGGTGTCCAACGGTGTCAAACGATGTCCAACGGTGTCCAACGATGTACAACGGTGTCCAACGATGTCCAGCGGTGTCCAACGGTGTCCAACGGTGTCCAACGGTGTCCAACGGTGTCCAACGGTGTCCCACGGTGCAGCCCAGTCTGGATCATCCAAAATTCTGTTCGCGGCATTTGGAGATCCAAACCGGACTGGTGCGTAGTTCTTAGCTTGGCATCGTTTTCCAAAGATTAATCAACGGATTAATTTTTTGGAAAACGATGCCAATTACCAGGTCTCACCACGAGGAGGTGACTACGCAAGAGACCCGCCCATGGGTTATTTATCTTTATACATTCATCTCGACATTCAACCCATTGGCAGAATGTCGAATACCGTCTCTACTTGAACATGGGCCTGCGTAAAGAAATAGTTGTTTCGTACCCTAACTGCGAAACACATATCTCCAACGCAGCAGTTACATGAATCTTCACAAACGTAGAACAACATACATAAAACAGCATCTATATCCCACACAAAGATTACATCGATCAGTATATATATAGTACATATATCAGTACATAATTCGTAGCCCTACCGGCAGCATTCGGTATCAAAGACACATTTATCTAACTTGGAACGAGTGAAAGAAAATGAAGCTAACGAACGTACTATCAAACCTACACGACGTACTCCAGTGCACCGGATAACCCGAAGGATTAGCGGAAAGCCCAAGTATTGACCATAACTCGATTCCTGTTTCGCGGTTCGAAACTTATACGAGTCGCGGTCGATGGCGCCGACCGATGATGCCAGTGATCCGCTGGTGATCCAGCCGTGGATCCAGCACATAGGCCGACAACTTAACACACTCCAACTGAACATGTGGAACCCGGGGAGGGGCCGCTGAACAGGATTACGAAGGCAGAGGCCTCAACTGAACAGTGGGGCCCACCCCTGTGGAGGGGCCGCTGAACAGGATTACGAAGGCATGATCTTCGACTGAACAGTGGGGCCCATCCCCACGGGCCCGAACAGGATTACGGAGGACGTGAAATTACAGGTCCCTGCCCGAGTACCGAAGTACCAATCGGACAGGAGTGCAGATCCACGACTGAATCCCCAACAGATTCGCAAGCATCAGCGGCGCGACGACAACTCCCGCGATTCGATGCGAACGTCGAGCAGTCGTCGAGCAGTCACCAAGACTGAGGTGTGCTTGGGCCGCCTTACGAATCCAAAGAGTTGTCCAGTGCACGTTGACCCGCACGTACCCGGAATACGCACGAGCGAGTACGTCACGCGACAGTTTGAAACAACTGAGCGATCGCGTACCGACAAATCGCGGATACAATTTTTCGTTCCAAGATGGATAAGTGTCGTTGTACAGAATGAGCTCACAATGCACTGAACATAGGTGTCTATCTTACCATTAACTAAGCCTAAAACGCACGCATTCTACGGTGTCCGCCGGCGTCCAACGATATCCAACGATGTCCAACGATGTCCAACGGTGTCCAACGGTGTCCAACGGTGTCCCACGGTGCAGCCCAGTCTGGATCATCCAAAATTCTGTTCGCGGCATTTGGAGATCCAAACCGGACTGGTGCGTAGTTCTTAGCTTGGCATCGTTTTCCAAAGATTAATCAACGGATTAATTTTTTGGAAAACGATGCCAATTACCAGGTCTCACCACGAGGAGGTGACTACGCAAGAGACCCGCCCATGGGTTATTTATCTTTATACATTCATCTCGACATTCAACCCATTGGCAGAATGTCGAGTACCGTCTCTACTTGACCATGGGCCTGCGTAAAGAAATAGTTGTTTCGTACCCTAACTGCGAAACACATATCTCCAACGCAGCAGTTACATGAATCTTCACAAACGTAGAACAACATACATAAAACAACATCTATATCCCACACAAAGATTACATCGATCAGTACATATATCGTACATATATCAGTACATAATTCGTAGCCCTACCGGCAGCATTCGGTATCAAAGACACATTTATCTAACTTGGAACGAGTGAAAGAAAATGAAGCTAACGAACGTACTATCAAACCTACACGACGTACTCCCGTGCACCGGATAACCCGAAGGATTAGCGGAAAGCCCAAGTATTGACCATAACTCGATTCCTGTTTCGCCGTTCGAAACTTATACGAGTCGCGGTCGATGGCGCCGACCGATGATGCCAGTGATCCGCTGGTGATCCAGCCGTGGATCCAGCACATAGGCCGACAACTTAACACACTCCAACTGAACATGTGGAACCCGGGGAGGGGCCGCTGAACAGGATTACGAAGGCAGAGGCCTCAACTGAACAGTGGGGCCCACCCCCACGGGCCCGAACAGGATTACGGAGGACGTGAAATTACAGGTCCCTGCCCGAGTACCGAAGTACCAATCGGACAGGAGTGCAGATCCACGACTGAATCCCCAACAGATTCGCAAGCATCAGCGGCGCGACGACAACTCCCGCGATTCGATGCGAACGTCGAGCAGTCGTCGAGCAGTCACCAAGACTGAGGTGTGCTTGGGCCGCCTTACGAATCCAAAGAGTTGTCCAGTGCACGTTGACCCGCACGTACCCGGAATACGCACGAGCGAGTACGTCACGCGACAGTTTGAAACAACTGAGCGATCGCGTACCGACAAATCGCGGATACAATTTTTCTTTCCAAGATGGATAAGTGTCGTTGAACAGAATGAGCTCACAATGCACTGAACATAGGTGTCTATCTTACCATTAATTAAGTCTAAAACGCACGCATTCTACGGCGTCCCCCGGCATCCAACGATATCCAACGATGTCCAACGATGTCCAACGATGTCCAACGATGTCCAACGACGTCCAACGGTGTCCAACGGTGTCCAACGGTGTCCAACGGTGTCCAACGGTGTCCAACGGTGTCCAACGGTGTCCAACGGTGTCCAACGGTGTCCAACGGTGTCCAACGTCGTACAACGGTGTCCAACGGTGTCCAACGGTGTCCCACGGTGCAGCCCAGTCTGGATCATCCAAAATACTGTTCGCGGCATTTGGAGATCCAAACCGGACTGGTGCGTAGTTCTTAGCTTGGCATCGTTTTCCAAAGATTAATCAACGGATTAATTTTTTGGAAAACGATGCCAATTACCAGGTCTCACCACGAGGAGGTGACTACGCAAGAGACCCGCCCATGGGTTATTTATCTTTATACATTCATCTCGACATTCAACCCATTGGCAGAATGTCGAGTACCGTCTCTACTTGACCATGGGCCTGCGTAAAGAAATAGTTGTTTCGTACCCTAACTGCGAAACACATATCTCCAACGCAGCAGTTACATGAATCTTCACAAACGTAGAACAACATACATAAAACAACATCTATATCCCACACAAAGATTACATCGATCAGTACATATATCGTACATATATCAGTACATAATTCGTAGCCCTACCGGCAGCATTCGGTATCAAAGACACATTTATCTAACTTGGAACGAGTGAAAGAAAATGAAGCTAACGAACGTACTATCAAACCTACACGACGTACTCCCGTGCACCGGATAACCCGAAGGATTAGCGGAAAGCCCAAGTATTGACCATAACTCGATTCCTGTTTCGCCGTTCGAAACTTATACGAGTCGCGGTCGATGGCGCCGACCGATGATGCCAGTGATCCGCTGGTGATCCAGCCGTGGATCCAGCACATAGGCCGACAACTTAACACACTCCAACTGAACATGTGGAACCCGGGGAGGGGCCGCTGAACAGGATTACGAAGGCAGTGGCCTCAACTGAACAGTGGGGCCCACCCCTGTGGAGGGGCCGCTGAACAGGATTACGAAGGCATGATCTTCGACTGAACAGTGGGGCCCACCCCCACGGGCCCGAACAGGATTACGGAGGACGTGAAATTACAGGTCCCTGCCCGAGTACCGAAGTACCAATCGGACAGGAGTGCAGATCCACAACTGAATCCCCAACAGATTCGCAAGCATCGGCGGCGCGACGACAACTCCCGCGATTCGATGCGAACGTCGAGCAGTCGTCGAGCAGTCACCAAGACTGAGGTGTGCTTGGGCCGCCTTACGAATCCAAAGAGTTGTCCAGTGCACGTTGACCCGCACGTACCCGGAATACGCACGAGCGAGTACGTCACGCGACAGTTTGAAACAACTGAGCGATCGCGTACCGACAAATCGCGGATACAATTTTTCTTTCCAAGATGGATAAGTGTCGTTGAACAGAATGAGCTCACAATGCACTGAACATAGGTGTCTATCTTACCATTAATTAAGTCTAAAACGCACGCATTCTACGGTGTCCCCCGGCGTCCAACGATATCCAACGATGTCCAACGATGTCCAACGATGTCCAACGATGTCCAACGACGTCCAACGGTGTCCAACGGTGTCCAACGGTGTCCAACGGTGTCCAACGGTGTCCAACGGTGTCCAACGGTGTCCAACGGTGTCCAACGTCGTACAACGGTGTCCAACGGTGTCCAACGGTGTCCCACGGTGCAGCCCAGTCTGGATCATCCAAAATACTGTTCGCGGCATTTGGAGATCCAAACCGGACTGGTGCGTAGTTCTTAGCTTGGCATCGTTTTCCAAAGATTAATCAACGGATTAATTTTTTGGAAAACGATGCCAATTACCAGGTCTCACCACGAGGAGGTGACTACGCAAGAGACCCGCCCATGGGTTATTTATCTTTATACATTCATCTCGACATTCAACCCATTGGCAGAATGTCGAGTACCGTCTCTACTTGACCATGGGCCTGCGTAAAGAAATAGTTGTTTCGTACCCTAACTGCGAAACACATATCTCCAACGCAGCAGTTACATGAATCTTCACAAACGTAGAACAACATACATAAAACAACATCTATATCCCACACAAAGATTACATCGATCAGTACATATATCGTACATATATCAGTACATAATTCGTAGCCCTACCGGCAGCATTCGGTATCAAAGACACATTTATCTAACTTGGAACGAGTGAAAGAAAATGAAGCTAACGAACGTACTATCAAACCTACACGACGTACTCCCGTGCACCGGATAACCCGAAGGATTAGCGGAAAGCCCAAGTATTGACCATAACTCGATTCCTGTTTCGCCGTTCGAAACTTATACGAGTCGCGGTCGATGGCGCCGACCGATGATGCCAGTGATCCGCTGGTGATCCAGCCGTGGATCCAGCACATAGGCCGGCAACTTAACACACTCCAACTGAACATGTGGAACCCGGGGAGGGGCCGCTGAACAGGATTACGAAGGCAGAGGCCTCAACTGAACAGTGGGGCCCACCCCTGTGGAGGGGCCGCTGAACAGGATTACGAAGGCATGATCTTCGACTGAACAGTGGGGCCCACCCCCACGGGCCCGAACAGGATTACGGAGGACGTGAAATTACAGGTCCCTGCCCGAGTACCGAAGTACCAATCGGACAGGAGTGCAGATCCACGACTGAATCCCCAACAGATTCGCAAGCATCAGCGGCGCGACGACAACTCCCGCGATTCGATGCGAACGTCGAGCAGTCGTCGAGCAGTCACCAAGACTGAGGTGTGCTTGGGCCGCCTTACGAATCCAAAGAGTTGTCCAGTGCACGTTGACCCGCACGTACCCGGAATACGCACGAGCGAGTACGTCACGCGACAGTTTGAAACAACTGAGCGATCGCGTACCGACAAATCGCGGATACAATTTTTCGTTCCAAGATGGATAAGTGTCGTTGTACAGAATGAGCTCACAATGCACTGAACATAGGTGTCTATCTTACCATTAATTAAGCCTAAAACGCACGCATTCTACGGTGTCCGCCGGCGTCCAACGATATCCAACGATGTCCAACGATGTCCAACGATGTCCAACGATGTCCAACGACGTCCAACGGTGTCCAACGGTGTCCAACGGTGTCCAACGGTGTCCAACGATGTCCAACGGTGTCCAACGGTGTCCAACGGTGTCCAACGGTGTCCAACGGTGTCCAACGATGTCCAACGGTGTCCAACGGTGTCCAACGGTGTCCAACGGTGTCCAACGGTGTCCAACGGTGTCCAACGGTGTCCAACGGTGTCCAACGAAGTCCAACGATGTCCAACGACGTCCAACGGTGTCCAACGATGTCCAACGGTGTCCAACGGTGTCCAACGATGTCCAACGGTGTCCAACGGTGTCCAACGGTGTCCAACGGTGTCCAACGGTGTCCAACGGTGTCCAACGGTGTCCAACGATGTCCAACGGTGTCCAACGATGTCCAGCGGTGTCCAACGGTGTCCAACGGTGTCCAACGGTGTCCAACGGTGTCCAACGGTGTCCCACGGTGCAGCCCAGTCTGGATCATCAAAAATTCTGTTCGCGGCATTTGGAGATCCAAACCGGACTGGTGCGTAGTTCTTAGCTTGGCATCGTTTTCCAAAGATTAATCAACGGATTAATTTTTTGGAAAACGATGCCAATTACCAGGTCTCACCACGAGGAGGTGACTACGCAAGAGACCCGCCCATGGGTTATTTATCTTTATACATTCATCTCGACATTCAACCCATTGGCAGAATGTCGAGTACCGTCTCTACTTGAACATGGGCCTGCGTAAAGAAATAGTTGTTTCGTACCCTAACTGCGAAACACATATCTCCAACGCAGCAGTTACATGAATCTTCACAAACGTAGAACAACATACATAAAACAACATCTATATCCCACACAAAGATTACATCGATCAGTATATATATCGTACATATATCAGTACATAATTCGTAGCCCTACCGGCAGCATTCGGTATCAAAGACACATTTATCTAACGTGGAACGAGTGAAAGAAAATGAAGCTAACGAACGTACTATCAAACCTACACGACGTAATCCAGTGCACCGGATAACCCGAAGGATTAGCGGAAAGCCCAAGTATTGACCATAACTCGATTCCTGTTTCGCGGTTCGAAACTTATACGAGTCGCGGTCGATGGCGCCGACCGATGATGCCAGTGATCCGCTGGTGATCCAGCCGTGGATCCAGCACATAGGCCGACAACTTAACACACTCCAACTGAACATGTGGAACCCGGGGAGGGGCCGCTGAACAGGATTACGAAGGCAGAGGCCTCAACTGAACAGTGGGGCCCACCCCTGTGGAGGGGCCGCTGAATAGGATTACGAAGGCATGATCTTCGACTGAACAGTGGGGCCCACCCCCACGGGCCCGAACAGGATTACGGAGGACGTGAAATTACAGGTCCCTGCCCGAGTACCGAAGTACCAATCGGACAGGAGTGCAGATCCACGACTGAATCCCCAACAGATTCGCAAGCATCAGCGGCGCGACGACAACTCCCGCGATTCGATGCGAACGTCGAGCAGTCGTCGAGCAGTCACCAAGACTGAGGTGTGCTTGGGCCGCCTTACGAATCCAAAGAGTTGTCCAGTGCACGTTGACCCGCACGTACCCGGAATACGCACGAGCGAGTACGTCACGCGACAGTTTGAAACAACTGAGCGATCGCGTACCGACAAATCGCGGATACAATTTTTCGTTCCAAGATGGATAAGTGTCGTTGTACAGAATGAGCTCACAATGCACTGAACATAGGTGTCTATCTTACCATTAACTAAGCCTAAAACGCACGCATTCTACGGTGTCCGCCGGCGTCCAACGATATCCAACGATGTCCAACGATGTCCAACGGTGTCCAACGGTGTCCAACGATGTCCCACGGTGCAGCCCAGTCTGGATCATCCAAAATTCTGTTCGCGGCATTTGGAGATCCAAACCGGACTGGTGCGTAGTTCTTAGCTTGGCATCGTTTTCCAAAGATTAATCAACGGATTAATTTTTTGGAAAACGATGCCAATTACCAGGTCTCACCACGAGGAGGTGACTACGCAAGAGACCCGCCCATGGGTTATTTATCTTTATACATTCATCTCGACATTCAACCCATTGGCAGAATGTCGAGTACCGTCTCTACTTGAACATGGGCCTGCGTAAAGAAATAGTTGTTTCGTACCCTAACTGCGAAACACATATCTCCAACGCAGCAGTTACATGAATCTTCACAAACGTAGAACGACATACATAAAACAACATCTATATCCCACACAAAGATTACATCGATCAGTACATATATCGTACATATATCAGTACATAATTCGTAGCCCTACCGGCAGCATTCGGTATCAAAGACACATTTATCTAACTTGGAACGAGTGAAAGAATATGAAGCTAACGAACGTACTATCAAACCTACACGACGTACTCCCGTGCACCGGATAACCCGAAGGATTAGCGGAAAGCCCAAGTATTGACCATAACTCGATTCCTGTTTCGCCGTTCGAAACTTATACGAGTCGCGGTCGATGGCGCCGACCGATGATGCCAGTGATCCGCTGGTGATCCAGCCGTGGATCCAGCACATAGGCCGGCAACTTAACACACTCCAACTGAACATGTGGAACCCGGGGAGGGGCCGCTGAACAGGATTACGAAGGCAGAGGCCTCAACTGAACAGTGGGGCCCACCCCTGTGGAGGGGCCGCTGAACAGGATTACGAAGGCATGATCTTCGACTGAACAGTGGGGCCCACCCCCACGGGCCCGAACAGGATTACGGAGGACGTGAAATTACAGGTCCCTGCCCGAGTACCGAAGTACCAATCGGACAGGAGTGCAGATCCACGACTGAATCCCCAACAGATTCGCAAGCATCAGCGGCGCGACGACAACTCCCGCGATTCGATGCGAACGTCGAGCAGTCGTCGAGCAGTCACCAAGACTGAGGTGTGCTTGGGCCGCCTTACGAATCCAAAGAGTTGTCCAGTGCACGTTGACCCGCACGTACCCGGAATACGCACGAGCGAGTACGTCACGCGACAGTTTGAAACAACTGAGCGATCGCGTACCGACAAATCGCGGATACAATTTTTCTTTCCAAGATGGATAAGTGTCGTTGAACAGAATGAGCTCACAATGCACTGAACATAGGTGTCTATCTTACCATTAATTCAGTCTAAAACGCACGCATTCTACGGTGTCCCCCGGCGTCCAACGATATCCAACGATGTCCAACGATGTCCAACGATGTCCAACGATGTCCAACGATGTCCCACGGTGCAGCCCAGTCTGGATCATCCAAAATTCTGTTCGCGGCATTTGGAGATCCAAACCGGACTGGTGCGTAGTTCTTAGCTTGGCATCGTTTTCCAAAGATTAATCAACGGATTAATTTTTTGGAAAACGATGCCAATTACCAGGTCTCACCACGAGGAGGTGACTACGCAAGAGACCCGCCCATGGGTTATTTATCTTTATACATTCATCTCGACATTCAACCCATTGGCAGAATGTCGAGTACCGTCTCTACTTGAACATGGGCCTGCGTAAAGAAATAGTTGTTTCGTACCCTAACTGCGAAACACATATCTCCAACGCAGCAGTTACATGAATCTTCACAAACGTAGAACGACATACATAAAACAACATCTATATCCCACACAAAGATTACATCGATCAGTACATATATCGTACATATATCAGTACATAATTCGTAGCCCTACCGGCAGCATTCGGTATCAAAGACACATTTATCTAACTTGGAACGAGTGAAAGAAAATGAAGCTAACGAACGTACTATCAAACCTACACGACGTACTCCCGTGCACCGGATAACCCGAAGGATTAGCGGAAAGCCCAAGTATTGACCATAACTCGATTCCTGTTTCGCCGTTCGAAACTTATACGAGTCGCGGTCGATGGCGCCGACCGATGATGCCAGTGATCCGCTGGTGATCCAGCCGTGGATCCAGCACATAGGCCGGCAACTTAACACACTCCAACTGAACATGTGGAACCCGGGGAGGGGCCGCTGAACAGGATTACGAAGGCAGAGGCCTCAACTGAACAGTGGGGCCCACCCCTGTGGAGGGGCCGCTGAACAGGATTACGAAGGCATGATCTTCGACTGAACAGTGGGGCCCACCCCCACGGGCCCGAACAGGATTACGGAGGACGTGAAATTACAGGTCCCTGCCCGAGTACCGAAGTACCAATCGGACAGGAGTGCAGATCCACGACTGAATCCCCAACAGATTCGCAAGCATCAGCGGCGCGACGACAACTCCCGCGATTCGATGCGAACGTCGAGCAGTCGTCGAGCAGTCACCAAGACTGAGGTGTGCTTGGGCCGCCTTACGAATCCAAAGAGTTGTCCAGTGCACGTTGACCCGCACGTACCCGGAATACGCACGAGCGAGTACGTCACGCGACAGTTTGAAACAACTGAGCGATCGCGTACCGACAAATCGCGGATACAATTTTTCTTTCCAAGATGGATAAGTGTCGTTGAACAGAATGAGCTCACAATGCACTGAACATAGGTGTCTATCTTACCATTAATTCAGTCTAAAACGCACGCATTCTACGGTGTCCCCCGGCGTCCAACGATATCCAACGATGTCCAACGATGTCCAACGATGTCCAACGATGTCCAACGATGTCCCACGGTGCAGCCCAGTCTGGATCATCCAAAATTCTGTTCGCGGCATTTGGAGATCCAAACCGGACTGGTGCGTAGTTCTTAGCTTGGCATCCTTTTCCAAAGATTAATCAACGGATTAATTTTTTGGAAAACGATGCCAATTACCAGGTCTCACCACGAGGAGGTGACTACGCAAGAGACCCGCCCATGGGTTATTTATCTTTATACATTCATCTCGACATTCAACCCATTGGCAGAATGTCGAGTACCGTCTCTACTTGAACATGGGCCTGCGTAAAGAAATAGTTGTTTCGTACCCTAACTGCGAAACACATATCTCCAACGCAGCAGTTACATGAATCTTCACAAACGTAGAACGACATACATAAAACAACATCTATATCCCACACAAAGATTACATCGATCAGTACATATATCGTACATATATCAGTACATAATTCGTAGCCCTACCGGCAGCATTCGGTATCAAAGACACATTTATCTAACTTGGAACGAGTGAAAGAAAATGAAGCTAACGAACGTACTATCAAACCTACACGACGTACTCCCGTGCACCGGATAACCCGAAGGATTAGCGGAAAGCCCAAGTATTGACCATAACTCGATTCCTGTTTCGCCGTTCGAAACTTATACGAGTCGCGGTCGATGGCGCCGACCGATGATGCCAGTGATCCGCTGGTGATCCAGCCGTGGATCCAGCACATAGGCCGGCAACTTAACACACTCCAACTGAACATGTGGAACCCGGGGAGGGGCCGCTGAACAGGATTACGAAGGCAGAGGCCTCAACTGAACAGTGGGGCCCACCCCTGTGGAGGGGCCGCCGAACAGGATTACGAAGGCATGATCTTCGACTGAACAGTGGGGCCCACCCCCACGGGCCCGAACAGGATTACGGAGGACGTGAAATTACAGGTCCCTGCCCGAGTACCGAAGTACCAATCGGACAGGAGTGCAGATCCACGACTGAATCCCCAACAGATTCGCAAGCATCAGCGGCGCGACGACAACTCCCGCGATTCGATGCGAACGTCGAGCAGTCGTCGAGCAGTCACCAAGACTGAGGTGTGCTTGGGCCGCCTTACGAATCCAAAGAGTTGTCCAGTGCACGTTGACCCGCACGTACCCGGAATACGCACGAGCGAGTACGTCACGCGACAGTTTGAAACAACTGAGCGATCGCGTACCGACAAATCGCGGATACAATTTTTCTTTCCAAGATGGATAAGTGTCGTTGAACAGAATGAGCTCACAATGCACTGAACATAGGTGTCTATCTTACCATTAATTCAGTCTAAAACGCACGCATTCTACGGTGTCCCCCGGCGTCCAACGATATCCAACGATGTCCAACGATGTCCAACGATGTCCAACGATGTCCAACGACGTCCAACGGTGTCCAACGGTGTCCAACGGTGTCCAACGGTGTCCAACGACGTCCAACGGTGTCCAACGGTGTCCAACGGTGTCCAACGGTGTCCAACGGTGTCCAACGGTGTCCAACGGTGTCCAACGGTGTCCAACGGTGTCCAACGGTGTCCAACGTCGTACAACGGTGTCCAACGGTGTCCAACGGTGTCCCACGGTGCAGCCCAGTCTGGATCATCCAAAATACTGTTCGCGGCATTTGGAGATCCAAACCGGACTGGTGCGTAGTTCTTAGCTTGGCATCGTTTTCCAAAGATTAATCAACGGATTAATTTTTTGGAAAACGATGCCAATTACCAGGTCTCACCACGAGGAGGTGACTACGCAAGAGACCCGCCCATGGGTTATTTATCTTTATACATTCATCTCGACATTCAACCCATTGGCAGAATGTCGAGTACCGTCTCTACTTGACCATGGGCCTGTGTAAAGAAATAGTTGTTTCGTACCCTAACTGCGAAACACATATCTCCAACGCAGCAGTTACATGAATCTTCACAAACGTAGAACGACATACATAAAACAACATCTATATCCCACACAAAGATTACATCGATCAGTACATATATCGTACATATATCAGTACATAATTCGTAGCCCTACCGGCAGCATTCGGTATCAAAGACACATTTATCTAACTTGGAACGAGTGAAAGAAAATGAAGCTAACGAACGTACTATCAAACCTACACGACGTACTCCCGTGCACCGGATAACCCGAAGGATTAGCGGAAAGCCCAAGTATTGACCATAACTCGATTCCTGTTTCGCCGTTCGAAACTTATACGAGTCGCGGTCGATGGCGCCGACCGATGATGCCAGTGATCCGCTGGTGATCCAGCCGTGGATCCAGCACATAGGCCGGCAACTTAACACACTCCAACTGAACATGTGGAACCCGGGGAGGGGCCGCTGAACAGGATTACGAAGGCATGATCTTCGACTGAACAGTGGGGCCCACCCCCACGGGCCCGAACAGGATTACGGAGGACGTGAAATTACAGGTCCCTGCCCGAGTACCGAAGTACCAATCGGACAGGAGTGCAGATCCACGACTGAATCCCCAACAGATTCGCAAGCATCAGCGGCGCGACGACAACTCCCGCGATTCGATGCGAACGTCGAGCAGTCGTCGAGCAGTCACCAAGACTGAGGTGTGCTTGGGCCGCCTTACGAATCCAAAGAGTTGTCCAGTGCACGTTGACCCGCACGTACCCGGAATACGCACGAGCGAGTACGTCACGCGACAGTTTGAAACAACTGAGCGATCGCGTACCGACAAATCGCGGATACAATTTTTCGTTCCAAGATGGATAAGTGTCGTTGTACAGAATGAGCTCACAATGCACTGAACATAGGTGTCTATCTTACCATTAATTAAGCCTAAAACGCACGCATTCTACGGTGTCCCCCGGCGTCCAACGATATCCAACGATGTCCAACGATGTCCAACGATGTCCAACGATGTCCAACGACGTCCAACGGTGTCCAACGGTGTCCAACGGTGTCCAACGGTGTCCAACGGTGTCCAACGATGTCCAACGATGTCCAACGACGTCCAACGACGTCCAACGGTGTCCAACGGTGTCCAACGATGTCCAACGGTGTCCAACGGTGTCCAACGATGTCCAACGGTGTCCAACGGTGTCCAACGGTGTCCAACGATGTCCAACGGTGTCCAACGGTGTCCAACGGTGTCCAACGGTGTCCAACGATGTCCAACGGTGTCCAACGATGTCCAACGGTGTCCAACGGTGTCCAACGGTGTCCAACGGTGTCCAACGATGTCCAACGATGTCCAACGACGTCCAACGACGTCCAACGGTGTCCAACGGTGTCCAACGATGTCCAACGGTGTCCAACGGTGTCCAACGATGTCCAACGGTGTCCAACGGTGTCCAACGGTGTCCAACGGTGTCCAACGATGTCCAACGATGTCCAACGATGTCCAGCGGTGTCCAACGGTGTCCAACGGTGTCCAACGGTGTCCCACGGTGCAGCCCAGTCTGGATCATCCAAAATTCTGTTCGCGGCATTTGGAGATCCAAACCGGACTGGTGCGTAGTTCTTAGCTTGGCATCGTTTTCCAAATATTAATCAACGGATTAATTTTTTGGAAAACGATGCCAATTACCAGGTCTCACCACGAGGAGGTGACTACGTAAGAGACCCGCCCATGGGTTATTTATCTTTATACATTCATCTCGACATTCAACCCATTGGCAGAATGTCGAGTACCGTCTCTACTTGACCATGGGCCTGCGTAAAGAAATAGTTGTTTCGTACCCTAACTGCGAAACACATATCTCCAACGCAGCAGTTACATGAATCTTCACAAACGTAGAACAACATACATAAAACAACATCTATATCCCACACAAAGATTACATCGATCAGTACATATATCGTAAATATATCAGTACATAATTCGTAGCCCTACCGGCAGCATTCGGTATCAAAGACACATTTATCTAACTTGGAACGAGTGAAAGAAAATGAAGCTAACGAACGTACTATCAAACCTACACGACGTACTCCCGTGCACCGGATAACCCGAAGGATTAGCGGAAAGCCCAAGTATTGACCATAACTCGATTCCTGTTTCGCCGTTCGAAACTTATACGAGTCGCGGTCGATGGCGCCGACCGATGATGCCAGTGATCCGCTGGTGATCCAGCCGTGGATCCAGCACATAGGCCGGCAACTTAACACACTCCAACTGAACATGTGGAACCCGGGGAGGGGCCGCTGAACAGGATTACGAAGGCAGAGGCCTCAACTGAACAGTGGGGCCCACCCCTGTGGAGGGGCCGCTGAACAGGATTACGAAGGCATGATCTTCGACTGAACAGTGGGGCCCACCCCCACGGGCCCGAACAGGATTACGGAGGACGTGAAATTACAGGTCCCTGCCCGAGTACCGAAGTACCAATCGGACAGGAGTGCAGATCCACGACTGAATCCCCAACAGATTCGCAAGCATCAGCGGCGCGACGACAACTCCCGCGATTCGATGCGAACGTCGAGCAGTCGTCGAGCAGTCACCAAGACTGAGGTGTGCTTGGGCCGCCTTACGAATCCAAAGAGTTGTCCAGTGCACGTTGACCCGCACGTACCCGGAATACGCACGAGCGAGTACGTCACGCGACAGTTTGAAACAACTGAGCGATCGCGTACCGACAAATCGCGGATACAATTTTTCGTTCCAAGATGGATAAGTGTCGTTGAACAGAATGAGCTCACAATGCACTGAACATAGGTGTCTATCTTACCATTAATTCAGTCTAAAACGCACGCATTCTACGGTGTCCCCCGGCGTCCAACGATATCCAACGATGTCCAACGATGTCCAACGATGTCCAACGATGTCCAACGATGTCCCACGGTGCAGCCCAGTCTGGATCATCCAAAATTCTGTTCGCGGCATTTGGAGATCCAAACCGGACTGGTGCGTAGTTCTTAGCTTGGCATCCTTTTCCAAAGATTAATCAACGGATTAATTTTTTGGAAAACGATGCCAATTACCAGGTCTCACCACGAGGAGGTGACTACGCAAGAGACCCGCCCATGGGTTATTTATCTTTATACATTCATCTCGACATTCAACCCATTGGCAGAATGTCGAGTACCGTCTCTACTTGAACATGGGCCTGCGTAAAGAAATAGTTGTTTCGTACCCTAACTGCGAAACACATATCTCCAACGCAGCAGTTACATGAATCTTCACAAACGTAGAACAACATACATAAAACAACATCTATATCCCACACAAAGATTACATCGATCAGTACATATATCGTAAATATATCAGTACATAATTCGTAGCCCTACCGGCAGCATTCGGTATCAAAGACACATTTATCTAACTTGGAACGAGTGAAAGAAAATGAAGCTAACGAACGTACTATCAAACCTACACGACGTACTCCCGTGCACCGGATAACCCGAAGGATTAGCGGAAAGCCCAAGTATTGACCATAACTCGATTCCTGTTTCGCCGTTCGAAACTTATACGAGTCGCGGTCGATGGCGCCGACCGATGATGCCAGTGATCCGCTGGTGATCCAGCCGTGGATCCAGCACATAGGCCGGCAACTTAACACACTCCAACTGAACATGTGGAACCCGGGGAGGGGCCGCTGAACAGGATTACGAAGGCAGAGGCCTCAACTGAACAGTGGGGCCCACCCCTGTGGAGGGGCCGCTGAACAGGATTACGAAGGCATGATCTTCGACTGAACAGTGGGGCCCACCCCCACGGGCCCGAACAGGATTACGGAGGACGTGAAATTACAGGTCCCTGCCCGAGTACCGAAGTACCAATCGGACAGGAGTGCAGATCCACGACTGAATCCCCAACAGATTCGCAAGCATCAGCGGCGCGACGACAACTCCCGCGATTCGATGCGAACGTCGAGCAGTCGTCGAGCAGTCACCAAGACTGAGGTGTGCTTGGTCCGCCTTACGAATCCAAAGAGTTGTCCAGTGCACGTTGACCCGCACGTACCCGGAATACGCACGAGCGAGTACGTCACGCGACAGTTTGAAACAACTGAGCGATCGCGTACCGACAAATCGCGGATACAATTTTTCGTTCCAAGATGGATAAGTGTCGTTGTACAGAATGAGCTCACAATGCACTGAACATAGGTGTCTATCTTACCATTAATTAAGCCTAAAACGCACGCATTCTACGGTGTCCGCCGGCGTCCAACGATATCCAACGATGTCCAACGATGTCCAACGATGTCCAACGATGTCCAACGGTGTCCAACGGTGTCCAACGATGTCCCACGGTGCAGCCCAGTCTGGATCATCCAAAATTCTGTTCGCGGCATTTGGAGATCCAAACCGGACTGGTGCGTAGTTCTTAGCTTGGCATCGTTTTCCAAAGATTAATCAACGGATTAATTTTTTGGAAAACGATGCCAATTACCAGGTCTCACCACGAGGAGGTGACTACGCAAGAGACCCGCCCATGGGTTATTTATCTTTATACATTCATCTCGACATTCAACCCATTGGCAGAATGTCGAGTACCGTCTCTACTTGACCATGGGCCTGCGTAAAGAAATAGTTGTTTCGTACCCTAACTGCGAAACACATATCTCCAACGCAGCAGTTACATGAATCTTCACAAACGTAGAACAACATACATAAAACAACATCTATATCCCACACAAAGATTACATCGATCAGTACATATATCGTACATATATCAGTACATAATTCGTAGCCCTACCGGCAGCATTCGGTATCAAAGACACATTTATCTAACTTGGAACGAGTGAAAGAAAATGAAGCTAACGAACGTACTATCAAACCTACACGACGTACTCCCGTGCACCGGATAACCCGAAGGATTAGCGGAAAGCCCAAGTATTGACCATAACTCGATTCCTGTTTCGCCGTTCGAAACTTATACGAGTCGCGGTCGATGGCGCCGACCGATGATGCCAGTGATCCGCTGGTGATCCAGCCGTGGATCCAGCACATAGGCCGGCAACTTAACACACTCCAACTGAACATGTGGAACCCGGGGAGGGGCCGCTGAACAGGATTACGAAGCCAGAGGCCTCAACTGAACAGTGGGGCCCACCCCTGTGGAGGGGCCGCTGAACAGGATTACGAAGGCATGATCTTCGACTGAACAGTGGGGCCCACCCCCACGGGCCCGAACAGGATTACGGAGGACGTGAAATTACAGGTCCCTGCCCGAGTACCGAAGTACCAATCGGACAGGAGTGCAGATCCACGACTGAATCCCCAACAGATTCGCAAGCATCAGCGGCGCGACGACAACTCCCGCGATTCGATGCGAACGTCGAGCAGTCGTCGAGCAGTCACCAAGACTGAGGTGTGCTTGGGCCGCCTTACGAATCCAAAGAGTTGTCCAGTGCACGTTGACCCGCACGTACCCGGAATACGCACGAGCGAGTACGTCACGCGACAGTTTGAAACAACTAAGCGATCGCGTACCGACAAATCGCGGATACAATTTTTCGTTCCAAGATGGATAAGTGTCGTTGTACAGAATGAGCTCACAATGCACTGAACATAGGTGTCTATCTTACCATTAACTAAGCCTAAAACGCACGCATTCTACGGTGTCCGCCGGCCTCCAACGATATCCAACGATGTCCAACGATGTCCAACGATGTCCAACGATGTCCAACGACGTCCAACGGTGTCCAACGGTGTCCAACGGTGTCCAACGGTGTCCAACGGTGTCCAACGGTGTCCAACGGTGTCCAACGGTGTCCAACGGTGTCCAACGGTGTCCAACGGTGTCCAACGGTGTCCAACGGTGTCCAACGTCGTACAACGGTGTCCAACGGTGTCCAACGGTGTCCCACGGTGCAGCCCAGTCTGGATCATCCAAAATACTGTTCGCGGCATTTGGAGATCCAAACCGGACTGGTGCGTAGTTCTTAGCTTGGCATCGTTTTCCAAAGATTAATCAACGGATTAATTTTTTGGAAAACGATGCCAATTACCAGGTCTCACCACGAGGAGGTGACTACGCAAGAGACCCGCCCATGGGTTATTTATCTTTATACATTCATCTCGACATTCAACCCATTGGCAGAATGTCGAGTACCGTCTCTACTTGACCATGGGCCTGTGTAAAGAAATAGTTGTTTCGTACCCTAACTGCGAAACACATATCTCCAACGCAGCATTTACATGAATCTTCACAAACGTAGAACAACATACATAAAACAACATCTATATCCCACACAAAGATTACATCGATCAGTACATATATCGTACATATATCAGTACATAATTCGTAGCCCTACCGGCAGCATTCGGTATCAAAGACACATTTATCTAACTTGGAACGAGTGAAAGAAAATGAAGCTAACGAACGTACTATCAAACCTACACGACGTACTCCCGTGCACCGGATAACCCGAAGGATTAGCGGAAAGCCCAAGTATTGACCATAACTCGATTCCTGTTTCGCCGTTCGAAACTTATACGAGTCGCGGTCGATGGCGCCGACCGATGATGCCAGTGATCCGCTGGTGATCCAGCCGTGGATCCAGCACATAGGCCGGCAACTTAACACACTCCAACTGAACATGTGGAACCCGGGGAGGGGCCGCTGAACAGGATTACGAAGGCAGAGGCCTCAACTGAACAGTGGGGCCCACCCCTGTGGAGGGGCCGCTGAACAGGATTACGAAGGCATGATCTTCGACTGAACAGTGGGGCCCACCCCCACGGGCCCGAACAGGATTACGGAGGACGTGAAATTACAGGTCCCTGCCCGAGTACCGAAGTACCAATCGGACAGGAGTGCAGATCCACGACTGAATCCCCAACAGATTCGCAAGCATCAGCGGCGCGACGACAACTCCCGCGATTCGATGCGAACGTCGAGCAGTCGTCGAGCAGTCACCAAGACTGAGGTGTGCTTGGGCCGCCTTACGAATCCAAAGAGTTGTCCAGTGCACGTTGACCCGCACGTACCCGGAATACGCACGAGCGAGTACGTCACGCGACAGTTTGAAACAACTAAGCGATCGCGTACCGACAAATCGCGGATACAATTTTTCGTTCCAAGATGGATAAGTGTCGTTGTACAGAATGAGCTCACAATGCACTGAACATAGGTGTCTATCTTACCATTAACTAAGCCTAAAACGCACGCATTCTACGGTGTCCGCCGGCGTCCAACGATATCCAACGATGTCCAACGATGTCCAACGATGTCCAACGATGTCCAACGACGTCCAACGGTGTCCAACGGTGTCCAACGGTGTCCAACGGTGTCCAACGGTGTCCAACGGTGTCCAACGGTGTCCAACGGTGTCCAACGGTGTCCAACGGTGTCCAACGGTGTCCAACGGTGTCCAACGTCGTACAACGGTGTCCAACGGTGTCCAACGGTGTCCCACGGTGCAGCCCAGTCTGGATCATCCAAAATACTGTTCGCGGCATTTGGAGATCCAAACCGGACTGGTGCGTAGTTCTTAGCTTGGCATCGTTTTCCAAAGATTAATCAACGGATTAATTTTTTGGAAAACGATGCCAATTACCAGGTCTCACCACGAGGAGGTGACTACGCAAGAGACCCGCCCATGGGTTATTTATCTTTATACATTCATCTCGACATTCAACCCATTGGCAGAATGTCGAGTACCGTCTCTACTTGACCATGGGCCTGTGTAAAGAAATAGTTGTTTCGTACCCTAACTGCGAAACACATATCTCCAACGCAGCAGTTACATGAATCTTCACAAACGTAGAACAACATACATAAAACAACATCTATATCCCACACAAAGATTACATCGATCAGTACATATATCGTACATATATCAGTACATAATTCGTAGCCCTACCGGCAGCATTCGGTATCAAAGACACATTTATCTAACTTGGAACGAGTGAAAGAAAATGAAGCTAACGAACGTACTATCAAACCTACACGACGTACTCCCGTGCACCGGATAACCCGAAGGATTAGCGGAAAGCCCAAGTATTGACCATAACTCGATTCCTGTTTCGCCGTTCGAAACTTATACGAGTCGCGGTCGATGGCGCCGACCGATGATGCCAGTGATCCGCTGGTGATCCAGCCGTGGATCCAGCACATAGGCCGGCAACTTAACACACTCCAACTGAACATGTGGAACCCGGGGAGGGGCCGCTGAACAGGATTACGAAGGCAGAGGCCTCAACTGAACAGTGGGGCCCACCCCTGTGGAGGGGCCGCTGAACAGGATTACGGAGGCATGATCTTCGACTGAACAGTGGGGCCCACCCCCACGGGCCCGAACAGGATTACGGAGGACGTGAAATTACAGGTCCCTGCCCGAGTACCGAAGTACCAATCGGACAGGAGTGCAGATCCACGACTGAATCCCCAACAGATTCGCAAGCATCAGCGGCGCGACGACAACTCCCGCGATTCGATGCGAACGTCGAGCAGTCGTCGAGCAGTCACCAAGACTGAGGTGTGCTTGGGCCGCCTTACGAATCCAAAGAGTTGTCCAGTGCACGTTGACCCGCACGTACCCGGAATACGCACGAGCGAGTACGTCACGCGACAGTTTGAAACAACTAAGCGATCGCGTACCGACAAATCGCGGATACAATTTTTCGTTCCAAGATGGATAAGTGTCGTTGTACAGAATGAGCTCACAATGCACTGAACATAGGTGTCTATCTTACCATTAACTAAGCCTAAAACGCACGCATTCTACGGTGTCCGCCGGCGTCCAACGATATCCAACGATGTCCAACGATGTCCAACGGTGTCCAACGGTGTCCAACGATGTCCCACGGTGCAGCCCAGTCTGGATCATCCAAAATTCTGTTCGCGGAATTTGGAGATCCAAACCGGACTGGTGCGTAGTTCTTAGCTTGGCATCGTTTTCCAAAGATTAATCAACGGATTAATTTTTTGGAAAACGATGCCAATTACCAGGTCTCACCACGAGGAGGTGACTACGCAAGAGATCCGCCCATGGGTTATTTATCTTTATACATTCATCTCGACATTCAACCCATTGGCAGAATGTCGAGTACCGTCTCTACTTGAACATGGGCCTGCGTAAAGAAATAGTTGTTTCGTACCCTAACTGCGAAACACATATCTCCAACGCAGCAGTTACATGAATCTTCACAAACGTAGAACAACATACATAAAACAACATCTATATCCCACACAAAGATTACATCGATCAGTACATATATCGTACATATATCAGTACATAATTCGTAGCCCTACCGGCAGCATTCGGTATCAAAGACACATTTATCTAACTTGGAACGAGTGAAAGAAAATGAAGCTAACGAACGTACTATCAAACCTACACGACGTACTCCCGTGCACCGGATAACCCGAAGGATTAGCGGAAAGCCCAAGTATTGACCATAACTCGATTCCTGTTTCGCCGTTCGAAACTTATACGAGTCGCGGTCGATGGCGCCGACCGATGATGCCAGTGATCCGCTGGTGATCCAGCCGTGGATCCAGCACATAGGCCGGCAACTTAACACACTCCAACTGAACATGTGGAACCCGGGGAGGGGCCGCTGAACAGGATTACGAAGGCAGAGGCCTCAACTGAACAGTGGGGCCCACCCCTGTGGAGGGGCCGCTGAACAGGATTACGAAGGCATGATCTTCGACTGAACAGTGGGGCCCACCCCCACGGGCCCGAACAGGATTACGGAGGACGTGAAATTACAGGTCCCTGCCCGAGTACCGAAGTACCAATCGGACAGGAGTGCAGATCCACGACTGAATCCCCAACAGATTCGCAAGCATCAGCGGCGCGACGACAACTCCCGCGATTCGATGCGAACGTCGAGCAGTCGTCGAGCAGTCACCAAGACTGAGGTGTGCTTGGGCCGCCTTACGAATCCAAAGAGTTGTCCAGTGCACGTTGACCCGCACGTACCCGGAATACGCACGAGCGAGTACGTCACGCGACAGTTTGAAACAACTGAGCGATCGCGTACCGACAAATCGCGGATACAATTTTTCGTTCCAAGATGGATAAGTGTCGTTGTACAGAATGAGCTCACAATGCACTGAACATAGGTGTCTATCTTACCATTAATTAAGCCTAAAACGCACGCATTCTACGGTGTCCGCCGGCGTCCAACGATATCCAACGATGTCCAACGATGTCCAACGGTGTCCAACGGTGTCCAACGATGTCCCACGGTGCAGCCCAGTCTGGATCATCCAAAATTCTGTTCGCGGCATTTGGAGATCCAAACCGGACTGGTGCGTAGTTCTTAGCTTGGCATCGTTTTCCAAAGATTAATCAACGGATTAATTTTTTGGAAAACGATGCCAATTACCAGGTCTCACCACGAGGAGGTGACTACGCAAGAGACCCGCCCATGGGTTATTTATCTTTATACATTCATCTCGACATTCAACCCATTGGCAGAATGTCGAGTACCGTCTCTACTTGACCATGGGCCTGCGTAAAGAAATAGTTGTTTCGTACCCTAACTGCGAAACACATATCTCCAACGCAGCAGTTACATGAATCTTCACAAACGTAGAACAACATACATAAAACAACATCTATATCCCACACAAAGATTACATCGATCAGTACATATATCGTACATATATCAGTACATAATTCGTAGCCCTACCGGCAGCATTCGGTATCAAAGACACATTTATCTAACTTGGAACGAGTGAAAGAAAATGAAGCTAACGAACGTACTATCAAACCTACACGACGTACTCCCGTGCACCGGATAACCCGAAGGATTAGCGGAAAGCCCAAGTATTGACCATAACTCGATTCCTGTTTCGCCGTTCGAAACTTATACGAGTCGCGGTCGATGGCGCCGACCGATGATGCCAGTGATCCGCTGGTGATCCAGCCGTGGATCCAGCACATAGGCCGGCAACTTAACACACTCCAACTGAACATGTGGAACCCGGGGAGGGGCCGCTGAACAGGATTACGAAGGCAGAGGCCTCAACTGAACAGTGGGGCCCACCCCTGTGGAGGGGCCGCTGAACAGGATTACGAAGGCATGATCTTCGACTGAACAGTGGGGCCCACCCCCACGGGCCCGAACAGGATTACGGAGGACGTGAAATTACAGGTCCCTGCCCGAGTACCGAAGTACCAATCGGACAGGAGTGCAGATCCACGACTGAATCCCCAACAGATTCGCAAGCATCAGCGGCGCGACGACAACTCCCGCGATTCGATGCGAACGTCGAGCAGTCGTCGAGCAGTCACCAAGACTGAGGTGTGCTTGGGCCGCCTTACGAATCCAAAGAGTTGTCCAGTGCACGTTGACCCGCACGTACCCGGAATACGCACGAGCGAGTACGTCACGCGACAGTTTGAAACAACTGAGCGATCGCGTACCGACAAATCGCGGATACAATTTTTCGTTCCAAGATGGATAAGTGTCGTTGTACAGAATGAGCTCACAATGCACTGAACATAGGTGTCTATCTTACCATTAACTAAGCCTAAAACGCACGCATTCTACGGTGTCCGCCGGCGTCCAACGATATCCAACGATGTCCAACGATGTCCAACGGTGTCCAACGGTGTCCAACGATGTCCCACGGTGCAGCCCAGTCTGGATCATCCAAAATTCTGTTCGCGGCATTTGGAGATCCAAACCGGACTGGTGCGTAGTTCTTAGCTTGGCATCGTTTTCCAAAGATTAATCAACGGATTAATTTTTTGGAAAACGATGCCAATTACCAGGTCTCACCACGAGGAGGTGACTACGCAAGAGACCCGCCCATGGGTTATTTATCTTTATACATTCATCTCGACATTCAACCCATTGGCAGAATGTCGAGTACCGTCTCTACTTGACCATGGGCCTGCGTAAAGAAATAGTTGTTTCGTACTCTAACTGCGAAACACATATCTCCAACGCAGCAGTTACATGAATCTTCACAAACGTAGAACAACATACATAAAACAACATCTATATCCCACACAAAGATTACATCGATCAGTACATATATCGTACATATATCAGTACATAATTCGTAGCCCTACCGGCAGCATTCGGTATCAAAGACACATTTATCTAACTTGGAACGAGTGAAAGAAAATGAAGCTAACGAACGTACTATCAAACCTACACGACGTACTCCCGTGCACCGGATAACCCGAAGGATTAGCGGAAAGCCCAAGTATTGACCATAACTCGATTCCTGTTTCGCCGTTCGAAACTTATACGAGTCGCGGTCGATGGCGCCGACCGATGATGCCAGTGATCCGCTGGTGATCCAGCCGTGGATCCAGCACATAGGCCGGCAACTTAACACACTCCAACTGAACATGTGGAACCCGGGGAGGGGCCGCTGAACAGGATTACGAAGGCAGAGGCCTCAACTGAACAGTGGGGCCCACCCCTGTGGAGGGGCCGCTGAACAGGATTACGAAGGCATGATCTTCGACTGAACAGTGGGGCCCACCCCCACGGGCCCGAACAGGATTACGGAGGACGTGAAATTACAGGTCCCTGCCCGAGTACCGAAGTACCAATCGGACAGGAGTGCAGATCCACGACTGAATCCCCAACAGATTCGCAAGCATCAGCGGCGCGACGACAACTCCCGCGATTCGATGCGAACGTCGAGCAGTCGTCGAGCAGTCACCAAGACTGAGGTGTGCTTGGGCCGCCTTACGAATCCAAAGAGTTGTCCAGTGTACGTTGACCCGCACGTACCCGGAATACGCACGAGCGAGTACGTCACGCGACAGTTTGAAACAACTGAGCGATCGCGTACCGACAAATCGCGGATACAATTTTTCGTTCCAAGATGGATAAGTGTCGTTGTACAGAATGAGCTCACAATGCACTGAACATAGGTGTCTATCTTACCATTAATTAAGCCTAAAACGCACGCATTCTACGGTGTCCGCCGGCGTCCAACGATATCCAACGATGTCCAACGATGTCCAACGGTGTCCAACGGTGTCCAACGACGTCCAACGGTGTCCAACGGTGTCCAACGGTGTCCAACGGTGTCCAACGGTGTCCAACGGTGTCCAACGATGTCCAACGGTGTCCAACGGTGTCCAACGGTGTCCAACGGTGTCCAACGATGTCCAACGATGTCCAACGGTGTCCAACGATGTCCAACGATGTCCAACGGTGTCCAACGTCGTACAACGGTGTCCAACGGTGTCCAACGGTGTCCAACGGTGTCCCACGGTGCAGCCCAGTCTGGATCATCCAAAATTCTGTTCGCGGCATTTGGAGATCCAAACCGGACTGGTGCGTAGTTCTTAGCTTGGCATCGTTTTCCAAAGATTAATCAACGGATTAATTTTTTGGAAAACGATGCCAATTACCAGGTCTCACCACGAGGAGGTGACTACGCAAGAGACCCGCCCATGGGTTATTTATCTTTATACATTCATCTCGACATTCAACCCATTGGGAGAATGTCGAGTACCGTCTCTACTTGACCATGGGCCTGCGTAAAGAAATAGTTGTTTCGTACCCTAACTGCGAAACACATATCTCCAACGCAGCAGTTACATGAATCTTCACAAACGTAGAACAACATACATAAAACAACATCTATATCCCACACAAAGATTACATCGATCAGTACATATATCGTACATATATCAGTACATAATTCGTAGCCCTACCGGCAGCATTCGGTATCAAAGACACATTTATCTAACTTGGAACGAGTGAAAGAAAATGAAGCTAACGAACGTACTATCAAACCTACACGACGTACTCCCGTGCACCGGATAACCCGAAGGATTAGCGGAAAGCCCAAGTATTGACCATAACTCGATTCCTGTTTCGCCGTTCGAAACTTATACGAGTCGCGGTCGATGGCGCCGACCGATGATGCCAGTGATCCGCTGGTGATCCAGCCGTGGATCCAGCACATAGGCCGGCAACTTAACACACTCCAACTGAACATGTGGAACCCGGGGAGGGGCCGCTGAACAGGATTACGAAGGCAGAGGCCTCAACTGAACAGTGGGGCCCACCCCTGTGGAGGGGCCACTGAACAGGATTACGAAGGCATGATCTTCGACTGAACAGTGGGGCCCACCCCCACGGGCCCGAACAGGATTACGGAGGACGTGAAATTACAGGTCCCTGCCCGAGTACCGAAGTACCAATCGGACAGGAGTGCAGATCCACGACTGAATCCCCAACAGATTCGCAAGCATCAGCGGCGCGACGACAACTCCCGCGATTCGATGCGAACGTCGAGCAGTCGTCGAGCAGTCACCAAGACTGAGGTGTGCTTGGGCCGCCTTACGAATCCAAAGAGTTGTCCAGTGTACGTTGACCCGCACGTACCCGGAATACGCACGAGCGAGTACGTCACGCGACAGTTTGAAACAACTGAGCGATCGCGTACCGACAAATCGCGGATACAATTTTTCGTTCCAAGATGGATAAGTGTCGTTGTACAGAATGAGCTCACAATGCACTGAACATAGGTGTCTATCTTACCATTAATTAAGCCTAAAACGCACGCATTCTACGGTGTCCGCCGGCGTCCAACGATATCCAACGATGTCCAACGATGTCCAACGGTGTCCAACGGTGTCCAACGACGTCCAACGGTGTCCAACGGTGTCCAACGGTGTCCAACGGTGTCCAACGGTGTCCAACGGTGTCCAACGATGTCCAACGGTGTCCAACGGTGTCCAACGGTGTCCAACGGTGTCCAACGATGTCCAACGATGTCGAACGGTGTCCAACGTCGTACAACGGTGTCCAACGGTGTCCAACGGTGTCCAACGGTGTCCCACGGTGCAGCCCAGTCTGGATCATCCAAAATTCTGTTCGCGGCATTTGGAGATCCAAACCGGACTGGTGCGTAGTTCTTAGCTTGGCATCGTTTTCCAAAGATTAATCAACGGATTAATTTTTTGGAAAACGATGCCAATTACCAGGTCTCACCAGGAGGAGGTGACTACGCAAGAGACCCGCCCATGGGTTATTTATCTTTATACATTCATCTCGACATTCAACCCATTGGGAGAATGTCGAGTACCGTCTCTACTTGACCATGGGCCTGCGTAAAGAAATAGTTGTTTCGTACCCTAACTGCGAAACACATATCTCCAACGCAGCAGTTACATGAATCTTCACAAACGTAGAACAACATACATAAAACAACATCTATATCCCACACAAAGATTACATCGATCAGTACATATATCGTACATATATCAGTACATAATTCGTAGCCCTACCGGCAGCATTCGGTATCAAAGACACATTTATCTAACTTGGAACGAGTGAAAGAAAATGAAGCTAACGAACGTACTATCAAACCTACACGACGTACTCCCGTGCACCGGATAACCCGAAGGATTAGCGGAAAGCCCAAGTATTGACCATAACTCGATTCCTGTTTCGCCGTTCGAAACTTATACGAGTCGCGGTCGATGGCGCCGACCGATGATGCCAGTGATCCGCTGGTGATCCAGCCGTGGATCCAGCACATAGGCCGGCAACTTAACACACTCCAACTGAACATGTGGAACCCGGGGAGGGGCCGCTGAACAGGATTACGAAGGCAGAGGCCTCAACTGAACAGTGGGGCCCACCCCTGTGGAGGGGCCGCTGAACAGGATTACGAAGGCATGATCTTCGACTGAACAGTGGGGCCCACCCCCACGGGCCCGAACAGGATTACGGAGGACGTGAAATTACAGGTCCCTGCCCGAGTACCGAAGTACCAATCGGACAGGAGTGCAGATCCACGACTGAATCCCCAACAGATTCGCAAGCATCAGCGGCGCGACGACAACTCCCGCGATTCGATGCGAACGTCGAGCAGTCGTCGAGCAGTCACCAAGACTGAGGTGTGCTTGGGCCGCCTTACGAATCCAAAGAGTTGTCCAGTGTACGTTGACCCGCACGTACCCGGAATACGCACGAGCGAGTACGTCACGCGACAGTTTGAAACAACTGAGCGATCGCGTACCGACAAATCGCGGATACAATTTTTCGTTCCAAGATGGATAAGTGTCGTTGTACAGAATGAGCTCACAATGCACTGAACATAGGTGTCTATCTTACCATTAATTAAGCCTAAAACGCACGCATTCTACGGTGTCCGCCGGCGTCCAACGATATCCAACGATGTCCAACGATGTCCAACGGTGTCCAACGGTGTCCAACGACGTCCAACGGTGTCCAACGGTGTCCAACGGTGTCCAACGGTGTCCAACGGTGTCCAACGGTGTCCAACGATGTCCAACGGTGTCCAACGGTGTCCAACGGTGTCCAACGGTGTCCAACGATGTCCAACGATGTCCAACGGTGTCCAACGTCGTACAACGGTGTCCAACGGTGTCCAACGGTGTCCAACGGTGTCCCACGGTGCAGCCCAGTCTGGATCATCCAAAATTCTGTTCGCGGCATTTGGAGATCCAAACCGGACTGGTGCGTAGTTCTTAGCTTGGCATCGTTTTCCAAAGATTAATCAACGGATTAATTTTTTGGAAAACGATGCCAATTACCAGGTCTCACCACGAGGAGGTGACTACGCAAGAGACCCGCCCATGGGTTATTTATCTTTATACATTCATCTCGACATTCAACCCATTGGGAGAATGTCGAGTACCGTCTCTACTTGACCATGGGCCTGCGTAAAGAAATAGTTGTTTCGTACCCTAACTGCGAAACACATATCTCCAACGCAGCAGTTACATGAATCTTCACAAACGTAGAACAACATACATAAAACAACATCTATATCCCACACAAAGATTACATCGATCAGTACATATATCGTACATATATCAGTACATAATTCGTAGCCCTACCGGCAGCATTCGGTATCAAAGACACATTTATCTAACTTGGAACGAGTGAAAGAAAATGAAGCTAACGAACGTACTATCAAACCTACACGACGTACTCCCGTGCACCGGATAACCCGAAGGATTAGCGGAAAGCCCAAGTATTGACCATAACTCGATTCCTGTTTCGCCGTTCGAAACTTATACGAGTCGCGGTCGATGGCGCCGACCGATGATGCCAGTGATCCGCTGGTGATCCAGCCGTGGATCCAGCACATAGGCCGGCAACTTAACACACTCCAACTGAACATGTGGAACCCGGGGAGGGGCCGCTGAACAGGATTACGAAGGCAGAGGCCTCAACTGAACAGTGGGGCCCACCCCTGTGGAGGGGCCGCTGAACAGGATTACGAAGGCATGATCTTCGACTGAACAGTGGGGCCCACCCCCACGGGCCCGAACAGGATTACGGAGGACGTGAAATTACAGGTCCCTGCCCGAGTACCGAAGTACCAATCGGACAGGAGTGCAGATCCACGACTGAATCCCCAACAGATTCGCAAGCATCAGCGGCGCGACGACAACTCCCGCGATTCGATGCGAACGTCGAGCAGTCGTCGAGCAGTCACCAAGACTGAGGTGTGCTTGGGCCGCCTTACGAATCCAAAGAGTTGTCCAGTGCACGTTGACCCGCACGTACCCGGAATACGCACGAGCGAGTACGTCACGCGACAGTTTGAAACAACTGAGCGATCGCGTACCGACAAATCGCGGATACAATTTTTCGTTCCAAGATGGATAAGTGTCGTTGTACAGAATGAGCTCACAATGCACTGAACATAGGTGTCTATCATACCATTAATTAAGCCTAAAACGCACGCATTCTACGGTGTCCGCCGGCGTCCAACGATATCCAACGATGTCCAACGATGTCCAACGGTGTCCAACGGTGTCCAACGACGTCCAACGGTGTCCAACGGTGTCCAACGGTGTCCAACGGTGTCCAACGGTGTCCAACGGTGTCCAACGATGTCCAACGGTGTCCAACGGTGTCCAACGGTGTCCAACGGTGTCCAACGATGTCCAACGATGTCGAACGGTGTCCAACGTCGTACAACGGTGTCCAACGGTGTCCAACGGTGTCCAACGGTGTCCCACGGTGCAGCCCAGTCTGGATCATCCAAAATTCTGTTCGCGGCATTTGGAGATCCAAACCGGACTGGTGCGTAGTTCTTAGCTTGGCATCGTTTTCCAAAGATTAATCAACGGATTAATTTTTTGGAAAACGATGCCAATTACCAGGTCTCACCACGAGGAGGTGACTACGCAAGAGACCCGCCCATGGGTTATTTATCTTTATACATTCATCTCGACATTCAACCCATTGGGAGAATGTCGAGTACCGTCTCTACTTGACCATGGGCCTGCGTAAAGAAATAGTTGTTTCGTACCCTAACTGCGAAACACATATCTCCAACGCAGCAGTTACATGAATCTTCACAAACGTAGAACAACATACATAAAACAACATCTATATCCCACACAAAGATTACATCGATCAGTACATATATCGTACATATATCAGTACATAATTCGTAGCCCTACCGGCAGCATTCGGTATCAAAGACACATTTATCTAACTTGGAACGAGTGAAAGAAAATGAAGCTAACGAACGTACTATCAAACCTACACGACGTACTCCCGTGCACCGGATAACCCGAAGGATTAGCGGAAAGCCCAAGTATTGACCATAACTCGATTCCTGTTTCGCCGTTCGAAACTTATACGAGTCGCGGTCGATGGCGCCGACCGATGATGCCAGTGATCCGCTGGTGATCCAGCCGTGGATCCAGCACATAGGCCGGCAACTTAACACACTCCAACTGAACATGTGGAACCCGGGGAGGGGCCGCTGAACAGGATTACGAAGGCAGAGGCCTCAACTGAACAGTGGGGCCCACCCCTGTGGAGGGGCCGCTGAACAGGATTACGAAGGCATGATCTTCGACTGAACAGTGGGGCCCACCCCCACGGGCCCGAACAGGATTACGGAGGACGTGAAATTACAGGTCCCTGCCCGAGTACCGAAGTACCAATCGGACAGGAGTGCAGATCCACGACTGAATCCCCAACAGATTCGCAAGCATCAGCGGCGCGACGACAACTCCCGCGATTCGATGCGAACGTCGAGCAGTCGTCGAGCAGTCACCAAGACTGAGGTGTGCTTGGGCCGCCTTACGAATCCAAAGAGTTGTCCAGTGCACGTTGACCCGCACGTACCCGGAATACGCACGAGCGAGTACGTCACGCGACAGTTTGAAACAACTGAGCGATCGCGTGCCGACAAATCGCGGATACAATTTTTCGTTCCAAGATGGATAAGTGTCGTTGTACAGAATGAGCTCACAATGCACTGAACATAGGTGTCTATCTTACCATTAATTAAGCCTAAAACGCACGCATTCTACGGTGTCCCCCGGCGTCCAACGATATCCAACGATGTCCAACGATGTCCACCGATGTCCAACGATGTCCAACGACGTCCAACGGTGTCCAACGGTGTCCAACGGTGTCCAACGGTGTCCAACGGTGTCCAACGGTGTCCAACGATGTCCAACGGTGTCCAACGGTGTCCAACGGTGTCCAACGATGTCCAACGATGTCCAACGGTGTCCAACGTCGTACAACGGTGTCCAACGGTGTCCAACGGTGTCCAACGGTGTCCCACGGTGCAGCCCAGTCTGGATCATCCAAAATTCTGTTCGCGGCATTTGGAGATCCAAACCGGACTGGTGCGTAGTTCTTAGCTTGGCATCGTTTTCCAAAGATTAATCAACGGATTAATTTTTTGGAAAACGATGCCAATTACCAGGTCTCACCACGAGGAGGTGACTACGCAAGAGACCCGCCCATGGGTTATTTATCTTTATACATTCATCTCGACATTCAACCCATTGGCAGAATGTCGAGTACCGTCTCTACTTGACCATGGGCCTGCGTAAAGAAATAGTTGTTTCGTACCCTAACTGCGAAACACATATCTCCAACGCAACAGTTACATGAATCTTCACAAACGTAGAACAACATACATAAAACAACATCTATATCCCACACAAAGATTACATCGATCAGTACATATATCGTACATATATCAGTACATAATTCGTAGCCCTACCGGCAGCATTCGGTATCAAAGACACATTTATCTAACTTGGAACGAGTGAAAGAAAATGAAGCTAACGAACGTACTATCAAACCTACACGACGTACTCCCGTGCACCGGATAACCCGAAGGATTAGCGGAAAGCCCAAGTATTGACCATAACTCGATTCCTGTTTCGCCGTTCGAAACTTATACGAGTCGCGGTCGATGGCGCCGACCGATGATGCCAGTGATCCGCTGGTGATCCAGCCGTGGATCCAGCACATAGGCCGGCAACTTAACACACTCCAACTGAACATGTGGAACCCGGGGAGGGGCCGCTGAACAGGATTACGAAGGCAGAGGCCTCAACTGAACAGTGGGGCCCACCCCTGTGGAGGGGCCGCTGAACAGGATTACGAAGGCATGATCTTCGACTGAACAGTGGGGCCCACCCCCACGGGCCCGAACAGGATTACGGAGGACGTGAAATTACAGGTCCCTGCCCGAGTACCGAAGTACCAATCGGACAGGAGTGCAGATCCACGACTGAATCCCCAACAGATTCGCAAGCATCAGCGGCGCGACGACAACTCCCGCGATTCGATGCGAACGTCGAGCAGTCGTCGAGCAGTCACCAAGACTGAGGTGTGCTTGGGCCGCCTTACGAATCCAAAGAGTTGTCCAGTGCACGTTGACCAGCACGTACCCGGAATACGCACGAGCGAGTACGTCACGCGACAGTTTGAAACAACTGAGCGATCGCGTACCGACAAATCGCGGATACAATTTTTCTTTCCAAGATGGATAAGTGTCGTTGAACAGAATGAGCTCACAATGCACTGAACATAGGTGTCTATCTTACCATTAATTAAGTCTAAAACGCACGCATTCTACGGTGTCCCCCGGCGTCCAACGATATCCAACGATGTCCAACGATGTCCAACGATGTCCAACGATGTCCAACGACGTCCAACGGTGTCCAACGGTGTCCAACGGTGTCCAACGGTGTCCAACGGCGTCCAACGGTGTCCAACGGTGTCCAACGGTGTCCAACGGTGTCCAACGATGTCCAACGATGTCCAACGATGTCCAGCGGTGTCCAACGGTGTCCAACGGTGTCCAACGGTGTCCAACGGTGTCCCACGGTGCAGCCCATTCTGGATCATCCAAAATTCTGTTCGCGGCATTTGGAGATCCAAACCGGACTGGTGCGTAGTTCTTAGCTTGGCATCGTTTTCCAAAGATTAATCAACGGATTAATTTTTTGGAAAACGATGCCAATTACCAGGTCTCACCACGAGGAGGTGACTACGCAAGAGACCCGCCCATGGGTTATTTATCTTTATACATTCATCTCGACATTCAACCCATTGGCAGAATGTCGAGTACCGTCTCTACTTGACCATGGGCCTGCGTAAAGAAATAGTTGTTTCGTACCCTAACTGCGAAACACATATCTCCAACGCAGCAGTTACATGAATCTTCACAAACGTAGAACAACATACATAAAACAACATCTATATCCCACACAAAGATTACATCGATCAGTACATATATCGTACATATATCAGTACATAATTCGTAGCCCTACCGGCAGCATTCGGTATCAAAGACACATTTATCTAACTTGGAACGAATGAAAGAAAATGAAGCTAACGAACGTACTATCAAACCTACACGACGTACTCCCGTGCACCGGATAACCCGAAGGATTAGCGGAAAGCCCAAGTATTGACCATAACTCGATTCCTGTTTCGCCGTTCGAAACTTATACGAGTCGCGGTCGATGGCGCCGACCGATGATGCCAGTGATCCGCTGGTGATCCAGCCGTGGATCCAGCACATAGGCCGGCAACTTAACACACTCCAACTGAACATGTGGAACCCGGGGAGGGGCCGCTGAACAGGATTACGAAGGCAGAGGCCTCAACTGAACAGTGGGGCCCACCCCTGTGGAGGGGCCGCTGAACAGGATTACGAAGGCATGATCTTCGACTGAACAGTGGGGCCCACCCCCACGGGCCCGAACAGGATTACGGAGGACGTGAAATTACAGGTCCCTGCCCGAGTACCGAAGTACCAATCGGACAGGAGTGCAGATCCACGACTGAATCCCCAACAGATTCGCAAGCATCAGCGGCGCGACGACAACTCCCGCGATTCGATGCGAACGTCGAGCAGTCGTCGAGCAGTCACCAAGACTGAGGTGTGCTTGGGCCGCCTTACGAATCCAAAGAGTTGTCCAGTGCACGTTGACCCGCACGTACCCGGAATACGCACGAGCGAGTACGTCACGCGACAGTTTGAAACAACTGAGCGATCGCGTACCGACAAATCGCGGATACAATTTTTCGTTCCAAGATGGATAAGTGTCGTTGTACAGAATGAGCTCACAATGCACTGAACATAGGTGTCTATCTTACCATTAACTAAGCCTAAAACGCACGCATTCTACGGTGTCCGCCGGCGTCCAACGATATCCAACGATGTCCAACGATGTCCAACGGTGTCCAACGGTGTCCAACGATGTCCCACGGTGCAGCCCAGTCTGGATCATCCAAAATTCTGTTCGCGGCATTTGGAGATCCAAACCGGACTGGTGCGTAGTTCTGAGCTTGGCATCCTTTTCCAAAGATTAATCAACGGATTAATTTTTTGGAAAACGATGCCAATTACCAGGTCTCACCACGAGTAGGTGACTACGCAAGAGACCCGCCCATGGGTTATTTATCTTTATACATTCATCTCGACATTCAACCCATTGGCAGAATGTCGAGTACCGTCTCTACTTGAACATGGGCCTGCGTAAAGAAATAGTTGTTTCGTACCCTAACTGCGAAACACATATCTCCAACGCAGCAGTTACATGAATCTTCACAAACGTAGAACGACATACATAAAACAACATCTATATCCCACACAAAGATTACATCGATCAGTACATATATCGTACATATATCAGTACATAATTCGTAGCCCTACCGGCAGCATTCGGTATCAAAGACACATTTATCTAACTTGGAACGAGTGAAAGAAAATGAAGCTAACGAACGTACTATCAAACCTACACGACGTACTCCCGTGCACCGGATAACCCGAAGGATTAGCGGAAAGCCCAAGTATTGACCATAACTCGATTCCTGTTTCGCCGTTCGAAACTTATACGAGTCGCGGTCGATGGCGCCGACCGATGATGCCAGTGATCCGCTGGTGATCCAGCCGTGGATCCAGCACATAGGCCGGCAACTTAACACACTCCAACTGAACATGTGGAACCCGGGGAGGGGCCGCTGAACAGGATTACGAAGGCAGAGGCCTCAACTGAACAGTGGGGCCCACCCCTGTGGAGGGGCCGCTGAACAGGATTACGAAGGCATGATCTTCGACTGAACAGTGGGGCCCACCCCCACGGGCCCGAACAGGATTACGGAGGACGTGAAATTACAGGTCCCTGCCCGAGTACCGAAGTACCAATCGGACAGGAGTGCAGATCCACGACTGAATCCCCAACAGATTCGCAAGCATCAGCGGCGCGACGACAACTCCCGCGATTCGATGCGAACGTCGAGCAGTCGTCGAGCAGTCACCAAGACTGAGGTGTGCTTGGGCCGCCTTACGAATCCAAAGAGTTGTCCAGTGCACGTTGACCCGCACGTACCCGGAATACGCACGAGCGAGTACGTCACGCGACAGTTTGAAACAACTGAGCGATCGCGTACCGACAAATCGCGGATACAATTTTTCGTTCCAAGATGGATAAGTGTCGTTGTACAGAATGAGCTCACAATGCACTGAACATAGGTGTCTATCTTACCATTAATTAAGCCTAAAACGCACGCATTCTACGGTGTCCGCCGGCGTCCAACGATATCCAACGATGTCCAACGATGTCCAACGGTGTCCAACGGTGTCCAACGATGTCCCACGGTGCAGCCCAGTCTGGATCATCCAAAATTCTGTTCGCGGCATTTGGAGATCCAAACCGGACTGGTGCGTAGTTCTTAGCTTGGCATCGTTTTCCAAAGATTAATCAACGGATTAATTTTTTGGAAAACGATGCCAATTACCAGGTCTCACCACGAGGAGGTGACTACGCAAGAGACCCGCCCATGGGTTATTTATCTTTATACATTCATCTCGACATTCAACCCATTGGCAGAATGTCGAGTACCGTCTCTACTTGACCATGGGCCTGCGTAAAGAAATAGTTGTTTCGTACCCTAACTGCGAAACACATATCTCCAACGCAGCAGTTACATGAATCTTCACAAACGTAGAACAACATACATAAAACAACATCTATATCCCACACAAAGATTACATCGATCAGTACATATATCGTACATATATCAGTACATAATTCGTAGCCCTACCGGCAGCATTCGGTATCAAAGACACATTTATCTAACTTGGAACGAGTGAAAGAAAATGAAGCTAACGAACGTACTATCAAACCTACACGACGTACTCCCGTGCACCGGATAACCCGAAGGATTAGCGGAAAGCCCAAGTATTGACCATAACTCGATTCCTGTTTCGCCGTTCGAAACTTATACGAGTCGCGGTCGATGGCGCCGACCGATGATGCCAGTGATCCGCTGGTGATCCAGCCGTGGATCCAGCACATAGGCCGGCAACTTAACACACTCCAACTGAACATGTGGAACCCGGGGAGGGGCCGCTGAACAGGATTACGAAGGCAGAGGCCTCAACTGAACAGTGGGGCCCACCCCTGTGGAGGGGCCGCTGAACAGGATTACGAAGGCATGATCTTCGACTGAACAGTGGGGCCCACCCCCACGGGCCCGAACAGGATTACGGAGGACGTGAAATTACAGGTCCCTGCCCGAGTACCGAAGTACCAATCGGACAGGAGTGCAGATCCACGACTGAATCCCCAACAGATTCGCAAGCATCAGCGGCGCGACGACAACTCCCGCGATTCGATGCGAACGTCGAGCAGTCGTCGAGCAGTCACCAAGACTGAGGTGTGCTTGGGCCGCCTTACGAATCCAAAGAGTTGTCCAGTGCACGTTGACCCGCACGTACCCGGAATACGCACGAGCGAGTACGTCACGCGACAGTTTGAAACAACTGAGCGATCGCGTACCGACAAATCGCGGATACAATTTTTCGTTCCAAGATGGATAAGTGTCGTTGTACAGAATGAGCTCACAATGCACTGAACATAGGTGTCTATCTTACCATTAATTAAGCCTAAAACGCACGCATTCTACGGTGTCCGCCGGCGTCCAACGATATCCAACGATGTCCAACGATGTCCAACGGTGTCCAACGGTGTCCAACGATGTCCCACGGTGCAGCCCAGTCTGGATCATCCAAAATTCTGTTCGCGGCATTTGGAGATCCAAACCGGACTGGTGCGTAGTTCTTAGCTTGGCATCGTTTTCCAAAGATTAATCAACGGATTAATTTTTTGGAAAACGATGCCAATTACCAGGTCTCACCACGAGGAGGTGACTACGCAAGAGACCCGCCCATGGGTTATTTATCTTTATACATTCATCTCGACATTCAACCCATTGGCAGAATGTCGAGTACCGTCTCTACTTGACCATGGGCCTGCGTAAAGAAATAGTTGTTTCGTACCCTAACTGCGAAACACATATCTCCAACGCAGCAGTTACATGAATCTTCACAAACGTAGAACAACATACATAAAACAACATCTATATCCCACACAAAGATTACATCGATCAGTACATATATCGTACATATATCAGTACATAATTCGTAGCCCTACCGGCAGCATTCGGTATCAAAGACACATTTATCTAACTTGGAACGAGTGAAAGAAAATGAAGCTAACGAACGTACTATCAAACCTACACGACGTACTCCCGTGCACCGGATAACCCGAAGGATTAGCGGAAAGCCCAAGTATTGACCATAACTCGATTCCTGTTTCGCCGTTCGAAACTTATACGAGTCGCGGTCGATGGCGCCGACCGATGATGCCAGTGATCCGCTGGTGATCCAGCCGTGGATCCAGCACATAGGCCGGCAACTTAACAAACTCCAACTGAACATGTGGAACCAGGGGAGGGGCCGCTGAACAGGATTACGAAGGCAGAGGCCTCAACTGAACAGTGGGGCCCACCCCTGTGGAGGGGCCGCTGAACAGGATTACGAAGGCATGATCTTCGACTGAACAGTGGGGCCCACCCCCACGGGCCCGAACAGGATTACGGAGGACGTGAAATTACAGGTCCCTGCCCGAGTACCGAAGTACCAATCGGACAGGAGTGCAGATCCACGACTGAATCCCCAACAGATTCGCAAGCATCAGCGGCGCGACGACAACTCCCGCGATTCGATGCGAACGTCGAGCAGTCGTCGAGCAGTCACCAAGACTGAGGTGTGCTTGGGCCGCCTTACGAATCCAAAGAGTTGTCCAGTGCACGTTGACCCGCACGTACCCGGAATACGCACGAGCGAGTACGTCACGCGACAGTTTGAAACAACTGAGCGATCGCGTACCGACAAATCGCGGATACAATTTTTCGTTCCAAGATGGATAAGTGTCGTTGTACAGAATGAGCTCACAATGCACTGAACATAGGTGTCTATCTTACCATTAATTAAGACTAAAACGCACGCATTCTACGGTGTCCCCCGGCGTCCAACGATATCCAACGATGTCCAACGATGTCCAACGATGTCCAACGATGTCCAACGACGTCCAACGGTGTCCAACGGTGTCCAACGGTGTCCAACGGTGTCCAACGATGTCCAACGGTGTCCAACGGTGTCCAACGGTGTCCAACGGTGTCCAACGGTGTCCAACGGTGTCCAACGGTGTCCAACGGTGTCCAACGATGTCCAACGGTGTCCAACGATGTCCAACGGTGTCCAACGATGTCCAACGGTGTCCAACGGTGTCCAACGGTGTCCAACGGTGTCCAACGATGTCCAACGATGTCCAACGACGTCCAACGACGTCCAACGGTGTCCAACGGTGTCCAACGATGTCCAACGGTGTCCAACGGTGTCCAACGATGTCCAACGGTGTCCAACGGTGTCCAACGATGTCCAACGGTGTCCAACGATGTCCAACGGTGTCCAACGGTGTCCAACGGTGTCCAACGGTGTCCAACGATGTCCAACGATGTCCAACGACGTCCAACGACGTCCAACGGTGTCCAACGGTGTCCAACGATGTCCAACGGTGTCCCACGGTGCAGCCCAGTCTGGATCATCCAAAATTCTGTTCGCGGCATTTGGAGATCCAAACCGGACTGGTGCGTAGTTCTTAGCTTGGCATCGTTTTCCAAAGATTAATCAACGGATTAATTTTTTGGAAAACGATGCCAATTACCAGGTCTCACCACGAGGAGGTGACTACGCAAGAGACCCGCCCATGGGTTATTTATCTTTATACATTCATCTCGACATTCAACCCATTGGCAGAATGTCGAGTACCGTCTCTACTTGACCATGGGCCTGCGTAAAGAAATAGTTGTTTCGTACCCTAACTGCGAAACACATATCTCCAACGCAGCAGTTACATGAATCTTCACAAACGTAGAACAACATACATAAAACAACATCTATATCCCACACAAAGATTACATCGATCAGTACATATATCGTAAATATATCAGTACATAATTCGTAGCCCTACCGGCAGCATTCGGTATCAAAGACACATTTATCTAACTTGGAACGAGTGGAAGAAAATGAAGCTAACGAACGTACTATCAAACCTACACGACGTACTCCCGTGCACCGGATAACCCGAAGGATTAGCGGAAAGCCCAAGTATTGACCATAACTCGATTCCTGTTTCGCCGTTCGAAACTTATACGAGTCGCGGTCGATGGCGCCGACCGATGATGCCAGTGATCCGCTGGTGATCCAGCCGTGGATCCAGCACATAGGCCGGCAACTTAACACACTCCAACTGAACATGTGGAACCCGGGGAGGGGCCGCTGAACAGGATTACGAAGGCAGAGGCCTCAACTGAACAGTGGGGCCCACCCCTGTGGAGGGGCCGCTGAACAGGATTACGAAGGCATGATCTTCGACTGAACAGTGGGGCCCACCCCCACGGGCCCGAACAGGATTACGGAGGACGTGAAATTACAGGTCCCTGCCCGAGTACCGAAGTACCAATCGGACAGGAGTGCAGATCCACGACTGAATCCCCAACAGATTCGCAAGCATCAGCGGCGCGACGACAACTCCCGCGATTCGATGCGAACGTCGAGCAGTCGTCGAGCAGTCACCAAGACTGAGGTGTGCTTGGGCCGCCTTACGAATCCAAAGAGTTGTCCAGTGCACGTTGACCCGCACGTACCCGGAATACGCACGAGCGAGTACGTCACGCGACAGTTTGAAACAACTGAGCGATCGCGTACCGACAAATCGCGGATACAATTTTTCGTTCCAAGATGGATAAGTGTCGTTGTACAGAATGAGCTCACAATGCACTGAACATAGGTGTCTATCTTACCATTAATTAAGCCTAAAACGCACGCATTCTACGGTGTCCCCCGGCGTCCAACGATATCCAACGATGTCCAACGATGTCCAACGATGTCCAACGATGTCCAACGACGTCCAACGGTGTCCAACGGTGTCCAACGGTGTCCAACGGTGTCCAACGATGTCCAACGGTGTCCAACGGTGTCCAACGGTGTCCAACGGTGTCCAACGGTGTCCAACGATGTCCAACGGTGTCCAACGGTGTCCAACGGTGTCCAACGGTGTCCAACGGTGTCCAACGGTGTCCAACGGTGTCCAACGGTGTCCAACGATGTCCAACGATGTCCAACGACGTCCAACGGTGTCCAACGATGTCCAACGGTGTCCAACGGTGTCCAACGATGTCCAACGGTGTCCAACGGTGTCCAACGGTGTCCAACGGTGTCCAACGGTGTCCAACGGTGTCCAACGGTGTCCAACGATGTCCAACGGTGTCCAACGATGTCCAGCGGTGTCCAACGGTGTCCAACGGTGTCCAACGGTGTCCAACGGTGTCCAACGGTGTCCCACGGTGCAGCCCAGTCTGGATCATCCAAAATTCTGTTCGCGGCATTTGGAGATCCAAACCGGACTGGTGCGTAGTTCTTAGCTTGGCATCGTTTTCCAAAGATTAATCAACGGATTAATTTTTTGGAAAACGATGCCAATTACCAGGTCTCACCACGAGGAGGTGACTACGCAAGAGACCCGCCCATGGGTTATTTATCTTTATACATTCATCTCGACATTCAACCCATTGGCAGAATGTCGAGTACCGTCTCTACTTGAACATGGGCCTGCGTAAAGAAATAGTTGTTTCGTACCCTAACTGCGAAACACATATCTCCAACGCAGCAGTTACATGAATCTTCACAAACGTAGAACAACATACATAAAACAACATCTATATCCCACACAAAGATTACATCGATCAGTATATATATCGTACATATATCAGTACATAATTCGTAGCCCTACCGGCAGCATTCGGTATCAAAGACACATTTATCTAACTTGGAACGAGTGAAAGAAAATGAAGCTAACGAACGTACTATCAAACCTACACGACGTACTCCAGTGCACCGGATAACCCGAAGGATTAGCGGAAAGCCCAAGTATTGACCATAACTCGATTCCTGTTTCGCGGTTCGAAACTTATACGAGTCGCGGTCGATGGCGCCGACCGATGATGCCAGTGATCCGCTGGTGATCCAGCCGTGGATCCAGCACATAGGCCGACAACTTAACACACTCCAACTGAACATGTGGAACCCGGGGAGGGGCCGCTGAACAGGATTACGAAGGCAGAGGCCTCAACTGAACAGTGGGGCCCACCCCTGTGGAGGGGCCGCTGAATAGGATTACGAAGGCATGATCTTCGACTGAACAGTGGGGCCCACCCCCACGGGCCCGAACAGGATTACGGAGGACGTGAAATTACAGGTCCCTGCCCGAGTACCGAAGTACCAATCGGACAGGAGTGCAGATCCACGACTGAATCCCCAACAGATTCGCAAGCATCAGCGGCGCGACGACAACTCCCGCGATTCGATGCGAACGTCGAGCAGTCGTCGAGCAGTCACCAAGACTGAGGTGTGCTTGGGCCGCCTTACGAATCCAAAGAGTTGTCCAGTGCACGTTGACCCGCACGTACCCGGAATACGCACGAGCGAGTACGTCACGCGACAGTTTGAAACAACTGAGCGATCGCGTACCGACAAATCGCGGATACAATTTTTCGTTCCAAGATGGATAAGTGTCGTTGTACAGAATGAGCTCACAATGCACTGAACATAGGTGTCTATCTTACCATTAACTAAGCCTAAAACGCACGCATTCTACGGTGTCCGCCGGCGTCCAACGATATCCAACGATGTCCAACGATGTCCAACGGTGTCCAACGGTGTCCAACGATGTCCCACGGTGCAGCCCAGTCTGGATCATCCAAAATTCTGTTCGCGGCATTTGGAGATCCAAACCGGACTGGTGCGTAGTTCTTAGCTTGGCATCGTTTTCCAAAGATTAATCAACGGATTAATTTTTTGGAAAACGATGCCAATTACCAGGTCTCACCACGAGGAGGTGACTACGCAAGAGACCCGCCCATGGGTTATTTATCTTTATACATTCATCTCGACATTCAACCCATTGGCAGAATGTCGAGTACCGTCTCTACTTGAACATGGGCCTGCGTAAAGAAATAGTTGTTTCGTACCCTAACTGCGAAACACATATCTCCAACGCAGCAGTTACATGAATCTTCACAAACGTAGAACGACATACATAAAACAACATCTATATCCCACACAAAGATGACATCGATCAGTACATATATCGTACATATATCAGTACATAATTCGTAGCCCTACCGGCAGCATTCGGTATCAAAGACACATTTATCTAACTTGGAACGAGTGAAAGAAAATGAAGCTAACGAACGTACTATCAAACCTACACGACGTACTCCCGTGCACCGGATAACCCGAAGGATTAGCGGAAAGCCCAAGTATTGACCATAACTCGATTCCTGTTTCGCCGTTCGAAACTTATACGAGTCGCGGTCGATGGCGCCGACCGATGATGCCAGTGATCCGCTGGTGATCCAGCCGTGGATCCAGCACATAGGCCGGCAACTTAACACACTCCAACTGAACATGTGGAACCCGGGGAGGGGCCGCTGAACAGGATTACGAAGGCAGAGGCCTCAACTGAACAGTGGGGCCCACCCCTGTGGAGGGGCCGCTGAACAGGATTACGAAGGCATGATCTTCGACTGAACAGTGGGGCCCACCCCCACGGGCCCGAACAGGATTACGGAGGACGTGAAATTACAGGTCCCTGCCCGAGTACCGAAGTACCAATCGGACAGGAGTGCAGATCCACGACTGAATCCCCAACAGATTCGCAAGCATCAGCGGCGCGACGACAACTCCCGCGATTCGATGCGAACGTCGAGCAGTCGTCGAGCAGTCACCAAGACTGAGGTGTGCTTGGGCCGCCTTACGAATCCAAAGAGTTGTCCAGTGCACGTTGACCCGCACGTACCCGGAATACGCACGAGCGAGTACGTCACGCGACAGTTTGAAACAACTGAGCGATCGCGTACCGACAAATCGCGGATACAATTTTTCGTTCCAAGATGGATAAGTGTCGTTGAACAGAATGAGCTCACAATGCACTGAACATAGGTGTCTATCTTACCATTAATTCAGTCTAAAACGCACGCATTCTACGGTGTCCCCCGGCGTCCAACGATATCCAACGATGTCCAACGATGTCCAACGATGTCCAACGATGTCCAACGATGTCCCACGGTGCAGCCCAGTCTGGATCATCCAAAATTCTGTTCGCGGCATTTGGAGATCCAAACCGGACTGGTGCGTAGTTCTTAGCTTGGCATCCTTTTCCAAAGATTAATCAACGGATTAATTTTTTGGAAAACGATGCCAATTACCAGGTCTCACCACGAGGAGGTGACTACGCAAGAGACCCGCCCATGGGTTATTTATCTTTATACATTCATCTCGACATTCAACCCATTGGCAGAATGTCGAGTACCGTCTCTACTTGAACATGGGCCTGCGTAAAGAAATAGTTGTTTCGTACCCTAACTGCGAAACACATATCTCCAACGCAGCAGTTACATGAATCTTCACAAACGTAGAACGACATACATAAAACAACATCTATATCCCACACAAAGATTACATCGATCAGTACATATATCGTACATATATCAGTACATAATTCGTAGCCCTACCGGCAGCATTCGGTATCAAAGACACATTTATCTAACTTGGAACGAGTGAAAGAAAATGAAGCTAACGAACGTACTATCAAACCTACACGACGTACTCCCGTGCACCGGATAACCCGAAGGATTAGCGGAAAGCCCAAGTATTGACCATAACTCGATTCCTGTTTCGCCGTTCGAAACTTATACGAGTCGCGGTCGATGGCGCCGACCGATGATGCCAGTGATCCGCTGGTGATCCAGCCGTGGATCCAGCACATAGGCCGGCAACTTAACACACTCCAACTGAACATGTGGAACCCGGGGAGGGGCCGCTGAACAGGATTACGAAGGCAGAGGCCTCAACTGAACAGTGGGGCCCACCCCTGTGGAGGGGCCGCTGAACAGGATTACGAAGGCATGATCTTCGACTGAACAGTGGGGCCCACCCCCACGGGCCCGAACAGGATTACGGAGGACGTGAAATTACAGGTCCCTGCCCGAGTACCGAAGTACCAATCGGACAGGAGTGCAGATCCACGACTGAATCCCCAACAGATTCGCAAGCATCAGCGGCGCGACGACAACTCCCGCGATTCGATGCGAACGTCGAGCAGTCGTCGAGCAGTCACCAAGACTGAGGTGTGCTTGGGCCGCCTTACGAATCCAAAGAGTTGTCCAGTGCACGTTGACCCGCACGTACCCGGAATACGCACGAGCGAGTACGTCACGCGACAGTTTGAAACAACTGAGCGATCGCGTACCGACAAATCGCGGATACAATTTTTCTTTCCAAGATGGATAAGTGTCGTTGAACAGAATGAGCTCACAATGCACTGAACATAGGTGTCTATCTTACCATTAATTCAGTCTAAAGCGCACGCATTCTACGGTGTCCCCCGGCGTCCAACGATATCCAACGATGTCCAACGATGTCCAACGATGTCCAACGATGTCCAACGACGTCCAACGGTGTCCAACGGTGTCCAACGGTGTCCAACGGTGTCCAACGGTGTCCAACGGTGTCCAACGGTGTCCAACGGTGTCCAACGGTGTCCAACGGTGTCCAACGGTGTCCAACGTCGTACAACGGTGTCCAACGGTGTCCAACGGTGTCCCACGGTGCAGCCCAGTCTGGATCATCCAAAATACTGTTCGCGGCATTTGGAGATCCAAACCGGACTGGTGCGTAGTTCTTAGCTTGGCATCGTTTTCCAAAGATTAATCAACGGATTAATTTTTTGGAAAACGATGCCAATTACCAGGTCTCACCACGAGGAGGTGACTACGCAAGAGACCCGCCCATGGGTTATTTATCTTTATACATTCATCTCGACATTCAACCCATTGGCAGAATGTCGAGTACCGTCTCTACTTGACCATGGGCCTGTGTAAAGAAATAGTTGTTTCGTACCCTAACTGCGAAACACATATCTCCAACGCAGCAGTTACATGAATCTTCACAAACGTAGAACAACATACATAAAACAACATCTATATCCCACACAAAGATTACATCGATCAGTACATATATCGTACATATATCAGTACATAATTCGTAGCCCTACCGGCAGCATTCGGTATCAAAGACACATTTATCTAACTTGGAACGAGTGAAAGAAAATGAAGCTAACGAACGTACTATCAAACCTACACGACGTACTCCAGTGCACCGGATAACCCGAAGGATTAGCGGAAAGCCCAAGTATTGACCATAACTCGATTCCTGTTTCGCGGTTCGAAACTTATACGAGTCGCGGTCGATGGCGCCGACCGATGATGCCAGTGATCCGCTGGTGATCCAGCCGTGGATCCAGCACATAGGCCGACAACTTAACACACTCCAACTGAACATGTGGAACCCGGGGAGGGGCCGCTGAACAGGATTACGAAGGCAGAGGCCTCAACTGAACAGTGGGGCCCACCCCTGTGGAGGGGCCGCTGAATAGGATTACGAAGGCATGATCTTCGACTGAACAGTGGGGCCCACCCCCACGGGCCCGAACAGGATTACGGAGGACGTGAAATTACAGGTCCCTGCCCGAGTACCGAAGTACCAATCGGACAGGAGTGCAGATCCACGACTGAATCCCCAACAGATTCGCAAGCATCAGCGGCGCGACGACAACTCCCGCGATTCGATGCGAACGTCGAGCAGTCGTCGAGCAGTCACCAAGACTGAGGTGTGCTTGGGCCGCCTTACGAATCCAAAGAGTTGTCCAGTGCACGTTGACCCGCACGTACCCGGAATACGCACGAGCGAGTACGTCACGCGACAGTTTGAAACAACTGAGCGATCGCGTACCGACAAATCGCGGATACAATTTTTCGTTCCAAGATGGATAAGTGTCGTTGTACAGAATGAGCTCACAATGCACTGAACATAGGTGTCTATCTTACCATTAATTAAGCCTAAAACGCACGCATTCTACGGTGTCCCCCGGCGTCCAACGATATCCAACGATGTCCAACGATGTCCAACGATGTCCAACGATGTCCAACGACGTCCAACGGTGTCCAACGGTGTCCAACGGTGTCCAACGGTGTCCAACGGTGTCCAACGGTGTCCAACGGTGTCCAACGATGTCCAACGATGTCCAACGACGTCCAACGACGTCCAACGGTGTCCAACGGTGTCCAACGATGTCCAACGGTGTCCAACGGTGTCCAACGATGTCCAACGGTGTCCAACGGTGTCCAACGGTGTCCAACGATGTCCAACGGTGTCCAACGGTGTCCAACGGTGTCCAACGGTGTCCAACGATGTCCAACGGTGTCCAACGATGTCCAACGGTGTCCAACGGTGTCCAACGGTGTCCAACGGTGTCCAACGATGTCCAACGATGTCCAACGACGTCCAACGACGTCCAACGGTGTCCAACGGTGTCCAACGATGTCCAACGGTGTCCAACGGTGTCCAACGATGTCCAACGGTGTCCAACGGTGTCCAACGGTGTCCAACGGTGTCCAACGATGTCCAACGATGTCCAACGATGTCCAGCGGTGTCCAACGGTGTCCAACGGTGTCCAACGGTGTCCCACGGTGCAGCCCAGTCTGGATCATCCAAAATTCTGTTCGCGGCATTTGGAGATCCAAACCGGACTGGTGCGTAGTTCTTAGCTTGGCATCGTTTTCCAAAGATTAATCAACGGATTAATTTTTTGGAAAACGATGCCAATTACCAGGTCTCACCACGAGGAGGTGACTACGCAAGAGACCCGCCCATGGGTTATTTATCTTTATACATTCATCTCGACATTCAACCCATTGGCAGAATGTCGAGTACCGTCTCTACTTGACCATGGGCCTGCGTAAAGAAATAGTTGTTTCGTACCCTAACTGCGAAACACATATCTCCAACGCAGCAGTTACATGAATCTTCACAAACGTAGAACAACATACATAAAACAACATCTATATCCCACACAAAGATTACATCGATCAGTACATATATCGTACATATATCAGTACATAATTCGTAGCCCTACCGGCAGCATTCGGTATCAAAGACACATTTATCTAACTTGGAACGAGTGAAAGAAAATGAAGCTAACGAACGTACTATCAAACCTACACGACGTACTCCCGTGCACCGGATAACCCGAAGGATTAGCGGAAAGCCCAAGTATTGACCATAACTCGATTCCTGTTTCGCCGTTCGAAACTTATACGAGTCGCGGTCGATGGCGCCGACCGATGATGCCAGTGATCCGCTGGTGATCCAGCCGTGGATCCAGCACATAGGCCGGCAACTTAACACACTCCAACTGAACATGTGGAACCCGGGGAGGGGCCGCTGAACAGGATTACGAAGGCAGAGGCCTCAACTGAACAGTGGGGCCCACCCCTGTGGAGGGGCCGCTGAACAGGATTACGAAGGCATGATCTTCGACTGAACAGTGGGGCCCACCCCCACGGGCCCGAACAGGATTACGGAGGACGTGAAATTACAGGTCCCTGCCCGAGTACCGAAGTACCAATCGGACAGGAGTGCAGATCCACGACTGAATCCCCAACAGATTCGCAAGCATCAGCGGCGCGACGACAACTCCCGCGATTCGATGCGAACGTCGAGCAGTCGTCGAGCAGTCACCAAGACTGAGGTGTGCTTGGGCCGCCTTACGAATCCAAAGAGTTGTCCAGTGCACGTTGACCCGCACGTACCCGGAATACGCACGAGCGAGTACGTCACGCGACAGTTTGAAACAACTGAGCGATCGCGTACCGACAAATCGCGGATACAATTTTTCGTTCCAAGATGGATAAGTGTCGTTGAACAGAATGAGCTCACAATGCACTGAACATAGGTGTCTATCTTACCATTAATTCAGTCTAAAACGCACGCATTCTACGGTGTCCCCCGGCGTCCAACGATATCCAACGATGTCCAACGATGTCCAACGATGTCCAACGATGTCCAACGATGTCCCACGGTGCAGCCCAGTCTGGATCATCCAAAATTCTGTTCGCGGCATTTGGAGATCCAAACCGGACTGGTGCGTAGTTCTTAGCTTGGCATCCTTTTCCAAAGATTAATCAACGGATTAATTTTTTGGAAAACGATGCCAATTACCAGGTCTCACCACGAGGAGGTGACTACGCAAGAGACCCGCCCATGGGTTATTTATCTTTATACATTCATCTCGACATTCAACCCATTGGCAGAATGTCGAGTACCGTCTCTACTTGAACATGGGCCTGCGTAAAGAAATAGTTGTTTCGTACCCTAACTGCGAAACACATATCTCCAACGCAGCAGTTACATGAATCTTCACAAACGTAGAACAACATACATAAAACAACATCTATATCCCACACAAAGATTACATCGATCAGTACATATATCGTAAATATATCAGTACATAATTCGTAGCCCTACCGGCAGCATTCGGTATCAAAGACACATTTATCTAACTTGGAACGAGTGAAAGAAAATGAAGCTAACGAACGTACTATCAAACCTACACGACGTACTCCCGTGCACCGGATAACCCGTAGGATTAGCGGAAAGCCCAAGTATTGACCATAACTCGATTCCTGTTTCGCCGTTCGAAACTTATACGAGTCGCGGTCGATGGCGCCGACCGATGATGCCAGTGATCCGCTGGTGATCCAGCCGTGGATCCAGCACATAGGCCGGCAACTTAACACACTCCAACTGAACATGTGGAACCCGGGGAGGGGCCGCTGAACAGGATTACGAAGGCAGAGGCCTCAACTGAACAGTGGGGCCCACCCCTGTGGAGGGGCCGCTGAACAGGATTACGAAGGCATGATCTTCGATTGAACAGTGGGGCCCACCCCCACGGGCCCGAACAGGATTACGGAGGACGTGAAATTACAGGTCCCTGCCCGAGTACCGAAGTACCAATCGGACAGGAGTGCAGATCCACGACTGAATCCCCAACAGATTCGCAAGCATCAGCGGCGCGACGACAACTCCCGCGATTCGATGCGAACGTCGAGCAGTCGTCGAGCAGTCACCAAGACTGAGGTGTGCTTGGTCCGCCTTACGAATCCAAAGAGTTGTCCAGTGCACGTTGACCCGCACGTACCCGGAATACGCACGAGCGAGTACGTCACGCGACAGTTTGAAACAACTGAGCGATCGCGTACCGTCAAATCGCGGATACAATTTTTCGTTCCAAGATGGATAAGTGTCGTTGTACAGAATGAGCTCACAATGCACTGAACATAGGTGTCTATCTTACCATTAATTAAGCCTAAAACGCACGCATTCTACGGTGTCCGCCGGCGTCCAACGATATCCAACGATGTCCAACGATGTCCAACGATGTCCAACGATGTCCAACGGTGTCCAACGGTGTCCAACGATGTCCCACGGTGCAGCCCAGTCTGGATCATCCAAAATTCTGTTCGCGGCATTTGGAGATCCAAACCGGACTGGTGCGTAGTTCTTAGCTTGGCATCGTTTTCCAAAGATTAATCAACGGATTAATTTTTTGGAAAACGATGCCAATTACCAGGTCTCACCACGAGGAGGTGACTACGCAAGAGACCCGCCCATGGGTTATTTATCTTTATACATTCATCTCGACATTCAACCCATTGGCAGAATGTCGAGTACCGTCTCTACTTGACCATGGGCCTGCGTAAAGAAATAGTTGTTTCGTACCCTAACTGCGAAACACATATCTCCAACGCAGCAGTTACATGAATCTTCACAAACGTAGAACAACATACATAAAACAACATCTATATCCCACACAAAGATTACATCGATCAGTACATATATCGTACATATATCAGTACATAATTCGTAGCCCTACCGGCAGCATTCGGTATCAAAGACACATTTATCTAACTTGGAACGAGTGAAAGAAAATGAAGCTAACGAACGTACTATCAAACCTACACGACGTACTCCCGTGCACCGGATAACCCGAAGGATTAGCGGAAAGCCCAAGTATTGACCATAACTCGATTCCTGTTTCGCCGTTCGAAACTTATACGAGTCGCGGTCGATGGCGCCGACCGATGATGCCAGTGATCCGCTGGTGATCCAGCCGTGGATCCAGCACATAGGCCGGCAACTTAACACACTCCAACTGAACATGTGGAACCCGGGGAGGGGCCGCTGAACAGGATTACGAAGGCAGAGGCCTCAACTGAACAGTGGGGCCCACCCCTGTGGAGGGGCCGCTGAACAGGATTACGAAGGCATGATCTTCGACTGAACAGTGGGGCCCACCCCCACGGGCCCGAACAGGATTACGGAGGACGTGAAATTACAGGTCCCTGCCCGAGTACCGAAGTACCAATCGGACAGGAGTGCAGATCCACGACTGAATCCCCAACAGATTCGCAAGCATCAGCGGCGCGACGACAACTCCCGCGATTCGATGCGAACGTCGAGCAGTCGTCGAGCAGTCACCAAGACTGAGGTGTGCTTGGGCCGCCTTACGAATCCAAAGAGTTGTCCAGTGCACGTTGACCCGCACGTACCCGGAATACGCACGAGCGAGTACGTCACGCGACAGTTTGAAACAACTAAGCGATCGCGTACCGACAAATCGCGGATACAATTTTTCGTTCCAAGATGGATAAGTGTCGTTGTACAGAATGAGCTCACAATGCACTGAACATAGGTGTCTATCTTACCATTAACTAAGCCTAAAACGCACGCATTCTACGGTGTCCGCCGGCGTCCAACGATATCCAACGATGTCCAACGATGTCCAACGATGTCCAACGATGTCCAACGACGTCCAACGGTGTCCAACGGTGTCCAACGGTGTCCAACGGTGTCCAACGGTGTCCAACGGTGTCCAACGGTGTCCAACGGTGTCCAACGGTGTCCAACGGTGTCCAACGGTGTCCAACGGTGTCCAACGTCGTACAACGGTGTCCAACGGTGTCCAACGGTGTCCCACGGTGCAGCCCAGTCTGGATCATCCAAAATTCTGTTCGCGGAATTTGGAGATCCAAACCGGACTGGTGCGTAGTTCTTAGCTTGGCATCCTTTTCCAAAGATTAATCAACGGATTAATTTTTTGGAAAACGATGCCAATTACCAGGTCTCACCACGAGGAGGTGACTACGCAAGAGACCCGCCCATGGGTTATTTATCTTTATACATTCATCTCGACATTCAACCCATTGGCAGAATGTCGAGTACCGTCTCTACTTGAACATGGGCCTGCGTAAAGAAATAGTTGTTTCGTACCCTAACTGCGAAACACATATCTCCAACGCAGCAGTTACATGAATCTTCACAAACGTAGAACAACATACATAAAACAACATCTATATCCCACACAAAGATTACATCGATCAGTACATATATCGTACATATATCAGTACATAATTCGTAGCCCTACCGGCAGCATTCGGTATCAAAGACACATTCATCTAACTTGGAACGAGTGAAAGAAAATGAAGCTAACGAACGTACTATCAAACCTACACGACGTACTCCCGTGCACCGGATAACCCGAAGGATTAGCGGAAAGCCCAAGTATTGACCATAACTCGATTCCTGTTTCGCCGTTCGAAACTTATACGAGTCGCGGTCGATGGCGCCGACCGATGATGCCAGTGATCCGCTGGTGATCCAGCCGTGGATCCAGCACATAGGCCGGCAACTTAACACACTCCAACTGAACATGTGGAACCCGGGGAGGGGCCGCTGAACAGGATTACGAAGGCAGAGGCCTCAACTGAACAGTGGGGCCCACCCCTGTGGAGGGGCCGCTGAACAGGATTACGGAGGCATGATCTTCGACTGAACAGTGGGGCCCACCCCCACGGGCCCGAACAGGATTACGGAGGACGTGAAATTACAGGTCCCTGCCCGAGTACCGAAGTACCAATCGGACAGGAGTGCAGATCCACGACTGAATCCCCAACAGATTCGCAAGCATCAGCGGCGCGACGACAACTCCCGCGATTCGATGCGAACGTCGAGCAGTCGTCGAGCAGTCACCAAGACTGAGGTGTGCTTGGGCCGCCTTACGAATCCAAAGAGTTGTCCAGTGCACGTTGACCCGCACGTACCCGGAATACGCACGAGCGAGTACGTCACGCGACAGTTTGAAACAACTAAGCGATCGCGTACCGACAAATCGCGGATACAATTTTTCGTTCCAAGATGGATAAGTGTCGTTGTACAGAATGAGCTCACAATGCACTGAACATAGGTGTCTATCTTACCATTAACTAAGCCTAAAACGCACGCATTCTACGGTGTCCGCCGGCGTCCAACGATATCCAACGATGTCCAACGATGTCCAACGGTGTCCAACGGTGTCCAACGATGTCCCACGGTGCAGCCCAGTCTGGATCATCCAAAATTCTGTTCGCGGCATTTGGAGATCCAAACCGGACTGGTGCGTAGTTCTTAGCTTGGCATCGTTTTCCAAAGATTAATCAACGGATTAATTTTTTGGAAAACGATGCCAATTACCAGGTCTCACCACGAGGAGGTGACTACGCAAGAGACCCGCCCATGGGTTATTTATCTTTATACATTCATCTCGACATTCAACCCATTGGCAGAATGTCGAGTACCGTCTCTACTTGACCATGGGCCTGCGTAAAGAAATAGTTGTTTCGTACCCTAACTGCGAAACACATATCTCCAACGCAGCAGTTACATGAATCTTCACAAACGTAGAACAACATACATAAAACAACATCTATATCCCACACAAAGATTACATCGATCAGTACATATATCGTACATATATCAGTACATAATTCGTAGCCCTACCGGCAGCATTCGGTATCAAAGACACATTTATCTAACTTGGAACGAGTGAAAGAAAATGAAGCTAACGAACGTACTATCAAACCTACACGACGTACTCCCGTGCACCGGATAACCCGAAGGATTAGCGGAAAGCCCAAGTATTGACCATAACTCGATTCCTGTTTCGCCGTTCGAAACTTATACGAGTCGCGGTCGATGGCGCCGACCGATGATGCCAGTGATCCGCTGGTGATCCAGCCGTGGATCCAGCACATAGGCCGGCAACTTAACACACTCCAACTGAACATGTGGAACCCGGGGAGGGGCCGCTGAACAGGATTACGAAGGCAGAGGCCTCAACTGAACAGTGGGGCCCACCCCTGTGGAGGGGCCGCTGAACAGGATTACGAAGGCATGATCTTCGACTGAACAGTGGGGCCCACCCCCACGGGCCCGAACAGGATTACGGAGGACGTGAAATTACAGGTCCCTGCCCGAGTACCGAAGTACCAATCGGACAGGAGTGCAGATCCACGACTGAATCCCCAACAGATTCGCAAGCATCAGCGGCGCGACGACAACTCCCGCGATTCGATGCGAACGTCGAGCAGTCGTCGAGCAGTCACCAAGACTGAGGTGTGCTTGGGCCGCCTTACGAATCCAAAGAGTTGTCCAGTGTACGTTGACCCGCACGTACCCGGAATACGCACGAGCGAGTACGTCACGCGACAGTTTGAAACAACTGAGCGATCGCGTACCGACAAATCGCGGATACAATTTTTCGTTCCAAGATGGATAAGTGTCGTTGTACAGAATGAGCTCACAATGCACTGAACATAGGTGTCTATCTTACCATTAATTAAGCCTAAAACGCACGCATTCTACGGTGTCCGCCGGCGTCCAACGATATCCAACGATGTCCAACGATGTCCAACGGTGTCCAACGGTGTCCAACGACGTCCAACGGTGTCCAACGGTGTCCAACGGTGTCCAACGGTGTCCACCGGTGTCCAACGGTGTCCAACGATGTCCAACGGTGTCCAACGGTGTCCAACGGTGTCCAACGGTGTCCAACGATGTCCAACGATGACCAACGGTGTCCAACGTCGTACAACGGTGTCCAACGGTGTCCAACGGTTTCCAACGGTGTCCCACGGTGCAGCCCAGTCTGGATCATCCAAAATTCTGTTCGCGGCATTTGGAGATCCAAACCGGACTGGTGCGTAGTTCTTAGCTTGGCATCGTTTTCCAAAGATTAATCAACGGATTAATTTTTTGGAAAACGATGCCAATTACCAGGTCTCACCACGAGGAGGTGACTACGCAAGAGACCCGCCCATGGGTTATTTATCTTTATACATTCATCTCGACATTCAACCCATTGGGAGAATGTCGAGTACCGTCTCTACTTGACCATGGGCCTGCGTAAAGAAATAGTTGTTTCGTACCCTAACTGCGAAACACATATCTCCAACGCAGCAGTTACATGAATCTTCACAAACGTAGAACAACATACATAAAACAACATCTATATCCCACACAAAGATTACATCGATCAGTACATATATCGTACATATATCAGTACATAATTCGTAGCCCTACCGGCAGCATTCGGTATCAAAGACACATTTATCTAACTTGGAACGAGTGAAAGAAAATGAAGCTAACGAACGTACTATCAAACCTACACGACGTACTCCCGTGCACCGGATAACCCGAAGGATTAGCGGAAAGCCCAAGTATTGACCATAACTCGATTCCTGTTTCGCCGTTCGAAACTTATACGAGTCGCGGTCGATGGCGCCGACCGATGATGCCAGTGATCCGCTGGTGATCCAGCCGTGGATCCAGCACATAGGCCGGCAACTTAACACACTCCAACTGAACATGTGGAACCCGGGGAGGGGCCGCTGAACAGGATTACGAAGGCAGAGGCCTCAACTGAACAGTGGGGCCCACCCCTGTGGAGGGGCCGCTGAACAGGATTACGAAGGCATGATCTTCGACTGAACAGTGGGGCCCACCCCCACGGGCCCGAACAGGATTACGGAGGACGTGAAATTACAGGTCCCTGCCCGAGTACCGAAGTACCAATCGGACAGGAGTGCAGATCCACGACTGAATCCCCAACAGATTCGCAAGCATCAGCGGCGCGACGACAACTCCCGCGATTCGATGCGAACGTCGAGCAGTCGTCGAGCAGTCACCAAGACTGAGGTGTGCTTGGGCCGCCTTACGAATCCAAAGAGTTGTCCAGTGCACGTTGACCCGCACGTACCCGGAATACGCACGAGCGAGTACGTCACGCGACAGTTTGAAACAACTGAGCGATCGCGTACCGACAAATCGCGGATACAATTTTTCGTTCCAAGATGGATAAGTGTCGTTGTACAGAATGAGCTCACAATGCACTGAACATAGGTGTCTATCTTACCATTAATTAAGCCTAAAACGCACGCATTCTACGGTGTCCGCCGGCGTCCAACGATATCCAACGATGTCCAACGATGTCCAACGGTGTCCAACGGTGTCCAACGACGTCCAACGGTGTCCAACGGTGTCCAACGGTGTCCAACGGTGTCCAACGGTGTCCAACGATGTCCAACGGTGTCCAACGGTGTCCAACGGTGTCCAACGGTGTCCAACGATGTCCAACGATGTCGAACGGTGTCCAACGTCGTACAACGGTGTCCAACGGTGTCCAACGGTGTCCAACGGTGTCCCACGGTGCAGCCCAGTCTGGATCATCCAAAATTCTGTTCGCGGCATTTGGAGATCCAAACCGGACTGGTGCGTAGTTCTTAGCTTGGCATCGTTTTCCAAAGATTAATCAACGGATTAATTTTTTGGAAAACGATGCCAATTACCAGGTCTCACCACGAGGAGGTGACTACGCAAGAGACCCGCCCATGGGTTATTTATCTTTATACATTCATCTCGACATTCAACCCATTGGGAGAATGTCGAGTACCGTCTCTACTTGACCATGGGCCTGCGTAAAGAAATAGTTGTTTCGTACCCTAACTGCGAAACACATATCTCCAACGCAGCAGTTACATGAATCTTCACAAACGTAGAACAACATACATAAAACAACATCTATATCCCACACAAAGATTACATCGATCAGTACATATATCGTACATATATCAGTACATAATTCGTAGCCCTACCGGCAGCATTCGGTATCAAAGACACATTTATCTAACTTGGAACGAGTGAAAGAAAATGAAGCTAACGAACGTACCAGCAAACCTACACGACGTACTCCCGTGCACCGGATAACCCGAAGGATTAGCGGAAAGCCCAAGTATTGACCATAACTCGATTCCTGTTTCGCCGTTCGAAACTTATACGAGTCGCGGTCGATGGCGCCGACCGATGATGCCAGTGATCCGCTGGTGATCCAGCCGTGGATCCAGCACATAGGCCGGCAACTTAACACACTCCAACTGAACATGTGGAACCCGGGGAGGGGCCGCTGAACAGGATTACGAAGGCAGAGGCCTCAACTGAACAGTGGGGCCCACCCCTGTGGAGGGGCCGCTGAACAGGATTACGAAGGCATGATCTTCGACTGAACAGTGGGGCCCACCCCCACGGGCCCGAACAGGATTACGGAGGACGTGAAATTACAGGTCCCTGCCCGAGTACCGAAGTACCAATCGGACAGGAGTGCAGATCCACGACTGAATCCCCAACAGATTCGCAAGCATCAGCGGCGCGACGACAACTCCCGCGATTCGATGCGAACGTCGAGCAGTCGTCGAGCAGTCACCAAGACTGAGGTGTGCTTGGGCCGCCTTACGAATCCAAAGAGTTGTCCAGTGCACGTTGACCCGCACGTACCCGGAATACGCACGAGCGAGTACGTCACGCGACAGTTTGAAACAACTGAGCGATCGCGTGCCGACAAATCGCGGATACAATTTTTCGTTCCAAGATGGATAAGTGTCGTTGTACAGAATGAGCTCACAATGCACTGAACATAGGTGTCTATCTTACCATTAATTAAGTCTAAAACGCACGCATTCTACGGTGTCCCCCGGCGTCCAACGATATCCAACGATGTCCAACGATGTCCAACGATGTCCAACGATGTCCAACGACGTCCAACGGTGTCCAACGGTGTCCAACGGTGTCCAACGGTGTCCAACGGCGTCCAACGGTGTCCAACGGTGTCCAACGGTGTCCAACGGTGTCCAACGATGTCCAACGATGTCCAACGATGTCCAGCGGTGTCCAACGGTGTCCAACGGTGTCCAACGGTGTCCAACGGTGTCCCACGGTGCAGCCCATTCTGGATCATCCAAAATTCTGTTCGCGGCATTTGGAGATCCAAACCGGACTGGTGCGTAGTTCTTAGCTTGGCATCGTTTTCCAAAGATTAATCAACGGATTAATTTTTTGGAAAACGATGCCAATTACCAGGTCTCACCACGAGGAGGTGACTACGCAAGAGACCCGCCCATGGGTTATTTATCTTTATACATTCATCTCGACATTCAACCCATTGGCAGAATGTCGAGTACCGTCTCTACTTGACCATGGGCCTGCGTAAAGAAATAGTTGTTTCGTACCCTAACTGCGAAACACATATCTCCAACGCAGCAGTTACATGAATCTTCACAAACGTAGAACATCATACATAAAACAACATCTATATCCCACACAAAGATTACATCGATCAGTACATATATCGTACATATATCAGTACATAATTCGTAGCCCTACCGGCAGCATTCGGTATCAAAGACACATTTATCTAACTTGGAACGAGTGAAAGAAAATGAAGCTAACGAACGTACTATCAAACCTACACGACGTACTCCCGTGCACCGGATAACCCGAAGGATTAGCGGAAAGCCCAAGTATTGACCATAACTCGATTCCTGTTTCGCCGTTCGAAACTTATACGAGTCGCGGTCGATGGCGCCGACCGATGATGCCAGTGATCCGCTGGTGATCCAGCCGTGGATCCAGCACATAGGCCGGCAACTTAACACACTCCAACTGAACATGTGGAACCCGGGGAGGGGCCGCTGAACAGGATTACGAAGGCAGAGGCCTCAACTGAACAGTGGGGCCCACCCCTGTGGAGGGGCCGCTGAACAGGATTACGAAGGCATGATCTTCGACTGAACAGTGGGGCCCACCCCCACGGGCCCGAACAGGATTACGGAGGACGTGAAATTACAGGTCCCTGCCCGAGTACCGAAGTACCAATCGGACAGGAGTGCAGATCCACGACTGAATCCCCAACAGATTCGCAAGCATCAGCGGCGCGACGACAACTCCCGCGATTCGATGCGAACGTCGAGCAGTCGTCGAGCAGTCACCAAGACTGAGGTGTGCTTGGGCCGCCTTACGAATCCAAAGAGTTGTCCAGTGCACGTTGACCCGCACGTACCCGGAATACGCACGAGCGAGTACGTCACGCGACAGTTTGAAACAACTGAGCGATCGCGTACCGACAAATCGCGGATACAATTTTTCGTTCCAAGATGGATAAGTGTCGTTGTACAGAATGAGCTCACAATGCACTGAACATAGGTGTCTATCTTACCATTAATTAAGCCTAAAACGCACGCATTCTACGGTGTCCGCCGGCGTCCAACGATATCCAACGATGTCCAACGATGTCCAACGGTGTCCAACGGTGTCCAACGATGTCCCACGGTGCAGCCCAGTCTGGATCATCCAAAATTCTGTTCGCGGCATTTGGAGATCCAAACCGGACTGGTGCGTAGTTCTTAGCTTGGCATCGTTTTCCAAAGATTAATCAACGGATTAATTTTTTGGAAAACGATGCCAATTACCAGGTCTCACCACGAGGAGGTGACTACGCAAGAGACCCGCCCATGGGTTATTTATCTTTATACATTCATCTCGACATTCAACCCATTGGCAGAATGTCGAGTACCGTCTCTACTTGACCATGGGCCTGCGTAAAGAAATAGTTGTTTCGTACCCTAACTGCGAAACACATATCTCCAACGCAGCAGTTACATGAATCTTCACAAACGTAGAACATCATACATAAAACAACATCTATATCCCACACAAAGATTACATCGATCAGTACATATATCGTACATATATCAGTACATAATTCGTAGCCCTACCGGCAGCATTCGGTATCAAAGACACATTTATCTAACTTGGAACGAGTGAAAGAAAATGAAGCTAACGAACGTACTATCAAACCTACACGACGTACTCCCGTGCACCGGATAACCCGAAGGATTAGCGGAAAGCCCAAGTATTGACCATAACTCGATTCCTGTTTCGCCGTTCGAAACTTATACGAGTCGCGGTCGATGGCGCCGACCGATGATGCCAGTGATCCGCTGGTGATCCAGCCGTGGATCCAGCACATAGGCCGGCAACTTAACACACTCCAACTGAACATGTGGAACCCGGGGAGGGGCCGCTGAACAGGATTACGAAGGCAGAGGCCTCAACTGAACAGTGGGGCCCACCCCTGTGGAGGGGCCGCTGAACAGGATTACGAAGGCATGATCTTCGACTGAACAGTGGGGCCCACCCCCACGGGCCCGAACAGGATTACGGAGGACGTGAAATTACAGGTCCCTGCCCGAGTACCGAAGTACCAATCGGACAGGAGTGCAGATCCACGACTGAATCCCCAACAGATTCGCAAGCATCAGCGGCGCGACGACAACTCCCGCGATTCGATGCGAACGTCGAGCAGTCGTCGAGCAGTCACCAAGACTGAGGTGTGCTTGGGCCGCCTTACGAATCCAAAGAGTTGTCCAGTGCACGTTGACCCGCACGTACCCGGAATACGCACGAGCGAGTACGTCACGCGACAGTTTGAAACAACTGAGCGATCGCGTACCGACAAATCGCGGATACAATTTTTCGTTCCAAGATGGATAAGTGTCGTTGTACAGAATGAGCTCACAATGCACTGAACATAGGTGTCTATCTTACCATTAATTAAGCCTAAAACGCACGCATTCTACGGTGTCCGCCGGCGTCCAACGATATCCAACGATGTCCAACGATGTCCAACGGTGTCCAACGGTGTCCAACGATGTCCCACGGTGCAGCCCAGTCTGGATCATCCAAAATTCTGTTCGCGGCATTTGGAGATCCAAACCGGACTGGTGCGTAGTTCTTAGCTTGGCATCGTTTTCCAAAGATTAATCAACGGATTAATTTTTTGGAAAACGATGCCAATTACCAGGTCTCACCACGAGGAGGTGACTACGCAAGAGACCCGCCCATGGGTTATTTATCTTTATACATTCATCTCGACATTCAACCCATTGGCAGAATGTCGAGTACCGTCTCTACTTGACCATGGGCCTGCGTAAAGAAATAGTTGTTTCGTACCCTAACTGCGAAACACATATCTCCAACGCAGCAGTTACATGAATCTTCACAAACGTAGAACAACATACATAAAACAACATCTATATCCCACACAAAGATTACATCGATCAGTACATATATCGTACATATATCAGTACATAATTCGTAGCCCTACCGGCAGCATTCGGTATCAAAGACACATTTATCTAACTTGGAACGAGTGAAAGAAAATGAAGCTAACGAACGTACTATCAAACCTACACGACGTACTCCCGTGCACCGGATAACCCGAAGGATTAGCGGAAAGCCCAAGTATTGACCATAACTCGATTCCTGTTTCGCCGTTCGAAACTTATACGAGTCGCGGTCGATGGCGCCGACCGATGATGCCAGTGATCCGCTGGTGATCCAGCCGTGGATCCAGCACATAGGCCGGCAACTTAACACACTCCAACTGAACATGTGGAACCCGGGGAGGGGCCGCTGAACAGGATTACGAAGGCAGAGGCCTCAACTGAACAGTGGGGCCCACCCCTGTGGAGGGGCCGCTGAACAGGATTACGAAGGCATGATCTTCGACTGAACAGTGGGGCCCACCCCCACGGGCCCGAACAGGATTACGGAGGACGTGAAATTACAGGTCCCTGCCCGAGTACCGAAGTACCAATCGGACAGGAGTGCAGATCCACGACTGAATCCCCAACAGATTCGCAAGCATCAGCGGCGCGACGACAACTCCCGCGATTCGATGCGAACGTCGAGCAGTCGTCGAGCAGTCACCAAGACTGAGGTGTGCTTGGGCCGCCTTACGAATCCAAAGAGTTGTCCAGTGCACGTTGACCCGCACGTACCCGGAATACGCACGAGCGAGTACGTCACGCGACAGTTTGAAACAACTGAGCGATCGCGTACCGACAAATCGCGGATACAATTTTTCGTTCCAAGATGGATAAGTGTCGTTGTACAGAATGAGCTCACAATGCACTGAACATAGGTGTCTATCTTACCATTAATTAAGCCTAAAACGCACGCATTCTACGGTGTCCGCCGGCGTCCAACGATATCCAACGATGTCCAACGATGTCCAACGGTGTCCAACGGTGTCCAACGATGTCCCACGGTGCAGCCCAGTCTGGATCATCCAAAATTCTGTTCGCGGCATTTGGAGATCCAAACCGGACTGGTGCGTAGTTCTTAGCTTGGCATCGTTTTCCAAAGATTAATCAACGGATTAATTTTTTGGAAAACGATGCCAATTACCAGGTCTCACCACGAGGAGGTGACTACGCAAGAGACCCGCCCATGGGTTATTTATCTTTATACATTCATCTCGACATTCAACCCATTGGCAGAATGTCGAGTACCGTCTCTACTTGACCATGGGCCTGCGTAAAGAAATAGTTGTTTCGTACCCTAACTGCGAAACACATATCTCCAACGCAGCAGTTACATGAATCTTCACAAACGTAGAACAACATACATAAAACAACATCTATATCCCACACAAAGATTACATCGATCAGTACATATATCGTACATATATCAGTACATAATTCGTAGCCCTACCGGCAGCATTCGGTATCAAAGACACATTTATCTAACTTGGAACGAGTGAAAGAAAATGAAGCTAACGAACGTACTATCAAACCTACACGACGTACTCCCGTGCACCGGATAACCCGAAGGATTAGCGGAAAGCCCAAGTATTGACCATAACTCGATTCCTGTTTCGCCGTTCGAAACTTATACGAGTCGCGGTCGATGGCGCCGACCGATGATGCCAGTGATCCGCTGGTGATCCAGCCGTGGATCCAGCACATAGGCCGGCAACTTAACACACTCCAACTGAACATGTGGAACCCGGGGAGGGGCCGCTGAACAGGATTACGAAGGCAGAGGCCTCAACTGAACAGTGGGGCCCACCCCTGTGGAGGGGCCGCTGAACAGGATTACGAAGGCATGATCTTCGACTGAACAGTGGGGCCCACCCCCACGGGCCCGAACAGGATTACGGAGGACGTGAAATTACAGGTCCCTGCCCGAGTACCGAAGTACCAATCGGACAGGAGTGCAGATCCACGACTGAATCCCCAACAGATTCGCAAGCATCAGCGGCGCGACGACAACTCCCGCGATTCGATGCGAACGTCGAGCAGTCGTCGAGCAGTCACCAAGACTGAGGTGTGCTTGGGCCGCCTTACGAATCCAAAGAGTTGTCCAGTGCACGTTGACCCGCACGTACCCGGAATACGCACGAGCGAGTACGTCACGCGACAGTTTGAAACAACTGAGCGATCGCGTACCGACAAATCGCGGATACAATTTTTCGTTCCAAGATGGATAAGTGTCGTTGTACAGAATGAGCTCACAATGCACTGAACATAGGTGTCTATCTTACCATTAATTAAGCCTAAAACGCACGCATTCTACGGTGTCCGCCGGCGTCCAACGATATCCAACGATGTCCAACGATGTCCAACGGTGTCCAACGGTGTCCAACGATGTCCCACGGTGCAGCCCAGTCTGGATCATCCAAAATTCTGTTCGCGGCATTTGGAGATCCAAACCGGACTGGTGCGTAGTTCTTAGCTTGGCATCGTTTTCCAAAGATTAATCAACGGATTAATTTTTTGGAAAACGATGCCAATTACCAGGTCTCACCACGAGGAGGTGACTACGCAAGAGACCCGCCCATGGGTTATTTATCTTTATACATTCATCTCGACATTCAACCCATTGGCAGAATGTCGAGTACCGTCTCTACTTGACCATGGGCCTGCGTAAAGAAATAGTTGTTTCGTACCCTAACTGCGAAACACATATCTCCAACGCAGCAGTTACATGAATCTTCACAAACGTAGAACAACATACATAAAACAACATCTATATCCCACACAAAGATTACATCGATCAGTACATATATCGTACATATATCAGTACATAATTCGTAGCCCTACCGGCAGCATTCGGTATCAAAGACACATTTATCTAACTTGGAACGAGTGAAAGAAAATGAAGCTAACGAACGTACTATCAAACCTACACGACGTACTCCCGTGCACCGGATAACCCGAAGGATTAGCGGAAAGCCCAAGTATTGACCATAACTCGATTCCTGTTTCGCCGTTCGAAACTTATACGAGTCGCGGTCGATGGCGCCGACCGATGATGCCAGTGATCCGCTGGTGATCCAGCCGTGGATCCAGCACATAGGCCGGCAACTTAACACACTCCAACTGAACATGTGGAACCCGGGGAGGGGCCGCTGAACAGGATTACGAAGGCAGAGGCCTCAACTGAACAGTGGGGCCCACCCCTGTGGAGGGGCCGCTGAACAGGATTACGAAGGCATGATCTTCGACTGAACAGTGGGGCCCACCCCCACGGGCCCGAACAGGATTACGGAGGACGTGAAATTACAGGTCCCTGCCCGAGTACCGAAGTACCAATCGGACAGGAGTGCAGATCCACGACTGAATCCCCAACAGATTCGCAAGCATCAGCGGCGCGACGACAACTCCCGCGATTCGATGCGAACGTCGAGCAGTCGTCGAGCAGTCACCAAGACTGAGGTGTGCTTGGGCCGCCTTACGAATCCAAAGAGTTGTCCAGTGCACGTTGACCCGCACGTACCCGGAATACGCACGAGCGAGTACGTCACGCGACAGTTTGAAACAACTGAGCGATCGCGTACCGACAAATCGCGGATACAATTTTTCGTTCCAAGATGGATAAGTGTCGTTGTACAGAATGAGCTCACAATGCACTGAACATAGGTGTCTATCTTACCATTAATTAAGCCTAAAACGCACGCATTCTACGGTGTCCGCCGGCGTCCAACGATATCCAACGATGTCCAACGATGTCCAACGGTGTCCAACGGTGTCCAACGATGTCCCACGGTGCAGCCCAGTCTGGATCATCCAAAATTCTGTTCGCGGCATTTGGAGATCCAAACCGGACTGGTGCGTAGTTCTTAGCTTGGCATCGTTTTCCAAAGATTAATCAACGGATTAATTTTTTGGAAAACGATGCCAATTACCAGGTCTCACCACGAGGAGGTGACTACGCAAGAGACCCGCCCATGGGTTATTTATCTTTATACATTCATCTCGACATTCAACCCATTGGCAGAATGTCGAGTACCGTCTCTACTTGACCATGGGCCTGCGTAAAGAAATAGTTGTTTCGTACCCTAACTGCGAAACACATATCTCCAACGCAGCAGTTACATGAATCTTCACAAACGTAGAACAACATACATAAAACAACATCTATATCCCACACAAAGATTACATCGATCAGTACATATATCGTACATATATCAGTACATAATTCGTAGCCCTACCGGCAGCATTCGGTATCAAAGACACATTTATCTAACTTGGAACGAGTGAAAGAAAATGAAGCTAACGAACGTACTATCAAACCTACACGACGTACTCCCGTGCACCGGATAACCCGAAGGATTAGCGGAAAGCCCAAGTATTGACCATAACTCGATTCCTGTTTCGCCGTTCGAAACTTATACGAGTCGCGGTCGATGGCGCCGACCGATGATGCCAGTGATCCGCTGGTGATCCAGCCGTGGATCCAGCACATAGGCCGGCAACTTAACACACTCCAACTGAACATGTGGAACCCGGGGAGGGGCCGCTGAACAGGATTACGAAGGCAGAGGCCTCAACTGAACAGTGGGGCCCACCCCTGTGGAGGGGCCGCTGAACAGGATTACGAAGGCATGATCTTCGACTGAACAGTGGGGCCCACCCCCACGGGCCCGAACAGGATTACGGAGGACGTGAAATTACAGGTCCCTGCCCGAGTACCGAAGTACCAATCGGACAGGAGTGCAGATCCACGACTGAATCCCCAACAGATTCGCAAGCATCAGCGGCGCGACGACAACTCCCGCGATTCGATGCGAACGTCGAGCAGTCGTCGAGCAGTCACCAAGACTGAGGTGTGCTTGGGCCGCCTTACGAATCCAAAGAGTTGTCCAGTGCACGTTGACCCGCACGTACCCGGAATACGCACGAGCGAGTACGTCACGCGACAGTTTGAAACAACTGAGCGATCGCGTACCGACAAATCGCGGATACAATTTTTCGTTCCAAGATGGATAAGTGTCGTTGTACAGAATGAGCTCACAATGCACTGAACATAGGTGTCTATCTTACCATTAATTAAGCCTAAAACGCACGCATTCTACGGTGTCCGCCGGCGTCCAACGATATCCAACGATGTCCAACGATGTCCAACGGTGTCCAACGGTGTCCAACGATGTCCCACGGTGCAGCCCAGTCTGGATCATCCAAAATTCTGTTCGCGGCATTTGGAGATCCAAACCGGACTGGTGCGTAGTTCTTAGCTTGGCATCGTTTTCCAAAGATTAATCAACGGATTAATTTTTTGGAAAACGATGCCAATTACCAGGTCTCACCACGAGGAGGTGACTACGCAAGAGACCCGCCCATGGGTTATTTATCTTTATACATTCATCTCGACATTCAACCCATTGGCAGAATGTCGAGTACCGTCTCTACTTGACCATGGGCCTGCGTAAAGAAATAGTTGTTTCGTACCCTAACTGCGAAACACATATCTCCAACGCAGCAGTTACATGAATCTTCACAAACGTAGAACAACATACATAAAACAACATCTATATCCCACACAAAGATTACATCGATCAGTACATATATCGTACATATATCAGTACATAATTCGTAGCCCTACCGGCAGCATTCGGTATCAAAGACACATTTATCTAACTTGGAACGAGTGAAAGAAAATGAAGCTAACGAACGTACTATCAAACCTACACGACGTACTCCCGTGCACCGGATAACCCGAAGGATTAGCGGAAAGCCCAAGTATTGACCATAACTCGATTCCTGTTTCGCCGTTCGAAACTTATACGAGTCGCGGTCGATGGCGCCGACCGATGATGCCAGTGATCGGCTGGTGATCCAGCCGTGGATCCAGCACATAGGCCGGCAACTTAACACACTCCAACTGAACATGTGGAACCCGGGGAGGGGCCGCTGAACAGGATTACGAAGGCAGAGGCCTCAACTGAACAGTGGGGCCCACCCCTGTGGAGGGGCCGCTGAACAGGATTACGAAGGCATGATCTTCGACTGAACAGTGGGGCCCACCCCCACGGGCCCGAACAGGATTACGGAGGACGTGAAATTACAGGTCCCTGCCCGAGTACCGAAGTACCAATCGGACAGGAGTGCAGATCCACGACTGAATCCCCAACAGATTCGCAAGCATCAGCGGCGCGACGACAACTCCCGCGATTCGATGCGAACGTCGAGCAGTCGTCGAGCAGTCACCAAGACTGAGGTGTGCTTGGGCCGCCTTACGAATCCAAAGAGTTGTCCAGTGCACGTTGACCCGCACGTACCCGGAATACGCACGAGCGAGTACGTCACGCGACAGTTTGAAACAACTGAGCGATCGCGTACCGACAAATCGCGGATACAATTTTTCGTTCCAAGATGGATAAGTGTCGTTGTACAGAATGAGCTCACAATGCACTGAACATAGGTGTCTATCTTACCATTAATTAAGCCTAAAACGCACGCATTCTACGGTGTCCGCCGGCGTCCAACGATATCCAACGATGTCCAACGATGTCCAACGGTGTCCAACGGTGTCCAACGATGTCCCACGGTGCAGCCCAGTCTGGATCATCCAAAATTCTGTTCGCGGCATTTGGAGATCCAAACCGGACTGGTGCGTAGTTCTTAGCTTGGCATCGTTTTCCAAAGATTAATCAACGGATTAATTTTTTGGAAAACGATGCCAATTACCAGGTCTCACCACGAGGAGGTGACTACGCAAGAGACCCGCCCATGGGTTATTTATCTTTATACATTCATCTCGACATTCAACCCATTGGCAGAATGTCGAGTACCGTCTCTACTTGACCATGGGCCTGCGTAAAGAAATAGTTGTTTCGTACCCTAACTGCGAAACACATATCTCCAACGCAGCAGTTACATGAATCTTCACAAACGTAGAACAACATACATAAAACAACATCTATATCCCACACAAAGATTACATCGATCAGTACATATATCGTACATATATCAGTACATAATTCGTAGCCCTACCGGCAACATTCGGTATCAAAGACACATTTATCTAACTTGGAACGAGTGAAAGAAAATGAAGCTAACGAACGTACTATCAAACCTACACGACGTACTCCCGTGCACCGGATAACCCGAAGGATTAGCGGAAAGCCCAAGTATTGACCATAACTCGATTCCTGTTTCGCCGTTCGAAACTTATACGAGTCGCGGTCGATGGCGCCGACCGATGATGCCAGTGATCCGCTGGTGATCCAGCCGTGGATCCAGCACATAGGCCGGCAACTTAACACACTCCAACTGAACATGTGGAACCCGGGGAGGGGCCGCTGAACAGGATTACGAAGGCAGAGGCCTCAACTGAACAGTGGGGCCCACCCCTGTGGAGGGGCCGCTGAACAGGATTACGAAGGCATGATCTTCGACTGAACAGTGGGGCCCACCCCCACGGGCCCGAACAGGATTACGGAGGACGTGAAATTACAGGTCCCTGCCCGAGTACCGAAGTACCAATCGGACAGGAGTGCAGATCCACGACTGAATCCCCAACAGATTCGCAAGCATCAGCGGCGCGACGACAACTCCCGCGATTCGATGCGAACGTCGAGCAGTCGTCGAGCAGTCACCAAGACTGAGGTGTGCTTGGGCCGCCTTACGAATCCAAAGAGTTGTCCAGTGCACGTTGACCCGCACGTACCCGGAATACGCACGAGCGAGTACGTCACGCGACAGTTTGAAACAACTGAGCGATCGCGTACCGACAAATCGCGGATACAATTTTTCGTTCCAAGATGGATAAGTGTCGTTGTACAGAATGAGCTCACAATGCACTGAACATAGGTGTCTATCTTACCATTAATTAAGCCTAAAACGCACGCATTCTACGGTGTCCGCCGGCGTCCAACGATATCCAACGATGTCCAACGATGTCCAACGGTGTCCAACGGTGTCCAACGATGTCCCACGGTGCAGCCCAGTCTGGATCATCCAAAATTCTGTTCGCGGCATTTGGAGATCCAAACCGGACTGGTGCGTAGTTCTTAGCTTGGCATCGTTTTCCAAAGATTAATCAACGGATTAATTTTTTGGAAAACGATGCCAATTACCAGGTCTCACCACGAGGAGGTGACTACGCAAGAGACCCGCCCATGGGTTATTTATCTTTATACATTCATCTCGACATTCAACCCATTGGCAGAATGTCGAGTACCGTCTCTACTTGACCATGGGCCTGCGTAAAGAAATAGTTGTTTCGTACCCTAACTGCGAAACACATATCTCCAACGCAGCAGTTACATGAATCTTCACAAACGTAGAACAACATACATAAAACAACATCTATATCCCACACAAAGATTACATCGATCAGTACATATATCGTACATATATCAGTACATAATTCGTAGCCCTACCGGCAGCATTCGGTATCAAAGACACATTTATCTAACTTGGAACGAGTGAAAGAAAATGAAGCTAACGAACGTACTATCAAACCTACACGACGTACTCCCGTGCACCGGATAACCCGAAGGATTAGCGGAAAGCCCAAGTATTGACCATAACTCGATTCCTGTTTCGCCGTTCGAAACTTATACGAGTCGCGGTCGATGGCGCCGACCGATGATGCCAGTGATCCGCTGGTGATCCAGCCGTGGATCCAGCACATAGGCCGGCAACTTAACACACTCCAACTGAACATGTGGAACCCGGGGAGGGGCCGCTGAACAGGATTACGAAGGCAGAGGCCTCAACTGAACAGTGGGGCCCACCCCTGTGGAGGGGCCGCTGAACAGGATTACGAAGGCATGATCTTCGACTGAACAGTGGGGCCCACCCCCACGGGCCCGAACAGGATTACGGAGGACGTGAAATTACAGGTCCCTGCCCGAGTACCGAAGTACCAATCGGACAGGAGTGCAGATCCACGACTGAATCCCCAACAGATTCGCAAGCATCAGCGGCGCGACGACAACTCCCGCGATTCGATGCGAACGTCGAGCAGTCGTCGAGCAGTCACCAAGACTGAGGTGTGCTTGGGCCGCCTTACGAATCCAAAGAGTTGTCCAGTGCACGTTGACCCGCACGTACCCGGAATACGCACGAGCGAGTACGTCACGCGACAGTTTGAAACAACTGAGCGATCGCGTACCGACAAATCGCGGATACAATTTTTCGTTCCAAGATGGATAAGTGTCGTTGTACAGAATGAGCTCACAATGCACTGAACATAGGTGTCTATCTTACCATTAATTAAGCCTAAAACGCACGCATTCTACGGTGTCCGCCGGCGTCCAACGATATCCAACGATGTCCAACGATGTCCAACGGTGTCCAACGGTGTCCAACGATGTCCCACGGTGCAGCCCAGTCTGGATCATCCAAAATTCTGTTCGCGGCATTTGGAGATCCAAACCGGACTGGTGCGTAGTTCTTAGCTTGGCATCGTTTTCCAAAGATTAATCAACGGATTAATTTTTTGGAAAACGATGCCAATTACCAGGTCTCACCACGAGGAGGTGACTACGCAAGAGACCCGCCCATGGGTTATTTATCTTTATACATTCATCTCGACATTCAACCCATTGGCAGAATGTCGAGTACCGTCTCTACTTGACCATGGGCCTGCGTAAAGAAATAGTTGTTTCGTACCCTAACTGCGAAACACATATCTCCAACGCAGCAGTTACATGAATCTTCACAAACGTAGAACAACATACATAAAACAACATCTATATCCCACACAAAGATTACATCGATCAGTACATATATCGTACATATATCAGTACATAATTCGTAGCCCTACCGGCAGCATTCGGTATCAAAGACACATTTATCTAACTTGGAACGAGTGAAAGAAAATGAAGCTAACGAACGTACTATCAAACCTACACGACGTACTCCCGTGCACCGGATAACCCGAAGGATTAGCGGAAAGCCCAAGTATTGACCATAACTCGATTCCTGTTTCGCCGTTCGAAACTTATACGAGTCGCGGTCGATGGCGCCGACCGATGATGCCAGTGATCCGCTGGTGATCCAGCCGTGGATCCAGCACATAGGCCGGCAACTTAACACACTCCAACTGAACATGTGGAACCCGGGGAGGGGCCGCTGAACAGGATTACGAAGGCAGAGGCCTCAACTGAACAGTGGGGCCCACCCCTGTGGAGGGGCCGCTGAACAGGATTACGAAGGCATGATCTTCGACTGAACAGTGGGGCCCACCCCCACGGGCCCGAACAGGATTACGGAGGACGTGAAATTACAGGTCCCTGCCCGAGTACCGAAGTACCAATCGGACAGGAGTGCAGATCCACGACTGAATCCCCAACAGATTCGCAAGCATCAGCGGCGCGACGACAACTCCCGCGATTCGATGCGAACGTCGAGCAGTCGTCGAGCAGTCACCAAGACTGAGGTGTGCTTGGGCCGCCTTACGAATCCAAAGAGTTGTCCAGTGCACGTTGACCCGCACGTACCCGGAATACGCACGAGCGAGTACGTCACGCGACAGTTTGAAACAACTGAGCGATCGCGTACCGACAAATCGCGGATACAATTTTTCGTTCCAAGATGGATAAGTGTCGTTGTACAGAATGAGCTCACAATGCACTGAACATAGGTGTCTATCTTACCATTAATTAAGCCTAAAACGCACGCATTCTACGGTGTCCGCCGGCGTCCAACGATATCCAACGATGTCCAACGATGTCCAACGGTGTCCAACGGTGTCCAACGATGTCCCACGGTGCAGCCCAGTCTGGATCATCCAAAATTCTGTTCGCGGCATTTGGAGATCCAAACCGGACTGGTGCGTAGTTCTTAGCTTGGCATCGTTTTCCAAAGATTAATCAACGGATTAATTTTTTGGAAAACGATGCCAATTACCAGGTCTCACCACGAGGAGGTGACTACGCAAGAGACCCGCCCATGGGTTATTTATCTTTATACATTCATCTCGACATTCAACCCATTGGCAGAATGTCGAGTACCGTCTCTACTTGACCATGGGCCTGCGTAAAGAAATAGTTGTTTCGTACCCTAACTGCGAAACACATATCTCCAACGCAGCAGTTACATGAATCTTCACAAACGTAGAACAACATACATAAAACAACATCTATATCCCACACAAAGATTACATCGATCAGTACATATATCGTACATATATCAGTACATAATTCGTAGCCCTACCGGCAGCATTCGGTATCAAAGACACATTTATCTAACTTGGAACGAGTGAAAGAAAATGAAGCTAACGAACGTACTATCAAACCTACACGACGTACTCCCGTGCACCGGATAACCCGAAGGATTAGCGGAAAGCCCAAGTATTGACCATAACTCGATTCCTGTTTCGCCGTTCGAAACTTATACGAGTCGCGGTCGATGGCGCCGACCGATGATGCCAGTGATCCGCTGGTGATCCAGCCGTGGATCCAGCACATAGGCCGGCAACTTAACACACTCCAACTGAACATGTGGAACCCGGGGAGGGGCCGCTGAACAGGATTACGAAGGCAGAGGCCTCAACTGAACAGTGGGGCCCACCCCTGTGGAGGGGCCGCTGAACAGGATTACGAAGGCATGATCTTCGACTGAACAGTGGGGCCCACCCCCACGGGCCCGAACAGGATTACGGAGGACGTGAAATTACAGGTCCCTGCCCGAGTACCGAAGTACCAATCGGACAGGAGTGCAGATCCACGACTGAATCCCCAACAGATTCGCAAGCATCAGCGGCGCGACGACAACTCCCGCGATTCGATGCGAACGTCGAGCAGTCGTCGAGCAGTCACCAAGACTGAGGTGTGCTTGGGCCGCCTTACGAATCCAAAGAGTTGTCCAGTGCACGTTGACCCGCACGTACCCGGAATACGCACGAGCGAGTACGTCACGCGACAGTTTGAAACAACTGAGCGATCGCGTACCGACAAATCGCGGATACAATTTTTCGTTCCAAGATGGATAAGTGTCGTTGTACAGAATGAGCACACAATGCACTGAACATAGGTATCTACTTTACGATTAATTAAGCCTAAAACGCACGCATTCTACGGTGTCCCCCGGTGTCTAACGATATCCAACGATGTCCAACGGTGTCCAACGATGTCCAACGGTGTCCAACGTCGTCCAACGGTGTCCAACGGTGTCCAACGGTGTCCAACGTCGTCCAACGATGTCCAACGATGTCCAACGTCGTCCAACGGTGTCCAACGATGTCCAACGGTGTCCAACGATGTCCAACGATGTCCAACGGTGTCCAACGGTGTCCAACGATGTCCAACGGTGTCCAACGATGTCCAACGTCGTCCAACGGTGTCCAACGATGTCCAACGGTGTCCAACGGTGTCCAACGATGTCCAACGATGTCCAACGGTGTCCAACGATGTCTAACGATGTCCTACGGTACAGCCCAGTCCAGATCCGCCAAAATTCTGTTCGCGGCTTTTGGAGATCCAAACTAGACCAACGGTGTCCCACGTTGCAGTCCAGTGTAGATCATCCAAAATTCTTTTCGCGGCATTTGGAGATCCACACTGAACCAATGGTATCCCACGGTGTCCCACGTTGCAGTCCAGTCTAGATCATCCAAAATTCTTTTCGCGTTTTTTGGTGATCTACACTGGACCAACGGTGTTCTACGGCTTCCAGCGGAGTCCCACGGTGTGCAGCGGCGTCCCACCGTGTCCAATGTCGTCCCACGTTGCAGTCCAGTTTAGATTATCCAAAATTCTCTTCGTGGCTTTTCGTAATCCAAAATGGACTGTATTAGCGTGATTCTGAGCTTGGTATCGAATTATTGTGCAATGTTTGTACTTATCAATGTAGTTGTTTTCTGAAAATTAATCAACTGATTAATCTGCGAAAACAATTACATCGATCAGTTCAAACATTGTACAATAATTCGCAACCGTACTGGCAACATTCGGTATCAATGATACATATGTCTAACTTGGAACCACAGAAAGGAAATGAAAGTACTGACACTGTATATACAATTTAGAGTTTTGCAAAAGAGAGATACGACTCGTTGTACTGAGCTTATGAAGATATCGAAAAGTTATAAACACCAACGTGACCGCAATATTCTTCTTTTAAAAATGGGAAAACGGGCAGAAGCCTGAACAATCAGACGATGGAAGAAAAATCATTTGGGCATCTAGCATACGTATTTAATATGCTGTGAAATGTTCATATATGTAACTGAAACGTATTTTCTGTAAATTGATAAATCTGAAACAAACTCATTTACTGGATTATGGTATATGGAAGAAACAGACATCTTTAAAACGAGAACATTTTATGAAACATTTTATGAAAAATAAACTATTAATAATGGTCAATTATATATCATATTACTATTGATTAAATTTTAGCAAATATAGAGAATCGTGTGTATCTTTTAATCGAAACTAGGGTTACGTTGGAAACAAGAATTTTAAGTAATTGAATTTAAACTAAATTAAAAATTGAAAAGTTCGTTTGGAATAACTAAGATGAGAGAAACCCCGGTTATTATACAATCACTTGCTTTATCTTTTAACTTTTAACAGTATCTGTTATTTTCTACAACAACGTAGTGATTTGCAACATAATAAACCGAAAGGTATGTGCATAAGTCATTTTTTGCAGAATTTTTGCTACAAACGTGACGATGTCTTTGTTTCGTGACGAAACTTTTGTTTCATGCAAATGAAATTCGAATATTTATAAAATTTTACATTACTGTTAAAAGATTGAAGTGAAAATATCGCGGTCGAAAAAATTCTAAATGTTATGGTTCTAAGAACGAACAATCACCAGCACTAATTCCAATTGCAATTGGATTAAATTTTAAAAAATATTTCCAGCCTTCCTAGCAACATTAAGATATTTCGTTATAATACTTTGTTGCGCATGAAATCGCTCACAATTTCATACATGTAAATATATATATATATTATACATTCGTAATAAAGTTCTGTATTTTAGCAGTCATGGTAACGTTAACGCTGACAAAGGAATATGTCTTATAGCAGTATTTTCAGTAATAAACGTAGTAATAAGGGGCGCATTAATAAGGGGCGCTGAAAAAGAAACAAAGCAGTAGCCAGAAGGGCTACTAAAATTCGATCGTCTTCCACTCTATATAAACCCGATCAACACGCCGAGAGTGGAACTGAATATTCTTGTTCCGCAACGCTAATTTACTACTAATATTTATGAAGCAGAAAATTCTCAAAATCAAACGCGACGAGTGCTTCGTTATATTTGCAATATCAATTAATCTACCATTAAAAAAAAAAAAAGAAAAATCTGAAAATTCCCGATATCTAATGCGCAACGCTAATAAGTATAAATCTACGCACTCGTATTTAAGCAATACGCAACACTAATAGCGAGAGATTGCAGTGCAACCATTTAGGAGGTTGCCGATGAACGATCACACTTGTACAGCTCTTTAGGCTGTACGTGTGATCCAGGAGCAGTGTCCGACAAATGCAGTCGGAGGGTTTGGGCAGTTTGTGAACGCAACTCTACTTAACAAAACGCGATCATTCATTATCGCAACGCTAACAGGAAAAATAAGTAGAACTCGCGATGGAACAATGTCGCAACGCTAATTCTTAAAGTGAATTTAATGAAAATTACTATTTACTATTTGAAAAAGCTACTTTAAATATCCTAGTATTGCTACTTAAACAGAAAAACAGAAAAAATTCTAAAAATTGCAAAAGACAATCGCGATATCGTAATTCGCAACTCTAAAGCAAACGCGATTATCATTTTATCGCAACTCTAATTCAAACCGTAATCATTTTCTCGCCACACTAATGAAAAGCCGTGATATTATTTCGCAACTCTAATACAACCCGTAATTAATTTGTCGCAACACTAATAAGAAAAATCGCGATTTGCCCAATGGGACGATGGACCGATATATACATCGGCCAAAAAAACAAAGACTACTACTACTACTACTACTACTACTACTACTACTACTACTACAAATACTAAAAGCGAGCATAGTGACAAAGTAGTAACGATAATGACTTCCCATGCTCCGGATGACCCAGAGGATGGGGAGCCATTAGTAGTTGCCCTCTTGAGTGACAGTTTGTCGGGCCTCTTCGGCTTATAGCCTCTTCCTTCTTCGGGCGCAATGCCCGCTGTAACTTAAATCTAAGCTCGAGACTTCTAAATCGCAAACAAAAAAAAAACTTATAAAGGTAAAATAAAAATATAAACCGCGGAAGCTGATTGAAGTGCACATGGACTGACCAACGATCACAGCAGTGATCGTTGCCCACTCGCACGTGCGTGCTCGAGCAATAAACGTTCGTTTCGAGCCCATTCGCGACCGCGACCGCGAAATTCGAAAAATCGAAAGGCAAAACCAGAGACGAGAGCATGCTCTACTCGTGCCAGTTTCACCGTCGATTTTTCAAATAAATTTCCAGAAACAGGTTGGTCACGCGAAAACGCGCCTACCCGACCAGAGACTGTGCCAACCTGCCCGGTCCTACCTACTTATAATTAACAGACATACCAGAAAGTATGCTACCTGTCCTACCTAGCGCTATATTTAAAAATGGCAAAACAGGCACACCAACACACTCGCTCCACGATTCTCACACAAACGCCCGGGCGCAAAGGTCCTACACTAGAGAGGACGTCCCGGGACGCCTCCGACACCCGAGCTTAACATATCATGCATGCTCTAAGGTACGTACCTTTTTCCTGAAATCGACTGACGAAGGCTAGTGACCATTGCGTAATACGTGATAAAACACGTCTGAGAAAATTATATTTTTAAAATAGATATATGTAAACTTGGAATTATAATTGCGATTGATAGCGATATTAAGAGTATGAGTACACTTAGTCGCGTGGATGATATTATCAGAAATTCTAATTGTATCGAGACGTAAATTGAATCGATATATGTCTCGACATTTTTAATATTTCAAGTTTTAAGGAATGAGAAAAAGCGACGCAATTCCACGACCTAACAACACACACACGTAATGTGGAAAATACGTCGTGCACGATACACTAACACATGGTCAGTCGCTGAGAAATTATTACATTACTTAATTCTAGGTCATCGTGCCCAGTGTCTTTCTCCCATTCAAGTAGCACCTGGGCACGTGAATGAGATCCTGACAATGGGCACGGAAAGGATTAAACCTGAAAATCCTGATCTGAAAAGATGATTAGTTTGTGTAATTTTTATTTAACGGACTAACGTTCTTTGCTGCTTCTTTCTGATTAACTCTATTTTATTAATTTAATACTAACTAAGTAATTCTACTTTATTAATTTAATAAATCGGAAGAAAATTTTAATATTGCAGAAAAGGTAGCGTTAATTGAAAAAGACTGAGACTCGATCAAATGGAATAATTGACTCTAAATGTATTAGTAAGAAAGAAATAATCTCAGGCGAACTCTTTATCAAAGCAAATACTCGAAAATGTAAAAGCAATGTTCAAAATTATTGCTTTGATTAAAAATTCTGCCTGTCGCGAAGTGTCTTCTTGCACGTAAAATTTCACACATTTTCGTACGGAAAAAATGAATTTTAACTCATATTTTAAGTTCTAGCCAAAGTGAAATAAACGAACGTGACTTAAGATTGTCACGATCAATTTATTGCTTAAGATCAAGTATATTCGTGTCATACAGATATATTCGTGTAGATATTTGCCATTTGCAAATATTCATACGGAATATTAACATGCATATTTATAACTAACACGAATATATTCTCAAGTGTATATGTTTAACCTAATTATTAAAAAACTAATTATTATAATCGCGATGTGCGAGAAGACCTATCCTAAACTGATAAATTTCAAAAAATGAGTGTTACTACTCACGGGTATAAGAAATACCCGCGGTCACTATGCTCGCAAAAAAATTCTACGTAATACAACCGATCACCCGTGCCGATTCGGACCTTTCATCCTACGACATGATTGAGTGACCGGAGGAACAGAAATGCATGCGACTCACCGTTCGAAGCGGAGAAACAAAGGACGTATCGTGGATGCTGCGCCACCCCAGCGAATATTATCAGGAACTGTGTAGAGTCCAGTGGTGGAAATGGAGATTGCGAAAAATCTGTTACAGAACAAAACACGATGAGTGATTGCTGATTATTTAAAAAGTTGGAGATAATGAAAAATGAAAGTTTATTAACTTTAGTAACTTTGGTAATAATAAAGATTGAAATTCTAATAAACTTTGATAAGTGTAAAAACTGAAACTCTAATATGAAAGTTTAAAATCTAAGAATTAAGAATCTAAAGATTTCTGAAATATGTTAGTCATTTGTTTCATAATTCGGTATTAAGATTTTAATAATTATTTTATTTTAATAAAAGAATAACCTCAGAAAATGCTAATCTCCTAAATTTTCAATAAAATTGTATTTCTTAATTGATAGTGATCAAAGAAAAATATACAGAATATACATAATTGAAGTACAATGTGTAAAGATAATTACATTTTTGGCTTTTTAGCCACTGTTAAAACATTCCCAAAGAAGACGAAGGAGTTGAAGTAGTGATATATCTATAACAAAACATAAGATATCATTAATATCGTTAATATATAATAACAAACTTGAAACTTTAGCAATAATAAAGACTAAATTCTAATAAATATGTAAATTGGAAATCTAATATAAAAATTTGAGAACAAATATTCAGTGATTTTTTATGAGTATCAGACAGTTTTATTGTACTTTAATGTTAAGACTTCAAGACTTTATTTCAATTAAAAAGGACATTTACAGCTTTCTAAATCATCCATCATTTTTATTTTGTAATTAACGACATTTCAAACAAAATATACTAAATAGAACAAATTGAAATACAGTATATAAAACTACTTACATTCTTGAGCTCCTGGAGAGGCTTTATCCTCTTGAGCGAGGCACTGACTCTAATACCGGAAACGAATATTCAAAAAAATAAATATATAAAAAAAGAAAAATAAAAGACTACGTTACCGCGACCGCTTAAATTATGATCGGCGAACAATAACTCTAATATCGCGTACAAATTTGATTGATAAAATTTTATTATTTTCGCGTGTGATTATTCGATCGAATTTGATCAAAACTATCGTGATTTTAAAATATTGAAAAGAAACTATTGCGTGGCAAACACTGACTCTACAACCGCATTGCGCGCGGTCACAAATATTTCCTGAAAATAAAGCAGTTTAAGGGCGGGGGTGGGGGGGTGGAAAAGAAGCGAAACGTTGTTTCGACAATTTTCTCCTTTTTCCTATGGAACGTTTATTTAGAAAATACTGCTATTTCTTTACACTTAAAAATTATTATTAAGAAACTGGAACAAGTATGAAACTATAAGTTGAAAATTGTGAGATATATCTCGATAGCAAACAAATGCTTACGAATACCGTGAATGCAATGCAATCGATTTCAAGAATTATACTGTTCGCAATTAGAATATATACTGTGAATTTTCGTTATTAGAATACGAAATATACATTGCACTAATACACTATAGTCGCCTGTTATAAATATTGGAAAATATTTGCAAGAATTCTAAAGTTCGCCACTAAATATGTTTAAAGAATACTTGTTTCGAGGTATTTGAATCTAACTGTTACTATGTTGCAAGTTTATGACGTTAAGCAAGCACACATAATACAACAAAGCAAATACACATAATACAACAACAACAAAAAATTGAATTCCATAAGTGAATTATTGAGATATAACTCAATTTGAAACAATAAAATAACTTATTAAAAATTCGTTTGAAATAAGAGAATGATCTCATATATCGGAAATAAAACAATAATTTATTTAACCGAACCTATTGACACTGCATGCACAATTTCGTGTTCTGAAAAAGGGACATTCGAGTCATTGTTCTAAACTGTTTAACGTTCTATTTTCGCGGCTCAAAACTTTTGAATATATCGAAAAGTTATAAACTCTAACATGACCGCAATAATTTTCTCTTAAAAATGGGAAACTAAGAAGAAGCCCAAACAAACAGACAATGAAAGAAAAATCGCGGCGCGAACTCGTTCGTTCGCGATCTTTCCAAAGAATCAATGGACTTACGCAACGCACTCCCGTGCACAAAATAACTACAAGATTCAATGCAAAAAAAGAATCGATTTTTATACTAGATTCCAAGTCAGATAAGTACCATTATACAGAACGGGCTCAGAATGGATTTGAGAGACAAGACATATCCCACGGTGTCCCACGTTGTCCCACGTTGTCCTACGCTGTCCCACGTTGTCCAACGGTGTCCCACGTTGTCCTACGCTGTCCCACGTTGTCCAACGGTGTCCCACGGTGTCCAACGTCGTCCAACGGTGTCCAACGGTGTCCCACGGTGCAGCCCAGTCTGGATCATCCAAAATTCTGTTCGCGGCATTTGGAGATCCAAACCGGACTGGTGCGTAGTTCTTAGCTTGGCATCGTTTTCCAAAGATTAATCAACGGATTAATTTTTTGGAAAACGATGCCAATTACCAGGTCTCACCACGAGGAGGTGACTACGCAAGAGACCCGCCCATGGGTTATTTATCTTTATACATCCATCTCGACATTCAACCCATTGGCAAAATGTCGAGTTACGACTCTACTTGACCATGGGCCTGCGTAAAGAAATAGTTGTTTCGTACCCTAACTGCGAAACACATATCTCCAACGCAGCGCTTACATGAATCTTTACAAATGTGGAGCAAAGCATATATAACGCCACAGCTATCTCCCACACACCGATTACATAGATCAGTACAAATATTGTACAATAATTGGTATCCCTATTGGCAGCATTCGGTATCAAAGACACATTTATTTAACTTGGAACGAATGAAAGAAAATGAAGCTAACGAACGAACTGACAAACTTACGCGACGTACCCCCGTGCACCGGATAACCCGAAGGATTAGCGGAAAGCCCAAATATTGACCATAACTCGATTCCTGTTTCGCCGTTCGAAACTTATACGAGTCGCGGTCGATGGCGCCGACCGATGATGCCAGTGATCCGCTGGTGATCCAGCCATGGATCCAGCACATAGGCCGGCAACTTAACACACTCCAACTGAACATGTGGAACCCGGGGAGGGGCCGCTGGACAGGATTACGAAGGCATGGCCCCAACTGAACAGTGGGGCCCACCCCCGCGGACCCGAACAGGATTACGGAGGACGTGAAATTACAGGTCCCTGCCCGAGTACCGGAGTACCAATCGGACAGGAGAGCAGATCCACGATTGAATCCCCAACAGATTCGCAAGCATCAGCGGCGCGACGACAACTCCCGCGATTCGGTGCGAACGTCGAGCAGTCGTCGAGCAGTCACCAAGACTGAGGTGTGCTTGGGCCGCCTTACGAATCCAAAGAGTTTTCCAGTGCACGTTGACCCGCACGTACCCGGAATACGCACGAGCGAGTACGTCACGCGACAGTTTGAAACAACTGAGCGATCGCGAACCGACAAATCGCGGGTACAATTTTTCGTTCCAAGATGGATAAGTATCGTTGCACAGAATGAGCTCACAATGCACTTAACATAGGTATCTATCTTACGATTAATTAAGGCTAAAAAGCACGCATTCCACGGCGTCCCGCGCTGTCCCGCGGTGTCCAACGTTGTCCAACGGTGTCCCACGGTGCAGCCCAGTCTGGATCATCCAAAATTCTGTTCGCGGCATTTGGAGATCCAAACCGGACTGGTGCGTAGTTCTTAGCTTGGTATCGTTTTCCAAAGATTAATCAACGGATTAATTTTTTGGAAAACGATGCCAATTACCAGGTCTCACCACGAGGAGGTGACTACGCAAGAGACCCGCCCATGGGTTATTTAACGTTATACATCCATCTCGGCATTCAACCCATTGGCAGAATGTCGAGGTACGAACCTACTTGACCATGGGCCTACGTAAAGAGATTTGGGAGTATATCACGCGACAGTGTGAAAGAATTAAGCGACCGCGAAGCGAAAAATAAAGAGGACAATTTTTTCTGTGTAGTAAGCAAGAGGATGAAGAGAAAAGAGATTTTTATTTTTCGTTCCAAGATGGATCATTGTACCGAATAGAATCACAATGCACTTTACATCTGAATTTATCTTGTGAATAATTAAGGCCAGAGCGCCCGTACCCCGCGGTTGCCCACGACATCCCACCCAGCAGGAGATATTAGTCCGGTCTAGATCATCGCGACTGTTTTGGATGATCTAAACTAGACTGTGTTGAAACAGTTTTTACCATGATATCGTTGTTCCAATGTTACAAATTAGTGGTTTAAATATTATAAATTAATGCTTTGATTGCTATTAAGTAATAGCTTAAAAGTTGTTCATTAATGGTTTGATTGTTACAAATTAATGAACTAATTGTTATTAAGTAATGACTTAAATGCCACAAATGAATGCTACAATTGTTTTTAAGTAATGGTTAAAATGTCGTTAATTAATAGTTTGACTGCAATAAATTAATTGTTTAATTGTTATTAATTAATAGGGCAGATGTTGTAAATTAATGATTTAAATGTTACAATAAATTTTTAAATGTTGTTACTTAAAGGTCCAATTATTGTAAATTAAAATCTTATAAGTTACAAATTAATAGCTTATATGTTATAAATTAATAGTTTGACTGTTAGAAATTAATGGTTTAAATGTATAAAGTAGTAGTTTAAATGTTGTAAATTAATGGTTAACACGTTACAATTTAATAGCTTAAATGTTATAAATTAATGGCTTATATGTAGTAAATTGAGGAGCTTAAATGTTATAAATCAATAGATTAAATGTTATAAATTAATAGTTTCACAGTTAGAAATTAATGGTTTAAATGTATAAAGTAATAGTTCAAATGTCGCAAATTAATGGCTTAGATGTTATAGATTAATACCCAAAATGTTATAAATTAATATGCTTAAATGTAATAAATTAATAGTTTAAACATTAAAAATTAATAGTTTAACTGCTAGTAATTAATGGATTAAATGTATAAAGTAATAGTTTAAATGTTGTAAATTCATTGCTTAGACGTTATAAATTAATAGCTTAAATGTTTATAAATTAACAGTTTAAATGTTAGAAATGAATGGTCAAGAAGTATAAATTAATGGCTTAAATGTAAGAAATTAATGTTTTAAATGTATAAATTAATAGCTTACATGTTATAAATTAGTGGCTTAGACGTTGTAAAATAATAGCTTAAATGTTATAAATAAATAGCTTAAATGTTATAAATTAATAGTTTGACTGTTAGAAATTAATAGTTTAAATGTATAAAGTAATAGTTTAACTGTTAGAAATTAATGGTTTAAATGTATAAATTAATAGCTTAAATGTTATAAATTATTAGCTTAAATGTTATAAATTAATAGTTTGACTGTTAGAAATTAGTGGTTTAAATGTATAAAGTAATACCTTAAATATTATAAATTATCAGCTTAGATGTTATAAATTAATGGCTTGAATGTTATAGATTAATAGCTTAAATGTTATAAATTAATAGCTTAAGTGTTATAAATTAATACCTAAAATGTTATAAATTAATAGCTTAAATGTTATAAATTAATAGCTTATATGTTATAAATTAATAGTTTGACTGTTAGAAATTAATGGTTTAAATGTATAAAGTAGTAGTTTAAATCTTGTAAATTAATGGTTAACACGTTACAATTTAATAGCTTAAATGTTATAAATTAATGGCTTATATGTAGTAAATTGAAGAGCTTAAATGTTATAAATTATTAGCTTAAATGTTATAAATTAATAGTTTGACTGTTAGAAATTAATGGTTTAAATGTATAAAGTAATACCTTAAATGTTATAAATTATTAGCTTAGATGTTGTAAATTCATGGCATAAATGTTAGAAATTAATTCCTTAAATGTTATAAATTAATAGCTTAAGTGTTATAAATTAATGGTTTAAATGTTATAAATTAATGGCTTAAATGTTATAAATTAATAGCTTAAATGCTATAAATTAATTACTCAAGTGTTGTAAATTAATGGGTTAGACGTTATAAATTACTAGTTTCAATGTTATTATGTGATATTTTTTTTATTTACCTTATGTTTAAGTTCCTTTCCGATGTTCACTCTCCGGGAGTTCAAGCACGAAAAAGCTCGCGCGCGACTTGCGTGTTCCTTATATAACTTAACAACGTGTCGGAACGTTAATCAAACGGTAACAATGTTTTGACATAGCTGGAGGTGGTTTTTTTATTATAACAAAATCAAATTGAACAATTTCTGAATTTTTATCGTAAATTGGCATCTTTAACTATTTAATACGATATCCATTTTTATCATTTTAATGGTTTCTACAAACTAAGACTAAATTCACACCACCTTGATACTAATTTTCGACTATCAGTTAGTTTGAACAAAAAGGGAAAAAATGCCTAACGGCAATCGATGACGTTACTGTGAAATTAGTTAAGGTATTAAATAATCAGACGAATAAAATTCATATTAAACGTTATATTATATTATCGATATTTGTACACTTACTCGTGCTAATTAAAAAATAAAATGTTCTTTTTTCTTGAATAACACCTACATCACTGTCTGCGATATTTAAAATTCTTACTTAATGCTTACTTAAAATTCAGGTTCCTTTTTAATTCCTCTCAAGTGAAACGAGTAAATTTACTCGTCACAATTGTAACGTAAAATGGCCTTTTTTCTTCAGTACCGCCCGCGTCGCTGTACGTGATACAGTTATTAATTTTGTAGAGAATAATATCAATTAATTGGCTGTAATCGCGGTTAGGTATTTCTTCGTTAAATCTATCGATCTATTAGGCTATTAGCGAGAGACTTATTGATGCCCTAAAGAATGGTTTGATCCTTATAAATTAATATTTTACATGTTGTCCATTATTGTTTCAATAGTTATAAATTAATAGCTCAATCGTTGTTAATTATTTGCTTAAATATTAAAAATTAATGTCTTAGACGTTATAAATTAATAGCTCAAATGTTAGAAATTAATGGTTTAAATGTATAAAGTAATAGTTTAAATGTTGTAAATTAATGGCTTAGACGTTATAAATTAATAGCTTAAATGTTATAAATTAACGGTTTAAATGTTAGAAATTAATGGTCCAGAAGTATAAATTAATGGCTTAAATGTAAGAAATTAATGGTTTAAATTTATAAATTAATAGCTTAAATGTTATAAATTAGTGGCTTAGATGTTGTAAATTCATGGCTCAAATGTTAGAAATTAATAGCTTAAGTGTTATAAATTAATGGCTTAATTGTATAAATTAATGGCTTAAATGTTATAAATTATTACCTAAAATATTATAAATTAATAGGCTTAAATGTAATAAATTAATAGCTTAAATGTTATAAATTAATAGTTTGACTGTTAGAAATTAATGGTTTAAATGTATAAATTAATAGGTTATGTGTTATAAATTAATGGCTTAAATGTTAGAGATTAATTGCTTAAATGTTATAAATTAATAGCTTAAGTGTTATAAATTAATGGCTTAATTGTATAAATTAATGGCTTAAATGTTATAAATTATTACCTAAAATATTATAAATTAATAGGCTTAAATGTAATAAATTAATAGCTTAAATGTTATAAATTAATAGTTTGACTGTTAGAAATTAATGGTTTAAATGTATAAATTAATAGGTTATGTGTTATAAATTAATGGCTTAAATGTTAGAGATTAATTGCTTAAATGTTATAAATTAATAGCTTAAGTGTTATAAATTAATGGCTTAATTGTATAAATTAATGGCTTAAATGTTATAAATTAATAACTTCAATGTTATAAATTAATAGCATAAATGTTATAAATTAATTACTCAAGTGTTGTAAATTAATGGGTTAGACGTTATAAATTACTAGTTTCAATGTTATTATGTGATATTTTTTTTATTTACCTTATGTTTAAGTTCCTTTCCGATGTTCACTCTCCGGGAGTTCAAGCACGAAAAAGCTCGCGCGCGACTTGCGTGTTCCTTATATAACTTAACAACGTGTCGGAACGTTAATCAAACGGTAACAATGTTTTGACATAGCTGGAGGTGGTTTTTTTATTATAACAAAATCAAATTGAACAATTTCTGAATTTTTATCGTAAATTGGCATCTTTAACTATTTAATACGATATCCATTTTTATCATTTTAATGGTTTCTACAAACTAAGACTAAATTCACACCACCTTGATACTAATTTTCGACTATCAGTTAGTTTGAACAAAAAGGGAAAAAATGCCTAACGGCAATCGATGACGTTACTGTGAAATTAGTTAAGGTATTAAATAATCAGACGAATAAAATTCATATTAAACGTTATATTATATTATCGATATTTGTACACTTACTCGTGCTAATTAAAAAATAAAATGTTCTTTTTTCTTGAATAACACCTACATCACTGTCTGCGATGTTTAAAATTCTTACTTAATGCTTACTTAAAATTTAGGTTCCTCTTTAATTCCTCTCAAGTGAAACGAGTAAATTTACTCGTCATAGTTGTAACGTAAAATGGCTTTTTTTCTTCAGTGCCGCCCGCGTCGCTGTACGTGATACAGTTATTAATTTTGTAGCGAATAACATCAACTAATTGGCTGTAATCGTGGTTAGGTATTTCTTTGTTAAAACTATCGATCTATTAGGCTATTAGCGAGAGACTTATTGATGCCTTAAAGAATGGTTTGATTCTTATAAATTAATGTTTTACATGTTGTCCATTAATGTTTCAATTATTATAAATTAATAGCTTAATCGTTGTTAATTATTTGCTTAAATGTTATAAATTAATGTCTTAGACGTTATAAATTAATAGCTCAAATGTTAGAAATTAATGGTTTAAATGTATAAAGTAATAGTTTAAATGTCGCAAATTAATGGCTTAAATGTTATAGATTAATACCCAAAATGTTATAAATTAATAGGCTTAAATGCAATAAATTAATAGTTTGACTGTTAGAAATTAATGGTTTAAATGTATAAAGTAATAGTTTTAATGTTGTTATTAATGGCTTAGACGTTATAAATTAATAGCTTAAATGTTATAAATTAAGAGTTTAAATGTTAAAAACTAATGGTCTAGAAGTATAAATTAGTGGCTTAGATGTTGTAAATTAATGGCTTGGACGTTATAAATTAATGGCTTAAATGTTATAAATTAATAGTTTGACTGTTAGAAATTGTTGAGGTTATTTAGTATATAAAGAGAGAAAAACGAGTGGATAAAGTGTAAGATACAAAATATATATTTGACTTGATAGTGGAATACAGGAATACAATTTGAGCTGGTCCAGATCCGCACGCTAGCAGTGTTACTTTATAACTGAAAACCCCGAAGCCAACGTCGCCTGTATACAGTTTATGGTCTGCCTCCCTGCTATTCTTTTGTCTATATGCTGTCGATGGCTTCAGCGCTTGAGAAAGTTAAAAAGACCAGATATGGAGTTTTCCTAGAAGTGGTGACCACTTCAACAGAAATTAATGGTTTAAATGTATAAATTAATAGCTTAAATGTTATAAATTATTGGCTTAGATGTTATAACTTGATGGCTTAAATGTTATAAATTAATAGCTTAGATGTTATAAATTAATAGGCTTAAATATAATAAATTAATAGCTTAAATGTTATAAATTAATAGTTTGACTGTTAGAAATTAATGGTTTAAATGTACAAAGTAATAGTCTAAATGTCGCAAATTAATGACATAAATGTTACAGATTAATACCTAAAATGTTATAAATTAATAGCTTAAATGTTATAAATTAATAGCTTATATGTTATAAATTAATAGTTTGACTGTTAGAAATTAATGGTTTTAAATGTATAAAGTAGTAGTTTAAATCTTGTAAATTAATGGTTAACACGTTACAATTTAATAGCTTAAATGTTATAAATTAATGGCTTATATGTAGTAAATTGAAGAGCTTAAATGTTATAAATTATTAGCTTAAATGTTATAAATTAATAGTTTGACTGTTAGAAATTAATGGTTTAAATGTATAAAGTAATACCTTAAATGTTATAAATTATTAGCTTAGATGTTGTAAATTCATGGCATAAATGTTAGAAATTAATTCCTTAAATGTTATAAATTAATAGCTTAAGTGTTATAAATTAATGGTTTAAATGTTATAAATTAATGGCTTAAATGTTATAAATTAATAGCTTAAATGCTATAAATTAATTACTCAAGTGTTGTAAATTAATGGGTTAGACGTTATAAATTACTAGTTTCAATGTTATTATGTGATATTTTTTTTATTTACCTTTGTTTAAGTTCCTTTCCGATGTTCACTCTCCGGGAGTTCAAGCACGAAAAAGCTCGCGCGCGACTTGCGTGTTCCTTATATAACTTAACAACGTGTCGGAACGTTAATCAAACGGTAACAATGTTTTGACATAGCTGGAGGTGGTTTTTTTATTATAACAAAATCAAATTGAACAATTTCTGAATTTTTATCGTAAATTGGCATCTTTAACTATTTAATACGATATCCATTTTTATCATTTTAATGGTTTCTACAAACTAAGACTAAATTCACACCACCTTGATACTAATTTTCGACTATCAGTTAGTTTGAACAAAAAGGGAAAAAATGCCTAACGGCAATCGATGACGTTACTGTGAAATTAGTTAAGGTATTAAATAATCAGACGAATAAAATTCATATTAAACGTTATATTATATTATCGATATTTGTACACTTACTCGTGCTAATTAAAAAATAAAATGTTCTTTTTTCTTGAATAACACCTACATCACTGTCTGCGATGTTTAAAATTCTTACTTAATGCTTACTTAAAATTCAGGTTCCTCTTTAATTCCTCTCAAGTGAAACGAGTAAATTTACTCGTCATAGTTGTAACGTAAAATGGCTTTTTTTCTTCAGTGCCGCCCGCGTCGCTGTACGTGATACAGTTATTAATTTTGTAGCGAATAACATCAACTAATTGGCTGTAATCGTGGTTAGGTATTTCTTCGTTAAATCTATCGATCTATTAGGCTATTAGCGAGAGACTTATTGATGCCCTAAAGAATGGTTTGATTCTTATAAATTAATGTTTTACATGTTGTCCATTAATGTTTCAATTGTTATAAATTAATAGCTTAATCGTTGTTAATTATTTGCTTAAATATTATAAATTAATGTCTTAGACGTTATAAATTAATAGCTCAAATGTTAGAAATTCATGGTTTAAATGTATAAAGTAGTGGTAGAAGGACGTCTGTCCTTGTCGCACAATATAGCTTTCCTTGTCTAACAGAAGTTGAGATATCTTCTCGTACATTCTATGCTCCTTGTTACTTTCCCGCAGTTCCGGCCGTCTGCCATAGATCGCAGCATCGATCATATACGTGTTTTTTTAATTCATCGAATTTTCGATAATTCGGTTAGTAACGATTATCCACGACGATACCTCGTCACCCGAGGCGAATTTTCGCATGATTTTCTCTACACGTAGTTAATTTACGGTCTTTTGTACACGAAGAACTTGGCACAGTTTCTAAGGAAGTTCCTACAATTCCTTGGAGTGTGAATTAATCGTGCAAAAGATTAACTATAACAACCAATCGTGAAGTTGGTCAGTGGTCAACCTATAGTCACCTATTTCAGAAAGAGATGAATTTATATAATATTTGGATTCATGACAACTGCAGATATTTTACAACATTGTTAACTTTCTCAATTCGACAGAATATTTTATATCGATTAATAAACTTTCTCAACTTCGTACAACAATTACGTTAATCCTTAAATATACATGTAATTCTGATATTTTCACACAGATAATTCTGTTCTAATTCTGTTTCTAATATAAGATTACGTTAGTGTGTTGTTGTAGGTCAATTATTCGTTTAATTACTTACTTCGTTTTATTTAATAACGTTTGTAATTTGTAACTGTAATATGCCTCTATATTTAGAATAGCATATTTAGGGTAGAATTCCCTCTATATTTGAATCTATTGTGCGATAAATGCTCGTGTCCTTACCCATCTACATGCCATGCCTACCCTGACTAGGCACGGTACTTTTCTTCTCTTCCTTCCCATACTTACCAAACGTACAACAAAAATTGCTTACGGGAGCAAAATCGGGTAGCTTTCATTGCTTCGAGCCGGTTTGTACACACCACCCCGGGGAAGAAATCCCAAGGTGAAGAAACGAGCCTCCCGCAACGACAACGGGGCTCCGCACGCAGCCTCGACAATCCAACGCGCCACCAAAATGTTACGAGTCCGATGTAACCCCAAATTCTTTTACCCTGATGTCACCTTAGGCGACCACCTCTAGATATTCTCCGGACAGTTGACACCTCTAAATATTCTCCGAACAGTTAACACCTCGCCATCCTGATAAGGAACTTCCAAGAATAATATCCCCTCCATCATTTTCATAGTATTTAGACTCCGAATAATGACGGCCGAGCCAGTCTGAATTATAATCCGATACTGGAGCATTGTAATATTGGTACTCAAGGGCCTTCGACTCTTGAGAAATAAAGTTTATATATATATATATATATATATATATCACCACGAGAGTTATTTTTTACGTGACACCGACAGCTTACCGCGAAGCTAATCGGGCTCATTACGTGTTGCTTGCTTAAACGAACATTTATGCTTAATTCATTTTTTCCACAATCACCGCTCTTTTATCTTCTATCTTTTCATCAAAAAAATATTTTAGATACATCCTATTATTCTCTACCCTTTATTCCATTAGCCACCCATTTACCATTTATATTAAATTTACCAAATCCTATACATTTCTCTCTTCTTTCTGTGCCAACCTTCATTTCTCAAATAACATTGCGCCTTTCAACAATTTCCTTTCTCTCTATTCCCTTCCGCTAAACCTTCTTCCAACGTTCTTCTTTCCTGCCTGATTCCGTAACGCGCCACAATTTTCATCCACGTTTATACCGCGGATCTAATTATCATCATATTTCCTAGAATTTTATATAAATACTACCTTTAATAATAGCATTCTATTTTATTACTAATATCTTTCATTCCTTTAAACAGAAGTCATTTAACGTTAATCGCTTTCCGTATAGTATCCCGATAATTACAAAATTTCAACCGTGCTATTCTTTACCAATATATATATCTCTGTGTTATAGTTACTATCTTTGCTAATGGTACTCTATACCATTGCCCGTACATTTTACTACATGTTTCGTAGCCTAACCATATCCTTAATCTTTCAAGACTATTCTATCTATCTATCATCTATATTTTAATCCTAATTTCATACTTTATGGTCAATAATGGTTGAATAAACAACACGTATATACATCTTCCAAATTTATTTTTTCTTTATTTATTCTTTAGTCTCCTAAATACTAAACAAATCTGTTCTTCTACCATCCACAAAATCCAAAATATTGCCTTACGTATTACCTATTAACATTTTATACTCTTTTCATTCATTTCTTACTTATATCAACTTCCAGGAGTCTAACGTCTACAATCTTTTTACATATTTTACAGTCTTAATTCATCATAATTGACGACATCTTTATTACATACCTCGTCTCCTCATCAAGCCTTATACTTTTACGCTTTTATCATTACCTGCTTTACGCAGAACACTTTGCATTACCAAACGTTTCTATTTACACATCTCATTTGCGCATTCATGCGTTATTCGAATATTCGAAGGGGCGTTTGCTCCTAACGTATGTATTTCGGTATATCAAGCAAATTTATACCAGAAAGGAAATAAACGTAGATACGCATAGATACACGTCGCAGTCCAATTCTTGGTTAAATTTCGCCCATAAGCGTTGGTCATCTCTCTACTTACTCGTCTCTGCTTGTAGGGAGTAGGGAATGATTGCATATCGTGTCTATTCAATTCTTAGTCAATGATAAAAGCCAGACAAATAAGGTTAAATGTTCATATTATACTGTGCAATGTATAAATAGTAAACAGATTAGTAGCATTGCCTTTATATTTTGTGAACATAAAATAATATACGATCTATTCATACATTGCATATATTATTTATATATTATAATAATAACTCGTGATTTTTTAAAATATCAATATGAGGCCACAAGTAATCGACACGAAAACTAATTCTCACGCATCCGGAGAAGCTGATGAATGCCTTTTCGAATATTTACACGCTGAGATAGTTAATTATACTCTGAGTAAATCATGTAAAAATAAGGTAATTATGCACAATACCATAAATTTTACATAATTCAAGAATTTTGCACTACGTGATATTATATAGGTATTTCTCCCTATTTTTTTTTTTTTTTTTTTTTTTTTTTTTGTATCCCCTTATATCCTTTATCATTTTATATATATTTGACTAAAATTTTTTGTTTAAATACGGTAAAATAGTTTGAATCTTTCTTAAAACATTATTTTTACAATTATCTTTTAAACTCTTAAATGTTATATTTTATTGTATACTTTAATTTTATTGACATATTTAAAAATACACATCACTAGTTGAGCAATATATAAAGAAATGTATTAATGCTATAAATATACGATTAATACATTTTTTATCATTTGTTATGATAATATATTTTTAGATTTTTAAATCCTACAATAAAGCATTAGTCACTCAGTGAAAGAGAAACTAGAAATGTCTTATTATTTTTTGTAATTATCAATTTATAAATATATCAAATTTACGAATTTTAATATCAAACCTTAAAACTCTCATTTTAATATCCAATTTTGTTGGATCAAATCCTGATACTTTGGATATTGAAATTTAAATATTATAAAAACATTATAACTTGTACGATAATATCTACATAATATCTAATGTATAAAGGAAGGGGAAGAGGAGCTGTCTCGACTAGAATGGATGGGATTCAGTGTTGGCTACAGAATCATTGAACGATTGACGAGGGAATGGAATCGGTTTAAGGATGAATTGGATATGATAAAATTTATTTGTACTGATTTTTGGTCTGGTCTTTATCATAAACAAATTGATAATTTAAGGACAAATCACCATGGTGTATATGTATTACAAGACAACTCATTTCGGTTATTGAATAAAGTAGGTACTAATAGTAATAAACAATATCTTCAGGAAAGTCCACGTTTATTAACATTTACTTGTGGTCTTTTAAGAGGAAGTTTAGCTAATCTCGGAATTATTAGTACCGTTAATGCAGAAATTTCTACGTTACCAAGTTGTAAATTTCATGTACAGGTTCAAAGAATTTAATACTCGTAAATACGATGCAAAATCATGTTCAATAAAAGTTAATACATATTACGAAATAATATTTAATGACTAGGTTTTTCATAAAAATCAGAGAATCAGAATATAACGTTTCGTCTAGTTGTAACAACAGGTAGTACGTTAAAACGTACATTTGATTGAAGTTTCATAAACCATATATTTTAATGCAAAATAATTTTTATAAGGATTTATTTATTAAAATCATTATATTTCTACAAATATGTAAAATTAATCATATAATAAGTTTCACATTTCTTTCAAAATGAGTACCTATATACGTTAAATGCATTGTATAATATTTAATTTAAATGCATAAAATAACTGGAGATGCTGGTTATAAGTATCCAAGTACATATATCCAATTTTTCTTGTAGCTACAGAGTATAATAAAGGTAAAAACTCTGAAAAACATAATTATAATGAAACAAACGAGTAAGATAATCTTAAAAGTGGTTTAACGATTGTATGTTAATGTTTAAGACCTGATACATCGAATGATTATTAGATGTTGTATCCATTATTTTTAGTAATAAAATTCAAAATATGAAATTGGTTTATGACTCCAACAAAAGCATCATCGCGTTCATCATCTAAAATTACCGCATACGGTTCTTTTTCAAGAATCCGTGATAAATATCCAAGAGATGCTGAATACTTAACTTTAACATATTGTTTAATCATAGTCTTTTCTACAAAGTCTGTATAGTTTACTGCACCAGATATTATGTTCGATAAAATTCTATTCAAACTAATAACACCTTTTATATGTATATCATTATCGCTAATAAGCAGTAGTTGTATATCTGTATTTTTAATCATTTGAATAGCTTCTTGACATGTTACTGTATTTTCCTTCAACAAAGGTTGTTTATCAAAAGATAAATTTGAAACTTTCATATTCCACCACCACTTATTTGTTTCAATTTGACATGTAGCTTGCTGCAATTTATTCAATGATACATCATTTTAATTTCTAATAAAACAGACGTACAGTATTTGTATAGATTGAAATTATGTATAATTTACCAAAAATCCTCTAGCTTCCATCCAGTGGTCGGATACAAATTTAGTTAAATAATTTCGTATTCCATCGGGTAAAACAATAACTATACGTTTTCCTTCGGGAATATCTTTAGCTATCTTTAGGGCAGCTATAAGCGCAGAGCCGCTGCTACCACCACATAGTAAACCTTCTTCACGTATAAGCATTCTAGCAGCATTTAATGATTCGTAATCCTCGGTATTTACCCATTTATCGATTACGTTACGATCTAACACTGTAGGTACAAAATCATAGCTAAAAACAATTTTATTGATCATTCAAAATGCAAAAAAAAAAAGATACTGCATCTTGATATAACGAAAAAGGATGTTATACCCACCCAATTCCTTCTACTTCGTAAAAGCAAACTTCTGAATCTTGCGATTCAGGATCTAAAATACTTCCTTTGGGATTTACGGCAATGATTTTTATATCTGGTGATAATTCTTTCAGTTTTCGCGCAATACCTGAAACAGTACCACCAGTGCCTGCACCAGCTACTACATAATCTAATTTCCCCTCGCATTGCTTCCAAATTTCAGTTGCAGTTTGATCATAATGAACCAATGGATTTGCTGGATTGGTATACTGAGCGATATAATATAAATAGAAAGTAATAAAGTTGTACGATATTCAATAACAATATACAAACGCGTGTACACATATATGAGACATTACCTGATCAAGAATAATGCTATTTGGTATCTCTGTTTGTAATTTTTGTGCAACGCTGATATGAGCCTCTGGACTATCCCAACTTGCTTCTGTTGGGGTTCGAACAATTTCAGCACCAAGTGCACGAAGTGTTGACACTTTCTCATCAGACATTTTTTCTGGCATAACAATAATGCATCTATATCCCCTAACTGCAGCAACCATCGCTAAACCAATTCCAGTATTACCACTTGTAGGCTCGATGATGGTATATCCTGGCTTTAGCAAGCCTTTCTCTTCTGCATCCTGCACCATCCTATATGCGATTCTGTCTTTCACAGAACCACCAGGATTAAGAAATTCACATTTTACATCTAAAAATAAACTAATATTTAATTATATCAAATTTCCAAATTACATATTGAATAAGCAAAATTAATACTAACATATTTCACATTTAATCCCACAAGATTTTGGGATGTTATTTAATTTTATAAGTGGAGTTTGTCCAATAGTAGTTAAAATATCAGGAAGTATCTTGGTACGGTCGCCATTTCTGAAATAAAAATCATATTAATACAATGTAAAAAAAAATCAACATTAAAATTCAAAAAAAGAAAAAGAAGCTTGGTATAAAATATAAACACTTGCATAACAAAGTAAATAAGCATACTATACAAATACTAAGAATAACAGTATTATATTTGATTTAAAATCTTCCAAGTATTTTTTATTTTTAAAGAATATGCTACGTATAATAAGAAAGACAAAAAGAATTATTTATTTGAATTTTTGAACCAAAACTTTAGATTAGTTTTAGATCTTTGAAATAAATATTTTCTGCTATCTCAAATGATTATAATATGTTATTGATTTACGAAATTCAATTTTCTATAACTAAAATTTCATTAAAAAAGCAAATTTTTGTAATAAATTATAGTCTTCTTACTCTAATTTTTAAGTACTTATTATTCCAATTTCGAAAATAATAATCTTATAATCATGGATCATTCGATGCTGCTCTAACAATATAGTATAACGATGGACAAATATATATGAATAAAATTTAAAGAACATATATACACACAGATGTGTTCAACTTTTAAGTCACATAACTACATAGTTGTAAGAAGTTAAATAGAAAACATACATACGGATGTGTGTTTCTTCTATTATACAATGTTATCTACATCAAGAATTGTGAAATTTATTCACAGAAAAATATAACCTACATTAATAAAAAAAATAAAATAAAACGGTTATGTAATTATGTAATTATTATACGTATAATGGACTTAATCAACGATATGGTTGTAAATTGTAATTTTTATGTTATAATTACATCTTTATTATACCGCAAGTTATTATTTGATTATACCTTCTATCTCTTCACTGAGTATGACGATGACGTATCTATGACAATAATTTCAATTACACTAGATTAATACTTCTAATCTTTTTCTTTTCTGGTTAATACTTTTGTTATAAACTTACTCCATTCTACATGTATGTGGTGAATTTGTTGCGTTTAACTTCCACGTGCAGCTACTAGATCGATTAGGCTTCTTAAATTCCATGATCAAGATTCAAATTACACTCCAGTTTCTTGAATAAAAAAATAAAAATAATCTTCAAACTCGATACAACCAAACGATTTAAATATTATATGTACAAGATTTTTTAACTAATATGTCTCAAGATTAATAAAAACGATGATGCTTGCGATGAATGCTACATGCATGTGCTTTATCTAATCGTCTGTCATCTAAGTGTTGCAACAACTGCTTATTTAACATTATTGGATATCTTTTTGTAATCATGAATTTTTATTTCGTTTTTTACTAATAACGTACTCGCTATTACAAGTGAAATGCAATTACTAAAGTATAAAAATAAAAAATATATATATATATATATATATACATACATACATACATATATATACATTTATATGTACATAAATGTACCTGTACGTAATCAATTAATGAATTTGCAGTATTCATGAAAACTATTATGCAAACATCACAATAAAGACATTACGTTAAAATTTAAGGACTAACATATCTGACCATTTCTCGATAATTGATGATTACATACTATACATAAGGCTTTTGCAAAGAATGTTGTTACTAACTGTGTTATTTAATATATATGCATTGATTAAATAGAAAAAGATACAACTACATTCACGAGATTTATCCAGCTTTTATTTTACGTAATTAATACATTTTATTTTGTTTTACTAAACGATTATTGACTAAACTATGTTATAATATTACGTTCATGCTAATTTTTTGAAAATTTTGATTCGTATCGGACCGGAAAAGAGAATATGCCATTTCAAAATGGTGGATCGTTTTTGAAGCACTCATTGTCGGTACTTTTTGTTTCTTTTTAAACATTGATATACATTGATAAAAATTTTGTTAAGGAAGTACGAACTTGATAATTAAACAGAAGGTTAATAGTTATTATAAGTCTACATGAATGACAACGATTGATGCGTGTTCGGTAACGGCTTACGTTTTTAGTTGAAATGGATTATCGTTACCGCAACGATTATACAGTTCGTAAAAAGTCACACGTATGTTCTGCTTCTCATAAAATGTATTAACAGTAAAAAATAGTGCATTACATTATCGGTACATATTGTATTGTAATGCCATCGTTCGGTAGAAATTATTGTATTCTATTTTAAAATTGTGACAAGTTCATAGCATTCATCAAACAAAACTTACGAATACACTGTATAATTACATATTATGCACTTTGAAGTGGAATCTGTTCAAAAATATCCAACCACAAACATGTATGTAATTTTACAAAGAATTTTACAGTGATATTCTTATTTCACATTATTTTGTATTTTTGCCTTTTTTTTTTTTATTGTTTATTCATTTCTTTTGCGTATATATTTTAAAGTAGCTGTTTTAATATATTTTTATTTTTAATGATTTGCAACTTTAATTTAATAGGAATAAGTCAATGGAGGACTTGTTAATATATAACCGTGAAGTTATGACCGAGTTGGAAAATCAGAATCCAACAGCAACAAACATAGGCAATGGTATATCAGATAATGTACAAGAAAGTGGCGCAAGTGGAGAAAAGAAAGATAGTCCAGTTTCAAGTCCAAATTTATCTCCACGCCCTAGTCCAAAAGTGCGTAATAAACGAGATCATTCTAAAACAAGTCATGATTCAAGTACCAAGGAATCTAATAGTGTCAACAAATTGGATGATCATCAAGTAAATTTTAAGATTTTAGCATTAAAACATCTTTTGTTATAAAATTTTCTTTGTCTCAAATTAATGCATAATTCATTTTAAAAACATAATATAGCAACAACAAGATATAGCAAACAAATCATCAGATTCTTCTCAGGCTGTAAAAAGTTCACATGAGGGTAAAAAAGAAACACGGAGTAGTGAACGAAATAAAAAAAAATCTTGGTATCACGTTTTATATCCAACTTACAAATCTAGATCTGATGATTTTAGGCGTATATTTAAAGATGTACCAGATGATGAAAGATTAGTTGTCGGTAAGTAATTAATTTTCATGTAAGATTTTTTAATAATAAAATATAGTACATGGTGTTACATGTTAATATAATATGTTATAGTACATGTTAATATAATATGTTATAAAATGTTATAGTACATGTTAATACTGATACTTCATTTTTCTTAACGCTTCTGTTGTAAACTTATTCCAAATTTTAAATCATTTTTATCACTATTATAATAATATTAGTATATTAATCATATCAGATTACAAATATATTTAAACATAACAGAAAATATATAATTTCTAGATTATTCGTGTGCACTGCAACGTGAAATATTAGTTCATGGAAGACTTTATGTATCTCAAAATTACGTATGCTTTTATGCAAATATTTTTAGTTGGGAAACTCTAGTATGTTTACGCTGGAAGGATGTTACATCTATCACCAAAGAAAAAACTGCACTTGTGATACCTAATGCAATTTTAATATGCACTGCCACTGATAAGTTTTTCTTGACATCTTTCGGTGCAAGAGATAAAACATATGTAATGTTATTCCGTGTATGGCAAAATGCTCTTATTGGTGAGGTATGAGAATTATTTTACAAACATTTATACAACATATACATACATATTTATACAACATATACGGAACATATTACAAATATTTATTCGTATTAGTTTTATATAAAATGATATAAAAACTTTCAATATAATTAGACGTCGAAGTGTCTAAATAAGAAATTAATTGTTTTTAAAGCCAATGAATGCACCTGAAATGTGGCAACTTGTACATTCTTGTTATGGAGATGAATTGGGTTTAACATCGGATGATGAAGATTATGTTCCGCCGTTACCAGCACCTGATGAAGAGAAGTTATCAACAAGATTATCCGTAGAATCATTTTCCGAGGTAATTTATATATTAACATATCAAAAATTAATGCATGATTGGTGTTAGTGTGCTATTTTTGTTTTTCAATATCATTAATTTTAATTTAATTTCATTATGAAATGATGTGTTTTATATCAAAGGTAGAAAGTGGTAATACAGAACATGCAGTAACTCGAGTGCCAGATACAATCTCTGAAACAAAAACAGAAGTTCATCATTTGCCTCGACCAGATCCTATTATCGATGCAACAGACCTAAGTGATACAACAGAAAGTGAAGCAGAAAAGCATGCATGTAAGTTTTTGATAGTGGTTTTTTTTTTTTTGTTGAATCTCTTTTTGAAACTCCTCCGCTACAAAAGACATTGACATTAGGAATGTATGTTACTTACCTCACAAATGTGAAGAATATAATATTAAGATAGATCTCAAAACATGTCGCAAAGGTATAAATATATTTTACCATATAAAGATACAATTTTTATATCTACATAAAAGAATAAATGATAATATTTGTAATCGCGTGAATTAGTTCAGCATTGAAATAATGATGTCCACTGTACATTTGTCGTTTATTACTTATTTTTAGCATCAGCATCAATTTTCGCGCGATATGTGGGTTGTTACTATTACAGAATTTCTTATTAAACCAATTTTTTTCTACCTACGCTCCATAGTATAGTAATTATATGCAGCCTTTAAAAATAAAACTGCTTAGTTATTCTTTCAACGTTTCATTGAAGATATGCGCTTGGTGACATGTGATTCGTATCTAACAGATATTATTCAAGAGGTTTCGAATAATGTTTACATGGATAAGCAAGAAAGAATTAATTGTATGGTTTGTACATTTTACTGATTCCAATATCATGGACTTCTATTTACTATCATTTTTATTTATTATATTACTGTTACTTGTACCGTTTGATGAATTTTTAAAACGTTTATGCCAGATGTACCGTAGAAAAAAGTTATTTTCAATAATTTTTATACCAAATTATTTTTATGATACTCTGTTATAGATTAATTCATGTTTATATGATCCTTCTTTATATTCTTAAAATACAAAAACACATGATTTTTTAAAATGGTTAAAATTTTCTTTGAAAGTTTGAAAGTTAGATTATTTTTAAATACATTGCAAAAAAATCCAAAAATATCTTTTGATATTTTGATATCGATTATCCTTTGATCTCAATGACACAATGTCATTTAAAATTAGTGGAATATAATTATCAACTAGTTGCATTTTGCTTCAACTTTTGAAGCTATGTTGCTATCTATGTTCCATTAATAACGATTAAATTATTCTTCATATTGTTATATAAATGTTTTAATCATTATGATTTCAGTAAAATTAGGCGTTCGAGGCAGTGTAGTGTGTACCTCACCACATGAAGGCCGTCAAATAAGCAAGGCTACATTCCCTATTCATATTGATCAATTATTTACCTTGCTATTTACAAACTCAAAATTTTTCTTAGATTTTCAAACTGCTCGTAAAACTACTGGTGAGATATACAAATTCACATATTTAGTGTCATAAGAAGTCTATAAAAATGATAATATTAATATAGGAATATTTTTATGACTTACTTATTATTAACATATTTAACCTTAATTTATGACGTTATCTTATCAGAAATATTCATCTATTTAGATCTAGTACAATCAGAATGGACTCAAAACGAGCAAACTGGTCAGAAAGTTAGAAATTTATCGTTTACAATAGCATTGTCTCAAGCTATTGGACCAAGAACCTCTCATATTTCAGAAACTCAGGTTGTTATTTTCATAAAACTATTAGCAATTATATATATATTAATTACAAAGTGCTTTTATATTTACTAATGCCCTATTAAAGTAGTTCTCTCAAATTCGTTTATATATAATAATGATGACTTATAATGGAATTTTTAGATAATGTTACCATGTAGCAGACCTGGTCATTTATACAGTATTGATGTAGAAAGCGTAAATGCTGGAATCCCATATGCAGATTCATTTTCTGTATTACTCCATTATTGCATTACGAGCGCTTCTGAGAATGAAACAAGTATCGCAATTTATGCTCAAATAAAGTACAAAAAGAATGTATGGGGTTTTGTAAAAAGTAAGAACTTGTGACATGTGTTTTTCTTATTTATAAGTGATAATTATATATTTTGAACAATAACAGGCGTTATTGAGAAAAATTGTTGGGCTGGAATAGATGAATATTTTACGAGCTTGATAAAAGCACTAACGGTAGAATGTGAAGAAACTACTGGAAGCGGAGGAGTGAAAAGAAAAGCAAGAAGACGACGTCGTGCTACCGGCCCTGGTATTTCTTTACAAACTCATTCTTCAGATCATACGTCTTCCGCTCTACAAAACTCTTTAAACATGCCACATATTAATGATAATACTGGTATGAAATCAATGGTACAATAAGATATTAAAATACAGTATATAAGAATAGAAATTCATAAAACTCAATACGTGCAAATTTTTCATGCGCAGTTTCTGCTACTCGAGGTGACTCAAATATGATAATCAGTTCAATGCTATTGATTGCTGTCTTATGTTTGATGGTAATTAATGGTTTATTGTATTATAAATTATGGGGCTTAGAAGAAGCAGCAGCCTATACTATTATGGATTTACATGTATTAAAGTACGTATTAGTACATTAAATGTTTAATGATAAATTACTACATAAAATTGATGTTTATATTAGTATTTCTAATTTTTCAACATGTAGAAATACACCAAAAACCGAAGAAGATTGGATTCACTTATTGCAACAGCAAGAAAGTTTGCATAATATAGAAATGAGAAAATGGCAAAGAGTATTACATACTGCTGCACAATTACTTAGACAAGTAAAATTTCTATTCCATTATAGATTATATATATATATTCTGTTATATATATTCTGTAATATATATTCTGTTATATATATTCTGTAATATATATTCTGTTTGTATAGAATTACAATAGTAGATTATAACCGATTAAAGTTATCTTCTTAATTTTAAAGACAGAGGAATCATTAACAGAATTACAAATGAGTATTCATCCAACTGCGACGGAAAAAATGTTCTCTGTGTTAAAACCGAGCTTGAAAAGCTTTAATTCGCGTACAGCAGAACAGCGAAGTCACTCAGAAATGTAAAAAAGAATTGTGTAAAAATATTCCGATAAAAGTAACGTGAGTATTATAATGCGATAAGTCATTAAAAGTCATGATTCTAGTAAACTTTAATTAAGTGTACTTAATAAGAAGAATATAACACTAATTATTGTTGTACTTGCATATAACTTATAATTAGGTACACAAGTGCGCTCTGTGATGATGATGATAATGATGATGATGATGATGATTGTTGATAACTCCAAATGCACAACAATACATACGCAAACTTATGATCAATAGGAAATGCAATTTAAATTTGTTCGTTTTTATTACTTTTAATGTTTCTAGTATGTTGTATATGTACGTAAATTTTTTCCATGTAGAATATTAAATTAAATTAAGTTACATTTTTAATATATTCTTTATATTATACACAAAAACATATATATATATATATATGAATTTATATTTATATGTTTGTTTGTGTGAATGAAAGTTGTATATTAGCAGAATGTAAAGAAAGAATAAATAATTTTTAGAGCATTCTAGTCTTAAGAATTGTACTTCTCCCTATCATTTCAACAAAATTTTTTACTTTTCTATTTTAACATTATCAATATGATAATACCCAACGCAATATAAGGCCAAGAGGGGAGGGTATACGGAATAACATAAGACATTGAAATTACTTTACGAAATTTCTTTAATTAAGTGAAGTCACATATTTTGAATTTACTTATCTTCCGGCTTGTTAAATACAAGAGTATAACCGCATTTCCCACAATAATGACGGTCTTCCATTGCAGCCATAAAAACACCTGCTCCACATTGTTCCATGGGACATTCTCTTCTCAGACGATGAATTTTTCCATTTTCATCCACCTATTTAACAATATATTTAAAGAATTTGAGCAATAAAATTTTGCAACTTTTAAATAATAAACATAATTTCTTCATATAAAACTTGTTTAAACTTTATTTAAAGAACTGTATTTTGCAATCACTATTGTTTTGAAATCTACACAACCCGATTCAAAATACATATAAAGTTATAACGCATGCAAGTTTTTTATGAGCAATCATACATTCAACGAGAGCAAATAAAACGAGCCATCCAATCATTTATGATGCAATTAAATCGCAATATATACAAGGTGTTCATGTAATTAGTTCTCGGCTACAAAGATGAATTTAATGTGACCTCCTATACGATAGGGTTTAGTGCCTTAAAAGTGCAGAGACAAAGGGAACATTTTAGAAGGTTTGTAATTTCTATAGAATTGTTATATTCAATTAGTTAATCGTTGGATTAACTTTAACTTAATGATTTTCACTATATATATTATTCCATGTTAGTTATATATTATTTAGCTATGTATTAAATTAAAGCTAAAAGAGTTATTAAAATACCTTATAAAATTTGAGTACAGCAAGCTTGACCTTCTTCTTCTTATGCTTGATTTTCTTTGGGGTTGAATAATTCTTCTTCTTGCGCTTTTTAGCTCCACCTCTTAAACGTAGCACTAAATGTAATGTAGATTCCTTCTGAATATTATAATCTGATAAAGTTCTACCATCCTCTAATTGTTTTCCAGCAAAGATTAATCTTTGTTGATCTGGTGGAATTCCTAAAATTTAAACACAGATTTGTTTAAAAAATTATTTAAGAAATATTTAATGCTTTGAGGACTGTATGCTCTGAGAAGTATATAGCCTGAATTCCCGCGTATATTTGGAGTGATTGAAAAGATTCAAAACGACCAATATTATATTTAATATGTTAATATATTGATACAGTATTACTCAAGCATTTAATGTAAAAACACATTTATAACATTTTATTTATAGCATCCATTGCTTTTTTTTTTTTACTGTTTTATTTAACAGTAGTTAACATTTTTATAGCATACCGCGTGAAATATGTAAGACGTGAATTCGCGTCTACAGTCCTCAAAGTGTTAAAATATGTGTTTAATATAGATTGTTACCTTCTTTATCCTGAATTTTTGCTTTAACATTTTCGATAGTATCTGATGCCTCGACCTCAAGAGTGATAGTCTTGCCTGTTAGAGTCTTCACAAATATCTGCATGGTGAACGTTTATAACTGCAAAACATACAAAAAATTTACGTGTTTTATTTGTAGTTTCAAGTTCCGCCTTCAAGATAAAGACCTATTTATATCATCTATAATTATTTCATTAAAAGTTGTACGAAAAGATATTTAAAAAACATAATAACAAACAAGAATTTACATTTAAACAATTTTTATTACAGACATATTATCAGCATACATAATGTAATAATTCAACAAAAGGAATTTATACAAGTAATACAGCATTGATGCAGCCATCGTTTTCAGGATTATTTGTAACTTGAGCATATTTTCCCCATACTACTTTTCCAGATTGAGTTACAAGACCTAATTCTGAAATATTCACTTCGATAATTGTTCCTTTAGTAATAACACCTAAGCTTGTATACATTGGTGAACTTGGATTCTTTTTAACTCCAATAATAGGTAAACAAAATGTGGCTTTTAGTTCAGGATGAGTTACATGTGCCTTTTTGAAACGGAGTGCCATTGGTCTAATAAATCTTTCGAATTTTGGTGGTTTCCTAGTAAAGTTCTCACCGACAAATGTCACTTTTGTTACCATTCTTTTCCAAGATTTGCGTTTAGATTTTCCACTTCTCATTACTTTGAAGACTTCAGATTCTGACTGTGTTTTAACTTTAGGTATTGGTACATCCCATTTTCCAATTTTTTCTTTACGTTTCTGTTTTATCATATTTGACAATACTTTCGCATCTTTTTTAATGTCACGATCCAATAAATATACAGGTAGAGCTCCTTCCGGTACATTGGAAGACTTTTCTTTCACTTTTTTTACCATATGAGATTTAATCTTCTTTTTCATTTGGATCTTTTCATTTCTCCGTTCTTTATTGAAAATCTTTGCTTTTATACCACGCAAAGTACGAGCACGTTCTGCACGTTTATGAGGCTCGCGGGCCTCTCTTTTTCTTTTCCTTTCCTCATAATCTAAACGTCGTCCATATAGTTTACGATGCCTCTCGATATACTCGTTCTGTGGCATGTTGTATCTTCCTCTTTTCTTTATAAATTTCTCTTATCTACAAAATAATTCTTTTTCCGTACAAAAGTTTTTAGGAAAGCTAAGGCTGTACAAGCCAAAAAGGTTTAAAATCCAAAAAAAATATTATACGTATCGTCCCAAGAACTTACAAATGTCACATAATTTATATTTTGACAATAATCTACTCTTAAAATACTTTTTTATAATGATTAGAAAAAAATGTATTACTTATCATTAATGTAATTAATGTTTTCCCAATAATATGATAACCTTTCTTTATTCAATTACAGATTTAACAACTCATTTTCTCTCTCTGTTTATTGCAAATTATGCATGATACATTGGAAATATTTATTATACACCTACCTCCTATATTTTTTTATTTTCCAGTAATTTGCATACACCGTATCCCGATTGTTATTCAATAACACTATATTTTCATTATCCTCGATATCCAACAGTTTGGTATAAAGAAACGTAGATATCAAAAAGATAATAAGCAAACAGAGGTAGGACTATAGCATCCGTTACTTCACGCTTTTGTTCGATATAACGTCACTACATATTAGAAACATTCATGATACTTTAAAAAATCCTTAATTCTTAAATAATTTATTTTACGGAATTATATATGACGTTAAATTAAATTATATATGATGTTTGTAACAGCTACAAGATTGTGTTCACGAGATTTTCTTGGAAAACACACAACCACGTTTATTATAACGTGCCATGCATGTGTGCAACTTCTTTCATGTTATAAATATTGAAATATTACTATTAAGAGTATTATAACAACTTTTGAACTTTTTAAGAAATTTTAACAAAACATCAAATATAATCAGTTAAACAGATACTGGAATAATTGCAATTTATTAATAATTTTAAACATTTCTAATTTAACGTACCTTCGTCTACTCCATACACCTATGAAAAGAAATTGAAAGACAAGACAATCTAATGTTGAAAAAGAAACAGTGTCATCTGGTGTTATGTTACTTAAGTATCTCATATAAAAAATAATTAATATACTAATATTTATTAATTAATACAGTATCTACATTATTATAATAGTTATAGTAATCCAATTCCACAATTATAATGACATATATTGCAAAAAAAAAAGAATAGTTTGTGCGCAAATGGATACTTGGAACCCAAATTAATGATAACTTTTTGTCACGAAACCTAACTATGATTTGACATCAACATGTAACATTAATAATTTTTTATGTATTAATACATTTAACATGGAAAAAAAACATAAAAGTTTATAAATGATAAACAAGAATGATCTATTGCCAATAAATATTGTTATTGCAGAGACATAAAACACAGCATCTATTATACATATGCTTAATGGACATGCGCGAAACGAGAAAAACGAGCGCGAAATTTGAAACTGGATACCATTCGTATTTTTGAGTACGAAAAATTTTAAGATTTAAGAAAACACAGATAAATTTACACATTTTAAACTACTTGAAGACATATATATATTTTTCTTTTTACACTGTGCTTTATTACTGTTGAGGTTGGCTGATAGAAGAACGAGTGGATGAATTTGTAATAGAAAAATATATTGAAATAAGTAAAGATACAAGTATAATAAGTATAATGTATAAATTTATGCTGATCCGGATCCTTAATCTCTTAGTGTTACAATACAATAGAATCGATAGGCAGCACGTTCATATGTGTGTGTGTGTGTGTGTGTTTGTGTGTGTGTCGGAGATGAAAGGACACCGAAAGCCTTCCTTTTGGAACCTTGGAAAAATCCCTTAACATTATAATCTAGATTCTATCATAGCCGTAATTAAACAAATTGTCATCACTCAATTCAATTGTATTTGTTCGAGATTTGTGATAGTGAGCTTGGGCTCGAGGCGACAACTAGTCCCCGAACGTAGCCGCGGTCAAGGGATGAACGCTTTGTCTAACGAAGGCATGAAGTAACTCTATAGCTCTCCTTAAAAGAAATAGTTGGGACGGTGCACGACAGTAAACTACGTTCGGCGACTAGTTGTTGCCTCGAGCCCAAGCTCACTATCACAAATCTCGAACAAATACAATTGAATTGAATGATGACAATTTGTTTAATTGCGGCTATGATAGAATCTAGATTATAATGTTAAGGGATTTTTCCAAGGTTCCAAAGGGAAGGCTTCGGTATCCTTTCATCTCCGACACATATATAGCAAAAGGACATTACCAAAAAAGTTAACCTTGTAGCTCTAGCTAAGGGCTACAAGGAACATAAATAGGAATCTATTTATTAGTTCTTTCGTTCTTAGACCTTGTAACCTGAAACATAATTTGTACTCAAGGGCACAATAATATGGACCTCTCCTTATTTAGAATATTTTTATTTCACTAAATTTTATTTTCTGTGTAATAGCGGTCTCTAGGTCGCGGATATACATAAATAGAGATGTAAAGTTTTTCTTGAAGTAATTACTTCAAAAATTACAAATATTCATTCTTGTAAAAAATAATTATAGATTTTATATTGGTCAATAAATTCTATACAGGGCGATCTCTCTTTCTAATCCACAATCAGTTTCTCATTGAATAACGCATGTCATGAGTTACAAATTTTACTATTATAGATGTTATCCCTAATGCCAATTCTTCCTTATTATAGTATAAGAGATCTCTAAGAGACCAAATATTTTTTAAATTAAGGTACTTAACTATTGATAGTGCTAGCTTTTCTCTTTGTTCTGGAGTAGTTTCGTACAAAATGATATATGGAACAGATTTGATTTTATGATATCCAAAAAATGCTGATATAGCACTAGCAACTGTACCAACTATAAATAAAAATTTATTGTTATATTTAATAATTTTTATATACAACCCAAACAATAAATAATTAAAAAGTAAATTATAATTAAATAACTACCCACTGCAAGTCCGATTGGTCCACCAATTAATCCACCAAGAAATGCTGATCCACCGATTATTACTGCATATTTTCCACAGGAACTTACGGTAACCTTCATACTTTGTACAGCTGGATACTGTAAAACTTCTTTTAATAATTCATCTGTTGGAAAATCCATTGTAACTAAATTAAACAGAAATAAAAAATTAAATAAATTTTAACGACTGTTTAAAACGCTTTATGATCAAACTCTGTGTTGAAATGTTCAATCCTGCAATTTATATACACTTTGCAACTTGCAAAGCGATAAATCCCATCTATAATTGTAGAGATACAAAGATAGAGTGTGTTAGTCATATGTATCGAGGAAACGGATGGATGCATGAAGATAGGAAGTCCGTATAAGTGAATACGATATGAGGATATAAACAGAACGCTGCGTAGAGGTTCCTTCTATCCTCGTTTGATCAGGCATGAACACCGATGCTGTTCATTCATCGTTGAGTATCATTACTGACGTATAATCTGTCCAACGAGACGACGCAGTAAATGTAAAGGAAATTTCATTGACTACCCAATTAGTAATACTCAAGTTTCAATCATTGGACAGACTGTATATATTTACTATACGAATATGCGCATGCATTATTAACGTTTATCCAGCGTTCTATCTCTATTCTTATATTACGCTTTCATCTCGCTCACGCATACTCACTCTATCTTCGTATCTCTATATTCTCATAATTGTCATCGTAATGAATAATACTGTCCAGCTGGACAAATTGTAAACTACAAATTAAATAATAACAAAAAAAATAATAATAATAATATGAATAATACCTACCTAGTGATATAATACCTGCTGTTGCTCAACCCTTGGCTCTGTTTTTCCTAACTCAAAACTTAATAAATAAAAAATTTCTCAATTTTAGCAATTTTTGGCAAGATTCGGTTTTACAATGTGTAATTTTATGAGGACTTAATTAGGAAATGTTGTGAGATTGAGATACATCTGTATATTTTTTATGGACATAAGAATACATACGTATACATATTGATATTTTTCTATACATTATTTATCACGTCTAATTACATACGACCGACGACCGAACTAGCGCATGCACTGCCACAGACGCAATACTATAGGCAGAATTTACTCTAATGATACCGTTTATATAATTTACTTTTTCCTAGTAGTGTTTATACTTTACTGTTAATAATTGCATGGATTAATCCTATCCTTAATCCTGAAATATCAAATCTTTATATGTAAAATCCCCTAATTATACGCAACTGTTTGTAAAATGTTCAAACATTAAGAATTTTGTGATCGTGTAAAATCTTATGTTTAAGATAAAAAAGATTAGAAAAATCATGATTGTCTTTCCTGAATTACCAGAATGATTAAGGCACATTTGCTGATAGTAATTGTTTCGTTTTGATAATCTTTTGCTACTTATATAACTATATAATATATTCGAATAGAGAAGAAAATAAAGCATTTTATAGCTGATCCTTGTATATTTAAAAGAGTAAAGATATATAGACAAAATAATATGTGGGAAGATTAACATAAATAAATTTTTATTTAGACAATTTTTATTAAAAAAAATAACATATTTAAATTATGTTTATAATTAGCGATGATAAATGTTTTACTTATTATTTACAATTAAGATAGCTTTGGTCACTTTGCCTACGGTGCAAATATGTTAATGGCACAACAAGACGACTATCTTTACTTTTATAATATTCATTAAAGTCTAAACGTACACTTAACAACTGTAAAGACACATCTTCGGCTGATGCAAGCATTATAAGAAACTTTTTCACTCTATCCTGTTAAAAGAAAATAAAATTATGTTTAAGTAGAAGAAATTGAACGTTTCTTATTATAATGAATAAGAAAGAAGTGAAAGTGTACGCAATTTCATGATTTATTTTACATATTATATTATGCATATATATAAGCTTATATCTAGCTTAAGAACCACTATATTTGGACTTAATTTGACAATAAAGAAATAAAAGAAATATTTGTAATTAATAATATAAATGACATATTACCTGATATGTTCTCGAAAGCAATCTAAGCTGAATTGAAAGTGTGTTTAAATATTTCGAAAATGCGGCTTGACGTTTGGTAATTTCTGCATCATTAGTTTCTGACAAATCTAACCGATTTGACATTGCTAGAGTTACATTTAATGTATTGTTATCCTTTAATCGTGCTTCGTACTCGTGTGTTGCACGTGTAAGAAACGTTTCTTCAAGATTTTGTAAGTCTAAAATTGGGCCATATACGGAACGTAAGTGATCCATAAGTTCCTGTCGAAAGTAGCATTTATATATTACACATATATTTGTTTGTTTTATATCAGAAATGTCAATTGTAAATTTATTACAATTAATCTGAGCAAATATTTCTAAATAAGATGCGTCAATAACGGGGAAAATTATAGAAGAGCATAGAAGAGGATTACAATAAGATAATAATTTCTTAAAAAGTTATATATGTGCTCACCTGTGATCTTTCATCTAACAGTGTACCACGTCTTACAGCATCTATGAAATGATTATGTGCTGTGATAATATCATCCAATGATGCTGCTTGTGCTAATTGTTTTGCGAATGCATCCCAAGAACACTCGATTACCTTAAAATTTGTTAATGCTCTTAACAATTTAAATTAATCAAAACAGTTAATTAGAATCAAAATTAAAATATTCTATCTTACCTCAAATAAGAAAAAATATTGCATTTGATGAACCAAATGAACCATACTACTAGTAATTAAATGAATGTGAGTTTGAATTGGCAATACTTCAGGCATTTTACGGAACATCTTTGCTGAAGTTATTTGACGTTTCCAAATTGCAGATAATATAGATTCCATTCTTTTTGCTCTCCATAAAGCAAAAAATACAGTCTGATATATTTGCCTACAAGGTTCTAAAATCTAAACAGATAAAATATTCTTATTCGTTTTGTTGTTATAAAAAAATGATATTTTAACGCCAAGATTTTTAAAAATAACCAAAGAATATTTTAGTAAGTTCTCAAGCAAATTTAGGATACACTCTATTTATACATTTTATTGTTAGTACTGATTACTGAATGTAACATCTGTTTTTAAAAGATACAAATTATTTTCATACCTACCGTTCCAATAGGACCTCCTACATTATAATCCAAAATAAAAACATCCCATCCCCTTTCATTTTCCGAAGGTGCTAATAATCTTACATCAAGTCGCCTATGTATATCTAAATCATCTATCTTTGTAACGGTCGCTCTTATTCCAGTTTCCAAAATAGAAGAGATGTTGTGTGGATATACAGAACTGGCTGGTTTATCTAATTCTGGTCTACAATATAAATACATTAATAAAAAATAATTCAAAGATTAGAAATAATAGGAGGAATAATAAAAGATAATATTATTTACTCTAATAAATGCATAAGGTATTGAATGAAGTTTCCTTGTCCTAATAACAGATAACCTTTGATTGCATGTAAATGTTCCATGAGGTGATACTGTTTTGTTAACACTTCAACTACTCTAGTTGAAGTCTCTTTATAAGCTGTGTCCATCATCGTCTGTAATCGACCATCGGGGTCCATATCGAAAAGAACGTCAACTAAACAACATGTAAATTTTGCAGAAAAATGTACATACATTTCATAGAGAACATTACAAAACATGCAAGGAAATTTCAAAAAATTGTCTTTTATTTATAAGTTAAACGATTTCCAATCGTTGTAGTTCATTAAAGCTACAGGAGATATTGTATATTATTAACAAGTAAATAAAACTTATTTTGCCATGTAATGCTGTTACGCTTCTTTTCTGTACAAGATCTGCAATCCTAAATAATATCTACTTCAATCGAAGTTATCGGAGTTGTTATAAACAAAATATATATCCTTATTAAACAATTCTAATTTATGCTTTGTTTTGATAACTTTATAAAACTGTACAATTGTATTATAATATTCGCTAAAATCATATATGTTTCATAGTTTTGTTGCAGAAGATACATGCGGATATGTATATAGAAAAGTATGAGTAAATGTATTGAAATTTATGTATCTATTTAGCAAGGTTTTAATTATCACATATAATTACCTTTATATTCCTCGCTGAAATTTTTGAACATTTTTGTATGTTTTCCTTGCCATGGAGTAAAATCTTTGCATACTTCACGCAAAAAGTTAATACTTTTCCCTGTCCCTAAAATTTTTCTAGCTTGCATTTTTGTAATAAAAGATGGTAACATATTATTGCGAACTTGATATTTCTCGTGCCACATTCTCTCTCCAGTAATATCAGCACAAGCTTCAATGAAAAATTCTCTATACGGATCATCTAATTCACCGTCTGCAATCCATCTTATCAACATATTGTACAGAGGATCACAAACACTTTGCAAAATCCTTTTAACTAATTTTTTTACACTGGCATCACCGTGGTTACTAAATTCATATACTGCAGAAGCTAATGCACCACCCTTTTGTCCTTGGCAAGCTCTTACTATACCTGCTAGCCATTTTAAAGTTTCTAAAGGATCATATGCCCAAAGATGCAAATGGGACAGTGTAACTCTGTATATTCCTGATTCAGATTGAACTCTATTACACATTTAAACGCATTATTATTTATAATAAACTGATAGAATATTATATGTCATCGCATTACATTTTTATCAATACCTGCTCACTTCTTCTTGAATAAGGGCTATAAACCTGTAGTATTCCGATAACTCAGAATGTAAAGATGCAATAAAACTATCAGCCACTTGGCCACTCGAAGCAACTGACATTCTTTCTAAACCTTTTTGAATTATGTTATGTAAATATCCAAGTTCACTTAATCTCAATGTAGCTTGTTTCCGTGGCCTGTCAATGCTAATCATTGGATCTATTTGGAAACCATAATTGGAGTCCAACTTTAATATCTTTCCTTCAATACCTAGGAAAGAATATATAAGATCTTGAACCAATATATCTTCTGAAATATACTCTTCTCCATATATCTTATTAGAACTGGTCAAAAAATCTCTTGTATTTTTGTCTGTGTTATTTATAGATACAATTTGTGGTGGTGCAGAAATTTCAGATGATTGTCCTAAATGACAAAGTATATTAGATATTAAATATTGTAAATTGCATTAAAATTTTAAGACAGTTAGGAAATAAAAGATGATCTAGATTGTAAAAATATATTGCTTACCACTAGTGGACGCAGAAGACGAGCATAAACCTAATTTCAAATCAGGAGCTGAGAAAACTCTATCCCTTAACTGCTCTGCTGATTGACACATGTTTAACAAAAATATCAGGATTTGTGCTCTATTCTTCAATGACTAAACATATATAAATATATATAAATGGTAACCTGTCATTTTTAACAATATAAACAATTTTCTTTAAACTGTCATGATACGATTATCAAATATTTTATAACTGTATAAAGAAGTAGATATATAATTAATTTTAAAAAATTATATTTATGTCATACCCCAGATCTTAACTCATTATATAATTTATCAAACTGTGCTGCATCACATACTGATAACTTTTCTCTTATTTGACTTCCTACAGTAATTTCGTCTTCATGTAATGTTTCTACTCCTTGGGTTGATGACAATAATCCAAGGCAGAAGCGCATCCACTTTCTAATTAGTTCTGAAATCATTGATTCAAAACGTATATGTTTCTTCGAATGATTCTTGCAATTTCATTAATGAAATATTTGCACTTAATACATAAAGTTTATTGTTGTTTAATTACAGGATTTGCCATTTCATTCTTAATAAACAAATAAAATTTTAATGTTCAACCGTTTGTTTACATTTATACAGCAACTTTTAATTTTGTTGTATAATTATAGGATTTATTCTCGTATGTAATAATAGCGCGAAAATACCTATATTTTTGCCTTACTTTAGTTTGAGTTAATGGGAAAACAAAATGAAAGTAAAAAGTAGAGTAGAAACACCTTGTATACATCGAAAAAGAGCCAAATAAACTGAAAAAGTATACAAATAAAAGTAAGAAATATTTGGCTTCTAATTGATATTATTTAGTAAAATATTTTTCGAGTGTAGGAAAAAGCTAGAAATTACGTTTCATACCTGGTTTTTGTTCCCCAAAAAGTGAAATAATCATCTTTTGAACGAGATTACCAACAGTTTCAGCCTCCATCATGCTTGTATATCGTATTTATTCCAATAACATTTAATACTGTTTCATTCATTCAAACTCTGTACATAAACTTAAAGTTATGACATTCGAACCGTCACTAAATAATAAAAACTTCTTAGTATTGCTTCGTGTAGCCAACAAACGTAAGTACGAGAACTAGTTTTATCATGGAACTATGATTATATAGAGTGAATACGACTTGGCTTTCCTAATGTATTTTAAAAGAACAATTTATATAAAATACAATAAAATAAAAATTGTACTGAAAGAAGATACATATTACAATAATTTTTTTAAGTTTAACCTATTTTCTTTACGCCACATACTGTAAAATTTAGTTAAAATTAAAATTAGAATGTAAATTATTTATTAAATTCATTTTAACATAAACGATTTAATATTGATCGTATGTATTCTTATAGAAAATAATAATGTGCTCTAGTAGAAATAGTAATAGAATGATTAAATTCCTATTTCATGTAACCTAAATATGAACAATAATTTAATAAACATATGAAAGAACATATCAAATTAGTAATATATTACTACTAGTTTAATTAAAAATAATACGAATTAATTCATTAATAATATTAATTTGAGTTAATAATAAAAATTACAAATCATTTTCGCGTTTATAAGTTTTTAATAATATTGAATCGTAACCAAATTATTAAAATCTTCAAAGATGGGATTTAAAGATGGATACTAATGGTGCAAGCAGATAAGTATCAACATGGACATTGGAATAATGCTTTACGAATGCCTCACAATGGTCAAATAAAGTGACACCTAACCGAAATCTATATCAACTATAAACAAAAGATAAAAGTTAGACTTGTGTTACATGTTATTTTATTCGGCCGCCAGTAAACATATACATATATATATATATATATATATATATTCTACTATATACTATATATATATATATATATATATATATATATATATCAGTGTGCTACGGATGCGCGTTTATGGGCATATAATTCACTGTAGCGGTACTAACACTGTAATTTACGAATATCTCGAAAACTAGGCAATATATACCGTCGATTATATGTATAAGAAAATGTTGCTTAAAATGTTGATTTCTATAATATATTTCAAAATCATTGGAATCAAAGGTGCGAAAGCTTTTCTGCAATTTCATCAGAAAAGTTAAAAAAACGAGATGATTCCCCAAAACGAAGTTTAACCGATTAAAGTGTTTATTTTGTTTCTGTAATTAATTTTCCGTGAGCTTTCACTTCAGTCATTTACTTGCCAAATTTTCGGTTCTGGTCATTTCAAAATTATGGTATGTGCCATGTGTGATCGGATGCGTTTTAATCTCACCTTTTTAATGGTGTAAACAAACAAACAAACAAACAAAGAAAAAAAAAAAGAAAAGAAAATATGAGATGTTCTGCTTAAAAAAACGTTACTATTAATAAAATCTCACAAGATATGAGACTTTGAGATGATTTCTCAGAGTCTGATATACTTGAATACAATACAACACTCATGAAACATTTTTTTGTGTTGTGACAAATAAGAAAATAATTAAGGGTGGCATAATTAGATGGGACACCCTGTATATTATAAGATACATATTTAGAACAGTTTGGATAATTACTATTCTACTGTAATACAATCAAACATTGATTTCAGTAGCAGTATAAAGGAATTAAGAATAATATTTCAATATACTTGTGATTGTAATATTGCTTTTTGTAATAACAAACAAAAGGTTTCATTAACTTCTTGACATAAAATATCTGCAGATTTATCTCCTAATGCTGCTTGTGCAGAATTAACTCTGCCAAGTTGTAACAGCAAACTTGTTGTATCCTCAGCTAGTGGTGGAAAAGCTAAGCATATACGCGTTAATGCTGATAGCACAGGCATAAATAAAATTACTCGATCTTTAGCAGATAATACTCCTAGAAGTGTTATCAAAGTGTTGATGGCTAAACGAGAAACACTTAAAGCTTTTGGTAAGGCATATTGAATTGCAAGATGTGAAGCTAAATCTACAGCAAATATTTGCTTTTCTGGTTCTGGCTGTGACAGTAATTCAGGAATCCAATCAAGACAAATATGCATGGATGGAATACCAGTAACTGTAATGGGTAACAGCTCTCTTGGATAACCCTATAAGCAAAGGTAATACTAAATTACTACAAATTAAATATTTATATAGTTTATGATATATATTATACAGAGTAGACAACTTTCGCCGTATCAATTATTTGGTATTTCTATTATTTTTAGAAATATGGAAGAATATGTAGAGGACAAAGGAGGGATAACAGAACTGATTGAAAGTCTGGATTTATTTCAGAGAAAAGAACCTGACTCTAAATGCGAGAAAATCAAAGGTAAAAGAAATTCAAGGCAAGGGATAGAAAAATGAAGGAGTAGAAATGGAAATGGAAGCAGGAAGAATTAGAGGAGGTGAGAGATATATTTAGGTTATAGAGTCATGAGGAACGGTGGTCAGGAAGTTCTTGTTAGAGAAAGGGTTAGGAAGGCGGCGGTGGTAATAAGGTAGGTGGGCGGAGAGGGGGGAGGGGGGGGGGAGATTTGCCGGAAAAGAACATATTCGGAAAAAGCTAGTCGAAAAGGATATAATTGTGTTCTGTATGGTGTGTGACATTTGTGTGTAAGCAGAACATCGTAATCCCATAGGAAGAGCAGTGAAGATTATTATTATTACTCTCTCTCTCTCTCTCTCTCTCTCTCCTTCCCCCCCTCTCTCTCTCTGTGTGTGTGTGTGTGCGCGTGCGCGCGTGTGTGTGTGTGTAAAAGTAAAAATAAACAAATTTGGTTGTACATACTTGAAAATGAACCAATTTAGCCAATGATGGGTCTGCTATGAAGACTTGATGCAAATATGAACAGATTATACTTTGTATTTCTCTCAATGACCACATTTGTCCGGGTGTTTCTCTATCTTCTGCTGTCTCCAAACATGCTTCTAATAATATTTGGACAGCCGCACTTTCTTGTCCTGCCACTAATGCTGTTCTTAAATCTTCTCTTTCAGCTTCACTTGATAACTGACCAATCTTTTCTATCAATGGTTTGTCTTGTATATGTCTGGATAACTGAGATCGAGAAGCTGCTAATGCAGCTTGTAGAATTCTAAAAATATTTGTACCAATGAAGTACCAATCGATAATAAGTAATTGAACGTTAAATATTTTACGGCTTACTCAATCTCTTTTTTACCTTAAAATAACGGACAAAATTGGAGCACATCTAAAAACTCTCGTATCACATCTCAATACTTGTAATGGATCTAACACAATATTTTCTTGTGTTAAAAAAACATTTTTTACGAGAGAATTTTCTATTAATAAAGCATTTATTGACAAAACCCATAAGCATCTTGGTAGTACTGTATTTAACCTAAGCCATACTTGTTTATATAATTCTGAAAAATTATGATAAATGAAAAAAGTTATTCTTTCAAAATATTAATAAAAGTATTAATGTTATTTATTGTAATTTAAAGTATTAATTTTATTTAATTGAAATAAATTATGTACCTTGAATGTACCTAGGAACTCTTGGGCTTACAGTTGCTTTGAAATAATGAATTATAACTTCGGCATGCGGCCAAATATCAGTTGGTTTCATTGACATTAATTGTCTTAATAGTCTTCCTGTTCTTGAAGGACATGTTTGGATATGCGAAAATGTTTCAATTATCATGATATCAGTAATTTTTACATTCTCATAATTTGTTACTGTAGAATCAATGTTAATCATTTCATTATCAAGCCAATCGTCTACTAATGAAAGATGAGGGAAATGTGTTGCTAATAATCTGAGAAGAGGTGAAAATAATCCAGCATAATTCATTTGATCTCTTTGAACCAACTGAAGTAGGTATTTTATTGGTAACTCTGATAAAAATTCAGTTGAATATGATTTAACTTTCCTATCTTGTGATATAAAGGTATGCATATTAGATAATCTAACATCTTCATACAGTAATAAATAATATAACAATAGTAATTGTGATGTAAGAGAAGGTTTTGAAATATCGATATCCATATTATTATCTGTTTCAGTCTTGGGGACACTGTTGATATTCTTAAAATCAAAATTTGCCCCGAAAACGCTATTTTGAAATACTCTTCTAATTTCATCTTCAGTAATTGGTTTGTTTGTGTGTTCTGATGTTTTATTATTTGTCACTAAAATTGAATTGACATATACTTCGACCAAAGCAGGAAGAACCGGATGCAATGGTGGTACACTGTTACAAATTTGTTTATAAATCCAATTTTTTATTGGCACTCGATGTTTAGCAAATGCTCTTGATTTCAACAATTGGTGAATACAGTGTACAGGCAAAAATCCTGGGATATTTGCATTTAAGTTAGCTGTTACTGGTACTTTTACAGCATGAGAAGTGACAACTTGTTCAGTGAATATCTCTTGCATAAAAATTTGCTTCATTCTAGTTAAATTATTTGGTCTAATTGGTATTTTCATCCCCAAAGTTGCACATACGAGTTCACAAATAGCTGATAGTTGATTGCTATGAAAATGTATTGCCATCAAAAGCAACATTTCTCCAAAACTTGCTGTTACACCACTAGCACTTTCAAAATAAGCTTCTTCACGTACAAGCCATTGCACCCATTCTATACTTCGCTTTTCAAGATTATGATGGCCTATTAATGAAGAACACGCGATAAGCATACAAAGGCCTAAAGAGACAAATCTCACACCAGCTGGTGATGGAGGAGGATGAGATGTCAACAACTGTACTATCATTGTTACTTCATCATCTTGAAATTTAATACCTCCAATGCCTCTTAATGCACAATAAAGGCGCAACAATGCACTAGCTTGAACAACCTGACTTTCTGGTAGTTGGCCTGCATTTTGAGATGTTATTGCTTGCAATCGTTTTAGCAGTTCTTCTCTTAAACATTGTAATGCTGTATGAGATTCCCATTTACGTTTTTGACCATTTCTAATGAACATTGCAATCCATGTTCTTACTTGTTGATCACTGCCAAGCAATAATCCTGATACAAAGGCAACTATATCACTTTCTGCCAGTGTATTATTGATATTTTCATGTTCCAAGCTTAATGTAATCGCTAAAGCAGGCATTCTACATAGTTCTACACACTTGGCCCTTATTGCTAATGCCTGGCTTGGATTCATTTGACATAACATTGTCAAAGCCATTGTTCTAATCCTACCTAATGCTGATTCTTCTTGCCTTTCTCCATTACCTATCAAATGTGCACAAACTTCGGAAAAACTATCAGGGATATTAGCAACTATCCAACAAATTATTTCTGGACCGTATTTAACATGTAATAATGTTTCTGTAATATCCAATATTGATAAAACCGTTGGTAATTCTGATAGTGCTACACAAATCACGTAACTAATCTCTTCCATATAAACTGCATTATCAAATAAATCAGACTGTTTAATTTGAAATTCTTGATTTTTCTGTTGCTCCTGTACTTGAGAAGCTATATATAACAGTTCGCTTAGGACTAATCTAATTCTCCTGGTAGATTCACTGCGCTCAAATTCTAGAGCAAGACCACTTTGCAGTGACTGAGCAAGTACACTATCCCTTTGCAAGCTTCCCATCTTTTGTCTATAAAAAGAAGCTTATCATTTTCATAAGTATAGTTTATATATTTCATAATATTCTTATATTAAATGATAAAACATACATGTCAACAATAGAACTAACCTTAATTGTTGTTCCTTTCGAACATCCGTTTCCAAAGCATGAAAGTCAATAGAAAGCAGTGCAATTATTGAATTTACTGATTCAATACCAGATAAGATTGACAGGACCTGCTTTCTTTGTTCTACACATTCTTTTGTTACATCTAATGGAGATATAAGACTCATTCGAACTAAACACGGTAGAATTGGTCGTATTTCTTTGTGAGGACACACAGCTAAAATTCCTATATCTACATTTTGTATTGCAGTAAAAATTCGTGGTAATACACGTGTATTTTCTTGCATGGTTAACTTATATTATTTACAACTGCTTAAAATTAATAAAACACGAACACTTTACACCATGAAATTTGTAAACTAGTGTAACTATACTTTTACTTATATCACAATGTGTATGTTTATATTAAAACTGAATTTATATATTTTGAAGATAAAATACTTTAAGATTGATACTTCGACCTAATGAAAATTGCTTTATTCGAGTCCGATTAGGTTAGGAAGCATGAGTCTGTCATCCATATTTCTATCCTAATTATACTGTCACCTGTAAATGCACGGTCGTCTGTCTTTAAATGTAAATATGTACATATACGGAATTAGATGAAAAAATTACTTATAATTTGTTGACTAGCCTATATAAATTTACTTATGCGTAAAACGAGATTAAAATCACGTTTCATTCATATGAGAAAATATGACAAGCAAACAATAGAAATATTAAAATGGGTAAGATATTTTGTTGCATAAATAGCCATATTCTTGATAATTATATTGGAAATAGAATAATTTGTATAAATTTATTAGAACATTTGGTTTCTAAGAACATTTCTAATTTCATTTTCTATGAAAGCTTTGTGAATTACAAATTTGCGTAAACCAGCAACTTTTCGTATTCCTTTATGCCATACTGCCATCTATTAAATGTAATACATAGTCATACGTATAGCAAACGTGGAAGTTTGTTTTGCAACGGGGTCGATGGGAATGTTGTACCGTATATAATATCCCAATTTTGTTATAAATATGGAATATATATACCGTTTACCATTTTTAGCATTAGAAGTACCGAATCTAAAATTAAAAAAACCATCATGGTTTGTGAAACCTAGTGCTATGGTAGTTTTCTCGCTTATACTTTTGTCATATTTTCTAGTAACTGGAGGTTAGAATTGTATAAAATATAAGTTTTTTTTTTTTTATAAATCTTTCCAATGAAATAAATGTAAATATTATTTATATTTCGATGATACATCTTTTTAAAGGTATAATATATGACGTAATTGTGGAACCGCCTAGTGTAGGATCAACAACAGATGAACACGGTCATACAAGACCTGTAAGTAAATGGAGTAATTTTGTATTAAAAATTTTACATTAACAAATAATTGTTGCTTTGTTGTGATTATGTATTCATTTTTTTGTAGGTGGCATTCATGCCATACCGTGTAAATGGGCAATATATTATGGAAGGATTGGCATCTAGTTTCCTCTTTACTTCAGGTGGAATTGGCTTTATACTATTAGACCAAACGCATAGTCCATCAACGCCTAAACTCAATAGAGTCCTTTTAATATGTGTTGGATTTATTAGTGTTATTGTATCGTTTATTACCTGTTGGATTTTCATGAGGATGAAGCTACCGTAAGATTTTTATATATTATATATTGCAATTTATAACAAAATAAGAAATCCTTTATCGAAGGCAATATTTACTATTATTTTTACTTTATTTATACTTCATTACATAAAATATAATAAAAATTTGATAAACGTAAAATAATTTGGATATTAAAGGATTTGGATATAAAAATTAATATATAATTATTCTAATAACGTATATTATTTCAGGGGATATTTACAATCATAAATTCAGTGAGATTAAGAATGATGTGAATTAGAGATCAATATTTTTTACACATTAAAACTATCACATTTTGTACTAAATATATTTAAAGTGTACTTTACAAATAATATTAAAAAAAATATTTAAAAATTGTGTCAAATATATCTCAAAAGATGAAAAATTCTTATCTGTTTTTACCTCCTTATTGCAACTAGCAATAGCAACTAGCCCTTCTTTTTTTTTTTTTTTTTTTTTTTTTTTTTTAAGAAATATGTTTCATACAGGTTTTCCCTCATAATAATTGAACTTTATTATGGTAAACTTTGTGTGTGTGCGTGCGCGCGCCTTATTAGGATTTTAAATCATATGAAATATCAACTCTAAGAAAGATTAGTTAGATACATACCTATGACTTATTCCGAAGATTTTAGGAATTGTATTCAGCCTATGCATCGAAATCGATAATTAACAAATATTAAGTAGTTCTTCAATAAAAAATACAATTAAAGATGTTTCTTAATTTTCTGATTTCCAAAATACCTTACTATTCTTATTTTATGGATTTTTAATATGTCGCGACAGAGGTATACTTTACAACATGTTTGGACATGTTTAATAATGAGGGTTTAATAACATCTGCTAATGACAACAATCAGATTGTTATATACACATACGTATTTGGTTGTGTAGCACGATCATTAATATCTTTTAATATGTGACACAATTATTGCGTATAAAAATACGTATAGTTGCGTATAAAAGAATGTTATACTTTTTTTACTATTAAAAAACATATTTTCTATTATATTTTATATAAAATTATTTTATATACAAAATGACATGTTCTTAAACGCACAAAAACCAATGTGCTAGTACCATAATTAAAAATGTAATGTAGTAGTGTAATATAATGTAAATATGATAATAAAGTTATACATATATAATTTTATATGTCATTTTTAATTGTTGCAATAAAAAACATTACAATTAGTATATTTCTTTTTCCAGTTTAGCAATTATTACAAGAGAAGTAAAGTGTAAAAACAAAATTACATATTTTTAGCAATTGTTCAGGATTATACCATCCTCTTCTATACATGTATCGTCGCTCGCACTTAGTTTCTAAGATACATATTCGCAAAATTCTGCCTGTAATTATTACGAGCCCATAACCAATTCGGTATATACACTGCCATGAACGCACAACTATAGGCAGAGTTGTAGTGATACCGGTGTAGTTTCTTTGCACATATCTCGCAAACTAAGGTCGAGCGGCTATTATATATATAAAAAGTAGTTGCTCAGAATCATGCCCCTGGTAATATATTCAAAAGTCATTGAAATTGATGAGGTTGGTATGATTCCGAACAATTACCATATCTTTCTATGAAAAAGGAAATAATACGAAGTATCATTCAAACCATATGATTGTACAAATTAGGAACAAATACTAATTGTATAAACATCATAAATATCACACGTATGTGTGTGTGCGTGCGTGCGTGCGTACGTGCGTGCGTGCGTGCGTGCGTGCGTGCGTGTGTGTTGTATCTAGATTAAATGAGACAGATAATAGTACAGTAAATAATTTTCAAAAATATGAAAAAAAAGCTCATTTTTATAGTACTTTGTGTTAGTACGATACTCTTCTCATTGTTAATTATATTAAAAATAGATACTTTAAATAATACAAAATCAGAATTAAAGTATTCACAGAATGCAAGTTACAGAAATAAAAATTCCGCAATTATAAAATTTATCATTGAACCAAAGTGTGATCCCAACTTCATTGTTTGGATCATTACGTCCTCTGCAGATGATCCTTTATACAGAACAGCATCGAGACGTGCATATCCAAGTGTAATGTTAAAAACTTTGAATGTCACGAGGATATTTTTATTAGGAATGCCTAAAGAAAAAACTATATTGAAATACATTTTAAAAGAATCACAGAAGTATAATGATCTGTTGCAAGGAGATTTCTTAGAAAATTATAAAAACCTTACGTTAAAACACTTGATGGGTTTAAGATGGGCATCAAGTAATTGTAGGTCTACTTTCCTAATAAAAACTGACAATGATATTGTACTAAATATTTTTGAAACGCTAGAACTTTTACAAAAAAAGACAATAAAGGAAAACGCTATATCTGGATATGTTTTAAGGAAGATGAAACCAATACGAACATCAAATAATAAATGGTTTGTTACTGATGAAGATTTTTCAGATGATGTTTATCCTGATTTTCTCTCAGGATGGTTTTATATAACAAACTTAAAAGTTGCACAATTATTAGTTCGTGCAAGTGAAAAGTTTAAAAACTTTTTCTGGATTGATGATGTATTTATTACTGGAATTTTAAGGGAAGAATGCGGTATTAAAATTGAAGAGCTAAATAGTTTATATGCAAGCGATTATAGGTAATTTTCTATAACATAGAAAAGAAGAAGTTCCATTTGATTATTAAATTAAACTAAAATTTCTTTATTCGGTATTTTGTTAACTTTTCAATTATTCCTTTTCGGAGAAATATGAGAAATCGTTTATATTAAATTATAAATTGTAGTAACTATCTTACTTCACTTTTATTTTTCATTGAAAAGATAAATTAATTTTCACAGGTATTTGGAATGTTGTATACGAGGTAAAAAACAGAAGCTAAAATGTGAGTTTATTGCAGGGCCTGATGGAGGCAAGAAAGAGTTACATATTAAATTTAAAGAATTTTCTGAATATTGCCAGTCAAGCTGTTCTGAAAGAGTGAAAGAACAATTAGTATCAAAAACTTGTGTAGCTGCTTATGAAGAAAAAGTAAATATTATAAATCCTAAGGTTCAGATTCATTATATATAAAGTTTGGAACAAGTTTGCCGCCGAAGAAGTTTGCAAAATTACTACTTTTATTATTATAAATATATTTATAATATTTCTTGTTTCTCAAATGAAAATAAATGTTTTCTAAAAACATCTTGAATTGTCATGTTATGGTGAAATCATATATCATTGTTTTCAACCGTTACATTCATTTTTTAATTGTTTAAAATTTTTCTTCCTCCACTTGCTAGATTATTACAAATCAAGAGACACAGTAATCTTTATAGTTTTAGGAAAAGCTTGCTACGCTATGATATTTGAATTATTATCTCTTAATTTTAATAATACTCGGGCATCGCTTTCAATCAATTTCAAGCTTGATTTCTGTTTAGGAAGAATTGTGTTGTACAGAGGCTCCCAGATATTTTCATTATTTATTATCTTATTTTAAAATTTGCTTTTCCATTTCTTACTCATTTTTTGTAAGCTTATTAATTATTTGCTCAAGCCAATAAAGTATTATAGACAAAAGATCTCAATGATAAGAGCATTATTTTAAGAATTTATATATCTTTAATTGTAACTTTACTTGAATGTAACTTACATACACGCACCAAAAAAAGCTCACTTTACATTATATAATGCTAAACTATAACCGCTCCAAAAGATACTATTGATTATTTTATAATATTTGGCTGAGGTCAATTATGTTCTTTTCTTACCCTGAAAATTAAATTTGGTAAGTATTTAAGAAATTAAATAGTATGAACGCTAGTAATGACATAAATTTATATTTAGATCAATTTATCAACATCTTGTTTTAAATCTTTTATGCTATCGTAAAACAAATTCACTGTTGAATTTATCTTAATTTCTTCTAGCTACCAAAGTACTTTTAATTATAATATTATCGTTTTCTAAATTACATATTTATGAATACATATTAATTATATCTAAATATTTATCCGACATACACGGTACAAAATTAAATGTACATAATAAATAATAATAAATACAACAACAGTTCAACGCATTCATCACGTATTAAAGTTACTTTGTAAACGAAAAAAGTTAGAATTTTTTCGAGGATCAAATTATTTATATGATAAAATCAAATTTATTTGTTTAAAAGTTAAATAGATCATACAAGAGATATTTGTTATTATTCCATAGAAAAAAACAAAATTATTTTAAAGTAAGATTACGTAAAGTTAACATTAAAGTTATAAGTTAAAGATTTATCTTCATAATTGTACCTTTCCTATTACAAAGTAACTTCTACTACGAAATTTTATAATACATTAAAAATTGACATACTTTATAAAATAACACTAGACTGAATCAGTTCGGATTTTTAGTTAAGCTGTTTATCGTAATAAACATAATATATATAATTTTATGTATAATATGTAAGTTATGATGATCCTGATAATAATAATAATGATAATGATATTAGGTATCTCATAAAGTGTTTCGTTGCAACTTAAAACGATAGTATGTTTTATTACCATTTTATTAATTTTAACTATTTACGCAGTTATTATATGGTTACTTTGCCACTTTGATAAAAAAAATAATACCATAGCATTAATGAAAACAGATAATAGTTAATAGAAGATTTAAAGAATATACAGAATACATTAAAATTTCCTATTAAATTTTTAAAGTATTCCTCCAATGTGATTTTCTTTATCTCATATAGCATCAAGAAACTTTCAACTTTTTGTATTAGTACATATTTCTAATGTAGTTGGATATTAAGATAAGGTTTTGTACAAAAGATGATATATAAATGCATTTTCGATTTTACAAAACATTATAAAATATTACCACTGTAAGTAATAAAAAAGTAAAACGGCGTGATTTTTATATTTCTCAGCATTTTAATCTTTTTTCATTGTACATCCATAAGACTTTTCTAATAAGAGTAATTTTGTCAGAAATACGACGATTAACTCTCATCATTGAACTTCACGATTTCCTGGTTTCTTTACGAGATGAAAATCGTTTTATTTATCATTGGAATATGGATATGATTTCAGCATTGTGGTGCTCTTATCTACGAGAGTCGTAAAGTTCTAGAACAGGCTCTGTTATATGTTTCCTGGTTGTTGAATAAGAGAAAGAAATTCGTTCTAAATTTAAAGAATTTTTTCTACGAGTTCAGCACAGGAAGGCTTTAAAGAATGATAAATGATCTTGGATAAGTTTGGAAGACCAACATATCAAAGGTCAATGACTTAGTCTTAGAATGAGTTACAAGCTAAACGAAAGTATGTAGTTTATTTAAAAAATTGAAAGTCATCTTGAAATGTTATCTCCATTTAGACAATATATTATGTACATGATTGTATGTCCTCTTGAGGCGGAGTAGGTTTTATTTAATACCAGTATATAGGCAAACTTTTTGAGATACCTAACAGTAAGAAAATATGATAGTTGTGGATGTTTATTAGTCCTGTCTTATTTCGGAGTTTCTTCTATTTCTACATTTACCGCTATTAGGCCATTCAGCGCAGTAGTTAAGAAACGTTAAAATAAACCTGTGTAAATACACTAAATTCCATTGTCGCTGAGAAATGTCTCAATCATGTCGTGTTAAACACGTGCGCTAACAATCACACATTTTATGTATTTTGCCCATTACCTTTACATAAACATCCACAATTTAAAAAAATAATATTAAATAATATATAAGTTATAATGTTAAAAATAATAATGATACATAAATCAGTCTAGTACACTGTAATAAAATTTTATTTCTGAAACAGTTCTACGTAAGAGATATTTTAAATAATAATTATATTTACACCTATTGATAGGAAATTTCATATAAACAAATCACAATATTCAGATATTATACGATCTATTTAATGTACGTACAGAGGTACAGACTTATTTGCATATAAAATTTCTGAAGATAGTTCATGGTCAGTTAGTAAAATTTTGTGACATATGGATGCACAATATATGCATATGCACACAGTCTGCATATATTTTTTGGAGATATAATACGAGGATTATGTGCCATATATTATATATGCTGTGCGATAATATACTATAAAATCTCACCAACTGATCAACTATTTACAGAAACATTATATAGGAATACAGCTCTACAAATAATGTAAGTCCGTGGAACTGCACATATCTTAAGTAACTTCATACGGGCAAAGCATTCGAACCAAGCGTATTTTATATTTAAATAGAAAGTCTTATAAGCTCTAGCAATTTCAAGTTATTCCCTCAATCAGCCGTTATTGGCAAGTTTATTTTAATCAAAAAAATTTTCTCACCATTTTCCTAAAACCAGTGCTCTTTTTCTCCTTTTTTTTTGATATTGACGTCACACTACTACTTCTAGATTCGTCACTCTGATCCATTAACAGACCGTTAGTAGTTGTATCACCATCGGTATGAACTTTTTCTGGAGATAGTTTTGGGGGAATATAACTTACTTGTACAGTCTTATCATTAGAATCACGTGAATTCTTACTCCATTCTCCATTCACATCATTCGAATAAGCTTTTCTTTTCTTTCTTGTACTTAAAGCTGTTTTCATAAAGGAAGATGTTACACTTAGTCCTGTGTCTTTTAATATGCCACTAATGTTTTTGGAATTTAAGAGATCTTCGGATTCCATGACAGTTTGTTCACTATAAGCAATTCTTTCCGGGAATATGTCTGCTGATAATGAATTCAATTCATTTGAATTGTCAGTACATGAATTATTTAGCTCAGAATTTTTAATGGAATCCGTCTCAGAGTTATCAGCACATGATAAGTTGTATATCAATTGTATATTACTCTCTGCTTTGTGAACATTATCGCCGTGCGAATTAATTATATTTTCTGGGGCAGATTTAAGCCTTTTACAAACCTGTTTTGGGGCATCGATTTTATGCAACACTTCAACAGACGAGGCAATTTTTGGTGTTATTTCCATTTCGTGTGTAACATCTGTTGAAGTTCTGTACTGTGTATTTGGACATATCTCTATATCGTTATTTACATTTGTTTGATCACCAATCAAGGTGATTGCCTTTTTACGTTTCCTCTTCCTTTCCTTTTTCGTTTCATAAGATTTACCAACAATCATTAATTCGCGGTATGTACCTGTAATGTGAGAAGCTATTTCGCTTGGTCTCCGCTTTTTCGGTTTCTTTATATGTGAATTATAGTTTTCTGCACTTTTACGCCGCATCATGTCTTTGTCTGACTGTTGCTTCTTCTTAATTTCAACTCCTTTATTGTTATTTCCCCAACAGTACATTAAAATTAAATATATCATAAAAACTTCGGAACATATTAACAACATATGTTGACCTATCATAGAGATTTTTCCGTGCCAACTATCACGATCATGTAGAAGATTTTTCATCGAATTGGAAAGATTAACGACTTTTTCTTTTAAAATAGAAATTTCTTCTGCCCTTTTTGATTCACGTTCGTCTCTTTTTCGCGTTTCTTCGCTCATTGCTGAAACCGTGCGTTCAAGAGATCTTTGCATTTCTTCAACCTGTTTTTTATATCGACGACTTAATTCTTCCAAGTATTGTCCACTCAAAGACATATTTCTTTCTAATGCCTAACAATAATAAAGAGTCTGTGTGTGTGTATATATACATATATATATATATATATGTACAATAATAATAATAATAATATAATATAAAAATAATATAAATAATATAATATAAAATAATATATATATATATATATATATATATATATATGTACGTATATATGTACATATATGCATATAGATATATATTCTATATTTGTATAATATGTTAGTATAAATATGTACATAACAATACATAGCGAGAGCACTATTAGAGCATTATTATATATAACAAAGAGATTTCGTCAATACGATATGTTTATTGCATTTCAAAACTAGCAAAATTATATTGCACAATTTCTATTCATTTTATCATATAATAACAATTAGAATTATTAATTTGATAAGTAACTACATACATACCTTGATTCTATTAGACAGTCTTAGGAAAACAGATTCTTTTTGTGGCATGGTATTTGCCGTTGACTGAGTCACTGAAGCACTTGCAATAGGACCATTTTGAATATGGACTGATTCTCCTTCTAAATCCTTTAGATCAGATAATAAATTATCAAACGTTAAAGAATCTTGAGGAGGTAACTTAATCTCTTGATCTAAAATCTCTGTTTGTTCTTGTTTCCCTTCTTGATCCAGACGTCCCACTTTCTCCACTTTATTTGGTACACTAGCAAATTCCAAAGGTTCCATGTCTGATATTACATCATCATTTGGAAATTCACTGCTGTCAGTAGTAGTTATTGAGACAGTAGCAGTTGTTTGAGGTGAATTTTCGATAGAGATACTAGGAGTTATAGATGGCTCTTCGGAGGCCTTTAAGATTGGACGTTGTTCAATATTTAAAGATACAGGAACAGTTGTTAGTACTTCAGCCTGAATTGTTTCCTCGATTTCCGAAATTGGTATTGATGTTTCATTCTTAATTTCTTCTTTCCCAAAAGTTTTAGCAGGCTTTATCTGCGAAGCTATACTTTTAGAACTGGAAGAAATCTCGACAGGTGTACTAGAGAATATGTTAGTCTCTTCGCTAGATGGTTCCTGAATACCTTTTTTAGGCTCTTGAGAAGTTATATCAACATTTGAAGTCAAAGTATGTGTAGCTGACGTGTGTTGAAATGTATCACTATTATAATCCTCTTTGTGTTTGTGTGACATATCTTCTTTAATAGCCTCTTTGAAATTATTAAATGGTATTTCATGGCTTGTATTCATTACCACTTTACGTTCTTTTATGGCTAATACATTACAAAGTGCCGCGATATATTCAGACTTAAGTATAGATGTTATGAATGCTAGCTGAAAATTCTTACTTGAACTAAATCCCTCATTAAGTTGATCATGTTTCTCCGTATCTTTTACATTTTCATTATTTCCTCTCGTCTCCTTTTTTGCGGAAGCTTCAACTCCAACGCCATGAATTTTACATAGTCCGCTTTGTCTTAAAGTTCTATTCACCAGGCCAATTTTAAGCAATTCATTTAATTGTTTTTCCCTACAACTAATTAATTGGAAGATTTTTGCAAATTTTTGATCTGAGCAGCTATCACAAAGTATGGTATATCTTGGTGTAGTACAACTAGTAAAAGAGTTCTCAAGGATATTACCACTGTCTATACTTTGTTGGATTTTCGTGATGTTGTTATAGGTCAAATCACTTGATTTTACTAATACCTCAGCTGCTTTTTTCATAATGCTCAATACAGCATCTCTAGCACTGCCAAATAAATTTCTTGGTGGTTCACCATTTTCAACATCTAAAATCTCCTCTTCATCACTGTCTTCGTCGTCATCTACATTTGTATGCGACTCTCTCGGGATTTGATTCTCTGTTTCCGTTTCGAGAACCTCAAATTCACTAGTACCATAAGCACGAAATAAAGAAATAGGACAAAAATGTTCAGATCCATAATAGGTTTGAAGTTCCACTTTTATAAATTTCCCGAAAAGGTGTGGTTCTAGAGCAAAACTTTGAATATCCTTTACATTTTTTGCAGTGAACTGACCAACTGGACTCCAATCTCTTGTAGGAAAACGATCGCTAATATACACTGAAAAATCTTTTGGTGACGAACTAAAAAGTTCAAAATTGGCCAATTCGATCTTCTTAGCTTGAATCGCTTCACAAAGTTCTACTACAAACCATATACGTGACGTACATGTATTAAGCATATATTCATCTCGGGTGGAAACTAAAACGCTTCCAACACTTCGTGCTTCTGGATTTGCTGCTACGAGTTTTGCACCACAATCTGGAGAAGCATAGTTTTTAGAACGAACTTTCATTCCACCAATTCCTCGTGTTGGTGTCCCAGAATTCTGAACAGAAGCATTTGGATGCGCTACAAAACAGGTAATTATTGTTTTATAAATAAAAACAAATTTATAATTAGAATAATAAAAATATTGTTTTTTCAATTATAATATTTGTTACAATGATATTATTTTCACAAATACTATATGAAAAATTGGACACATTTTAGACTAATTTTTGAGTTTATAAATAGAACTCACTTTTTTTCCTTTCAGCTTCCTCTAATCTTTTTTGTGTCCATTCACTGAAAGATGGAATATCTTCATGTGGATTTGAGGAACCCACAGTTACGATTCCTTCGCCAAGTACAACTGCAGCAGCATCATCTCTATTTTCCCCCACTAATCTAGCTTTAGCATCAGTATCACTTAATTCTGTGGTTGTTGCAAATGTTCCATCAACTTTAGATATCTCATCGGGAAGTACTTTAACAACACTCTCTTCAAGCTTCAATTCTGGCCCATCAGCGGTAATAGAAGCTTGCTCAGCCCTTACTACAACCACTACCTCAGATGTTTCCTCTTCCTTAACTAAATTTGTCAGTAACAAAGATTCTTCTTCAAGACTATTTGTCTCATTACGCGTTTCAGTAATTTCATTGATAAGAGATGTTGATGGTTTTTGTATGCTAGATGATGTCTCTTCCTGTCCTTTTTTTACTTTTTGTCTTATATTTCCATTTTTCGTCAATATAGATGATTTCTTTGGAAATAATCTAGATTTTGAAAACTCAGAATTAAGCTTTGATTCTGCTAAACTTTGAAGTTCTGCTACAGATGTATTCACCGAAGTTAAAACTGTTGCTTCCTCATTTTCAGAAATTCTGCGAAGAAGAAAACTGAATGCATACATGTACTTGTAATAATTTATGAAAAATTGCTTTAAATAGGGCGATCAACATAATTTTAAAATGCATATGATTTTATAGCTTTGCGCTAAGAAAGAATTAGTTAGTTAAATAAAAGATTGTAGGTTAGGAAATAATTATTTCTATTATTTGAGCTAAAAATTTCCGACATTTTTATTTTGGTAACAACCTGGGTTTAAAATTCATCAAATGGATAAAAAAATTTCATCTATCAAATTTATTTTTTGTTTAATGACAGAAAAATATTTAAATTAATTTTTCACTTTCTGATATAGTGAATCCTTCATATAATGAAGGATCAAGCTTATCCTTCTGAGCCAAAACATACTAAGAGCGCATATTTAACGTTCTTATTCTTCTTTTGTATTTGCCAACGATATTTTTATTATACATATATAACTCTTTATATGTTATAGGTAAAACATTTTATTGAAAATAAAACTCGTACAATGATCATAATCATACATCGATTCAGTCACAATAATAGATTTATAATAATTATCATTATTACTTATATAAAATATGTTTTCTTGGATAGATATTTTTTATTATGTTCATCCTTACATTTTTTACTTCTTATCTTTTCCATTTCAAATTACGCATTTAATGCAATCACTGTGTGTCTTATCAGCTATTATCTTATCTTTTATTTTAATTGTCAGGCAAAGATCATTAATTATGCCTTATTACTTACATACTTTTTTTTTATTTTTTTTTTATTTTTTTAATTTTAAGCATAATTTTGATAAGGCTGTTAAAAACTAAAACATTTCATGTATTGTGCCACAATACTTCTTATGTTACTAAATTTTCATCATTTCAATACCTTAAACATAATAATGAAAAGACTTTTTATTACATACATTATACATGAAAGTATAACTTTATAGATATATAAGTTAATTACGATTTCCAGCATAACATAGCAATACATATTGAATTTAATAAAATTTAATTAAAGACTGGGCTCAAAATATTATTTAGTATTTTAGATACCAGCATGTATTTGTTACTTATAATTGTTAATCAATAGATTAGATTTCTTATATTTTATCTTCAATGCTTTGTAAATGATCCACAAATATAATACACATAAAGTGTAAATTTCTTTCTTTTATGATAATAAATTCATGAATTTAAATATTATTACTATATTGTCTTATTTTCTAATTTGTTGATTGATTAAGTATGAAATTTAAATAAATGTTGTACAAAGACTTGTAGAATTCTTTTACATTTAAGTGCAAGATTCAATAATTCTAAATTTTGTAAGCTTATACTGCTCTAAATGTAACATATTAAAACAAAAATATTTTTAATCGTAAATCATTCATAAGTAAGAATTAGAAATATCAGTCTATACATGTTAAGCAATGTATATAAAGTTTACATTTCACAGCCTTATGCAATCAAATGTAATAATAGGACTTTTCTGTGTTATGTTGGCATAATAAAAACTTACCCCTGAGATAAATTAGGTCCTTGAGTAAGAGTTTCCGCTACAATATCTGAATCTTTATAAGGATTCTTTTCCTTTCTTGCTTCGCCATTTATAACTGTTCCAAAGCCAGCAGATTCTTCAATATATTTTTCCTAAATTTTTATAGATGAATTAGATATTTCTAAATAAATTAGAAATTTAATAGAATAAGAAATAATGTGATAATTCTTAATAATGTTGCAATTTATAACATATTTTTTATTTTTAATTCTTACATGATAATAATGATCTTTATAATCAGCCTCTAATTTGTGTAGATCATGTAGTTCCGTAATTGGTATAGTGGATGTGTTTAGGTCATTAATTTCCATATCATTTAATGTATTATTATCAACAGCCTCAGAAGTTTCATTCATTTTAAGGGATAAGTGATAATTGGTTTGTGCATTTTCAGAAGCAACTATGATGAACAGAAGTGCACTGTAAACAAAAAAAAAAAAAAGTATCATATAGAAAAAGGGAGAAACTGTATATTATTTCGAAACAGTGTACTTTTATATGAAATGAAATATCCAAAATTGAAGCTTAAAGCTCTTGTTATTATACATATATATATATATATATAAACATATACATAACAATTACATAAAGATACATATATTTTGAACGTAAACAATTGTAAACTCAGTCCTTCTTCATGTCCAAAAGGCTGAAAAATTAAGCTATTATTGTTATTATGTTATATTCTAGATGTATTACAAATTTAAATAGTACGATGATTTCTTTCCTCCTAAGTAAAAATGCCAATTACCTAAACATTGTATCACACAAAATTTATACAAGTTCAAATGACTAGTTTTTAAATTTTCCAACATCTCTCTGTATGTCTGCTTTTAATTAATAAGTAATCCTGAAATTGTGAAAATTATATATGTGTAACAAAAAATTGTTATTTAATGTTCTATAAACAAGAAGTTAACGACCTATTTTATTAAACTCAACATGCAATCCACTTATAACATTGCTAACAAATGTTTGCAACTACATTTTATATAATATTCTTTTCATTATTAATTATACTTCCATAATATGTAAGAAAAAATCATGAACACCCTGTTGTACATTCTTATAAATCAAACATTTTTATTTTGAAATAATTTTATACATGATGAAAATAATATATCCCAATATGATCATTTTGCACAATGCCTTATAATTTTATTACAATGACATATTATAAATAAGTAATGAAAGTATTGCAGTAATAAGTAATAAAAATATATTAGAACAAATGAATAAGTTAACAAAAAATATGAAATTAACATTTTCCATTTTATATATATATATATATGAGAATTTATAATTTATAATAAAATATAAATATTAAAGTAATGATACCTTATACTTAATTTTTACAAAATTTACATTAACTTATAAGATAATAAGAAATTTAGTTGAAAATATAAGTAGATGTTCATATATTCATTTGATGTATTATATCTTTATATATGTATTTATTTTATATACTTCCTTCACAAAGTTATAATGTATAGAACATTAAAATGAATTATCATTTTTACAAGTTAATAAAAATTTGTACTTTTTGAATTGAAATTATGGATATAAACTTTTTCTACATTCTATATGTGTCAAATATTGTTAATTCATATATATTATGGTATTCTAAACATCAAATTAACTAACAAAATATTGTAACCTTGTGTAACACTAGTTAAAACACTAGTTGTAAGGACAATTAATAGTAACCTTATACTTTTTATTATTTTTGTGCGTTTAAATAAAACATACCGGTTAAATAATATGCTACACTAGTACTACTAAAAATTCAGTGCATAACAAGGCTATCAGTAATTTTATATACACGTGCATGTAAATTGTTGATAAAAGAGGAAGAAAAAAATGCTTACCTGGAAGCAACTGATATAAAAAGTAATGTCCAATACACGCACGTTATACAAATCTTCATCTTCTTAAATGCTCACATTACTCTTCAGAAAATTCCGCTGTCAATAGATAGATATTTTCATAAATGTAAAAACATATCACGGCTATACTACTATACTATCATCACTACTGCCGTTACTGTTATCACCGCCACTACCACCGTCTTTATAACCCCTTTTATAATCATCAGTATCACCACCACAGTTATTACATATTAAAAGCCTGACGTGGTCAAATTAGGATGGTTTTGACATAAATATAATTGAATTATCCATAACTTCGTTACATATCATTTTGTCGTGCTGCAATTTCAATTATTTTGTGCAAAATTTCTTGTAATAAATAATGCAATTTTGAAAAGAACGACAGTACACTTCGCATCAAAAATCTTTCTACTTGTAACGAAAACAGCTGATTTAATTAAAGCATGTGTTGCAGATATCTTAACATTAACCTATTTATCCAATGACTTTTTACAATATGATCTCGAGTAAATAGTATTCAAATAAATAATGTTCAAGCAAATAGTGTTCTTAAGTATCTTGAATAAAAAAAAAAAAAAAAAAAAAAAAAAAAAAAATTGAAAAACAACCTAATTTGTCGTAATATTTTAAACTGAAATTTTATACAAAACTATACCATTACATGTAGATATCATAAATAATGCAAATAGCTGAACTTTACTTTGGCGAACATAAAATTATTGACTCTATATATATTATGATAGCTTTCAATGCGTAGAATCCAAAAGTTCAAGTCCTAACCTCAGGAATTTAACGGTTCAGAAGTTATACATATGTAAAATTGAGCGTTTTCAGTGTATTTAACACGTTACTTTGACGCCATATTGGCTTCTATCTATGATTCGTCCAATGAGTGGAGTTGCTGACTGTAAATAAATGCCATAGGTATATGTCCATGATAAACGTACATAGGTGGCTACCATTTTGCGGCGGGATTTTGGATCGTAAGTATTGGATTGGGTTTGAACTGGCTTGAGATATCTTTTATTAGGTTCCTTTACTTCTATAGAAGTTTATAGAAGTGTAGTAGAAGTTTAGTTCAATGCTAATCTGTACGGAGCATGGTTATGTAAAGAGATCTTGGCACTCGTGCACCGTAAACATAGAAAAACATATGGTTGAGTCGTGAAAAATCAATATGAAAGACAAGAAGAGTCACAATCTGCGCATGCGTAATATGCTATGAATATTTCACAGAACAGGGACACTTTGCTCATCTGTATGTGTCTTATAAAACGAGAATCTTCTGGTCTTCCGTGTTAATTTTTCACGACTCAATTTTCGGACGATTTCCCTTGGCGAGTGTCGAGACCCGTTTACATAATCGTGGATCGTGGCGTCGAGACCTGTTTATATGATCATGGAGCGCAGTGCGGACCAATCAGATGATTGATAGAAGCTAATAGAAGCAATATGACGTCATACTATCCTGTAAAATAAGTTAAAACGCTTACTTTTACTAGAGAGAATTTCCCCTCTGGTGTTACATATCCATGACTCTTAAATCGCTCTTAAAACTATTAAATGACAAAAAAAAAAAAAAAAAAAAAAAAGAAAAAAAAAAGAAAAATAGTAAATGATTTCATGACCACTGAAATAAAGTATAATCCATTTAATAAAAAGATAAAAACTTTTTATGCGACAAACGTTCTTAGCATCTTTAGATAATAGTGATTTTATTTTAAACTTCTAATTATCTCTTCTCTGTAAAATTATCTCCTTTTGGAACACGCGAAATATATTAGTCTATATATACGCGTCTAATATGGCAACAATTACGATGTCTACAATTATAAATCTTCGATTTGAAAAGCACATAATGATGCCTGGCACATTGTGTCATAAGATATGATCTTGGATAATGGAAATGCATCACCTCACAAGATTACACATTCAGATGATACATTTAATACATATCCTTTGAGAGCTGTCTTCAAATTAGAATTATCAAAAATTGCATCTTCTGGTTAAGTCCCAAAGCACCCAAACATCTATCATTGTGAAACAATAATTGCGATCAACTAATCCCAGAACTACAATAGTGCAGTTGTGATTGGCAGGCATTAAATGACAACATGTTTTCCATCTAAAGCTCCTATGCAGTTTGGATAGTTCTACCTTGCATGGAATGTTTTTGCAATGTCTAAATCCAATCATTTATATTCTTGAATACCTGAAACAATGAAATATCTTGTTTCAGGAAATAGAATTGTTACATGAGTACATATGAATGACAATTGTTCAATAAGGAAAGATGGTACTGCTTTTGAAACACATTCAAAACCAACACCCGCGAAAATAAAGAAAAGAGAGTAAGATAACCAATTTTAATAAACAACATGCCACATCGATTGACAATGATGTTAAAGCATTAAAGGATATTTTCAATAACCGGAAATCTGATGAATTTGGTACGTTTGGAAATTCTATTGAAATGCAACTACAAACATTGCCAAACGAGGTGGCAATTAAATTATAACAAGATGTACAAACTTCAATTTGTGAACACGCTTAAATTATATACAATCATTGTCTCCATCTGCCTCTACCTGTAGCATTACTCCATCACTTTGAAGAAAACAACATAGAAGAATCTTGAAGTTTTAAATGATTACCTTGTAAATTTAAAAAATTTCTATTATGTACGATAGTGTCTAAAAAACTGAAATTAAATAATTATTGTAATCCAGTGGCTTTCAATGACTGTTTAAAAATGTTGACGGAACCGTAAGAAAGTCATCCTTTTTTATTCACTTGAATATATTCTTCTAACGAGATATATATTGCATCCAACACCTTGAATAAAATCTTAGATATAGAACATTTTGGCATTCTATTATATATATACATATATATTATAAACATAAAAAAATTGAAGAAACTTTGAGGGTCTTACAAAGCCAGTTCTTTCAACAGAGTGTTGCTTGCTTCTAACGCATTCCCTTTATCAATCCCACTTTATGTTCAAACTTTCTTTTTACATATTCTTCTAGTTATTTAAAGTTCACAATTTATTATTTCAAAGACAATCCGAATACTTGCTGCGGTCACTTCGTCACACGCCATATTTAAATCTAAAATAAATAAGCTTTGAAACAAATAACTGTATCTTGATAATTAACCGCGAATTAAGGAAACTTTAAACTGTTACCATGTTTGCATTTTGGACGCAGAGCTCAGTTTACTATTGTTGTTTGGTCTATTTATTTCGGATTTTAACAAAACGCGACATATATATGATCCAATAAGTAGAATTTTAATAAATTTATATTAATAACAACTGTTCTTATTGGAATTTGTCACATAGCAAAGCGAGGGATTTATGTTTCGGCAATGTTCTTTTCTATTGAAACAGAAGTAAATATGCAAATTAGAGAGTGATTGTAGTTACCGTTAATACATAATTTTGACATTTAGTCAATATTTTATTACAATTCTGTCTGTTCGTTGCTTCAGTAACAACACTTTATAATCTGAATTCGGCGCGGATTAGTTCATGCAGTGTTCAATAGAGGGATTATGCTACAGCATACAATGTCATGACAACGATAATCAACTGTTGCTACATTAAAAGTCATGACTTTTAATGCAGCGTGTAAACGTACCTTTAATGCCTCGTCATAAATAATTTGAGACATATTATAATTTTACTATTAAACAATTTATATCAGCTATGTATTACTATTTCATTAAATTTTGGAACAAAATATCACAATCCTCTTTTTCTTAAAATCTTCTAATATATCTAGAGTACGATAATTCAGCTTAGAGTTTAAATTATGTTGAAACTGAATTGGCTTTTGTGAGCAATTTCAAGCGACTATTTGAGTTTACTGAAAACTTCATATATGGGCAGCGGAGATTTAGAATTTTATCAATATTATCTTACAATATCATCATGTTATTAATGAGGTATTGCGTGAATTGTTATTAATGATCTTACAATAAAAATATTTCCGAAGAAATTTAATTTTATTTACTAGTTTACTTGTATTTATCTGCTGTAAATTCACTGCATAACCTTTAATCCTTAATAACTAATATTATCCTAGTGTATAAAATAAACATATATCAACTTTTTTTACAGAATACATATCCGTCATTTATTAGGATTCATCTGAATATGTATTATGTTCAACTGCATATACTGCCACGATTGCAGACTTAATATTATTTATTAGTTATCTATTGAATTATGGCTGTACGTCGAGGAAACAGAAACTTGAAATTGCAGGTCTCTGAAGAGACACCTGTGCCTGTGTACGTAATATCATTATTTTGTTAATCTATTATTATAATAGCAATCCATTTTCGTTAACGCTATATAAATGTATAAATATATGAATAAATGTGATAAACATATATCCAAGTGAAAAATATATCATAATATGTCAATACTGTTCTGCATTTTAATAGATTACTATTTTTTTTGATAATTGTTCAACTTTCGGTAATATTATGAAGTTGATAATAACTTTTATACATTATAGCACTCCGCCAAGAAATTTGGATAAAAGAACAACAATAACCATAGGTGATAAAACATTTGTGGTAGAGGCGGATGATTTAGAAACAATCTGTATTCTTGGACGAGGAGCATATGGTATTGTGGATAAAGTACGACACAAACAAAGTGGTACTATTATGGCAGTTAAGGTATAACGTATTTTTATGAAGAAATCATATTGATATATTTCTTATGTGCTTGTAATTAAATTGTTTTACGTATTATTATAGAGAATAACTGCAACAGTTAATACACAGGAACAAAAGCGTTTACTTATGGACTTAGATATTTCCATGCGTAGTTCAGCATGTCAATATACAGTACAATTTTATGGAGCATTGTTCAGGGAAGGAGATGTTTGGATATGTATGGAAGTTATGGATATGAGTTTGGACAAATTTTATACGAAAGTGTATAAGCATGGTCGTGCCATTCCTGAAGATATTTTGGGGAAAATTGCTTTTGCAGTAAGGAGAAACTGAATGACTATAACAAAAAACTTACTGTTCATTATAACATCAATCGTAATTATAATTTTAAAAATGTTTACAGGTAGTAAGTGCATTACATTATCTGTATTCACAGTTACGGGTGATCCACAGGGATGTGAAACCTAGTAATATTTTAATTAATCGAAAAGGAGAGGTCAAGATCTGTGACTTTGGTATATCTGGTTATCTTGTGGATTCTGTTGCTAAGACTATCGATGCCGGTTGTAAACCATATATGGCTGTACGTAACTTTCTAAGATAGATTATAACATCTCTGATCCTGTCTATAATATTCAATAAATTCTCCATTGTAACCTTTTTTTTAGCCAGAAAGGATAGACCCGTCGGGTAACCCTTCACAATATGACATCAGGTCTGATGTTTGGTCGTTAGGTATATCCCTTGTTGAACTAGCGACAGGAAAATTTCCCTATGAATCTTGGGGAACACCTTTTGAACAATTAAAACAAGTTGTAAAGGATGAAGCACCAAAGCTGCCAGCTGATAAATTTTCGCCCAATTTTGAAGAATTTATCAATAAATGGTAAATTCAATTGTTCGTAATGTTATTTTAAATCCATTATATACAGTTCAATTAATAATTGTTTTTTCAGTTTAATGAAAGATTATACTGCCCGTCCAAATTATAATCAATTATTGAAACTTGATTTTATCACAGAGCATGCCAAAAAGGACATAAATGTTGCTGAATTTGTTGGAGAAATTTTGGACCTACCTGAAGTTGAGTAATCAGCATAGTATATAAATATTTTTGACATGGTGTGTTACGTGATCTTTAATGTAACTTCGTATTATGTATCGAAGTTATATAATCAGTTCTCTATATCTTCATCAGCCATATTATTCACTCATACATACACACGCTACAAGTAAATTAAAGTATAGTGTAAAACATAATATATGTAACTTTTGTCTAAAAATCTATGTCTTCAGAAGTTCACTTTCTTGTTTGTTCAATATGTAACCTATGTATAATTTTCATTAATAATTTCTTCCGGATTAGTAACTATTCTTTAAACAGAGAGCAAACCCATGTAAATAATATACAAATATTTTCTCACATATAACAATAGATCGTTATTGTAGTAATGTAGTAAATAAAATCTAAATTATAAATACTTGATTAATCTAAGTATTATATATATATATATATTTCTATATAACACGTGCTCTACATAACGTGATTCTAATGATAATAAATTAGTGATATTAATATAAATAACACGAACGACAACTGAAAAAATATTTACTTACGAGGAAAACTTATGTAAAAAATATCCACCCTTTTGAGAAAGTTTAAATATAAAAAAATATAGAGCTGATTACATTTGTCCATTTATATATACTGTAATAATGTAACAGATATTAATTGATAATAAATATAATTGTGAAACATATTACGTATTATAAAGTGTAGGTCAGTACAAAGGCTTTATTGTAAGCACTGAGGAATGAAGTAATTTTTTACTTACTGTAATAGTAGAGTAAAATAATAAGAAATCAGTGTGTTATTTTAATGAGTATAATATTATTCTTTTAATATATATTAATAAAAATTAATTTTGATTTCACTAAGAAATCTTCGAAGAAAATGTATCACATTTAGAAGATATTCTTCTATATTAACGAAGGTGTTTATGAAATTCTCATTTATATACAAGTAACATATAAATCATAAAATTTTCATACTTTTTTCTTTATATATATATTAGCAGTTTATGTACATAATATACGAACACAATCATATCCGATTAAGGAAAACAAATACATTTATTAGTATATTTTACACAAAGTTTCTTAATAAATAAAAATGGCTGAAAGCTTTATTACATATTACAAATAATATTAACATGATATATTGTGTTTTTGACTTTACATACGTACAAGCATAGAAATGAATGAATGGGTCGGTTAAAGCAAGAATATATAAATGTTCCCCTTCGTTTAACACGATTTTTTACATGATAAAATTACAAAATATTACATATGCACATGTACAATATGGCAAATTTAAATATATTGGTAATTTTTATATTTTCAGCTTGTATATTTCAGTTTTTAAGAGATTGGTGGCATTAGGTTCATTCCTTTACATTCAAGAGCAATCTTTACTCCTAATACAAATAATCCAATGCTCTTAATTACAGACCTGTAAATGAAAGATTATGTGTATATGAAAGATTATGTTGTTATTGATATAATCTTTATTTAATTAGACATACATAGTAATTGCGAATTTCAATGAATAATGGGCCACACTAAACAAGGTTATACATATATAAAATTGACTCGAAGGTTATATGCAACATAATGAGACTTTATTATTACATACCATTTAAAAGGATCATAATAAATATTTTTTGCGTACTTTACAACAGATGCCATTGTGATCTTTATTTTTAGAAAGATAAATCCTCACTTGTTCAATTGTTTCTGTTTCTGGCAAAGTATCTAATTGAATTGGCATGAAGTTATATGTAGTACCGGTAGAAGTGCAAGCTTAAAGTTATTTCTAATGTAATGTATATATGCGAAGATGATATATATATATTATCAGGTATTACAAAGATATTGTTTACTATTAATACTATATACACTAATACTATATAAATAATGTAATTTTTAAATTAATTCGATAAAATTATAATTAGTTATAATTTATTTTCAAAATCAATTTCGTAGTTTTATGAAACTCTATTTATATTATAAAAATAGGCGTGGAGTAAGGAATATTTGATAAATAAATTTGCATTTTACATACATGAATTAAATCATGCAATGAAAATGATTTAATACTACAATTTTTATGTTTCTATATTAGTATGTTGGCAGTATGTATAGGTTATTACACATTACATTACACAAGGAATAATTCAGAATAGGAAAGTGAAGTGAAGTGCAGTGCGGACTGCGGACAGCGGACAGCAGTGCGGTAATGGGCGAATAAGATTCAAATGGCTTGATGGTAAAAAAAGTTGTTTTATTTAGTTGTTTTATTTAGTGTGATTATCAAGATGGAATAGTTTTTTTACTATTATTATATTTTTCTCTGTATATGGTAATGTATTTATTTGTCTTTCTTTTATGTTTGTGTAGCCAATGTCATTAAATTAATGTCACTATCCATTATTATTTACATTTTTAATTATTCGAATGAAATATATATTTTCATGTTTGTAGCTCCTTTTTTCTTGATGCAATCGAAACGAGAAGAAAGGTGTCAGATTATTTTAGGATCACACGAAACAAGCTTTCCTGATACAAAAAACTGAGGTATATAAAGGTATCTGTGATATATTAATATATTTGACAGCAGTAATCATTTTATGAATGTGATGATTTTGGGAGAAACAAAATTTATTTAATAACATGTTAGAGGACGGATACAGTACCAATGTTTTGTGTGCATTGTTTACCATATTTTTCATACTTATGCTAAATTTCTTCCGGTATCTTGTACAAGAGCCCCATATTCATATTAGAGATGTTACCAAAGAGCATAATTGGAAATCGATACGAAGAGAAACAAAGGTATGTGTCTGTGCATGTTTTCATATATAAACAAATATATTGCTTATATGCGTATATCTTCACTTATATTTGGCAAACTTCGTATCTTATAATTACATTATTGTATATAACATAATTACAATCCTCTCATTTTTAGCGTAAATATACATGTCAATATGAATGTACTATTGATTACAGAAATACAAAATTATTGATAATTAATGATTAGGTTTTGAAAGTAATTTGTTGAGTATATTAGTTAATTGAAATAAACGATCTGCCGATCATTTTGGACAACACTAATTTAGAATGTTAAATATAAAATTTATTTAAATTATAATGTGTGTACATAGGTATATAAAAATTACAAATATTGCTTTTATCTGTAGGCATATTATTGTAGCATTTGTGAAAGCTCGTTGTTAAATATTAATGGTTTGATCTGTGATTCATGTGGTGTTTGCGCGGATCCTACATGTGTCAAGATCGCAGATAAGCAATTAAAGTGCAAACTTATTACTGTAAACGCAAATGAACCAATGAAGCACCATTGGATAAAGGGTATGTTTTATCCTCTTATGTTACTACATTTTATAAACAATATATAAAAAATTAAATTATTACTTGTTTCCAAAATATTAGGTATTACTTAAATTATGTACTAAATTATTTAAATTAAATTATGAAGTTATTCAAGTTAATTTCTGTCTAATCATTTTGTATAAGGTAATTTAGCCCTAAATGTTATATGCGAAATATGTAATGAGGAATGTGATGTGGAACCTGGACTAACAGATTGGTGGTGCTGTTGGTGTCAAAAATGTGTCCACGATAATTGCAAGTCTAAGCTTTCTAAAGTATGCTTTTTCTAAATATTTTTTTACAATTGCTTACAATCTATAGAAATGATTGATTACTTATTGTTATCTTTTATATTCTGTTAGATATGTGATTTTGGTAAATTTAAGTTAATGATAATTCCACCAAGTAGTTTAAATCTACGAAGTACTGTAAGGCGTAGATTATACCTTTGTTCGGTTATACCTCCAAATTGGCCTCAGTGGAATCCTCTAATAGTTGTTGGTAAGTTAGCAGAAGAAAATTATAACAATGTTATAATAATATAATTATATATTATAACATTGTTATTATATGCATAAAATATAATCTTTTGACAATCAGAATTTAGTTTATAAAATTTATTTTCAGCCAATAAAAGATCTGGTAATAATGATGGAGCAGAAATCTTGTCCCTGTTCAGAAGGTTATTAAATCCTGCACAGGTTGTTGATTTATCAGAGCGTGATCCAGTCGCTGTTTTAGAATGGTGTCGCTTACTTGGGAAAGTAACATGTACAGTTCTTGTGGCAGGTGGAGATGGAACAATAGCTTGGTTATTGAATGCCATTCATAAGCTTGGATTGGAGGTAATATGCGTACTACTGATAATTTTTTTTTATGTGAAAAGAGAAACGAATATACCTTGCAACATTGTTTCTTGTAGAGATCTCGATGTGGTTTTTTTTCTTTTCTCTCTTTTCTTTTTTCTTTCTTTCTTTCTTTTTTTTTTTTTTTTTTTTTTTTTAATTACACGATGACATGGGGAAACATTGCATGTAAAAGATACGTATATATATTTATTTGTAAATTAAATATTTTTACTTGTAACAGCCAGTTCCATCTGTAGCGGTAATTCCTTTGGGAACAGGAAATGATTTATCAAGAGTACTAGGCTGGGGAAAAGAGCATGATCCAGATAAGGATCCTGCAGATATTTTGCATGAAATACAGAAAGCACAAAAAGTGGAACTCGATAGGTGCACAGAAAATATCCCGTACAATCCGTTTTAAATTGTTTCTAGTATGCGTAATTATCTAAATATTTTATTAGGTGGACTGTGATAGTAAAACCGTATGGTGGATTAGGACTTAGAAGTTCGCAGCAAACATTTTACATGTATAATTACTTAAGCGTGGGTGTAGATGCACAAGTAACATTAAATTTTCATCGTACAAGAGAGAGTCGTTTTTACTTCTATAGCAGTAGATTGTTTAATAAGGTACTCTCTATTTTATTGGATATTTACTTTGTTATTGTATAAAATGATGCGTGTTTTTGTGCTTTTGATAGCTACTATACTTGTGCTTTGGTATGCAACAAGTAGTTGAACGGGACTGCAAAGATCTTGATAAGAATATAGAATTGTATTTGGACGAAGAGAAAGTGAATTTGCCATCCATCGAAAGTATTGTAATATTAAACATTCCATCATGGGCTGCTGGAGTTGATCTGTGGAATATGGGATTGGAAGGTATTTACACATATCCTTTTATATGCGAAGTAATTGGAGAAATGTGAACGTTTTATATTGAATAGGCCACGAAGAATATGGAAAACAAAGTATCAATGATGGTAAATTAGAAGTAGTTGCGCTTTATTCATCATTTCATATGGCTCAACTTCAAGTAGGATTGTCTCAGCCTTATCGACTTGGACAAGCTAACAGTGTAAAGGTATTTTAAAGTTTATTCAAATCGGCAGATCGAGCTTTTAAAAAGATTTAAAGAAGCATTATGTGTAGTGTGATATTATTTGCATTATATTTCTACTATCTTTCTTTTGTTTTTCATTTTATAAAACATTTTATAAAATTCAGGTAAAGATAATAAAACCTTGCGCTATGCAAATTGATGGCGAACCATGGTATCAACATCCTTGTGAATTCAATATTAGATACTGTAATAAAGCGGTCATGCTTGTAAACACAGTTGAAAGAACTATTTAATTCTTTCATTCCGGAGTTATAAGAGGTTCCGGAGATATAAGAGGTTTCAATTACCTGTACATTCCAAAGTTTGGTTTTAAATGGAAAAGGATTCACTGTATTTCACGAATAAAGGAACAAGCATGATAAAGGTAAAATGTAAGATAGAAATTATTTTTTATGTATGTGAATTGTATATTTTTATATTTTATTTATTAGCTGTGTATTTTAAACCTTATTACTAATTATTACTAATTTGTGTTATTAAACATTGAAATAAAAGATATATATTGATATTGTTTTCACATATGTAATAATTTATTATCTATATTTCTTTATCTATAAGAGAAACCTATAATAATAATTGACTGCGTATATTAAGCACTTACGACGAGCTGTAATAAAGGAAGGATGATGTATAAGATTTTCCTCGCATATTATCTTTATTTGCAATTTATATTTACAATTGGGCCTCATGAATAGGTTTTTACCGTGATTTACTATCTGTATTCAACAGCACAGCCGCAATTGTCTTATATCCCTAGATTGTCAAGTCGCCGATGCGCGTGTTAAATCCTACAATTAATTGTCACAAATCACCATCTTATACTGTTCCATGAAATATACAATTATTTATTTATTTATTTATTTGAATAATATTAGTTGATAGTCTGCTAACTTTTTAAGTATTTTTGATCCATTATTATATCATTCTAAATATTAGTTTTTTTTTTTTTTCTCCGATCTTATATAAAATGAATCATATAGTTTGATTATTTCAACTTTATTTAGATGAACTTTCTATTTACAAATATTCTTGTAGCGCGCTTGTTCTATTTCTTTTAATTAACTTGGACGGTTTTAACGTGATTTCGAATTAACCGTTTTCGTCATTAATTTTTTAGTTATTTTTATATATTTATCTTTAATAAATTAATTTAATTTCCTCTGAATGTTTAATTTCCTTTATTGTTTCTTACTTCTAACAACAAATAAAATGTTCTGCAGAATAAGCAGACTGATACGTATTCACTAAACCATATAGTAAACAAAATTTGATTACGTTTAATGCCTCGTCTCGTCGGACAGAGTATACATAGAGACATCGTATGACATATGAGGTTGTTACGCATCTGAAATTAGCCAAATATCGCAATTCCGATTGCATATTGGAAAAAAAGTAATTTGACGAGAGTTAGTTGATCCTGTAGTGGCATTTTGACCCGAAATTTTCCGATTATGACAGAACGACAAATAAATTTTCTCCTTGTATTAATAACAATTTGGTTGATGCACGAAACAGCCAGAATTATGAATAATATGAAGTAAAATTTTTGTATTTGGATGACATTACTGAAAAGATTATACTGATTCTGGACGAAATAAAATTAGATAACATTCACTATATAATGGGACATTTAGTTACGGTGTATGCCATTACTTTTAAAACATAATAGATGATGAATGGAGATTTTATAAACATATTTCGCAACAGTACGATGTAATAAATAAATAGACATTATGGTATGGTTTCTCTTCTTAAAAGGCTTAAAATGACTCTTTTCTAAAGATAAAACCGAATTGGTCGCACTTGTAACGTAAAATTCTTGCCAGTTGCGGCGGACCACAGTAAAAGACTGTCACTTTGCCTTTCTTCTGATCCTGAAGCTGCTTGAACACTTTATCCCAGTTCGGTCGGCCAGCATTCGTCCGTGTTTTTAAACCTGTTATCAGATCCCGTTTTTCCTGAAAAATTGACCAATTTATTTCTGTGGAATTATCTAATTTTCCGTTTTATAAAATCAGCATTTTCGTTTTAACCCTTTCGCCATGAGGTACGTGTGTACACATGTGACAACAAATATACGTATAATTAAAGAAAGAAAGAAATCCACATGTTGTTTGCATAATTGCATATATTAAAATCATCAAACGGCATAATAAGTAATTTAGTCTTATGTAAGTACATCTATATAATATATTTAACATTCTAATAACAGAATTTATAGATAGAAGTATATTTGAAAAAGGTAAAATAGGTTTCTCTAAGAGAGAAGATAAAATAACATAGAAAGAATTTTATTAATGGTAATAAAAATAAAATCTCCTGACTTTCATAGCGAAAGAAGGGGTTAAAACTATATTGTTTTCTTTTTTGTGAAAAAACTAAGACTCATCGTGTTTCATGCGTTTCATATGTAATATACATATTTAAGATTAAATATTTAAGATTAAGATGGGGAAAATAAAACTTTTATTAGACAGGCGAAGACATTCTTCGTTTGATTTACACCAATGATAATAAGAGAAAGTAGAGAAGTAATGAAGAAGGATAGAAATTTATCGATTTCGAACCATTTGGTGAACCAAGTCCATAGCTAGCTGCAAGGTAACGGCTTTCATATCGTTCTTCTGCAAAGCACTGGTAATGTACATGTGCATTTCAAGAAAACGTTCCATAGCGATGCCTAACTCTGCTTGTTCCATTTCTAGTTGTGATAATAAATTCACGAACCATTCAAAGGATCGTTGATCCCTATTGATCCAGAAAAAGTCTACCTGTAGATGTAGACGATTTATTGATAATCAAATATTTTGTTAAAATATGTGCGTACATATTTTGAATTTATTAATATTATCTACTTACTATTGGTAATAGAATTAATATACCTTTCGTATGCGTACATCGATAATGTTTTCAAAAGCTGAGAAGCAATTAGCAACGAAGTTATCGAATCAAGAAATACAGTGGATACGAGAATTTAAGCGATAGGCGACAAAATAGGCATTTAGAGCGTTGGGCAGCACTCGTTCGGTCGCTAATCGCTCACCGCTTTGTATGGTCTATAGAGATAGTACGTATGGATGGAAGATGGAGTGCGCGAGCGAGTCGGAAAAACGATGCAGGAATATAATAAAAAGAACGGTGCAAAAGAATTCTTGCGTCCGTTGTCTAACAATGCATGCATGCATGCACCATCGTACAGTATATATAAAATATACAGTATATATAAAAAATATGAAACGCATACAGTATATATAAGTGCAGTAACACCGATTTCACGAGCAGCGTCATTGTGTACGCCCAATTAGACAAGGACAGAAAGACAAAAGATTATCGCTCAATCTTCAATTATTACGTTTGTATTTTAGTACGTATCATGACAAGCGGCAAACAGGTAAGAAGAACGATGAGTTAAAAAGAACAGGCTTGTTAAGAGCATAGCGATCAAGGATTGAGTGCGCGAGTCATATGTTATCGTCATCGTCGCGAGTCATATGAGAAGGCTGTACAAAAGGACTTTTTTAATCGTTGTCTAATCAGGCATGCGAACTGACTGCGCCGCTCTTTCATCGGATTATTCCGAATGGACACGAACGATATTTTACCGTACGAGACCGTTGCGGTGCCGTTGGTTGGAAGAACAGAGAAACAAAGTTCTTCTTCTGTTAGCGTCGTTAGACACAAGGGGACAGGAGGAGAGAGGCTTCTATGCAGCGTTCTTTTTCTATTTCTATCTTATGTAACGCTTTTTCAGCTCGTTCATACAGGGCGATCTTCTGGCAATGTTAATTAAAAATCTCTAGTCATATTAAATGTACCAACTGCGACATGATCTCGTCGCTCATCCGTATGTTCATCCGTCGCTCGATAAATCGCTTAGCGCCTGTTGTTTATCTCTCTTCTGTGTGATAAATCTTACAGAGATTTTTAAAGTTAAGATCTTCGTCGGCCAAATGTTTGGATGAATTTATAGGTCAGAGTCGCTCGTTTCCGGTTCATTTTCGGCTTTCGCGACAGAAAATTCCCCCGGTAAAGACACATTCAGGGAAACAATTTTTACAGTCTGGATACTATACTAAATCCCTTATTCCATAATATTAATGCTTTGAAATTATTGCTATATGGGATTATTTCGTGAATATTTGGTTTTTATTTTGATTTATGAATGTAATTGGTGTAATTTCATATATTGAATAACATTTAAAGTATTTCAATGAGTTTCTAAGATAGCGTAGAAAAGCGAAGATGCTGAAATAGATACTTGCCTTACGAAGATGCATCACGGTGGGAGGTATTTCACTGGCCCAGGAGAACTTGCATTTTGGACAAGTATGCCTGGCTTTCCAGTAACGATGCATGATGGACTGTAATATCGAAGCGAAAGGTGTTACTCCGATTCCCGTTGCGATTAAAACCGCATGTTGGGCCTGAAATATGTGACTCGAAGGAGCTCCGTATGGTCCATCCAGGAAAATCTGAATACATAATGATTAATTATTAATTAAATTACGAGTTTCCACGAGTCACACAAATTACTTTATTATCACATAATTGCCTTAATTACCTACCTACATATATACATATACATAATCCTTTTTACCAATGTCTACCAAAACGAATTTCAATTTTTTCTTTTTTATTACCCCTTTATTAATTAATTAAACTAATTAGCTAATTAAAGCCATGCATATTTATGTAATATACCTCCAATGGTTTGCCGACGGTATAGTTTAGCGTTACATCCGAAGGATCGTCAGATTTGATATCATCGTAATCTCTTTTCGAAGTTTCTTCGAATCTCATTTGTAGTCTACCTTCCTCTGCTGCTGCTTGCATCGTATTTATTATTGGATTATTCGATGATTTTCTCCCGTATTTGCCCACAGTTGTTTGCCGCATTACTATTATTTCATCAAGAACTTTATCAATTTACTTTCATATAGCAAGCATATTTTATTTTAAGGTGCAAGAGATAAGAAATGAAAACGTTTTGGGAATCATATTCAAAGATAACGAATAGTAGAGAAACAACAAGGTTTTGCTCTTTTGGTTGCATGTATTAATAGAAATACGAATTTGCGTAGATATCCGTAGTTTAATTGGAAAATTGAAACAGGTATTAAAGCGGAAGATGAAACTGTTTGTCAAAGTTGAATATGCGTAGCTCTCAACGAAAGATATTGTACTTTGGATTGAAATTTGGTGATCGAGGAGATCGGTAACCGTTCTATTTATAAGTAATAAGTACGATTTATAAGTATTTATAAGGGCGGACGATTTACGTTATTCAGACAGTTATTAATTGCTATTTATTCTGAAAGAGGATTAACTTTGAGAAATGTCGGGACACGATGACTTACCGTGTCCGTTCGCCGATGTTGTTGATTCTAATTCGTAGTTTTCCAGACTTGGAGTCTTGAAAGCAATTATTGTGGGTTTATTTCGCATGTACCGGAAGCTTTGTGCTAATCCTTTATTCTGCGGGCTGGAATAGGCCTGGTCTAGAGATTTTAAACGCTTATGGCGTATTTCACGGTCGTTGAGGTTTCTTTCCGATTCTGATCTCGTGTAATCGCGAAGTCTGTGAAAGAAACGACTTGATCATTTTATGTAGCCATCGAAATTAATTTTTTCCGTAAATCGAAACAGTATATAATAGTGTGTATATATATATATATATATGTAATTTATAATAGTTCATATTATTGTACAACTATATTATAATTTATAATAGTAATAGTTCTCTAATATTTGGAAAAATATGATTATGAATATTTTGTTTTGTTCAACATAGAAACAACATGAAATTCTAATTTTGAAATATTAATTATTATTACTTACACAGCTAATCTTTCGTTTTTCTTTCTTCCTGACAACATGTTAGGTACCGAAATAGACTTTTCCAAAGGGATCCTGCTAATAAACAGCGAATGACGAAGTTCCCGCTTGTTCGATAACGTGTTGTTATCTGCTGTGCCTAATTTTACGAAGTAAAAGTAAAAGAATAAAACGAGTAAGAATTATAGAAAACGCCTTTGATAGCAATTTGACAAATTCTGATAATAATTCGAGATTTCAAATTCGAGATTGAAAATGTTACGAAGCTAACAGACATTTATAGATTCTAAAAGATCTTCGGATTTCGAATAATTTAACAAAATTCAAATGAATTACCGCTTGCAGATTGTGGCGAGTGTATTATTTTTTCGCTATCAGGAACAAACGCAGAATTGTCGAAACAACGATGATTTCCGTTTGTCGTATTGGGAGAGAGTATCTTGTCATTGGCATTTAGTTGTTGTTTTTCGTTAAGATATCTATATCGCGAAGGAATAAGAAACGATTAAGAACGATGTATCTTTCGTTTATCGTCTATTGTCTGTCTACCTACTACATACATATGTATAGTGAGAGTTTCAGCGATACGGATTTCAACCGATAAACAGAACTGCATGAAACTCACATTTTCATAGGAGCATCGGTGCTGCCGCGACTCTCAACAGCAAATATATTGTTTCTTTGAAGTTTTATCTGCTCTTTCTCAAAGTACGAGTAAAGACTATTCGACCATTCACCTACTGCTCGTATGTGAAGCCATATGTAGCCTGTGAAGATCAAACATAAGATGTGTATTTATATATGTATATGTATATATATATATATATATATATATGTTACAATGCCTGCTGACTTTTCTATCTGATCAACTAAACGTCATCTAAACGAGATATAAACATTTGTTTAGATTAAAAAAGAAAAAAAAAGAAAAAAAAAAAAAAAGAAGAAAGAAAAAAAAAAAAAGAAAAAGAAAAACAGCATTACTCGTGCGATGACGCGGTATGAATTATTTCTAGACTGCGTACTATTTATGCAAATTCATATTTTTATAAACTATATACATGCTAATTACATAGAAGATGTAAAAGTTGATTAGAATAGAAAATGTAGAATAACGAAAATTTGTAACGAATACCCTGTTCTAGATATTTTGTATGTAGGTATCTTATATGGATACACACATATCTGCATATTATGTACCCATATGTATGGATTTTGTGTATTTTTTGCATAAGAAACGCGTAAGAAACAATAGCGTAAGCGTATAAGAGACGCTAAAATAAACGCATAATTTGAAGTTAATTATCTAAAATAAATTATTCGAACCTTCCTGTTCTGGAGCGCTGCTAATAGTGAAAGGATGCCATTCGTAACGAGCTATAACTGGAATGTTGACGAAAACATAATCGCCGGGATGGAAGACGAAATGTGGAGGTCTCTTGATGACTAAATGCGTCACTCTCGATGGTAGCAGAAGGCCTGAGCTTATGTACGTTTTTCCCAATTGCGAACGAGACCAGGCAATTCGACGTATCCTTTCCAGCATGTATATGGTACCTGGTCCTATGAACCATTTCCAGAAATTCGGTCCATGTAGTATCGTCAAAATCCAGAATGGTATGTATAATAAGTGTGACCAATAAAATATCTGTAAATTATTGATATTAAGTTTTTATTAGTTTAACGATCGATTAATGAAGAATCGAAGGATTATAGGATAATGCCTGTTACTTCGGATTATCCTCTAAATGCTATATCGATCGATATACAATGCAATGAAAAATTACTTATTACCTCGAAACATCCACCGCGTCGAACAAATGGCATGGAGCAAATCGTTATTACGACGAGAAGAACGATAAGGATGACTCCGGTAGGATTTGCATAACCTCCTATGAGCCCAAATAGAGCTGGCCGACTTGTTAATAGCCACTCATACATCGTATAGTTGTTGTAGTTAAAAGCCTCGTCATACACCACAATAGTGCCTAAAAACATTTAACGCTTTTACAATTTAGAATACAATTTTCCTTGATTACGGTTGATATCCGAATGAATATTACGGTCGACTAAAGAATAATTTGCGAGCATTCCTCCCGAGAAATTCGACGGAACTGTACTTGTTCTAGAAAGAGAAGCTTAAGCTTAACTTTATTTTCACTACCCCGATTGTATCGTATCGTGGTATAATGTGATATCGTACCAAAATTAAGAAGGTGCATCACCGTGTGCACTACGCTGAATATACCAATTAGAGCTCCAGACACTTTGTGAAGATAGATATGTTGATCTAATGGCAGTACAGAATTAAAGCCATGAGTTCGTAGAAAGGTAATACACTGACGCAACATAAGAACCAGGATGAAACTGCAGTTGAAGTTTAAACACTGACCTGTATTAAAATTACGTTTATGAAAATATGAATGATAATGATGAGTCAGGGCGATTTATAAAATATAGCAAAGGCGAGACATTTACCACAGGCACGCGCAACCATAACGTAGCCATTAGACGTTCTATATTCGTAGAGTCTTGTTACGAATAAGGCCACATTGATTGAGACGAAGATCGAGATGAAAACGATGTAAACGTAATTGTTTTTCATATATGGCTTCGTTAACTGATAAGGACGCAATGAAGTGGTGAGAAATTCAAACCGTGATTTTCGCTTCGTTTCCGGCTTTGGCGGTACCAGCCATCGGTCGATACTGTAATTCAATATTCCGTTGTTAAGAGTTTTCTATTTAAATTGCAACTTGAAATTATCTCCCTATAAATTATATCAATTATATCGTTTCATAGGTATAAATTATAATATTGGATAGGCGGATTCCCAATAAACTTGAAATAAAATTTAAAATAAACGGAAAAAAGTGATTCTCAGATAAAGCCCTTTTCACCTAATCGATAAATTTTCTAATAAGCCTTCGTGCTTCTCCAATTGTTTTTTTAAGGCTTCAAAGGTGATGGCACCTCGGTTAGCCTGATCAGCATCATCAAACAGGGCCATAGTTAATTCCTCAATTTGTTCTTCGTTAAATTGTATACCATTTTCTTCCATACAGGCTCTCATCACGTGTTCCAATTCGCGAAGTTGTATTAATCCGTCACCTTTTCACGAACAACAAATTTCACAACAGTTTAGATTCGATGACGATTATTACAGTTATCACTTGGCTCTTCGGTCGATAGAAATTTAGTTTAATATTTAAAGTTACTTCACCATCTATGTCGTAAACTTTGAAGAGAAATTTTATCTTATCGTCGGGACTTTTTCCAGCGAACTGGTGCATCGCATCGAGGAACTCTTGAAGCGATATCGTTCCAGAATTATCCTTGTCGAAAATTTGGAACACACGGTCGGTGAAAAACGGCTGAAAAGAAATTATATCTTCGATTATATTTCAAGAGTATATGAAGATTTACTGTTCTTTTCATACTGTTGATAATCGAAGTTGAATCAATGATAGATATGTATGGTAAAGTACCGGGTTATGGTATAACAACAAGGGGGTAAAACCAATCGATGGTGCCGTATATCTAATATTTCGTATTATAAAATGAACGAAATGGAATTGTAAATAGAAAAAGAAGTAAATTAATCAAGAGAAGAATATTAAGGTGCAAATTTGATATGTGAAATACTTATGCTTTCTGCCTACGTTCTTCGAAGTGACGATTTTGTTAAATTCCTCGCGCCTAATTTCCTTTTCATTGCCCACCGTCTGTTTAAAAAGTTTTTCCAGCCATTCCAAACTGCGCTTGTCGAAGCCGGCGAGCGGTCTTTGAACAAATTTTATAAGATATCAACGAGCTATTGACAAATAATACACGTAACAAAAGATCTTAAGAAATTAGGATATATCGTTGATGAAATATCTGCCAGATAATTATACGATTATAAATAACAATGTTACCTGGTATTGCTAATGGTCGAGAGGAATTCCATGATTTGAAACGATGTTACATATCCCAAGTTTTCTTCGTCAATCCGTCGAAATAATTTATCTACGATCTGTAATATATGCATATACATACATCGGTGTCCTGGTAAACGTACGTCAGTGTATACATATTTATACAGGCACGCTATGCCATTTAACGATAACGCTTACCTCTTTAGTAGAAAATATCTGTTGAAATTTCGGAAAAGTTACTGGATTATCGCCGCATACGCTGTACGCAACGTTCTCGAGCTGGATAATAAGATCGTTTGGTTTGTCATTTCTGTTACAATAACATATAAGTTTAATACAACGTATATAATATATAAACGATAAATGTAAAAAGGTAGTGTTTATTTGTAACATGATTTTGCAGATAATACATATATGTAATACCATACATATAATGGCTCTCACTTTAATCTTCCCTTCAAGAATTCGATCCATTCATCCTGCGTCAATATTTTATCCTGATTGCGGTCGAACAATGAAAACACTTTTTCCATCAACGTCTGAAATGTATATTATTTTCGAAGATTTTAGAGAATGTGAAAAGCGTAATTGGTATAATTTATCGAGGAAGAAATATCTTTTCTTCCATCTTGAGCTTCTAAATTATTGAACATCGCTATGTATATGAGGAAGAAAATAAAAAACTTGGAGTAACAAGGATACTTTAATAAGTGATATTTTCAGAAGCTTATGATTCGAGCGAACGAGTACATATTTTCAGAGGTAAAGTAGTCTTTGAAATATCGGGTTGACAACTAGGCGATCGCGGATTTTGTCATTAGGCGGTAATGGTCATTTATTCGCCAACCCAATACATATTAGAGCGACTGGAAAGAATAGATTTCTCCATAAAAAATGAATAATATATAATAACACGTATAGAAAATATAATCGATACGATTTTATTTACAAGGTATATAACGTAAACTGACAAGAGAGTAAATTTGGTTAAATAAATGAAATTTTTAACAACAAATGTTTAATAGCTGGTATTTAAATTTTTTCGTAAAATATAGGCACGATTAGAAATTTATGCACGTTGCTTTACGATCATTTTACTAGAATACTTGCAGCATATTACTCTATATGTATATTAATCCACATAATAATAAATTGGATTTTTTTTTCACATTTTCAACTCATTGTCATACCTCTTTCATAATCATGGATGCGATTACCATAATACGGTACGCGAAACGGCCCTCTTTAAACACACTTGCTTATTTCACGGTACAAAGTGTAAAGGATTAACCGGTCTGTCGGACCGGTAACGCACCGAGTAATCTTTTGTCTCGTTTCTCGTTTCCCTGTTCTCGAGAAACAGGATCATCATCGAGTAAAAATCGATCGAACACGACCGAATGACGAGCACCCGAATATGCCGAAGGCATGAAGCGTGAAGCGTGAAGCGTGAAGCGTGAGGCTGAACGAGGCTCGTCGCTGGCTCCGGGCAATCGGTCACCTTGATCGAAATCTCTGGCCTTCGATAAACCCCATTGCCGTCAACTCCGGTCCCGTCTCCCCGTTGTCTCTCCTTTTCCCTTGAGCGAGCCGATTCTCCGATATTAAATCATTCCTCTGCTCGATAACGATCTAACCTTGGCGTTATTTGCTTTCAATGGAAAGCACGACCTTGTCTTATTTCTTATCGTTTTGTCCCTTTTCAGCTTTTCTCAAACCGCCCAATACCTATGCAGTCTTTTCCCTTTAATCAGACAGTTACTTATAATTGCTCCCTGACTTCGATCGACTCTTGAATCACCGAACGGCTGATATACATACATATCTGCATATTCCCTGATTACTGTTCAACATTCCACCATGTTTCGTAACATATTGGTCAAGTTTTTTTAGTATGGTTTTAGTTAGTACGCTTAAGCTAAGATTCTTATTTACCTCTACCTCTGGTAGGAAGTTCTAGATCGCAACAATTGGTTCTAAAATCTTGTTCGTTGTAAGATCAATTTCTTCCGATATACGTAGTATACTAGCTAGTATACGTAGCTATATTAAAATACATATAGTATGTACATATGTATCTGGAGTTTACCGTTTTGCTGCTCTTTATGTGCTCTTTATGTGGTACGCTTTCACCATGATAATGAAAGTGGAATGAGAAAATTGAAATCGGGCCGATAACATATTTTTCCGTTCGTTCTAATTTTATTCTAATTTTACTCGTAACTATTCGTTTGTTTTCCGTGTACGTACGTAGAGATATGTACATATGTAGAGTACACATGTAGATATCTACGAGAATATACATTATAGAGAATAGACATACGTAGAATATACATATGTAGAGTATAGATACCGCTGTGTAACATTATCTCTATACGTGTGTGTAATATATCAAAATATTAGAAACATCCAATTTGTGAGATTATTAATACGCGTAATGAATGAAAAGAGATAAACATTTCGAAATTTTCATAAAAATATATACTTCCGATTGACTCGATTATTAAGTAAGTAAAATATTCACCAGATCCAGCAACAGTTGTTTAAACGAGTCTCTGTTGTGACGAACCACGCCGTTCACCCCGATTATACGGGAACACTCTTCCAAGGTGGTCGCTCTCCTCCTTTCCATTAATTCTCCCTCCATATGGCTTGCGTCGTTTTCCATTTAAAAAATTTTTTGCCACAGCTTTTATCAAATAACAAATAATTTCTTCCAATAAATAATTCCTATGATAAATAAAAAGAGAAGGAAAATTATCTAGTATGAAAGATATTAAGAAATACGCTGCAGGCCACGGTCGTATTATTTCAAACTGTTTCCCCGTCAAAAATTTTGAATACTTCGGAGAGCAGTTAAGTTAACGAACCGAATCGTTCCACTTAAGGTTCTTGTTTATCTTTTTCACCGTATCGAATAAGATTTTATTAACACTTTACACAGGATTCTTCATTTTAATCGAACAACAGCATTTTTCTTTTTTTCTTTTTTTTTTACGTAGCCGTAAAAAATTTTAGTCGATTAATTTATATTCGATACTTTGACAGAACATATTTTACTTCGAGTCAATTGGACGGAAGAAAGGAAACGATGTAAGCACTCGTGTATCAGAATCAGAATCAGAATCAGAATCAGAATCACACTCTTGTTTACAAGTTGCGACTTGGTTCGTTGATAGACTCAGACTAACGAACGAAAATCGATTGCTATTGACAAAAGCCGAGAGAGACCCATCCACTTCTTCACCGTCAAATCTATCTCGATGAGAATTTTTGGACCACGTTTCAGATCTACGAAACGGAAGGGGGGGGGAATGCCTTTCGTTTTCAATAAAGATCATGCAATCGAACAGAGGAACAGACAGACGAATAAACCTGTCGACCTTTCACTTCTTGAGTCATCGTCTCTTTTTCTCGTTCCTTCCGTTTCTTTTTCTCCGCCTCCTCTATTTTTTCTCTTTCTTATTTTTTCTTCCTTTTTTTCCGATTTTTCCCCGTATAAATAATACCCTTTACACACTGGCGCTTTTATAACAGATTTCGTGTATCTATGTATGTATATATGTATGTATGTATGTATATATGTATGTATGTATGTATGTAGCCCTGATGTAACTTCGATTAATCCCGTTTTATAAACTGTTTTACAAGCCATAATTTATAAGTACCAAATGAATTTTCGTTTAATTCCACTTATTCTATTTATTTTCTATTGTTACGTACGATGATCAAAATCTCTTATATTCGACTAGGTAATTTCGAATGAGCGGAGAACCTTGAAAATCTCGTATCTATAATAGAAACAACGAAGCATTTAAAACTTTAAACGAATCAGCGAACTTTGATTGAGAATTTCATCAGTCGCAATCGTACTCCCGTCAATATCCTCTGAATTTTTTTATAAATGCATATATTTGATCAAAACGGATTATTGTAAACTTACAATTAGTTTTCGACAAAAAAGAAAAAGTAAATACATATACGTATTTTCGTATGTGGTACGTTGTTCTCATGCACGAGAGAGAGAGAGAGAGAGAGAGAGAGAGAGAGAGAGAGAGAGAGAAATATTTCGAGGAAAAGTATTGCAAAATATCCTTTCCTTATTTCCATTTGTTTCTTTTTATTCTGACACCCGTCGCACATCATTCGCTCTTCTTTTTCGTGCTCTCTTGCTACCTTTTCTTTTCACCTTCATCTTCTACCTCCGTTACTTACCCTAAAGGTAGAAGTCTTATCAATGCGAAATTATAAATTAGGTGTACATATATAACATACTCTCTCAAAACTTTTAAATAAAATTTTCTAATTGGAAATCTTAAAATATACGCGTACATATTTTCAATGAAGTGCAAAATAAATATTTTTAATTTAGTTAACGACGATCGTTATTCTTTTCCTTTGAAAACGAGAGAACGGGAGCAAAGATGCCGAAGAAGACTAAATATGGTTACGTATGTACAATGTATAATATCTACATTTTAATCTCAATCGTAGCTTACTTTAGATTTTTGCGGCGGGCCTTGTGATTTCGAAGAGATCATAGTATCCTGCTAGTTCTGTATGAGATTATAACTTAAAAAGTTTTCGGGTAAAATAGCGAGCAATAAGACCGGTATTTTGGATCTTATATCTGTTTGATCAGCCATCCGAACCAATTCACATAAGGACATCGATCGACCAGCAGATGATCTAAATTTCGACATTCAGGATTTGAAAAGATGATGCGACCGCATGCATCATCTATGTGGCGGGATCCATGCGGGACCTGTAACCAATACAAATCAATCGAATCGATACAAGAGGCGAAAGAGTCTTATTAACTCTGAAATAGTCAATAAGATGGATTCGATGTACTTGGAGATATTTTATGGAGGATAACATTTTTGTCTCCTAATAGGAACATGTACGATGATCTTCGTAATTTTGGACACATCACCATTGCTTCATCCGTCCTCTATCCGGATCGATGATGTTTGGTAAATATCATGGAGATTCGTTTCACCTGCTAAATATTATAATAACTTAACGCTGTACTTGAGCGGTCTAACAGCGAGTGATAAAACAATGGAGAAAGGAGAAGGAGCGGCGCAGACTTATCACTCGATGCTCGCCAGATTCGCTCACTTAGATTACGTTGATTTTTCATACATGATTCCTATATACATGCTTACAATCCTAATTTACTGGTCTCAATTAAAGATTTCCTTTGTCTATTACATTAGATTTGTTTATTAGATGGATACATGCTTTCGAAAACTTTTATTAATTCCATATGTATAGCAATGTTATTATGGTATTTTACTATGTTAATAGTGCATTTTGTGATTGCATCGTTTACACGCTCGGATTAGTCGCTGTAAATCGTCTAAAAGCAAAATAGCAATTTACTATTTTCGATGATACTTAAATATATACTCGTACATACGACGTGTCGTCGCAAATAAACAATATCTTTTTTCATAGTTGATACATACTGGTCAACTTCTGTTATCGAAACAATCGATACAGAAAATAAAATTAATCGATTACATCTATAGTTGTTTTGCATTACATGTACATATATGTAGATTGAATAGAACGAATCAACTGGTTGCAAAGATGCTGCGTGTTACCGTAGACCGAGGGATAGGAAGTCTCCAGATGCATATGCTATGGTATATCATCCATTTGATCGTCAGCCTCGAGCAGGTGTTGAAACTTTAACTCAATTCTTCACCGAAAATATGACAATAACTGAAATAACAGTTCGATTTTCCGACGTCGTTACACCTAGATCTAATTTCGAAAATATGGACAATACGTTAACTTATAACTGATAATACACGTATGCGTACGTTTTTGAGTCGTTTTTTTACGTTATTTTGTTGATTGACAACAACAGACATACAATGACGATTGTTTAGAGTTTCAACTGTTATACATAGTTAGTTTTACACAACGTATTATGCTGCTTTTTATAACTTTACACATGTACATATGTATTATGACATGTGTATTTTGCATATTATCATGAGAAACAGATTGTAGTTAATAGGATCCAGGTGTAAAATACGAAAGATAATTAAAAAAGAAATAAATAAAAATAGATCTTATTGATCTTAACTTTATGTTTTATTATGATTAGTATATACTTTTCTTCACGAACCTTTCGCGAGGGCTAAGAATAACCCAACATACGCTGGACGTCGGTTATTTTATAACATTGAATTACCTATTTTAAATAATTTATACTTTCACAATTTTTTCCTCCATACAATACTATACAATGCACAAATTAATGCATAATATATATATATATATATACGCACACACACACACATCATATAATATATGTATATAATATAAAATACGTATAATTATAACAAAATTTGATGCAGATATTAAATAACGAAGAAGAAAAACTTAAAAAGGACAAAGGATGTAACAAAACCATCATTTAATCACTTTTCTTATTACCACTTGAACAAAGACATTTGCTATGTTCGTCGTTTAAGCGGTCATACTCCTTGGTAAGAGATTCAGCTTGTGATTTTATAGCTTCTTTATCTTTCTTTTCTTTTGTAAGCTGATGTTCCAATTCTTGATTTTTCGTTTGCAGCTCCTTAACTTGATTCTTCCACTCTGTTATTTCTTCATCGTGAGCTTCATTTGAGTCATTTTGTGCGATCTCTCCGATTGTTTTTTGCGACAATAAATGTTTTGCTGTTGTAGTAGCAGATTCAGCCTGACGCATAGCTGCTTCATTTTGTGCCAACAGAGTGGCTTGAGTAGAAATTAAGATCACAAGTCGATGTATAACAAGACTTAAAAACAGTGCGAAACCGGCTATATAAAAGTTTCGTTCAGCTCTGAATAATCTCATATTGCCTATGTAAAGTAATAGTGGAATAGAAATTAGCTCTCCAAATAGATAAAATACCATAAATATGCCACTAGAAATATGTATACACACCTTGCATTTCGGCATTCAAATGATATTCTTTATGTTCGGTAACTGTAGAATATTTTCTCATTTCTCTAATGGCATCCAATAGAAACAAAACCAATATTCCAAGTAAAAATAAGAAGTAAACTGATGCTTGACTACTTAAACTTTTTAGAAATTTGGATTTAAAAAGCTTCTGCCATCTTTTAGGTGAAATAATTGGTAATACTAATAATAAAACTACTACAATTTCAAAATAAAGAAATCCAGCAATTAAAGTCCAGTGCAGGCTCATGTTTATTTGTTATTGTAATGGATTTACACATCTGAAATATCATATAGAAAAATTATTATTGTCATTAATAATAATACATACATACATACATACATACATGCATGCATACATGCATACATACACACATACATACGTACGTACGTACATACATACATATATACATAAAAGAACAACTTACTAAAATTAATGGCAATAAAGTATTAAATTCAAACTAACTATTCATCGTCTGCATTAACAATTTGAATAAATATAATCAAGTAGAAACATAAACAAACTAGAAAATATATAATAATATTGGTCTCGTACTAACATGCAATAGGAATTAGATAAAAATTATTAGATTAGTTATTTATGATCTAGAAATTTGTTTAACTGAAATGAAACTTTAATTGATTGACGTCGATCAAATTCTATCTGCACATATAACTACAAATGTTTATCATCGGACATTATGCAAAATAGAAATTATAAAATTAAGTTTTAAATTGTATCAAGTACCGAGAAGAAATAAATACATATTATCTATTTAAAATATTTTCTATGTCTTTAGAATGCGTATTAAATATACTACAGACGACGCAAATAATATAAAAACAGTTACCTTAATACCTTTAAAAATCTAAACTAACCTGTTAGTTAACTGCTATCAACTATATGATGATTCATTCATCATCAGGATTGCCAATATTCTAAACTTAATAATTTATTTGCACGAAGTCAAAAGTATTTCGATATTGAATAATAAAGCAATATATTATATATCGTATTTAGATCCGTAACAAGTAAAATAATTCATCTTTACCTTACTCTACTTTACTTAATTTCTTGCTAAAACGTTTCCAATTGGCAAGTGATACCTAATGTTTATATTATTAATTGGGAAAAGTTGCTTATTTTGCACTAATTATAATGCGCTAAATATAGAAAATTGGCCAGTATTTGATTATTTCGTTATAATTAATTAATTAATTAAACTAAAAGCTATATGATTTTATTCAAAACATTAGTCACTAAAAATACATACCAGTATGTAACAAGTGACTGGTATCTCCACGTATGGTATAAAAATAAATGGTACAAAGTGCGAAGTATGCATATGTATGTATTGTGAATACAGTTTTCAAAGTAAATTAAAAGATAATCATAAATTTATAGAAGCCGTTCCATCTAATTCGGTCACCCTTGTTTATTCTCTTATTTGTAATGGTACAAAAAAAGATGTTTGGACAGGAAGTTATTATATTTCAGGGGCGAAATTAGGCTATGAGAATAAAAAGTAAGTCATCTCCTAGAAAAGATTTATGGAAATGAGTTTAGATATGAAGAAATTTTAGCCAGGCAAAATGTTAGGACGAAAGATGTAATTATAATGATACGACTATGTATATACCTTTGATTTGATTTTCTCGCTTTTTGATAGAAATTAATTAGAAGAGTATAAAAGCAGAAACGCGAAACAATATACATAAACAATAAATAAAGAGTACTGATACAAACTTACAATAACGAAAATTATCACTTAACGAATAATTTTTTTCAAATCATTTCGAATTATATGACATATATATACGTAACACGTTAATGTGATTCTCGGGATTACATATCTATATTTAGTATCTTATTTCCAACTGCCATTTCCTTCTCCTGTTTTTAATCAATCTTGTTTTCATTGGTGGTATTTCTATATTATTTAAATGTGATATTTCATAATAGGAATATTACTTATTCTTATTAGTATTATAAAAATAAGTGTACAAAGTCTGAATATATATATATATATTACATAATTTTTTTTCAGATAATTTATTTTTCGAAATTTTTTTTATTAAATAACATTACATTTGGCTACTAATAATTCAATATTAAGATATATTAACAACGTGCTGCAATCACACGCGCACGACGCTGATCTACGCAATTAGAAAACTCTTCGACTAAGGTAGAACACTTCAGAATTTCTTTAGGATGATCCTGATAACATTTGAACACTTTCTCAGAACTATTTTTGCATGGTTGGACAGTATCATGAATATTTACCCCTTTTTTACCTACAAAAATTGATAATAAAAGGTAAATTATCAATTTGCAGTATAAACAATTTATAAACAATATAGCATTTAAAGAATGCTATTTATGTCTGTATCTGTTTATATGATATATATATATTTAACTTAAAAATAATATATTATATAAGTAAATGATATGTATTCTGTACGCAGTGTGCATGTATGAGTATATGTGTACAAATTGTACAAAGCAATAAATATTTTAAATATATAAATCTTCTAAAAGCTTAAAAAAGAATAATCATGTGTACAATTATTAATAATTATTAACGAATATAGGCAAAACATTAAGAGTGGTCAACACAAAACTAATTGAATTATGAATACCGTACGGAGTATTCATATTTTACAAAAGAAAGTGGCAAATTTATATATACCATCAATATATAATTGTTCCGCTGCTTTTTTATATTCTGCGTTAATGATTTCATTAATTTCTGAATGTTTTTGTTCCAATTTCTGCAAACGTTGTTGCCAATAATTATCCTGTTTACGAAATTCTTGTTCATTCTGTTGCTGTATTTGAAGAGCGGTTAAAGTTAATTGTGGATGATATGTGGGATATCCAGCATTCGCTAGTATATCACCACTTTGAGGTAATTGTTGAGAAACAGTTTTTTTAGAAGACGGCTCCGCTAAAGTAGTAGATCTTACTTCACTTGCCACGTTAATATTTGTTTCAGGCATTTTTTGAGTTAAACGCTCCACAACGGATTCTGATATTTCTATTACACCTATTTCTTCGTTATTGATAGTAAGTTTACGAGTACTTTGTCCAGAACCCATATTGTCTGTTTAAATTTGTTTTTTGATAAACTCACAACAAATTACTTGCAAATCTTATTACCTCTGTCAGTAAAAATGTTTTGTCACCAATAATTGAATAAACTGTATGACTGGTTACCTGAAACACATGTAAGATTAATATAAATAAATAATTCTTTTTAACACTTTTTAAGCATATTAATACAGCGGATTTTTTATGCAAATACAAGTATCATACTAATATTATACGTAATCTGTACTCGCATTTAATTCGCAAACTAATAAAATTGAAAGCAGTATCTCTTAATCAAAATTTCAATTATTACATTTCTTATTGTTAAATGTCAAAAGTTTTGTTATACCAAAATAATATTTTATGAAAAAAGAAACTACATTTTCCACTACATTCTTCTTGTAATTGCTTTTTTTTTTTTCTTTTTTTGTTAATATTTAGTCAAATCGCACACATACGTATGTAAGAATTTTTATGTCCCTTTTTTTGTTTTACTAACTGAATGTTAACTGATTTGTGAGTAATGTCAATGCACGTATGACAGCAAATGTGTACGTATCCTTTAGTTTTTACATACTTTAATTTGATTACTGCAATCGATAATATAGCAACTGCTTACAAAACTATTATTATTTATTAATAAGGTTACAAATATACCAAAATCTGGGAACACTGTATCGATTAAAATTAATGGTTTATTTATCATGAATAAGATATAACATTTAACACAACCACTGCAACTATTTATGTACATATGATAAATACAATTGGATTTAGATGTACATCAAAGATACAGTACCGTTCTATTGTTATTACACTAATATGTTTAAATATACGTTAATCAGGAAAAAAAAATATGTAACATGTAACCTACACACATTGTATATACATACATGTATACATATGTATATATAGGTACACATACGCATACAATACAAAGTTTTATCGTAAGGGTAAGTTTACAATTCTTTCGCAAATTCGAATTTCGCTTTGTAAAATAGGCATTTACTTAAATTATAAGTAAGAAGCAGATTCTTTTCAAAATATACATATGTTTAAGTGTTTTCATAAATGTATATTCACAAAAATATAATCATTTATTATAAAAACAATTATAGAGATCATAGAGAATTATATAGAATCATTATAGACGAAAAAAAAAAAAGAAAGAAGTAAAGGGTGAGATATTCTATAAATACATTCTTGTATCCACAAGAGTCGCCTGTGCATTAAGTAACTTGTAGTAATATCAGGAAGCAGAAATTAAAAATTACCTTGCATTTTCTTAAAATCTCTATAATAAAATTTCAGTTTTATTTCATTTAAATGTATAAATTAAAATTCGGGAATAAATATACATAACCTACAAATTTCGCGATTGTTAATAGAGAGCTTTCTGTTAAAAGTAACAACAGGTAACAGTAATAAAGCATACAAACATAATTTCTTTCTAATAAGATTTATCTGATTGATTCCTTATTTTGACACAAGAATACTAACCTTTAATTTCATACTAAAAAGGTAATATCAATATTTCCTGACAATAATCGTTAATTTTTGGAACATTATTTCTTCACTCTTGCCCGTCTCTACCCCTCAGAATTCTCATGCATTGTGCATTGTATTTGAATGTTTGAATGCACGTGAAATAAGATCTTTTATACTGTTTTTAACATATACATATATTCGTGACGGTAATAGCCTTAGTTTTTAACCCGGACACCTAGCCCGTCAAGGCCATTGTACCTGTAATTTGTGGAATGTTTATATTAAGAATATGAGTTTTTAATTGCCAAATATACGTCACATGTATACAAATATAAATATGACCATATATTTTTAATGGAATCTATAATATCATATAATGGAATGATAATATATATCAGATAATGAAATTATCTGAATGTATAGAAATATATCATTGTATTACGATACATTAAAAAATATATGAATATATATGAATTATCAGCTAAATATTGACAAATCTGATGATAAGTCAAGATACATAAGTACATAGTTACAGAGATATGTAGTAGAATATTTCCTCCCTGCCAAAAGTATAGTAGAAAATCGAGTCGTGAAAAATCAACATGGAAAACAAGAAGATTTACATTCTATAATGTTATGCTATAAATATCTGAAACAGAGACAGAGGCAGAGGCAGAGGCAGAGGCAGAAACAGTCTATTCGTTCTTTATCTATTTCGAAAAAAACGAGGACTTTATTGTCTTCCATATTGATTTTTCACAACCTAATCTTAAAACGATTTTCCCTAGCGAGTGTTTATATGAGCATGATCAACAGGTTAGTTTGTTTTAAATTTATTAAAATAATAGTTTTTAAACTCTTACTATAATATGTAATATGTTTAAAAATATAGAAATAGTCTAAACAAATGACATGCGTTGTTGACTATATTTTTATTTTTAACTTTGGTTACACTGTTGTTAATTTTAATTTTTGTCATTGTTATACACATAATGCTTAAAGATGTTATTATACGATAATAATTTTTGTTACAGTTGTGATCTAAGGAAAAAAAGAAAAAAGAAAAAAAAAGAGGAGAAAGAAAAAGAAAAAAAGAAAGAAAGAAATATAGAAGGTAAGGATAAGAATTAATATTGTATTAAAATAACGATATGGGCGGAACTTTGATTTAATGGAAACATAATTATTGTCATTTTTCATTACAATAGTTTCCAATGGATAGAATGCAAAAATGTAAGTCTTAACTTTAGGAATCCAGCAATGTAAACGTTACGAGCGTTCTTAGCGTATTTGACAGTTTACTTTTTGACCAATCACGTTGGCTTTTCTATCCACGATTCGTTCAGTGATTGGAGTCGTTGGCTATAACAGATACATGTGAGCGGCGACCACTTAGACGTGAAAAAGTCAAATATTTTCCTTGAGGTATATGCCCCTAAAATAGTAAAAATTAGAGCATGGAATTTGTAAGTGAGTACTGAATTAGGTTGGAGTTAGTCATAAGATTCCAGTTGCCTACGTTAATACGTTAATTTACGGTAAAGTTTATCTACAATAGGTGTCAATATTTTAATTACAGTGGGCGAAGGTACCCAGCGAAAAAAAACAGAAGGAGAATAAATGATCATTTGTGCGCGTCAATCAGGTGATAGATAAAAGCAGCATGGTATTAAAATAAGCTGTTGAATACGTTAAAAACGCTGAACTTTACATACGTACAACTTTTGAATCGCTGGATTGTTAAAATTAAGATTTGCATTTTCAGGTTTGCTACGCATTGAAAACTATTAGACTGCAATAAGAAAAGGCAGTAATTTTATTTCCGTTATGACAAAGTTTAACTTTATTTTTACTCACAAGGATTTCAGTATTATAATATTTCATATGTTATAGAGGTATCTACATATCTAATTGAAAATGATTTTTATTAAACATTTCTGTTTGTACGAATATAAAATTTTGACATATTTTCTATAAACATCTTTCGGTCATACTATTCAATGGTGTTTATAAAAACGATTAACTGTAAAGATGAATACGCAGCATCTAAATGTTTTGCGATATTTTCAGATATTCACAGAAATTAAAGCAATATTTAATCATGAGTCTTCAGTGGTCTTTAATCGCTGGATTTCTGTATGTCGAGGTCATAATAGTTTTACTATTGGTGTTACCAATAATTTCGCCTACAAGATGGCAGAAGATTTTTAAATCCCAGTTTTTGAAAAGTTTAAGCGATCGAGCATCAATTTATTTCTTAATTTTGCTTGCGATATTAGTCGTTATTTTATTGGATGCTATTAGAGAAATGCGAAAGTATTCAACAGTTGTAGCTGTAGAGAGGGATCATCATCATGTCGATGCCGGATTGCAAGGTGTATATTCATATATTTGTCACATACGATATTATATCTATCTTGAATTTAGGATTTGATTCTGATTCCATTATTATTTTATACAGGTAGTATGAAACTCTTCAGGGCGCAACGTAACTTTCATATATCTGGTTTCTCACTGTTCCTAAGTCTTGTTATACGTCGTCTTGTGATTTTAATCTCTAATCAAGCCGCTCTACTGGCACGAAGTGAGGCAGTTACGCGTCAAGCTGAATCGGCAACTACAACAGCGAAACATTTGTTGTTACAACAAAAAATTAGCGGAGAGATTGTTCAAAACGACTCGAACGAAGCTCATGATAAAGTGACATTAGAATGGAAAGCTCAGATTAGCGAATTACAAATAAAAAATCAAGAATTGGAAAATCAACTTGCGAGAGAAAAGAAAGATAAAGAAGCTATAAAGTCGCAAGCTGAATCCCTTGCCAAGGAATATGATCGGTTAAACGACGAATACAGCAAATGCGTCCAATCAACAAACGATAAAAAAAGCGATTAAATTCCTTTTATTTCCTCCTTATACTCTGTTCTTCTATATAAAAATTGCTTTCGACTGATATCTCATATTATAGAGTTCTGTCGCCCTGTATCTATGTACTGTATAGATGATAAGATAAATAAGAATAAATTATTTAATATATAATTCTATGTTACAAATTTATGTATAATTAATTAACACATTGATATGTGATACAAACGCTTAAATATATTTACTCGATACTGTATTTTATTGAAAGTATCGTTATAGTAACCATTTTTACATATAGTAGTAATATTTAAGTATGAATGGTTATTTCAACATACTTTATTAAAGCTTTATAATATAGTTTATCAAAATTTTAAATAATAAAATACCAAATGAATACAACTGCTCAATTCTTTTCGTTTTTATTTAACTTTGCTTTTCCTCATTTTCCTTTTTACCTTTTCTGAACACTGAATATTAATCGTATTAATATTTATAGAAATTTTCGAACAACATATAAAGGTGAGAATCGAAAGGCCTAATTCGAAAGTTTTAACTGTTTACCGCATTTTATGTACATACATATATATACTTGCGTAAAGAATCCGTGCATAACATATATATATATATATATATATAGGATGAAAAATAATTTTTGGAATGTTCACCAGGAGTGCTAGTGTTGTTCCTATGTTCTAACCAAAGTCGGATATGTTATACCGTCCGTCTTTATTAACTTATTCATTGTTTATACGGTGAATGAAAAGTTAAGAAGGATGTCTCGGCCGAAAACAGGACCTCAAGATTTACCTCCTAAGGGAGGGTATGCACCTTTCAATATCAACCGAATTAAGCTACGTAGTTTTCTAACAGGTACAAACTAACCTATAACCTACATGTATTAGTTCATTATCTAATAGATTATTGGAATTTGACTCGGTATTTTTAAAGCACTAACAGACTGGAATTAATCGAAATTAATAAATTTGAATATACAGTTGTTTCTTTAAGTACTTGTGTATTTGAAATATTTCAAAAACGATATGTAAAATTATCAGAAAGTAAAATTAATGGAATTTAGTTAAAATATTAATTTACAAGAGCGAATCATGTGGCAAATGTTATATAAAATTATAATGGTAGAACAAGGTATAATTAATTTTTAGGTCGTATGGGTGTGGGGTTATTTATTGTTACCAATGCCGTGTCAATTCCATTATACTATAAAAATTGGGTAAGCGAGCGAAAAAGAATGCTCGAAACAAAAAGTCGAGAACTAGCAACGGTGCCGATATTGCTCGCAGAAAGAGATAGAGCGTAAGCATAATTGTCTTATAATGGATATCACGTAATTTACTGTGAAAAAGATATCATGTATAAGTTATGCTATTTGTTGGTAGAATTTCATAAACGTTAGTAATATAGTTTGTTATTATCCTCATTTGCATTATCCTTATTATGCTATTTTTCTAATACATATTCATTAATTATATGAATGTATCGTGTATATTTTCGAACTTGTTATGTAATTATTCGCAGCGTGATTTTTAAAAGATTTTTGCATTTAAAGGGAGAATAATTGTTTGTCACAGGATGTTAAAACATATGAAACGAATGAGAGAATTAGAAGCTGATGTAATGAAGGATGTCCCAAATTGGGAAGTAGGCACATTTTTTGGAATGCCGATATACGAAAGTGTGCCAGAAGATACCTATATCGAACCAAATTTCGGTGAATGTTACACATATGCAGATCCTTTCGAGTTACCAACATTGCAAATATCACATTTGCTAGGGTAAACTTTACGTTATGAGGTTATGTATATGTAAGATAGTATGTTGTATTACATTAAATATAATTAATAAAGTTATATTACAAATACACGAGATTGTTGTGTACTTGCCCTGTATACCATGGCGAAAGCTGTTTAGATCGTAATTTTTATCATGCGATTATAGTAGAAACGGAGTAATTATTACGTAGAATTTCGATAAAAATTTCGAAGGTAGTTGCGAGAAATGAAATATTATTCGGGCGATTGCTTCGATCTGTTGCGTAAAAGTTGTAAATCTTTGTACATGCATTTCTTAGAAGAAAAGGGAAGAATGTAGGAAGAGAGCCGAGGCTCTCTAATCCGGTAGATGCAATCATAAAAGATGACAAATTAATCCATTTGATTAGCGTCTTTTTTTTTTTTTTTTTTTTTTTTTTTTTACAAACGAAAGTTTGTCCGACAATCTGATCATCGACTATACTCGTACGTGCTTCGAATTATACTATACTAAAAATGAACGTATCGTGTAAGTACTCCGATATCGGATACATAGCGGATTAGCAGTGATATATGACCACCGATATAACAGGTACTGCCATCTATCGGATCCGACCGAAATCGCAAGAAACTAACAGGAATATAGAACGTACAAGAAGGTGTATCACAGACGAGTTCCTGTGTTAAACAAGGAGCGCGCCACTGTGCGACAAGGACAGACGTACGACGTCTCTTTCTGATTCATCGAATTTTCGATAATTGTTTCGATAATCGTTTCTGGCACAAAATTCCGCACATTTAGAAACGAAGAATATAGAGGGGATCGGATTTCGACCGGAATTTGCTTAATCAATGGCTAATTATTCGGTTTTTAATAATTATCCGCGGCGTTCCATAGTCACGCGGAGCCCACGCCGCGAATTTTCACATAATTCTCGCTACACGTAGTTAATTTGCGATCTTTTATGCACAAAGAATTTAGTAGAGGATGTAAGGAAGCTTCTTCGATTCCTTAGAGATCGAATTAATATGGCGTAAAGTTGGTATTTGTAAAAAGTCGCAGACCAGTATCACGGCAGACGCGACATTTGCTACGATAAATGTCCATAACTAATTAATTGAAGGTAAATTCCGATTGAAATCGGCTACCTTTCGGCTTACCTAACGGTTCTACCTTTGTCTTGCGACGTTGAAAGTCGACGACCTATAGCAGGGAGAAGAGTAATTAAGGAATGATCGTGAAATTAGAGCGAGAAGCACGCCTTTGTCTTTCTTATATTATATTATAGCCTGTCCTTGTCTGACAGGAGTTGAGCAGGTGTACCTGCTCGCACGTTCTATACTCCTGTTACTTTTCTGCAGTTGCAGCCGGATCCGATAGATGGCAGAGCACTGGTCTGGTCAGATGCTGGAAGAGAATAGTTGGGTAATTTGTTGGTAAGAAGGGTAGCGTGTGTACGCACGTGCAAAGTAGATAAGTACTGGTGGTAGTTTCGATTCTGGTTAGTGGAAAAGACTAATTCATTCGTTGTAGTTTTACGATCGCGTAATTTTCTTTGTTAGACCGTCGTCGGCTTTCTTGCTATCGGTGTATCGGTGAACTCGTGCACGGATCTATCTAAAAGGTTCGGAGTTTCGCATTGGCGATGATTATCGTGGTAAATTGTAAGAAAGCTATCGTTGGAAAAATAATTCATTTATTGATAGGAAATAAAATTATATACACTTTGCAGAAAGAGAATTATATTTACAATTATGTGGAGTTGTAGCGAGGCGAATTGATATTGAACGTAGATATTTGAACGTAGCAGGTATATATAGAAAAGTAGTTGGAGAACATTTGTACGGTTCTACTCGACTGATCGGTCCGGATCTAGTTGGAAACTGCGCAAACTATCGACCATTGGTTGTATTACATTAGCGGGAAACGCTGGTTCAGGCTGGTTAAGAATGGTGTAGATGGAAAAATAGGTGAAAAAGGGGCCGGTTTCTATGGGTATATCGGATGGGTGGAAAAAGAGAGTGAATGGAGAAGGAAGGTTCGGTGGAAATGGACGGTGTTAGAAATACACGTGCTCGGACGAGATTGCGCGAGCGAGATGACGATGGTTCGCATCGGAATCATTGGCAGCTTCGCTTTTGTTCTTTTCTATATGGTCAGCGGTTAAGTCGATGCAGAAATTGTCGTAAGCGTACGCGTTTGTCGTGACATTGCGATGCTTCTCCTCGGGAATCGAGGCAAATTTCTCGAGCGTGATATTATTAGGTCGAAGAGAGACGGTGGCTGTTGGCTGGACAACGTCGGCGGTCGGGTCTGTCGCGAGCTTTCTCGAGAATTCGTTTTCTATTTCGTCGAGGCTTCGACCTCTGGTCTCGGGGAGGATGGTGAGGGCGAATGCGGCTCCTAAGCTAGAAGCTACGGCGAACGTCCACATGAAGCACTCGATTCCAACTATCGGTTCCAGATTAGGATACATTTTGATGGTTGCGAACGTTAACATTTGTACGATACTGGTGGTGATGCCTCCTAGAGATCCTCTGAACCTTAGCGGATAGAGTTCGGAGGTCATGACCCATGGCAAAGTGAGAAATCCTATCATAGAGGAGCCTACGTGGCCTCCGATGCATGCCAAGGATACCACCGATGGCAATTTGAACCTGAGAGGAAAATTCGATCGATCGATTCGATTAATTTGCGCCTTTCCCGGCCTGGTTATTATACTATTTACTAGCATTTACTATTGTGTTTGATCGTGTTTAATATTATGCCACTATTGGTATATTATCATAATAATATTATGAAATATGCTATTAGGCGAAGGAAAAAGAATAGATTATGGGAGGAATTGCTCATTTTATGGCTCCTATTACACCTGCAAACTAGAGTTACATACGTATCGTAAAAATCGTCATCGACGCGTTAAATTCGACGTGGACTGTGCCGACGATTCGTCGAATTTATGCATGCATTGTCGTGCTGGCCAGGCCAAAGCTTTACGGAGACGATCGAAAGGAAGAAGAGAAAGAGGAAGAGAAAAGTCGAGTTAATAACAAGCGGAAAAGATACGAACCTGTAGGAGAGAGCAACGCCTACGGCAGAGATCGCCATTCCTAAGCCACTGACGAAGGTTAGCGCTTTTCTGCCAAAGCTGTTGGCTAGACCAGCGCCGGCTATCGACGCGAACAACCTGATCACACCGATTCCAACGCTCGCGGAATACTCGTTCAGGTCGATACCGATGTCCTCGAGGATGCTGACCGTGTAGAAGAGGATTATATAGATGCCGGACATTTGCTGGAGCGCGAAGAAAGCGCACAGCACGAGGAAAGGCTTCCACACGCTCGGCATGTGAAGAGCTTTCAACAGACTCTCTTTTCCCTCTTCTCTTTTCACGTTTGCCTCGCAAAGTTCCTCGTACTCTCTGTCGGTGGTTAGGCCAGAGCCTCGTAGCCACAACAAGGATTCCTTCGCTTCCTCGTTTCGTCCTCGAGCGACTAGCCAACTCGGTGTTTCCGGGATCATACTGGCAAATGCAAGAAGAAGAAGAGATAGAGAAAAAAAAAAAAATATATAGATGGGAATAAAGAGGTAATAAAATAGTTATTACCGCGTTAGCGCCAGCGAGAGTATGGCAGGTGCTATACTGATGGCAGCGGCATTTTCCCACGTGGTGAACGCTCCCAACGAGTAAATCATCAGGACACCGAGCGAAACTAAAACTGGGCCACAGCTTCCCAGCCAGGCTCTTTGGTTTGGTGCGGCGGCCTGTAATATTTTCTCACCGGTCAAACCTTAATTATCATATTTGGTCGGTATAAGCTGTTAATTATTATGCGATGTAACGAATCAAAGGGAGAAATACCTCGCTGACGTAAAGATATAGGCCGTTTGCCATGCCCATGCCGATTCCACTGACGAATCTGCCCACGTATAACAGAGGCAAGTTTTTCGCTAACGCTATCAACAACCATCCAGCGACATGAGGCAAACTGGCCAACGCGATAGCCGATCTTCTTCCGAACCACTCTGCGCATAGTCCGGCGATTAACGAGCCCAAAGGATTAGAGATGACACCTAGAGCAGCGATCCAAGAGGTCTGATCGGTGTTGGCCGAGTTACTGGCCAACAGTTTCGGCACTAAAATCGCGCTGAATCCTTGACCAAGCCCCACGGATATTTGTCCAGAATGCGCCGCCAGGCCAGCGAATATCTAAAAGTAGCGACACCTTTGAATACCACCTATGAGAATCACCTTGGTCGCGGTGAAAATGCGGCGCGGTGAAAATACGGCGCGGTGAAAATGCGCCGCGGTGAAAATGCGCCACGGTGAAAAGCACGGTAAACGATCCGTAGTATAGGTAGGATCCGGCATCGGCGATCCGGTGTGCCGTTTCGTATCTCGTATCGGTCGGTATCGGTTTCCGCGTTTCGACCAATATCGGGCTTGCGCGTGTCGCGCCCGATTCGACCTAAGAGATGCAATAGGAGATGAATTCCGTTCGCGGTCGTCCCGAACGCCAACGGATTACGCAACGATGCAACGTCGCTCAACTGGCCTCGTGGAAACAAGTCCGCGCGCATCTTCTCCACCGATACGTCGAATCGCGATAATTACCGCAACAGATCGCGATCGTTCGATTGCATTGTCTCGTTACTCGCGTACACTTGTGCAACGCGTGCCGGAGCCCTTTTGCTTTTCTTCCCCCGACACTGTATCTCTCGAGTCGCTCCGTCTCGCCGCTCCTGTTCTTCCGCATGCCATTCTTCCTACGATTCGTCCGATATTCGTACGATATCTCTCGTCGCTGTTCGCTCCTTGCAAATTAACCGCGGATTCGCCGGACGTCGTTCTCCAACTAACGACTGTCATCGAAACACCTTTCCAATCTGCCGCAGTACCATCGAGATTCTATCGAGTATTCATCAGATAACGATAAGACAAAGCGGAACGAACGTGTTTAGGAAGAGAGCTTCCTCCGATAGTTGCAGCGCGATTCGATCGCCGCATTCGCGATTGCGCAAACCATCTTATCGATCCTTTTTTAAATTATCGAAATTGATTCATCGACCATCGAATCGAACAGAGTTGCAGTTATTTCCTTACCGCTTTCTTCTGACCAGAGCATGCCACCTTCCACCACAGCTTCGCTCGAGTGATCATCGCGTTGCACGAATCTTATCTGTAACAGAGAGAGAGAGAGAGAGAGAGAGAGAGAGGAGGCAACTTTCTTAAAAGAAGCAAGTGAGAAATGTGAAACACGTAAATTCGTAGAAGCCGGAAGCTTCCAACGAGACTATCTTTCGCTCTTTTCGATCGAACAATCGCAGCCGTTTAAAGCCTAAGCGATCGCTCTTATAGCGACGATATGGAACACGATGCGTTTCGATTTTTCATCGCGTCTCTATCGCTTCTCGTGACAGATTCGCCATTTCTCTACTTTTCTCTTTCTCCGCGTTATCACGTTCTCCGATTAAACAAAACGGCGATCCCTCTATCGGATCCTTGTCTATCGATCGTATAAATCTATAAGCTATAGTTTGTATAGTTTGAGCTTTATGTTCGATCCACTATCGGATAATAGATGGTTGTTGCGAATGCCGGTGCTCTTTTTTCCTCGTTTCCCTCGTTCTCGTTTTCCCTAATAATTCACGTAAGAAACTGAAACATCGTGATCCAACGATCGCAGCGGGACGCTTGCACAAAGCACGCGTTATGATCGGTCTCGTGCACATTCGCAATTACGTATAAAGATCGCTGACGTTCAACAGGAAAACCTGCGATGATACCGATTCTACGTGCAAGATTCGCGATAATGCTCGAAAATGATCGCAAGTACGACTGTCGTGTTACGTGAGACGGATGGCGAGTTGCGCGACGGAAGCGGTACGATCGAATCGGATCGAACGGGACGGAATGGAAAATTTTACGGTTCCGACCAGTTTTACGATATTTTTTCTTTCATTCTCTCTTTCTCTCTTTCCGTCTTCCTCGCTGAATTCTCGAAACAAGCGGTCGTTTATTCTTCCAACTGGCGAACATGTTTTCACAAGTGTATATAACGTGCGCAATGCTGGACAATCGTGACGGTTGAACCGCTGCTTAAATAAATATGCCACTTGTTGTATTTCGTCCAACCTGTCGATGCTTCTATATCGATTTAATCGCGACGCTGGTGCACGCGGACGCAATAAAAACTTATTATCGCCTTTGCACGCTAACAATCTTTCGTTAATGCCTTTTCAAGCGACTTTGACGAACGAGTGGCTGTCGACGCTGTTCCTTCCCGTTAAATATCGATCGATCGTCGTCGTTATCGTTAATTTGTCGCAGAACTGTAAAACGATTCGTTAATGCCAAAAAAAAAAAAAAAAGACCATGTGCAAGCGTCGGACGCATTAACGGCGTTAACGTAACCGTCAGCCGTAATACGACCAGCTATCTGCGTACGTACATACGTATGGTACGATACATACTTTTTGTTCTCGATACGCGATCCGTTTTGAAATCGGACCGAGTTATACCGAATTATTCCAAATTTGTGAACGACGCGTAATCAGTCCTAACGCGTTTTAACGCACATATCGCAACGATCCGCGATAAGATACATCGTACGATATTTATTTACCTAATCTATTATTAGCTGATGTAATACTTGAAAAGAGCAACTTTAAGACAGCTGAGATCGATGTAAAGAGATACTAACCTTTGGTATATATTAACGAGTTGTACGTATTAAACGTAGGACGTGACAAGCCGAGTTCGAGTTTCCTTCCTTTTCGTTCAATTTCGATAACGTTACGTGCCCCAGTGATAGTATGGCCAAGTCCAATGGCCCATTCCTCGCTCGACAAACGATTTACAACTTGTTCGGAGAGTAGAATACGAGCAGAACGCGGATTCTCACGGTAACCTCGTATCACGCCGATCGTCAGCTCAAGGATCGTAAATCACTTTTATTGGCGACAGTTGTGTCGGTCTGTCTCGGTGCAAGGATGTTCCGCTATTGGATTTCGCCACTGTGAATCCTGTATCCTATAAATATAAAATCCTATAAAACGGCGATGTCACGTTTTAGACAGGGGCGACCAGGGCGACGACGGAACGTAGATGCACCTGTGGCAGGTCGGAAGGCGGCAGAGAACACGAGCTACGATCAAAGTTATTTCGATTGCGACCCGAGTTCTCGCCGCGCCGCACCGTGCCGCGCCGCGCCGCGTCGCGCAGCACCGGTGACGATCAACGTTCTTGCTCCTTCCGCGTTAAAATCACGACAACCTGCGAACCAACGGTGTACACACGTGCTTCCGATTCATCGAGACTGTTCCGTACACAAACACGCACGGACATATACACATATAAGAGGTCCGCCGTGGGTTTTTTCGCTTCTCACTCGACACTGAGATGATTTTCGCCGGCGCGTTCGCATTTATAGTCGCGGCAAGGCGCCTCTCTCAAAACGTCGCTTCGCGAAGCGCCCTTCCAGGGTCGTCTCGAGGTCTCTCTCCCTCTCCCTCACCCTCCCCCCTCTAACTCGCTCTCTCTCTCTCTCTCTCTCTCTCTCTCTCCCTCTCTCTCCCTCTCGCGCTATTACCAGAAATCTTCTCCGACCCCTAAACTATATTTCTACGTGGCGACTTTATTTTTTCTTCTGCTGACAAAAATTGCCCGCATTGTCGCTTCGTTTCACAACGAGCTATCCTTTTGCAAGGAGAAACGAGTCGAACGACCTAGAAAGGTAGCTGATCCTCGATTCCTCTGTGGGAGCAATCGAACTTGGGGAAGACACGGCGTCAAGATGCGACGATCGTGCTTTTACGAGAATTCGCAAATGCTCTCTTTCTTTTTTACACGTTTTTACATCGGACAATCGATTTTCGACAGAGACGATTTTCACAAAGACGGTGGTTTTTCCTGGTAACAGGATAATTGCGCGTCGCTGAATGTTATTAACGGCGTAGCCGATTATTGGATGATTCTGCGGCTGCGAAACGCCCTATCGTCGCGCGTGTCGTCTCGGAAATGTCCGATTTTAAAGCGTTTTATGATCGGCTGACAAAATCGATACGTAAGATGGACGTGCCTTTTCACTTTTTTAAGTCGTAACGTTTCTAACAGGTTCGGAACGGTTTCGAAGGAGACTTACTTGCTTGTTTACTGGCTCGCTGCTTTAACGGAGTTGTCCGGCGAATGCAAACTGCTCGCTGTGACGGACGAACCTTATCTCGACTAAAACCGCGTCTAACGAAGCTCGCGATACAATCGAGTCTTTGATCCACGAGATTCGAGACCATGATCGGGTTACGTACTACTTGCCAATAAACGCGTTTGCCGGTAAAAGCTGCAATTATATTGCGCGTTCGCGACAAAAGGCTGGATCTTTCTGGCGACTGTAAGCGTCAATTATAATAAGTATAACTATAAGCGATTAATAAGAACAGGCTGGCATCTTAGCCTGTGGTCGATATTGAACAGACGACCGATCGATCCTTAATCGATCCGCCTAAGTAAGATCAACGACGCGATGTAAATCACCGATGTAAAGCACCGATATTTTTCACCGTTTTTATACCGCGCAATTTTTCAACGAACGTTTCTATTATTGACAAACAGTCGGCTGTATGTAAGTGACTGACTAAACGTATCCATCATATAGGTAGATTGTCATAATGTATATTAATAATTAGCATAATGTACATTATCGTAATAGCAGCATATTGATATGCATATTCGAGGCCCGTACAACATCCGTCATTTAACGTTTATTTTACCGTTTATTCTATCGTTCTATGTCGTAGGAAATATTTTGAAATTTCATTGGCCCCGTAATAAATTATTTCAACTTTACGGTAAATAATTAGAGCGCTAATATATTAATATCGCATATGGTTCCATATGGTGGGGGAATTATATTGCCGATTAAGCATCGAATCGTCGTTACTAGTTGTTGGCCTGGACAAATATGTTTTCTATATTTCGATTTGGATACGTATTTACGCTGATACGATGAGCGCCGTTACGAGAGACATCATCGTGCGCACTGCACTGCACTGCACTGCACTGCACTGCGCTGCACTGCTGCACCGTAAGGAGCACGAAGCACGGAGCACGGGGCACGGGGCACGGGGTGCGATACACGCAGTCGAGGTCTGCAAGTATCCTTTTCTTTATCGACCACTTGTTATCCCTTTACGATCGGTGTTTCTTTGAATCACTTTTTCATCAGTCGAGCGTTATATGATCGCCAGGGCCTTCGAACTCGATTTTTCCAAGGAGAATTCTGTCTGACCTAAAAATCTTGCCTCTCGAGCCGTCGATGAATCTGTCGATGAATGTCGTGTCATGGGAACGAGAGTCCTTACATCCGTGAAATAGTAACCGAGACTCTGATGGTTTCGTCGTTGAAAACACGAGTGACTGGTACATTTTGATCCATCGATCCCAACTCTCTCTCTCTCTCTCTCTCTCTCTCTCTTTCCCTCTCTATAGCTCTCTAAGACTAACCCACGCAGTGATTCATTTTCGCGGATCGAATTGTAAATGAAAGCGAAGCACCGTCGTCTTACCTTGAACGAAAGTGATCGATCAACGCGAGAAACCTGTAGTCTGTAACGAATGTAAAACCCACTTGGGAATGGAAGCTATCTAGATCGTAGATAAACATTTAAAATTCTCAAAGACTGTCGATTTTTTCCTCTCATTGCGGATTAACTTTGCGACATTGTTCGTAAATCGCATGCGACGAAATGACATGTAATTTTTGTGGATAGTTGACGCGTTGGAAGCACGTGTTCGAATAATCGCATCCTGTATAAAGTCTTATTTCCAGCTTCTCGTTATATAAGCGAATCGGTGCTATTTCTCGATCGCCAAAGATCGATAGGATTGGACAATGGATGAGTGGACAAGAGTGCCGTAGGAAGGGATAATATCTTCCAGTGTTTAGGTTTCGAACAACGATCTCCGCTTTTTGTTTCTTTCGTCCTTTAAACGCGCGTAAAACGCAGGGGTTCTACGTTTACGCGTGTTTAAAAGGCAAAGAAGGTAAAGAAGCAAGATGGAGGGAGAAGAAGAATGGAATAAGGAGAAGCAAAAACACGTCGACGGTCAAAGTCGTCGGTTATACTATTTTTCGGTAATTGTCGATCGCTGAATGCCGCGAACGCCGTGTCGATCGAAAAAGTATTGTCGATTTTACTCCTGGATCATTGTACCCGCTATCGCTATAACGCACGCTCCTCTATTAATCTAATCTGAGATGTTTGTCGTTATTTATCGCTATCTTCGCATCGTTTTGTCTCAATTTCAATTTCTTTTCAAGTTCTTTTCCAAGTTCTTTTGTTGACTTTGCGATTAGTAATTATCTATTATTCGCCTATTTATATTTCTCTGACTAGCATATAGCATATGCCAGGACGGTGGTCGATGATTCGACGACGAGCGAAAGAATAATCCGTTCGTAACCAAAACGCCAGATATTATCCGATTTATCGAACGACGAGTGTCGGTGTTTGATAAATCTGTTAATTTGATGCACGTTACACGAAGAAGAACCATCGGATCGGATTATTACGATCAAGTTGGTCGTGTCGCCTGATCGATGTTTTCCGGTCGTTGCGCGTTCGACGAAGGCATGGGACACCGAGGGTGCATAGTTTGCTGGTTCGCTAGTCTTACACGCTGTTACACGCTCTGGCATATTTATAACAAGCGGTTATTTATAATTTATGGAATGCCGGCTATGTCATACTATTGTCATACTATTTACCTATACTATACGTATATGAACATTTTTCGAAGGCATGCACAATTGCTCGCCGTTCTAATCGCACTGTAAACAACCGGCTGATAAATTCTGTTCGTCATTGTCCTTTTTTTATCGACTCGTAGCTCACTTTTTTAAAGCATTCTTTTTCCTTTAATACTTTACGCGACATACCTTTCTTCTACAAACGATTACTCATTGTCAGTTATTCGTTTCGTTATCGTTTCGTCACCGACGATCGCTGCAAATCCGCGTTCCCTCTTTACTTTTTACCGTTTGGTGCATCCCGATGACCATCGACGAGAACTTTCCGATATGCGAATATCAAAAGCAAAATACATTAGAAAGACATTTTATCGATTAAACGACACACGCCGCGCCACTTAACTCAACTTCAGCTTCTTTTCCGTGAGATAAGACGGGACAAGAATATCTGTATCGTCGCGATCTCGCATTCGCTCTTATCGATCGTTTAATCGTGTTAGTCGGCCTACGATTCTCCCTCTGAATAATCGGAAAAATCTGGAAACGTAAAGATCTAGCCCGACCGTAACCGAACATTTTCTAACGATCGTTGACGATGTTGATTTCGTTACGTCGATTGTTTCTTTTCCGCTATTTTCCTCAGCCATCGAGAGATACAAGAATATCGATACATGGCCGCCGGTGATGGCGAAACGTTCGATAAAACGGATCGTTGCCATTCGTATCGGTTCAATGCAAACTTGTCGAGCAAGGGCTACTTGCAACGCGAAAAATAATTGCACGGAACGGTTCGCGGATCCGAACTGGTAGTCGTCGTCGTCGTTGTTCTTCCAAGCCGTGAGAGGAAAAAGGAAATAAACTTTGACAAATTTATTTAGAAGAAGGTTTTGTATAGCGTTTTCTGTTGAACCGTTTGTATCAGAGATTGAAATACTGGATCGCTAGTATCCGGGCGGGATCGTTGCAATTACGTACGTATCGGGAGCCGATGTTTTCTTCCAGCAGACACTTGGTTCCCCTCGGAGACCTTGCCATTGATCGACCACTGTGCGAATGAACGAAAGTTGGACTGTATTAACGCGACCGTATTAAACCAGGAAACAAGTCCAAGGACTTGTTTGACTCAGGAAGCCGCTATCTCCATGACGAATGACTTTTATGTAAATCCAAGTGGCAGCCCTCCGAAGCTTTCCATTTCCGATTGCGATTGACCTTATCATACATTGCTAACAAGATTCTTTTCTTTCGTTCTCCTCTCTCTCTCTCTCTCTCTCTCCCTCTTTCCTTCTCTCTTCATTGGCGCCTACAAATCTAGTCGCATTTTTTCTCGCAAATTGCGCGAAACGCACTACCGTTGTTAAATCGAGAATCTCTGGAATCTGCTAGAACGATCGAAAATAGACAGTCTACGTTGTTGTATCGTAATCAATGTTTTAACCAATCGCACGCGTAATCGACGACAATTAATTTAGATAAGCAGATAGTGACCGACGAGAGAAGAAATTTCGATCGGTAAAAGAAAAAGGAGGATAGAGAGGGAAAAGTAACTACGGTACTCGCTGTTCCCCGATAGCTCGTGAATGCGATAAGAAAAAGTTGTTTGTCTCGTAAATTTACCACGGGACGAAAAACGATTATCTATGGACGCAGGCTACGAAATATATAAACCGTTAAACGGATCGATAATGCTATATTGCAACAAAAGAGGAAAACGCAAGAGTCGAGGCTCGTTGACCAGATTAATAACGCTGTTATATTATTACGTGACTCGTGCGACTGCCATTATTTTCTTGCATCGTATTCTGCGAAACCTTTGCGAGATCTCGTTTTTCCCCTCTCGTTCTGTTTCTCTTACAACTCGAACGTAGATCGATTGTTCGTTTATCTATCCCCTGGTTCTTAATCTCGTCACGTTGTTTCACCAGTTATGGCACAAGTATAGACAAGTATAGACGAGTATAAGGTAACTGGTTGACGTTCGATTCTACGTTGCTATAACGTTGTATAGAGAGCTGAAAACGCGCGACACGGACGCGACCGTGGATGAATTGTCCGACGCCTTTCGCGTGCAAAATGATATCGCGTAATATCGACGTAATACGAAACAATTCAGACAATGGGACTGTATCGCGGTCGTAGGAACTCGTCGCAATTTCACGATCGCCGATTCAGATGCATCGCCGATCTAACGACGCTTATTTCTTTATTTTTATTTATTTATTCGCTTATTTAGCCTCGCGAGGGAACCGTCGTGAAAGAATTTCATCGATACGAGCAAAAGCTCGTACCGCTGCTAACAGAAAAGTTTCTGCGGAAACAATGCTGGCAACCTTATTGATATTAACGATAACGTCGTGACTTGAAACGATTAAAGTGTCGTTGATTTGACCGACAACTTAATCTTATTGCGTTATCACTCACGTTATCGAGAAAAGTTCATTTCGAGAGGGTTAAAATACTAAAAGCTTCTTCGTCCAAACAAAATGGAAAACAGAACAGAGATGGAAACAGTGGTGGGTTTAATACGAATATCGGTACGACGACGATTGGGTTGAAAAGCGAATGGGAGAAGGTTGAAGGACGATGTTGCGATTGACGGTCGATGGTCGTTCGATCCTAGAATCCAAGAATCCTAAAACGGGATGCGATGCGCGTATCGCGAGTCCACGATCTCGGTATATAAGTGGTCGCTGGCAGCATAAGAGTCGATGAAATTACGTTGACAGAGACGGACGACAGTAAACGAAAGCTTGAGAGAAGACGCGTGTGATTTGTGCGCGCAAAACGATCGGATAATTAGTCCGTGGCGAATTCACCACCTGGTTTCTTTTCTTATCCTTTCTTCCATCCTTTTAATTAAGATTACCACAACGACGTACGTAGATCGTCGCCGAATTCGCGATTCTGTCTGTTTCTACGCAACACGATAAATTTCGATTTAGAGAATGCCAACGCTGTTTTCTCACGCGACGAAACGATACGTGTTCGTTACGCGATCCTGTTAACACGACCATTAACTCGATAACCATCGGCTCGGTATCGAGGCTGAAAAAGTGTTAAACTAAAATGGAAAAAATAAAAAGAAAAAGAAAAAGAAAAAGAAAAAGAAGAAGAGGGAGAGAAGAAAAACGAAGGAAAAGATGAGAGGAATTTCCGGAAAACGGACAACGTATCAGGTTTCATTTGGTATTATTACGCAACCCCGATGACTACACCGATGATAGAAGCGTTGCAACTATATCGGTAAGATTATAACCTGCCACATAATCGCATACGATAGTTTATAGATCTTTTATTTTTTATTATTTAAATAACTATCCATTTCCGTGTATCTTATAATTAAAAACGCCGCATGGTTACGTACTTACCGTACATGGAAAGAATAATTTAGGTCTGCTTGCTAATCAGAGTTACCAAAGTCTCGGCTTTTGGATCAAAGTTAGCAAAGTCGGACATTCGAGAAATTCGATAGAAACGTTCGATTTAACAGAGCTTTGAAACAGAAATATTTATTCCATCGCGAATAATTCAAAGTAAACGACTCGTTGTGCTGGTATTCGTCGATAGGTGTCGGCTCATTTTCTCGTTTTATTTCTAAAACCAACTGTCTACAAACGATTTTTTAGCAACCATTTTTTTTCACTCTTTCCGGCTGTATACGGAAACGATACTCTATAAATATTAATAAACCCGCGTTATACTTATATTATATAGCTGCGTGAACGTAATTTATCATTTCCGATCCTCCATGCATCAACGAATTTTTCACGAACCTGTTTCCTTCTGCGGTTACGTAATTATTTAATTATCATTGTATAATTATTGCATCCTTGCTAAACCATGACCCTCGTAACGTTTGTTACGAGCAACAAGTTGATAACATGATGCGATACAGCCGACTTTTTTTCATTTACACCGCGTTTCTTAGTCTCTCGCGATAAAGAGACCGCGATTTTTTCATACGTTAACAGCAGCATCGAAACGATTTTCGTTTCGCGATCGCGGCACATACCTAAGCATACCATCACAAGGCACATACCATCGAAAGCATTAGGTTCGCACCGACCGTTCGAATTATCGGCTAAACGCTTTCCAACTTAGCTGTCCAATTTTCTGTCGATCCTTTGATATCTGTTCAACGGATTACGCATACGTTAAATTGGCTTCGTTAGGATCTTTAACGGTTGACGAAGCCGGCACGTGTGCTACGGTGAATCTGAATTCGGTATCGGACGATCCTGCGATACCCATGTACACAGACAGAGAGTCACTCGCATTTAATATACGGATTAATACACTCTTTAAAACGTTAAAAAGACATTTTTTGAAATTCCGTCCAACGACTCGATGAGCTGTGCCGACGCGCTACACGAATTAGTTTACTGGATGGCGCGTAAACAAATTTTTCAGAGAATCGTAATTTAACAAAACAGAATCGCGAAAAGTCAGCTTTTACGACTCCTTTATCTGTTCAGCCCGTGTAACGAAAATTGAAACGATACGTTTCGTAAATTCGTAGATCGGCTGTAGATCGTACCATGCGCGTTGAACGATGCTGTGTGTCGAGATCGATCGATGCAGAAACAGACGTGATACAGGTATCGAAGGATGTAAGAATCTCGAGACTTATCTTCTCTTCTCGCAATTATGACCAACTGCAGTCTCTTTTACACCTAGTCTAACGAACTAATTCTGCCAACTTGTCATAGAAATCTATTTTAGAGCGTGTCCGAATGTTAAGGAGCGCGTGACTTACCAAAAAACAATCGGCACAAGTGTAAAAGTACCGCACAGCGGTTACCGATGCTATCAGGTGCTAATTTTCCAAATGAAGTATCGCTCGTTGATCGTGGACTTTTCAAAAGCTCGAATCCAAATCTTTTCTGCTAGGACGATAAGATTATGGTTACTCGAGCGAAGCCAAGTAGCTTGCTTTCTAAATCGTCCAGTTCGATCATGAACGATTTTTAAGCGATCCACCCTTGAAAATAGACTATTCGACTCGTAACTCTATCATTTCGTATTTTCTTTCGTCGGGCGTAATAAACTACGCGGTATTTTCTCGTTCCTCCGTTCCGTCAATCATTCGCTATATTATAGACCAACAGGATAAATCCCGTTATTCTACATTATTATTATTATGTTATTCTATATTATTATACCTGCAACAAGTTCCGCGTAAAGCTCGAGATTCGGACTGATTTTAAGATATCGAAGCTCGGATAATTCTTATTATTTTATCTCGACGTCTTACTATGGGACATACCGCAACCACTGATCACGATGAATCGTTAAACTCGTAAAACGCAAGTTGCGTTGCATCGCGCGCTTCTATATATATTGTATAGAATCGCGTTGTTTCTTTTCCTCTTTATACCGACTATCTAGTCCGTAATGAACAAAAACGATTAAACGTGTCAAATTACTCGGCGCTTTTAAAATGTTTTGCTCGTGGCAGGTAAACGCTTCGCATTTAGATATTAATTACCTTCCATTATCCATCGGATGAGGATAGTGTCGAGCAATATGCAATTCGAAATGCATAACATGCACAGTATATGCACGCAACGCTGAACCAGGCGTACGGTAAGCGTACGTAATTTTTAAGGAAATTTTATGCAATCGAAGATAAATTCGAATTAACGATAACAGGCAGCCTGGAAAAACACAGCGAGGAAACGGTAGATCAACCTTAGGTAGTAAGAAAGTAGCGATAGTTAGGAGGGAGCATGGGTTAAGCGAGTAAGCGATTAGTCGTCTAAGGAGTAGATGACTGGATAGTAAGATAGGTATTATAATTGTAAAGTAAATCTATTTAATCAAGTAAAATAGCAATCATCGGCGACGATAACGTACGATACAGATCCCAGTTATTCGAGATTCCGTGTATCTCCTCGGCGTATCCTCGGCTCCTCGCTGTTCTGCTATAGGTATAGAACCTAGGAATTACATAACGAGAGACGATCGAGCGACGCGTGAAACGCGGGTAATCGACACGGGGGAGACAAAAAAAAAAAAAAGAGAAACAAAGACTCGCAGGCATAATTGAAGATGGATCCGCGCGAGGAAGCGGCTCGAAGCGTAGATATCGCGTATGCACGTGCAAAGTCGTTGGTGACCAGCCTTCCTTCCATCGCGTCGCATCACATCGCATCGCATCGCATCGCATCGCATCGCATCGCATCGCATCGCATCGCATCGTAGAAGAGAACGTCGAGGTATTATGCAAGATATCGGGATCCAACCTTGGCAATGACCACTAACTATGACGATTGAGTTGGTACCGGCCAACTGTGTCTGTCCGTATCATTAGCTTCCCGCTAGGATAATCGCAGAGTCGGTGATTCGTAACAACCGATTCACCACCGGCAGCATCTTTTTACTTACTAGCACTTTACTCGCGGAAAAAACAACCACCTGCGGCTGACGGCCGGAAATAAAATTTCCCACTTTACCGACGTGACGCTGATTTGATTAATTTGCATGACTAGTTATTTAAAAAATAGGTACAAGTACGATCGAGGGGAATAATATCGGTACCTATAACAAGAACATTACCGATAAACGGACCATCTTTGTGATAGAAACAATCCTTTGCACCTGTTTATACATCCTGTTTAAGTAGGTAAGAATTAGATTTTTCTTATCTTCGCTGTGCGATGCCAATATAAAGATGTTTGTTCGCGTTCGTTCGTATAAGGGATGAATACAAGTTTGGTTTTAATTTCAATGAAAATAATAAAAAAAAAAAGCCTGATTATAGATATACATACGTGCGTATGCTTGCTCGGATTCACTTTGAAAACTAGCTACGCAAACAGCGATGTAATTTTTCAAATAAACGATAAGCTGAAAAATTCACGTGTTAATCGATGCTCGATTTCTTAGACTGCAACTCTGAAATGAAAGAAATGAAAGAAATGAAAGAAATGAAAGAAATGAAAGAAATGAAAGAACGGAATCACCTACCGAAAAAGTAGCAAGAGAAAAGTGCTTTCTTGCTGTAATTTCTAATCGTAAGTAATGTACAATTTCTATGGTGCGTTAGCGAGAGCGGATTAAAGTGATTTAAAAAACGCTTTGTAACCTATCGATGCGACAGAATCTGGAATTATTGTATTTGGAACTACTCACTTGTTTAAAATTCACGTGTTAATCGCTAAACACCTGACTGGCTAAACTGGTGAGTCTAGATTCTCCCAATTCCCCGAATGGAGTTTAAATCTATCGTATGACGATAATTGTACGTTATCTAATCTTCGTCTTACCGTTTCGTTCCAAGCAAGTAGAACACGAACCTGTCCAAGTGTACATACAAATTTCGCGACATTTTGTCAAATGGAATTTTTCATTAAACCTAATTCTTCCACCGAGTTTAATCTCGTTTGATTCGATAAACGAATATACTTTAATAAGTTTATTTAAAAATAGATGGAAATTTTGATTTCGAATTCGTTACTGTTCGCTATACTACGCATGTATGTCGCACATGTATATACATTCGTAGTTGGACAATGAGAAAAGTTTGTGGCGACATCTATCCTTTTCGCGCGGAAAGCAAACAAAAGCAATGGATTGGTTGCCGATAGCAGATATGCGTAATAAGATCAGAGACGAATATACCAGAAACCGGGGTTCTGTGCCTCGTCCGTGATAAGATAGAGCTGGCATAATAAATCAAACGGATCGCATAACTATTATTGTACCACAGAGATTTAGTGTCAACGATAGAGCAGAGTAGTGATCGTTCGTAACGTCTACGTTTGTTCGATACCGAATCGATAAATGACACAAACAAATACATAGATAAATGTCGGAAATGACACAAGAATGGGAAAGATAGTCTTAAATACGCGATAGAGAAATTCTGTATATCGTACATTATTTATATTATCGCTGTTAAATTACAGAATCCTATACGCTGTACATGTCTTTCGTTATTTTTTATTGAATTTTCTATGTAAAAACGATTTTCTTTCTAGCTTATAACAACTCTACGTTACTTACGATGTATTATATATCGAATTCCTTTAGAGATTCCTTTATATTTATTATTTCTTTCCCAAAACCTTCTTTAAAGCTCCAATATCTATAGTCTTCGTGGTCCTGTATATCCTCCATAATTTTTTGTCGTAACAAGTACAATTTGGTCTTGTTTGAAGTTGCCTTCGCTTTATGAAGAAATTTTTCATATTCCATTTGTGTGTTTGGGAACAAATATCTCGCAAGAAATCTTGTAATCGGATGCTGTAGAAAAAGCATTGGTTTTACGCTTACAATTTTGCCTGCAACGCGTATTTAAAAGTATTTTTTCAACGCTGTCTCACCCTGTAGTATTCCCATTGCTTTGGAATATATCCTTCTGGTATTGGTTCTAAGGTCGCTGGTCCTATAAATACGTTGCAATAAAACATGAGCAAACCAGCAGGTATTATGCCCATAAAGGTGTAAAAATGCAGCCAATCTTTAGTTTTATGCCATTGCCATCGACTTGCAGTTACTTCCATAACACGATGTTCCGACATGCGTCTTACCGTTCCTAAAAGTTATCAAATTTGTAGTTTTTTAACATTCGTCGACAAAGTTGACTATTTGAAACAAGTCGATTATTTTTCCAGTAGTCATCGTTGATCACGTTTAATTCTCGTAAGAACAACTCTGTAAACAGGCACACAGCGTGTTCGCGTTCGTGGGAAAATTTGTTGCGTAACAAAACACTACTACTCCTTCGATATACACTGTTCTATCTAGAGAACGAAATATAATTATCTTCATCACCTTGGTTTTGCAACGCATAATTGTTGTTTATCCGTAGTAATTTTCCCAATAGCTCGTTTGTATGAAATAATTTTCGATTAGTCGTAAGCAAAAGCCTACTCACGACAGCCATTTTGGTTTGTAACTATAAAACGGAACGTACTACTTGTCTTGTTAGCGCATGAACCACCGTTGGCTACTTTACCGACGGTAATCTAATCTCTTTAAGAAGCCGCGAAACTTGAAATTGCGTACGTCAAATACGATTAAATATTTCCACTTTAATAGGTATATATAAATTTTGTAGGTATATTTGAATGTTATATAGTTTTTAATTAATATAATTAAATTATAATTTAATTATATAAGGATCGTAATAGTTTTGATGGTAAATTTATTTTTTTATGCCAAATTGCCATATATTTATGATAAAATCCGTACCTTATCTCATATAAGATAATTAAATACGAACGCATCGTGTTGAGTTAGAACGTAATTTATTAAAAGAAAGCGTAATCTTTGATATAAAACAATATGTTATATATATACATATATATATAATATTATATATAAAATAAATATGATATTAAATATAATATATATATAGCATTTATATGTAGATAAATTGCGGTTTGAAACTTGAGAGAAAGAAAGAGAAACGGATAAATTGGCGCGAAGCTTTCGCGACGCCATACTATGCCATGCCATGCCATCTAATACAAAGGTACATTTAGCGCCAATGAAGTTAGGTCAAGTGAATAGTTGAACTCGAGAAATGATTCTAAATTAGAAACGCTCGTTACAAATTGTCGTGATCGTGTTTGAAAACAAAAAACAACTAACGATAGAAACTATACCAACGATAATTAATTCTTAGAAACGGAAAAACTAAATTTCATTACCAACTTAATATATCTATGATCACGTAAGTTGTCTTCTTTGGCCTAAATATTCCTGATCCAGTAATATCATAGGCCAGTTGTTACCGCTGCTAGCAATATTGGATTTTGCATTACAGATAATCTTATCACTACGTTATTAGTAGTATTAACTAGCGTTGACAAATATAATGTTAACTAGCGTTAACAAAATTAATGTTGGTCTTACACCTAACGACCGTCAAACATTTATCCAGCATGTTATTGGTCGTCTGCAAACATCTCGACCGACTATATATATATATATCAATCTCAACCGCTATGTGCAGTGCTTGATCCTCATTGAAGTAAATGGTATTGATTCGGACGAAATTAATGCTGGCGTCAAGTTACTGAAAATGTTCGTATTCGACACGTTGAGGAACGCATGACGCACAGACGATGCAGCATTTGCCGATGCTGTCGAATCGACTAGTAGTTGCAAAGAAACATCAAGAATATGCAATAACGATTAATTGCTTTAAACGTCTAGCATTTTAGCGTAAAGATACATAGGGCAAGTATATGTGTAGTATATGTATATACCAGTGAATCGACTGTTGACACGTAACTGATATAACACGGAACTTGGATCGGCATGTACGATAAAATACCGAATCTCTTAATAATTATTATTATTATCTGTGTGGTCTAGCAAAATATCATTTAATAACTATTCGATCAAAGATATTACGTTTCACAATTGACATGTTTGCGACACATTCTTTACTCGCGTTTTTACCTCTTCTACGGTTCTATCATCTACACGGAAAAAAGCATCTGCACTTGAAGCAATCTACGTGTTTTCTTCCGTTGATTAAAGCTGCAAAAAAATGTTACTCGATTATGACGATGGCGTAATAAAGAAAAAGAAATGTCACGTGGCAATAAATCAACAAAACGGCCAAGATAAGATCTGTTGAGGTTATTCGGTGTATAAAGAGAGAAAAACGCGTGGATAAAGTGTAAGGTACAAAATATATATTTGATTTAATAGTGAAGTGTAACAATAAGTAGGAGTACAATTTGAGCTGGTCCAGATCCGCACGCTAGCAGTGTTACCTTATAACTGAAACCCCGAAGCCAACGTCGCCTGTCTACTGTTTATGATCTGCCTTCCTGCTATTCTTTTGTCGTATATGCTGTCGATGGCTTCATCGCTTGAGAAAACTAAAAAGACCAGATGTGGAGTTTTTCTAGAAGTGGTGACCACTTCAACAAGATCCATGGTGTCGTTTACTATTTTGTATGATCAAGTGGAACGAATGTACACCGACTGATTCCACCGAGAAGGCGAGAAGGCGAGAAGGCGAGAAGGCGAGAAGGCGAGAAGGCGAGAAGGCGAGACGGCGACCCTGAAGAAATGGGTTAAAGACCGCGAACCTTTACCCTTTCCCATATGTCTTTCGAATTGTTTCGTTTCGAGACGTTCGGTCGTTGTTCCGCGTGCATCCCTTCTACCCGGCTGCCCAAAGATAGACCTATGCAAAACTTACGTATACGGTGCATCGAGTACACCGGGTGCACCATACAATAGATGCAACGAACCTCTCTCGTCGTTCACGTGATTCACACGCCTCTATACTCGCGGCTGTTTTCGCAATACACGCTGCCGTACACGTGAACTCGTACATACTGTTATGTTCGACATCTCGTGAATCTCGTCGCTGTTCCGTTCCTCGAAATAACGATTCTATCAAAATAAAACCAAAGAAACGTAACTAAAAAACAAAGAAAACCTATCCGGTTTCAGCCGGATAATTGCTTGAAATTCGACGTGGAACTGTGTTTCGCAAAATACAACCTACGATCTACCGTGGTCTCTCGAGCTTGAAACGCTCGACGAACGGTTTGCATTTGCAGCATTCGAATCGATTCGTGTCACGAGCTTGGGAATTGCCCGTCGACTGAACGTTTCGAACGAGAATGGGTCATTGTCCACCAGTACTTTATATCATCGTTCGTTGCTTTAGTTTAGCATCGTGTAGTATCGGGTATCAGCCGGAGCTCTGTGCTTTCTATTTTCCATGTGTGTTAGCAACCCTTAAATTGCTCGCTTTGTCGCCAGTAATATAAATATATATGTACGTATGTACCATACCAGCGCAGAAAACAGACGTCGTAGCGCCGGCAACGGGAAGGGACAATCGACCGCGAAGCAAGCGTTCCCAGTTCCCCAGCCTTTAGTCGCGTATTGGCCACCGCGCACTGCACGTCGGGAGCTGTTCGTATCCGAACGAACGAAAGACCGAACGAAGCTTCTTCTCTGTTCTATTGGCAGATACGAAGAAAACGTGCGCGCGCGAGATAGATAGATAGATAGAGAGAGGGAGGGGGAGAGAGAGAGGGGAACATTGGCAAAAGAAAGAAGAGCGAAAGAAGGAGGCTTAAGGATCGAATTTAAAATAGAAGAAGAAAAGTCGCGACTCTACGAGGTGAGTACCAATTTGTTCGCTATACACGACGTACGTTTACGATTAGATTTGTCAAGTGTTTTATCGGCGCGTATACGCAAGTAACGGGGAAGATGGGAAATTTCTTTGGAATTAAAAACAATTTAGAAATGAATCGATGCGACGGATACACGAAGGTACGGTCCTGTGTGCCGTTGACTTTTCGACGATCGATCCTTCCGTCGTCGTCTCGTTATCTCTCGCATAGAATCGGTCAAAGGAGCAGATTTCGGGTTTTTAGTCTCGAGTACGGATGTCAGAAATCGATCGCGAGTTGAAACTCGACTATGTGTTGTCCGTTGAAAGTCAGACATGGCAAATCGCGTTTCAAACGAAGCTTTCCAAGAGACCAAGAAGAACCGCTTTCGAGAACAGTCTTTGCCGGAGGTTCGATGGAACTCGTGTACTCTGTACGTTATGTGAACATTTCGCACTCGTGTGAACACACGATCGATCGTTCAAAAATAGACACTCTGTGTGACAGTGACCTACGCCTACTTCGATATCTCGATGAGGGTAATATACGGCGCTTTAAACGATCGAATTTAATCTAACCTCGAACCTATACCTATTGTATCGTATGCATCGTATATACTAGATATTCATGATTCTTATTCGAAGATTGTGTGAAAATTATTGAAAAAAATATTTAGCACGATTTGTTGTCAAATCGATCCAATGCTTCGTTCGGCCAAATCGTTCAGAATGTATAGTATAGGGTAATATAGGGTAGTATAGGTACTGTATAGTATAGAGTATAGAGTATAGAGTATAAAACGATGGTTTGCTCGGGCTCTCCTCTGTTTCGTTTCCGCTACCTTCTCTGGCCGACGTTATAACACGATTAAATACATTGCGATAGTTGCAAAGTACAACAAAGTATCTTTATGGTTAGCGCGAGTGATTTAATCGTGTAAATGACGTAATATTTGCTACGCCGCACCTGTACGTAAACCGAATGCGTGCCGCTTTGCTTTGTGCGAATTCAATTTTACTCTCTGACCTCTGACCTGGTCGCTCGTGTAACAATGATTTACACGCAGACGAGATCGTCGTTTTACGTTCGAATGAAAAACAAACCGTACGAATAATACGTAGAAATAATACGTAGGAATGGCGTACTTCAAATCCAGAAATATGTTGACGATGTTCACGAGAACATTATAAAAACTGTAAAGATTAAATATGACGCAAAAATTGAAATAATTATTTTGCGATGTCACGTTTTCGAGTAGTGTCGAGTAGATAAATTGCCACGCAAGTACGAGACGCGTGGATTATCTTGTGCCGTTTAGTCGTTGTTGTATCGGCGATTAAACGAGATAACGATGGCCATTGTAAAATTAATCTATTTTAATGTTTTATTTAACATAGGATCGGCGACTAATCCGCGATAATTAGTTTAAGTAGGCGAAACACGACGACGCATCGTTAAAAATGATGGAATAAAGCATCGAACGAAACGATATAATATCGAGCTGCGAGATAATATCGAGCAAGCGTAAAATATACTTTGATTAAATATATCGAGCGGCGGAATAAACCGTCTGACGAATAACTGCTAATAAGTATCTGGTCCTTAATTGCGTATCACGTGACGGACCTGAGCACGCGAATCTCTTATGCAATCGGGCGTAAAGACATTATCTGGATCGTGAATCAGAATCGAACGATTCGAGAAATCTCGTGGTACTCGTTGAACGGCAATCTCGATGCGATCCTTGGCTGCGGGAGACGTGGCGTTAACGACCAGAGGAAAGAAACAGACGATTTCCAAAGATCGAGAACGCGGTCGATTCTCCCTTCCTTTATTCCCTTATTCCGATCGAGAGGAATTGCACGGCACAGCTGCGTGTCGTGATTTAATCGGCGCGCGTTCCTCGAATCGCGAACCCGTTATCGTTCAAGGGTTATTCGTCGATCGTCGAACACCGATTTTAGCGAGACAACTTTTTCATAAGTTAATAAACTACCGTCTTTTGGAACGCGGAATATTCCTTGTTCGCTCGAGTCGGTCCGACGACTTTGGTTGGCTTAGCGGCGTGTACGGTGTAACTGGCCAGCGTTATCGAAGCCGTACTGGAGGAAAAGTCGCGCGTTCTCTACAGCGTACAGTGTAAGCATACGCTCTGTATAGGTGGTAGGCTGCACGAAAGAAGGTGAAAAATCTGCCTGGCATCGTAGAAAGTCAGTGGGCTGCCACGAAGGCGGTTTCAACAACGAAATTATCGTGTCATTAGCCACGATGGTATACCGTGGGCCTCGGGCCTTCTTCGAGACCAGACGTTCGTTACAACTGACGACAATGCGCGGCGCTTTTGCGCGGAGAATTACGCAAACTAACGAACTGCGTTCGATCATCTGGCGATTCGTGCTCATCCGGAGAAGAGAAATTGGTCGAATCAATTGGTAAAATCCTATTCGATGTTTTCTTTTTTTTCCAGAGTGTACGTAAAATGGTGGTGACCGAGTACGAAATCCACGTTCTCAGTTGACAGGCAAGGGGCTCTTTCCAGGAGAAGCGAAGATTGACTAGCACGTTAACCAAAGAAAAGGACAGCAGGCGCAGCCAAATAGACGCGTGTAGCAGTGGTGCGAAGAAGAGGCATAAGAAACAGCAGCTATGGATCCTTATTCGCTGAGGTTAGTCTTGCCGAAGGAAATGTGTTTACACACGCTCGTTAACGATTTATGGATGGAGATAGGTAAATCGAATGCAACGGTCAGAAAGTAAGAAATCGAAGTAACACGAAAATAAATCGAGTAACACGATATAATAACGGCAAGTGCACAGCTTACTTTGTAGTAAATAACCTTGTCGGAGTAAAAAATAATATATCCGTCTAATTCGTCGACCTAGCCCGATCCGTCGCGTGTCAGATACGAGCAGCCGTCAAATTTGCCAACAGGTTTTATCGACAGGTGGCCCGTAGACGTATTTCTTTCGCTTTTTCCCTTTGTCGTGATCGTGTATATGCCTTTCCATCTGCGTTAGGGAACGGTTCTTTCCGCAGCATCTTTCTACAGCAAATGCCTTCTGTGTTCCTCGACGGCATCGTTTCTAGAGGGTATAGACCATTTTGTATGGCCCGCTTGTCAGACGATATTTCTCTCTGATCTAAACTCGATATGGCGCGTTCAGCGTTGTTAACGTCGTCGTTGATGCGCCGCGCTATGCTACTAGTTTTAATATTTTCCTCTTTATGGAATCTGGATTGTCTGGATTGCCTGTATCGTTTCCACGCTAGCGAAATACGCGATCGTTCGGCGAAAGAGGTGCTGAAAATCACGCGTTCCGTTGACTTTGTCGACCGATCGGTTCCTATTTCATAACAGCGAGCAAGAAGGGTAATCGTCGATCGAAAATTCAGAGGATGGCGACATCCTATAGCGAATACGTTATTGTGATTGCTTGGCTGTCCTCGAGCGAGAGAGCCTAATCGAATCTGTTTTCGTTATTCGCGCACGTATAACGGCGATACGACGTACGACGGGAATTTTGGAAAGCGTCCTTCGGGATTCATCGTTCTTTCGACCATCGATCGTGTATTTGAGATTAACGTAATCGTTGTATTCGATCCACTTGGCAATGAAGTGGATGTTATATAAAATTTTGACGGGATGGAGGATGGATGTTTCAGGAGGCCAAGTACAAACGAAAGCACACGAAACTCGTTCGGGGGAATAACAGGAAGACTCGTTCTCCGGTCCGCAGAACCAGTTTTGCCAGCCGATAAATCGCCGATACTCTTGTTTTGAACGCGCGTCAGCAAGACGGATACGTTTAAATCGCTATATCGTTCGTCGTTGTCCTTTCTTCCACAACGTTATCAATGTCGAGTCGCGTTAAAGAGAAAAAAAGAAAAAAAGAAAAAAAAAAAAAGAAAAAAAAAGAGAGAAAAAAAGAAGAACAAAAGACAAGACGCGAGATATTTTCCACGAAGAAAAGTGAATCGTGGATGAGGATGGTGACCGTATCGAACGTGTCAGAAGTGCGCAAAATGGGAAAATTTAATGAAATTATAGACACGAGCAAGTTACATTCATGTTTACGAATCGTCATCTCGATTTTGGAAAACAACTTCTGATCTAACCATGCGTTGGGATCTGGCACCTGGGATCCGGGATCCGGGATCCGGGATCCGGGATTTGGAATCGTGTGTACGGTTTCTGCCAATATAGTTGGTACCTCGAGAGCACGTGTTACATAAACGGACGCAACTGATAGTGGGAACTTGTAAACACAGAACGAAAACCGAAAAACGAAGAACGATCGAGTTAATATTTAAAAGCTAAACGGTCGATCGTTCTCTGACGGAACGATGCGAATGGAATTGCGAATGAAATTATTAATCGTCGATTAATCGTGAAACGCTGACAATAAGCGACGTATCGCTTCTATCGCTGCTGCGATTTAGAAAATACGCGTATACCGGCACGTTCATTTACGAACCACCGGTGGATAGATAAATTACTGTTACCGCGATAATACGTGCATACGTACTAGGCTGAAAGGAAACAAGGCACGAGGATCGACCGCTTTCCGATCACGAATCCAAGCGTCGTGATATCGAGTCAAGGAAATTTTTGCACCGTGCCCTCCAAATGTTTCTTTCGTTCATCTTATCTATCAAGTTCAAACGGCCGACTTACGATCGATCGTGTCACGTAACAAACAAAGAGTCACGATGTCGATAATGAACGGAGTCGATCTAACAATAACTAGGCATGATACGCTCTGTCTGACGTAATCCTTTATATTTGTTCTTCTTACTTTGCTTGGCAAGGCTTGCATTTAAAATATCACGACGCGAAAGAAAGACGAAAGAAGCGCGAAAGGCTATCGCTATCTAGAAGGAAACTAGAGCCGAAATAACGCCAAGCGACGTGATTTGATACCGTTGGACGTGATAAAAAGCTCAGCACCGAGTTATCCAGTGATGACAACTACGCATCGTTGTTTCTTTTCCTATCGAGTATTCAGCCTGGCGTATAAATGTCTCGAATAAATTTGTCCCGTTACTTTCGATTCTCTGGAAATTTCCGTTTGCACGGCTAAGCCGAGTTAGTCGAGTTATACGGGGCCCCGCTAATCTCAAAATTCGCCATCTGTGTTGTTCGTTTGCCTCGTCTCGTAGCCAGGTACGGTCTTATTTACCGCGTTACTTTACGTTTCGACACCCTATGACTAAGGCTAAAGATGTCACCGCTAAAAAATATATATATGCGCGCGGATAATAAATGCCTGGCCTTTCTACGGCATTGCTATTCTTAGAAAAGCTGTCCAACATCTGTCAGGCACAGATATTTTTATTAGAGTTTTAGATATCGATTTATCGATACGTCTGTAAATCCGTATACGATTAGGAGGCTAAGAAATTCCGGCTTTCCAGCTAGCGCCGATAATCTTACAAAGTCATAAGGCGCTTGCTTCAGGGACTGCTTTATAACTGGCTGTGCGGAATAATTTTTATGGCAGCATGTATCGGTACACGCTTGATAAGGATTTAAAGCGTGTTACGGTCGCTGGGAATTTCCGTGCAGAGCCTCGCAGGTAGCTCCGTAGCCTGCGGTAACGCGTATTACGAATCGATCGTATTAAGCCGCCGACTCTGTTAAACACTCGCTCGCAAAGTGAAAATGTACGGACAAGCGATCCGCGTGTTTCTTCCAATCCCCATCGTCAACGTTTCTCGAACGAGCTGTAAGTTCAGACTGTAGTCGGCGTTTTTCGCCAGCCGCGCTCGATTCGCGCTGCGTCTTTTGCGAGCCCAGTGTCTCCGACGATATCGTTGGAACGATCTTTTCTCGTTGAAGCGCGAAGGCGTGCGTACGGGACAAGGTATTTCATCTCGCGCGACTCGTTACACCGAGAGCTTGTTATACCGATGCAAGGAATTAAATAAATTATGAGAACAAGCAGCACCTGATACTTGCGCAAGCATCGTCTTGTCTGATATTAAACGCTTACAACGAATACAGCAATAAGCAACATTTCCGTGGTTGCAAACGCACCACACTATCCATCGGCGTATATGCACATCGGTACGTACGTAATTGTTTCGTTGATAACGCATGCCGTTGCTTTATCGAATACCAGTAGATCGTTAAGCGCAACGTGTTCGTCGTTATACGCTCGTTTGCACTCGTAAGAAATTATCGAGCGGCATTTCACTTGTTTAAACATAGGCGGCCGGCGATAATTTCATTCCGCAAGCTGTTATAATTATCGGAGTGTATATCGGCGATGCGTCGGAAAGTCCGTCTAATGCCCAGTTACTCCGATCGTCGGTCGGTAAGGAACGCGTGCATACCTAGTCTTGTCGTAACTCGTAACGCCTTTTCGAAATCGTTTTCATCGGGAGACAGAATCGAGACAGAGACGCGAACACATCGTACGCTAATTCGCAGGATCGTTTTTACGCGACTTTTTCGCCGATCGATAAATACGCGCGATAAGCGCGCGTAAACGGACGGTACGCGATACAATTTCCGTTTGTCCGTTTGTCTAGCGAAGAAACGATATAATTTTGATATTTCCTGTATCTCGCGCTCAGCAACGAAATTCACGAAAGTGAATACGAATGTACGTTGGATGGACACGATTCGTCCGTCGGTGTCGAGTAATAAAGCGTTCGACTCCGTTGTATTCATCGACGGGGAAATGCTGGAATTTGCTAACGCGCGTTAATTTAACGCCGCTTTTAATTGAGCCGAGTTAAGGCCCGACAGCTTAGTCGCGAAACGCGTTTCCATTTGCAGCGGTCGCTGGTTACACAACGCTCGCATACTGTTTTCGGTTCTCGATTCTCGGTTCTCGGTTCTCGGTTCTCGGTTCTCGGGCGAAAAATAATCCCGCGTCTCGTTACTTTCGCTTGTAAACGAAATATTTCTATTATCGTCGAACGTTGTTTGTCAGAAAGCGGCTTAATTATCGCCACATCTGTGTCGCGTTTAAACGATGCACAAACACGCTTTCTCAATATGTCTCTCGGTCATCGATCGATTTAAGTTGCGGCAACTCGTCGCCGTTGATCGCCAGCTGCTATAAATCTATCCGTACGTAATTACCAGTTCCAGCGATATAAACATCGTGCGTGCACGATAAACGGTGATGCGCGTGATGTCACCGTTGCGAAACACGATCGCCTACAAATTATATATACACACACACGCATATCTACGTAGCTACGCGTGTACAGTTTCGACATTGTTAAGGTTGCACGGAACAGCGGTCAAGCGACAAATTAATCGACCAGCGGGTACGCGTATGCCAGCGAGATAGAGCTACCAAGAAATGGAAACGCTTTATCGCGATCGTGTAAATCGTCGCGCGTAAAGCGTTCGTCTATCCGCCAGGCCGGCTACATTGGCATATTGCCATCCCGGTATATCGCGGTGCACAGCCTTCAGGTTCTTGACGATCGAATAAAGAAGCTAGCTTAATCTCGTAATTGTCGATACGTGTTATAAAAAAATGCATCGACGCGTGCAAAGCTATCGTTTGATCGCCGTGCAACCGTCTTTAATGTTTTAATTAACGTTTTAATCGGCGGACACGATTTCGAGGAAAGGAGAAGAAAAGGAGAAAAGAGGGCTGGACGAGTCGGTGACGGGGGCGCGGGCTCTTTGTGTTTCAGTGTGGAGCGCGAGGCATCGAAGAACATCGAGGAGAACGAGAGAGAACGTTTCAAAGACGCGATCGTATCGAGCAGAAGTCTGAACAAAGGCTTCGTCGAGCCTACTACCATTAAAAATGCCATACACGAGGTATAATATCATCGATATAAACATGGAAATACGATGTGTAATGTATGTCTGGAACAACGACCGATCCAACATCCGATCTGTGATCTATCCTTAGATCGCTTCCTGTATCATTGCCGCGTCTTTCCATATATCGGTAGGACTAGCCATGGCTTATTCGGCTATTTTGATCCCCCACCTTGAGGCCGAGGACGCGGAATTGCACGCAACGCGAGAACAGACATCCTGGATCGGTAAGCAACTTGTTAGACGCGTCGATAACGACGATACAAGGAATAGCGACGACTAAAATTCACTATAATTAAATTTAAAATAACTCAAATTTCAAATAACAGAGTGATTACGTCGAGTCGAGTATAACGCGAGGTTACAGCCGCGAGAGAGGTGAGTAGTCGCCGAACGAAATAATAACTGGCTAAAATAGTAACTGTAACTCGGTTCGCCAGTTTCTATTTCTAATCTCTTGACTAAATTACAGTTCCATTAGCATTTCGCCTAGTCTTTGTTACTTCGTAACGATCGGCGGAACGGTCGTACGCGAAACGTTACGTTCGAATAAGAGCGAGATTTTTTGATCTAGCAGGTTGATCGAATTTAATTTGATCGATCTTAGTTTACACAGAGACGCGGTTCTTTTCTCGACGACTGCAACAACCTCTTTTACGTACAACGTCGGTTGTCCGCGGCAGACATTCGACATTGACGAGAAGCGAATGGCGACGAGTTATTACTAGCAGGTATATCAGCGATTATTAAACGCGATCAATTTTCAGCCAGCGTGGTGGTAGTCAGCACACCTTTGGGTGCCTTGTTAGGAGGATTTCTAATGGAGACGGTGGGAAGATTGCGGACCCTTCAATTCGGCTCCGTCCCCTTCATCGCAGGCTGGATTCTCATAGCGCTGTCGACCAATATCCCGATGATTTTAGTCGGTCGATTGTTGTCCGGGCTAGCCACGGCTCTCGCAACTTCACCAGCTATCGTCTACATCACCGAAGTCGCAAGACCAGAACTTAGAGGATCGATGATATCTTTCGGTCCAACTTTGGCCTCGTTTGGCATGGTGCTTTCGTACTTGAAGGGTGCATACATTCATTGGAGACTGGTGGCCTGGCTGGGCATAATTTATGCCGTCGTGCCAATCATTTTGGTGCAACTGTTCGTCCCGGAATCGCCTGTATGGCTCGTCTCTAAGGGACGATTGGACGATGCGAAGAAATCGTTGGAATGGTAAGGAAAAGCGAATGAAAGCGATCAGTTTTCCGATCTATGTCGGCGGTATTAGTAGCGGTAGTAACGATGGTAGTAGTAGTAGTAGTAGTAGTAGTAGTAGTAGTAGTAGTAATAATAGTAGCAGTAGCGATAGGTGGTGGTGGATAGTGATAACGGTGGAAATCGAGTGGCACGGAAGAGTGCGTTTTGTCGCGTCGCTAATGTCGATAAAGACGGGAGGCTGGCTTATTTTGCTACGCGTACGATGCGAAAACAGATGGAAAACTGATTTTCGCTAGATCGAATACTACTAGACCAGATTCGCTGTACCACGAAGGTAAGCGTTCCGAACGCTGTATCGTATTTGAATCGCAGGCTGTACAAGCACGAGGCGAAGCAAGGCAAGGTGTCCGCCGCGGAGGCACAGTTCAATACGATCGTGAAGGAGAACGAGATTAAATTGAGCGAACAAAGAAAGAGCAAACACGGCGGTGTCTCCACTAAACTCAGGGGATTCTTGAAGCCCACAGGATGGAAACCACTAACGATACTCTTCCTCTTCTTCTCCTTCCAACAGTTTTCCGGCATCTATATCACTCTCTTCTACGCTGTCACCTGGTTCCAAGTAAATAACTATTTCTCCTCGACGTTCACAGCATAGTCAGATCACTGATTCGATTATTATACATGGTGCGTTTCGTGATTAATCGTAATCACTGTCATTCAGGAAGTCGGTTCCGGCGTGGATGCATACATAGCCTCGATTCTAGTTGGTGTAACCCGTTTCCTGTGTTCGATGGTGAATACTTGGCTGCTAAGGCGGTACAAGAGGCGGCTCCTCTGTATAATCTCGTCTTTGGGAATGGCCTTTTGCATGACCGTTTCCGGTTACTACACCTATCTTATTAAGAACGGCGATCGTTCTGGATACTGGGTAAGCCTTCCAAGCTAAATGGTGCATGTATTCTCGAATAATTGTACGACGAAATTGTAAATCATCTTTATCGCGTTGTCTATCTGTTTGCCAGGTTCCTGTTGTATGTCTGTTACTTTACGTTTGCACGTCTATGGTCGGTATGTTGACTATTCCTTGGACCATGACGGCCGAGTTATTCCCTACCGACATCCGAGGAATCGCCCATTCCATCAGTTATTCCATAGCCAACTTGCTGATGTTCGCTGCTCTGCAAAGTTACAGAAGCTTACAAAGCTTCCTTGGTGGTATGTATACGATATTTAACGGAAGCTACGGTCACAGTCGCTAAAGTTTACGCGAGTTATCTAAATCTGAACGAATAAATGTTCACAACCGTTATTATCGGCAACGAACAAATTTTCACCTTTCTCTTTCAGCTCGAACGAAAATTGAATTTTTCTCGGATTAAACACTTTACAAAAGTAACTCTTATTTTTAGCGTCCCCGGCCATCTCTAATTTAGTTGTAGTAATATTTTAACTTTATACAATTGCAATATTTTCAACTCATTGTCGGACGTATGTACGTTTGAAAAGATATAGCTACTGGGCAACTACTAAGAAACGATTTTCTTTAAACACGAAAATGTATTAGGTGTGCACAGAAAAGAAAAAAAAAAAAAAAGAAAAAAAGAAAAAGGTAAAAGAAGAAAGAAAAAAAACACAATTTCATAGAAGCGTATCTCCAAGAGATTATGAAACAGGCAGATGATAGATTTAGCGACTATGGCAATATCTTGTCTGATGAATAATTTATCAGTCTGATACCAAGACCATATATATATATATATATATATATTTATAATATATAGAAATGCTTCGCATCTTTTGCATTCTTTCCGCGAGTGCCATACCGAACAGAGACTCTGTGAGAAAATGCGTTTTTAGTTTGTCGTTTTTAGTATGTCGAATAACATAAAACTGATCTATACAATCGTACGAAAACTCTCGCGTATGTATCTAGGTGGAAATGTTTCTTTTCTAACTCTATTCTCATACATTTTTCATACGATCGTAGGATCCCATGCCGTGCAATGGTTCTTCGCTGGTGTTTCCATAATGGCCGTGGTGTTCGTGTGGCTGTTGCTTCCAGAGACTCACGGCAAGAAGCTTTCGGAGATCGAGGAGTACTTCCAGAATCATTTCCTAGCAGTGGGTGCCGAGGCGAAAACGAAGAAACGGCGAGCACAGAGAAAGCAACAGCGTATCGACAAATCCGCCACGGAACCGTTGAACCCGAAAACCATACAAAACTTGTAGATGCTTTCTTCCGTGTGGCTGGGGGATCGTGGCGAGGAAGAATTCTTAGCTGTATGTACATATAACGTTTCTTCTATACATGACACACGAATTACCGGATTTTTACTTAAAGTTGTTACCTCTGTGAAACACGAAGCGCGAGGATACGAGATCAGATTTTTGCGAAAGCGAAGCTACTTCGATATCGTTGAGGTCAAGATCGAAGATAGATAGAACTTTGCAGAGCTGAGGCAGGAAGACAGAGAGAGACAGAGACAGAGAGAGAGAGAGAGAGAGAGAGAGAGAGAGAGAGAGAGAGAGAGAGAGAGAAAGAGAGAGAATACGAGTATAAATATATTACGAAGCTGTGTAGTTTGATAATTGAGTAGTTCGCTGCGAATTAATTGCGGTAGAACAGAGATCGGCGGAAAGGAGCCGTACGACGAGAGAACGGAAGAGAGAACAGATATATTTCGAGGCTAAACGAAACACGGCCAACGTCTCAGAAACGTTTCGCTCATATATAGGGTGGACGAATGGCCTCGCTTGTTGCTTATTCCAGGAAAATTTGTTAACGTATATTTGTAGACTGATGATATAAACGAATCCAGCGAATCGGTAAATTTCTGCCATCACTGGCCTACGTTTGTTCCGCGATAAGAAGTATAACTTTTTTTAAGAGGCAAACGATAGTATAATACGTTACATACGCGTGAATTCGTGATATACATATAGACGTGTCTGTGTATACAGGTATAGAGACGATGAGACGATTGATGATAATGCGCACGGCATGTACTTGCAGCTGCAAATGATATTGCAGAAGCAGCCAGACGGGAATTCTTTACCAAAAATCTAGCGAACGACTGTACGCGAGACTATAAAACAGTATTATTATACGTTGATCTGATACAGCCTGCCTTTTGCCTTTATAAAGAAATGCATATGGGCGGCCGTAGAGGAGGACGATAGAAACATCCTTGGTTCGGAAACACAGGCCAAGTGCGCGGCCAACTTAAATTTTTTCCTCGCGTCGCGCCGTAGATCGTCTCGCGAAATACCTTATGATCGATCGTTTGCCGTTTTCAGGCAATAGCATAGCATTCCTCTTTTGGAAACTAATTGTTAACAACTTTGCTGTGATTTACCCAATATAGACGAGAAGAAAGTCGCGCAACGAGAGGAAGCAGTATCCTGTTTTGCCTATGGAGCGTATAGTTTCAAATGCCAATATGTACATACATACATAGTATCGAATCGCAGGCGCAGGCGCTGCGTTGTATAAATCACTAACGCCTAACAAATCTATCGGTTTGTTCCAACTGACGGACTTGCTTTCTTTCCAATGGCGCTCATCTACTTAAACTAGATAGCCAAATGTTACGATCGTCCCTTTTTCTACGACCTTTTTGTCCCGTTTGATATTCAAGCTGATATACACATCACTTTTTACCATGCCTTTTTATAAACCATCCGTTTGTCTACCGAATGGCCGAAAATGGACCACTAACCAAACGCACAACACTACCTTTTTATCAGTTTATTAACCGTCGCCAGTTTACGGACATTCTAATCCGGCCGACTAATCCAACATAAGTATTTGTATTAGATGCGATAGCCGCAATCGATGGACACCAGCGTATCTCATAGTATCGGCTGCTCGATACTCGATAAAATCCATGTCCAAGTGTCGATTGGTTTTTTATCGAAATTCAGCTTGTCCGTAAATTGTTGGAAAAGCGAAACTATTACGAGCAAAGATGCAACCAAACGCTCCACGATTATCGTCATTAGTAGAAGGAAAAACGAGCATAGTCTACGATTGAAAAGAATGTGCGCATCAAACGCCAATTTCGCCTAAGAACTTTTCTAAAAACATATATACGTATATCGAAGTTTTTGGTTCGAAAAGAAGTGCCTTTCTTTTTTCTCTCCACTCTTTCATTCATTTTTTCGTAATATAAATATGCGTGAATATGCGAACAGAATAGAAATTTATAAGAATGTACTTTGTATCGTTGTATCTATATAGTACGCTTGTATTCTTCGATTGTACATGTATGTGTAAGTACATATGTACATGTATATACCTACATCTGTATGGCGTATACGTACCATTGCAAAATTTCATAGAATGTTTCTAATAAAATCATATTTTTCGAAACTGCTAAATATCGTAATTTATAACTATATATTCCATTCCATTAATAGCGAAAAGCGAAAAGCGAAAAGCGAAAAGCGAAGAGCGAAGAGCGAAGAGCGAAAAACGAAACGCGAAAACAATCGTCGCAAGTTGTTGGTTATCGCACATTCGAACAGAAATTAATAGCGTAGTTTTTACTTACCGATTTAGATGTGACGTAGATAAATTATTTACGATAAAATTCGACGAATCAATGAAAACTTTCGAAAGCACGTTGATTTCTTACTATGATCGTAACAATAACCATTATTTATACAATTTTCCAAGCACTTTGAAAAACCGCTAATGTCGACCGCGAATGGGATGCAACTGATGAACTTTCGAAGGAATTGTAAATCCCGAAAGCTGATTGGTTCACGTGAATTACGCGCGAATATTGATATTACTACTCGAGTTTGTTCTATTTATACAATATGAAACACGAATGATATGTAACATGACAAATATAATTGAAGATAATCTTTCGAGCAACAAGATATTTTAAGAGAATAGAAATGTACAGAAATATATATACAGAAATATATATATATATACATATATGTATATGTATATATAGATACTTACACGACGCTAAATACTACGTGAGTTGTATAAACGTCACGTGATATTTATGGCGGTTTATATAAAGCTATGCGCAAACAGTACGTGGCTGCACCGCGGGGCGAACCAACGACTGTCGGTTTTTTTGGCTAGATCAAAGATGCCTCGCAGCTCTTCCTTACTTAACGTTAGTTGGTTGGCTCGCGTGGGCTCTACGTCAGGGTACGAGGCAACTCGAGCGAAACGGCTATCGGAACGGTGAAACAGCCTCGCAAGCTCTGTAGTCTGTACATAGCTTAAAGAATACAAATGCAAATATTTTGAAAGTATACGACAATTGGCTTTATTCTGACGCGAATTCGTCAATTAACGAAAGAAAATTAAATACGAGTTTTGAGTTACATGAGTTTCGTAAATGTACACATTCATCTATATAAGATATAAGATCGACATTCGATAATAAAACATAGTCGGACAAAATATCGCAACGAAATAGCAACGTTTATTGTTTATTTACGTCTTTTTGCTGCAGTACATATTGCGTATTAATTCTGTCAATCCTGAGTTTGTTTCATCTATAGGACAGTATTCTATATGTAATGGACTAGTGCATGTCGTCTTATCGCGGACTTTTGTGATTGAAGATCTTTTGGAAAAAGAAAGACGTACAAAAAAAGAGTTAAACTACATATGCTTAATACGGACTGGAAGTATTTTCAAATCTCATTTATTAACAGACGTACGAAGCAATCTACTATTGATCGTTCTCATATAAAATATATTCTCCACTACTAGTAATGTTAGCATATTAAGTATATCGGCGATTCAGAGAATATTTTGTTCCTTATCCTTCTTTTTTTCTCCAACGATTTCCTTCTCACGGAAGAACGCAAGAAAATCCACGGTCGAGGAAATTCCATAGAATGAAAGGTACATCTGTGCGTGCAACAAGTATCAAATTAACACGATAACAGAATTAATAGCCATGTCTGCCTTTCATTTCATTTGGTCGCACTCAAATGAATACCGTACAAAGCGAAGTAGCAGTAGCAGTAGCAGTGATAGTAGTAGTGATAGTAGTAGTAGTAGTAGTAGTAGTAGTAGTAGTAATAGTAGTAGTAGTAGTAGTAGTAGTAGTAGTAGTGGTAGTAGTAGTAGTAGTGTTAGTAGTAGTAGTAGTAGTGGTAGTAGTAGTAGTGGTAGTAGTAGCAGTGGTAGTAGTAGCAGTAGTAGTAGTAGCAGCAGCAGCAGCAGCGGTAGTAGTAGTAGTAACAATAATGATAAAAATAATAATAATAATAATAATAATAATAATAATGTTAATAATATCAAATACCAGAACGACCTCTCTCTCCCTTCGCGCAGAGAAAGGAAAAATTCCTACAATTTGATTTTCAATTATACGCCAATTCGGTTATTAACGCCACGCGTGAAAGAGTATATCCTCTTTACATCGCGACGATTTCCCACGACAGACATAGTATATGCCCGTATGCTTAATCACTTACGTCTAATTGTTTGAAGCAATTAAAGCATGTGTTCGGTTCTAGCATGTATCAAGTTTGATTGCGATGCGCGCTGACATTGAAATTCTTACGACGATTCTTTTTTTAGTTACAACGAAATATGCTTTGCTCTAGCTTTTCGCGTTTCTTTTTTTCTTTTCTTTCCTCTTATTACAGCATCGAGTAATAAAAGCAAAGGTACACAGGACGAACGAGCGAGTTAAGCGTATGGAGTAAATTCATATAGCCTGATATCATCGTCGTGATGCAAACAGAGTGGCAAGGATCTCGATAATGTGTCATAATATATTTATATCTACGTATCGTACACGCATTAGTAAATATAATATAAATCCTGTTGTCGATAATAATGCTCAAAAACTTAACAAAACAAGCTTTCCTCTTTTTCTCTTCTTTATAAACGATCGCGACACCACGCAGTGTCCAGCAGTGCCAAGATCCACGTGTACTCAGCACGACCAACGCTGCAGGCAGTGACGATGAGCTAGCTAATCCGTATTAATTATTACATTAGATTCTATCGTTATTTAATAATATGTATGTGTGTGCGTACATACATACATACATACATACATATGTATATACACACACGCGCGCGCGCGCGCGCGCGCCCACGCACGCACGATCCGCACACACCAGGTCAAACCCTAAATCGTTTGTTTCTTTTTTTTTCATTTTTTAAATAATTACGACAAATGACAAACGAATTACGAAAAGGATATCGATAGACGCAACGTTAAAATATTCATGTTAGATAAATCGGTAATCACACTAAATCCTACACATATGTAACCTTCCATACGTTTCTTCCCTCGAAAATCCGTCCAGGGAATACCGTAAAATGTAAAACGTCGGTAACGATTTCCCGTGAACGAGAAAACTATTCACCCTGCCTGTAATGAAACCGCAAACGGTAAAGACGATTCGCGTCCGTACAATTCGTTTTGCGATTAGCGCAATTTATGAAAATAGACGTGATACATTCTTAGACGATGTCGATGTCGATACATGTATCGATTCACGAAAATGTGGGTTCCACGTGTTCCACACGCGACAATGTCGCGAAACGAGCACGAAGATTATAAATAATTCGATTTCTTTTTCCGTTTTGCATCGTAATAACGAATGAGAAACTTTCACTGTACGTTTTACGCAACATTAGCAAATACAGGAGCTCTCTAGCGCTACTTGCAGACTACAATCGCTTCAACGACGACAGATTTTCCCTTTCCTTTTTACAAGACGATCAAAGACGATCCACGAACAAATTTCGTCCCGACGACACCAAAGGCACCGAGTAAAAAAAATAGTCTGACTTGATTATTGATTATTGATCGATGATTGGATTCGAAACCAATTGCTCTTCTGTCGCGCAATAACGCTTTTGGCACTATTTGGCCACCTATTGGAAAATCAATGCACATTACCGCGTGTCTTGCATCATATCATGGGAATTAGGTGCGAGACACGTCCGCCTACCTCCTAATCTCGAGAAGGCTTATGCGTCAACTTAATTTACGCATAATATTTGTGTCTTTGGAGAAGATTATCAAATTTAGTTAATGCAGTGTCTGTTCCTTTTCTTCGTTTTGATACTTGGATCATTCAGTTTCAATTTCATCGTGAAATTATTCCATTACTTGAACCCACTAGTAAGTAAGAAAAGACGAAAGGTGATACGTATATATTTATATATAATTTTATCCTTATATATAAATAAAACAAAAACGACAATGGCACAGAATATTACTAAACTCGTTATGTTAGCTTTGATTTAGCATTCGTTTAATTATATTGGCAACGTGACGAATAGTTTAAATATTAACGTTAGTTTCGAATATCATTCACCTAATCATCGCTAATCTAGTTTTGCTGATTTCGTCGCATATAATCTCTCATTCACTCTATCGCATTCTCTCTGTTTCTCTCGCAGACTCTGTCTGCTCAAATATCGTTCCTGTTGTTTTCTCGAAAAACTTTCGACCATCTCGTCTGCATCCCCCTTGTGTCATTGTGCGTCCTTGGAAATCTGACTAGCACATGGATTTTTAACAAATATGTTCATGGTTTGTTTTTCAACATCTCGATCTACACGACGCATGTAAGAGAGCTGCTCCCGTGACAATCGTATTACGCACACATGCAAATTATTAAGAAATACGATATTCGCGCGAGCCTTCCCTATGTCGTTAATGCTGAAATGCGAAGAAAATATTTTATATGAAATTTATTCACTCTCACTGTTCGTACAGAACCGATATCAAACATAACGCCTATTCTCAGTTTGAACTTTTTAATCGTGATACCTTTGAGTCTTCACCATTCTCCTAACTTGTCGATTGCAAGGTGCAATACTGTTAGCGATGTTTGTTAATCGGCGAACAAGCGTATAACGTATTTTTATACAATGTCTTTCGGTATCGATATAATTGGCATTCACGTATATTCCGCTTACAAAGTATATATGAGTCTCTCTCTCTCTCTCTCTCGGCAGTGATGTCGCACTGTCTTCTCATACTTTCACTCGCGTCATATCGACGATATTTAGGTCATTGGCATCACATTCCTGTCGAACAACCGTAATCAACTCTACGGGATGCGCAACAATACACTGAGATACATACGTATATATATATATACAATATCCTAACGAGATATCGCGAACAGAATTCAAAGTATATAAAATCGCAAAGTGGACAAGAGGCACGATACTATGGTTTTTCGAGCTTGATAAGATACGAGGAGGTGCAGGCTTTTATTAAAGCTTCTCCCGTTGCTTTTTCCTTTCTTTTTCCCTTCATTCCATTTTCCCATTTTCCCATTTTCCCATTTTCCCATTTTTTCATTTTTCCATTTTTCCATTTTTTCTTAAAATAAGAAACAACGCTGCAACTTAATATCAGGATGTAACGTATCGATAAAAAATACATGTATTATGACTCAAAGAACCTTATGTCTAAAGCGATTCTGTCTTTGAAACAGGCATAGATTTTCGGTAAACGAAACAATACGCGTAAACAACTTGCATACTACCTGTCTTTGTGCAACATCACTGTCAGGAGTTCAGTGTATGCCGTTAATACACCTTGCCGTGAAATCATGCAGATCAGTCTATCATATTGAAAAACATCGACATGTAAACATCGTTTTACTGCTCGATCGTGGCCATCACGGATTGGACTTACTGAGGAAGCTAACCAGCATTCGTTCATGCCTTGCGCTCAAACGGGCAAATCTCTTAAGTATCGCGATCCTAAGCGTCGCGGAGTTTGATGTTAGTTAATTTTTACTATTGCTACGTGGGCTTGCCGGTTGACTGTTTGCTTGTTGCGCGCGTTGTATGTAAATGTTCAAAAGCTTCAGTTTGCTGGTATACAAGCAGCTGAGATGAGGTTTCAATAATTCTTCGCCAACTGCCAAATGTATCGCTACCATACAAAACACAGCGCTTTTACGTACCGCGCTTTCATTATCATCGTACGCCTGTTCAGAAACGTAATAATTAACATTGTACGTTAGAACGAAGAGCAAGATCTTTGTATTCGTCATATATGTACGATATATTATGTCAGCTTACTTTGATGAGACCGGGCATGACTTTCGACAAATGAGGTTCTATAGCATCGCGACCCCAATGTTCCACAACCTTGTGAAGCATCTTTATCGCGCCCATATTCAGGGGATATGGTTCGGTAGTTATTATAGTCGATACTAGGTGAATCACTTGTTCTGGCTTTAGAATCATCGCTATCGTTGCAGCACATTTTTCCGCCATCCAGAGAACCTGCCAAGAGGAACGATATTAACAATAGTCTATACATATATCACGAAACTAATTCACAGACTTACCGGAGATCTTGAATTGCTACTAGTGGAAGAATCTTGTTTCTGGTCGTCTAATTTATACGCGTTAATTACTTTTAAAACCAGCAATTCAGGATAGACGGAAAAACTGTCGACAAGTTCTGGACATTTAAGCATATCGATTAAAGTTTGAAGTACTTCCACCTGCATTTTCTTGCTATCGTTGGTCAAACTATCTAACAACGTTTTGAGCAGCTTTCTAGAAAACCAAGACGTATAATCAGTGTTTTCGTAATCGTAGTAGTAACGAAGAATAGCCGAGTTAATAAATATCGCAATACATACTTAAAATTCTGTTTAATATACAAAGCATCTCCTTCGCGAACATACAATTGAAATTCTTGTAGAGCTGATACTTTTTCTTCGGTTTGTGTCATCTTGGATTGCAACGTTTTAATCATATTATCTAAAACTTCTGGCCTTTTTATCGAGTCGGGCGATGATCCTGCGCGGATTTATTAACATTTGTTAAACGAAGATGAGATACGCGAGTCGATGAATAACCGTCCTATATAAATAATTGTACACGTACCATGGGTTTTGTAACCATTATTTTCCTGAGGTAGGATAAGATCCCCGGCGATCGTATCGCTTGAACCATTAACTGTAATATTAGTCACAGATCGTCCCCTTTGCGTGGGCGAAGAAACAGAAGACGAACGACCCTAATAGACAAAAGAAAAGAAGAAGAAATAAAGAAAAGAGAAGAAAGAAAAGAGTAGAAAGAAACGAGAGGAAAGGGAAGAAAAGAAAAGTAAAGAAAAGAGAAACGAACGGCATGCTGGCACATCTTCTCACGACATAGTATACTTTTAACCACAGTATATCGGCTATTTAATTACCGAGTTGCATAATGTGAGTCCTTCCATCTTTTCCTCGACATCGGCCATATTGCTGATTCCACTGTCTTTGCTGGTAGTTGCTCTTTCTAAACGTTCGAAACCGTAATTTTGTATCTCCGCTGTCGTACGCCTTAAAGATCTGCGGGAAGCGCTTAAAGATTAAAATGACTAACGATAAGGCGATTTATCGAATTAAGGCCGTCACTTACTTATAAACTTCCTCCAAGTTTTCATCCGCATTGTCAATGTCACCTTTACCTTTCGAACGAGCTGGTGAGCTCTGCGCCCTAGGAGGCGGAGTTCCAGGGGACGCTGGATTACTCGAACCCGACGATTTCCTCAAGTGATTTTGCACTAAAGGCAGTGCCGCCTCCTACAAAATACATGTAGTACGTGTATATAATATAATGGCCGTATAATGGTATACATCTGTGTATATGGCATACACCGCCAGATATAATAATACCTGATAATACTTGGGTAATTCGGACAATATCATAGTGACTTTCGGAGGATTCAAATTATACAACGATATAACAGCATTTTGTGCGTGCCTTCTAACATCTTGGCTTTTAACATCGTTCGACCAGTCGAGTAACCTCGCGAGCGCTGTACCAGCAGAGTTAATAAGAGCAGATGGTTCTGCCGTTTCTGCTATTTGCGTGATAAACACGAGTGTGGCTATTTTTACACGAGAATTTGGCGTTTGCGTTGGATCCGTCAAATACCTCATTACAGCCGGCAAAAGCTGCTCTCCGGGGAAGCATTCCCTACGAGTTGGTAGAGATGTAAACAATTGTGTAAAATAACGCAACGGGCATTCGTATTAGCTTGGACATTGTGCCGTATTCGGTCTCACCTAACGACCTCGAGCGTTTTGTGTATCTTCGCTTGTATCGATCCAAGTAAGTCGGTGCCTAATTTATTCAAAAGTCGAGCACACAAAACATAAAGCCAGTCACCGAGATCTTCGCTATGAGTAGCTACTAATTCATTCAGCGTGTCCAAAAATAAACTGAATACTTTCGTGTGAGAATCCATGAACATTTTCGTAAAGATGTCCGTTACTTTGCGCAATTCCGTGGCTGTAAGCGTATTTCCATTTGAAAGAAAATGTTGCAATCCGACCAAACCTTCTTTCCTATCGCCCCAATGTTTATGCGCGCAATTCTCTATGATTTCCTTGATATCCTGCAAGTTAAAGAGTTATTTATCGCGATAATACGTATTCTAAACATGAACGTGTAAAGTAATTAGCGGGTGAAAAGTAGTAAAATTCAGAGTAAACACTTGGTTGGAAAGTTTGGTATTTTCGATAGGGTCCTATATTTCCTCTTTTCACAGAAGAGTATACAACAGTAGAGGTGTATCAGAGGTGGTAGTACGCATATAGTGGAATATGTATGAATAATAAATGGAAACGAATATTAAATTTAACAAACCTTTGGGATAGATTGATCCCACATATCACGATACAGTCTTTGTTGAGAGCCACTCCATGAGAACGACTAATGGGTAGATGGACGATGGACAGATATGGAGAACAGAACGACGCATCGCGTTAGTCCAAACCAAACAAATAGGCCGCAACAAAACCAAAAGAAAAAACCATACATGCGTTATCTACAATGTTGGGATGCTGGAAGCCTGTTTTTCAAGCTTGTGGACTAATTTTACAACTGACCGTCGTCAAATCCAGGAACATGGGATATATATCGAAATACGAATACGCGAATTCACCGGCAGATGAAAATATCTCGAGTAATTTTGTATTTTAGGCAAAATAATAGACAACGCTTATATATAGACGAGCACGCAGCATGATATTCGTGAACTTGCGTATGATCGAAGGCAGATATGGTTAAAGCATCTTCGTATCACGTAATAAATGATGAAATAAATGAAATAAAAGTAAGACTGCAAGCGCCTGTTTTTATTACATATCGATTAGAAAAGCGTTATTTAAATAAACATAAGATAAGAAAGCGTCGTGATAGAGTAAATTTATGAATCATATATATATATATATGATTTATATATATATATTAAAAGCTACTGCACAAGTGACGTTTTTTATAACGTACATCGTTGGTGAAATTTATGTATTCTGTATTGCATATTGTCTGTCACTCTATACGATATACTATACTATCTCTATAATAGTATCGGTACGGTATATCGGATGAAACGATGGTTATTCTGTCTTGTCAGTATAGAATCTATCGCACTGCGTCTACTTACATCGTTCGGTCGCCTAAAGCTGTCCATACTTCGTTCAGAGCATATGCTGCTGGTTTCACTGTCATCGCTGTGATCGCCCTTTCCTCTTGGTGTTCTTGGATAATTGTCAATATTTTCGAAGGTAAGCGCGTCCGCCAACGCTGATTCCGCCTCGCGCGACTGCTGCAGCATCTTTTGTGCCATAACTGGTCTGGATTGAGGCCTGTCCGTCGGAGACATGTGTAAACTTCTTCCCCTATATATTTCGTTTCGCATATGTTTAAATATATATGTCGAAGGTCGTTTATCCGGTTACGGTTAAAACGAAAGAGCGATACGAAGGTAAATATGCCATCATACCGTATTTTGCTGGCGAAACTTCTATCCATTCCAAATCTTTGCGGGCTTGGTTCGCGACTGTTACCGGTACTTCTGATCCCGTGACCGGATAACCGTCTAGGTCTTGCAATCAACGATTCTCCTTCGCGATTGTACGTTGCGTAACTGAGTCTCGAGGACGGTGATCCCGATCTGCTGCTAGCTGTTACGTACAACGTATGAAAATATAATGTATTAGATGCTGTTGATCGTAAAAACAGAATAACAATTATTGGGTATAATTATTATTTCGTACTTTTTTTTTTCTTTTCTTTTCTTTTTTTTTTTTTTTTTTCTTTTTGTACTTACGCTGAGATTGCGAGACTCCGGATACTCTGGTCCTTGTTCTTGCGGTTCTTTCTGGACTAGCAACGGCGGTTGTGTCCGGTGATTTGCTAGGTCGTGCTAAACGAAGAGGAGATGGTGGAATAGGTGGAACTCGTTTAAAGCATACGATAACAGCTAGAATGAAAATTGATTGCCGATGAGACTACTCACGAAGGGACGCTTTCTGTCTGCTCATATTCGCGTACATCATTCTCGCTTTAGCTCTTTGCGCGGCTTGCAAATCAATAGCGCTAGTAGATCTAACGCCCGGAGTTGCACGATCTGAAGACAAGTTGAAAGAAAGATTAGGAAAATGGGGAGTAGGTATGCGAGAGATTAACGCACGATACGCATTAGGTAGAAGAGTGCACATTCTAAGACGCAGTGATGTTTTAAAGCATCGAACGAGAAGGTAAGAATTACAATGACTATCAGTGGGTCTTTGGAGAACTGGAATACCAGACTGACGATAAGACCGTGGCAAGGACGGAGTTCGTCTGAGCGGGCCATGGGGTTGACCCGAAGACTGATGCAAATTTTCCGTACTACCTTCATACGTTTAATGCAAAGGAGAGTCACAAAAGCAGCATGAAAAAAAGTGAGAAGTAGTTTATATACCGCACTGTACGGTTACTTGGGTCTCTGCATTTATCGTACATCTACTACGCCAGTCCCTATTTCTATTCGAAATATCATTTTATAACAACGAGGCAAAGATAAGAAGATATACCTGTGGCGCTGATTACTGGTCTGGATGTTCGAGGACTAACGCTGGCCGATCTCGTCACTACGTTCAGACTGTTGATGCTACCGCTATTGCTAAGGGACATCAACGAGCGTTTATACGCAGTGTCGAGGCTGTTGAGCAATGCCTCTGCTTGTTCCGGAAAATGATCTTTGAATGCCCAATATGACCTGGAAATATTGGAAATGTAACCGGTATTTTGTTTAAAAGCGGAGCGAACATGAACAGAAGCAACGAAGAATATTTACTTCCTAGCAAAGGCTCTTGCTTCCGAATCCGAGTCGGCGATACCTTTCTTGATCGTATCTTGTAAGATGGTCAAGTGTTTCTGTAATATTTGAGTAGGCCATATTTGTAAAATTAGATTTAGATATTCGCACGATGCTCGACGTATGTCTTTGCTCTTGTGACTTAAACAGGATGTGATAATTGGCACGAAACGACTATAATGCGTATTCTGAAGAATAAACCTCACGGCTACGGCTCCAGCTGTTGCCACAACCTGAATGTACAAAATTGTCCATGTAAGTTTTTCTCCGCGTTATCATCGCGCGCGCAAACACACGCACACACACGCGCGCACGCACGCACACACACACTCTCTCCGTTTGATTTTAACGGTGTATCGGCGTTAAATAATTACGTGTCTCACCTTGGCACTATTTTGTATGAGGTTCATTAAGGTGAGTAAGACTGCTTCTCCAAAACTAGCGAATTTATTTTTTAACTGTTGACTAAGAAACGCCAAGGTAATGCACGCCTCCCTTACCACCTGCGACCTAAGATCCGTGCAAGCAACTTCGAAAGATCTTTGCACGCTTTTCAAGTTTTCTAAAAAGTTTTCGTAATTCGTACCACCGGCTATAACGATTGCTCTTAATTTTTTCATCTGTAAGATAATTAAGTTTATGCCATGTGCCGCTAGTTTAGACTGTTTAACGTTAGAACGATATTATCTCGGCACATACACTCTCTGTCCTTTGTTTCCAATCTTTTTTATCGTCACCAACATTTTCTCTTATGATTTTCATCTGCTCTTCGAGATCTTTTGCGGAAAACAGATTTACAGATGGCACATCTTCGAACGCTGTAAGGAAAGTTTCCTCGTCGACGGCACCAGCTTGACCTAAATACAAATACAATACGCCCATGTTAAAATACGTATGTACTAATTTACTAATTTACTAATTTACCAATTTACCAATTTACGAGAAATTTACGAGATTTAATTTAATTTACTAATTTATACACCAGAATATACAAGTTTCGATAGTTGAGAAATCTGGCGCGGGTTTTTTGCAGCTTTGCTCGATCAACTAAAAATCTAAAAATCGAGTATGAATCTTATCCCGCTCCGATAAATCGCATATAAATTATCGATATTGTTGCTACGATAAAAGGTAAAACGATATTTATTTGTAAGTATATTTTTGTTTTACCTCGTGGTAGTGAATACTTTGTGACGGTTCAAAGCGCTGTTAACTCGGCAAATGAGAGCGAGGAAAAAGGCAGTGCATATAAACAGACAAGATGACAGATGTATATAGCCGACTACAAAATTTCGATACGCGTACGCGAACGAAAGGAGATGCGACAACATTGTATAAAGCGTAAGGCGTAAGGGGTTCGAGCGGTGATTAAAAGCGCATAGGTACAACGAGACGAATACGCGTTAGCTGCAACGAATTTGAGATATTTCTGGTTAATCGCGGTGGCTGTTTGGGATTTAAAGGGGAAGAGAGAGAGAGAGAGAGAGAGAGAGAGAGAGAAAAGAGCTAAACTCGTCCAATATCGTCGAGAAATATGGAAAATTTGCGCGAAGAAACCATCATGGTATAGAAAATTAGTAATAGAAAATTAGTAAGTAATGCCAATAAAGTTTTAGATACCTGGTGTCGATTTTACTGACACGTTTCTTTTGACGGTTGTAGCCCTTGGAACCATGGAAGATGTATTACCAGGCTGAGCTGTCATGCAAGCGAATAATTAGCAGTCTCGACAACGAAACGTCGACAGTTTATCGACATTTTGTCGGCGCATGGTTGCAGAAAATATCATTAATATCGCGTGGTGAAATGCCGAGCGGCGACAGGAGAAAGCAAGAGTTGTAACGTTAGCACGCTTCGCACCTGTGCGTTGGTTGCAGGAGGAACACGTGCTTTCGTAACGTTAATCTTATAGATCATCGCATTCATCTGGATTAATCCAAACAAACGTTTATCTTATACACACAGATAAAGCACTCGTAGCACACAAAGCGCTTTAATTTGCATGCTACAACTAACAGATTTCGCTAACGCTTTGATAACTCTACGTATCGGAATAGACCGATTCTGTAAATACGGTAAAATAACTCGATACGCGATATTACGCTTACTACGATAGAAATGTAACTTGTCGCGTCTATAGTTGTTCCGGTTAGGTACACGGGGTTGGCTAAAGAGTTATTTTAGAGTAGACTCGCTTCGAACGCTTAGAACGAAATGATCAAAATATGACGTTTATATTGGAACGTGGTCGATTTACACGGGATGAGAAATAGCGTCGAGTCTATAGAAAACTCGCGTGTGAATGTGCGTGTGCGTGTACGTGTGTGCGCGCGCGCGCGTGTATACCTAGAGCTGAAGATGGAGCTTTCGCAGGACCGAATTGTCCTCTTTTCGGAGGAGCAGCAGCAGCAGCAGCAGCTAACCTTTTCACAGGAGCCGATTTGATCTGTAATATTAACGTTGATCTCGTGTATTAATCGGTTAATAACAACGTTATAAATAACGTTAATAACAATGTAACGCGTAGGTAAACGCGCGTATACTTTGAAACGTTTAAACCGATACTCACCGCTCTGTCCGTTTCATCGGTGGTTTTGCCAACTGAAAGAAATACGTTCGACAATGAGAGAGTTTGGTAAAGTAGGCAAATATATATATATATCTTTTTTTTTTTTTTTTTTTTAAGGCATATAACGAAATTATTCGATTCTACCATGGCGAATATTCGAATGGTCGAATCTATTTATATTTGGATTCGTTTTCTCTTTTTCGCGAAAAGCTTTATATACCTAATCGCGGATATAGCCACGGTGGTTTGTGAACGTCGCAGTGACAGCCTCTTGCTCGAGCACCTGGATGCTTTACGATATTATCCCATTGAAGAATCCATCTGCTACTCGGATCCCACAGCTTTTTATCGATACTGGGATATTTCTTTAAACCCCTGTGCAAGCAGCGATGACCGCTTGACAACAGTATGTCAGTGTGATTCATGGTAATTAAAAAGTCTGGCTTTTATCGAAATCACCGTACGACGCGCAGTTATAGAGGCAACGTTTTGTTAAGTAGAAAGCGTAATTTATCGTTGGACGCAGTTTGAGAAAACACCATCGCGGTACGAAGAGCGTTGGTTATGGCACGATAACTCGATGCGATCTTGCTGCATCCTTTCGCATTTGCATGATATTAATCAAGACTGCACGTACGTACGTAGGTACTGGGAAATCGAGTTTGTCAGAGTTATTAACGAGATAGGTTCGCGCGAAAGACAAAAGATTTCCGCTTCGAGTCTTAGAGAACGACTCGAAACCCGTCGAAATCGTTTCCTCGTTCGCGTTTCTCCTCGCGAGGTTAGAACGAACGAAGTAATCGGCACGAAATAATTGGCGAGTGAAAGTGATTTGCATTATCCGCCGACGAGACAGGCGATTCTCGTTCGACTAATTGCTGATTTTTTAATCGCCACTTTGTAATCACGGAACTCGGATGGACCAACTTTTATCGATGAAACTCTTCGATAGCGTGGCTGTTTCGATCGAAAATAAATTGAAATTTACGATTGATAAAGAGAGAATGTTTATTTCCCGACTTTCACAAAGTTTCTCGTCTAACGTATCGACGCGATTAAAATTGAGCGACGAAAATCGATTCGCTCGGGGGAAGCAACGTCGGCGGTAAATGCCGAATGTCAAATACCAAGTACCGATACGAAACTGTTCCTTTCGACTTTCAAGATGTCAACGTGTCGCCAAAATCGCCTCGCGGTAATCACACTGATTCAAAGTCTTTGAAAATGGAAACTGCAAATCAAATTAGCGAGTACGGAAGAGTAGAAGTTTCAAAGAATATTTCCAAGTTGGCCGAGCGATACGTATCCGCGACGACAGTCTTTCTTTCCTTAGGTAGGTACCAAGCGTCTTCAGCGCACCAACGAGGTAAACGGTAGAAACGGTCGCGCGAAGAACGATCGAAAGAACGTTCCGTTTCGATCCGGTGTTTGGAAACGCGACGGTTCGTTCGATATAACGGTGATCGACGTTTCTCGGGCAAGATGGAAAAGCGTAAAAGCGAAGAAGCAACGATTCCGATATTAAGTCGGTAAGTGGAATGGTAAAAGCGCGTCTCAACGCGCTAGGCGAGAATCTAGATTTGTATTTGATCACAGCCAACGAGTTAATAAGGGCGGCGATAAGGCACGAGAGTCGCGTTCGACATTTTCAACACTGTTTTTTGAACCGCGACCTACGCCGAGAAGACGAGAAGACGGGAAGACGACAAGACGAGAAAACGAGAAGACGAGAAAACGAGAAGACGACGCGGTTGGAAAAAAATTATCGATGAATTGCAGCTCCAAGGATGATTGCGTCACGAACACGATACATAGCAAGTTGCGCGTAATAATCCATTAGCACACACGTGTACAAGCACGCCTTGCTTATTTATGCTTTATTATGCCGATAACGAAAATCGTATAAAGATGCGTAAAGGATTATTTATCTCGCGGGGAAAACGACCTCCGGTGAGACGGAGAAGAAAAGGTAAATCGGCCTTCTCTTCTCGGCACCGTCGACGAGACGAGAAGAAGAAGAAGAAGAAGAAGGAAAAAGTATATAGCTGCGCAAATGTGCATTTGGAAAACGTCGAGCCAAGAAACAAATCAACGCTCAACGATCCAACGAATCTGTTCGCGTGTCTCCGTGGCGAAACGGCTCAGTCACGATGACTATTTTCCAGGACACGACGTATCGTCGATAGTTTCTTCGTATCTTGCTTTTCGTCCAGCAGCGCGCGTCCGTTGGCTGGTCGCGCGGAGAACGCAGAACGAAGGAACGTTTTTCTTGCACTAGCAGCACCGGCTTCCACTACCTTGGTAGAATCGTTATCGCACGGTATCGCGCAGCATCGAATTAGCGTGGTAAACGCGGCAGCCGATAATTCGCGTAAAACGTCTCCTCGTTCGAACGAACGCGATCGAGGCCAACACCGACACTGCGAACTCGCTTGATTCTACGACGAATTAACCGTTCTGGCGACACCAGCTGCGAAACATCGTCGTATCGACGATGTATTTCGTCGCGGTTCACTCCGATCGAGTAAACAAACGCGCAAAGAGAAACTGAAACGATCGTCCTTGCCCATTGTCCGTGAACGGTAGCAACGCGTGTCGCTTAGAACGCGTCACGCTAGTCGCGCGCTGTGCCGCGGCCAGATCGTGTTCGGCTCGTGACACAGAAAAGAAAAAAACACGATCGGATGAACGAGCAGGCGGTCGCGACTTTGCATAAGCTTTCTCGAACAATTCGGCGAGAACCGCTTCGAGAAGATGGATAGACGCTTGGAGAGAGGCGCGTGTCTCGCGTTGTTAAATGGCCACTGGTTTACAAACTGCCGTAAGCGACGCGAGACTGTCGCGAGACTAAAAGTCGGACAGGAGGAAGGGGACCTTCCCCTATCGGGTGCCCCTCGATGGCGGCCAAACCAAGCACAACTATGCATAACATTCGAGAAGCCATCTCTACGTTACGATTACGTTAGACCTTGGAACATTGGCGGACCATCGGACCATCCGATTCTCGGAGCTAATTCTTATTCGCCATTGCGTAGATTTTCGTCGCGGCAAACAATCGCAACGACATTGTCGGAACGTGCAATTGCTAGGGTAAATTTCGACCTCTATTTTTAAGTCGAGGCCGCGTTATCGATCGATTTATCGGAAACTCGACAAGTACAATTAAACGCGCGTGGTATTGGCGGTCGAACGAAGACGAAACAGTCGAGGGAAACGGCCGGATCGATCCGATTGCGAAAGTACCGACAAATTGTCCCGGCTGCAGGTGTGAAACGAGCGACTATGATTAACGCGATTCCGTTCGATTTACAGTCGTTTGAAAATGGACGTCGGTGCGAGTAAGAGACAGGTAAATAAGGTGGGCGAATCTCTGACGAGGGAAACGCGTCGAGGATCCTTCGTGGAAGGTTCAAGCTGCCGAGACGATGCGACAAAAGTTTCCGATAATCTACGCGATCAAGACGAGTCGGTGGCGCATCGGCGTGCGATCGTACCGCGGCACGGAAAGGAAAGTAACGTAAATATACGTGGTATACGGTGTGCGATAGCGTCATCGAGAGTTGGGCAAAAATATGTAAAGTGCCGATGAAGATTTCTATTCGGCGATTAAGAAGCAACAACCTTCAAATTGGTTTCATATGGCTTTAGAAACGTTATCGAGCGCGCACTTGGCCATGTTGGATAATTTCAAGGGAAAAAATTGGGATTTTCCCTCGGGCCGATCGATCGATCCGACCGTGTCCACGTTTTCAGGTACGACGACTCGTTCGAAATATTTGTAACTACGCGAAACGTTACGTGCAACGGTGTAATTGATAGGAAGCGTGGGAACGACCACCACCGTCTCACCTTCTTTTAGAAATTCATCGTGAATCGAGCGCAGAATAAATTACGGATGGAATACGAGACGCAGTCGCGCTGATTTCTTCGGAAATCGTATTTACTATTTGCCGTTGTTGACAGACGTTTCCGTCGTTGCTTGGTGAAAGTAACGTTATTTATTGTTTTTATTTATCAAAGAGATTTACAAGATACGATGCTTCCGTTTTCCCATCGAAGAAAGCTGAATCAAGAGAAAGACGTATCGTTTTCTCATTGTATCGCCAGCTGGTATCGCAGCAGCAGCTACGACGCAAGAGCGGCGGAGAAAAAAGGAAAACGTTAATCGTTGCTAGAGACACGAAGAAAAAGAAGAAAAAGAAGAAAAAGAAGAATCAGCCACGCGAACAACGCGCTTCGAACGCGATAATCCTATCCTCGATATTACATAACGCGTACTCTGCGTTCTAGTATGTACGTTATTGTACATACTGTTTGCATTATCGGATGAAAATATGGTTTCGTCGTGGTTGCAGGCAACTCGTATCGCTTAACCATTCATACTCCGTTAATGTAATTAGTCGGCCGAGCTTTCTGTTTTCTCCCTTAAAAGCGCGTTTTTGCTCCATTCGCTTTATATTGCTTCACCGATATTGCTCGTAGTACAAGAAAGCATGTACAACGAGCGACGAATCTTCCCAGGTAGGACGTTACTTTCAGTTTTCTCGCGTTCCGTAGTCTCCGTCCATCGATGGTGCACGACGTTGCTTGCCACCCGTGGAATCGCCGTTTCTTCCGTCAATAGGCTAAGCGCGAACGTCGTTCCGAGCCCGCGCAGAATGTCAGCGAGAGTCGACGAGAGAGGATAAAAAGGGCATCCGTGCGCCATCCAGCGCTTAATACCTCACTAGCGAAGAGAGAAGAGAGAAGAGAGAAGAGAGTGCACGGTAAAGATAAATCTTTGTTACCACCCTACCTTTCGCTTCTCCCGTATACTCTACACGCGTCTCGCGCGCTGCCCTCGGGGTATAAGGTCGCGCGATACGAAAGCGAGTCGAAGCTGAACGACGTGGGTGCTAAATACGATCGAACGGTAAAGGGTAGGGTGAGTGATCTCTGTCCCGAGAAAGCAACCGGTGCCGCAGAAATGCGCCTTGCAGAGACATTTTTACGTCGTAGCTGGCAGAGGAGAAACGTCCTTCCTAACTGATCTTAGCTGATCTCGCACGATCTTGGACGATCTTGGACGATCGATCGGACGGGCCATTAAATCGTTTCCGATCGAAGAATATAAAAACGCTATAAAACGTGACGACGTGTCACGCGTCGCGTACTTACTCCCAAGGATTCTACTACTAGCACTACCACTACTGGTACTACCATTAATAGTACTATAATTAGCAATACCTGCAAATTCCGTACGGCCGAAAAAGATATCGACGTGGTCGCGTGACAAGAGCAACTCGGCTCGGATATAATCGGATCGGAATAATGGGAAAAATATTTTCTTCGGCCAGGTGCGTTCCTTTCATTTTCTGGAAAAAGCGGAATAGCGAGTTTCGCCGAGTTGCAGAAGGGAAGAATCGTCCAACGATGAGGATGAAAATGATGGATAGCGACTGGCAGACGAAAAAACGAGACAGGAAATCGTTCGTGGTAATTTCGTGTTCTATTAATATATCTGAAATCAAGCGAAGAACCGTAATTCCCCTGCCAAGCCCATGTATGACCTAATCGCGATCGAGCGTCGGAGAAGAAGAAACGTATTTCGTCTTTAAACGCGGATGCATTGTTGTATCGTAAATGCTTTTTACAAACTGCTGATCGCAAAGTATGCTTGGCATACTGGACGTTGGATATAGCCGCGAGGATGTATCGTTATCGTTATCGTTACGCAAGACAGGGGCAACGATTATTAATTATGCTCAGTTTTTTTCCTCTTTTCTTTTTTCTCCATTGCATCGACAGCTTTGAAACTAACACGTCGAGTATTCGGTTGCTGGCGACGCGTAATATTTGCGATCGAAATTCGAATACCCTGACAGTAGCCGGTTACAACGTTGCAAGGTCGTTTGTTTGAAGAAAAAAAGAAGGCAGGACAGCTTTGGCACGGTATGAATTACGGACAACGTTTGAAACAATACACCGCCGATATTGCAAAGTATCGCAGCGTGCCTGTCGGTGTATGTAATGTTATGTAACATGTTGGAATCAGTAATATCGTTAGTCCGTTGGTCGGTGATGGAAACGATCACCTTTATGCGAAATTGCGATAGACTTTGCCTGTCCGCGGAGCTTGCGATCCGGCTGTTGGAGGGAAAAACGCGTGGCACGTTCCTTTCGCGAACTGCGTTCAGATACGCGATCCCTTGATCGTCTCGAGCGTCGTTCCTCTTTTTATTTGCATTGTCGGAGATATTACGCCCACGTTTGCGGGAGAAATCAATCTGGAGAAACAAGTTGTCGAGCAAACTGTTACGTACAGCGGGAAAAAAGAAACGTGCACATCGGTTAGGACGAAACCACAAGTTGGAGGAAAAAACGCGACACGTAATTAAATTCAAATAGACCATGTTTTACCGTGCTGAATCGAGCGAATATTCTTATCGCGTCGAAGAACAAGCGGTCCTTGTTAAATATTCATCCTGTGTATCGGGTAAGGTGAACAATGCAGAAGAGAGGCCGGTGGCAGTGTGCGCGTACGCGTACGCGTAAGACCGAGCAAGAGGCGAGGAAAGAAAAAACGAAGGTTGTCGGCGTTCTCGAATGCGAAGGTATTCCAACGCGATAGCGTTCATGGCTGCGGGATGGCAGCACGATACAGCTTGAATAATATAACGGAGGTGACGCGCGTGGCATCGGTTTTTATGCCTTTGCCGACTTAATTTGCCTGGTGAGAATACCTGGTGAGAAGGAAATTCGTCGAATTTACTCACCGTCCGAGGACATGGCTAGAGGCAGCAAGTCGCCAGCGGCTTTCAGCTGATCGAATTTTTCTATCAGCAACAGCAATCTGCAACGCAAGATCGAACGTATTTGGCTGGTTGGAATACGCGCAATTACAGATACTATTCTTCTAATTAAACCGTAAAATATAACGGATAAAGTAATTAGCAAGCTTCGAGGTGAACGATTGGAAATGGTCGACGGTGAAGTTGTTTCATCTAATTTAAAAGAAAGTAACGTTTAACGAAAGAAACGTTGCCGGCGATCGATTTCGCTTTTTCACTCACTTAGCTTGCGGTACATTGTGCTTTCTCTGTAAATCCACTCGCAATCTTTCACCAACGTGTCTGTAGATATCCGCCAATGTGTTTAAAGCAGTTTCTCGCACTTTTTCGGATGGATCCGATAATAATTTCACGATACTTGGAATCACTCCGGACAGTATCATTTCATCGGCGCCGTGCCTGCAAAAAGATTTATCGTTATAAAGATCGAACGAGCGATTTCAAGCTGTAGGAAAATGTTTCTTTCGTTTTCTAGTAATTTGTCGCAGTTTCTTACTCGTTCAACGTCGTGGTCAGTAGAATCAGAGCTTCCTCTCGTAACTTTGCATTTTTGTGACTAAAGGCCGGTCGCAGTCTGTCCAAAAGTTGTTGAGGAGACATACACCCTTTCTCCATTATTTTGAGAAGCACCAGTTGCGCCTTTTCCCGTGTCGCATCCTTGCTGTCACCTGTCGCAATACGCATATCGTTCATATTCTTAATCGCGTCTCTCGCTATCTAAACGATAATACCACGTCTGGCCACGATCAACGACTCGAACCAAGTCTACGGAACCAAGCGCAGCTAACTCGAGTGGGATTTCGGTAAGCAGCGAAACAATGTCCGATAGCGATGAGTTCAGTTTCCGTTATCAACGATAATTTACGCGTTTAACGACAAATGGCTAGAAGAAGGTTGGAGACACCTACCTAGTCTGTCTATCGTTGGCTGAATAATAGTGGAAATGTAAGGCTTGAAGTCGTGACCCATTCGATCCGCGAGAAACGTGAGGATTTCTAAACCATTCTGCACGACCTGCAACAACACAATCAAAGGATCGTTTTAACATCTATGGCAGATATATCGACCATTAGAGAATTTCTAGCCGACCGAGCTATCGAGGCGATCGGGCTGCGCCGGCTAATTTACTCGACATAGAGGACGTTTATACGCGGTACTGTGACGAGAGATTAATTAACGACTCGGCGAGAAAACTCGTACACGGGAAACCAGTTTCAGTTTGTCCAACTGCTACTGGTACATCGAACGCCAACCGATCGAAATAGCAAAGCGTCGATGGTTACATTAAATCGAGGCGAATCGAGGTTGACAAAATAAAAGAAAGAAAGAAAGAAAGAAAGAAAGAAAGAAAAAGGAATGAAAAGAGATACGCGTTCAATTAAAAAACATCGTTTAGTAGCATCGTTTGTTGTAATTATTTTCAAGATCGGTGATTCAAGGGGATTCAAAGTTTTGCTTCGATAAACGCGCCGGGTTTACGTTGCATCAGAGGGCTCAGGGTATATCGATCCACGCAAGATAAACTCTGCTTCCCCGAGAGTCACAAAATCCTAGACCCCTCGCACTTTCCCTCTTGCTCGTAATTATACTTGGTCTACCGCGAGCTCTCCACCTGCAACCTCGTAACGATTACTTCGCGGCATTTGTTCGCGCCTCTCTTCGTTTTTCCTACCTCTGCGCTTTCCATCGCGCGGAAACATAATCGCGGACGTTTGAGCGAATTACACGCATTCCATATATTCGCCGAGTGTTGACCGTAAAACGTGCACGCTATCGACGCTTAAAGAACCGAGGAGAGATTCGCGATTATTCTCGTAATCGAATCTAAAGCTCTAAAGCGACTCTATATTCTCTTTTCCTTTTCTTTTCCTCAATTTGCTGTTCAAATACGAGGGCGAAAATGTGAAACACGACGAGTCGGATCTGAACAGCTTCGTGCGTAACATAGTTTTTCAACGGGGGAGTTCAAAGTGGAAATTTACCAGAGGAGAGAAAGTAAAATACGACTCGTAGCCTCGTATCGTTCGTATTGTTCGCCGTGTATACGACCGGCGTATATAGCAAGTGGAAGAAATGCAGCGATAGGAGAAAGAAAGGAGGAACGCGACAGCAATGAATTGGTCGTACGTAGCGTGGAGGAAATGTGTCGCGTATTGGAGGACGAAGGTTGGATTCGAGGGTGAACGAACTGCTCCTGCGGGAGGAGGACGAGTAAATCGATATAGAAAGTGCAAGTGTAGGCTAGCGTTCGGTGCGTTTATCGCGGTAGAACCCTTGCGAGTAAAGGCCGGTTAGGAATATCGCTCGATAGACGATGTAGCAGGCGGAGCAGCAGCGGCGGCCACGGCGATGTCCGTCCGATCGGCAATCGGCGATCGGCATCGGCAATACTCCGGTCGGGTGGAACCCGATGTCTCAAGTGCACACGGCCAATCCAATGTCACTGTCTGCAAAAGCGTACATTACTCGGCGACAGTTTAAATACGTTTAACGAACCGCTATACATAGACGTATAAACCTATTTTAGAGTCGCGGGGTAAACGTTCTCTCAGGGCTGTCGTCTGGCTGTGACATCATTGCTCGCTTTCGTTTCTCTTTCTGTCTTAACTTTTATATAATTAGCACACGGTTTAATCGTTAACAGCCTGGGCAGAACGCGCCAGCTCCAACCTGGTTAATCGCTATTGCAATAGCAATTACTATTATTATAGCGATATCGCGTATACAGAGCGCAGGCATAATTGTTATATCTTATGTACCATTTTTCGAAAGCGATCTTAGGAAAGAAAGCCGATAGAGCGCAACTTTCGAACGATAATGGGCAAAGTTTTAGCAAAGGAGAACGCGAGACTAATTAATAAGACGCGGAGTTAATTACCGATAGATGTTCGGCGAGGTATTTTCAAGAAACAGAGCGGTGGCGATCACAGTTTCGACAGTGTTTTATTCTCCTGGTTACGACAAAGCGATCGTGTCCCTGCTAGCTACATGCTGCGAGCGTACGTTACGATCGAACTCGATCTCTAAAATCGAGGAGAAGAAAGGACTACCGCTATCCGACTATCGTTTCTTCGCTCGCCTATCGAGTAGATCGCGAAGGATAAACAACGAAAGATGGAGAAGGCGCGCGCGCGCGTCAGCGAGTTGTCCGTCTGCTGGCCTTAGTCGTCAAAGTTGGGGGGAGCAGGGCCCGTTAAAACTGGTAAGACCACGTGGGAGGTGGTTGCTCCTTCTTCTTCTTCTTTTGCTGGCAAAAGCGCCGTTCGCGGCGAAATGCTCGTTCGTGCTTTTGTCGCAAAGCAATCGCATTACGAGCGGCAAACAGACCGAGCTATTAAAGAGAATCAAGCAGAAGCTCCATCATCGAGTACAAATTGTCCCTTACCGGGGACGACGAATCGAAGAGAACACGCATGCTGCTTACTATCAGCCGGATGATGATTTCGCCGTTTTGTCGTCGCTCGTTTCTTACCAACCGCTTGTTCTTACAATTGCTTGGGCTGACACTGTGCTTCGTAAAACGAATGCAATTATTATTAATCGTACAACGTGGATCTCGTGTCACGTATCCGCCTGAAGTAGCACGAGAGGGAGAGAGGGAGAGAGGGAGAGAGGGAGGGAGAGAGAGAGAGAGAGAGAGGAGCTGACGTAACAAGTAGAACGAGCGATTACGACCAGACCGTGTTGTTCGGGCAAATGCTTCTTTGGTTGATCCGAGGATTTGTCTAACGGTATAAGAAGACGTTGATTTAATAACGACCAAAATTATGACCAAAACGAGATAATGCGTCGATCGTGTCAATTACGAGAAGTAAGCATCGGTTTCACAAATACCGGTACACGATTTCGAGTTATTACGAGTCCGCACGGTATATACGTATATAGGTATGAATCACGGTGACGCGCATCCTCCAGCCCATCTATTGGCTTTCTGGGAAAGTAGTTTCACATTTTTTAATATCAAAGCGCGTCAATTTGATCTTCTTCGTAGAAAGAAAGAACCCGTGGCTTTCGCAAAACTTTAATTCGATTTAATTTAAAGGTTGATCTATCGACTGTACTCGAGACGCTAGATGTTTCTGTAACAGGATCGTAATGCCGTTCGATAAACGAACGATAAAATAACGATCCTTATAAACCACGAGGATTAGTTGAAATTGATTTTCCAATTTTTAGAAACCAATACTAGATAATTGTATCGGCGTATCGATGCGCGATGATCCAACATCGTGGAGACACGCGTGTCTGTGTTTGGTGGCGGGGCGCCGGTGCATCCAGTTAGTCGCGTAATTGTCGCTCAGCGGCTATTAATAATTTATGGAATAACAGCCGGCACGAAGGGTAACCCGAGCTTTGCCGCTTTCAATTCCAACCGACGTTATCAAGATGTCTATCGTTTTTACGGCGACCTTTTGCGCGAATTATCGAGAGCGATCAGACGTGGCAGTCTATAGTTATGCGAGTTGCACGAAGTAACGCAGACTAACGCGATAAGCGTAAAAAGCTGATGTCATGCTTCTTTAAATTCAAAAAAGGAAACGTTCGCGGCAGAGGAACGGAACGGTAACGAGAAGAGGAAGAGGGACGACGACGGAGGGACAAACTATGGGCCGCGGTACGCGTTGTCCCGTGTCCTTGACATCGATATACGGTGCACCGTTGTCTTGTAAAAATGGCACGGCTAATCGTAAGATCTTCCATAACAAGACTCGTCGCGATTCTCGATCGCGACAAGATACGAGAGCATCTGGTTTCCTTTGTTCGCAACAACGCTGGTAGACGGCGCGTAAAACTATGGATGGCACGATTTTTCTCGCTTTTCTCATTTTTATGACACTTGCTGACTTTACAGGCTTGCCGCGAAAATTAGCACAATGGCGTGACTTTGCGGCATCTTCCTTCGAAAGGACGCAAAGGGATTCTTTTCGATCGACGTATTTCCCGTTCTCTGTGGAGACGCGACTCGACAGATATCGCGACAAATACTCGTCGTCTGTTCCTCGATTACTTACTCTTACCCACCAACCTTACTTACCTTACCGTTCTGGATCGATACGTTTTCTATTGCCGATTCCAAACTTGGGAACGACCCCTCGTCTAACCTTGTTACCTCTTTCGTAGCAACTACTCGCCGTTTCAACCACTCTTTCGCACGTTCGCTCGATATTCTCGCACCAACGACGCGCACTCGGCAACAAGTGGCGCTGGATAACGATACACGACCGGCTAATGCATTTTCTTCTACTTTTATCTACTTTATCTACTTATTTCTTTTTTCCATGTCGATATCGGGCTCGCGCGTGCAAGCAAAGATTCGCTCAACGGTGCGTCAAGTTGCCAAAATTTCCGTGCAGTCGTTTCTTCCACCTCGTATCTCGTGTCTCTACAACGTTCGGACCATAGTACATCCACCAACGTCGACTCGAGATTTTCCTTCTGTGTATATAGACCAGAGCTAGGAGAAAGACTTACGAGAAGGGCGGTAACAACGCGTAAAACGATAAAAAGCTAATCCAAATATAGAAACGAACGGGCAACTACATTTCTAAATACGCGTGTTTTCCCAAACACGTTTTACCAAGCAAATTTGCTTATTCGTACGTTACGCGCAGAGAAATGTATCGTGCGTACAGTGTACCGGGGATCGATGGTTCGATGGATTATTAAGAAGGAATCTGAATTTGAATCGCAAACAACGATCGCACGTTTGGACGATTACAGGCCGTTTGTCACTGCGAGGAGCAGAGCTTTACTCCGTTCCTTGCATGCAGTCTCGGAGCAGAATGACGCGAGCTTATCGACCTGGTGAAATTTGGCTAGTGTCGATTTTTCAATGTTCGCGTCGTAGACTGTAGTATGCTGACGTCATGCCGCGCCGATTTCCATCGAGAAACTCGGGGAGTCAACTTTTGACCAACGCAACGCTTACGAGTCGTTTGTTTGTTTGTTTGTTCGTTCGTAAGAGGAACTGTTCCGTTCTAGAGTAGAGCCGTTTGTTTCCCTCTTGATCTTCCCACGAGATAAATCCATTCGTAGAAACTCGCCCGGAAATGCTAAGAAAGAATCGAGGAATTTGACTTTGCAACTTTCCCTCGAGTGCCTGTTAATGAGAAAGAATACTCGTGTAACATGCGAAACAAAAATTCCTCTAGCTAATTGCTTCGTACGTAACTTCTCTTCGTGTCGCTCCTATTCATCGGTCACGTTCTTTCATGCTCTTTCATGATCTTTCATGCTATAAAGTATAAGTAGAGATGTTTCAAATATATTATACATAATAATATATAGTTGCGTCTGTAGGTGTATGAATATTCCGAAATTGTTGCAAGTACGTATGTACCTATATAAAATATAAAATGTAAAATGTAAAATGTAAAATGTAAAATGTAAAATGTAAAATGTAAAATGTAAAATGTAAAATGTAAGATATAAGGTGCTTGAAATATACAACTGATAAATATCGATGAAAACAATAGTTGCTAGTTGATATTAATCGATAGAGATAGAGGAACGGTAAGAATGAAAGTGGATGAAAACCGGTCGTGGGAAGAGATCCGAATCAAGTAAATTTAAGCGTGTAGGTTCGATGTTGAGACGCGTTGCAGCGATCGAAATACGTGTTTGTAGCCACGTTCCTCGTTTCAGCTTAAATTTGGCAGAGCAGAGAGATTTAAATCGAAAACTTAAAGCAGAGATTCGGTAACGAAAGTTAGGAAGGGAATTAACTTTAGGTACAACTTTGAAACTGTAACGAAAACATCGACGTTTAGGTAGCCAGATATACTCGTGGATGGTAATACGTGCGTTCTATCGCGTCTTGAACTTGCAGGACAACTGCAAGATGATCGGATACTCGACGAGTAGTACTCGACGGGTACAAATAGTTTCGACGAAACTGCCTACGGCTATGGGTTCCCATCGGTTCGATCGCCTTAACATCGTGTCGATTCGTTGCGCATTTTCCTGTTCGTCGTCCCTTTGCGCATCTTCGCGTTCGCCGTTTCTTCGTCTATTAGCAACGAACGTTCACCGATTGTGAATCCAATAGCTTCGACTAAACGCCGATCGTTCGGCAACATACTCCGTGACACATTGTACGTACATGGCGTGAAAGTTTCTCCTTTATACGTTCTTGGCGGAGAACCAGCCCGAGTTTTGTAGTATCTCGACGAGAAACCAATTTCGTCGTAAATCATCGTTTTCGTTTAAATCCCGCGATGAAAACGATTATCGAACGTAATCGACAATAACTGGTTACAATATCCAAACACGGACAACTAAAATGATATCTTGCCACTGTTGTCAATCGCGCCAAACATTAATACCATAGACGCGAGATCAGATGGAAATCCATGTGTTTTGGATGCAAAATAATAATCGATAATTCTGTAGATGACGAATCAAGCTTGGAGTATTAGAGTGTAATTATCCTTATTACAGTACGTTTGTTATGCCTCATCCATCGTTTTCATATATCTGTATTCCTGTTGACTCTACTATATTTTAATCTTACTTACATCTCACCATATCTCTCGATGCTAGAACGAAATTAAAACACCCGAAATTAATACTCAGCGTAATTGTCAGCATATCTGGACTGTACGGTAAAACGGTGGCTTTGCCGAAATTGCTCCATAAAATGGTAACAAGTAAAGCGAAGCCTTCTTTCCATTTTGTAACTTCCAACTTTGATATTCCTCGAGATATATTGAAATTAAAATGTTTAAACGTCTCCGTTGTTTTTCCCTTTCTATTTTTTTTTTTTTTTTTTTTTTATATTATATTATATTACATTACGTTATAGTATACAGGCTGTTACCAAGTAATAACTAAATATTTTTCATTGAACAAAAAGAAAGAAAATAACGAAACTACGGTTTTCCTCGGCTTCGCGATCGTATATAGTGGAATATATTAGCTAAGGGACAATGGTATATACGTATACTGGTTCGTTCGCCGGATGAATGGAGCATGAATGGAGTTTCTAGCAAGCGGAAGGAATTTATTGGAAACGTCGAGGATCAAAATTGACATTGATAACGCGAGTCAAGCTGTTCCATCTACCAGCGGAAGATTAAGCGATTGAAAGGCCGCGCGGAATCGAATCTTTCGTAGGTTCCTTGTCCGAAGCGAGCTTCGTGCAACAGCTGCCCTCTTCTATCGTACATGTAAAAACCGCGAAAAGTCCTTCCCTTTCGTCTTCATTTTGTCGCAATTCTTCGAATTTCATTTATAAATCAATCACGTTGCCTGTCGCCAGTAGTATCGTCCATTCCCGAGTGTCGAGCGTAGAAAGTTTCGTGTGCAGGCAGAATATATATGTAGGTCGACCAAAATAAAATATACACAAATATGTCTTTGGCCTGAGAGAAAATTCGAAATATGGACGACTATCGTTCCTGCTAATTGCAATTTATTTCTCACGCACGACGATGATTATGCGAATTCTATGGACCGATAGGAGGCTGTTTGGCAATTAACGTTTTCGCATTCTGTCCGATAGTTAGAAATTGTAAATTCCATAAATGAGCAACTCTGTTCGTACCTACATCATCTACGCTCTATACAACAGTCTCGGCGATTTTCTCACCCGGCACACCCCGCTGTACTTTCCACCAACTCGCTTCTTTTCATTAAGAACTTTTTTTTAATCCTATTTATCCTATTCCGTTGCATACAAACACAAAGGTTACGTAGGCTAGAAATGTCCATTAGGCGTATTAGTATGAATTACTCTATCGATATGTAAATGGTAAAAAACTGCCAGATCTCTGTTGCGTGCTCTTGTTTACATAACAAACGATAGACGTTCATTGTCAACGCCAGAAATAACGATACAAGAGTTTGGCAATATGAAAACGTATTACTCGACAACAAACCTCGTGTACGTGATTATACGCTACTTCGCACGCTTTCTTTTTCAAATTAATAAACTATGAAAGAATACGATATACTCTTTAATTGTTAATTATCGCGGCTAAACACCAAACTCGATGATCGTTAAAGTTACGTACCTATGTACTAACATTTAATAACCTTATGCTTTAATGATTACAATGCGTACGAAAAGACTCGTTACCTTGGGGTTGCCGTTGCTTAACCATGGTATAATGTTGTCGATAAACTGTCCGATGTCTTGACACTCGATGCTCTTGGTCGCATCTCCCAAGTAATTCAACAGCAAACTACCAACGTTTAACTTTTTCTTGATGTCAGTCGTTGACAGGAGCGGCATAAAACCGTCCATATCACGCGGATTCACCGCCATGGTGGCCAACACGCACGACGTCTCCACACCTTTGCGAGTCTTTGAACGAAACTAGATTTCACTCGTGTACGTCAAAGCACATAGCTCATCGTGGTTTCATGATGCACGAGAACGAAACACGCGTCTTTCGTCATGTCAACGACGTTCACCACCAAGAACACGTATATCGGCGAGGCGGAACTGTCCGTGCGATTTAAAAGCCATACGCAAAACAGTACTTTTTCCCTGATTCTCTCACACACACGATCGTTGTCGCGCGAGTTACACCGAAATTATGACGCTACGCGAGTGATGTTATTAAACGATATTTCATACAGGATTCCGTGAAACTTTCCACCTTTAAATAAGAAACATCGCTCACGTTTCGCTCGTATTATGCACAAAAGATAATGTAACGTAACGAAAATCATCGGCACCGTGCACGCGACGCCATTTTCATTCCTTAGTGCCGTCTGTCTCTCTCCCTCTTGAACCACACCGACGCCAGTTAGTTCGAGCGGATGCCGCTGTAACTAGCAATAGTTGACCGTTTCAAATATTTTTCGAATATTTTCCCGTTATCAACGTTCCCGGCAACTGTAAGTATTTTTTAATTGTCATCAATTATCAATCGACTAGCTAACCCGCAAGTTTTCCAAAGTCTGTATGCAGAACGTCTACTCTCTGTTTATCATTTGACATTTCCTTTCGCGTGTACCGCAATTTTCCAACCGGCTACTCTAAAAATCTCTATTCCAGCGTAACCATTAACATTTTTCCGCATCTCTCCTTTAACTTTGAATGTCCAAATATTTCTATATTTATATATTTAACTTTTTCTATCTAAATATTCCAGCACTTGAGAGTTATGTCGGACAGTTCGAAACCTGATCGCTATTAATTAATCGTTAAAGAAAGCAACGATAAAAAACGTTAAAGATGCAGCGATCAACGGCATACGTATATACGATGTATCTGAAGGACATGATACATTTGTATTAACATTTAGCTATGTATTTCTGCAACCGCATTTTAATATTCTTAGATGTTGATATATACATAGTTACAATCACATATACAGTATTATATATTTACAGTCATTCTAATAGTATGCGCACGCATTACATGCAATGTCATCTCTCCCATACTTTAGCCAAAAAAATATCTAGTAAAATATTTAGGAGCATGATCGTTATCGACTCGCATCGAAGATGACAATACGATTATGTCAAATTTCGAAGACAATGGTTTCGAATTACAATATAGTATATTTATAATATGTAGTTGAAGGATTTCCCACAACTTGTTCAATAATCTGATTTATACAAAATTATGTAATCATGACCAGTATATTCACAATGCAACAATGGTTAAAAATTTAATGTCTCTTCTATCTTGTTTTTCTTTTTTTCTTCTTTTTATATATAGACAACTAAAACAGTTGAAATTATTGCTTATCAAATTTTATAAATAAAAAGCTAAAAAAATCATCATTTTAAAAAAATATCTTTCTTTAAAAGATATACATTCTTTTACTTTTTGTACAACCTATATACATACATACATACGTACATACATACATACGTGTGTGTGTGTGTGTGTGTGTGTGTGTGTGTGTGTGTGTTTGTATACACATAAATTATAAAATCTTACAATAAAAAAGAGCAACAGCTGTAAACTCGACATGAGATTATCATATTTGCATTTTTAAGCTTTATGGAGTGAAAAAACAAATAACCTTATTGAATCAATATCATTTTATTGTACTTTCCTGCTCGTCTTAAACTGTATTTCATTTATCTTTGGTATAGTCTTCTATATGTGATGAAAAGGCCATTTGTTTGTTTGACCTACTTTACTCGTTCATAGAAAACTTTGTTTTAGTCTTATTTAATATATTACCATGCACTGTTTACACAGAAAATTACGAATTAAAAATAAATAACATCTGCATATATATATATGTCGGAGATGGAGAGACACCGGAGCCTTCCGTCGAAACCGGGGAAAAACCCCTAATATTGTAGTTTGGATTCCACCATAGCCGTAGTTAAACAATCACCGTCCTTCAGCCCGATTGTAATTGCCTACGATCTATGAGAATGATTTTGGATTCGAGGTGACAACCAGTCACCGTACGTAGCCGCGGTCAAGGGACGAACATTTTTCTAACAAAGTCATGAAAAAGTCTATAGCCCTCCATAAAAAGAAATAGTTGTAACGGCACTCGACAGTAAGCATACTAACGGTTTCTGTCTCATGGCTCGTCATAAGCAGACCCTATTCTATGGGTAGGTCGATTGCCGGTTGTCGAGACATATTCGCAAAACATCGGCAGCCAGCCTAATGACCCGTCATAAACTTTAAACCTTAATTAACGAAAATAGGCAAACAGTCTTTTCCGTGAAGGACACTTCCAAAGACTGACCAATTAACAACAACGGCAATTTCCCTCACTCTCCGAACGAAGACTTGTCTCCACGAATATAAAAGACCTGGTGCCGCTAGAGAGTAGAGCAGTTTTTCCTAGACAGCTTCGAGTACGATTTCATCGACTAAGGTATCATTTCGATAGAGTGCTTACATCGCGTGCTAACTGAGAGTACCGCCTAGGCGTTGCCGACGAGTAAAGAATAAAAGAGTCCCGTTGACCGCGGATTCGTTTCGAACCTAAGGTCATTATCACTAGTGCTACGAGTGCCTAATCTTGTTAATAAGTCTGTGCTAATAAACTCTTCATCGTATCACGGCAATGGCTAACCCTAATGAAAATTCATTAAACGGCCCCTCTCCTTAATCCTGACTCCAATCCGACATATATATATATATATATATACACACATATATATACATATGTATGTATCCCTCTTTGTAACCTTTCATAAATTATTCTTTAACGTAATTAGACAATCCAACTCCTTCTAAAAATATCGATATCCAAATATCTTAAGTATAATCTCACTTCGCGATAATTAAAATAGTAGGAATTAGTCTCAAGTCATCGCTGAAATGTTCTTTTTAAATTGTAATTGGATATTTAGTAGTTAAGTAATTGGCATCGAAACTGATTCTTCAGAGTCAGATTGCCTAAATCCGTGTGTGATAATAACTCAAATACATTAATTACGATTTACGTACATATTCTGACAGCTACAAAGTACTTAATGATAAATATTATCTATGTATCTGATTATCAGAATCAAGGAAAGATTCATTGAAAATGTCCTGCTGAGCCTTGACAGATGAACATGTTTAATTACTATTATATGTATTAAAGCTTGGTATGTTAATGTAGCACGCTTGTCAAAGTTGCCAATTTTCTATTTAGAATCATGTCATCTTACCTAAATAATTCTAGTTAGCAATTCAAAGGAGACTATAATTATTACATCTTAAGTTTCGGCTGGCATTTGCTCTTGCATACTTGGCAATATAAAAAACGAATTGCTTATATAGTTGTACTCTTAACGCAGAGAGACAAAGGATTTTCTAATCGGTGGGTCTTTGATAATCGATGGAATAGTTAATTCTCTTCCTCCCTTATACTCACATTTTTTCTTTTATAGTTACTATATCGGTATTTTAACGCGTAAGTATGCGCGAAATGAACGGAGAAATATTTTTAACGCGTGATCATCTAGGATTTGCTAGATATTGTTCCTTTTATTGATTAATATAAGCAAATAAGTTCAATATAACGATATATGTGTACCAATAATTAAAATCAACTATTGGCATGTGATATTTGAAATTTCTATGAGCGCCATATATATACAAATTGTGTATAATTCGAGTGAAATGTAACTGGTGTATATAACAATGTAATGAAGCGATTCGAGTTGCCATGACTTTCTGAAATGGAAGAAAAAGATCCATGCCCGAAAATGAAATCTTCTGTTTCTATTATATATATATATTATATATATATATATATATATATATATATATATATATAATAGAATATATAATAAATATATATATGTATATATGCGTAATAAAAGTGCAGGAACAAATTGCATGCTAATTTTATGTAATGATAAATAAAGCTATCCCTTAGCTAGTTCGTTTCTTTACCATTTTGAACATTTTTTATGGTTGTGTCTTTTCCAACTCGATTAAATTAATAACGTCAAGAAAAGGAGTGCTATTGTTGTTGTTGCAGTTGTTGCAATAACGGACAGACCTCGACTAAAGGCGTTCCTAGAATTTCTTGACATACTTGATTCATGTCGGGTTCCATCATAAGCGAAGAAATCTGATCCTCCGTTAACATTTCCACGCTAATTGTTATGCAATGGAATTAATGAAGATAAAGTAATTCATATGATAAGGTATTTACAAATGGGTTACACGTACCTTGCTAAGCTTTCGCTATCGGATGTTTCCTCGTCCGCATTAAGATAGGTCATTGTTTTTTCTAATGGACTAGGAACTTTCTTCCCTTTCCCTTCCACTTTCTCAGACTTTTCAGATCTCTCCTTGTCTCTCTCTGCTATCTTTGGTTCATTGAAACGTCGTTCCGTAAGGCTAGATATGTTCAACATCATCATTCCATGATTGAGGAATTCTTTCACCCGTTCTCCTGTGCCGGCACTCCATAACATATCAAGGGACTGTCTTCTACTTGAGTTTGCTATGACAATTAATATATATATATATATATATAAGCCGACTAACTTAGTTTAACTCAAATACATTATATTTCTAAAAATATATATATATATATATCGGCAAATTTATTTACCTGAACTACCTCCACTAGCTTCACTGCCAGCTGAACTTCTGGTTATCCAATTAGCTAAACTAGTATCGAGTTTGCTTTTACTTTTCATTGACGGACTCCTTGTTACTTCCGTTTTCTTTTCACTGCTTAGACTAACTTCGTTTCCTTTCGGCATAGCAGGTAATGACTTTTGGGTTACTAATTTCTTTCGACTAGCTGTTTCACTGAACGACTGAATATTTGCACCATTGGTGGGTGGGTTGTTACTTTCTGGAGTCAAGTCCATTGGTAGCGGTTTATAAGGAATTTGATCTTCTTCGTCCGAGTATACTTCGTTATTGTAATATACTTCGTCCGGAGAATTATTTAAACTAATTTCTGTCCATTCCTCCCCGTTTTGTACAGTGTTATTAATGCTTTTTAAATCCACTGGTGTTTGTATTTTCACTCGTTTTTCTATCGGCGAAAGAATATTCGACAAGTCTGACAACCGTGAGGTTGAAGAGCTTGTTTGATTCAGTGTTATGATATGTTTCGTATCAGTTGCTGCAATACTTTTTGGACGGTCTCGTTTGATATATTTCCGCGGTTCTGTGGATGAAACATTCAAGTTACTTAGGCCCAAATATTCGGAAGAAGGCTCTCTATCGATCTGGATAAACATACAATGAAAATCATTAATATACTTATAAGAATCATTTGACGTATCTTATTGGTATGATGAAGTATAATTACTCTTGTAGGCACAGGACATTGTGTACTAGGGCTTATCTTATCAGGAAGGCGCAAGTATTCGTCGCTAGTATAATCTGTACTATCGGGTGATCCAGTAACGCTAGAATCGGTTGGAGTTCCCGCATTGGGCTGTAGAGAAGGTTGGCCAACGGTATCTCTCGAAGATTTATCGAAATCATCTGCTCCATCATACTTTCTAGTCTGTAAATAAGAAATGAAAATTACTATGGTCTGCAAAATGTTATCGCTCGGAAAAGAATTAGTTAACAATTATACCCTATGGATTTCATCGCTGATTTTTTCTAAGTTTCTCAGCGCTTCGGCGTAAGTCATTTTAGCTTCACCCACTGATCTTTCTAATGCACTTACTCTTAACTTTTGCTCTTCCAGCATTTGATTAAAATGCGCTTTCATTTCGTAATATGGCCTATATGATAAATCAATGAATAATTAATAGAGTGTAGTATAGGTTTGGTATAAACTATATGATGAATCAATTGATAATTAATAGAGTTTAATGTATTTTAAAGAGAAGCTTGGTAATTTTATATTACATTTTCTTTGAGTTATATCTAATAAGATAGATCTCACGTGAAGCATGTTTGAATAAAGCGGAACTTTTTGTACAAAAATGCTTATCTATGAAATATTTTATAAAAATATAATTCGTGCATAAATAGGCTGGTAATTTAGAAGAAGAAAACGAAAAAGAAAAAAATCGTCAGAACGGGGTTTGTTCATAGCAAAGACGTAAAATATATATGGCGTAAAAAAATAAAAAAATAATGTCTATCCTACTTACAACATGAGCAAGTTGTGCCTGTAGGCGATACTGTTTATCAGAAGCAAGCTGCGACGTGCACCCATACTGCCAACATGAATACAAACCGAAAGACATAAATATTCTAATATCTATATAAAATCAACGTAAGATAGTAAACAATAGAAACATAAATCATTAAATATACGTATGGGAAGAAAGTAAACAAGAATGTTAAGAGTCATGGAAAAAGAAAACATTATTATTGTACCATTAGATTCTATATATATATAATGTTCAAATTTGGATAATCTAGGGATCGATTCTAAGTCTGAATATATATATATATATACACACACACACACACATATAGAATGTATATAGAATATGTGTATATACATATATATATATATATATATACATATACATATATTAAATATATATTATGTTATTTCTTTTTATTTAATTTTTTAATTAAATTATTTTCTTTTAATTGTACTAAATAAATAAGTAAACGAATAAAAAGATAAATAAATAAATAAAGAAAAAAAAAAATATATATATATATATGTATATTGAATGACTAAATGCGATGCATTCCATGCATTATTAAGTAAGCTAAAGAATCATTCAATATTTAGCTAAATTGTAAGAAGGTGCATCAGGTACACACCTAGATTTAGCAATTGCACGCTTTAGTTCACGTTGTAATCTTTGAACGTCGTGTTCTGCTTTATGATATAGAGCAGTAGTGTGTCTATGCTCTGCTTCCGACAAAGCTCTCTCATGCTCGGATTCATTGACTCTGGCAGTTGCATGATTTAACATCTCCTATATAATAATATAACAACGTTAACTTTCAACACCATAAAATTCGGATCAATAATTTTTCTCAGATAATGTGGAAATTACCTGCCAAGCATGATCAAAACATCTTCCCTCTGTCCTTAATCCTTCTTCGGCTAAGTAAACCATCTCTTTGGCTGCTGCATGCTGGCTATTGGCTCTTTCAAATCTAATTGCAGCCTTTTGTGTTTCGTGTAAAGCCTTAAAGTATGCATTAAATTAGCAATTATAGGATGTACTACGATAGAAAATATTTCTTACTTCTTTCGCTTTAAATCTGGCATCATAATATGGCCTAGATTTTTCAATGCATGCGCCAAGTTTCTTAGCTAAGCTATCAATTTTAACCGTAGATTCACAAAGTAATTCCCTAAAAGTTGCTCTTGCTTCCTGGAAATAAAAACTCATTGAATAATCAGTGGCTGAAACATAGTTTGTGTTTTTGTACACCTTAATTCACTTTGATAAATTGAATAGGAATGAAGTTTCAAGTCACATAGAGTTTCTTTAGACCGTGTTATAAATGACTATAAGACGATCTTTGAAGCTATTATCCATTTACTCGTACCCTTCATAGCAATCACCTCAATGAAATGTAATCACAACCAGTTTCAAAACTTGCTACTAATTTGATCTCCCAAGGAGAAAGATAGTTATTTTAATTGATTATACAATGAAAAGTTAGAGTTATTTGTATAAGAAATATATAGCCTATAAGAGTAATTTTATTATACTTACGTCTAAGTCAACCTCAAGCTTGTTGATATCATCGGTAGCAGTATTCAATCTTTCAAGTTCAATCTGAAATGATCGTTAAATCGTTTATAAGAAAATTAAGCGTGACATTTTACAAAAACTTACATAAAGAACATTATTATGCAAAAATATTGGCAAATATTGGTAAAAGTGATAACGTAGTATCATTGAAACACGCTGTCTAACTTGCAGATTAACCGAAAGACTCGATTTAATAAAGCAACTTTAATAATGGCAAGTGGTTAATCAGGGATGATGATTGAGAAATAGTATAGTATGAGTATTTTGTGATTCTGATAAAAGAAACTTATATTCACGAAAGCGTTAAATCTGCCGTAATAAATAGAAAAGTGTCAAGAATCTGGATGATTAAGGCACGAGTTTTACTAAATATTAGATGCAATTAAATGTTTTAACTGTGGCAACGTGGAAATGTCAATATTATAAGTATGTATCTAGGTTTTGTAGCCTATAAATTATTCTCAGAAAAACGCATCGGTTTACCTGTACTCTAGGATCCACTGCATCGTCAATACGATCGGAATCATCGGCACTCTCTTTCTGCACACGTCCACTCATAATTAAAGGTAAAACTGAATTTTATTTACAATTTTTCATACCACCTGTATCGTCTGCTACATATCAGGTGGCCATGTTGAATGTCAGAGCAACTAACAGTACCGTCCATGTTAAAACGGTCAAGGGCACTTGTAAATTATCTACTGTTCTTTCACAAAACTGTACGATGAAGATATTACGGTGTTTTTTTTAAAAGATTTCAACACTAACTGTCCGACAGTATATGTAGCAGATGATAGAAGAAAGGTTTTCAAAGCCTCGTAAAACGAGGGTATTATTTTCTGTAAAATTGTTCTTCGATACAAGGAAATGCAATGGGAAAGTATATGCTGGTAAAAATAGCTACAAAGATTTGGATTATATTTTAAGGCTGAACATGTATTCTATGTATGATTTATTTGTAAAATGATACAGTTAGTTTGGCTTCGCCGTGTTTGACTATACAAAACATGCCGCCATACAATGGCGAGCCCATGGCTACCCAAGTGATTGGACATGGCGACCACGGTGACGACGAATCGCTGATATCTGCTGATATGTACACATACGCATATACGTATATGTATATCAGTGCGACGAATGTGTTTCGCTACTAGAGGGAGCTAGCTACTCGACAGGCAGACCCGTCCAACTCTCAAACTCTCAAACAGATTTTTTCTCATTCGCATTGGTGGGTTCTGTGTTGTCGGAACAGGTGGATTGCGTTCAGGGAAAGCGGACGATAGTGTAGAAACGTCAATCGCCGAATCACATAATAATTCATCGGTGTCGGTGAGTGAAAACATTCAATTAAACTGGGATCTCGCTGTGTAAAAAGAATCAGCCTATTTTTAATTGTCTCATCGCGTCGCGCCGGTATTTACGAAAAGAAAAAGAAAGAAAGAAGGAAACAGATAAAGACGTTTTTAAACCAGAGACACGGGACTTTCTATTTCGGCATTTTTACGCGGTATAAGCGAATACGAGCGGAGTAGCGAAAGGCGATAGATGGACGAGGATAGATGAAGAACAGAGACAAATGTAAAGGCCTGCTCGTGATCTAGACAACGCTGGCAAATGCAACGTTCCTTTAACAGAAAGGCGATCATAGATCGCGTGCATATTTCTGGTGAAAACATTTTTCCTTTTCGCGCTTTCTGTTTTTCACGTGACTCACGACGATATTTAAGATTTCAAACTACGTCGATTCGCGCTCCTTTGCCTTATGCGTTGTAATTGTTATTCCGCGCATCCTAATTTAACCGATGCTTTTCATTACATACTCCTGCGACGTTAGAAACGTAACACAGACGGCTAACAACTTGTCCGGGAGACAAACAAACTTCACGAATTATATTATCGAAACTCAATTGTATTTGTTAAATTCACAAGTTTTAGGTTGATCACGATTTGCTGAACTCGAAGATAATTCAATATCGTAAACATTGAAAACGGTTTGAACGGATAAATCAAAATTCCGATATCACGTCGTGTATTAACTCAAGGGCACAACAGAAACGGTGCCCTGTGGATACCACGAAACGTCATAAAGACCTCTTACGGCTTTCAGTCGGTTTCACGTTGACGATAGCTGTATCACAGTTAACTTATTTCGTATTCGTACGGCGAATATGTATCTGATGTCACGACAAACGCACGGTACGTACGTGCGGGTTCCCTTTTCGTCGCAACTGATTCGATGAAGTGGTTCCATTGCTTGCACCGAGAGAGATCGTTTGTCGTGCTTATCATTTAATAAATAGACGTATGTATATCGCCGAGCGCAGATAACTTTTCGTATCACACGAACGCCCACTGTCAATCCGTTCGAAATATCACCGCTCTTCAACGCGATTCGGCTTTCCTGCTTTTTCGATTGATCTTGCTCCCAATATTTTGTACTTAACTTTTCAACACGTCGATAGTTTGCAGTTAACCTGAAGGGAACTTAATTTCCTCGCCAACGTGACATTTGCGAGAAGATTGACGACACTCGACTAATTTTCTAAGGGATCACCCGGTGCATAGCCGGAAAGGTTCGAGGCGCATACGTTTCGTAGAATCAGCCAGTGAACGAGGCTCATACCTGTCGTCCGGGAGGACTTGCTTTCAGAGGAGCATTATCCTTTGTCATCGTATTTCTTTTTCTTTAAATACTCTGCCCTCTAAGAGCTAATTCTCTTTCTTTTTTCGTTCTCGCATTAAGGAGTTGGATGTATTTGGTTGCGACATGTACGTACATATACAGAGGAACAGGTTTGTTTTTTTCTTAAATAATGTCTTTGCGAGTCGATTATGTTTGGATACGAGCAGAAAGTATCCTTCTTCGAATGTGTATGTGTATACACATATTCTGAAATTATGACCAGAAATAATAGTCGATCAAAAGCAGCAATCTGGCAACGTGTAACTAATGTAATCGCACTTACGTAAAAGGATTTATAAGCTTACATACAATTTATAAGCATACGTTGATGGTTTTCAGCTGCGCGATTACCGTATTTTTCGTAATTCTGTTAACCATGTTTTACGAAATCGCACTTATCTTTCGATCGTTCGAAAAAATTACGGCCACGACTTGGAACATCACGATGACAATTCGTCAAGAAATGAGAGAGAAAAACGACGGTTACGAGGTGAATCGAGTTGTCGTATCGTGGATGATTGCACTTTTGGCAAACTATCTTTTCCTCGGTAAGTACGCAGGAGAGAGATAAAGCAATAAATTACGAAAGCTTCTTTATCTCCTTCTATCTAGCTGAAAATTTACCGTTATTTCTTTCGAAACGAAGATTCTAACAGATTCGTATGTCATTCTCAGGCAAGAGAAAAATCTTCCTCGAAGCTTCGATAGTAAACGTTTGACGTCTCACGATGTTTTAACCTCTATTCGCAACACGGTTGATAATTTTAATAGACAACGCATCTTACGACGATCCGATGCAAAATAAAGTTACTAGCGGGGCAATTTTGTCATCCTCCGAAACTACGTACTAGCTACGGCACTGTGAGAAAGTCACGGGGCACAGGGTAAGAGAACCGACGACGTTGTCATTGTCGTTTTCGTTTCGCTTTGTCTCCATGTTCCTCGTAACCACGAGTCACGTTGACGTACTTACGCGCTTGTGTACAAATAAACGTGCATTATTTCTATGTAAATGACGCTCCAATAATAACTCGACGATCCGCGAAGACGTGGAACGCATCTGCTATTAATAAAGATAAAGAGACCAGAGTGATGCTCTTTTTCGACAATTCTTTGTTCGGTGGGCAAATAATTGTTTGCGAGAAACTCGTTAGTACTTGCTCATCCGGCGATAGTCTTATTTAATACGCATAGGTTTCTAATTGCATCGTGTCCCACGAGACGCGTCTTGTCGCTGAATAATTATGTACATTTGAACAGTGCAGCCCGAGCTACGTGTCTCGTATGACGATACCGCGGAAATGATTCTTGGATGCAACACAAGGCTGCCGATACTATACCATCGTGTAAGACTATAAAAAGTTTTGTGAACTTTCAATGTCTCGTAAATATATACAGATCTTTTAATTAAATACGGGACTTTTGCGATAAGAATCTTTGTGTCTTTCTACGAATTTCGTGGAACATTTGATCGTTTAACGTTTTACCGATCGTTGTGCTTGTTACTCGTTAATTCTTCTTTGAACTGTTTAGACAATAAAAATATCAATGTATTCGAAGAATTACATACTATGTACAGTTTGCCCGGAACCCTCGTGTACGACAACGAGTTTGAAAGCTCAGTTTACCTGACCTGTCACGAGGCACGGCGTTAGCGCAATAAAAACGGTGGACAGAATAGCTGCCGACGGTCAAGATCACGGTCGAAGGAACCAACTGATTACACGCTGATATATGGGTATTATACAGAACGCGTAATTAATCCATGACCGTGTTTTTCGCGTACACATTCATAAGTGGTACACATTCATTTCTCGTAACGAAACAATATACGAAAAAGATTCTATTCTTTCGGCAGAGAGGGGTGGGGGTGGGGGAGGAAAAGAAACGCGCTGCACCGCACTGATATTCAGAATCGGAGCGTCGCAACGCCCGTTACAAGCGCAGAAATCGTATTCACAGCTTGGCCGTTAACGCGTTAATCGCCCTCTCGACTTCTTTGCGATCGATGCACACGGATTTGTAATTGTATACCACTCTACTACAGGTTGCAACTACGTTCGACCTTTAAGAAATTTCAGGGATTTTCCAACTTCTGAACATGGAAACGAGCCCATACTTTGTAATCTTTTACATTAAGTAAATTAAGTTAATAACTCTATGCGTGTACGAATAACTGTCCTCGCTGAACTGTGCTCGTCTCTCTTCTGATAACCTTCGGTTAAATATCGTTGACGCGCAAATTATATGTCAGGAATCTGTTCTATCTATCTATTCTATATTCCATCCTTTCCTCTTCCGTGATAATCTATGGAGAATCGAAGGCCTGAAACAAAGCCATTTAAATTCTACGGATAGTTGAGTATTCAGCAATTTTTCCGACTAACGTTCTTACAGTTTGTTAACAATTTTATGGGTGAATTAAAATTGTCATCGTGGAAATTGCAATTTTGTGAAAGAGCAAGGAGGAGGAGGAGGAGGAGGAGGAGGAGGAGGAGGAGAGAGATAGGAATATTTGCTGTTACAGAGGTGGACGTAATCGTTATTGATTATCGGTTAAATTCATGTATTTTACATATCAAAACTCCGCGAACACGCATATCGTATTATACATATAATAGATTAATAGCTTTGTATTTGCAGTATTTTATCAGGTGGGCGTACATCGTCGAAGGAATACTTGCGTTCATTTGATCGATATTAAATTGCCAATATCACAATGGAAATTTACTTTTTTAGCATCGAGAGATTTGTTTTATCGTTTAGGGATAAAATTCTTCGTTCGCGATTCTGGATGTTGTCCGCGTATCATGCAAGAAACCTAAAGCTCCTTTTGTAATTAATTTCCGGACTTCCCGGGCATGGTATCAACGATACGCATGGAATGTTTATTCGTCGCCGCTAATGCATATGTATGTCAAGCATAGCGAATCGAGATATACTTTCCCTGCTTTCGCGCGTATCCACCGTCCAAGACGAATTCGCTAGCAATCGAGTATTGTCCGAGGTGGTCAGTAGCGAAACCGGAACTCGAGAAAGTTGCAAAAGGAAGATGGTCGAGTAGAGAAAATTGCTGTACACGAATACGCGCGTGCTAAGATGCGAATGCTAGATATAAATAGATTCGGTAGACGTGTTCGTCGATCGTTTACGGAGAAGAATGCGACGTAAAAAATGACATTCGTGGATGGCAGACGACGAAAACAAAAATTGTGCAATCATCTCTTCGCTATACGATTGTATAATGAACGAGGAGATATGCATATGGAAAAAAAACCGGTTCTCTGTTCTCTGTTCTCTGTTATCGGTGCTGAATCATACTTAAAACTTGTCGACTTGTTTCGTGTTCACGTTCACATCAATTTCACGATGACGTCTATCCAGTACTCGTGCGGTAGGAAAACATTAACAGCTCGTGCATAAGTGGATTTTTCTCTCAACGATACTTTATCTTGCTGTTCTTTCCGTCACGTTACAACGTTGCATCTTTTCGTTGGGAATTCCGCTAATTTGGCATTTAATTAGCACTCGGCAAATAAGATTGAATTTTCTGAGCACCGACTGCCGACTTTGCTTCAAGTTTCAAATATATTTTCAATTTTAACGAACGAAAGTTAAAATGCCGAGGGAAACGTGCGATCATCTTGATTATACGTAAGAATTTCGCAAAGGGAAATTCATTTGTTGCGAGATCCATTCGCGGGCCATTCGCATGGAAAATATTTGTTGCCTGTTGCGCCAAACTGTTCAAGCTACTTTCATTTCGTACGGTCGGCGATTCTGTAATTCAGCGTTATTTTCTCACGCATAGACTATTGCGTTCGCGTTTCTCGTACTTTTAGCTACAAAGAAGCCAAGAGGAGCGCGCTTAACGCAGTTTATTAACTGACGCGTGTTACACAGGCCAGCGAATACAGGCCGGGCATCCTGTCGTAGAGACTCGTCCTAAATTTCCATCTCTCGGTTTCGTGAAACCTCGCAAGTGGACGATCCGGATGTTTTGATTCGGTGAAAAATGAAAGAGTCGGTGCGGCAACGTCCTTCGATCGGTGATATTCGATACGGTATTAGGGTGGATCTCGTGAAAATCGAATGAATCGGGATGGGGATCGATTACGGAAAAAATTCCATCGACCGGGGGGATACAAATGGACGTGTTGTGGCAAGTATAGGCTATCCTTTCCCCTCGATGATTCGCGACAGAAGAGGATAGACGACTATGGTCTCGGTCGTGGCTGGTACCGCCATCCTCTTATCCCTTCTTATTCTATCGAAACGTCTACTATCGGCGATCGACGATCGCGCTTCTCTCTATGTCCTTGTATCTTCCGTCCATGATTAAAGTTTTTCGTCGTTGTTTCGTTCGATCGTTCCAACGGTTATCCGGTAATATTTTCGTTCGTACGCTTTCGTCAATATCGTAACGAGGCTCGTTTGTATTTCAGTAGCGGTTTCCGCGACAGCGACGATAGAAATGGAAAAAGGATAAGATAGAAGTAGAAGAACGATGGAAGATGAACTGTTTCACGGAATATGTGTAATGGCAATCGGTGGTAAATTCGAACGAAAGTAGCGGATGAGGACAAAGGACCGTGGTCTCGACCGTGGCTGGTACCACCACCTATCGAGCCTTCTCGTTCTACCGAATAACGTAGCAGCACCGCAGCGATTCGACTCCCACGACTGGTTCGGCCAGTACAGTCGGTCGAGATCGTTCGCGCTCGGCCCCCTCCGATAGCTCCGAAGTGATCGCTGCTTGCAGGCTTGTTTGCTCGAGTCGTTCGGTTTCATTCGGCTAATCAACGTGCGCGCCGATCAGTTCGCCATGAATCGTCGAACGATTCGCGTTTATTGAGCTTCTCGTCTTTTCCTTTTCCTTCTTTCTTTTTCAATACTTGCCATTTGCTCGTGGGTTCGTCGCTGCTCCTTCTAACTTGTAACTCGTTGGCGAATCGATCTCGATCGTGGGCATGTGTTACGTGCGATTCGTTTAGCTTCTCCGGATACACATACATACGTACATACGTACATACGTACATACGTACATACGTACATACGTAAATACGTACATACGTACATACGTAGATACATACGTAGATACGTAGATACGTGGTGAAGAGAACGCGCAGGGTAAGTTTTCAAAGTTCCGCAAGGACTCACAGCCGCATCCTTTTACACGCTCGGACACGTTTCGCAGTTGGCTGACTCTCTTCCATCTCTTCTATCTCCTCTATCCTTCGAGGCACTTTTGCGCTCTTGTTTATTTAACCGCAACGTGTTAAAGCAGCTATCTCAGCTCATCCTTCGGTTTTGCCTGTATAAATCGTCGCCAATTCGAAAGTGATCGCTCGTGCTTGTACGGGGCGCGTTCCTATCCGCGTAGATCGCAGTTGTCCTTGCGACTTGACGCATCTAAATCGAAACGAATGGAATCATCGATGCTTCTCACACGAAAGAGAAAATACGAAGCACGTTTGCCGTTTCACTTTTCATTGGCCAACATTACGTTCGAATAGCAACGTTCGAAAAGTTTACGACCAAGATTACATTATGCCGTTTGTAAGCAAAGTGGCCAGTACCTTTAAACCTTCTACTTTCTATCGGTGTTGCGCTATTTACTTTGTTGTCTGTTCGTGATTGATCTGCTCTCAACGCGAAATAAATAACACGCGAAACTTTGAAGCCGCGATGCTTCTACGTATGTACGTTGGTGACGCGACAGAATATTCTTATTGAGATCGCGATATCGTTATAATTAATCGTTATACGAATCGTAATATTAATTGGGTCGCGTAGTCTCAATCTTCACAGTCGTACGAGTATTTAGAGGCCGCGAAATGGTTTTGAAAAATTCTGTAACCTAGAGGTTATCGGTAACTTTAATTGTGGATAAGTGGATTTAAAAAACACGTAGATGATCTTTTATGCGTATGCAGACTTACGATTATCGGTGCACAAAAGGCCTGATATGAAAACTAATGTCAGAGGTCGGCGTTCGAAAGAGCAAGTTGCGTTCGAGTTGGAATCGAATCGAAAGATAATGAGTCGAGCGGCGCGTTCGTTAACTTTTTCGACTATAGTCGAGTAACTCTATAAGAGGAGGAAGCGTTTGATGGCGAAGAATTTGCTCGATGACGTTGAGAAACTGGCTGGCGAAGCAGAGTTTGTTCACGCTTGGAAATGTAACCGTGACGATTGTTCGCATTACGCAATGATTTGCAGTTGCCGGGACGACGTTAAATTTCTATCTTCTCTTTTCTTTCTCTTGAACGTGTCGCTCGACCAGGAACTCGTAATACGATATTCGCGCGGCGACCACCGTAATAACGTTCGAGGACGGGGGAAAGAAATATACGTTTAGAGTACACTTAGAGGCAGGTGTAGAGCGAAGAGAGGCGGAGGACGTTGCAAACGAAACCGCGTTTCCCGATCGTTGTCGATCGACGTTGGCGGCATCATCGATTTGCTGGAATAACCGTATTTCTTAGCAGTTACTAGTTTTTAGCGAAAATGTAAGAAACAGGTTTAACTGGGACAATGAGTTTCCGCATTGACATTGGAAAGCAGACAACGACGAAAGATGCATCGTTTCGTTCGATGCCGATAGATCGTCCGCGTTTTCTTTTCTTTTTTTTTCTTTTTTTCTTTCTTTTTTTTTTTCGATAAATCGAATGTAGGTCATGATCGCGATCGTTAATGACACGATTTTTCGCGTAAATGGATCAGCTGAAAATGATCGACGCCGGTAGAAGCGCGAGAGAAAGCATTCTCTAATCGTCCGCATCCGCTGGAAAAATAGTGGCAATTACGGTTAGCCCTGTCGAATGTATGGCTAATCGTGGATCGATGGTGCCACGTAGATTCTTCGGGTAATGACTCGCGAAAGGTGCTTCTAAGTTCTTCGCGTTTCTTCCTTCTTCCCCTTCTTGCGTTCTTCTCTCTCTCTCTCTCTCTCTCTCTCTCTCTCTCTCTCTCTCTCTCTCTTTCTCTCCAGTCTCTGCAATTCGCTTCACGCGCTAACGATTTCGCGTTCGATTTCACACGTTGGTCAAAAATACTTACGACGAATCTTCCGTGTCCGTTTTAAATTAGAAAGTTTCGTGCGACTGCCGATTGCGCGTGAACGTTTCGACGATAAGCAGCAGGGGGCTTAATTGCCGTCCGAATAAGGGGCGAGGATCGAATTAACAACGGCCGTTCAATCGATCGATTCTAGGGATGATGGCCAGGGGACGGTAAAATATATTTGACGTATCGGTGACAGAGTCTCACCTTGAACGTTATGCAATCCGCTATTAACATACGCATAGCTATGTTGGCTGGGGTTAGTTCAGAGAAAAACTACGTTGCGTTGGTTCGTAATCGACTGCGTTGTTTAACTTTAAACGGTGTCAGTGTCTTGGCAAGCGATTAGAAAATTCTACGCAATTGTTTCCTTTGCTGGAACCGGTAGCTTTTTTCTTTTCTCGACAGTGACGATAGCATTACCAAATATTTCGTAATAGTCTTGGCCTGCACAGCGGAAATTAAAGCGTCGAATTAAAGCGTCGAGCAACGTTTTATGCCTTTTAGTAGAGATCGAGCCAAGGCTAGCTAACGGACGTGACTCTGTAGCGTAAGGTTTCGCGTTTCATCTTTCTCCTTTACTTACTTTCTTTGTTTTCATACCGTCGATGTTCTTTCGCTCTCGATGTCGCTTCGGCAACCTTTCTTTTCTTTCTTTGCTTTCCTTCCTTCCGTTCTTGCTCGACGATGCCAATTAATTGGAGTCTAATTCTAACGAGAGAAACGGTGGTAATTTAAAGAAGGAAAAATAGCGTAAAGAGCGCGATCGATCAGAATAAAAGGCAAACAGAGGAAATAGCAGCTCCGCGATACCTGTCCGTTCGGCCGGCCGATTCTATTCAACTTTGACGCTTGACCGATATTGCGAGCTTCTATCGCGTACCTCTTCCTACATACATACCGCGTCTACCAGAGTAACAGAGTCGTCTAACAGAGTAATTACATTGTCTGGTACGAGATCAAGGTGGCAAGCGTCGAACAAAAGGAAAAACTGACCGGGGAAGGGACGGATTCGTTCGCGGCTCGTTCGAGATTGCTGGCGAAAGTTGTTGACGTTACCCGTAGTTGCAGTCTCGAGCTACCACCAACGTTACCTGTTTGTTATTCGCGAGGGGAACTTGTCGATGATCAAACGTTTTAAAAATCCTGCAAAGAAGGAAAAAACAGAGAAGAATGAAAGGTTCGACCGAGCGGCGTCCGTCACGGAGGACGGATTAGGGAAGGTACTGTGCCCGTTGCACAGTTTCTTTAAACTCGATGGACTCGTAATGCGATACTTTGCGAGTAGCGGCGGAACGGTTGTGACTTTCGTATGGCGTAGTATTATTAGCGTACATTTCTCGACGGTGCGTGCATACGGTGGTACACAGGGTTCGAGTGGAATTGAGAAAAGGCTGGATCGACTCGTACACGCCGTCGCAATCTTCGTAAAGAAGCGCCTCTTTGCTAGCAGTGCCACGTGCATTCCTCTATTCGCATTTATGATTTAGCCTGGCTAATATGTATATATATATATATATGTATATTTGACGCATTATCGGCTAACGTTAAGGACACGGAATCGGAGGATTGAAAGAAGAAACGCGAGGCGCGGTGGATACGCGATACGCGATATCGAACGCGCGTGTCGGACGAGGCACGCGCTTGCTTCCGATTTTTTTCGTCCTTCGATCGGATCGGACGGATACGCGGAGCACGAGTCGAGTTTGAAACGGAACACCGGGTAGAGCTGGATGCAAGCTGTCACGCAACAGGTGTTGTACGCACCGGCGATCCAAGTCCACCGGCGGTTTACTACTGGCACGGTCGATTCCGCTTATGAATTTTCACGTAATTTCCGAGTCATGAGAATATACGCGGTTTAAACGTTGTGTAAAAATATGAGTTACAACCGCGTAATTATGAAAGCTTTCTTGCAAACTCTGCACCGTCGAGTGATTGGTAGAACGAGAGGTCTCAGTGAGTGAAACGTATTCGTTCGCGTTGCTCCTTCCCCGGCTAATTGGTAACGCATTGTGTCACCGAGAACGACGGAACCCAGTTCTCATGAGTTGCGAGAGCCGGCGCGGCGTGACGTGTAGGACGACGAATGCGCGCGAGTTGAACGCGATTCCAGAGAAGGACAAAGAAGGTAGTTGCGCGAGTCGGACGGAAAGGGACTATGTCATAGAGTATAGAGCACAGAGCATGGAAGAACACGGAACACACCATTGCCCGGCTTCTATTCCGTTGTACGATACACGGCTCGTACAGGGCTCGTATCGGGCTCATACAGCGAACCACGGCAACAACCGGCGCGCGATACACGCGGACCGGGCAAACGCTTCGATTCGACCTCTTTGTGGCTACGTGGGAGGAATAGGAAGTCGTGCATTAAATCCGAACCTCCACCTTTCAACGCTTAAACGCTTCTCAAATAGAATGTACAGGATACCGGCGCGAACCGGCACGCTCTGCGCACAAAAGCGAGATCGTGATTGCGCTCATTTTTCAGTTAACACACCGAGGAATTCTCCTTCTTTCTCGTTAGCCTCATTCCGCTCGAGTTGCTTCGAAACTAGCCGTTCGTTCGATCGAAACAGACCGCGTTACGAAAGAAAGCAACCCTTGGAAATTTCAGCAGTGGAGTCTGGCTGCACGACGAAACGATCGACTGCCGATAATACCTACTGCTATAGGATATATGATATATACATCGAACCAAAGTTCTTCTTGCGGTTGTTCGAGTTGTTCGAGTAACGCACCGACCCGCGTTTGATCCGATCGAATCGATAGAGTAGTCGCAAAGTGCGAATAGCGTGTCATGTGCGAGATGATGAAACGCGAAAGGATTTAGCCTTCGTGCCCAAGGCTGACTGCTCCAACGGTGAACAATCGTCCGCGCCTTAAGCCGGTTTTACGCGATTTGCCAATCCGTTCGTGGAACGATGTACCGCCGATAGATCTATTCGCTCCTTATCGTTTCTCCCGGCTAGCTATCGTATCCACCGAAATTTGCTAGGGTCGCTGGGAGAAGCGAGTTTGCGATAGAACGCGCTCGCAGAATCCGGCTGACGGGAAACGCTTTCCTCGACCAACGATAAACGGAATATATCGTTACAGAGGATGCATCGGTCTTGATTATTTTACCGTTGCCGATTATTATGTACCGCTGCTGGATCGTATAATCGAAACAATAGCGAAAAGCGTTTTAGTTTTTCCTTTTAACGGAAACAATCTCGAGTTCGCGATAAAGACAGGACAATTTAATAGGGATAATTTTAATAGGGATAATTTTTTTTAACAGGATAATTTTCCAAATGTTTTTTCTTTCTTTTTTTTTTTTTTACAGGTATCGGTGAATAGGTAGGAGAATAAAAGGAACCGACGATATGAGAAACTCAACGTTATTGAAATGGGCGCAGAACTCAGCCAACAGTAAAAATCAAACCAGCAAGAATGGTAAGCGAGTTTCTTTATGACCGCGGCGTGTGCGACGCGGCGTGTACGTACGGTTATGCGTAAGATCAGTGAATTCTATTTGCAGGAACGAATAGGAATTGGATACACCCACCAGATGCGCTCCAAAAAGGCCACATCGCCTACTTAGTCAAGGTACAGTTTACTTTCGTCGCTGTGGAACTCGCAGAACCACGTTACCGCTTTTCCTGCCAATTCGACGAGAAAAGAAACGAAAAAAGAAAGAGACAACGTCCCTTCACCTCTCTGAAATAAGCTTAGCTTTTATAAACTGTATGTTTACATGTACCATATATGATATACGGAGGTTTCGACGATATCATCCAAATCATAATAACCGAGTTTAATAATGCGGCGACGAGGTCGGCTCTGTTGCGAAATTTGCAAATCACAAATAAAAATAAACGTTCGCTCGATATTCGTCCGCGTATTCAAGCTTTCCGGCGAGGTTAATTGAACTTGGAACGATGTCTCCTGCATGATTGTATGATCTGTGGCAAGATGTGGATGACAATTACGATGAACATACGTATACGTACAAACGAACGTGGAGAATGGATAAACTCGGATATTTTTTAGCTGATAACGCACGGCACGAAGATGCGAGGAAATAATTCCAAATGATCCACGGAGAAGAAAGCGAACCAAGATCCGCCGAATAAATATTTTTATCTATCGTCGATGCCGTAACCCGGCAAGGCCGTTGTTCTTGATCTTTTAATAATCGATGATATCCGACAGGACAGGACAGGACAGGACAGGACAGGACAAACATTTGTCCGATTTATTTATCGCGTTTAAAAATTGCATAATTGCCATACCGTGTACTCTTTGCCGCTTGCCACGCCAACTATATTGCACGTATACGCGTGTATGTTTATCGCGATACGAATACACACGCGTTAAGAACGAAACTGGTCAAAGTTGGAAGCGACGAAAAGTTCGTTGTACCTTGAAATTTCGCCGACGAATAAGTTTCGCTATTCTTTCGAGCGAAATGAACGAGCCGTCGCCGCGTATACAGCCTTGTTTCTCAATTACTTTGTATAGTACGGTCTTCGTAAAAGATACCCTTTTTGTCTCTTTACGATTTCAACTCTACAACGAATTCTTTTTTAACGATTCAAACCGAAAGATAAAACGAATTACTAATCGCACGGTTGCTCCGTTTGTCGTGCAATTGACCATTTGTTCTCGACGTCATCCCATGTAAGGTATATATTTGTTATTGCGATTAGAGATGTATATTTGAGTTATTATCGCGAGGCAATGGTTTATCGCAATATAAACGGACAAAGAGAAAAATACATATAAACGAAACGTATAACGCAACGATTATCGCTCGATTGCGCGCTCGATTATCAAGGATTCTCCTTTCTCTGTTTACAAAATAAATTATTTCCGTCGTAATTTGCTTGTTATGCTTTTTAGTATTTGGGCAGCACAGAAGTGGATCAACCTAAAGGCATCGAGGTTGTTAAAGAAGCTATTTGTAAGCTCAAGTTTAATCAACAGTTGAGGAAAAGCGAAGGGACAAAAACACCCAAGGTGGAACTGACCATAAGCATCGACGGAGTTGCAATTCAAGAGCCGAAGACGAAAACATCGGCTAAAGTATCGCACTGTTTCTTATATTTCCTATCGCATCGTTGTCGCGTGAAGCTTGCCAGTTAACGATCCGCTTCTTTTTTAGCGAATTATGCACCAATATCCACTACATAGAATATCGTACTGTGCTGATGACAAAGGCGAGAAAAAGTTCTTCAGCTTTATCGCAAAAGAGGAAGACGCCGAGAGGCATACTTGCTTCGTCTTCGTTAGCGATAAATTAGCCGAAGAGATCACGTTGACGATCGGCCAAGCCTTCGACTTGGCCTACAGGCGGTTCTTAGAAACATCGGGCAAAGATTTGGAAACGCAAAGGCGCTGCATGGTACTGCAGCAAAAAATAAAACGATTGGAACACGAGAATAACGTGTATCGCCAGCGGTTACAGGACATAGCTGCTATCAAAGGATCGGTTGGTGTTCGACGATTAGCCTTTCTTAAAACACAATTTCTGAAAAAAGAAAAAAAAAAAATATCTTCAATATGCAAACAACATATTTTATACTGTATTAGGTTGTATTTTAAAATACAAGTCGTAACGATTCGCGAGAACTTTCTTCCAGGCTGACGTGTCAGCATACTTGTCGCAACACAATCTTCCGGATATTCTGCACGTGCCTGGCGCCACGAACGAAACAACGCAAGTAAATGGATCGGCAAATAAATCTTCCCTTGGTAATATAAATGACAGTAATGGGAATACCTCGAATGGATCGCAGCAACCACCTCCGGTTCCTCCAAGGAGTTTCGAGAAAACGTTCGACGATAACTTTATGGGGTATGTAGAAGTATCTATATAAATGTGAACAAATGGCATGATAAATGTATTTTATAATATTCCACGAATATCTGCCAATTTAATGGTTTCCCATGAAAAGGAGCGAACCTACACCAACACCGTCGGTTGGTACCAAATTGGAAGGGCTGTTGATGGACGAATTCGAGGAGGATTTCAACCCTAGGGCATACGAAACTGCGGCAAATGGTTTGACAAATCATCAATCCAGTCATAACAGTCTTCTAAACGGTCAAGTGTCCTCCAACTCCAACTTTTTCTCACAAAGCAATGGCACTACAAGTCCTCCACCATTATGTAAGTTAATTTCGTCCTATTTCTTGCAGACTAGTTTAGTTATTCTGCATTACGCGAAAGGAAGGACGTTATCTGCGAGCCGTATCTGTTTTTCGTTCGCCTCTTATCCTTTTCATCTTTGTCCCTTCACTCTGTCATTTCGCAGCTCGTTGTTCTTTTATCCTTCACTTTTCGATCGACCTGCCAGTCTACAGTTTCGGATGGCATCCGAACTGTAATGGGCCAAAGACCGCGCCGACATAACCGTCCTACGATTACGAATAAATCGTGTTGCACAGGTGCTGGCTGAAAAATCAATTCGGATTTCGATTCGGATTTTATCCTCTCGATTACGAAACATCCGATCTCTGTTTCTCCTTGTAAACGCTAATATTTTACGTTTATTTAGTGGCCCCACCACCGAAAGCGAAGGATTCCAGACGTCAAAATGGGCTGAAAGAAGATTTATTCGGTAGTATTCCCTTCAATCCCGCACCATCCGTTAACGCAAAAAATGAATTCAATGATCCATTTGAAATGGGCGAATTCGGAGCTACAACGGCGATTTCTAATCCTAGCCAACAAGAATTAGAAAACGCGATTGGTCTTTTAGATAAGAAGCTGCTCGAGATGAAGGTATAACTCGTGACTAACGCATGAAACTGAAATATATATTTAAATATCTTTCATTTTTACCATATTGGTGTTGCAGGATGGTTTTAGTAGAGGTCTGTCAATCGATACTGATGACTTTTCGTTGGAAAGTTTGGATCCGTTGCGAAATTGAATCAAATTCAGAGTTCTTTTGGAAAGAAGAATGCAATTCGTTCGTTATCGTATGTTCGTTCGGAAGCGTGAAGGTCCGGGAAATGAATAGGCAAATTAGGAACATACGTCTTTGCGAAACCAAAATTAGTCAATTACTATTATAATTATGTTAATCGTATATTTATCATAATATTTGATATTTATCATATGCCTACTGGATATCAATAGTAGCTTTAGTCTCGACGCCAAACACTGCAGAGACTTCGTTGTTAGGCATAGGAAAAGCATAGGAAAACAAATGGTATTATAGATACTCGTATAATATCTTTATATATACATATATATTAATACTGTTTGTTTGTTTGTTTGTTTTTTTTTTTTTTTTTTTTTTTTTAATAAAAACATGAATTATTTTAACAGCATATAAGAAAATAGCAATACAAGATATTTGAACAGAATTTCCTACCGCAGTTTATTGTATATCAAGTGTGAAATTTCCGAGTCAAATATTCTACGTCTTTGTTTTTACATGCATAAATGAATCAACCAACCTGCGTGCCTTTTACCAACATTTAATAAACTAAATCGTAAATTAGTCAATTTATAGAGCTAATTCTTGTTGTTAAAGTTATTATTTGTAATGTATAAACCTTACTCTGTGTGTGTGTGTGTGTGTGTGTACACGCGCGTGCGTTTTGGTAAATAATCCATTCCATAGACGAAGTACTCTATCCTTATATACAAGAATGTGAAATTTAAAATTACGAGAGACTGTTGCTTTTAATTTCATTTAAGTAAATATTAAAACATTACAAAACGTTACAAAATTCAATGAAGAAGAATTAGATATATTATTATATATTTTTCTGCGGATATAATTGATTATCTGCGTGCATCTTTCCATCGTGAATTAACAAACAGGAAAATATCGAAACACTAGCTGAAATGATAGTTCGGATCGTTTCTATCGATAGACAATATTGTACATCTAACTGCTAAATTCTTTTTTATCGATTTTTCATACTCTTCTCTTTCTCCTATTGCCCATTATATTCATTTAACATCGTAATATATATACATACATACATACATATATACGAAGGATATAAGAAAAGCGTAAAATGGTATGAGTGTTGTGGAAGGTTTTAGTCGTACAATTTTATAGATACTTATGCGTACGTACGTCGTGCAATCTTCGAGGCAAGAGAAACTGACGTCTGGTACAATAAGAAGAATATCATCAACTATGTACATATGAAATGCTGTTTTATTATTGTTGCTATATTGTTTAAGCACTATCGTTAACAATATAATGCGTAAATAACGTAGCTGAGAAATTCGTTTTATTCAACCCACGGTTATTTAAGTTCTTCAATTCCAATTTCATAGATACTTTCATTCGAATTTCAAATAACTGAACCCGAAGTATCGACAACCCTTCTTTCAATACATCGAATTTTTTTTTATTTTCAATTTGGTACGCATATATTGAACACTAATTTGTCACGTATATGTCTATTATCTCACTATCAGTGAAACACTACTATCGCGAAACCAATTGGAAACTGTGTATGTATAAACGTTACAAAACATTTGTTGCAAACATACGCTTATTGTGAAAACTTGGTGCATAGAATATATATAGCGCGAATAGTGGTTTTATGTATACGATTAGTGTTAAAGACGTTCTCGCTAAATATCGTCTCGCTTATTAATCGAATGAATATGATGCGATATAACGAATGACCGTCGAAATACTTTGACGACGTTTGAAAAGTATACGCTTTCGATAAAAATTTTGCAAGTTGAGTAGTGGATAGTACATTTTCAGATCTGTTTCAAATTTAACCAATACAACATGTATAATAGAAAATAGCCGTATAATAGACGATAGCCGTGTTTCGGTATTATAGCGTTTAGGCATTATAATGTTAACGAGTGCTCGGATACTTTTCTGTGCCGCTGTATTTATATGTACATACATATTTGCAATTGAAAATGCGGAAGGTTGCCGCTTCCGTAAACGTTAGAAGTTGGATGAGCATCGTCTAGTATGCCAACGGAGGTCGGTAACGTCGAATTGCGTGGTTCTTCGTGGCGCGGCGCTATTGTCGTAAACGTGGCGAAGCACGCGCTGCGTCAGTATTTCGCGAGCCTCCATCGCGTATTGTTGCAGTTGGTCGTAGAGGAAGGAGCTGTCCTGTTCGATAGTGAACTGCGGAGTACAATAAAAAAGTGCCTTTCGTCTAAACTAAGGAAGTACGATTGTAAGGATGGCGGACGACAGCCACGAGAATGGCACGAGCAACGGCGACGTTCCCGAGATCGAGCTGATCATCAAGGTGAGTTTATACTACGCGTGGAACGAAGACGAGGAAGGAGGAAGAGATAGGGAAAAAAGGCGATCGTTTCGTGCGCGATATGGGCGTGGATCGAATGACTGGTTTTCTTCCTGTACTTTCTTCTTCTTCCTCCCGATGTTTCTTCCTGTTCTATCCGGTGACGAGGAGTCGCCGTCGAAACGACCGTTTCCGACGAAGATACGCGTGCATCGTTTATGGTTTATGGTATGGAAAATAGAGAAGCTGCTTCGAGTGACCATCGACCGTTTACAAGTAGCGTCGAACCGCTTCTTTTGCCTTTGTTTTCTTCACCCTTTCTACAGTTTAGTCGATTAATTCGCTGATCGACGAGACGTGTCGAAAATCGAACGAATGACAATAAATTGAACTTTGGTACGTTACTGGAATATGGTGGCAGAGCGTGAGATGCGTTATTTCAAAAGCTTTTCGTATTCGTCGATTACTAGTTACAAGTACAAGGGACATCTGCGAATATGGTAAGTATACGAAACCATTTCCTGCGAGGAAACCGACGTAACGCTACGCGAAGAAATACAGACATAAATACATATGTACGAACGGTGATTCTGGTTGGCCGCGTTTTCTACGTCATTGACTCCTCTCTAGAAAAAGGAAACCCTTGGCTCTTATCTCATACGTACGATACATTTTGACGATAATGTATTTTTCCTTTCTCTCTCTCTCTCTCTCTCTCTCTCTCTTTCTTTTTTTTCTTTTTCTTCTTCTTTTTTTTGGAGTCGCTGTTCGCTTTTAATGGACGCTTCCAGTGGACCAACTTTTCTTCCTCCCCGCCTCTCCCTTTTTTCCCGCCTAATTCGTCAGTCGAAAATGCAAACTCGCGCGACCACGACGACGCATTTGCACCGGCCATACATCAATTTAACAAGATTAGAAGCATTTATACGTACGTAGCCATCGCTATACGAAGGATAAGAAAACGACTGGAAGGTTCCGGTCTATTCTTATACTAATTAGAGTACCGCGAAAATAAAGAACCTTTACTTTGCGATCTTGATATCGTACTTTTCGATTACAATCGGTAGATAATATCGAAAGATAACGGTCGAAATTAATTTGGCAAATGTGTACGAATGTTAGTGGTAAAATTGTTCGATGACTCGACAATTCTTTTTACTGGTTTCTTGCGTTATTCTATCGCATTATATTGGGAGTATTGCACGTAACTGCAAACAATGCGTGTACATATTAAAAGATGAATTCTGTTTCTCGATGTAGATAATCGAGCTAGACTCGCGCGGCAATCGATTTAATCGAGAACGAACTCGATTCCATTTCTCGGAATGTTCTTTCACCATATTTTCTAGAAAAACGTCTCCATAGAAGGAAAGAGGCTTCCTTCAATTGTCCAATTACGAATTGTCGATTAAACTTTCGCCAATCGAATCTGTCAGTTGGTTATTTCAGGCAATGGGTAACGCTAATCTTATCGTATCTGTTCGATGGGGAGTTCGACGCGAATTTCCTCGTAAACAGCTCTCCTTCTTATCGTTGTCAGCATTTTAATAAATAAATAACCAAGCGAACGTATTGGAATCGATTTCGTCGCACACGTATCACGAGACAATCGGCGAACAAGATTCGTTACATTTCAATCTTCGAATTTTCATCCGAGATACGATTCTCATTCTCTTTTCTCGTTTAATGGATCTCTTTCGCAGAATGATTTTCATGAATTTCGATTGTCTGAAAGCTTTAAATTAAAGTCGTTTAAATATTTTAGATTAGATTAGATTAGATAGATGGATAGATAGATAGATAGATAGATAGAGAGAGAGAGAGAGAGAGATTAAAGTTTAAAGAGATCCGATGGCCGATATCAGAGATTTGGAACGTTCAAGTTTTATAATCTGTTAATCGAATTAAAACCGCTGAAGTAAAAAATTAAGATACGAAGGAAAAATTGTAAATATGTAGTCGGTGTTTATATTATATACATTTTTCTAAGCATAAATATGACAGAATCTAGTAAGTAATGGAATTTATATCGTAAATATTACGTTAAAAATTCCTATTACATATATTATGTTATAAGAGTTTAAGAATCCAAATATCTCGATATCTCGTCTTAGCTGGTTAACAGGTAACTAAAAGAAAGATTTTCAAGCTGAATACTCTTCCATGGACCTAATTTTCATGCTTCGAATGCTGTGGATTTTTGTAATTACACACTGACCGAGAGAGAGAGAGAGAGAGAGAGAGAGAGAGAGAGAGAAATAGCGATGCGGATATTTCATTTACCAAGGCTCAAACGAATACGACGGAACAAATGGAACCTAGATTAGGCATAGATTTCTGTTACCTATCGAATGTTATGGCGAGTACGAGTACTACTTTGAATATTTTATCTGCTTTTGCACGTTATGAATGTTTCGTGAATATATGTCGTGTGCATTGTACGAAACGTTTTAAAACTTTATTAGCGTCCCAACGAGACTCGAGTTATCGTATGTATATATTGGTAAAGCGTGAAACGTATCGGAAAATCGGTTTAAGTATTCGTCGAGTATTCGTTTCTGAAAAATCAAATGTTACGCCGACGATAGTCACAGGCAACGACATACCGTGTAAGAATCGCTTCTCTGATCTAAGATGAAACGCCTAAATGTTTCATAATATTGGCACGATATAAGCATAATTGTCTTGTACGATGTGTGTTCAAATACCGTATGTATGTACGTATTTTGTGTGAATTGACTCGTGTCGAAACTTCAACCCGTAAACGCATAAAAATTCACAGTCTAGCGACGAGGGAGCAGAGACAGACAGACAGACAGCCTTATAAGTAGAATCCTACGGGAGCGAGAGCCTACTCAACGACGGCGTTCGTTACAAGAAGAGATTTAATGGTAACTGGCCGACCTTGCACTCGGAAGGCGATCATGCGAGGTCTTCGTAAAGTGTGTCAAACGGGATGAAACGACGGGGAGCTCGGCGAGGTCCTCGAGATTCTACCGTTAAACGATGAACTCCTTTACCTTCCGCTTTCCTCGCTCTTCTGGCTTTCCCCCGTGCGTAAACACCTCCCCTTCCCTCCTTTTCTCTTCATCGTTCGTCATGGTTCTCTCTTCACCTTGCTCATCGAACGTTGCTTCTCATCGGTGCTCGTGGATTCGCCGTGAATCCTTTAACCGTTAATCTCGTCCCCATCTCGAGAATGAGTCATCTTTGCCTTCTTATTCGCATACAGGGTATCACGATGCGTGGGCTAAAATGCTCTAATGTGATAAATAAAGTGGGATAAAATGATCCGCGTGCAACGTATTCCGTTGTACGTACTGCGCGCCGTTATAAAAAATCGATCGGATTCATCTTGCTTAAGGACGTTACGATGGTTGCCGATGTCACAAGTAATATAGAAAATTCTGCGTACCGGTGTGTCTGAGCAGGCTCGCGATCTCTGCACCGAGACACGGCAGACATACGCCAATGCAAATTTTCCCACGAGAGAAGAGGAATTTTTATCGAAGCCGATGCGAGAACCAGCTAGATCTAGCTTAAGCGTCAATCGTTTTACGGTTGATCGTTCATTTTTATTCATAGTGGTGTATCGGCTAAAAGGCTGTACTAAAGAGAGAGAGAGAGAGAGAGAGAGAGAGAGAGGAACGATATGACGGTCGTCGTATCCTTAGAATACGCAAAAAACCTACTACATACATAGTATATGCGTCATACAACTGTATTCGTTATGCACGTGCATGTACCGCTGTTAGACGTTGGTTCGCGAGAGCGAATATTCGCCTATTTACCGTATGCCGTGCATTATACAGCAAGTTATTCGATGACGTGTTGCATCCGTGAACATTGTTCCCTTCCTTTTTACATCTTGTCCTCTTCTATGCCAATATATCGAAGCCAAGCATTCTAATCGCGCATGTGCATCGCAGGTAAAAGCCGCGAGAGAGCATGGAAAACCGCTCGATGCGTTCTATAACTCTGTTCGTCGGTCAAGTTGAAACGGGAATCCCGTGTAGTTGCAGCGGTGCGCGTAGAAACGCGCTTATTTCAAAAGAAATCAGGAATTTGCTTCGATAGACTATCAGCGCGCGCGTTTCGTGTTCGGCTCATCCACGTTTCAGGCAGCTTGCTGGGCAAAAATTCGACGATCGTGTTACCCGAGACTTTGTCGTTGCAAAACGATACGATATATACGATGATAGACGGACGTACCGTGCAACGATCGCAATTGAATTTTCAAGCGGCGAGAGCGAGAGAAAGGAAGCAAGCGGGCAGGCACGCGGTCGAGCGAAAGATTACTCTTGCGCGTTCCGATGGAAGACGTTCGATGCCTCGTGACATTTGATTCGGCGTCGACGCTTTCCGCGCCACTGGTATTTCGCGACACGGATACCGTTACCCATTTCCAAAGTCGATCAAAGTCTAGCTTATGTTTATTCTTCGCCTTTTTCATCCAGAAAATGTCCCTTCTATCATTTTTCGGCACGATTATCGCGTAATATAATTGCCATGTCTGTTACGTAATCGGCAAGTAATCAGTGTCCGCCGATTCGCTGCTCGTTGTATTCTCGAAAACACGGAACTGACCAAGCACAAAACTGCCGCGTTTTAGCCTTGGCCGAAAAGTTGCCGAGCTTGGCGGATGAGAGGCCCACGTTCGTTTCTTGGGAATCGGGATTTCTCGCGTCATTCGCTCTTAAAACTCGCAGGTCGAACTTGCGTCATCGTGAGAGAAAAAAAAAAAAAAAGAAAAAAAATAATCAGTTCCTTTTTCTCGTTCAACACCAGGCGCTACCATAGTTGCCGACTAATATCTTGAACGGTCAAAGTGTACGATCAGAGGCTGGAGCGAGATGATCGTTGAAACGAAATGAAAATAGAAATCGTGTTCTTGGTAAAAGCTGGCAAGCTGCCCACCTTTAATTTATCCGAATTGCATCGATACCGGGCCAATCCCCCCCCCGCCCTTCTTTTTTCTTTTTTTCTAATAATTGAAGCAAACATACACATGCAGAATCGGGGAAGCGAATTTTGCGAGAGTTACGATAGATATGTAGCTGGAATACGGGTTTTCTTTACTTACTTACTTTCTTTATATTTGAAATAAAACGCGTTTTTGCTCATACGGCTATATAAGCGAGCCGAAGCTTTTAGTTAGCTGCGAGAGCGTATCTTTTGGTAAGGAATAAAGCAAGCTGCGTCATCGAGGGAAATAAATAAACCGTGACACGGAGAAAATGAGAGCGGAGCGAGTATGCTAGATATATGTACTCTCGGTTTGCTCGATCAACTGGAGAAAACAGATATCGTTTCGTGTTTGCGTCGCTCGAGGGATTCTTTCGAGTTCGAACAGACTATTTTAGATCAGAGAGACGGTGAAAGTGACCGTCGATTAATTTTTTCTTCGTTACACGCAGCTACTGTCGATTAACGCTATATGATAGCGGTATATGATAAATTGACAATGGGAATGTATTTTTGCAGGCATCTACGATCGACGGTCGCCGAAAGGGTGCGTGCCTCTTCTGCCAGGAATACTTTATGGACTTGTATCTCCTCGCCGAATTGAAAACGATCTCTCTAAAAGTGACCACGGTCGACATGCAGAAACCGCCGCCCGATTTCCGTACCAATTTCCAGGCAACGCCACCGCCGATCCTAATCGATAACGGCGACGCGATATTGGAAAACGAGAAAATCGAACGGCACATAATGAAGAACATTCCCGGTGGACACAATCTCTTCGTGCAAGACAAAGAAGTGGCTACACTCGTTGAAAACTTGTTCAGTGTATGTATAACTGCTAAAGCCGCTTCGACGAGAAACCGCTACTTTCTCGCCTTCAGACTAGCCGCCAAGCGGTTTTTAAATACGCTATTTTTGTTCTAGAAATTGAAACTGTTACTGCTGAACGCGAAGGATAAGGATAAAGATCCGAAATCGTCGTCCCTGATGGCACACTTGCGCAAAATCGACGAGCATCTGGGTCGTAAGGGTACTCGTTTCCTCACAGGCGACACGATGTGCTGTTTCGACTGTGAACTTATGCCACGACTCCAACATATCAGGGTGGCCGGCAAATACTTTGCGGACTTTGAGATTCCGGAGACTTTGGTGCATCTCTGGCGATATATGCATCATATGTACAGGCTGGATGCCTTCTTACAAAGTTGCCCAGCCGATCAGGATATCATCAACCATTACAAATTACAACAGGTCTGATATATACTAAAGCAATCAGGCACCTTTTCCTTTCTTTTATCTATTATTCTGCAACACCTTGTCGAAGTTACGTTATCGTTGCAGAGCATGAAAATGAAGAAGCACGAAGAGCTAGAGACCCCGACATTCACCACTAGTATTCCAATCGAGGTAAACGACGACTAGGCTGGACCTCTGCCGTCGGGTCTACGATCTCGTTACTTCGATGCAGAAAAGTCGTCGACATCGCGCGGTGTAGACACGAGCAGTGTGAACAAAGTGGCACACAGTTGTATACATTATCGATCAGAGTTTTAGTTCTTCCAATGGACGATTCCTTGGGAAAGATTTTCTTTGGGAAAACAGAGCCCGCTATTTGTAAAAAGCATATAGGGTCTAAATAACTCTTGCGAAAAAAATCTCCATCGTCTAGGTTTCACTGCGCTCCGATCCCGCTACACCGATTTATATAACACTTTTGCTACCTATATTTGACAAATTATCGTCGACGCTTTTATGGCCTAAACCGATGCAGAACGAGTAGCTTTTTTACCGCAGGAGGCAGAAGAAGATACGTATATGAATGTATTAAGGCTTTCGAGAACGACCTGTAAGCGTATCCAGAAAACTTCAACGATATTTTCCTTTCCTTTCTTTCCATTTTCTTTTTCTCGTTTCTCCGCTACGTATGCGAAACCATACGTAACCTTCGTTCGAGTAGCATTATTCTTAGAAAAAGGCATTTTAATCTTTTACGTATACTTTAGATCAAAGCTAATGTATTTTTTGTTCTCCCCGCCACTCCCTCCCCTTTCCTTCTGTCTTTTTTTTTTTTTTTCTTCTTCAAGTAAAGAAACTAGGTATTCAATCGTCATCTTTCGATGGCGAATGATCTTAACGCAAGTAGAAAATGCAAAAGGGACGTATGCATTTGAATTACGATTAACAATCGATCAGGTTGATATATTTCTTTATTGTTTCTTCTCCTTTTTTCTTTCTTTCTTTCTTTCTTTCTTTCATTCATTCTTTCTTTCTTTCCTTCTTTCTTCCTTTCTTTCTTTAAAATCCGTATTGTATTTATCACGCATCTAACGACTAATCAATAAATTGACTTATCGATGGTTATTCTTCAACAGCCATCCGCATTGACCATTATAATCCTCCATTGTATCAAGCTGTCTGAATGTAAGAAAAGATATTCTAGTCTCACGTACCACGTATAATATCAAAGCTCTGAACACTTGCTTCCAAGGTATTTTTTCTATATACAACGGAATCCTAGGAAATCGTAGTGCATACGTTTCTTCCAACCTCTACGTTATAATGAATTCGAACTTGCTTGCAGATGCTGACTTTATAAAAATGGGAAAAACTCGTCGTTTGGAAACAGTGCATATTTTTCATTGATATCGTTCGACGATTTAACAAACTCGGTACTTTGTATTCGTAATTGTATTATTACCATTGTATTGTAAATCGTTATTATTGCTGCTATTGTACTATTTTGGTTTACACTTGTAGAAACGAATATATTAATATCTACATTGACTTTTAGATTCGTAGGTGCGTTTGTTCGTCTTATTTCTTATCGGCAAGAATTCGAGAGATATCGAGTTTTCATAAAGTTGTTGAGTAGATAAAAATCTGTCGTTAAAACGAGTCTGATAAAAACAAAAAAAAAAAAAATGTACGCCTCTCTCTCTCTCTCTCTCTCTTTCTCTGCCTTAACGACACCGCTGATCCATTCTGGCACGAGTTTTAAAATAGCACGCGGATTCCCCTTGCTTGTGATTGCGACTGACTATTACGACGTGTTTTCCATTCATAAATAGGGAAGCACTTGCTACGTGAGCGGCCATCTTGACTATGTAGTCAATAGAGCTCCTTTTATTTTCATCGTCTAAACCATAAACTATCGTTCGAATCTTCGAGAATGGGTAAATAATTAATTAGACGGGAATATTTCGAACGCATCGAGGTATTTTTCTAAATAAAATGTATTTGAAAACGTATGTGGTTTTTCTATTGATTAATGTCGTTTCAGTACGCAGTGCACAGCTGATCAGTGGTCTCGGTGGACGGTCGCCGCTTGTTCGTGCTTTAAAATATTGGAAAACGACAGAAAAGTTACTGTTATCCGCGTGTCTATACAGTGGCAGTTGAAATTTCACTTTGCAGCAAATGAATAAAATCGCGGCGTTTACCAAGTGTCTTTATCGAGTGCTGGAAGTGAGCTGTTAACCGATTCCTCGTTCGTTGGACGTTTCCAATGGTTGCCGTCCGGTGAGTTTCAAGCTTACGATTTCAAACCGGATTGTACGTCGATATGGTACGATTGAAATTCAAATAGACTGTGACAAATTCTTGGGTTATGCAAAATTTTTCGATATCGGCGGCACTGTAGAAAGGGTAAAATGAACGGAAACGAAGAGGGAAGTATAGTCGAATTTCTAATTGCATTTACTTCACGCGATACGAAATATATTTACGTGCGAACGTGTTGGAAACTACGATAACACGTTAACGACAGATTTCTATCGATAGATACTGCCCGACAAGTAGACGATAGATGGAACAGCGAAATACTTTTCTGTTAACCGCTTTCTATCTTTATCGTGGATTTCTATGTGATTTTCAACGCGCTGATTTTCAAATCGTGTTACAGTAATACAGTAATTTTTATACTTTGCCCGACATATATAAGTCGATATCGGTGGTCTAATGTCAATCTTCTTATCGACTGATGTAACATGCATCTCGTTAACCGTTTTTCATCAGACTTCTATTTCTATATATTATCGCGGTTCTTCTATTTACGTACAGTGTCCTGTGAATCAAAGTTTCCTGTGAACCGATCTTTCTTTATCTGGTATTCAAAGAAAGAAACGTCGTTGCTCCTTTCGGCAAGCTATCGGTATTTTCAAAAGTGAAGGATCTTTATAGTTCTATTTTTTCATAGACATAAGATATAGTTCTATTTTTTCATAGACATAAGATATAGTTCTATTTTTTCATAGACATAAGAGGAACCAGGGTCAATCGGTGCTGCGAATTCTAATTTTCGCCGACGATTTTAGCTGCTCCGACGTGCCTCTCGATCTAAAAACTACGCTAATCGGTTAGAAAGTGTTGTTTCGAGCGGCCATTACGAGAGTAAACACTGTACGTGTGTATTTCATATCCTATAATATGTACCCTAGGGATAATAAACTTTAGACAATACTTTGTCCAACGATTTACTATATACTTCGAGTTATGTAACTGTTCGTTAATTACCGTCGATATTTTCTAATTCGATAGAATTTCTCGATGTTAGTTCTTTGATAACTGTGCGGATCATCGAGGCGTTCCAACCGAAAGGTCTACGTTCAAATTTTTTGGCACATGCGGAAACAGAATTTAAAGGTCAACGATATTTATAATAGCGTGAAAAAGCTGTTTAGAGAATTAATAACGAACTTTACGGATGCATGTGAATTATCGAAATCGTAAAGAGAGCTGGCGTCATATCGAGCATACGTGTGTACAGTGTACGCTGTTAAAGTCGCGTTCATACTGCCGACGACTATCGCGTCTCTGTCCGTGTCGTCGCTTCTATCTCGACGACTAATAAGTACGTAATAATCTGTAATTGATCTGTGAGACGAATCGCCGTGCAATCGTATGGCAGTCGTCGACCAGTCTTTGCTCTTTCGGTCGAAAGGTTTACACGGTGATCAATGCTGACTGACGTTTTTCTACGCGAAAAACGTGTAACATTATTTTCAGGATAGTGTATATTTTTGCCTGGAGGCGTAACTTATCGTAGCTCTGCTTAACGTTAGCGTCGCGTCCCCGTCAATTATTATTCTTGGTTCCTTATTTTTGTCTGCCACTAGGCTCGACGCGCTTTTCTTCTTTTTTCCTTGCTGTAGTTTCACTTGGCCATGATATTGGCCCGCGGTTTCACGCAGTTTTGAAATATTGCGCGCGTAAAACGGCGAGTTATCGCCGGTGCCGAGTAGTTTGCATCTCATTGGTCGCGCGATTGGAAACGTAAATAATTATAGCAACGGAGGAGACCTACCGGCTTTTCTTCTTGCGAACAATATCAATTATCGCTGTTATACGTCGATCAGAGATCGTTAGAGATTCGTCGCGTTTTCTTAACGTACGTTCATTGGTAGGCGCGTTACTTCCGGCCGTTGGGTGCGCCGCTTTACGAAGCAACAGGTGTCGACTCGACTCGAACAGAATAATTTTCTACGTTTCTGACGTTATCGCGTTAGAATATAATATTTCTTTTCTTGAAACGTTTAGATCGCGTGGTGTATGACATTGGGTGGCAGAGCTTTTTATTAATTTACATGTATATTACGGTTATAGGACGAAGAGGAATCGTTCGGCAGAGTGAGGTTGGAGCAATGTTATTGGAAGGTTTTCGAACCACGGGGAAACTAGGTAGCTGAAAGAATCGGACAGTTTAAAGAGTAACGTCGAAGATTACTCGAAACGCGTGAAAATACCGGTGGAATTTACTTTTCCCCGCATTGCCAGGAGTAGACGAAAACGGCCACGCTGTGTCTCCTGGGTATTTCATGACACAAATATCTTCCCGGCATGTTGGAATTCCGCTTTTCCTTTTTCGCCTGTCCCGACGAACGGCGTTCTCGCCGTCGCCCCCTCCGCCTCCCCCTCGCCCCGCTCTTAAAATCCCCTCTGTGTCACTGATAGAAACATCCTGCGTGTCTGGTGCGATTAAAAGATGCTTCTCCTTTGCTGTCAGACCGAGGGGAAAATATATCGGGTCCGCTGCCGATAAGTATCGAGTTTAACCGAGTAGTCGGTAATAACAAGTAGCAAGTAAAGTATCGCGTGGTGGAAGAGAATCGCGCGCGTCTCTTATTTTGCTTGTTTCGCGGGATTCTGTTTGGCAGAGGGAAGCGAGTTCGGCAGAGATTTGCACAATCCACGGCGGAACAAATTCGATTCGCTGTTACGTTTCCGCATCGAGTACCTGCCCACACACGTTTATTTGCATTTTCGTCATTTGTGTGTCGAACGGCCGACTGTTTGGCAGGCATTGCCAGTAGGACCAGTAAAAACTGCCTGTGACAGATTCAGACGGATACAGAGTGGCGCGAAAGTAACTTTGCAACTCTAACTTTATACCGTCGAAACGGAAATACACTAGGTAAAAGAACGATAAAAGACCATTGCTATTTTGTAACGTGCGAATGGAATATTTCATAGCGAATATATTTGATTTTAGTTGCATCAGTTTTGTATGACGTTGCGTGCTTCGATCTCGTTGACGAGGAGAAACACGTCGGATCGTGAGATTTTAAAGCGCTTTGGTTTGCCGTCTGATTCGGGACACGGTCGGCAAAGACGCGTGCGTGAGCGTTAGAAAGTAGCGGCGTTTAAAAGAAGACACGCCGGTTAGGGCGAACGCTCTCTGACCAGTGGCCCGAACGCAGGGCTACGTGCCAATAAACAGTTTTCCCTCTGATTGATGCCTCACTCACCTGACACACCGGGGCCTGCCAGGTGTGAGGCGACGGAAGAAAGAGAGCCGAATTATTAATTCTATCTAGCGCTACTTTATTCTCTCGCATGGCCCGGTGCCAAGTGCGAATTGCACGCGTACAGCTTCTAACCTCTTAGTTTCTTCCGATCGACCGAACGCTTCTCTCTTTACCCGTTTTTTTGGATTTCTCTGGATTTTCGTGGATTTTCGTGAATTTTCGGTTCTACGGATCTAGACCTGAACGCATCTAGATGTAAAAATGAGCAACAGTAGCTGCGAATCGGATGGTACGTCGATTTCTAAAGTCTCACGATTCTGAACGTGACTCGTAAACGATCGTCGAATTTCGATGCGAATAGAGCGTGTGTCGTCGAGATTTAAATATCGTCTTTTTTCAATTTTTGTTCTTCTCTTGTCTTTTTCCCATACTGTTGCGCAAGTGTCGTAACTTTACTGTCGGTTTATACGAGAAGGGAGTCGACGGTAGAATCGAAATTGCTAGCAAGTGAATATTTCCAACTGTCTACTTTGTTTGGCAACTGTGATAAAAGTTACAAGTTTCTCGATACGACCGATCCGATGCAAGGAGGATTGCAGGAGCATAGGCGCATGCGTATACGCGTGGGAGCGTGGCACGCGCAGTGCCGGCTAATTATGTGGCACTCCTACGTGCCACGCGGCACAGGTGTCCACCGTTTCTCTGTTCGCTGCCAATTCCCTAACGTAACGGGTGTATCGAAGTTATCGAGCCATGAAACGTTGTGGAGACGCGGCACGTAGTGGCCCCCGTTCAAGTGGAACGTTAGACACACCGCAAACATCGTACGAACCTGGTGTCTCCGTCGTACTCTAGATTTATTAAAAAATCGACGACGAACGTAGTTGCGAACGTAGTTGTTGTCCGATTGAAATCGGATTGCGCCGTATTACGTACGATACGATAGCGTAGATCGAAAGCGAAGCAGAAAATAAAAAAGTCTAGAAAAATGACAAGATTTCCATGGAACACCGGGTAGCCAGCTATAGACGAATTCATGCGATTTTCGTTTCTCTTGAAAAATGGGTCAAACAGTCGCAGGTTTAAATAAAGAACGTCGTGTCGTGTCGTGTCGTGTCGTGTCGTGTCGTGTCGTGTCGTGACGCGTCGCGGAACGCGGAGACGCTCTCGTACGTTTCTTCCTTTTGCCGCGGTAAAAAGTAGGTGGTCGTGGCCGAGAGGCACGTTGCGAGCGCGGTCGAAACGATGAAAATAACGACACGATGCAATGATTTAACGGTCGTCCCGTTAGCAGAAAGATTAGCAGAAAGATGGGAGGAGTGGCGTTCGCTGGTCGAAGTTTGGTGTGACCTTCGTTATAATTAAGAGGCCGTAACGCACGATCGTGCGATATTTCAGTGCGTCTGTAACAAGCGAAACGATTTGCCCCGTGCAGGTTCCACGGTCTTTTCCTTTTCATTTTCTCACGACTTTGTCTTCATTAATCGCATCCCCGTCCGCTCATCCGTGGTTGAATAATTTGAAACACTTTCGCGCACCGACACGAAACTGCACGAAACGTCGTATTTGGAGGCCATCCAAATCGTTTATCCACTAAACTACAAAATTTCGACCATCTTGCCGAATTCCTGCTTCTCTCGGTCTCGTTCCGTTCGTCTGCACGAGGACCGATAACCGATAACCAACATCGAATACCAACGGAAAATACATTGTTCTCATCTTCGCATCTCGCGCTCTGTCTCCACCGACTGACAGCAACGACGATAGTTTATCAGCCGTGGGCGTATTCGTTCTTTCGACCAATCATATTCGATCAAAGGATGGTGTAACGAGAGACCCTGGCACCCACAGGTAGGCCTGCCAGGAGGATGGGGGCCCACGATGGGGGAGTGCCATTGCTCTAACATCGCTATCATGCAGCTGTTCCATGAGCTGAAGCAGCAGTTCCCTGCGCTCCCTGATCACGTCGTTTCCCAGTGCATCGCCCAGGTATAGGTGCTCTTTGTCCGCCAGATATTCTGCTCCTATGCTGATCTCTCGGAAAATTCGATCTACGGTGCAGCGACGAAGAGAGTTTGGTGTAAGATACGGCGTCGTTGGCTGCCACCGCTGTGAAACCAATCACACTGGATCGAGTTTTCCGAGATGGGCTCCTTGAGTGTGCACACGGTGTGCCTCGTAAACCACTTTACACAGATTTCTTCTTATCGCTCATCCGTCATGGCTAAAACCATCGTCGCAATAACGACTAACCATACGCGTACACCACGAGTATACCATAATCTCTGGCATTGCAAATTAACGGCACAGAATTTCTCTCCTCTCTCATTGCACGAGCGTGGAACCTGTGTGTATAGACGTCCTTTGTTTTTCTTTACTTTGGCCATTTGGTTTTCTTTACTTTTTCTTTTTCCTTTCTTTTTCCCCTCTCTTTTTTTTTCCTTTCTAATTGCGCATTCGGAAGATGTCTCTTAATCAGCAAAGATTGATCGCACTAAACAATAATATAACGTCTTGTATCCGCGTTGGGTTTTCTCGGGTTTTTCCAGTCACCGCAACAATCATCGTCTTTCCAATTGCGGTGCTCTGCTCTCCTTAGTTCAAACGTTCAAACGTTCGAAACCAAGTTTTATCACTCTTCTTTCTCTTTCTTTTTCTTTTTTTTTTCTTTTTTTTTTTTTTTTTTTGTTTGGCGCCATTTTTGCGTACCTTTGTTCGATCGAAAATATCTAATCGTTGTTTTCTAACTCGTATAAGTAATTACGACCGTGCGTATTTTGTAGCCTGTATAACGCAATATCTGCTTAAAAGGTGAAAAGCGAGGGGAACCTGATATGTTTCGACGTATCTTAAAAGATGAAAATGCACTGGATAAGTGCAAGTGATGGGACCAAGGAGGGCGTCGTTACATGCCAGTAACATACGGAGGTTTTCAACGTTTTGTCAGTACGAATAGACTAGAAAGTCCCAGAATTTCACGCTATCCGCGAAAGTATCAAGGATAGGCGGGCGAAAGGCTGGCACTGTTTAACCCTTTGCGGTCTGTCGTTCTCGCGCCAGCAAACTCCGCTTACGACGAACTGTACCACGGAATTGAAAAACAGATGCAAATTCGTCGTTCGCACCTGGATAACCCAATCGGACCGCAAACGGTTAACTCCTCCGGCAGACGTCCAATCGACGAATCTGCCAGCAACGTTATAACGTCGTACGTTAAGATCCGGCAGAGGCAAGACAATTTTCCAGTCGAGAAGCAAACAAAAAAAAAAAAAAAAAAAAAGAAAGAAAGAAAGAAAGAAAAAAAAAAGAAAAAGAAAGATAACACTTTGAAACGGCCTGCCAGCGGGCTCGCACGCGATGACCGGAAATCGGCTGACCCAAGGTGCATCTGTGCGTTGCAGAATAGCCACGATCGGGAGACATGCGCGAGAAGCCTTCGTGCCACTCAAGAGTCACGTCAGTCTCCGGGCGCGTTCCCACCGGCGGCACTTTGCGCCATCCTCCAGCAGCAGCAGCAGCAGCAACAGCAACAGCAACAGCAGCAACATCATCAACGAGCGAACCATCTGGCTACGCAGCAGCAACGTTTCTGCACGATGAGCCAGTTGCAACGCGCCAGCAACAGCACGAACAACAATACGCGACCACACAGACCAGCCTCGCTGGACATCGGTATGGCACGGCGCTGTCCCGTCAGCTGCACACGAGCAGCCACGATATCAGCCTCGTCGCCGATAGCTGCTGACTCAGCCAGCACCCCTTCTTCAGCGCCTGCCGTCTGCACGACCGCGTCGCGCGGTTTCTTCGACGATTGCACCGGACCGAGCGACGCGAACTGCCTTAACAAAGTCCAGAACGCGGGAAACGAGCCAGCCGGATTCGAGCTGAACGTGAACGTTGCCTGCAGCCCTGCTGGCAATCGCGGTACGCATCTATCCGAGGTTTCATTAGCCGAGCGACGGGGCAAGTCGAAACGAACGATCGGAATAACGTAATATCACGTAGAAGGATAGACCCTTTACGGTGACACTTTAGCGGCGGATACTCGTGATGTATTTTGAATTCCTTATCTTCGATACGACAAAGTAACGACACAAGCATGTGCTTGTACGTATGAGAGAAGAGTTAAACGGGTTCGTTTGCGGGTGCAGCGATGCCAGCGAATTCAATTTTGATCGTAACGAGCGTAACGCGACGCCGTGGCCCTGTGCGCCGCAGATCCTGTTTGATCGTCGAGTCGAACGAAAACGTTTAACCCTTGTTGCGCTGGTTACGTACCGTCCACTTCTTTTCATTTCGCGCGTCGTACCGTCGATCGCGTGATTTTATTCCACCTTCGCTCGTTACTTACTCTTAACGGAACACCCATTTTTCTTTTTTATTTCCACCGACGACCGTTTAGACTTTCGAACGGTGCCTACGATCGCTGGTGCCTGTAAACGAAGCGATCTGCTGCTCGACCCACGGACTCATTACGCCGAACCGTTACTCAACGTGGAGAACACGGGCCCGCAGATCGATCACACGCGAAGCTACACCTCGGTTAGTCTGACGCTGAGGCCGCCATCCTCGGAACCGCAGCCTCCGATCGACATCAGATCACAGGGCTCGAGCCTGACTTACTCGAGCTCCTCCCTGGATCCTCGGGGCTTTCAAAGCCGTCTTCAGATTAGCATCGGCGCGGGAGCCGTTGGCGGTGTGGCGGCTGCGAGAATCAGACCTCCGATGGGCCCTGTCAGGCCCAACAGCTTGATACCGCCGGTACAAACCGGTCCTCAGAGACCACCAGGTCTGTATTTCTGTATTTCTGCATTTCTGCGTTCCTGTATGCTTCCAACTGCTTCCGACATCTGTCGTACGAGCAACTGTCGCCTGAGTTTTCATACTGAGCAACAATTGTGACCACGGTTCGAGACGAACAGTCAGAGAGATCGGATCGTCTGACTAAAGTGTGAAAGTTGCAGGTCTTCCAGCAGGACCACCTAGTCAGTTACCGAGGCCCACGACGACAATGAGCGCCCCGACCACACCTTCCGTACCATCCACGACAAACATCGCCCCCACCATTAGCCTTCCGACAACACCGTCAGGACCGACCACGACCTCGCCGCCCTCCAGTCCCATTGGCGAACGAATACCGGCCAATTCTGATCAGAACCGATCGCCGTTGAATCAAGGTGAAGTCCTCCGCCACGTACATACATTTCTTGCCGAGCCTTGAAAATAACCTTTCGGCCGGGCTATTTTTATTTTTCGCCATATATGTACTCGCTGCCGATACCATAAAGGCGGCTCGCTTTGTTTTCCCAATTCTCGTATTATAGGAATCCGCGTACACGTATATTTACCTGCGAAAACCACTCCGTCGCACATGCTACGCCCACGCATGTAACACTGAGAACGATATTTACGCATTCCTGACCCCACGCTCCGTCTATACATAGCCACGCTTGCGGTTACTCTACGTGGACCACCTGATCCGCTATTCCCTCTCACGAGCAGCCTCGCCTCCATATTGACGCGTTTCCTGAACGCTACGATTCGCATTTCGTCTTTCCCCTTTAATCGTTCACACGCGGTGAAATAATATGTCGACAGGGATCGAGTCGAGGCCAATTTCTACCGATGTATTTCGTGCTTGGTTACAACGCGTATAACCGTACATTTGTAAAACTACTCGAGAATCCAATAACAAACGGGCTATTCTTAAGTCGAACTGATTACATCTGTTTATCTTTTATCCGATACGATCGGTTAATTATTCGATTGTTGGGACGCAGTGGCGGAGCATCAAAGGGAATTGGTCGCCGAGCAGTTAGCAAGAAAAGATAGACTCGCCAGGGAATTGAGAGCCGAGAAAGGACGACTCGAAGCTATGAAGAAAGAATTGCAGTCCCTCACGAGGCCCTTTGATTCTTCGATGCCTCCTCAGGTATGCTCGGTATCGGCCATTCGCTCCTTTAACATGCCGTTATAACGCCCAACGTAAATAAAATCAAGTTATCTAACGGCCACTTTGCAGGAACTGAAAAAAAAATTGAGGAGCGAGATCTATCAGCTACAAGTTGAATGCGACAGACTTGCGGATGAGGTGGATCAATGGTCTGACCCAAGAGGTAATAATCTTGCTACCGGTAACGCTTTCCCTTCATCGCTCTTCCTCGTACAAAATTCTCTTCTTTCCTTCATTCTCGCAGTACCTTTGGGCGAAACGAACGAAAAGTTTTATCAGCGTATTTACACGGGTCAGCCCCTACCATCCAGGTCTGTCAGCGCCGACCCACCGCCTCTGCCTAGTCAGCCACCCGCCTGGCAACCGGAACCGAGCGGTAACAACGTCGATAGAGAGGAACGAGACGGACCTTCTTGGGTCTGTAGAATGTGCACCTTCGACAATCATCCATTGATGAATAAATGCGAACAGTGCGATATGCCGAGGCTGTTGGATCACGGAAATACAGGTACGACTTCTGGAAAACCGATAGACAACCTTACGGCCTCGTTAACACGCTTGAACATCGATTCGCCACCTTCGTCGCCTCCAGCACCTCTGGCAAAGTAAAATCCAGTATCTTAACAGCATGTCCCTTTTTTGCTATGACATTTTTGTGAATTCACGAATTTGTTTCAAACAATGATATTTTGTGAAATACCGGAGATGTACGGAACCCCTGTACTTTGTTACTGTGATCGAATTTGTTACAAGAGGTGACATTTCCTATTGTAAAATATTTGCTCGTAAACGAGAAAATTGTTTTACGATCACCGCAAGCATCGATGTGACATCAATAAAACACGACTATACGACGCACTTAAACGTAACGCATGGACGTGCACTATCCTCTTCCTTCTTCCTTTTTTTTTTCTTTTTTTTTTTTTAAATAAGCTCACTTAAAAATTTGGATTGATCTTAACCCGAGGCATGTTTAATTTAGCATATGTTACAGTGTCATTTTTTCCTAATTATTAATAGTTTAATCTGTTTAATCGCTTCGACGGGTCGGTAATCGTAAATTGGTAAGTAACTAATATCGTTAAACGTCAAGTAAAATTATGTTGCGAGAGAAAGATTATCCGTAGATAAATACCAGTCATAAATGTATAATGTACGATTTGTAGGCGAAACTCAAGATATTCATATACGAGTTACACATCATCACAACTTCTCTCCGAGCCGTGAGTATATTTCCCTTTGTTTTTATGTTTCTCGGATGCGATTTCTACTACGATACTACAGATATCAGATTGTGTGTGATATAAAAATTGTATGCTTCTTTTCAGGGATAGTGCATAGTTGGGTGGTATGATGTGATGAACTGCGTTAGAAACGTGAAAACTGTATATAAAATCATTATTTAAGTTAAATAAAAAGTAGCAGCCAACAGATCGGGAAAGGAGAACAGAAATTTAAATGACTTGATTGAGTTCAATTTTTTGTTTATTCAAGAGATCAACGTATAACTCGTATTTTTGATAACAATGGATTCAGGTTTAAGATTGGAATACAACCTATCGTAAAATGTATCATTCTCGCTTCTGATTACTAAATAATCAACGACTTATCAGTAGTCTGACTTCTATTTGTATGAGTTTTGAAATACTATTTAAAATACAAGATATTTGTAGTAAGTCCTTTAGCATGATATTCACTTATTATATAGCTGTACCCCGTTCCAAGTTTAGCTTCGTTTCGCGCGTATATTCCCCATAGAACCTCTCTAATTTCTGATTGAATTTAGCATTGCGTTCGTTGATGTAATCGATATCAGCGTCGTCATTGTGCATTCTTCTTCTACTATATCTCTCTCTCTTCGCGATCCTGAAAACAAAGATAGGAGGATGACGATGCACCGACGATGTAATAAATATTAGGCTGCTAAATACTAACTGTTTCTCCAAGTCTTCCACCATTTTGTCAACAGCTTCTTTCTTATCCTCATGAAGACCGTGTAATATAGTGTTTCTATCTCCGTAGAAGGCCGGCCCTAATTTTTCTTTAGTCTCGTCGTACGAATCCATGTTTGGTTTGATATTTTTCACCAGCCTGTTGTATTGCCTAATAGCTGCTTGTTCGTAGTCCGAGAAACCTGGATCTGGATTCTTTCTATTTTTTTTCTTTCTTGCTATACGTTCCGCTTCTGTCGCATCAATGTGAAGTAATTTCGTTCTCTCGTAGTCTTCTCCCTATAAAATGCATCATACATACATATGTTTGATCGACACATCCTATAACGTGCACCCTGTAAATTGTTTTTATCTTTATAGGTTACCTTTTCTTGAGCTGCTTTTCTCGCAGCTTCATCTTGAACGATCCATTCTGCTTGCCTTTTACGCGATTCCCAGTTCGAAGGAAGCTTACTCCTTTTATCTTCCTCTATAACTTCTTTGTGATTTTGCTGTCTGGCCTCGTTCTACGAAATCAACATTCTGTAAGAAACGGCTACATTCGAAAACAAGGAAGAGATAAATTCAAATTACAGGTTAAACTGGAATTACTCTGTTCTTTCACTGACCCTTTTCACGTGCAGTTCCCGCAAGCGTTTCATTCTCTCGGCGTGTTTCTCCGCCAATGATTTCTCATTGTTCGCATTCTCGTTATCCATCCTGAGCTCGAGTCAACTCCGATAATTCCCGACAAGTAATTCTGTGTCACTCGCGCTCGTCGAAAGGTTAGAAAGATAGAACGCAGTTTGATTGTTCGACATTACCGACACGTAGGTCGCGCCCCGTGTGATACGCGTATACCGGAAGCTCCGACAGATGTCAGTAAGCCACGATTCGTCGACGAAAAAGGCGAACTCCGTTTGCCCGACTTCTGTGGGTGGTGGATCGATTGAAATTGATCTGCTCTGTGGAGCGAGCGGAGAGAGCAATAAACGGATCCTGTCGTTCAATCCTAAGAGCGCGGTGATACCGTGGTGACAGGCGTCGAGGGAGAAGTCAGGTGATTTTTCGTCCGCCGGTAGAAGGTTTTGAGAGGCGGTACCGGTCGATCACAACTTGTCGTCGAGTTAGCAGCACTTGCGAAGGTTCGCGTTTGCGCGAACCCCGACGGTGAAACGTGACGCAGAATTGTACGCTGGCGGCGGTTGGGCCGCAGAAGAAAGTTCGCGCTCTGCGGGGCTTTTGGGGATTACCCGCGAAGCGCGGTCACAGGGTGCCGCGAAAGCTCTCCTTGAGGCGATCACGACAAGGATAGAAGAGACACGCACGCGGCTCCTCACTCGCCACTCACGACATTCTCCCGGACAAATTAATTCTCCCTATACCGTTATGGAGACCCTCGAATCTAGTCGCGTCTGCCGCCTTTGCGGCAAGCAATCCGGTATCTCGATTAATATTTTTGACAAGAATGAGAACCACGTGAAGAAAATCAACGCCATTCTCCCGATCATGGTACGTGTCATATCACTCTTCTCCCTTCTACATTCGTATCGTTCCGCTATGAATTTCACGTGTACCGTGTAAGTATGTATGTACTTGGCTGCTCTTTCCTGACATCATTCACGCCCCCTCCTAAACCACCTTTTTGCCACAAAATCTATTATCAAAACGCAACAATGTTTCCTTTTAATGAAAATTCATTCGTGTACCAGATCCGCGTATTTCTGCACATATCTTTGTAACTGGTTGGATTACGTTTACTAAAAGTTGAAACTTTTCCGTAAATAGGTTTATTGGTTGTATTTATGATACTAAAAGTGAGGTTATTGTTACTTCGCGCCAATGAGCCTCATAAACACTTTTAACGTATTGCATAACTTTAAATCGTAATCGTTTCTTTTAACTCGTTATTATTGATAAAATCACGAGTTTAAAACGAACTATTTCAAAGTAGAATTTCTCTTAGATATCGAAAATTTGGGAATATTCTTTCCGTCGTGGAAACGAATATCGCTTTAGATTTTCGTCCCTATTAGCTTCTATTAGTTACGCGGAGTACGTGATAATTTAAGTGAATTAAATATAATATATATATTTCGAACTTTGTATAAATACGTGTAACTCATATTCCGACGATTTTAACAGGAATATTATTGCGTAAATAGGAAGAAAGATACTGTACACGCGTTGTTGGGATCGAAATATTTTTTTTATTATATAACCTGTTTTCTTTTTTTTCCGATGGAAAACACAACCGATCGTTTGAGCGAAACTAATCGAATTTTATTGTACATTTGAGAATGTCATCTTACGTTTCGTTCCAACGATGTCGTACAGTTTTGTTGCCATTTTTATTTCGTGCAGAACGTTTTTATGATTTTATGTCGTAAAGAATGGAACGTGGAAATCCCTTGAATTTCTCGCCCTTCAACTTCCTCCGCGTATTTGTAGAGCACGTGTAGTGTCCCCACCTCGTTTCCTATGAGCGACCACGTGAACTTAACAAACACTCGCATTCGCATCGGCTGTGTATCCTGCAGGTGCACGAAATGGACCTGTTGCCGAAGCACATGTGTCATCGGTGCAGTTACAAGCTAGAGGAGTTTCACAAATTCTACATGGACTGTCTGAAGACAGACGCGGGTTTGAAGAATCAGTTATCATGGATGCGAAAGGAGGACTCGAAGGAGAGAATCGGTGTGCCGATGGTGCACATAGAAAACATCAAGATCAAAGTAGAGCCACCGGATTACGACCTGTACGACGATAACGACTACATAAATTCGATGAGTTCGGTAACTTATCCGGTGAACAGTGTCCAATCCAATAATATTCCCGATCCTATAACGTATACTTCGTACGCACGTTGCGGTTGTTACTGTGATAAATCGGACCAAAGTAATCAAACTGTACCTACGAGCTATGAGAACGAAATATCGAGATGCGGTAGAATGAACGCCACGAGGCAGGAGAACGACGGCTGCGCCAACGTATCGCGAGCTGTGCAGGGGAATTTGTTGGCGCATCAAGCACTCAAGGAACGATCAAATTTAGTTAAGCTTGTCAACGAGGTTAAAGATTCACGAAGAACTACTTTTTCGAGTTTCAGTTCATCGACGGATAAATCTAGTAGCGGGAAAAAAGGAACTTCGAAAGATGCGATAGTTCGTAATTTGAGGCCTAGAAAAGGTTCTGTGGATTACGTGGGAATTAGGAAAAGGCTTTCCGCTTGTTCCTCGTTGAACAATGAGAATAGGTCAACGATCGTGGAGACAAAACTGTCAGCCCCGACGGAATTCGATGTGTCGCAGATTAAGATAGAGAAATTCGATTTCGAAGGACGCGTCTTGAGACCGAGAAAAGGGACCATCGATTATAGAGAACCAATACGGAAATATTCTAGATCCACGAATAAGAACCAAAGATCGGAAAGCGATCAACATCGAGCGGATAAGACGAAAGTTCGGAATATTGCAAGCAAATTGAAAAAGATGCCGAAACAAATGAAAGACAAAGTAAAATCAGATATAAAGACGGAACAGCTGTCAGATCTGGAGGATCTGGTACTGGACGGATCGGTATCGGCCGCTATGTTATCCCTAACCGATGAGATTGATGCACTGCCTAACAATTATAATGTAAACGTACGAAACGATAGAGTTAATTGCGATGCACGATTAAACCGTGCGCAGCATACTACCGATAATTTTAGTATAGCAAATTGGAAACCATTGCGAAATCTACCCAAGGATAAATTCAAGTCGGGGAAAGTCGGTTTGCATCGGATCGAAGGAATAAATTATTCGACGAGATATTTGAGAAGTCAGGATGTTTGTCTGAGAAATGGTAAGATACGAAAACCCGATAGCACGAATGTATCGATTAAGAAATTGCAAAGAAGTTTTCGAAATTTTATGCACAGAAATAAAACGTCTGGTAAAGCTTTAATGAAGGCGATCAGAGGTAGTGTCACGAGCAAAGTGTCCGCCGCGATGAAAGTGCTAGATATCAAGCACTACTGCGACGAATGTAACACGAGTTTCGCTAACAAAGAATTATTCAAACTGCACCTGTGCTATGGACATTGATCGTTTTACGAAATCGCCGGTAACGTGACATCGCGTAAATTTTTATTTTTTAAGCCTCGAGCAGTCGATCACGTTACTTGTATTCGTACCAATACATAGGCCACGATTACATAGATTTTTGTTGATAATTGATCATAAATTTATATATATATATACATATATACACACATATGTATACATACTTTATTTTTTTTTTTTTTTTTTTAATCTTCTAGGGAAGAACATGTACCTATGAAATTATTGTGAGCACACGCTATTGATACGTTAATATTGTAATACTATTTTTATGAACGGAAATGTATACAGTATAAATAATAGTCGATTGTTGACAGGGAAAAAGTAAAGTAAGGCAATGTTGCGATGTACGCTTAAGAATTTATGTAGATAAAGGATTCACGGATCGCCTTCGTATTTTAAAATAAGATGATATATTATGTATATATATATATATATATGTATATATTTTCATATAGAATATATCATATATGATTAATATTTCATATAGAATATATAAATATATATATATATATATACACACACACACATATACACACACATATTTTAACAGATATTAGATATTCATATACACGAAATTGTGATATATAATTGAAAAGATGTTAGGTTTGTATTCATCTTGTATGTAATTAACTCATCTCTTTTTTTATTTCACATCTCGCTCTTATAGTGTAATAATTGCTAGTTTTCGTAATCGTTAACATCGATCGAACGAATATGTATGTATATGAACGCATTTTGCGTTATGTTATTTGCGTTACGATCGACAACGTGATACACTGCTGGTACTGTTAGAAAGAACGATGATTGTTGGATTTGCGCGGAATAATCGTGGATAATGTTTAACGCTTTCTACGATAAAAATGTTATTAAACTTTGATTCTATTATTCGTTGTTATTGGATATTAAATGCACTCGTCATCCCTTTGTACAGAATTCTTTATTAAATAGGAAATGTTCTCTACAACTGTCTAACAATTTTAATGATTAAAAAGTTGCAATCATCGCACAACGATAAAAAGGAAATAAATTCTAAATAGAGAGCAGTAAAACGTATTTTTCTATTAATTGCTACCCTGTTATCTCCTTTAACTATTTATTTCATTGTATAATCCTTGCATATTTATCCCTTCTCTCTCTCTCCCTCTCTCTCTCTCTCTCTCTCTCTCTCTGACGTTTTGAAATTTAAAAAGTACTTTACGTTATTGGATAGGTGAGGTCGCTGCGAGACGGCCATCGAGCGAGTTAAAATTATCAAACAAACAAAAAGTACGCCGAGTGTCAAACGACTTGGAAAAGATGATTTATTATTTGGATTACATTCTTCAGAGGTGTTATTAGTGAAAAATCCGAATGTCTTCGAATCCTCAAAAGTCCCCTCATTATGAGGATGTAAGTGTTTACAATACTTTTCTCTAGTTATGTTAACCTATTTTACTTTCCAAAAGACGTTTCACGGTTTGGATGATTTATCGGTAAATACGTGCCAGTTAATGTGATATAATTAAAACTAAGAGATTAAAGTACGTCAAGTTTTGTATTTACTTGCATTAATTAAGATCGTATGCATTTTTAATTCATCAACAGTTGATCTCGACCGAAGATGATACTCTGGGTACATCCATTAGCCTTAGCGTAGGTGAAAATTCAATTAGAATAAAAGAAAAACCTAAGGTGGTTGTTAAGAGATCAGAGCCGGAGGATAAGCACGAAGAGGAGAAATGGTGGTTGAAGAAGCCAGATACTTGGTTGGATATTTCTCACGGTGTTCCAATAGACTTGAAAACAAAGCAATCTGCGTCCCCTTCGCCAGATGTTAGTTCCTCGATGAAAGAATTTCTTGAAAAGGAGAAGATGTGCAAAGTAATTATGCTTGTATCGTATCAACCGTAGAATACAGTTATCTAAATAACCAGTAAGATGTATTTATCTATAATTTATTCTTTTTTTTCTGTATAGGCTATGCATAAGAGCGAAGTTGAGATGAAAGACAGGGATGATACTTTGTGCGACATTCTGGCCTCCGCTGCATTCGATAAATATCCCTCTGATTTTGAAAGTAAGTATCGAAAGGCTAACAGACGATGGATCTTTCGTACAAGTTTCTATGCACAGTTGGATTAGAGTTTTCGTTGTTTCGTGCAGATGCAACCGATGAGGATATAGGTAGTATTTTAGAAGAAATGAGTAAGATAGCTGGGGCTCTTAGTCCCAATTCGGCTACGGATCGTTCAAAGTCTAGGAACTCAGCCAAAAATCCTACAGAGGAGGAGAAATCGGTGGAAGAACTATTAGAGGAGGCTGAGAAACTCGTTAGAAAAAATAGCAATAGTCTATCTAAAAGCGGATCAAAATCTGATACTTTAGTACCTGAGAATATCGCGGAAGATATAGAAAGCTTTAGCAGGGTTAGACAATTAGAAGCTGATATATTTCAACTGATAGAGGAGGAGGTGCACAAAGAGACTGAGAAAATCAAAAAGAGTCCAAAGAATGAAAAGAAGAGAGACGGTAGTCCTGGATTTGAAGTTATATATGAAAATTTGAATGGTCTGAAAGCTCCGAAATCTTTGGAACTTCAGAGAAGAAAATTTGAAGAGCAGAAAGTAGAGGTGTCGAGCAGTTCTGATCTAGATGATCCTATCGAAAGACATTCCAAGTCGGAAGAATTAAAAGGTACGAGAAAGCTGGAGTCGGATAAGGATAACTTGCAAAAAGAAATAACGGACGTAGATAAGGATTTTTTTGAAGATTTGCTGAGAAAGTCGAAGGAAAAAGCGGAGGGTGGTATGTCGGGTAGTTCGAGTTTTGGACAGGAAGATTTTTCCCATTTTTTGAAACTCTTGCAAGGGCAGTCTAATAAAAAGGAACAAGAATCAAAGCAGTCCGATTCAAAGCCTACAGACGGAAAATTATGCATTTTGGATGGGGAAACCACGAATGACAAAAGTCCTGAATTTCCCGAGAAGGAAATTTCCGACATATTGGAGAAGGAACTACCTCGGACAAATGAAATTATCGGAACGGACACGAGCGGCCACAGTGGTGAACAAAAACGATCTCAGAACGTTAATAACAGAGGTAAGAATGATCGCGAGGAAGTAGTATCATCTGATAGAACGGATCAAGTATCTCCTAGAAACGTAGCCGTGACAAAGGATAGCGAGAAAGTGTTGAATTCCAAGGAAGAACTGTATACCGTTGATCTGACACCAAGATTAGAATTATTCGCGGATGCAATACCGAAGTTATTGGCCGAAAAGTCGACGGAAGATACAACGCAACAAAGCAAAGAACCCCCGAGCAAAGAATCAAAAGCATCCGTACATAAAACGATCTCAAGTTCGGAGAGTAAATTTAACGTTAACGTTCCGGCTTGTGAACGTAGCAGCGTAGAACGCAAAGTCGTCGATCCGTTTGGCGCGTCGAGCAATAAAACGCAAAAAAAGGAATTAAAGTTTTCCAAGTCCAAGAGTTACGACCAGATTTGTAAGCCGTTGTCATTTAGAAGTTCCGTAGAAAATCTAAGAGCAGGCAAACCTTCGGATGCAGCGAAGAAACCTGGCAACACTTTGATCAGACGATCGCCAACGTTGAAGCCAAAATTGCAGCCCACGGTTAAACCAATCACGAAAATTCCGCCCAAGACCAAGGCCGTAACTTTAAAGCCAAAGAAAAATTCCGTTAAGACTGGTTCCAATCTCACTTTGTCTTCCACGTGCAAATCGTACCAAGCTACTAAATCACCGGACGGTCAGGCAAAGACGATGGCCGGCGGTGACACGAAACAACATGTAACAAAAACAAATTGGGAATTATTATGTCGCGAAGAGAGGCATAAGAACGGTCTTTTGAAACAACAGCTGGAGTCAGAAGTGAAAATGCACAAGAACCAAATGGACAGTATGCGTATATCGTTCGAGGAAGAACTGTTGGCGTTAAAGAAGCAAAACGTGATTCTAAAGGCGAAGGTGGACGAGCTTTCGTTAAACGAGAAACGTTCGGAATCACAGCCAAAGAGAGATACGAAGATCATGCTTCTAGAAAAGGAACTAGAGAGGCAAGAGGATTTAATTCGGGCTTACGAAACGGAAAACAAAAAGTTGATGCAAGGTACGAAGGGAATGCAAGAAGAAATGAAGCAGCTGCAAAAGCAAAAGAGCACAGCGTTAGAATCTGGTAAGATACAGGAACTTGCTGATAGAGTTAAGGATCTCGAGGAAGAGACTGTAAAACTGAATCTCGAAGTGTCCGAGCTGCGAGATAAGAACGCCGACTACGCCTTGAAGAACGAAGATCTGATCCAACAAAATAGTCTTTTGAACGACGAATTGGAGATGTTTAAGGAACAGTTGAGAACGAAGAATGACTTTATCACGGATCGATTACAAGCAATGACCACGGCAGAGCTGCAACTGAAGAAGCAAGTGGAGGACTTGACGGTAAAACTAAGCTCTAAAACGGAACAATTACGAATAGCGAAGCAAGAGTTCGACAAGATGCAACAAAACGTTCTGCCGTTGGAGAAAGAATTGTTAGAATTAAGAGTGAAGGAAGGTAATTTGCTGGAGAAACTGCAAACATCTAAGAGTCACGTGGAACGTGAGAAACAGTTAACGCAGAAATTGAAGGACCAAGTGATTCTCGATAGCAAAAAGATTACGGACTTGAACAGACAAGTTCGTGAAATGGAGAGGATACTTAAGAGGAAGAATCCTGATTCGGTATCTGCTCTAATATTGACGGCGAATTCCGAACAGGAGAGGGTCGGCGCCGAGAAGGTTAAGCTGTTAGAAGATAGGATCGCGAGCCTGGAAAATGAAATTAAAGCGAAAGATGATTTAGCTCAAGAGAAAATGGTTGAATTCCAGAGGAAGTTCTCGGATATGAGGGAGAAGTACGCTAGTCAAGTAATGGAATTGGACGACAAGCTGTTGGAGGCTAACACGAAGAATCGTAAGATATGCAACGATATGTTTACGCAGACTGCGTCGAAACCTGTAGAGAACAAGAGCGTGGAGACTGTTAGGAAGGAGGAGAGGGCAGGCTCGTTCGAGAAGGAGGATGTAGGGAAGAAAGACGTTGGAAAATCTTCCGTGAAAGGTAGTTTGAAATGTCAGAATTCTAAAGAGGACGCTTATCTGATGGCCACGATACGCGGATTGAAACTGGAACTCGCGAACAAAGATAAAACGATTTCGAAGCTGACGAAAGAATCGCAAGATTTACAAAAGACGAACGCAAGACTGCAGAAGGAGAGAGAGAAATTGTTGAACGATAGAAGATCCGTGAAGACTATGAACTTTGAGAGGAATCGCGGCATGGTATCGTCGGATTCGAAGTTGTTGACTTTGAGGTCTATCGAGGCGAACGATCAGAATTCGAACGTCTACCAAAATGGCCACGTGTCTGACACAAACGCTCAACGATTGTCCGCTTCCGTGCAAAAGTTTTACGATCCCATGCAGTACACCGAGAACGGAGATGGTAATCTGGTGAAGAGATTGGCCGATGAGAATGATATTCTGAAAGAGGAACTAAGCAAGATGAACAAGGATTTCATGGCTTTAAAGAACAAACGGCTTCACGATCTGAACCTCTTGCAAGAGGAACACGAACGCGAGATGGCCACTTTGTTGAAGGAGTATAGCGTGAAATTCGGAGATTCTAAAGTGGTAAAGTTACAGGTTCGTGGTATTACGTGCAGTGTTTATTTCGCTTTCTCGTTTATTTGATAGTAGAGTGCGAATATTTATCGGTCGAAGAAACGGAACCAAGGGAAAATTTGAATTCGCATTAGAGGCATCTTGCTTCGTATTTTTACCACGATTGGTCGTGTGTATTTTTTAGCTTGCGACAAATGCGTAAAAGTTTATAGTCTAGCCGTTGGATCAGCATGATAAAGCTTTTGCACGTAGTACTCTTTAGTCGTCTTTCTGTGGTCGATCCGATCGATAAAAGCTCCGTTTCTGTTAACAGGGCCAGATAAATACTCAAGTAGCTGTGATATCTCACTTGAAGCAGCAAATCGAGAAGCTTAGAGACTACAAGGAACAGGTGATCGTTCTGAAGGCTGAGCGGCAGCATTTGGAGGATAAAGTGAAAACGTTGAATGAAAAAGTAAAGTATTTATCAACACCGGTATGTAATAAGAGATTGGCGTTGCACAGCATTCATTTTATGCGTCTCTTTGTGATTATCGCACCCTCTGTTTCAGAGTACGGAACAGCTGCAGCTGTTGCAGGATAAGATAACGATTCTCCAACAACGACACGAAAGCCGCGAGATGACGTTGCAGAGTTTAGTGCGCGATTTGCTAAGAAATAGAACCCAGTGCAAAGACTGTAAAAACGAGAAGGGTAAAAATCGACAATTGTGCTATTTCCGACAAGAGCTTGATCATATTCTTGGAATGCTTCAAGAGATCGCCAATGTTCATTGATTCTAGACGAACTAGATTTAGATTAGACATGCGTGTAATGTGGTGCTCATGAAATATCGAGAAATCGACGGATTGCAAATTCTCGATTCGATATCGGGCATTGTGATAATTCGTATCTTCGTATCTGTACTGAAACGAATCATAGGTATTTGTTAGGAGAAGCTATCACGTTGTTAGGCACTTTATACATATGTGAGCGAAAGTACAGCCAAAAAGGTTTGGTCGGTGCTTTTTTTTTTATCGACCTTGCCAGGAACGCGACACGTTCGGTTGTTCGTGATCGCGTCTGTAGTATATTTAGTTATTCTTGCGTCACGAGATACGGATATTTAGTGAAATCATATCGATCCTGGGAAAGCTCGCGCGTAATGATCGACTGCGATCACTGCCAAAGTTAGACGAAGAAAAAAGAAAAGGGAGGAAGGAAGGAAGGAAGGAAGGAAGGAAGGAAGGACGTTCCTTCTTGCCATTGTGCGTGCATTACGCATCAACAACGTCCACAATCGGAGTAATAAAACTAATAGTGAAATATCAAATGAGAACATAGAGATATTTTGATCTATATTTATTAAAAGCAGACTTTTTATTTATCTAATAACGTAGGTTTAACGATTGTTGAGGAAAGAAAAGAACCCGACTGCTTCCAATTCGGAACTAGCTTTAGCCTTTTACTTGTCGTCGTTCTGGCATTCGAATAGATAGACCGTATGAACATAGGGGAAACGCGTTGGGAAAACAAGAGATCTCTTCCAAAGTTGCATAGAAATTAATTTTTTACACGAGGCTTTTTCAGGATATGCTAAGCGTCCTATTGAATCGTTTGAATAATTGTATTTATTTCCTATTTATATTCACACTCGTTCTTCGTCATCAACGAATCCATCTATAATCGAGTCGTCCACTTGTATAGTACGTATATTTATATACACTTTAGAAATATTTATTAAACGTTTTAGCAATCACAGTTGACACTCTATGCTCTCGCGACTAACTAAGCACACGCATATCGCACAAATTCGACGTGTCCTAGATGTAACGATGTTAAACGACTTTGTTACAGGATGATCGTAGAATACGATTGTTTGCTTTTGTCTGTTTTGTACCTGTTTTTATCAAATTGTTATAATTACACTGAGTACTACGGTTACTTCTTCAAGACTGGATATTATGTGAAATATAATGTGAAAATTACTGAATTTTTTCATAATTACTTCTAAGCCGTAATGTACAAACCATGAGATTATGACTTTAATAAATCACTTCTCTTCTCTATGACTTTTCTTTACTTGATATTTCTACTTTTTAACTTAGTATCTCTTTAGTACGATGTATGTATGCCTGTGCTACTGTATCGTGTGCGATGGTGTGCGATGTGCGATGGGAGAGCCGTTTCAGGAAAATATTCGTAGCGAGTACACGGTGTTTGACTTTCATTCGAACAGTTTATTCAGATAAAATATATCTTTTTAAATACATGCGACACATTTCTGTCTCTACGCAGGTTACTTTTATCAGCTGTACACCAATATACAGTTTTTTTCGTTAAGTACATAGCAAGTACATGATATAGTATAGTGGAAGGAAAAATTACACTAGAACAATGACTAAAAGCAGGTCTTGGAAGTAGCGGATCGTTGTTTTTCCTTGGGATAAGAGTCTACCATATAGTAAATTGCGGTCCCTGTCTCGCGAAGTTTCTGTAACAAATGGTCGCATTCTATTAATATCATTAACGTATAATTCTGTTTAAATAACGTTTTAATTAGGCTACCGATACAAACCATACAGATACGGTATTTGCTTACCTAATGAAAGAACGTTTCCCGTAGAAAATGGATAATCCGTACATCGTACAAAGTCCAATTGTGAGTGCCTGACGGATAATTTCAAACGTAAACGTGTAATTCATGGAGTTTCGTTGTTTTAGGAAGTCCGTGGCGCCTAAAATCTTCATCCTGGGCATGAAATCATGGTCGCGTGCCTGACTTTTCTCTCGTACTGTTAAGGAACGTGCGTTGACAGGGATCCTGGAAATCCGTTGTTCAGATCGGTCTCGTCTTCGAAGAACGGTCGAATCTTGGATCGATTGGCTTCGAGAACCAGAATCTCTATCCGCAGAGCGAATATCCCTTTCCACGGAGCGAGATCGTCCGATATCGTTCATAGATCTATCTGGAGAAATTGTAATGGATGCGCGTGCTTCGTCAGCAAATCTTTGTCCAAGACGAGTAATCATAGTGCCGGTTCCTTGATATCTATCGGTGTCAAGTGTCTGTCGTACCGATCGTCTTGAGTTTAAGTCTCGCCGATCGATTCTCTGCCCTGTGAGACGACGTTCCACGAGTTGACGATCAGCTCTTTGTTTCATAAGTCGACGATCAGTACCGGTCTCTCCGCGGGTTCGAGATTCAACGGACGTGGATCGCCTTTCCACGGCCAGTCGTCGTCGATCAGCCCTTTGTTCAATGAGTCGTGTGTTGGTTTTTTGTCCCACAAGTTGCCGATCAGCTCTAGCTTGTTCACGGTTCTGGGATTCGATAGACGGGGATCGCCTTTCGCTGTGTCGTTGATCGGTGGTTCCAGCTTCTTTGCGGAATCGAGATTCGACGGGTGTGGATCGCCTTTCCACGAGCAGTCGGTTAGTTCCACGTTCCATAAGTCGACGGTCAGCTCTAGCTTGTTCACGATTCTGGGATTCGATAGACGGGGATCGTCTTTCCCTGTGTCGTTGATCGGTGGTTCTGGCTTCTTTGCGGAATCGAGATTCGACGGGTGTGGATCGCCTTTCCGCGATGAGTCGGTCAATTCTTTGTTCCATAAGTCGACGGTCAGCTCTAGCTTCTTCACGGTTCTGGGATTCGATAGATGCGGATCGCCTTTCCCTGTGTCGTTGATCGGTGGTTCTGGCTTCTTTGCGGAATCGAGATTCGACGGGTGTGGATCGCCTTTCAACGATCAGTCGGTTAATTCCTCGTTCCATAAGTCGACGGTCAGCTCTAGCTTGTTCACGGTTCTGGGATTCGATAGACGGGGTTCGCCTTTCCCTGTGTCGTTGATCGGTGGTTCTAGCTTCTTTGCGGAATCGAGATTCGACGGGTGCGGATCGCCTTTCAACGATCAGTCGGTTAGTTTCTCGTTCCATAAGTCGACGGTCAGCTCTAGCTTCTTCACGGTTCTGGGATTCGATAGATGCGGATCGCCTTTCTCTGTGTCGTTGATCGGTGGTTCTGACTTCTTTGCGGAATCGAGATTCGACGGGTGTGGATCGCCTTTCCGCGATGAGTCGGTCAATTCTTTGTTCCATAAGTCGACGGTCAGCTCTAACTTCTTCACGGTTCTGGGATTCGATAGACGGGGATCGCCTTTCCCTGTGTCGTTGATCGGTGGTTCTGGCTTCTTTGCGGAATCGAGATTCGACGGGTGTGGATCGCCTTTCCGCGATGAGTCGGTCAATTTTTTGTTCCATGAGACGTCGGTCGGTTCTTCGTTCCATGAGTCGGCGTTCAGCTGTTTGGTCTGCAAGACGGCGGTGAACCCTTTCTTCGCTGAGTCTACGATCTACACGTTGATGAACGACACGATTATCTCTCCGTTCCACGAGTCTGGGATCGGTTCTACCTTCCACATGGTTTTCAGATTCGACGGATGCAGATCGCCTTTCTGAGTTTCTACTAGAAACCACGAATGACCGACGTTCCGATCTTCGATCGTTGGACAAACCCCTAACTCGTCGTTCCTTTAAGTAATTGTTGGTAATTTCAGATGCCCTGACAGGCGAAGATTCGCGTCGTTCGCGAGCCAAGTTCAGTCTGTTGTTCCTCTCTCGATCGAAATTGTCTACGGAACGTCTTAACGATGTAACGAAAGGATGTCGTCGTTCGTTTGTCCCCGCATTCGCACGACGATCCGATCGACCAACGGTTTGTCGTTCGTCAGTAGTTTCGCGTTGTTCCATTCTGGTAAAAAATCTGTGATCTCGATCCAATCTAGAGTCGCGTCTGATCGTCGTTTGGATACGATTTCGCCTATCCACGTTCCTCGGAGATGGTTCGTTCCTTTCTCGACGGGAATCGGTGGTAGAAGTCAGTCGTTCCATAGAGCGTACGAGGTTTTCACGTTCTTGAGAATCGATCAGTCGCCTATTTACTTGACGACGCCTCTCGGTGTCGGTAGACCTTTCGAGCAATCTTCGTTCGGCAAGATTCTGCGTAGTTCTGGAGTCGAGCGATCGAGCGATCTGCAGTCGGACTGCAGAATCAGATACGCGTCTTGTACGATCTTGGATTTTATGTCTCGATTCCACGGTACGTCTAGAATCGTATTCGATGTTGCTTCTCTGCCTGCCCTGTCTCTCCATTGTGCTCGTAAAGTCAGCCCGAGTTTGAGACCGTATCCGGGAGGCACGATCCAAGCTTCGAGATCGGGACATTCTGAGATCGGTTGGTACGAGGGAAATTCTGGAGTTTCTAGATCGTTTGGTCGTCTTCGAAATCCTGGTCTGGTTTTGCTCGAAATTCGAGCAATAAGGCATCTTGGTGAAAGGGCTCAAGTTCGGGCAGGCATCCACTCTGCGAGAAAGACAGATTTGGCGTAGTGTGTTTAACGATTCTAACGAGTCAGATGCTACGATCTACGATTTAAAATCGTAACAAACTGAATTCCAAGTTCTAAGATTCGAATAAACTAAATTCGAAATTTTCAATAAATTAAATTGCAAATCTAACGAGGTAAAAATCGAATGAGCTAACTTTTAATACGACTCTAATAGGATAAGTTGTAGATTTTTCAAAAATTCTAGTAAGCGAAATGTTACTCGTGAGGAGCTTGATGTTTTAATTCAGGTCCCGCCAGGCTTCCTGCTCGGCCTTCCTTATCCCTGGAGACCAGACCTAGCGTGAGGCAGGCGAGGGATACCACCAAAAGGCCGACATACTGCCAAGCTCGTACTGGCAATGCAACGTACCTCGTACGCCGCATTCTTAACATCGAAAGAAATTCGTCAACTCTAAATAGGTATCAAACGCTTATACTTGCAATTTTATCTACGTCCTACTCACTTGACTCGTGTTTTCCTAGTGGCTGGTTTGTTCGGAGAAGCGTGCGAAGTCTTCTTCGGACGAATCCTCGTATTCTTCCTTCGAGAGCTCCAGAGAGCTACTGATGTCCTGTGCCCCGAGGAGCCGAGCTTTTATACTCGCAGAAACCCGCCGCAATTCGATATCGGTCCAATTCAATGCTTATCAGCACCGACCACATGGGACCTCGTGGGATATGGATATCCCGATAGGTGAAAATCACCGTGAACGAAATCGGGTCGAGAACTATCGCAGACGCCTCCGTAATTGGTTAACCATCTAGAAAATTGCCAGCCCGGACACCTGCGTGGTAGCTGATATATCGGTTACCCGGTTGCCTCGTGGCTGAGCTTCAAAGCAGTCGCTACATCGATCAGCAACAGTTTGAATCTCCCTTTACTCTAGCGAAATGTGGCCGGACTAAGTGACAGGGGACGTTCGACGGCTTTGAAAATCCGAAAAATTTCGATTTCTCCATCAACCGCGTTACTCTACCGATACAACTAATTAACCAAAATTATCTTCTCTTTCGATAAGCAAACGGTTTTACAACTCCTCGAAGCATTTGCGAATGTTCATATTGTCGCAAGTAGCTACATATCTATGAAACTTTGCAAGTTATGGAAAATATTCAATTGGAAGTTTTTAATGGTTTCCGACATCCCGTACGTTCTAGCGGTAAGAATATCTCCGTAAGACCTTTTCTTTCTCTTTACTGTAATCATACTATAATTTTTAACTCGTATTCGTCGCCGTCTGTGATTTTACTAATAATCTTTTAATAAAAGGGGATGGGAGTCGACGATGATACGTATAATGGCACAGTTTCTACAGACTGGTTTATTTTTTTTTATACAAAATTCATATAAAATAGAGGGGAAAGGCTTGTAGCGCGAATACCTTATAAATAAGTCGATGGTATATTTACATTACATTACATTATACATATATATTATATTATATTTTTGTGCGTGTGTGGGCGTGTGTATACACATATACGTACACATACATACACACGCACGCGCACACGCACACGCACACGCACACGCACGCACACGCACACACGCACACACACACACACACACACACACACGTGTCGGGCGGTGAAAATTTTTCCAAAATCTTGTCGTCTATCCTTGCGGGCAGAGATATCGGTCTCGTAAATTATTCGTTGAAGGATATCGCTCGTTTCTAGCCTGTTTCGAACAGTGCCAGATTACAGTTACAGATTTGTAAGCGAGACGAATAAGACGGATACGTTTGACCGTACAATCAACGACGATCAAACAACGGACAATCAAACGTCTAATACGTATTTGACTTTAATTTTAGGAAACGACGATCGCCGTAACGAGAATCGTGAGAAGCGGCACGATGTCAAAGTACAAGCTCCTCGATGCGCCGGATAGCATTGCCGTTTCGCTGCACGTGGTTTCGTTTGTTTCTGGCAGTGCTGTGTAGTTTGGGAACGTTTGTATGTCGGCCGGCTGCAATGGATACGTTAATCGATAACTAAAGTCGACGAATGTCACGTAAATTTCACCTTTGAAAACTGTTCCTTAAATGGATGGATTTTATTCTATTCTATTCTATTGTATTATATCGTTGAAGAATGTTTTACGGAATAGAGGCAGGTTGCTCGTACACCGAGATATCGAACGAGAAGGGATAAAAATTGGACATACCAGAGCGAGCTTATCGTCCCTCTTTCTGCAAAATGTCATGTGCCTGCCATGATACAGACTCTGTTCGATGGATCTAGCGAGAAGTTCCTCCGTCCAGGGTAGAGCCAGCATATGTTCGGCCAAAGTTCGACCTATCGAGACACATAATTATCGTATTCTTAGATATAAGTTGGATATAGCTATATATATATATATATATAACTTGATAAGTTATCAGTCACGATGATTATCAGTTTGCTGGGAATAGGCGTTCGTATCGTTTACCTCTGAACTCTTCGGGTTCTTCGATGATCAACCGAGAGAAGACGTTGTCGTTCTCGTTTTCTACCGTGTAATCCCTCATAGCCATCAAGGCAGACTTTGCCTGCCTTATAAGCTCTTCGTCTATTTCCTCGCTAGGCCTTGTAGCAGGGTAAATCGGAAGCTGTTGTTGACCGGTGGAAGGAATAGTCACGGCATCGGTCCTGCGACGAACAAACGTAACGGATAAGAAGGTACGTAGAATGTACGCTGTGCGTATATACGATACGCGCAAACTTTTACCTTTCGCTTACCTAGTTGTGAGGAAAAGCTTCTCCAGGTGATCCATAGTAACGCCTTTGAAGCTGTACACGCCGAGAGTCTTGAACAGATGTTTCACCGGCGTCATACTGTAACAAGCCGCGAGTGGTGTTCTCGGATAATGCACCACAAAGGCCAGACACATTTCCTGAGATGCTGCGTATCCTCCCAACGTGGGTTTCGTCCTGTCCAACGTACCGTAAACACACTCAGCCAGCAATTCGTCTCCCGGAAGCACTTTCACCTCCTTCTCGAGAGTATGAGACTGTTGATACTCAAAATCAAAGTGATTATCCTCGACTATCCTGGGTAATTCTTTGCCTTGGCGAATGTGTTTCAGACTCAAACGACGACCGGCCAAGTGAGAATGCAAGACCACCGAAACGATGTTCACTCCGCCTTCGGGGAACATCTGTAACGGTAATTCACGGTTTAAAAAGTTTCGAAACGAACGGATGGAAGAAAGAGCGGCGTTTACGTACAGTGTTGGTACAATGAGGAGTACAGTAACCTGCCGTGGCGTATTCCTTTTGTTTCGGTGGAATCAGGTGAAGAGGACTGACAGCCACGCCGGCAACCAGAATTCCCGCTTCCTGAGGACGTAGGTTCGCGGTCAAGTGTAGACGTACTCCGCTGCTGTCTACCACCTTCTTCATATCCGGATTATTATAGTGCACTTCTAACATGTAATAAGAGCCTTCAGGATGTTCCGCGATGGGAATGCCGACGTGTTCCGGAAGCCATTCACCTGTGCCAACACACATCGTATCTTTATGCTATACTATCATACGTAATCTCTACAGTGATCTATCTCGTCGTATTCGTTCTACTTGTCGTTACGTTTAAGTAATCATGCCTCGAGAAAAGTCTATAACAACGTTGGCTGTGCTTCCGATAATGGCAAAGACGATCGTTTACGAGCTGTCGTGGTTTCGAGTAATTGACAATATTTGGTAATTTCAGTGTGAAAGTCGGATACTCGAAAAGCCAGACGAATTTTGGATATCCTAGCTCGATGGATGGGTTTTATTAAATTTTCAATTTTGATAACGTCCGATTCTTAGACTTTAAAACTGTCGAATCTGCACTTGCGATTCGATTCCTTTGGCGTACCTGTACTACCACGTGCCCAGGCAAGCACCGGCTGCAAGCATGATTCCCATTCTCGCGGCATCGTAGGACTGTAACACGGAGCTCCGACGATTCTCGCGTGTTGTCCCAGGATCGACAAAGTGGAGGCGCACTCGTACAATATAATATGATGAACCAAATCTTCGTTCTCCTTTTCCACGAGTGGCGTGTACTGAAATCGAAAGATGAATCGTTGCTCGATGTTTCCACGTATCGCTCTATAGTTGGTGTTTGTATTCGATATATCGATGACGGTATATGGTTGGGAGGATTCGAAGAAGCGGAAGAATCAATCGCGTGGCAAAACAGTTTCGGAATATCGGATCGAACCGCGTGTTCTTCTGCCGAGAATTCTTCTCAAGCAGATTCCATTGGCAATCGGGCAACGTTTCGGCCACGGAATGACATCATTCCGAGACCCTTCTTTATTCTAATGACGTCCATCGACACGGTGCCATGTCCGGCACGGATGACCGTGATTCGTGAAGCACATACGAATCAGGCCCAACCTTACCACATTCCTCGGTACTCGCGTCGCGCACCAAATTTATTCCAAAACGAAGACATATTTTGATAAATTTCGACGAATTTCGACGAATTTCAATTACTTACCCCGATCATATGGTGTTTCTCCTTATGAGGTGCCTTGAAAATCTTGCACCAGTAGGTGGTGTCTACGCTGTCTGAAACCGGAGGCTATGTATCAAGAAGAACACATAATTAATCACGATACGGGCATTCCGTTGCTCGGCAACGATTAATAATTAAGCTATCGATCGTTTCACGAGCTATCGAGCGTTTCCGAATTCTTCTTCGTCGAGAGGACAAAGTTACATCGATTGCGATCGATTTGTTCTTTTTTTCTTAAATTAGTTGATTTTAGCCGTTGATAAGAAATTGTCGGCCGAAGAAAAATGAGACAGATAGTAACGATCGTACTAGAGCGGCAGAGTATCGCACGTTGGCATGTATCGCGATCGTAAGTTAAACACGATTGCCAGATTCCACTTACTTGATTCAATTTCACGTCCCAATGCTTGATATCCCGAGTATGGCGGGGAGGTGCATGAGGAGCCGCGGTCTTGAGTCTCAAAGCTCTACCTCCGCGCTTGTCACCGGGCCAAACAGCGGTATTTAGCTCGGGATCGCTGGAATGAAGCGCCCAGAGGACTCGAATCGTGTCTCCCTGCGATAGCAAGCGATAATTACTTTTTCATAATGGTTCCGACGCGGTTGGAATTGGAAGAGAGACTCGGATATGGGAAATGGGTTGTTTAAGAAATATTTCAACGGGCTGGACGGCTGGACGCTGGTTAGTCCCGCTGCTGATCGAGAATGGGAATCGTGGAGGAGACGCACGAGGGTCGCGGACGGCATGCTAAACGCCTAAATATCGCTGCGGGAATTCGACGTACCGTGGTCTAAGGGCCTGTTAAAAAGTCGCGGGCTGCCTTCGTGCCGGGCATAAATCGAAAAAGAGTTGTAAATCTTCTCGGCTATTCCCAGTTCCCAGGCTCCGTCAGGTGGAATCGAATATTACGAGGCAACACGTTCCTCTATCTCGGACATTTGATTTTATTCCCATATTGCCATATACAGCAGCCTTAATCCCTTGCCCGTTACCGCTTACCGCGAAATTTCCTTAGTCGAGATGCGTTTCAATCGCAACGATCGTATCTTCGAACGAAGGACCGACGAAGCAGTGGTCTCCGTTTGAATACGATCGTTGCCATCGATCGAAACGTTGAAATTGATCGAATTAATCGGTAACCGATGGATCTTTTGAATCTTGCCAATGTCTAGATTTCAATTAACCGTATACTCGTGTTCAGGTAGCGTAGCTCCGAACGAGGACAAGCAAAATAATAGTTTCTACGAATAGTAGAAAGAAACGAGGTATAATCGAGGGAGGAAAACGATAAAGCGAATATCCTGGTAAATCTTAACATCGTGGCGCTGTTTATGGTTGCAGCCTTACCGTGAGCCGATGGTCCTGAGGGTCGCAAGTCTGCCAGTTTCGCGAGAAGATCACGCTCGTGTGGGTTTCGTTTTGCGACCCCCCCAATACTTTGACATCCTGCGACGTGTCCGTGACCAGGGCCGCCTCTGGACCTTCGATCCCGTGCGAGTCCTGAAAAACCAAAAGAAATTCGATTTGCCGTTGAAACGAGACGGAGAAGTTTATCGGGTCAGGTGAGCGCCAGGTGTTTACGCTGGACGACGAATCGAAGCTTTTTGTCACGCTCGATTCGTTCCTCTCCGCTTTCTGCGCTTTCTCCTTAACTCTCTGCAGAGGTACTGCGATAACAACGTTTATCGGCCTGTCGGATTCAAGCGACGTTCCGTTAAGTTAACGACATTCCGATGCATCCTGCGCTCGAAGGAAACAACACCCCGTCAGCCGTGACGCTGACACGTCGGAAGGGTGGCCGCGAGCGTTTGGGTCCGTTGGATTCCGATTACGGTTGGGCGCTAAAGTTTGTAAGAGGCCGAAGGGAAGTCCCCTTCCTGCTCTTAATGAATCGAAATAATTGGCCGAGCATCGTCACGCTCGTTGCGTATTTTGTAACGAGCACGTGCAAAGAGGAAGCGATAATAAAGTGGCGCGTCTCTCGAAGGAAAAAAAGAAAAAGAAAAAAAGCAGGCCACGCGAAGAAAGAACGCAACCGTTCGATCGCAGTGGCTTACGTTCGTAAGATGGTTGTTCGTGGTGTACGCTAATTATTATATCGTACGTATTATTTAATGATAGTTTGGTAATGGTAGTTTCGGTAACGGTAGTTTAATGGTAGAGGGAAAGTGAAAATGTCACTTTAAAATCGCGAGATTCCGTTGTCGCTTTCGGCGATAACGAATATCAGCGCGAATCCGATTGATCGATTACGGGCTACGTCTACTTTGGATTCGAATAAACTCGTCCACCGATTCCCGATTAATTATAATTATTAGCGGCTGCGATTCGCCGTTGGGGCGGGCTTTCCGGGGTTAGCGCGCGTTCTCACGAGATTCGCCGGGGGTTTTCTCATGGCAGCCGGATATTCTCATCGTCGCCGGGCTAATTAGCGCGTAGCGTCCGTGGCATTGCTAAGACGGTGATTAAAAAAAGTCGGCGATTTCTCGGCGGTCTCTCGATTCGATGGATCGACTCGTCGTCGCAACGTTTTAATCGCTGTTACTTGTACGTGGCCGTCGGTGAACAGGAAAACCGTCTTCTTTTTCGACGTGGACCGTCGGAACGGTTAACGGGCGGAACGGTTTGATCGTCGATTAGGAAAATTATGCAAATGGTTATAGAAGCTCGTGCCAACACCTGGCACTCGAGCAATTTGTAAGGTAGGATCTCCGAGTATAAATTTATCGATCGAAGAGATATCGACGCGTACTAATTACTTGCGCGTGAACTTCTTCGCAAAATGCACGTGCGTGTGTTGTACAAAAATACGTGGAAACTTCGTTAGCGGTGTAAGAGTTGTCGCGATAATATCGGTAAAATACGAAGCCGATCTAACAACGACAACGACGGCTCGTTCGAATATTTTCGTCAGCCGTTCCTATCGCTCTGTGCGTACCATCGTACCGATTGGCTCGTACTTGAAATCAGAAAATCGACGACGTGGTTGTTTCAGCGACAGGTTTTTCCGCACGTTTGCCAGCCAACGAACGCGCAGAACCGATGGATCGGTGATCCGACTAGACTAGACTAGAGAAAAGATGAAAAGTTGGCTGGCGTTGGTAGCGTAGTCTCTCGAAAGAGCGGAATCGAGTCACCGATGCGTGGGAAAAGAGGCACGCGTGCGTGGATGCGGAAAATTAATTCGGCGGATGTGACGTCATGGATCGGTACTCGCGTTTCCTGCGGCAGTCTTCCGAGAAACTCGGACGTTTCGGTACGTTGGAAAGTACGGCGCGAGGAGCAGCCTTACTTTTATTCTCGAACGACGAAGGTTCGTTGAAACGCGTTTCGCGCTCAACGGGCAACCAAAGGGAACCAGAAACGAGGGAATCGGCGTCGTTTATTCGTACGACGATCTATCTTGAGAAATAGTTTCCGATCTATATACGCGCGGCAAAAAAGAAACGGTTCCCTTTGTGCCCCCGGAGGAGTCGCGCCGCGGAGGACCGCGGCGGTTCCCATGGGCCGGCAATTCCGAAGAAAAAGAGGCGCCACTAGGAGCACGATGCTTGCCAGGTGTTTTGGACGGTACGATCCTCCCTCCTTTCTCTCTCCTTTTCTTCCCTCTTCTTTCGCACACCGTCTTTCACCGACGTTCCTTTCCCTTTTTCCCCTCCGTCCCTCTTGCTCTTGCTTGCTCTTACTTTTACCGCCCTCTATACTTTTCTCCCTCCAACGCTTTTCCATCTCGTTTCGATACTCGAACGAGAAACCCAACTGCGCGCTTGGTTCCTTCGCTTCTCTCTCGCTGCTGTTGCGCGGCTACCTTTCCTTTTCGTATAGTGGCTCTCCTTCCTTTTTACCACCTGGCAGAACAGCAGCTGGTAGCGCAAAGAGGTCCCTCGACGGGGATAAAGGACCTTCCTATCGTTCTTAGGCAACTGCGAACAACCACCTACCGGTCTCTAAACGGACACGATCAACGCAACGGATCGGCCAAAATCGACGTGTTTCCTAATCGCTGGGAAAACAACGTTCGTTAAACCGAGTAAAATAGTTTCCTCGAACGCTTAACGCTTGTGCGGGCGATGAAAATGTGTTCTCGTCGTTGGATAAGTCAATTTCGATGAAATCAATTTGAAGCCGGGATATTTTTCAAATGTACGACTTTCCACGCAAAGATATTCGAAAAGTAGCATTTGCAAACGGTTTCGCTGTATTAGGTAATTGGAAAATTGGGCGATTCTCTTTAGAAAATCGTAGCAAATGTAGAAACTACAGATTCTTCTTTGAATATTTGGCTTTACTTTTAAAGGCAAGTGTTAGTTACACGGATTAGTTTGGATCGCCGTTTCTAGATATTTATGGAAAAATTCAGAGTCGGAGCGCTATCGGTCGTGGAATAGCGAGAGTCTCGAGTTTTCCGCTTTACCGTTTAACCGATCGAGAATTCTTTCTCATGAGAGGTAACAAGTGGAAACTCGCGAGAGGCAAAGAGCTTCTGTAAATTCCATCGAACCACGTCGAATCGAGTTTTTGCTCGCGTAAAAACTCACAGCGAGGAAATAATAAAATACGAAAAGCTGTTAAAAGGTGGGAACGAGATGGAGCAAAGTTTTCCCGTTCCCGTAGCGCAGGTTCGGAATTCGTTCTCGTAAAGTACGTGATACGTATAGTAGCCAGTTTGCAACGTGTCGCAGTCACGGTACGAGCCGGTCCGGTTCTCACGTGTCTTGGTCTTGGGAAGAACGCGTTGTTACGCGCAATTACGCTCGATGACGCGTTATAGCTCGTCGTGGTTCTCTTTACGCGCCCATCCGCGCGATTATAATAATAATCGACGGATCGAAACACCGTCAAGGGCGATCTTTGCGTTTTTCTTCTCTCTCGTTCTTGCCGTTAATCGATACCGAATTCGCGTTTGTATCTTTCGATCGATCAGACACTCGCATAGTCGCGACAGATTTTCAGCCACGAAAATAGACGAGATGAGAAACATAGCCGTTTCTCGAAATTTATTTCCCTGATTTATCGTCTTTTCAAGTTAATTATTGCCATTCCGAATACCCGAAGAGTATCGCGCTATTTCCGTCCAATGGAATTGGAATAAACTCGAAGAGCCGAATGAGTTTACGGTGGATCGGTGTCAAATCGAGTTTCGTCAAAATTCCAAAGTTTCTTTCGATCGCCTGTGGCAAGAAAGGCAGCCTGGAACTTTGGCTTTACGATTGCGTCGTATCATACGCGGCGGATCGATCCGTCAAATATTCTCCGTATGCTCGGTTAAAATCCCACTTGGCTACTCGACAGCGAGGGTAGTGCGAGGATTCGCTTGCCGGTCGAGATAAAGCGGTAAAACCAAGCACTGCAGCCGTAAAGGCAAGGAAATACGACCGTAAACGCGTCGAAGGTATCCTGCTACGCGATACGTACCTCGAAGTTTAACGAGTTCTTCGTCGATTTGTCGGACCTAGATACCGACGATATCGGTACGCGAACGAGTTACTCGTTAATTTGTAACGATTGTAATATGACATATTCGTCGTGATTCGATGACCACGGGGGGGGGGGGGGGCTGTAATTACGAAACATCGATACTTTCTCGTCTTATTTGCGTATACAGGTTATACAAAGCTGTGGAGCGCGAGAGCTCGAAGACGAACAAGTTGGATCGGAAACAAACGAAAACTGGTTGGCGGCGGGTGAAAAAAGACGAGCAGGATATGTCGAAGATAATGAGAAAAAGATCACGGCGAAAGAGGAGAGAGGAGAATGTGTGCGTCCGTCTATGCACCGAGTTGGTCTCAGGCTGGGCCTGTTGCACCACGAGATGGACGGATCGCGGATTACCCGCCTTTCAGATTCACTTTGCGAAACGCGCTTCCCTGTCTCAAATAAATTACGATCGTAATCCGTCGTACGTGCGCACATGCCGTGGCTCGCGGTGAATAATTTAACGATCGTCGAATTTTCTCCGGTTTTGTCCTTTCTCGAAACAGGCCCTCTCGCCGATCTCGATCGCGTTCCAACGTACGATACAAGCGTCAGATGAGACGTTTCGCGGCAAAGAGGCGAGGTGATTTAAACGAACGAGCAAAAGTCGATCGAAATTCGTTGCATGAAATTGGAAATAGCAGAAGCTTAATAGGCTTCTAAAGAAATACCGTTCGAAACCGCGCTATCCGTGTTGCTGAAAATCCGCCATTTCCAAGAGTTAGAAGAGAGCATAGAGGGCAGGTTGGATCCGTTTCTCGTAGGTTATTCGTTTGTTTTTCTTATCGTTGCAGAAACTTAACATCGTTTTTCGACGCGCGTTCGAAGATTCGAGGGGCGAGAGGTAGGACGCGTCGGCCGATTCGAGCCATTCGAGCCAGCCAGCACCGCTCCGCGCGGTCTTTCCTTGCAACGATGCTGAAAGATTCGCGTAGCCTCCCCCCGCCGATGTCTGGAGGCCTTGACTGGGGGACCCTTTGGAACCAACTGCCAGGACACAACATACCTATGCCCCTTGAGAAGGGGCCTTTTCTTACACACCTTCGTGCTTCCTCGTGTGTTCGTCACGTATTCGGTCACGCAACCTTTCGCACACTTTCACCTACCGCTTCTACCCAGCGTGTACGTGTTTCTCTTTCTGCATCCGTGTACTCTGTATCGGCCGTGTACCATTTTGCCTGTGGCACGATTCGCCCGCGGGCTGTTGGCGTATTCGAATTTACGCGGGCTTGATTTTCTATCTGCCGCGTGAAGCACGGTTCTCCTCCGAACAAATAGGCGATTATTCGTTAAAATATTCGGTGGCGGAACAAGTTGCCGATAAACTCCGATTAAATCGCCTCTGATACGATTCGCGTCCGTTGATATCGTCGAACGTTTCATCCATATATATATTTTTAACAGTTCTCTAGATATCACTTTTGTACGATAAATCGAAAAGTACAGGAAAACCATAACGTTATGAAGGCTGTTTTTGATATTTATCTGACAATTTACTTAATTCGATAAACAATTAATAAAAACGTGCGACAATTTGTATATTCAAACTTTGTCGATAAACGAGCGATATCGTCGCGCGTCGATGCAAGGGAAATTCGTTTATTCGTCTGATTCTTTCATCGTTTTCAGATATTCCCATCGAAATTCGTCGAGTCATGGAATTGACAAGCGGTCGGGTTCGCCGGTGGATTTCGAATTCGTCAAGGTGGAAGAGGCGAGAGAAGGCGAATCGAAGAGAGAGAGGCCTCTGGCTGCCCTCGCCGGACGTAAATTTATCACGACTTTATCTGGTCCGACGGAACGACGTTGGTTAATTTTCTAGCAACGGCGTGCCTCTTGTCCCACCTGCGTGGCTGCGTTCTGCCCGTTTCTTTTCTCTTTGTCGGCCTTGGCCCTCGCGGATAAATATCGCGGCAAATGGAGCCGAGAAATTCCACTAAATTCTTTTCCGCTCGGCTGGTTCGCGTTTCACTGGTAATTTCGGCGATTTTCGCCGGGCCATTCCTCGATTCGTCACGAATACGAATACGAACGCGATACGACGTGGAAGATCGCGAGGGCAGGTCCGCGTGGCCGCGCTTGAACCAACGTTGTAGCACACCTCGGAGAATGGATATAAATTTAATTAAGATTAGGAATTCGAAGAAGCCGCGCAAAGGGAGAAAAAAGGGGTGGAGCAGGTTTCGATAACCAGTTCCCTTTTAATCCCTTCGTTGCGTGGTTCTCCGAATGGAAACTCCGATGTTCGTCGGAGCCGTTCGTCGATAGTTGAAATTACAAGAAAGTAAGCAAAGTCCGTGTAAGAGAGTTGTTTCGATCGGTAATTTGCGCGTAGATGTCGCGCTATTTCCGAAGCAAAGGTAGTACCACGTGCCGCGATCCAAAGGGAAAAGAGAAACGGAAACGGAAACGAAAGCGGGAACGAAAACGAAAAGAGAGGTGGTTTTTTCAGCCGCTGTTGTGGATCGCGAGGAGAGAAGGCGATCGACTGGGATCTCCCATGGCGCGTTAATTAAACGAACCTCGTTAATACGGATCGTGCGACTAAAACGAAACCACGAGCAAGGGGATCCGTTCGCAGAAGGATTTTAGACGGGAGAGAAGGGATGCGAGGCGAGGCGAGGCGAGGCGAGAGGCCGATACCTCGGCTCGCGATATCCCCTTTTGCCGTCTCTTTTTCTCCTCGTCCTTCTCTCAGCTTCGCAGGTCTTTTCGACTGCTGTTTCCACCTCCCCCTCTTAATCTTCCCTTAATTTCCTAGCTTTTCGTTCCTTCCCTTCCTTTTTTACCTGCCTGCCGTCCTTTTACTTATCCTTTCCTCCTCCTCCTCCTCCTCCTCCTCCTCCTCCTCCTCCGTCGTCCTTTCGAATACCTCTCCACCTGCGTTACTCCTCTTTCAATCGCTGGCTCTCGATTCGCACGGCCGATACGAAAGCTTTTAACGTTTGTCGGTATTTGCAACGACGATTTACTCGATCCGTTTAATCGATCGCAGAAGCGTCGTCTCGAAAGCGCAGCGGAAATAGAAATCTAGGATCGCGTTCCGATAAGAAGAAAACGAGTTCTTCCCACACGGCTAGCGCCGACGTTCGCAGACTTTCCCGTTGGCCGTTCGACTATTCTCACGCGTCCTAATCACCGTTTTGCTATGCCGATCGATCGTTGGATGCAGGATCGCGCAAAGGCTATACGGCGTAAGAAGGAAGAGAGAACGTGGGTAAAAGGAAGATGGGAGATCGGAGACGATCGATCACGGGTGCGAATACCTTTGGCGATCGCCGACGATGGGACGAGATGGGACGAGGCAGCACTCACCAGCAGATTGACGGTGCCCGTGTGATCGTCCACCCATGCCAGCAGAATATCAGCTCCCTTCGTGTGGTCCTTCTCGTTGAACCCGATGCCGACGTATCCCAATGTCTTGGCGATCACCTTGAACGTGACCATCTGCTCGTCCGAAGGATCCCACTCGAGGATTACTTCGCCGTCGTCGTCGAGTATCTCGCGTCTGGTGAACCTCGGTTGCTCGATGCTTCTTCGCGGTCGATCGTCCACCGGTACCGTCTCTTCGGCACCGGTATACTTGGACGCGCGTAACAGCTTCGCCAATTTGTCGATCGGTGGTACGTACTTTTTCGGAACTCGACTGTCTCGCGACTTTGGACTTCTTTTCAAGATAGGATCGTCGAAGAGGTTGTTCGCTCCGGCGCCACCAATTTCGTCCACCGTCTCCGATCGAGAATTCCCGTCCGTTACGACGTCGTCCTGCGAATCTACGGTCCGAGTGGTCTCCTCCCGAGATTCCGCCATCAGATTCTGTCGATCGACCGGCCGTTCGTCGAACGGTGCCGTATCGTTGCCGGACCACCGCGTCGATTCTCCGTTAGAGACGTCGATATCGAACGAGTTCACGGTTTCGTTCGTCTCCAGCGTGGACCCGGTCGTCGTTTCTTCGGATTCTCCGTCGACGCCGAGTATCCGACTGGCGTTGTTCAGCAGCTCGTGTTGATCCGGGTCCGTGTTTTCTTCCCTCGAATTGGCAAAGTCCAGTCCGTCCTCCTTGTAAGGGATCTTCCTTCTCGCCTTCCATCGCGAGTACCACTCTTTGTCCACGTCCAGCCGTTGTTTCTTGAACGTACCTACTCTGAGAAGAGTAGCCTGTTCCTCTCCGACGCTTCTCTTTATCCTCGATACGACGTCTTTCGGACGATGCCTGTTCCTGTAGGCCAACGTCCTCATCGTCTCGTCCATGTGCTGCACGTACAGGTCCAACAAATCGCACCTGGCCATCCAGCAGAGGCTCGACACCGCGATCAGCCTAAGTATCAGCATCTTCCCTCTTCGTTCGCTCGTCTCTCGATCTTCGCCTCTAGCTTCTTCGCGATCTCCCACCCATAGGTGGCCTTCTCGTTAAAATTCACTTAGCCGATCAGCGACTCCGCATCATCGATCGTAACCGCGAACTTTCGAATTTCCAAAGTGCCTCGAAGTTGTAGCGTGCGACGGTGAAATTTAAGATTATCGAATCTCGCCTCGTGCTCCCTTTCAAAGTTCAACGTTTTTCGCATTCACCGACATATCCGAACGCTATCGTCCGTTTCTCTTGAAAAATTTCTCGCCACGCTCTTCCGAAACACACGACCGAACAATTCACTCTCCTCGCTTTGGTGTTACGCGAACGACAGTTGTGCCGGGACTAATTTAAGCGCGCGGCTGCTGTTGCCCCTGCGAACGCTTGCAGCTGCTTACCTGAGCCGGGTCCCCTTCCTTGGGCCCTTATTCAGGCCCGTACTACCGCTTCACCCGACCCCTTCCCCTATCGTCGTTCCTAACTCGCCGAGCGACGCTTTCAATTTCCAATTCGCATCGCGTTTACGCTTTTTTCCACGAATTTGTTCGCCGGCCGATCGGCAGATCGCGGAAGACCGCGACCACGCATCGAAGTACGCGTCTTCGCAGCCAGAACCGACGGTGTGGCGTTATTAAACGCTTCCACTTAAGAGGAACACGCTGGCAGAAAGCAAGAGTAGCTTCGCCTCCTCGTCTTCTTCTTCCTCTTCCTCTTCTTCTTCTTCGTCTTCTTCTTCCTCGACTAGACGATTTCTCGAGAATCGTTTATTCTATCCGCGATAAGAAGCGGTAAGAACGAGTTTCGGTAAAAGCGGAGATTTTTCTAGTAAACGTTGCCACCTCCCGTTCGAGGGCTTTCGAGCGATTACTTTCGGCCGACTAATTTCCAGTCGATTTCTTTCGAAACGACGAGGCAGGAAACGGGAAGATGGCGATGGCAAGGTCTGCTGCTGCTTCCTGCGGAAGTCTTTTTTCTCAAACCGGAGACGCGTTTATCGGTGGTGGTGTTCCAGAAAGAAACCGGGGGGATGCGAAAACAACTGCGACAGATGTGAACTCGTGGCACGCGCCCTTCTGTTTTACAGTGGTGCTCACCCTGTTCCCACTCAAATTTCCCGAGTTTCCAAGCTTTACGATAACGCGTCTGCATTTTCTATCGCGATATTTTCGTTGCATTCTGCATTGTATGCCATCTAATTCGTTGAAACTCGTTGAAATTCGGGGAACGCTTTTTCTTTGCCCCGTAACCAGCTAACGCCACCGATAACGCCACCGAAAGTAATATTTCCTAGCTTCCGCTTCAGTTACGTTACGCGCGTCGGATGCCGATATTTAAAATAGCTCGTCTACTTATCAACGAGCGTATAAAAGGCATCGTGATTTGCAAAGCGAGCGCACGCGCGTCGCAAGCCAACTGTATCGACTTACCGTTTCCTGCCACTGACATTGAAACTTTATACCGGACGGAAGATACGGTACGAGAGAAGGAAGGGTTACCGATCTTGTCCGTTGGTCGGATCTCTTCTACCTACTACGAAAACTATCTACGCAATTGCGTTGCGCGGTCGCGCAAATTTAATTTAAATCGTACGAACGACTAGCAGTTGGCTAATTTTGGCTCCGAAACGCTCCGAAAGCAGTTTGACCGGACCAATCTTCTTGCTTCTTCCGCGGCTCTTCGATTCGACGTTAAACGGCGGGAAATCGAAGGGGCGATCGGTCTTCGATTTTCCCGGAATTTCTATCGGTCAGGTATCGCTTATTGTATAACGATGAATTCCGACTGCGTTGTTTCTTTGTTCGCAGGAATCCGAGGATCGATTGGGATTCCTGGCAAGAGGAACCTTTCGTTTTCTATAAGGATAAATTGCGAATTCTCGTTGTCCGGCGACAAGAGGATAGACGGAACACGACGAATCAGAGTTTAGAGAATCGAGCGGGCGACGGGGAATTAAAGTTGGACGAACGGCTGCCACTTTGTATTTTGTATTCCACCGGCGAATTTACTCCTCCGAGTCGTCCTCCGCGTGGATTATTTACGAAAGGAGAGGCGGTATCGGGTCGGAAATCTCGTCGTCCTGGGAAAAACCGATGCCTCGCGATATGTACCGAGCATAAGAAGCGACCTCCGCGCCTCTGTCGTTCGCGATACGAGCTCGATCCATCGCCGATTCTCGGCTCGTTTCTTACTCCCACATTGACATTCGCATCGGCAATCGCTCGAAAACCTTTTACAGTTACCATCGATAACTTATAGACAACGACCATTTCATTCAGTTTCTCGCTGTTCATACATCTGATCTGATATCGTCGACCCTTCGAACTTGAGATACACCGGGAAAGGTACGCGCGATCGCGACGTTCACCTGTCGCGTGCCAAGCTACGCACCTGCTTAACTAACTTTCCTTCTCCTCGTGTTCTCGCCATCTGCTCTTTTTATTTCGAGTTTCGATGACCGATCGCCAGATGCCACGGTTTGACGCTTTTAAATTATTTTATCCTAATTACGTGACCCCGTTCCCATCGTTCTACGTTTCTCGAGGTAGCGTTAACCGAGGTAGGAGAACCCCGCGGAATCGACGATCGACGATTTCAGAGTATTTATTCCGGTCTTGCACGCGTCTTGTCTCACGCTTACGGTACGTACGTGCACGCGTATGGCAGATGCCTTGGCATGCGAACTTTGTCTAAATCCAGCTGGCAATTATTCCTCCGAACAACGAACCATCCGTTTCGAGATTTTGCTCATTTAATCCCAACGGCAATCCCGATGAAACGTTTCCTCCCATTGATCGATTCTTCGATTCTTCGATTCTTCGTTTCGTTTAATTCGAAAGCAAATAGTCGATGTTTAATATCTTAATCTAACGTATATGCGTATATGCGAATATGCGATCGTTTTATACGACGGATACGTAAATTTATCCTAGACGCAAACCTCGAGCTGGCCACCTATCCAGACTGTTTTACCGTACCAAGCGAGCGTAGTTTCTGATTTTAGTTCGTCTCGTCGTTGGTAATATGCGATCGAGCAGTGGCAGCACCTGTACGACAAGGGGAACTTGGCTACGCGTTTGTAAACGAAAGTAATTTTCTCTTCTATTTTCCGACGAAATTAGAAAAACATCGCTGTAAATGCTCCCCTATTAAAAACATTTACATTCCCAACAGAATCTTTCGGCTGTTGAGTAGCATCGTCGATCATGGTTCGAAGTAGCGACAAGTAAGTGAGAACCTTTCGACTCGACTACGTTTCTAGGTTAATTTTCTTATCTTTCCCGTTATAAACTACCAATTCCGTTCGATCGATACCAATTATTAGCCCGGTTTGTGATATTCGACTTGTTCGCGTTCCAGGGACAGGCATCACAGAAGGCGATCTAGATCGCGATCCAGATCGCGATCCGCCACACCGGAGAAGAAACGACGGCGGTCTAGGAGTCGTGATAGGGATAGAGAACGAGATAAAGGTCGGCACAGGGAAAGAAGGAGCCGTTCCAGAGATCGTGACAGAGATAGAAGAGATCGCTCCGAAAGAGACAGAGATCGAGACAGGAAACGGTGTGTGCGCGTAATTTCTAATTTCCAATTAAATATATCTTACGCTGCAAAAATATTATTTTCTTCCCAATTTTGTACGTTTCGCGTAGGAATGGATAGATGGATCCGTTAACGTTATAACTTTCTTAAAAAGCGTTTCCAGATTACGAGGGAAACTATGTTAGCGTATCGTGTTTGCTTTTAATTATATTCGAGATGCATACGATACGACGAAATAACGTGCCGATATTGATTGTTCTCGGTATACTAGCGGCGACAGTAAAGAAAAGCGTCTTACAGGCTCAAAGTCTTCGCGTTCGGGCAAAGATCGGTCGAATAGATCGAGATCGAGAGAGAGAAAGGAGAAAGAGAAAGGCGACAGCGATGAATTGCCGTTCGATCATACCAAGTTGGACAAGGTAATTTGTATTATTCGAGCAATTTGTTTAATAACTAATCGTTAAGAGATGGTTTCACTCGAAAATGGTGCGTTTATCAGGAGGAAGAGCAGAAAAGATTGGAATTGGAAATGCAAAAGAGGAGAGAAAGAATAGAGAGGTGGCGCGCCGAAAGGAAAAAGAAAGAGTTGGAGGCAACGAAGAAAGACGGTAAGGCATCCATTTTAGCAAACCTACAGTTGCCTATGAAAAAGTGGTCCCTCGAGGATGACAGTGATGAAGAAACGCCTGTTGTCCAAAATAGCAACAAGGAATGCAAAGAAGACGGAGAAACGAAAGAGCAAGCGGAACAAGTTAAGGAAGAAGCTAAATGCGACGAGGAGGAGGTCGATCCCCTTGATGCCTTTATGGCAGAAGTATGTATATGTATATGTATATGTATACCGGGTTAAGCCGCGCGTATGTGTCGCGGGTAAAAAAAGGTTTGCGAATGATTTTGTTGAAATAGGTTCAAGAGGAAGTTCGTAAGGTGAACAAACTCGATAGCAAAGGTGGAAAGAACGCGAATAACGGCACAGGGACGGCGGGTACTCAGAGCGGTGGCGTTGTTATCGTCACCGGTGTAGCGAAAAAGAAAGTGCAGAAGCAAAAGGGCGAATTGATCGAACAGAATCAAGATGGTCTTGAATATTCCAGCGAAGAGGAAGGCGAAAATCTTCACGAAACAGCCGCTGGCATCGCGAACAAACAGAAGCGAGAATTAGCCAAAGTCGATCATGCAACGACCGAGTATCAACCGTTCAGAAAATCATTTTACGTCGAAGTACCTGAGATCGGTAAGATCGAGATTACCTATTACGATATTGTTCGCACGATATTCTCGCTCTTTGATTAATTATTGACGTTCGATTTGTTTAGCGAGAATGACGTCGGAAGAAGTGGAAGCGTATAAAGAGGAGTTAGAAGGTATTCGCGTGAAAGGCAAAGGTTGCCCGAAGCCCATTAAATCGTGGGCACAGTGTGGCGTCACGAAGAAAGAGTTGGAGGTGTTGAAGAAACTCGGTTACGAGAAACCAACCCCTATTCAATGTCAAGCCATCCCGGCGATCATGTCTGGCCGTGATCTGATAGGCATAGCAAAGACGGGCAGTGGGAAAACGTTGGCCTTCTTGCTACCAATGTTCAGGCATATTCTCGATCAGCCACCATTGGCAGACGGCGATGGTCCGATCGCGTTGATCATGACACCAACTAGAGAGCTATGCATGCAAATCGGTAGAGATTCGAAAAAGTTCACAAAGTCTCTGGGGCTGTCGCATGTCTGCGTTTACGGTGGGACCGGTATATCGGAACAGATAGCCGAGCTAAAGAGAGGCGCCGAGATAATCGTTTGTACGCCAGGTAGAATGATCGATATGCTAGCCGCCAACAGCGGAAGGGTAACAAACCTGCGCAGAGTAACGTACGTGGTTCTTGACGAAGCGGATAGAATGTTTGACATGGGTTTCGAGCCCCAGGTTATGCGTATTATGGAAAACGTTCGGCCAGATCGGCAGACCGTACTGTTCAGCGCGACGTTCCCTCGGCAAATGGAAGCATTGGCAAGAAGAATTCTAACCAGACCTGTAGAAGTTCAGGTCGGAGGACGATCGATCGTTTGTAAGGACGTCGAACAGCACGTCGTAGTTCTCGAAGAGGATCAAAAGTTTTACAAGTTACTTGAAATCCTCGGTCACTATCAAGATAAAGGTTCCGCTATAATATTCGTCGACAAGCAGGAGAACGCAGACACCTTACTCAAGGATCTCATGAAAGCCTCTTATTCCTGTATGTCGCTTCACGGAGGTATCGACCAATGCGACAGAGACTCGACTATATTGGACTTCAAGGCTGGCAGGACAAAATTGTTAGTCGCAACGTCAGTGGCGGCCAGAGGTCTGGACGTGAAGCATCTGGTGCTTGTGGTGAATTACGACTGCCCGAATCACTACGAGGATTACGTGCACAGATGCGGAAGAACGGGAAGAGCCGGCAACAAGGGGTAAGTTCTCTCTGTTCTTTATCCAGCTGTAACATTTATCTTATCTATCGTTGGAACGATAAACGAACGGAGAATTACCTTTTGTCTACAGGTACGCGTACACTTTTATCACATCGGAGCAGGAACGTTACGCGGGTGATATTTTACGTGCTCACGAATTAGCGGGTGTCCCCGTTCCGGAACCGTTGCGTCAACTGTGGGAGGGATACAAAGCTCGACAAGCGGCAGACGGCAAGAAGGTTCACACGGGCGGTGGTTTCAGTGGTAAAGGATTCAAGTTTGACGAATCGGAGGCAGCGTTGGCGAACGAAAAGAAAAAGTTCCAAAAGGCAGCTCTGGGATTGCAAGATTCCGACGACGAGGATATAGAGAACGACATCGATCAACAAATCGAGAGCATGCTTGCTCCAAAGAGGACGGTTCGTGAAATCGCCAGACCTTCCGCCACCAATATCGCGGTTCCTGGTCAGCCTGTAGCTAGCGCGACTGACAAGTTGGAGTTGGCCAGGCGACTGGCGTCCAAGATCAACATTGCGAAGAATCTAGGTGCGGAGGCGAAGGGTGCAACGCAGCAAGCAGCCGAAGCTATACTTAAAGGTGCTGGTCCCACCAATCTTATTACAGCGAAAACGGTTGCCGAACAGCTGGCTGCCAAGTTGAACACGAAATTGAATTACCAACCACGCGAGGAGGATCTAGTGGAAAGCGACGCAGAGGCTGGTGAACAAACGTTCCGCAAATACGAGGAAGAATTGGAGATCAACGATTTTCCGCAACAGGCTAGGTGGCGAGTTACAAGCAAGGAAGCTCTCGCTCAGATCTCGGAGTACTCCGAGGCAGGTCTCACGGTTAGAGGGACTTACATCGCACCCGGTAAAGCACCACCGGAAGGAGAGAGGAAGTTGTATCTCGCCATCGAATCTACCAGCGAGCTGGCAGTCAGCAAGGCCAAAGCGGAAGTTTCGCGTTTGATCAAGGAAGAACTGATCAAGTTACAGGCGTCCGGAGCGCATACCGCATCTCGCGGTCGGTACAAGGTTCTGTAAAAAAGGGAAAAGAGGAACGTATTTCGTTGTACGCGGCATTCCTACGCATTGTAGCATATACGCAACTTTGATGAATAACGTGCGAGTAAAATTAGAAATTTATTAAAGTTACAAAAAGTCTCTGCGAAACACTTTCTATTTAACGGTACAATAATGTTCGAAGCAGCTGCTTGACGGTCTACGGAGTACCGATTCAGCGAGCGAAAGTATTTGCCAGCGGTCCAAATCGATTAACCATCGTAATTAAATAATTCAGATTTTCGAAGTAAAGGTACGCGAAACAAGTGAATAAATAATTTGGACCGCTCGACAGACTCGACCTTTTTTTATCCATTGTATTATTGTATTCACGGAGAGAATATAATGTAACGATCAATCGACAATTTGTTTTGGTAACTTAAGTCAGGCCTGAAACTTTATTTACAGCTTACAACGGCCAACATAATCATCCTTTAACGATCCGTTTATAGCGGCGTATTTCTGCCTGCGGCTAATTATGTGTCTTTGTACATGTTCCACGTACTCCGTTTTCTTTGGCAATATTAAAAGATAGACGAAAAATACACGCTACTTTTCTGTATGTTACGTTAGGCACTAGAGGAATCACAGTCATGGACTCGACGATACCGCGACGAACGGTAACGCCGCTAGGTAAAAGAAATGCTTTAGCGCGTTTGAAAAATGCGACAAACGAATCGCTCGTTTATCGCGATCGACCGACGTGTCTCCTATACGCTTGTACGTTTCCGTATGTGTCCCGATTCTCTATAAAACTATAGTATAAAGGAGAATTGCAAGTAAGAGCCGCGTAACGCTTCCCTCAATGGTCATGGCACTTGATACGTAGCTATGAGCAATTTCCGCTCTGGTGAGCGCGCCTAACAGTACTTCCGTCGTGATCCTAGGGCTCCTCTCCGAAATTCTGGTAACTAGTTTCTCAGTCTCGGCCACGCAAGCTCGTAGCTGCAGCGGCGATGGTCTCTTCGACGTAGGCTGTACTATAACGAATATGTCGAGGTCCGGCGTCATCATGCCTCGAAGAACGCACTGCGCCACTTGGATCTGTCGTGCTAGAGCTGACAACAGGACCTCGAGCGCCACCGAATCTTTGTCCACGTCCTCGTCCATCGTGTAGTATATCCTATCCAACTGAAAAGGAACAAAAATAAGTTGGGCAAAACGCTATGCCGTAAAAGGTAAAAGGGCGAAGGGGAGAATAACGTACCTGTTTTTTAGAATAAAAGAGCTTAGCCGCCCCACCGCAGACAGGACAACAGGCACCGGGGGGTGTGACTCCAACGCAGTATGGCTGGATTAACGGAGGACATTGTACCAGATCACCGCAACGAGGCTTGGCTTGATCACCTATCAACCCGACAGCCACGCAACGACCAAAGTAATCCACCACCGTCCTTTCCGCCCACGCTGCGCACTCGTTCGTGTAGATCTCCCCGTTGGTACCGCAAACCGGACCGCGTAAGCTACACCCCTCTAGACAATGTCCTCTGTAGCCCAAACTGGCCCCGGATCGAATCATGGCGCACATGGAGCGATGTTGGCGGTTTTCCTTGTCGCAAACCGGACCGTTGGCCTCGTCTCGGGGATCGCAATCGAGAGGAACGCATTCGTATTGGCGACAAGATTTCTGCAGCCTGGACAAGCACACTGTGGTTCTCGGGACGCATTTTTCCGTGCTGTCGCAAGGATTCGACGCGCACGGGTCGCGAGAGGAACAGCTGCCGAATTCTACTTCGTTGGCGGACATCTCGGAACACTTTGCCAGACAACCGGATGCAAAAGTGAAGCCCAATCTTCCACAAACGGGGACGTAATGAGCCGGACAGTCACAGGGTAACGAAGGTACGCGTATCTCGCCGCAATTCTTCTTCGAACACGTGAACTCGCCCTCGAAACAGTGACAGGGGTTACATTCCAGATAGAAGTTGGCTTTGTGAGCGACGAAACGGTCGTGCACCCAGCAAGAGTTGAATTTGTAGCAGTTTAAGGTTCTGCACTTCTCCAAACCGTGCAACGTGCATTGACAGATACGCAGACAACCCTGTTGGTCGTACCTTGGTATCTGTACCCAGGATCCCACGGGTACCAACTGTTTCGACATTTCTCCGAGAGAACAAGCTGGTAGACAACGGTACGCTTGTCGGGTGAAATGAAGCAGCTGGCAGATCTCACCGTGAGCGCAAGGATTACTCCTACAAGGGGTAACGATGTCCTCCTCGAGACGAATCACCGACTCGTTATCCTGGGCATCTTCTAAAAATGGTCTTAGAGAAACGCAAGAGGCATCGGATCTGGCCGGTGAGAGCTTGGCGCACAATGTGGCTGCCGTATGGGGACCGTTGATGGCCGACCAGTCCACGCAACTGGCCATCAGTTCGAGGCAATCTTCTCGACAAAGTCTCGTCTCGTGGATTCTGGCCTCGCACGGTCTCAGCTGCAATAAGCACGCGGCTGCGCGTAAAGTTTCCGGCGGGCAGGAAGCGGCGGCTCGAACAGGCACGCCTAATCCACGAACGATTCCACCTCTGGCCCAGTGATCAGCTTCCAATTTAGCTGCCTCGTCAGCCGCGGCCGAACAACTCCTACGGAGCAACGAAAAGGAGGAAATAGAGGAGAGAGAAGCGTAATAAGAATAGCAATGGGACAAAGCAATGGAAGCAGGTTTGGCCGCGGTCCAAACCGAAACGCGCTGACTTTCTACCTAAAGAGTGTCGTCGACCTGTCGTTGAATCGGGTGCAATAGGACAGCCCGGAGCAGCCCATTTCGCACGGATCGTCGGTATCCTCGAGACACCGTCTCAATTCTCCCTCCAGGCTCGACGACAAGCACTCTGCGTCGAGTTGAAGCCACGCGGACTCCCAGTCCGCTTGGAACGCTCTCCAGCACAGATTCTGGCACGATGGCTTGGTTGCTTTGGTGCAGCACGACAATTTGCCCGCATCTAGAGGTAGGCGAGCCGGCTTCGACGAGCCAGACTTGAGCAGGCAACTCCAAAACGGCGACTGAGGTAGAACCGGTCTGCACTTGTCCGTCAACGCGTCCATGATCTCTTGGTCGGTGGTCGCCGTATGCAGGATCTTCTTGCACGTTTCCAGACAGGCTGGACTGGTAGCCACGTTACAGCAATGTAGATCTATAGTGTCAACGTGTCGAGACGATTGACGGATTCAGAGTTACAAGAGAGAGAGAGAGAGAGATAGATCAGACGTGATAATCGTCAACTTTTATTTACTTACGTTGTTTCGGATCTTCGGCGTGTTTCGCCTCGGCCACGGTTTTCAAGCACCTTGGAATCTGATGGAAGCATCCCTTGCTACTGTACAATTTGAGATTTGAAATCTTTCTGGGCTTGTAGAACAAATCCTGGCAAATTGTTCTGCAGGTGTCGTCGGATACGTTGCTGCAACAGTGTTCAGCTTCCTCGCGCTTTTCCAAACAGGAGAAGAATTCAGGCTCGTCGCTCGGCCGGCAGGATACGTTCAGATCCCTTCGGGATCCGGAGAGAGCGCACGTTGATCGGCATATTGGATTCAGCGCTAAGTGACAGCAACCCCTACCAGTCCAATTCTCGTATCTCTTTACCTCTGTCGGGACAAAACTAGTTAACAATTTTGCGTTGCTGTGAAACGGAGGTTAGCAAGATCGAGTCGAGGCACTCTCACCGTTCAGAGTCGTGTTGACGCAGTCCCAGAATACCATCTGAAAGGAAGAATAAGGAAAAGTTGAAGCCGAGGGACTAATCCAGAGAGAGAGAGAGAGAGAGAAAGAGAGAGAGAGAGAGAGAGAGGGGAGAAAAAAAAGAGAAAAGAAAGAAAATGAAAACCGAGTGGTGTAACGTAAGGAGAAGGTAAGCGTATCGCCAGAGTCTTTTGTAACGCGAATCTGTCCATCTCCTGCAGTGCCGCGTCCCTTTTCTCCTGAATCGCTAACGCTAACGTATTGTCGCGGGCATCGTTTCAGATTCGACACCGTCTCTGACTGTCGACTATGGATTAAAAGGATCGATTAAAAACGGCTTACCAGCTCGAGGGAACAGAACTCCAGCAAGCGTCGCGTCGCGTTCTCCCTTGCCTCTGCTTCTGCCCCCAACGCCACCAGCGAGATCTGAAAGCACCGCTGCCGTCAACGTTCTCCTCTTGCTTTATTTTTTTCTCCAATTCTTGTTCGAACGTCTACCGTACAAAGATGGATGGGAAAAGATTGGAAGGATTCGTGGGAAGTGGAAAGGAAGAAAAAACGGGACAGCTGTATATCTGTCGATGGGAATTTCCGCGATTACGAATGCAAGGTACGACGCGTTAGAAGTTATTAAGAATCAAGGACACGAGTACGCTTCGGTCGCCACGATTTCCTGTTGCTGGTCACTGAATGACAATAGACCACCGCACGGATATCGACTGTTGTACCATTTAGGCGTTCATTCGCAATTCAATCGACGTAGATCGTACGAGGACGCGCGGGTCTATCCCGCAGTCTCGTCACGGTTACAAGTTACGACTATCCATCGGCGTGTGGTGGGTCCTGTTAGGACTTGGCCACAGCCCGGCTTGTATTACGGCCTGTATTTTAATGTAATTCGTTTAAGTCGTTTAAATCGATCGTCGTTTTTCCTTCCTGTCTCTTCGTTGACGATCCTCTACGAAAGGACTTGTTAGCGACAGGGATATTTTAATTCGCGATAATCGAGCAATTAAGGGTTTTAAATAGAACTTTCCGGTCGAACTACGTTGCAAACGTTAAGGGCGTAAACGATAGCGAACCGGAGACGACGCACGTATTTCTGTCGCGGTATATTCTGGGAGCTATGCACAGCTTAGCCTCGTCGCCATTTCGAAAGGGGTGCGTTTTTCTCGCCAAACTTTTCCACCATAGCTAGATACCAGGCATTCTGATCGCCCTTATAAATTATGTACAAGGCGTAGCGCGTAAAGCTAGTTTCGTCAATCTGGTTTGATCAAATTCCGCGATTTTTACGTTTCTCCAATGAAATTGTTAACGATTTTTTTAAAGAATCTCTGCGGTCAATATCTGTGTACATAAATATCTTTTACACGTATAAATAGGTTTTCCGATTCGCGATAGTCGAAGGAACGCGTGTCGTAACGGTGCCGATGGAATTTCAAAATATATCACACAACGCACGCAATAGTACAGAAACTCGCGTAATTCGCGTCATTTGAAATTACAAGAAAATGCGTAGAACTGTTGGAACGGTTTGGCGCTATCACGATGCACTATTTATCGAAATGCAAGTTGCGGTTTTATTAACTTTGATTCGACTATTAGCGGGGGAGGGGGTAGAAACATGCCTGGATATAAATAACCGCAGGCATCGCACGATGCATGATCGTACGATGATGTTAGAGTTTGCGGCCGTTTGCGGCCGTTTCCGGCCATTTCCAGCGGACGCTACTGCTAAATCTATTAATCGATCGCTTCGCGTTTATTCGTCGATGCGCGCATTAGGCGAGAAAAGCGATTGAAACGTTTATCGATCGTTGTCGTTGTCGTTATCGTTATCGACCACCCTTAAATCTAAAGCGCGTAGAATTGTACGAAGAAGAGGAGCCGCGTTTCGCGTTGCTAGACGCGAAAGAGAAGCGATGCGGAGAATACTCGGTTTCGCGGGTACAAATTGCGGGGAAACACGATATCATTGATACCGTGTCTGGTGGAGGATGCGGAGCGCGTCAATTCGTAATATTTGCGTATGAATGAGCCGACCGGGACCCCGAGGGGGGTCGTGCGTAAATCTCTCAGCGGGCCCCGGTGTCCCCGATATTATCTCGAAAGGGGCCCTCTGCAGCCACTTTTAAAGAAGCTACAAGCACGTGTGCGCCCCGCGTAGCGTCGCGTCGCGTCGCGTCGCTCCGAACCGGGGCCCTTGTCGAAAAACCACCGTGCCTTTCCTCTTTTTCTCCTTTCACCTTTCTACCGTCGCGCTTCGTCCTTCTCGCGCAGTTTCCTTTTTATTCCCGAGAGATCCTAATATATCCGTGGACACGGCATATTTTCTACCCTCTATCGTGCCGGGGTCGGGCCACCGATATTTATCAGCGGGCCAGCGATATCGCATTCGCCCCGTGAAATTATATTCCTCGGAATTATCTTTTTCACATTCCCACGGAGATCTTTCGCGCGCATAATTAATAGACGCGGTAGAACGTTTGGACGAATTTTATGCTGCTTGTTCGCTGCGTTCGTCGACGAATAGCGAATAGTTGCGTGCGTTTTTCTTTTCTTTTTCCTTTTTTTTCGTTACTGTAAAATAACGGAAATAGTCTCTCTAGTCATCGTTTCATGCGTGTAACGAAAATTATAAGGAAGAAATAAGGCGCGCGTATATAAAATATTTGTGGGAAAAAAGTCATATAGAACGGGAATATACGAAATATTTCTGAAAATCTTGCGGCTACTGTTTCCCGCGTACCGCGAACGTGTTTGCTGGTGAGGCACATGGCAGATTTGCGGGATTCACCGGAACCGTCTATTCTGTCGAAGCGGTCGAGTCGAAGCGGTACCGCGTGTGTCTCTCTAGGATAGCGAGCGCATAATAGAAAATTGAGAGAAAAGGAGGTACCTTGGAGCAGACATTGCGACAAGATCCAGCAGCCATAGAACAGCAGGACATCTCTGGAACAAATAAGGCATAGAGGCAAGTCAGATCTTTTCGGTAGACGCAAAAACATATGGCAACGATCCATTGAGAGGATCCGTGGAGAGGTCGCGTATTACGATCCTTTCTCCGCTTTTCCTTAGACACGAAACAGACGCGTGTCCTGCGTTGCGTCAGTTGGAAAGAGAAAGGATCTGCCTTTATGGTGCCGGACGAGGGTACGCGGGACGCGTCGAGACCGGACGACCCTTGGAAAAGGCACGGACAATTACCGGAAATTACTTTTACACATATTACGTATATTGGAATACGTATTTTCTAATTATATCGTTTTACTCCGTCATCCTTTGCGAACGGGTCGGGAAATTGAACTTGTGCGTCGCGTCGTTCAACGATTATTTGAGTATCGCAGTGCCGGACGCAGCTGCGACAATTTCTTTCAACGATCGGAAAGTGTGATCCGAGAAAGAAATCTGTCGTCTAATGCGAACAATTTCTCTGTCAAGCGGTCGTTGCTGCCTTTGAACGATACGATTACGGATAATGCGTACGTCCAGTTCGATACGAGTAACGTTTCTACGCTATTCCTTAGAGCGTCGAGATCTTTATTTCGTTATCGCGCAATTTCCATTCTTCTCGTGACACGAACCTTATTTTTATTAAATGATCTCACGGTGAGAACGTAGACGCGCGGTGAGCGATGCGTCGGTGCCGGCAGCCGCGCGTAACTCGCAAGTCGTAAGTGATCTTTTACGACTTTACGGATATAATATGCGGGTCCAGTCTCCGGTGGAATTGACTTTTGAACGAGGACCGAAATCGTGGATGCCGGGCACACGATAAACGATGCACACGAGGCACGGAGAGCCTGGAGACAAGAAGAGGGTTCGAAGCGTGTTACACAATTAAGTTAATAGACAGCAGTCGGAGAGAAATTGCGGCTAACTATGTTTGTCCGCGTGACTCGCTTCGTATATCGTGTACTCTTCGTCGTCGGCAGCCTATTTCTCTTTCCTCGTTTTTTTTCTTCCACCTTTCTTCTTCTTTCTTTTTATTCGTTTATTTCAGGCAGTACGTACGAGCGTAGGAACGTAAGAGCGTTTAACACGCGACAAGTTTGTGCAGCTGATGAAATAGGAAAAGCGAGGTTAAGGTTCCCCGTTTTCGTCAGAGAAATAACAGCTGGGGCCCGTCGAATATCGATTTCACGAGGGACGCGCAAGTTGTCTTGCTATGTCTGAGAAATCACCGCGTAATCTAATTGCTAAAAATAATCGAAGAATCGTTGACCTATTTCGAAAGGTTAGAGAGGAAAGGTAGGAAAATGGTCTTTGATGTCGGTGGCTAAATTGGTGGTGGAGTTGTGAAATTCGCCGTGGCAAGTGCGTCCCCTGAAATCGTAACGGGTTTGTGGCTTCTCTCGAGGAACGACACAAAAATAGCCAACGTCGTTCGCGGCCATTCGACTTCCAGCCCGATCTAAGCTGCGAAAGTCCCCTTAATTTTATCCAGCCGGATGAAATGGAACGAGCAAAACCTCTGTCTCTTTGAACTCGGTGTTGAAGTTTAAAAGCGGCTCTGACAAAGTTTTCAGAATCATTTTTGAAATCTCTCAGACCTCCCCTCCTCTCTCTCTCTCTCTCTCTCTCTCGATATCGCTCAATCAGGCATCGAGATTCTCTTTCTTTCTGTTTTCTTCTTTTTCAACGGTTAGAAAAAACGCGCGTTGGCTCGTTGTTTCAATGGAAAATCGAAAGAAACGCGTCAACGCGAATGTCTTGGCGTATGCCACGCGTATCGCGCATGTGGGTGAGGAGAGCGCGGTATAGTTGCATATAAAAGGGCCATGCCTATTCTCGCAGCTGCGCCTCCCATTGCCATATCGTGCGCGAATGGTGACATCCACGTCGTTGCACTCGTAAAACTCGCACGATTCTCCCACGCCTGACGATGACAATCCTTCCAGCAGATGTAAGATAAGCCAGGAAGCGGGAAAACCTTGGACGAATTTGCATACGAACCGACCACTCGCATAGATTCGAAAGGACATTTATTGTCGTAGTAGTAGCTTTCTTGGTATACGCGTGACAAAGTATCCCGTTTGGACAGAGCCTGGTAGGGTGAGCAAAGTCAATCGATCACAACGATCATCGTTGACTCGTTGAACTCGCTGGCCTAATTAGCTCGTTCGTTCGTGTCGGCGTTTTCGTCTTCCGAAGGATCCCCGTTTCGTCGCACCAGGCGCAAGTTATATCGCCGACGTAGACGCGCTTGCTCGTTAGACGCGGAATGGAAATATAATTGCGCACAATAGCGGACAGTGGAAAGGGTGGAAGGAATTGATACAGTCGTCCAACTTGCCGACGTTTATCGAAGGCGACGAAGGAGAGAGGAAGAGGATCGATCGAATATTGACGAATGATTTCGTAGAATTTTATCGAGGGATGGGAGAAAGAGAGAAAGGAGAGAACAGAGAGAAAGGAGAGATAAAAAGGAGCGAATCGAGATACTATATACCGAGTGTCTCTCGACGTGTTTTTATCCGGCGTGAAGCTGTCACAGGGATTTTATGCGTTTATTTATCTCTGCACTCTGCCGACACACCACGGACATGTATCGAAAGGCAGAGTATGTCTCTATACTCTACACTCCGCACGCTCTACGCTGCATATACACGCTGCTGGCCGGTGGAGCGTGTCAGGGCCCTGCCGATCGCGAGTCGCGTTCTCCTTTAACCCCTTCGTTTCGGCGCGGCGCGGCGTAGCGTGCTCGTTCCTTTTTTCAGCAACGCGTTTCGCGACAACCGGTCCAAAGAAATCGTTGCCCCGGAATCTCCACCGTAACAGCACCGACGTAAATCTTTCAGGAAGTTCCGACTGTTCGTCTCTAATTGCGGACACTGTTGCGAAAATCATGTAACGGGACGCGTCTCCTGGCTGTCCGAACCGACGGTCATTTAATTACCGCTAAAGAATTGTGACAGCGCTGAGAAATTGAAAATCGAGACGCGGATAAATCAGCGATCCTCCGATATCCTCCGATGTGTTATGTACTAAACGATCCGGTTGGTAAAGATCTTGTCCTTTACGGAGAAACGAGCGGATCGTTCGGCCAACGTCGCTCGTAAAAGACGGGAGAATAAAAGTTGCAAGAACGTTAATTGTCTATCACGACGATATACAGTCGTTTACGAAAATACACCAACGTTTACAGAGTACTGTACGATGTAATTATTGGTGAAATACGAAGGCAAGAGAAAAGAAACGGAACAGTTTGATAATTACTCGTTATACCGATAGTTACGTTGTATTCGTAAGTTTTATACATTTTCAATTTTCAATTCAGATTGATTTCAAATTTGATCGATGTAATCACGATCGATGTAAATTTGTCCTCGGTCGTTGATTGGAAATTTTCACGTCACTTTATGATGAGAGGAAGCTAACGACAAGCGAGGAATCCGCTTTGAATCGATCGGCCCGATCAAATGAAAATGGATTGTTCGAGTAGGGAACAGTTGATGTAATCGGTCAGGAAATTGAAAAATTGCTCGTCATCTTATTTGTAGATTCTGCTTTCACGGTCGTCTGATTGCGAGCGTGGTGACGTTACGAAGACTTTTTGACGACGCGAACGACGCGACGATAAAACGCGAAGAAGGTTTAGCGAGGAGCAAGTGGGAAAGATTTCGACGAATAAAGATCCGTTTGGCGAGCGATCAACGACGAATCGAATCATTAAGAGGCATTAATTGATAAGTTGGATCGGTCGATCGATGTATTCAGAGTAGCGTTGCGATAAATCGCTTGCGCAACGTCGCGTTCCAATTTCCAGCTGAAAGACAGGCGAAATTGCACGCGCGGCATAGAAAGGATTTACGCGCAAACAGGCACGCGTTAAAATTACTATGATCCGGCTGGTTTTGCGTACTAACGCGGCCAAAAGCCAGAGGCGCAACGCCGAAGCGGGACAACGTTCCTCTTATCCCTTCTTTTTTCCTCCCTTCTGTCTCGTTCATCGCGCAACCAGATATTATTTCATGGCCCTTCGCTGATGGCGCATCCAGCCTGAAATTACTGCAATCGAATGACACCTTAACGATGTTTTATCGCCACTATCACCGCAGCGAGTCGAACGAACGAATCGACGAGAACTTGGAGACGCGCGAGATTTATCGGAGGAGCTTGACCATGGCGCAAAGTCTTGCCTAGGTGTGTATCGTTGATAGAAACAAGCGGCGAGTTAAACGGCGACTCTCAACAAGCGAAACGAACGCCTGCTCTACCGAAACGACGGCTTTCGATCGACGATAAAACCGACAGCTAGAGCTTGTCTAGCGCATAAATATCGGTGCTGGTTGTTGGAAACTAGGTTCGTTGGTACACGGTGCGCGAGAGGAGTACGCCGATTGATAGACGTTTACCGCGGAGAGATATAAACGTCGCCTTCGCTTCGAACGGAACAGGGAGAAAAGGTTCTCGGCATAGAATTTATGAGATATCAATTAGCACGAAATCGGTCGAGTCGCGTGCGCGCTCAACGGATAACGCGGATATTAAGTCACGCTGACGCGACGCACGCAGCGGAGGAAACACGCGTGCAGCGAAAAGGTGAGAGGATCGGAGAAATGCGCGACGCGTTATCACCTCGCGAACTCTGTACGAACGCGAACCTATACGAATACGTATGATGCGCTTATACGCCTATGTCGCGTGTACATATATACATAGACGTGTATGTACATAGATGTACAGGCATATACGAGAATACGCGGCCGCCAATGGCTCTGAAGAGAGAAGTGCTTATGTGTATGTATGTGACTCTCTTTCCTCTTATTGTACAAGAGGCGTTCGAACCGAGTTGAAGAGAGGCAGGGGCGAAGGACCGTTAGCGACAGCTCGTTCACACGCACGTGCACCATGTAAATTTCGAGACAGAAAGAGATTAAAGATCGGCAGACGGGCGACGAAACGCGGAACGAGCATTTTTTAAGAAATTCCACGAATCGCTGGTGTTTCGTTGACGGTGGCGTGTACGTTCGTTTCGTTTCGTTTCGAACGTTCGACGAATGCAATGGCAGTTTCAATTAGCGAGGAAAAATTGCGGAAGGCGGCCCAAGGCGAGGAGCGGCTTTTTGTCGGGTCGATTCGCTTGAGAAGCGAAGAGTTTCCGTCGACGCTTGAGCGTACTTGGCCACACGGCGACTAGATAAACAAATGGCTGGCCGCTTCTCGAGCACGTTGACGATAAAGTCGAAGAAGGGAGAGCGTTAAGATGACCGCGCGAATCGAACGGCGCAAGTGGCTGAAAAAAGTAAAGGCTGACAAAAGCGGCGAGAATTAATATACGGAAGGAGAAGCGAAGAGGGGAAAGAAAGGAAGGCAAGTGCGCACATGTGGCCAGAAGTTGTGGCCGATATCGTCTCCGACGAGAAAGTTGACAAAGATTCGCTGAATTTTGTATTTTAGCGGAGTCGCGACCGAGACACGACCGGTTGACACGAGCTATTTTAAAAATAATCGCCGTTCGATAACACGACTAGCAGCGGGAACAAGCGAGTTGGACCAACTAACGTTTCGTTTCCAACGACCAACTGGCGTTTCCCAGAGTCGGAAATAAAGATGAAATAGAAAATTACCTTGCACAGCGTCGAGAAAAGGAGTGGCGACGACGATGACCGTCAACATCACCGTCGACAACCCGATCACCAGCATCGTTGAATATCGCGCGTTTCCATGAAATCGCGGTCGAGTCTCGAGATCCATGATCACTGACACCATCGGCGCATCTTAAAACACAACTGGCGCGCGAAATCTACGAACGATCGCGAACGACAGCGACAGAGTTGGCATGTCGGCGAGATGCGGACTAGCGCGAAAACCAAGTGCACTGGAGCGCAGTCCGCGAACGACTGAGCTTTTCGTCGCACTCGTGGCCTCGGCTCTCCGCTTCGGTAAGCTTTTTACTCGACTGAGTGGGTGAGAGGAAGAAGGAGACCAGACGTCGAAAGAGAGAGAGAGAGAGAGAGGAGAGGCCCGAACGAGAGATAGAGACGGAGGGATTGCGTGTGGGAGGAGGGAAAAGACGCGTGGCGCGTCGTTGTCGTTGTCGTTGTCGTTGTCACGCAGTGCAACTGCTATTGTGATCGTGACATCTTCAGGCTGTACCTACACGACCCTTGGTATGCATTTTTTCGCCGTTCGTTTCAAGAAGCCTCGTGACTCGCGCGCTCTCTCTCTCTCTCTCTTTCTTTCGATCGTTCCAAGTTATCGTTGCATATCTTCATATTTAGAAGTTGAGTTAATATTGTTGGAGCGAGAAACAGAGGATGACACGAAACAAGAGCTGGTATCGATCGTTGGTGGATTTCGTTATCTCCAGGCAAACGGATTATCACGGTTCTGAGCGAACGTTGACTGTACGTCGAAGCGAGATCTCATCGAAAGTCATAAATTCGAAGGAACCAGCTCGGCCCGTGGCGTGGGTTAGAAAGCCACATTCCTGCACCGGGTAAACTGATAACCCGCGCTTGTACTTCCTCTGATAGCGATTGAGACGTATTACGGGCGAGCATTCGTTCGTCGTCGACTATCGTCGAAACACGGACACCGTTCGTTCTACTAAGATGTTTGACAGAATGTGATTCACTTTAGCAATCGCAAGCTATTCTCTGATAACTGCGCTCTTTATACGGTACCGTTTTCAGTCGCTCGACGTACGTATGTATCAAAGTAAGATTTAATATGAAATAAAGAGATCGAGTTGCCTTTGCGTGGGCGTGCGAGCTAATTATGATGGCAAAACGCGATATCCCGTATCGATGCGACGCAAAGTGGAAATATAAGTTGCGCGGTAGAATAATCTCGAGATTCATTGACTAAATTTCCACTCGGATGCATCGCTGTGGGACGCGGGTTCCGTTCGAACCCCTCGTGAAGGCAATCGACTCGATGGTCGAGTAATTTATTAATTTATTCCGCCGATAAATCCGTTTCAATCCGCACGTAGGCTGCGGACGGATTGTTCCTCCTCGACTCTCTTTCCCTCTCTCTCTCTCTCTCTCTCTCTCTCTCTCTCTCTCTCTCTCTCTCTCTCTCTTTCTCTCTGTTCGTTCCTTTGCATCTTTATCCACTTTATCCCTTAGAGCAGGCTTGCTGTTTCATGGTGGACGCGCACACCAAACGCATCGGACCGTTATTTGCGATAACAATTTTATCGTCGGTAATCATACGATTCGTACTGTCGTATAATTACAATTCGCGAGGCGAGATGGTCGCGCGGCCTTGCAGGAAAATACGAAAGCTCGGCAAGGGAAATTCGTAGTCCATAGACGGGAGAAAAAAAGACTCGTGGATGAAACCAGTTCCAAGTCGAACATGGATAAATGCTCGCAAAGTTTCTGCAAATGTGTACCGGTTTACGTCGCAGGATCGTCGTAGCGTCGTCGCAGCATCGTCGCAGCATCGTCGCCGCTTTGTACGCTATAAAGACCATTATTAATGTAACTTGGTACGCTCGGCGACTAATTTGCAAAATGAACGGTTGATGGCATTATCTTGGCGATGCTCACGACATTCGCGGTTAGGGAACGTCGTACAATTTTCTCACCGAACATCTACTTTAACCCAAATGCTGTCCCTTTCGAGAATATTAAGCTACAATTGTCACTTTAATACGATACTACGCTGTAGAAATAATCGACGATCGTGCGATTAACGTACAAGTATTTAATTCTGCCGGCACATTCGACGATCGATAATCGATCATTCGACGATTGGTTCGTAACGAAAATGGGCAATCGCTTGTCTCGTTTTGCTTGTTCGTTTTCGTTCGACGTTCGAAAATTTGAAAATTTTTAACACGATTTTTTCTTTTTTTTTATTATAATCTTCTCGATGTTGGATGCTACGTATATTCTCTGGTCAAATAGTGGACGAAGGTTTTTCCAGTTGTTTTAGGAACGAGGCTGATCTTAACGTATTCCATCGATGGAAGATCGTGCCAGAAACGTTTTTGCAATGCGGACTTTGCTCGGCTCGGCTTAACTCACTTAAGTAGTCGCAGTGGTTATTAATTATCCAATGGCGAGCATTAATTGGACGGTATGTTATGCATCTATCGGAGCACCAGTGACGATGAATTCCAATTTCCCATTACTATAGGCTACATGCTACTGCATACTATCACGATCTATGATCTTTAGACGACATTCTAGAGTCTAGAGAAGTTGCAAAGTAAAAGTAAAGTAAAGGAGTAAGAGTAAAACGTGTCGAAAGTACTGCTGAGCGATCGTAGTTCGATGACCGAGAACTGTATATACCGTACGAAAGAACGATTTTTCAATGAAAAATTGGCCAAATCGAAATTCGTGGCAATCGAATCGATCGTCGTGCAGAGTCGAAAAGCTGTCCAATAAATTTGCCAGCGATTTACTTTCCGTGCATGCGCGTTTCAAGTATTTGACTCACGCACCCTTCGAACGAGCGAAAGGAAGAAGGAGGGATAGGGCGAGCGCGTGACCAAGGGGAAAGACCAAATAGTTCTGTGAACATTGCATCCTCCGTCAATCGTCGGCTGCATGTCAATGAACTAGCATCGACCATCGGACAGAAATCGAGGACCAGCTTGCTCCTTGCTAGCCATCGTGAGAAATCGAGTTTCTCGCGTAAATTTGTCGCGCGTTTTCTACCGTGCCAAAGGAATGTCTTAAGCACGATCAGAATTCCCAATGTTTACCTCCCATTTGATCACGTTACGAACAAGCATACATTCGAGCGTAACATTCGCCTAACGAAGCTTCCCCTTTGGCTTTCCATAGGAACGAACGATCGATCGCACTCTTCGAATCCTCGAAATACCAGCGCTTTCAAATCATTCGCGAAAACGAACTCACCATTGAAAGCTGATTGCGTTTTGCGATTCGAATAATGCACCGTGTCGAGACCGTTTGCCGGCTTGTCATTATGGAAAACCTCGTCGTAGAATCGCAGAGGAACAATAGGGAATACAATGAGAGAAATTGGAACGCATTGGAGCCGGCAATAAGAACTGACGCGTAGAAAAATGTCTCGGGTGAACGAAAAGGTCAAAAGGAAAGAACGGAAAGAAACTGATGGTTTTTAGCCAGGTTAGATTTTCGTCGAAACACAGATCATCTTCTACATACGTCTTGGCCATCGGAGATATACCATTTCTCGCGATGGTTGAATTTCAGGGCTTTCGGGCTAACCTTTAAGATCGTCGATAGCCACGACTCAGACCTCGTTATTTGCACGACCAGCGAGTTAGCTGAAAATACCGGCTAAAAGCTGAAACCCGTAACTCGGAAACATAAACGCCGAGTATCATAAATAAGATTCAAATATCCCGAGCCTGCGCGCTAAAAGTGCCTCCATTGAGCGCGTTGTCATCGTAACCCGATATACATGCTATTTGTTGTCGTGAATATTTGCCTCGCTGCGCAACGCGAGTCCCCGTCGCTTCGCCGATTCCAGTAGATTCGATTCCAAGTGAATCTAAGCGAAACTATACGAGAGCGGAGATTCCGCTCGAGCCGGCGAATCGAACGGATGACATTAAAAACTATTAAAAAGTAATTATATCAAGCCCGCATTCCGATAAGATCGTAAGCAACGTTCTAACGTTGCCTGATTTAAGGGAGAAAAGCGAGAAAAGGTTTACCGACCGCGTGCGACGTCGGGTGGTTCGAGGGTGGCGCCGTCGGCCAGCGCCTTCCGCTCTACAGAAACGCAACCCTCCGGACGAGCGAGTGGCGGAGAATCGACGCGGTGGGGTGGTGGAACGATAAACTCTTTCCGTCAAGGTGTCGGGGTGGATTGGCGCTGTCATATGGAGGCAAATGAGGCGCCGTGTTAGGCACTGTGGCCTGCACGGACGCCTTGCTGCGTGTAAAACGAGCGTGGAAAAAAAGTGTGGATTGGAAGGTTCGCGCGCTCAAATAGATGCTATTAATTGGGTGAGTGCGAGGGTATCGGATATCAAGGAAGAGTTAGAGGCGCGAGTGCGAGAGTACACGCGTTAACCGCGACCTCAAATGGGTCAACCCAACCCAGCAACCTAACGTGTACTCGTTTCTTCTTGCGATTCACTGGTTGGCCTAGTTTCCTCGGGAGCGAGCGAGCGAGCGAACGAGCGAGCGAGCGAAAAGGTACGCGACCTCCGCTTGCTCGGAAAAACGACATCGAAAGTGTGCAGCACTCCTCTCGATCCTCTGTGATTCTCTCTGGCCGTTGTGAACGTGGTCGTCGACGTCGCCATCGTCGTCGCGATTCTCTCTCGTCGAAGCTTTCTTGTTTGCGGAACGAGAGCCATGGGATTCTCGCCGGCCACGGAAATGCATTGATTGACACGCGAACACGACAGCGAGAAACGGATTCAGGCGATAAAGCAGAGGTGAGGGATCGCGTTGCATTTCCTCTTACACGCGGAACTGCGATTCAACGAACGCGGAACCGTCCTATGTACTGGGAAACGTCTTCCATTCGTGGTAATCGTTGCATCACGGATGAGCTGTGCGGGCTTTTGCCTCTACTAAATCAGCTGACACAGTGCATCGGAAACGAGCCTGTACGCTAGTTTTGCCCGTGTTACGGTGTTTTCGTGTGCTGCCGCTCGACAATATCCCGTTCGCGACAAACCTAACGGCTAACCACGGTACAATCGCTTGTACGCGACCCTGAATTCAATTATCGATTCTCCGAGGAAAATACTCGACAGTGCGGTTTTCATGTACCGTCGCGAGTTACTTTGTCTAAACCTTTGCTTTAATTTTTCTGCTATTCGTTTCGTCGAGGAGCGCACCGTCCGCTGCGATGTTTCGTCAATGGCAATGTTTCTCTGACCATTGTCACGATGTTGGTTGGATCGTTTAAAGGTTGATTCGTTATAATACGATACGGCTGTTTAAATAGCCGAGTTATCGGATGTTAAGACTCGATTCAACACGGACGCACGATTCCATGCACGTCGATTAGGATCTTGCACGAGCGATTTCGATAAACGACGGTTTAATAATTCGCATTTTTATTTTTATTATAGGTCGGCGAGTGATTTGATTGCATGTAATAAAAATGGCGACCAGTAAACCACCGGAAATGAATTACACATGCGAAATTTGCGGCCTGGAAGGTTTCAATGACGAAGAGATGAGATCTCATATGGTTTTCTACCACCTCCAAGGAGCCGCAAATTGCCCCTTTTGCGATTTAGGCGAAATTTCGCCGACGGAAATGTTGACCCACGTTAACAGTGCCCATCTCGATTATCTAACACCAAGGTATATATGATGCAATTATCTTTTTAATCTTGTATATATGATTTTCTTCATAAATATCCTACAAATACATCATAAACCGTTCAAACTGTTCTGATTGCGAGGAGAAATGGCGGCAAAAATGGGCCTTAGATGTCGCGCTACTACATACATGTATACATTCCGTCATACAAAGTTACTGAATACTTATCTACGGGCTATGTCCTTCTGTGTTTGATGATCCGATTTGTTTACTAGTTAATTAACCATAGATTAATTGACACCGCCGAAGAAGCATTAAATTATCATTAATCCTAGTTACTTCGTTTAATATTTCTCTTGTTATACGTAGTTATGTCCAAGTCCCTTCTTCCTAGTCTTTATTCGACTATCGTTTGTCAACTATATAGTGGCCATGTGTAGACAGTGCTATAGATTCAAATGAATCGTATGAAACATGATAAAAGACTACAAAGGGAAAACAGCATATGAATTAGATATTCGTCGTAAAAAGCAATAAATACTTGACTCTTTTTATGTACATACAAGTATCGTTTACGATCAGTGTATATCTAAAATATTTGTGTATGGTGATAACTACTTATCTCAATTATTACAGTACTCCAGAGAATGACTTGATGGCATTTATCGATGACGATTCGTTAGTGGATGATAGAAGAGACGACGAATGTCGCGGTCCATGTCCTTCTCCAACTATGTCTCCAAGTCCTCCGCTTCTTCAAAATGGTTGGAGCAGTTCGTTCAGTCCACGTGTTAAGCAGCAGCAAGAAATAGCAAAAGTGGAACCACAGATTCCTAGTGCAAATGTGAATAATAATAATAACAATAATAACATTGGAAATGTTAATAACGGTACTAAGAAATTTGATAAAGTTTCAACTGGTATAGCTCGAGTTCTTGATGCGACATAATCCAGAATATCTTTTCAGTTATCGAAGGAGCAGCTGGACACGGGTCTCCGCTGCGTTCAGGCCTAAATTTGCAACTACGTTCCCATGCTTCGCCAAAACTTCCAGTACAAGAATGTCCCATGTGTCCTTACAGTTCTGACAGTCCACTAAGGTTAGAAGAGCATATCAACAGACAACATTTTGATCTCACATCGCCGTCCTTTCCACCTGAATCTCCACCATCGCGCGATGGTGTCTTCAACTGTCCACTCTGCGTCACATCTTTCCCAAATTCTTCTGATCTTGAGCTACATGTTAACATAGAACACAAAGACATCTTGAGGTAAAGTAAGATTTATATGTATTGCATGCCTGCCTAATAATCAGCTGTGCCTATAGTAAATTGGTATGATTTGAAAATCAAAATTATTATATTTCTTTTACAAAGCCCTGCAAATGGTGCAGCTTCCCAGTCGGCTCAAGCAACCATGGGTAGTGATACACCTGCGTGTCCAGTTTGCTTCAGTACCTCGTTTAAAAGCAACGACGAATTAACTGCACACATTGAAGAACATTTCAGTAAAAAGTGCACTCCATCTCCTATAACTCCAGACTTGTCTACCGACAGAATGTTAGCAAAGGATATGGAAAGACTTGAGAAGGAGCTTAGAAAATTACGCGAACAACGTGAATTTGAGATGTTAAGGGCGCAATATGGAATGGACAATCAGGGGAATTTTAGAGAACAAAGTGTCACCAATATGCAGCGGGCTGTGTATTCCGGCGAAATGACGATTGCTGATTATTATGAAAGACAGACCGAGCTCAGAGTAGCTGAAAGCAGCGGCATCGATGATGGCAGTTCCTGTACACGCGGTTATAATCTTTTCTTCCCACATCTATTTACTTATAACGTTACGAATACCTTTTATTACTTCATCGATTCTTTATAGGGCTAGTTTCCAAGATACGGGCTGTCAGTCAAGCATGTAGTAATGTATTAAGCACCTGGATGTGTTCTACTGTAGACCATTATGCAACTACTTATGGGGACAAAGGATGGGGATGTGGTTATAGAAATTTGCAAATGTTAATTTCGTCACTTTTGCAACATACAGGGTACAACGAGTTAGTTTATAAAGCATGGAATTCTGGTTTGGGTAGCGGTAGTTCTACTAAGAATCCACTACGAAGTTCCATACCGTCGATCTCTAGACTTCAGAAAATGATAGAGTGGGCCTGGGCCCAAGGTTTCGATACTCAAGGAGCTGAACAGTTGGGAGGAAAATTGGTGAACACCAGAAAATGGATTGGTCCCACCGAAGTAGTCATACTGTTGTCTAGTCTAAGAATAAAGTATGTCCTTTAATTTCTATCATCTTTTTTTAGAACCACATTATACATCGTGTTTCTATCACAGGTGTCAGCTGGTAGATTTTTATACACCAACTAATTCTGATGGCGGACACCCTGAAATGTTTAATTGGGTTTTACAATACTTCCAGCGGTGCGATGATTTCAAGCCACCTCTTTATTTGCAGCATCAAGGTAAAGACTTACAACGGAATTCAAAAAGCGAGGGTAAAGAGGAAATTAGGAAAGGCAACTACATTTCATTATTTGTAGGTCATAGTAGAACAATAATAGGAGTAGAACAGTTAAGAGATGGTTCAATAACAATGTTAGTACTCGATCCAAGCCATAGTCCAGCACAAATGGCACAATTTAACAGTACAAGTAGTGCACTTGGTGCGATGCGTTTGGTACGCAAGTCGATTGCAGCGATGAAAGCGAGACAGTATCAAGTCGTTGCTGTTACCGGTATCATGGAAACCGACTTAGAGTATCACGTAAGCTTTCATATATTTATTCGTTTATTGCTTATCTTTTCGCTTATTTGCTATAGATGTGATTATTTATTGTAAGAAGGCTAATTAAATTAAATCACAATCATCTCTCTTGCTTCAGGAAAGCAAAGTATTACGTTTGATTCGGTTGCCACAAGATAGGTGAGATTTACTGGCCCGGAAAGGAATTAAATCTTTTGGGAAGACGATAGACTGCCTCAAACCAATTTTCTCCAGCATCCTTAAAGTTACATGATCGTAATGTTCTAAGTTTTATCATTAGGAGGTTTGCTCCACCGTAGTAGTTGCAGAAGTATTATTTAACGATATATTCCTGCATATTTTCGCCGTCATTCGTTGGCTCCTCAAATCACGTGTATCTAATAAGCCTGCGTCGTGGCTCAGAATTTTTGCAGTTAAAATTGACCGATGAACCTATAAAAGTTGTACTTTCTAAGAAAAAAAAAAAAAAAAAAAAAAGAAAAAAATGGGAGGGGTGTCTATATGTTACGCGTACCGATCATTTTTTTAATTCAGACTCAGCCCTGAAAATATCATATTAGGGGATGTGTGCTTGAAAAGGAAAGTTACAGTCACGATGAATTTGAAGGATAGAATCAATTCGATCGCCATTCCTTGGTCATAATGCTCTGCTCAATTTTCGTCGCACCGAACAGGCTGTGCTAACTTTTAGTCGACCAATCGTCCTATGCCGATCGGTGGCATCAGCGAAAAAAGCCATGGCAGATCTTGGAGAACGAGACTCTTTCGTAGCTGTGATGCTGTTATCGATTTAAATGCTAATCACCGATTCTAATTATTTTTGAAGACACTCCACGTGACCAGAACGTTAAAGAAACCATTGTCCGTGTTTTAACTTCTCTTTCACTTGTACTTTACATTTCTATGAACGTTGTTGTCAAAATGTCGTCAATTTTTAGTCAATAAAAGTATCAATATAACAACATATTGCAATGCGCGTGGCGATAACAAATTTTACATACCGTCAAAGATTATTATTCTCTAATCAACTTTTATTATCATTGCTTCTTTTTTTGGAGTGTCTACAAGAATAGACGACATATTTCCATATATTATATATACATTTATCTATATACATATACACATTCTTGCACACACTCTTCGTTGTATTACACTTCTTTCACTCATACATAAAGTACAACTACTTTCATACTACTTTCGGATATTCTATTTAATTATTGGATTACATTAAGGCTACTCATACGTTAATTTATAAGTTAAGAACAACGTTGCGAGAGAAGATCAGAGAGCAAGACAGTCCATTAATTTGTTATTTATATTACACGATTAAACGAGTTACATTGTTTCCACTATTATATTTATAATTATCTGCGTTATTACTGTTATTATCATTACACTTATTGTATATTATAAATTGTATTGATACACGTATGACCATTGATACACCTTTGTTATTTTCAAGAAATTTGTAAACTATCAAAAAATTCGATGTTTGTTACTGTGAAAGGTATAAGGTATAAGAAGAAAATGTATTATTATTTTATAGCTTTGATAATTTATAAAATGCACTAATTGAGTGAACATTTGTCTTTCTACTCACTAGAACCAGATGCAATAATTATGACTGACAGCAAAGATATGGTTATTACTTGCATTATATTTTTTCATACGCTCATTAAGAATATGTTCAATATTTTGGAATGTTCAGGCAAAGCAAGTTATGGAATTGTTAAGCAAGTGTAAAAAGAACTTTAAATTACTCACATGTCAAATTAAAATATATGCTTTGTTAGAATTCCCAATTTGTGTGTGATTGTTTTACACCATTAAAAGAAAAAATACTTTCTCAATTTCCATGTCCGATATTATATATTGCTCACACAGCTAAGGAAATTTAAATAAACAGTACATCTGATACAAACAAAATAACTTGTTTATTTCTAAAGAAATTGCTTAGTATTTTAACATTGTTTTGAGAAATACTAAATCAGTTACACGAAGTAAATGCTATTTACTTCATTTTTCGTTCAAAATGCAACCTGAGCATGTTATATAATAATTAATAATATATAGCTAATTTACATTTATATGTTAAATCCTAATGACCGCATACAAGTTTTATGCGCTTCTATCAAATCTTTACAGTTTTCTTCACCAAGTAGGATAATGCTGAAAAAGAATTAATGTTTTTGAATACAATTGTACTAAAAGATGTGTTTCAAGACGAGGTTATGTATTAATTCGCAAATAAAAGCATACTAATTCAGCTACGCAGATTTCGTTAACAGATTTTTTTACTTATTACTTCTAAATTTTCGAACTTAATTTAAAGATATTTGAAGTGAAAGCATTATTTTCTCGAATATTTAAATATATTTGCGTACCAATCGTCCCTTGCCTTCTTCGTTTCAGGACAAGCGCAGCAAGGTTTCAATGGTTTGTCAGTTTTTTGCACCTCCCTCGATTCCGCATTAACGGTTTGATTCGGTTTGTCATTTATAATACCCATTGTTATATATCGAGTACAATATTTTGCACTACATAAAGCTCTCTTCTAAAACCGCTTACATGCGTCTAAGATCATCGACAAACTGCACCGGCTTCAGCGCCTCCACCCCTAGTTTCTTGAAATTCAAAGTGCAGCTAAAATATCTTTGACGAATAACATTAGTTAATAGTGTAGAAAACTTAATAGGAATTACTATGTACATATACTAGAAAACAACGTCTTTAATTATTTTCTTTGTTCGTTGAATAAATTTTATTTGTGCAATTTAGATTGATTTAAAAATTATGCTATATTTAAAATCTTTTAAAAGAGTTGCTACTTTTTCCTAATTTTAAATTTTTCTTGAGACAAAGAAATGAATTATTTGTTATAGTCGTAAAATAAAATGCGTCCTTTTTGTAATATGGACAACCCCAAGAAAGCGAGACCCGGGGCTATAGCATGGCTATAACATCGATGGGTATTCAATGCGAGAATATCGCCTAGGGTCTGGAGCGATAGAGCAATTAACATATCCCAGAAATTATTTATTTATGCCCGCATAGCAAGTCGTTTTTCGCCGAGCAAAAACCAAAACATTGAACATTTCTTATATCATTTAGTTGCAGGGTTCCTATAGTTTGTTGATCGAAATACGATAATTCTGTGACGCATGTGAAATTTCGGTTTACCGTAAAGCGTAACTGTCACAATTAGTGGAAAAGCGAGGGGGGTTAGGTTGTGGGTGTTACCGTACCTCCCCACTACATTAGAAATTCGGTAGTTCTGCCGCGAGGTAGGGACATTTTTGTGTCGTATTGCTTTGTTCGCTGGGTAAATCGGAGCGCGGGGTGTCCGTTTATTGTGGACAATCAGTGCGATTAGACGTATATCCAACCGTGTCTTTGATACTTTGGTACCGTTTGAACTCACGCTATCGTTATTTTCATTTAATTGTACGTTCTTCCTCAATACTTCGTTGTAATCAATTATTTAATTATTTTCTTTTTTTTCGATCGTCTTTTTCGTTGCCCAATTTGGCGGTAGCTAGTACAATGAGTTTTCAAAATGTAGCTTGATAATGATCATTGTTTCATTTTCAAATAATTTGTTCCTTTTATACATTTGTTCTAATATTTTGCTCTTTTTTTTGTCCAGATTACAATTGTTTCATTGCGAGGGAAGCTTCCAAGTATTAGAGGCACGCTGCAGTATTCGAAAGGATGAGATGAAAGTCAAAAGGTTGCCATGGTGATTAGAAATAGATTTTATAACTTTTTGTCGAAATGTAGTGATATTTTATTTATTTCAAGGAAGGCAAACGTATTTATACGTTTGTTTTCTCAATTTAGTTGGATAATTGGCAATATTTATCCAGTATTCAATCGAATTCGTTTCTCGCAAGTATTTCGTGATATTAACGTAATTTAATATGTAATACGATAAATTCTAAATTCACGGTTTATTAAAAATACCAATATGAAAAAGGCGATATTAAAGAAACTACTTTTTTTTTTTATTTCGTATACATTAACATTAGTTTGACATAGATTATCTTGATTCTGTTTTATTTGAGTAAAAAATTCAAATAATTTTTTCATTTTTCTCCATTATTCGTAAATTGTCTGTAATAATATTGTTATTTTGACTTTTTCAATAATTTCTATTATATTCGAGAAAGTGCCATATCACAGACAGGTTTGAACAGGTTCTGCGCATCGTCTTTTTTTCGTATTGCGCAACTTTGTTTAAACAGTCAGAAAAAGGGCGTCATGTTTTATTAGAACGACGTCACGTAATACACGAAGTATTTGAATCTGAAATGGCAGACATTTAATTTTTACACATAATTTTTACAAATCAGTCGTATTATGAAATATTCATATAGTATATATTTGACAATAATAGAAAATACTTTACATGAAAAATATTTCTAATGAAATATTCTAACTATATATCTTTTTTCATATTCTTGATATAAAATTTATATTTTCGTACTCTTGATATGATATAGGATACTATATATGGTAAATGAATAGTAATTAATTCATACTTTAAAAAGAAGCAGTATTTTCGTAAACAAGCACTCGACAAAGAAAAGAAGAAAAAGAGTATTTTAGTAAAACAAGAAAAAAGAGTAATTTATTTCCTCCACCCACTAATACAGATTTTCTTTCAGAAAATTTTTGCAGCCGCAAAACACACGGTAACACACAGTATAATTTCTAGAATCGTATATATTGCATTCATTAAAGTATCCGTTAACGTGCAGTATAGAGATAGACGTTTTGTAACATTAGGAAATTCGTTGATTCGACACGATCGACTTGCCGCGACATAAACATACATCCCCACTCGTAGGATATTTAAGGGACGAATGGGCCGCGAGGTGCGTCATTCGGTGCCGAAAGTCGTCGCGTAAGGACCTGTCGATTTTCGTTGTTCGCAATACATTAATTAATCTTCGCTTTTATTCCGCTGCCTTCGTACGTTATTATTAGGTTTGTGTTATTAACAGTCGTTCGCTTATTAATTTATTATACATTATTATAACGAAATTAAATAGTATTTGAAATTCTTTTTCGTTCTTTTTTCTCGATCGTGTGTTTATTTGTTAGAGTTATCGGCAATTTGTATTATTAGCTTCCGAGTTAAAATTTGAAACCGATTATTGTTTCTGTTTCATTTTGATTATAATGCTATACATTTGTTTTAAATTGGTGATTTTCTTTTGTGCAGGTTACTCGATCATAGCGGGACGATAACTGGAAATTTAAAATAGCGTTGATCGGACGCCATAATGATTAACAGTCAATTTGTCAGCGTCTTATGGAGATTGGGTTAGGTTTGTTAGAATGGTAGACTTATGCATACGTTTATATTATCTTTTCATCGGATCATTGGTAATACAATTACGTATTTATTTTATAATACATATTTGATACGTACCTTTGCGCTATACAATTGATATGTAATATAATTAAATTAACAAATAATTTCATATTTGAGAATACTAAGATGAAATTGGAAAAGATTATAGAATTCACTTTGCTAGTTCGAATATATTAAGTTATTCCTTCGTTCCGAGAAAAATTGGAACGAATTATTTTATTGTTGTTATTTATATATATCTTAAATAGAATTCTGAACGGTTAGAACATATACATAGATCTTTCTATTTATTTCGTACTGTTTCCTTAATAAACTTAATAAACTTTGGTAATAAACTTTTTTTAGTAGATTTTTTATTTTGACTTAATTTAAAGTCGATTGACTTGATTTTATTGTATGTATATATGTAATCTCCTTTGAGAGATTGCAATCAGTCATACTTTGTTGCATTTACCGCGTGAATTTTCTATAGTATCGCCATCTCACGACTTTTGCCAATAATTTCTATTGTTTCTAAAGAAGACGCCATTACAAGTTTAGCTTTTGGCGCGTAATATTATCGTGCACTTCAAGCAATTATTTTGCTAAGAAATTTTTTATTCGTTGCAAAGATTTTCGAGTATTTATAAAATGTAATGCAGTTTATTACTAGAGGACATATCTTAGAGTTCGGTATAGTTTCCAAAATCAATTATGTTGCATTTAGGGTATTCGTTAATGTTCAGTGTAGACATACATATTTTATAACATTCGCAAATAATATTATACGCTTTTCCAAACATCGTTTTAACATCTGTAACACCGTTTATAACAGCTGTAAACAGCAGTAAACATCAGTACAAGTTTCAAAACAAACGCTCTAATTTCTCTACGGTCCCCCTCCTCCTAACACAGTTTGTCTTTCAGAGAACGTTTTTGTGATGACATGCAATGCGATTAATAGAGTCAGTGCTTGTTTCGTAATTGTAATTTCAATATTTCTCAGAGCAAAATAGCTCTTACTAATATTAATTATAATAGTTATACGCGAAATTAGAGTCAGTGTTTGTTCGTCTATTTGTTTATCGGGCGCGTTGGTAATTTTTTGTTTTTCTTTTTGTATATTACTTTTTTTTTTTTAAAATATTCGTTTTCGGTATTCGAATCAGTGCTCAAGAGGAAAAAACCTCTCCTGGAGCTTAGCAACGTAAGTACTTTTGCACATTATTCGTTAACTTAGTTTATTCTTTGTATATTGCTTGAATTATTGTAATATCTATTGGAACGAAGTCTCAGAGTTACAATATTGAATCGTAAAATCTAAATTTCAAATTGCTCTATCAGAGTTTCAATTCTTATAGCAATTACAGTTTATTGGAATTTCAATTTTTATTATTATTAAAGTTTTAAATTTAATAGAATTTCATGATTTGTTATCTCGGACTTTTAAAACAATTAACACTTTGGTCTTAAGAGTAAATTATAATGTTACATATTTTGTTACAGCTTTGCCACAATCTCCACTTCCTCCTGTTCTCTGGATATGATCTTATGGTGCTTCGAATGCAAAGAACGTAAGTATTGTACTTCAATTGATTCCATTTCTTTCATTTTGTCCTTAATGATAAGTAGTTAACGAAGAGATAAGACCTGCTGAAAATTTGTATTTTTGCTTACAATATTAATGAACTATAAAATGTTGTCTTCAACAATAGATTATATATATACTGTTGCATGTTTTGTTACAGATATTTCACAGTCTGTACTTCTACCGTAAGGCCTGATGATTCTTCCGGCGTTCGTGATGGTTTCTTCTAAGCTACGTCACACTGTCCACATCGTTCTTCGTATGTACTGTGAGTCGCATGCTTTTTGTCCCTCCGGTCACTCAATCATGTCGTAGGATGAAAGGTCCGAATCGACACGGGTGATTGGTTGTATACGTAGAATTTTTGGCGAGTATAGTGATCGCGGGTATTTATTATACCCGTGAGTAGTAACATTCTCTTGTCTATATTTTATTTATTAGTTCAGGATAGGTTTTCTTGCACATCGCGTTTTTAAATGTTGATGGTAATACATATAATATATACATATGAGTATGATATTTACGTATTACAATATAAAGTATTTTATATAAGTAATGTAATGTTGTTAATAATATAATAATATATTTATCTAATTATTAGATATAATTAGTATATGTATGCATATGATTGAAAATTACACAATATGTTTATTATACTTATTTATAAATTCAAATTATATTCAATATTATTACATAGCATATTTATAAAGACCAAATATCCATATGAGCATATATACGAGTATTGAAATAAACGACGAAATGACTTGGTTTAAGTATTTTATAGTGAAGAAGTCTGATACCATCAGACTTCGTTAATATGAAAATGTGATTATGATTAAAGTTATTATATTGCTGATAAAGATTAGAAATGATATTTATTTTAATCTTTTACTTTACGTTGATATGGAGCAGTTTTATTATTCGAGTATGACAAAGTATGATTACAGTAAAATTCGGAATATGGAATATGAAAGTATATGTTAAAGTCTAACTTTGTCGGTCTTTGTTCCGACGGATGTTATCAAATTTCACGTGCAAGAAAACACTTCGCGACAGGCAGATTTCAGAATCAAAACAAGTTTTTAACGTTCCTTTGCGTTTTCAAAGATGTGTTTTGATAAAGATATCGCCTGAGGATATTTCGATTAATAGAGTTCATCTAGAGTCCATTGTTATTCATTGATATAAATATTACTTGCATCGAATATTAGTTTATGTTTGATAAATATGTGTATTCTTTGTTAATTTCCTTCGTTCCAGTTTAATAGTTTAATCGTTCGCTAAAATAGTAAAGCAAAATAAAGTATAGAATTATTAAAATTTGAAGTGAAATTAGATTGGAAAATCGAAGAATATTAGCCCGTTAGATACAAAATATAATAGAGATAGGCTAATCATATTTTTAGCATAGGATTTTCAGGTTTAACCCCTTCCATGTTCATTGTCAGAATCTGACTCACGTGCCCAGGTGCTTCTTGGGTGGGAGGAAGGCAACGAGCATGATGAACAGTCTATAAGCTTAACAATTTTTTTAGCGACTGACGTTGCGTTAGCGTATCGTGCACGACGTATTTTCCACTGTGTGTGCATGTGGTTAGGCTGTGGAATTGCGTCGTTTTTGCTATTCATTATAATCTTGAAATAGTTATGGATTGCAAATAGTGATATTAATCTTAGTATTGTGTTAAACTGCAATGATAATTACATTGATTAAAATACGATGATCTGTTCTAGCCAAATTATTTCTTTGGATGATATACATCTACGTGATTATATACGGTTACGAGTATTTCGTTAAAGTTGAAATTTAAATATATTTGGATAATTAAAGTTGAAATACAGAGAATATTTGTACGCGATGGTCGCTAGCCATCGTCAGTCGATTTCAGGAAAATGGTACGTACATTAGAGTGTGAAAGTTGTATGCGAAACTCGGGTGTCGGAGGCGTCCCGGGACGTCTCTCTAGTGTAGGCCTTTGCGCCCGGGTTATGTGTGAGAACCGTGGAGCGAATGGGTCGGTGTGCTTGTTTTGCCATTTTTTCAATTTTAAATGTAGGTTTCCGGGTAGGATAGGTAGCATATTTTCTGGTATGAGTGTTATCTGTAAGTAGGTAGGGCCGGGCAGGTTGGCACGGTCTTTCGTCGGGTAGGCGCGTTTTCGCGTGTCCAACCTGTTTCAGGAAATTTGATTTGAAAAATTGACGGTGAAGCTGGCATCACGAATGGAGCATACCATTTGTCTTGAGCCTTGCCTATCGATTTTTCGAATATCGCGGTCGTGGTCGCGAGTCGCTTCCGAAACGAACGTTTATCGCTCGAGTTAGCACATGCGAACGGACAGCGATCGCTATGATCGTTGGTCGTCCATGCGCACTGCGAATAGCATCCGCGATTTATCTTTTTACATATACATATATATCAAGTTTTTACAATTTATGCTTGGCTATATAAAGTCATTTTACCATATGAAAATAAGATGCGTGGGAAATCCTCTTTATCGTATGCCGAATATACCAAGTTCTTCTTAGGCACAGACGAGTATTATACTTGGCTATTCACAGAGGTCTCTGTAATAAGCAGAAATAAGCGTTTTTCCCATTTTATATGCGTGTGTGCGTGTGCGTGTATACACACGTGCATAGTAAAGTAACACACGTAACATAACCACATATAAATAATCTTTGTTTATTACGCTTCGTAATTTTCATTCGATTATAATCTTTTTTACACAATTCTTACAAATACTTTCAAAGTCTCTTCTTAAACGACACATTGTATAAAAAGTATGTACACAATGTATTATAATTAGTGGATCGTATTTTTTGTATCGGATCGAGTGTTGGAAATTTAGAGGAACATTACACCGAAGCACAGTACGTTCAATCGAATTTTACATGGATAACGGTAAAATATATCGATCATTTTGCGGTATAGTAATTTGTCTTGACGAAGGGTATTTTTGCGATGGTTGCCTTGTACGTTTTCCCTCGAACTTGTACCAGTATTCCACCACCGTAGTGAGCTAATTCTGACGGCACGTATCCCATAGCGATAGAACGTCCAAGGGTGGGACTAGGTCCACCGGAAGTGACTTTGCCAACGCTTTCACCTTCTGGAGTTAGTATACACGCTCCTTCTCTCACTGGCGGACCATGTACTACCGTTAATCCTATTCGTTTTTTCTCAGTTCCCGATTTGATTTGCGAAAGTATCCTCTTTGCACCTGGGAAGTTTCCTTCCGCTCGCCTTCTTTTAGCTGTTTAGACAAAAAAAAAAAAAAAAAAAGAAATTAAGCGTTTACGGTTAGTCACGAGCGTATCTTATTACCGTTTATTATTTAAAAAAATAAACATCGGGCAAGTAGAGATTCGTCTTATCTGTTAAATGCTGTAACGAATACTGTACTTTGGATATTTTACATATGTTTGAATGTTAGGCGCATTTTGTTCCCTGAATATTTGCATATTCGTTTCTTCCATATCGTAAGTGAAATTTCTCATAAAATGCACAAACATCCGCAGTCTGTCTATTACTAACCTACTAGCCAGGTAAGTGCCGCTTCGACTGGTGTAGTTTCTTCGTCGATATCATGCCCGTAGAGGCAAAGGCCAGCTTCTAGCCTAAAAATAATTTAATGAAATCAATCGGAAATTATTATTTGGGAATCGAGTACCTTAAACTGTCCCTGGCTCCCAAACCAGCCAGTTTCGTGTCAGGCGTGTCTAAGATCGCTTCTACCAAGGTTCGCGCAATTTTGGCTGGCATCGAAATTTCGAAACCATCCTCTCCCGTATATCCGCATCGAGTTATCCTGATTCGACTTCCAAATACCGTAGTTTCTACGCTGTTCATAAATGTTAGACTTTTTAAGTTGATTTTTACAATCGATCGAAGTACCGATGCGGCCGTAGGACCTTGTAACGCGACAAGACTCTGTTCCAAAGGATCCAGGAATTGCAATTGTATTGATTTGCCTTGGCGTTTGAAGTTTTCCTAAAATTAACAATCAGACTGTCGAGCCATTTTTATACTCTTTTATTCCGTCAAATATTATTGAATCTGAGCTGTGTATGACCGAGCAATCGTTCATTAACACTATGAAACGGAATGTTTGCGATTCGTTATCACGAATGGTTTCTATCGTTAGTCAGAATTTTTCTATTACCGATAATTATTACTACCGATCATAGACATCAAAGACGTCTAATAGAGACGTCGTTATCTGTGAAATGATTTGTAACATACATAAAATTCCATTGTCTACCTGTTGTTGGAGGAGCAATTGAGAATCTTGATTTCTTCTTCCAGCATTAGACACCAGAAAGTATTTGTGGTCGTCGTCCTTTGTAATTATCAAGTCATCGAGAATGCCTCCATTCTCGTTGGTAAACACCGTAAGAACCGCGCTGCCTTTGCTCAAGTTCTTCAGATCGCTGGTCGTCAAAGATTCCAAAAGCTCGGTTGCATCCTTTCCAAAAACTAGCGTTTGCATCATATGACCGACATCGAAGAGCGACGCAAAGGTTCTGGTATGTTGATGAGACGCGGCTATTGCCTCTTGATATTGTACCGGTAGTAACCAGCCGGAAAAGTTGATTATTTTACCTAAAGGAAAGTCAGGTTGATAGATTTTTCTTATCAGCTTTTACATTTTATTTTTATAATATCAAATTTTGTCCTTATCATACGAATGCGTTACCGAATGATGCGTAATTTAATAATCTCACGATCGATTGGTTGGTCAAACAACTGATTAATTAGCGTAGAAATGTTTCAATAAATACAATGGCTTAGAAATAGTCTTTGTAGCGTATCCGTGTATATGCAAGATAAAAGCCGTGGCTGAAATGTTTATCTCTGTTTGTCCTATTCATCATCTATCGCGGCTTTTACAACATTTATTTAGAAGGAGGACAAGAAATTAGATACTTTTCTCGCTGATTTTGCAAACAGCCAAATACTATTACGCATTACGTAGGAACGCAAGAAATTTCCATTGATAATTACCTCTATTTTCCACATGAAGATCGTACAAGCAAGTTTTCCCTGGCTCTGGCGTCGGCGTCGTGGCAGTCGACGTCGATGTCGGCGTCGTTGACGAGAATCGGTGGCCTTTGGTTCCGTTTGACCGCGTTTCGGAATCGATCAAACATCTTAAACGCGACTTTGATACCGTATGTCTCGAGCTGTTGTTAAAAATCGTGCAAGACTCGCGGACACTGCCTAACGTCTCGAGACGTTTGTCGAAGGTCTCGAAGCAAACCGATCTTCCACGAAGGCTAAAACGAAGCATCGTCTTTCCTCCGTAGCAATTGGTCGTCGACTGATCGTCGAATGCAGGCTGAAAGCATCGGCGCGTCCCTCCGTCGTTGACCCCGCTGACGGTTGTCCATGCTGTTTACAACGTAAATACGATCGCGCGTTCCTCGAACAACCGCTTCTTATTTTTCAACGTTTATCGGCGCGCGCGATTCGATAAATGACGTATTTCGGTGATGAGGTAAGCGAGGTCGGAACATTGTTTCCAATTTCAAACACTCGAGTATTCTAATCACTTTGGAAAATTTAGCTTCCTTGGAGATTCCATACTATAGTTTCTTAAACCAGACTTTTCTCGAAATTTAGGAACAGTTGAGGATATTTATCTGTTTATCATTTGGCGAAGATTACCGATATTGTTTGATCGTCCGTTTACCGACGGATTGTGCCGCTTTGTGTCCGAACATGGTACACGAATGTGTCATGCGTTTTGAAATGGAAGAAAGATAAAGAAAGACCTTGAGATAAATTAGTATTTTCTTGTACGATACAAGCCGGGAATAGCCAATGTAGATATGGTTATTTTCACGCTCAAGAGAGGTCCTCGTGCTGTTAAAATCGGAGAAGATAGGACAACTAGAAACGCGCGTATATCGTAGCCCGTATTTCGTGCGGATTTAGAGGGGAGATGGTAGTAGTCACGAGACTCGTGCGCATCGGATGCTTATTAAATTTTTATTGTACCACGTAATAATTAATAATCGTAATAATTAATAATAATAATAATAATAATAATAATAATAGTTAATAATAATTAATAATAATAATAATAATAATAATAATAATAATAATAGTAATAATAATAATAATAATGACAGTAGTAATAATCGCAATAATCATCATCGCAATAATAAATCGTGATAATAATGTCAATAATAAATGTTAATAATAATAATAATAATAATAATCATTCGTCACAATAATAATAGCAATAGTTTCGTAATAATAATGACAATTCATCGTCGTCGGTAATAATCCAATGACAAATGTCAATAGTCATATAGTAGCGTGTCGAACGGAGAAACGACCTTAAAAAACGAAGACAGTATCAATTGTTTGTTCGTACATTTTGTTTTTTTTTTTATCTTTTAGCTTCCGTCGTCTTACTCTTCTCGCTCGCGCTTTTTTCATTTTTTTAGTCTCTTCTTACCTCTCGCTCTCGCTCTTCCACACGCGCATTCTCTCTCTCTCTCGACGTATTTTTTTTTTTTTTTGAGTTTTCTTTCTCTCACACACACGCACACTTTCTCCCTCTGTCTCGTGTTTACACAATTGATGCAAAATGTCCCTACACAGTCCGACGAATGTGTGTGTGTGTACGTTTTTCCGATCGATCGATTTTTTTCTTCCTCCGAGTCGTAGTGTGTTTGCTCGACGCTTTCTCTATGATATTACTTTTGCTTTTTCCGCCTTTATCCTCTTTGAAATCCGCTATTTTCCCTTGTAGCACGTGTTGACACATTCACTCACATTGGTTAATCGGTTTGCTAGTGGAGGGACTAGGGTGGTAATGTGAGGGGGTGTGCAGTTGGTGGAAGATTATCGGTGAGGAGTGCGTGGGGTGGGGTGGGGAGTGGGTTGAGGAGGTAGGGATGGTAAAAAGGTAAAGAGATGGGGTTGGGTGTGGACGACGTATTGTGGGTGTTGGGAAAAGGATTTGGGAGAAGGAGGCGTGTTAAGGTGTCGCGAATTAATCAGTCGGGAACGTTCACGAGGAAAATGGATTATGCTGCGGTGAAAACAGAAGGCGCTATAAAATTTAGGCCCCACCGGTCAACGGATCTACTTTGTTTTCTGTCTTTTCGTTTTGCCAATTTTATATCCGATCTTTTGCGTTGTTCGCTTCGATTCATTGTTCGAAAGGAATTGGACAGGATTGTCAGAAAAGTCGACAGATACGATTTTTATTCGACGAAAGTTGGACGAAAATTGGACGAAAATTGGACGAACCGCGTGAAAAATAGTGCGAAAATTCGTCGACCGAGGGACATTTCCGCGATGCCGAGAGCGTCGAAAGTCGATAACAGTCGCGTACGATCGCGAGGGGAAACCAAAGTTGTTCGATCGAAGGATGACTGCGATCGGGAAAGTATACTGCCTCGTTTCCGCGACTTCTCGTATCGCGCTCGTCCTACGCGTTTTATCGAGCTCTGTTATTTTTTTCTCTCTTTTTTTTTCTTTTTTTTTTCATTTTTTGCCTCTGTCGCCTCTCCTCCTCTGCTCATCCTGGAACGCGACAATGTGCCCCTTTGTCATTTCGAATGTTTCGAATGTGCTCGTTGGGTGTGTTTCCGTCTCGCGGTCTAGAGGAGAACAAATTTCGCGTGGAAATAAAAACCGGGGCTATAAGTTGAGAACGGGCTTCGTGGGGGATTTCGTCGGAAGTGGAAATTGTTTGATCGGGCTACATTGTCACGAACGAGGAAGCACATCGCGTACGCGTTCGCGTTTCTTTCTTTTTTCTTTTGTTTGTTGCACTGGTTGTACGTATGCGTGCGTACATACATACATATATGTATATCTCTATATATAGATATATAATGTTTTGTTATATCACGGGCTATTTCTTCTCTGTTTTGGTCGTGGTACAAAAGAAACGAGGATTGAGTCGTTTTCTACCAAAAGTTTCCTGTGCTTTGAAAACCGGAAGTAAAAAAAAATGATCGCAGCGAACCCAAACTATTGCCTGCTATTGTTTCCTCTATTATTCGTTGGTATCTCGAAAAGTGTGTACTTTCTATGAATTTTGTTTTACGCATGTGCTCTCTTCTACCTTTCCTCTTTCTTCTTCCTTTCGTTTGGCCGTGACGTGTGCTCTCTCTTTTTGTTTTTCTTTCGTTTCGTTTTCGCTCGTTTTCGCTCGTTTTCGCTCGTTTTCGCTCGTTTTCGCTGGTCTTGGCTCGAGGGGAGGGGGACTTTTTTGCTTTGCCGACATTACAGTGTGCAATCACCGTGAAAAAAATTTTGTTCTCTCAACTCTCGCATTCTCTCTCTTTCTCTCGCTTTCTCTCACTATTTACGCTCCCTATATACTTCGAGTTCGATAATTTCGTCTAAAATTCCACTTTCGCCTTAACTATACACAATAATCATAATATATAATAATAATAATAATAATAATAATAATAATCACGACTCGAATACATCATCGATCACCTCCGAATATAGATACAATAATTTTTTTCTTCTCCGTCTTATTCATCCTCTTCAAACTTGTTTCCGCCATTCTCTCTCGCGTTACATCTCACGATAATGATCGTTTAGGTCGTCGTATATCTATACATATACATATACATATACATATACATATACATATATATATATATAATTTATAAAATGAAAATAGGTACAATTTTGGACGCTTTTCTTCGTCGAAAAAACGCTCCGAAAATTTCATTTTCGCTTAATAATGCCCATCGGTTGCGATTCTAGTCCACTTGGTAGTAAAATTTTGTTTAATTGTCACTCTACCATTCGCACACGTTCTCTCCTTTTCATTCTCTCGTCGTCGTTCGTTCATTCCTTTGAAAGCATTCGTACGCACGATACTCTCGTCAACGCAGCTTCGCACTCGTTAATTTTTCCACGCTCTCGTTAATTTTTTTCTTCCACACTCAGACCTCGGTATCCTTTCATACAGAAATTTCAGCGATAATCGCTCTCGCGATACATCAGCCTTTTTTCGCCTTCGATTTCGAAACACATGAAATTTTAGGCTGGCCAATCGCGTGCTTCCGGAATCGACGAGCTTCCAACGGCGCTCGCAACCAGAACAAAATTTCACCGTGAAATACGCGCTTAATTTTCTAATCTACCTCACGTTTTATAGTATATTTACAGTCGTTCGATAATGACGTCAAGTTTGTTCTCAAGTGTCTGGAAACTCGATTTCCGAACGGCTTTAATTCTGACTCAGCTCTCGCATACAAGCTCGTTCGAACAAAAGTTTCACGACTTTGCACAATTTTCATCGCATTTCGATTATTAATTTTTTTTTTTCACTTTTGCACACTTTTGCACCTTTTTATTTCGCGTAGAAAGAATTTCGTGCTACGCCAACTGCAACGATCGGCTTCAGCGATTCCAGAATCGTGAATCGTGTATCGTGAACGCTGAACGCTGAACGCTGAACGCTGAACGCCGAACGTCGAACCCTGAATCCTGAACCCTGAATCCTGAACCCTGAACCGTGAACCGCGAACGTGAATCGTGAATCGTGAATCTTGTGTCGGGATAATGAAACTGTTATGACGCGGTATCCACCTCGTCCCGTGCAACTTTGTCGAAACGAACTGGTATGCTTTTTTTTTTTTTTTTTTTTTAATAGGAAGCCCGAAAGACGCTTTATACATAACATTTGTTTGCTTTCTGCATTCGCATTTACACTATAACTCGCAAAACATTAATTCGCAGTGTTCAATGGTATCTACTTGCAAGTATCTGAAACACTGCACATGGATTTGACGCTTTCTCGTCTTTTCAAGTGTTGCGCATTCTCTTATTGCTAAATCGTCGTCGTCGAAAATAATATATTCCTTTCTTTTGTTTGTTTCGCAATGGCGTCAAGTTACATGGTTTTGATATGTCTAATTAAGAAACGGAAGTCCTGTTTCAGATAGCTTCTTTCTTTCTGTCGCCCCAAGTATCAAAATTAAATTTAAGCGTTTTTTTTTACGCGGTTTCGAGAGACAGCTGTCGAATTTCTTTTACCGTCAGAGTTCTATTTTAAGGAGAAACTACGATGAAACAGAATTCCGTCGAGTACAAACGATACTCGAAACAAATGTTTGATACGAGTTTGCAAGAAACGATCTTCGGTCGAATAGTAGGAATTTTTACGCGATCGAAAAGACAAAATCGCGTATCGGTAAAAACGACGCGAAAGTTTAATCGAACGGAAGATCATCTCTAGAAACGTTCCCTTTCGCCAATCGTCGTCCATCTATCCTTTTTATTGGTCGGACTCGATGGTCCAATCGCTTGGATAAATTGGCCACCAATTGTTCGATTCCCGATACCACAGTAGCTGATCTCATCGAACACTGCCCGCGAACGTCACAAAGGATGACGTGGATGACGCGGGGAAAAAAGTTGAATTTCCAATTTTCTTCCGCGAAGAAAAAAGTTCTTCCGCGTGTGCCCGGAAGTTGTTCCGTCGCACGGAAGCACTCGTTGACGAATAATAACGATCCGTAAAGAAGGAAAAAGAACAATTGTTCGATCCTAGACAGATATATCTATTTGTTTTTGCTTCGTGTTACGCAAAAAGGCTCTCGCGATTTCAAAAATTCTCCCTTTCTTCATCTCATCGTTTCTCGCAATCATCGAAAACGTTGCTCTTTCTCCTAGATATTGCATCACATGTATCATCATACATATAGAACCATTTATGAGAAATCCTACACAATGCGGAACTTGCTCGTAACCGAAAGAGACTGTTGAATTGTTATCGTGTTCAACGTGTATGGTTTTCACCTTTTTACGCTTCTCGCTGTTCCCCTCTTTTCTTTTCTCTCTCGCTCCCTCTCTTCTATCTCGCTATCTTCTATTATTTTTCGCATTCCCTTTTCAGGATATATCATCTAGATTTATTATTTTTTTTCTTTTCTTTTCTTTTTGGCGCGTCGACCATTTCCGAAATTCGAAATTGTAAACGCTGCTCAACTACGTACGCGGCGCTTCGAGGATTCATGTACATATAATATATACGGCTGTTTCGAACGTGTTGTACGCGTATCCAACGACAACGGCGTCGAAGTAAACGCCGACGCGAGAAAGTATTCGAGCGAGTATTCGACGACGTCGGCCTGGATCGCACAGAAATTTTGTATTTTTTAGCTCGTTATCGCACTCTGGATGTCAACCATTCTTCGCAATACTCTTAATCGCACGTTCTTCTTCTCGTCTCGACTAGTCGCGTTTTCCCGTCAGCGCTGTCCGAAACATCCGGTGCACTTATGATCGATCGATCGGTCAATTTTTTCCAGTCTGCTCCAGTCTGCGATCGTCGATCGATCGTTCGCAGTCGCATTAGGACAGCGCGCGCAGTTTCGCGAAAAGAGACGAGAAGCGATCGAAACGGTTACCTCGCTCGCCGATCGACGGTAGGCTCGCATCAAGAATCGATGGCGATAACTAATAATAGTGGTAATATAATAGTAATAGCAGTAACTAATGTTAATTAATAGCGATAACCGATAATAAGGGCGGGAAGCAATTGGAAGTGCGATCTTTTGGACACGAACAATGGACACAGACCAGTAGCTTGGATTAATCTCTCATTTACTAGCTCGATACAATCTGCACTTCCAACGTTTCGTCGACGGAACAATAGGTAACGATAATATTTAATAAACGCGCGTGTCCTAAATTTCGTGTGACAATCGTCAGCGTATTTCAGAGATTTGTCAATCGTTATTCATCCCATTTCACGTGGGAGCAAAAGTTGTCTCGTCGGACCGTCGACAGCGAACCTCGACGTTAAGGAACCACATTTACGAGATAAATTGATCTAAGGAAAAAGAAAAAGTAAATAACGATGATCGAACTGCAAGGAAAACAAGTGGACGTTTTTAACTTGACGTGATTTACAATGATGGTGCCGATGTGCATTGGGCGCGTGATATCGTGATGATGACGGTGTTGGTGACAATAAGTAATAATTAAATTAGACCTAATTATGGTAATAATAGATAACTAATAGTATCTACGAAAATCAAAAGCAATAGAAATGTTAAACGGTAATGTGTCTCCTAACGGTCACGGTAGTAGCGGTAGTAGCAGTAGTAGCAATAGTAGTAGTGGTAGTAGTAGTAGTGGTAGTAGTAGTAGTGGTAGTAGTAGTGGTAGTAGTAGTAGTAGTAGTAGTAGTGGTAGTAGTAGTAGTAGTAGTAGTAGTAGTAGTAGTAGTAGTAGTAGTACCAGTAGTAGTGATAATAGTGGTAGTAGTGGTGGTGGTGGTGGTAGTAGTAGTAGTAATAATAATAATAATAATCATGATGATGATGATGATGATGATGATGATGATGATGATGACAACGATAATAATAATAATAATAATAATAATAATAATAATAATAATAATAAAAATAATAATAATAATAATAATAGTAGTAGTAGTAGTAGTAGTAGTAGTAGTAGTAGTAATAGCAGCAGTAACACCGGTTACAATAGACAGAACAACGTTAGAAATAGAAGAACTAAAAAGAAGGAGAAAAAATAAAGAAACTTATTAAATTGGATACAAAATAGACAAAAGTACTGTCTAAACAAACTCGACGTGTACGAACAATAAATTGTAACAAATTTTTGTTAATAAAGCCGGCGACTCGGCACGCCATTTCTACGCGAATAGTAACTAAAGAACCGTAGTTTTGTATACGCTTGACGCGAGTGTGCGTGTACGTTTCGTTCTGTTCTTACTTTAAGCTTTAAGGACGCGTATGGCTCGAGAATCATCGGAGCCGTGTCACTAAACCACTAATTACACGATAAAACGACGAATCAATATGTAGTAACTAATCGTAAACTCTCTAGTTTGTTGCTCCATTCTTCGTTTTAACCAATTCTGACTAGCAAACATAACTCGACGCGGTGTTTGTATTCACCGATCTTTAACTTTCACTTTCGTTTAATGATAATTTTCACGCAAGTTTATCGTAAATCCCCCTTTCCCACCGTATTTCATGTAATTTGTTTCCTTTCTTTCTTTCTTCCGCTGCATCGCAGAATAGGAACTCGAATAGAGATCAGATGCAACGATACGATCTGTCCCTCGGTTCGTACGTACACGACGATCGGTGAATAAAAACGTCGCGAAGTGCAGTTGAAAAGTACGCAGGAGAATGCTTACCGTTCGAATGAATAAAACGATCGAATGTCAGTGTTCTCGTTTGAGGATGAATTCAAAAGTTTTACGTAAACGAGAATGTTTTTTGTGCTATCTCCCGATTCACGACACTGAGACTCGATTGACGAAAGTCGAATCGACACGAAACGCTGCTGATTATTTTTATTATTATTTAGTTTTCCAAAGAGGAGAATGAAAATCGAAATGTGCTACGCTTCGAAATGCTGTTTCGTTTTCTCCCGGTACTCTTCGAACTCGAACGAGGACAATATGTACGATATACATAAAAGAGACAAAAAGGAACGTATAACGCACGTGATAATGTATTTTTTGTCCAACTCCTCGATCGACTAACGCGCGTGATTATTCTTTAAAGAAGAAAAAAAAAAAAAAAAAAATAGAAGAAAAGGACAAAGCGAGGATTTCTTTTCACGCTAAAAAGTAGTAGAAATAAAGCTTAACAAACGACGCGAGTTGTCAGTGGCATATAATTCTCAGTCGTGCGCGATGCTACGCGTCAAAATGAAAAATCGTTAAAATTAAAGGGAAGACATGAAAATCAAGATGAATTTTCTACTCAATTACTCGTTTTGCGAATTAATTACGAGTCGATTACGAGTAAAACAGCGAGAAAGACTGAGAATTTGATTGTTTAAAACGCGTTCCTTCTACAACCTACGTACAACTTTTACGTACCGGCTTCCTTCATATATAAATAATAAGTCTACTACAAATAACATATAATATTTAACGAGTATAACTCTTTTTCTCTCTCTCTCTCTTTCTTTATATATATATATATATATATATATATGTAACATAAATATATATGCGTGTGCTCGTGTATATGTATGTTTGTATAAAAAAACGTAATAAGGAAAACTAAAGAGAAAAAAAAAGGAGAATCTCGAAACATGACTACTATTCTTTTGCTACCGATTCTTCGTCGATTCGCTTCTTTCATTTTTCATTTTATTTTGTTTTTTTTTCTTTTTTTTTTTCGTTTTTCTTTCAAGATTGTAATCGATCGACAGTGAGTGTAATATTATGGCTTGGATGATTCGAGCGAACTTGAATCGAGCTCGCGCTCTCTTTCGCGTTTCTCTCTAAAAAATACGCCTCCAATTGCCCTTTAGCAATTTTTTTCGTAATAATCAACTAATCATTATAAACTAGTAGCGGTAATAATAGCGATAATTATAATAAAAATAGCGATAATAATAGCGATAATAATAATAATAGTAGTGGATTAATCGCGGTATCAAAATGCTGGAACAGTGTGGCAGATCTTCGTGTCGCGTTTTGTTGTTCCTTCTTACCAGCGAAATAGAAATTGTCGTCGTCCGTCTCAAAAGGAGAAAGAGAGAATCGACGCAACTTGGATGATTTTTAAAACGCGAACGAGGATCCGCCTAGTGTCCTGGCTGAAAAGCGTGGATGGGCAGGCATTTTGCAGAATAAAAAAAGAAAGTAAAATACGAATGAGCAATAACAATTTTTATCATCGAAGCTTTCGAAATATTCATTCGCACCGTACATCCATTTTCTAGGATTTTGAAAGTGTGTCGTTTTTGCTTATACAAGGATCGATCGGACTTTGGCCGACTTTTGATACAACGAAAAGAGGCTACTTGCTTTTGTCAACAACGCGGATATTATTCCAGTATACGGTCCCACTGGCCCATTTCTTTTTCAGAATTCGTCCTCGGAATTTCATCGAAAAGATTTGTTTTTCTCCCCCCCCCCCCTTACGCCAATTTCGATCGACAGGCCGCCGAGGTTCTCCGAGCTTCTTCGAGCTTCTTCGAGCTTCTCCGAGTTCCGATCTTCCGTAGTACCACTTTCCCACGAGCCTCGTACCGATCGATTTCGATTCGAGCCGGTTTTTCCTCGCGCTCGAACGACTCGCGATAAATAAGTACCGATCTTTTTTGCCAAACGAGAGTCAACTCGTTTACGGCTTTGTACCCTTTTTTGACTAGAATTGAATTTCGAATTGATGATCCGGACGAAAGCAGGCACTTTCTTAATCCCTTTCTCCGATCGTCTGAATTTGGACGGGCCGGTGGAACCGGAAGTGCGTCGATATAATTTGCCCAAAAGGGGACTTCGACCAAACTCAATCGATACCATTAAACCCGAGCACGCACATTTTCGTCGCATCGTGCTAGACAGCCGTTTTACCACCAATTGCTTCGCGGTTTCTCCGTAAGTTGTTCTCATCGGAGACGAATAGAAACGCGACGAAAACGGGCGCCGAAAATTAACAATAATCTGCGCTGTGTTACTTGATAACAAACTGTACGTAAAATGTCTGACATTTGAAACTTAACTCGTTTGCTTTTCATCGATAATCAACGCCAGCCGTGTGCCGCCGCGTTTCTCCCATTTTTCGAAATTTATTTACTCCGATCTTGAACTGATCAAGCGACAATATCTCCAAAGTATCTGTTTTTGTAAAGATTTCTTTTGTCATCTTGGATAACGTGTTTTCATGTTTTAATCGCAACGAAACACAGGGAAACACAAGGAATCGCAAAGAATCGCAAAGAATCGCAACGAATCGCAACGAATCGCAACGAATCGCAACGAATCGCAACGAATCGCAACGAATCGCAACGAACCGCAACGAATCTCAACGAATCACGGCGAATATTGCGTTTCGTATGGTTCGAATTTTGCGAGAAAACTCGTAATGGAACGAGTTTTAGTTAATGAAGAGGAGAACGCGGTACACGGACTGACGTCGCGTGAAACTCGTAACTGAGACGTGGCGAACAAATTTGAAACAATGCGTACACGTGAAACTGGGGGTTGGCACTGAGAGGATTACCCGTGGGTTGAGGATACGATGAATGGGTTTGATCTGTAAGGATGGGTGGCGGGGTGTTTTGTATTGTGTTGAAAGCAACGTCGTAAGTGAAGTAACTGAACGCTGCACTTGAAAGACTAATGAAAAACGGGGGAAACTTGAACGCGCGTAGCTTCGCGTTTCTTTGACCAACAACAAGCCGCTAAGATTCCGATGTTTTCTCTTTTTTCTCTGTTTCTCTGTCTCTCTGTTTCTCCGTTTCCAGGATATTTTCCGGGTGCCGTTTCACCGTAGATCTAAAGATTTTCGACAGTTTCTCGTTGATAATACTGTACGCGTCGCGACGCTCGTTCAAGCACCTTCCGATCCGCGTCCGAGTCCCACAGTCCTTCGATTCGTTTCCGTAGTGAGTGCCTGCGCGATTTATCGAATAAATGCGACGACGCTGTGTGCGGTCGCTGCTGTCCTTAGAATATAGAGTCGAGTACGTTTAATTAATAATTATGCGTGTATGCGTTACGGTTAACTGTTAATTAACTTGACTTGACAAATGGTTACGGTACTGTAATTAATTAATTATTATCTGTTAGTTTAAATATGTGTGACTCCACCGTACAATCGTCTCCCTTTCGCGCTCTCGCTTTCGCTCTCTCGGTTATCTTTCTCTCTCACCTATTCGGAGCATACAACGTACACGTTGCCTAAACTACGAACACTTAGTACACTTAGTAGCATATTTATTCTGTTAAATACTGATTGGATTTTGAGGAGAGGAATCGGCGGGGATTGAGGAAACGAACGGCGGTCGGGTCGAACGGGTAAAACGTCGTAGCTCGCGTTCGTCTTGCCGATTGGGATATCTTCTTCGGGATAATTTCCTATGTAATTTCGTTGAGTTGGGATATGGACCGCGCGTTCATTCGAATTCCGAAAATGTTTTTAACGTCGAAAAGTTTGCGGGAAACTACGTTTTTATGTCGGATGTTGAGGGATGTTCCGGGGCCAGAGGAAATTGCGTACGAAATGAATCCGGTATTTCCGGTCGTTCCACTACGCGATTGGCGGTGGTGTACGACAAGATTGTAGACACTGAAAAGACCATGTGCTTCCTGTATACTTACTTAGTTAACTGTTTATTGCGGTACACTGTAATAACTGTTCTACCATAGTACTACTAGTTGTGAGTTATACTTGAAACGTCTGTTTAACTGTAACAGAAAACCCTGACGAAGGCACCCACTAAGCGGACTTTTACATTTTTCCATATTATCCTCGAAATTTCCCTACGTACGTTCTATCCTATCCTTTGTAATTACTTTTTATACTCGAAAGCGTGCAGTACTTTATGGAGTTTTCGTAAAATTTTCTAGATTCAAAGAAAGAAGCTTTGGACTCGGTTTTTCTCCTCGGACGCGTATACGGCGGGTTGTAAATGGGGTTAGGGTAAAGAAAACACATTCTCGTGAACAAAAATTTGGAGAATATTTTGAAAAGAGTATCGACTCGTCGTGAAAACCGAGAAGCGTCGAGGCTTCCTCGGATCGCAACGACGAGCCAGCACGGTGGGTTCGCACGTTCGTCGTCGACGATTGTTTTACCGATCGGCGTCTCGATCGATGAAATTCACGGCACGTTACTACTCTGCTGGAGTTTCAGCATATTCGTAAGAGGATGTTGTCTCGTCGTCTCTTCTTTTGAAATAGTCCCGTTTAGTTTTGTCCCGATACGTTGGTCAAAGTGCCTGAAGATGATCAAGACGATGGACAAGAAAATTTTGTTGTCTTATCGTTTGTCGTTTTAATAATAAATTGAACATGAAGTTTTCCACGTTGCCAGAACTTGTGGAATACTCGTATGTACTTGTTTAAGCTCGTGTAAAAGAATGCAAGGGATTTTGGCTTTTTACTTGGAACTCCGGGGGATGGTATCGCAGCCTCCATTTCTTATTCGCACGATTAAAGTTCGTCGGTGCTCCGGTATCGCAATCGTACTCCGATAAATATATCGTATTATCTCGTGGTCGAAGCGGGACGAACGATTCGAGAAGGGCGAACGGCGAACGGCGAACGCAAACCCACCGTCTTATCAGCTATGCCTCTTCATTTATATAGTGGACATTGAAACAACTTATTCCGGTTTTTAATCACGGAGGCTCGGTCAGGGACATCGCGTGAAAACGCAAATGCCGCCGAGGCGCTCGCACTGCTAGACTGTCGGTTTTATCATATGCTGCGCACTTACGATACACACTGTCACGAATATACACATACGTCTTTGCCCCATCTTCTCGCATGGATCGATTAGCGCGCGATCGTACGTGGTATATTCGTTGTGAGATTATTTCATTAAAAAATTAAAACCCGATCGAAAACAAATCAACGGTTTTTGCTTGTAAAGCCGCGAATTTGAACAACGGCTCTCCTAATGCCGTTGCTACTTGCTAGGATGGTTATTACATTGGTTTCTCTGTACGTGGGACAGGCGTTTCTCTCTTCTTTTCTCTACCTAGCATACTCGTATACCTAGTATACGTAGTATACTGGAGGCGCGCCATCTTTTTCGTTTAACGTCTATCTCTTGGGACGTTTTCTTACACTTTGTTTGTTCTTTTGTTGGTTTGTTGGTTCGTTGGTTGGTTGATTGGCTGGTCTTCGTCGTTTCTTCTATACTATCAAACATCTGTTGGTTCGTATGGTGGCACGTCTCGATTGCCAGCCTGCCCACTTGGTTCTTCGATTTACTTTGACATTCCTCAACGAAGGATATGTCACGTCACATCCGGGTATATTAACGTCAATTCCGGGATGCATGGTGTGACGTCAGCGTACGAGACGCAAACGCCGTTTCATCATCGGTTCTGCATCCAAACGTATGCCAAAGGCCGCGAATTTTGCTTCGATTTTCGTGCTCGTTTTTCTTGCATTTTTTTTTTTTTTTTTGTTATCTCATATGTCTTTTGAATAAATTGCTTTTTGTATATCAACCGTAAATCCTCGTTCACTTGCGTTCGAAACGATTCCTTTCCGCTTGAAAAGCGAGAGCGGATCGCTGACGATCCTCGCGTGGATCTTTTCAAACGGATCGGTAGTAAACGTTCTAACATATTTTTGGTTTCCGCAATGCGTTTGAAATATTTTAACGTTCGTGGAAAAAGTACCGTAAAAGGCCGAATCGTTCTGGTTTTTTGAATGTCTGCCGCTTTTTTTCGACAATTTACAAAATCAATTGGCTTTACATATCCGTAGCGTGTGTAATCAAGTGTACAAAGTGTAAGGAGTGTAAGGAGTGTAAAGAGTGTAAAGAGTGTAAAGAGTGTAACACGTGTAGAAGGTGTATGGATTGATGCATGCGCCAGGCGCAAGAGTGTCGGCCGTACTATCGGCAACGAACGTGGACGATTGTACAACCTGTGTATGGAATGTGTGTGAGCGCGCGGGGTTGCACGCTCGAGAACCAGGGCAACTTTGATTTTACTCGTGTATTGGCCGAGATCGCGGATCCTCCGCGACGATTCATTCCCGACGTCGCGTCACGGTGAAACGCGGGCCTCGGTTTTGTCTTCATCTTGTCGTGTGCTTGTCTGTGATTCTGTCAATTGTGCAATTGTAAACTGTTTGCTCCTTGGCGAGAATACCAATTTTACCGCGTGCCATCCATCGAAGAACTGGCGACGCGGATTTTGCGTTTGATTCGTGAGGTCGAGTCGTATTTGTGAGTGTGTATGCACTGGGAGTATACACCAGCGCATCCGGGCTATGGCATTTTTTTAGATTATTTAAACATTTAGCAAATTTACATGAAAGAGATTAAGATTATGGGTAAGGGCTGGTTTTGCAGACTACGTGCTTCCCAATGCTCGGTGATTTTCATTTCATCAGTTTTCTCCTCAACGTTTTACCGCTTTTTCTGTCGCGTTTAACACTTACGGTTCGTCTACTTCTTTCTCTATTAATCACACTTTCGATCGTCCATCGTTCGCTCTGCCGGCGTGTCGAGAGCCGGCCACTTGGACGACTAGTTGCTTTTCCTTTTTCTTTTCCTTTTCCTTTTCCATTTCCATTGCCTTCGCCTTTGCCGAGTCGTACTCGTTTCTTCTATCTTCTTTCTTCTCTCTTCTTCGCCGTGTCTCTCTGCGCGCGTGCGTGTGCGCGCGTGTGTGTGTTGCGACGCGACACGTCCTATCGCGTAGCTACTATTACAGTGATAATAGCGACATCGATAATAGCGACAGTGGTAATAGCGACAGTGGTAAGCTTGGTTGAAAATCCGGCAAAGGTAGACGCGTTGCGCCACCGGCCCGCTTACGAGTTACGGGCATATGTAAATCAATATATTTGTAAATTATTTTTTTGTGCTTTTTTTGCCGGCACGCCTACGACGGCGAGCACGCCATTTTTTTTTTTATTTCGTTATCTTTGCTTATCATTCTTCGATTACAGAACATACACTACTAGATCTATTGTAACTTGCTGTGTGTTTTGTTTAATTTTTAATAATTATGGTACACGTTCGCGGGGCACGGGCCGGCGCCTCGGGAATAATTCCTCCTTCTCGCGCGGGGATGTGATGTGTGCGGGGGAGTTGAGTCGGCTGCCCCTTTTTCTCTTCTACCGATTCTGCATCGTTTGCTCTTTTTCTTTTCTCTCCTATCCTCCTTCTACGTTTACCATTCTTTCTTTCGTTGTTTCACGTTCAATGAAAAAGCAACCCTCGGCGCACGGCAGGATGCACCGGTGAAAAGCTTGTCGCCTCGGAATCCTTTCATGACTACCATCATGAAAGATCTCGACGTTGTGCTCTGCTGCTTGTGTTTATTTATGTATTGTTGTTGTTGTTAACATTTTCTTACTTTTGATAATGGCGATAGTGATGGTGAAAAGTGGTGATGCTGTTGCTTTTTTTTTTTAAATCTCTTCGTATCATCTCCTCCGCTCCTACTTTCGTGCACCATTATTTTTTTCATGATTTTTCTTTTGCTTTTTTTCCTTTTTGCTGTTTGCTTGTTTCGTCGAGGGACCGTAGAATCGTCTTTTTATCTTTATTTTATACCTTTTCGTTTGTTTCGCAAAGATGATCCGCTGCATAAATTTTTCCATCAATTTCTTCTTCTCCTTCCTGTTTGTCTTTGTTTAAATGGCGTTTTAGCGTTTTAGCTTTTCTTGCGGCGCGTTTCGCTCCTTTAGATGATTACCAAATGATTGCTGATCGTTGCCTAATTCCGAATTTTTAGCCAGTCATCTAGCCGCGAAATGTCCGACTTTTATCCGCTCGTTCTACTTGACTTTGTATTCGAATGCCGCGATATCTGTATTTCGATAGTGGCGCCGCATCTTTGCCGAAACAAACGAATCGTTCGCGCCGGAAACGTTGAATACCTTTGGAAAAAAGTGTTGTTCGCGTTCTCCTACGTATACGGTTAAGAAAATTTGTCGGAAAAATTGTGTTCGCCAAACGTTTGGTCCCTGTCTTAATTTGGAGGCTAGTCGGTGCCGGTGGTGCGAGTGTGTGAAGAATTGTGTTGAGGCTTACTTATCTATCCTATCGTAGCTGTACAATCCATCGCAATGCTGTGTGTATGTGAGTGTGTATGTGTAACTGTGTGGGTGTATCAGTGTCGAGAAAAAAAAATTTCCCGATCAGCGACGCCCATTTTGGAGAACGTTCTTGCTCAAACCCCCCGCCTCTTCTTCCGCACGTTGATTTTCGCCGACGGTATTGTTTGGCAAACGGGTTGTACAAGGGCGATCACCAACGACCAGGCGTACACCGATGACGAACAGAAGCATTGGTTCGATAAAAACGATTATCGTTGGTTGCGTGAACGAGGTGTATGCACTCGTCCAGCTTTAGGTATTTACATAGAAACTAACCCTATTTCGCATTATGTACTTGATTTAAGTTTACCAGTAAATTCTCAGTTTATGCTTGTGATATCAAGGTGTATTTACATACTACTTAATCCGAGGAAAAAACGCCCTGTAACGTAAAAATTGTTGTAATAAGAACGATCAATGATCGACCCACATGCACACTACCAAGAACTCGAGGTGACCTTTTCCCCTCCTCTTTCCCCCTCTTTCTCTTTTTCTCTTCTTCTTTCTCTTTCTCCTTCTCCTTCTCCTTCTCCTTCTCCTTCTCATTCTCATTCTCATTCTCATTCTCATTCTCATTCTCTTTTTCTTTTTTTTTTGCGCATTCCAAAGACACAGGTACGTAATCGTTTTTGATTTGCTCGTTTGTTCCATTTGCCATACTTCGTGTCAGATCGTTCGTGTCAGATTCGAATCGTACAGGGGAAATAGTTGGCTTCGGACTGCGCTTTTGAAAGCTTTCGAGACGATCGTGTTTCTCGAATGGTGCAACCGATGGCAAATCCTTCGAGTTCGAGGTCGCGAGGCGAGTGCAATCGTTAAATGTAGCTTTGACGATGAATCTTTTTAGCAATCTTTTCTTCTCTCGACCCAGATGGTGAAAAAGCCTGGCTATCCGGCGGCTTCTCGGCGCGTGTCTTTTACGTTCAACGAAGATGACGACGTTAGGCTACTTTCATAATTGGCGAACAAAGGGGTTAAAAAGGGGGATCCCCTGAAGAGAAACGGAGTAGTTGGGATAGAATTCGGAGTTGAAGAATTTCCTTTTCGCGATCTTCCAAATTTTTCTTCCATCTTTGCAATTTCTGTTCCCTCTTTGCTGTTCATTCTTTTCTCTCTCTTTCGTCGTTAGGAAGGTTCGCTTTCGAAATTAACAAGCGCGAGGACAGGAAAATTTCCTTCTCGTTCATTTTTATCTTTACCTCGGGATACCCGGAATTAGGAAAATCGTTCAAAGGATAGAAGCGATAATGGAGTTAATGGGAATGAAAAGTAGAAAAGTGGAGGAACGGGGGAAATTCGTACGAACCGGTCACGGAACGAAAATCTCGTCGAGAATGTCCGAAGGGTGGGATCAACAACAACAACAACAACGCGGTCGACGTACGATGTCACGGGGAAGAAAAAATTCGGCACGCTACCATTCGTTTCCGCACTCTTCAGTCCGCGATTGCCAGTCGAAGAAACGAAGAAATCGAACGTGTCGTAGGTGAATCGTCGTTTGAACGATCGTCTTTTCGATGATATTTTTCTTTAGAATTTTCTTTTGGACCACCTCTTTATCGTTTTTTTTCGCACTAATTTTTTCATTCCGTTTCTCTTTCTCTCTGTCTGTCTGTCTGTCTGTCTGTCTGTCTGTCTGTCTGTCTGTCTATCTCTCTATCTGTCTTTCCCTTTCTCGCCGAACAAATTTCACGTTGAATTTCGAATAACCGTCCGCATCGGTTCTTATTCTTTAAACGAAGATTCGAGTTGGAAGAGAGGAACGCGTTTCTTTTTGGAGGCGCGTGTGGTTTTTTACGGTCTAACGTTTCGTTTCATCTGGTCTGATCTGGTCTGGCCGAAAGAAACCCCATCGAAAGTACGGACAGTCCGGGAGTTTCATAAAAGGTCGGGAAAAGGGGAATCGGGGTCGAAATTGATGGGGCATTACAAAGAGGTATTTAGGAGTTAGGGGCTGGCCCGAGTCTCTAAAGTTCGCTCCACGGTCAAACCTACGGACTTTCTATATATTCTTCTTCTTCTTCTCCTCTCCCTCGTCATCCTCATCTTCGTATTTCTTTTTTTCAATGATCCACCTCTGTTCTGCTTCTCCTTCTTCTTCTTCTTCTTTCTAAGTATTGCGAGAACGTAACGGTATATTGCAAGTAAAAGTTCGAAACGACGCAAGTATTTTTACGCGTTCAGATATATACCCGGAAATAAAAAAATATTTCGCTTATAACGATCACAGGACCTCAGATTACCTGAAGCACGCCACTCTAAAATCTCTCATTCGCTTCATTCTCGCACTCTCTCCTCCTTGATGCTCACGAAGCATTCTCTTTCGCGCAGCTTCTCTTTCATTCGATCGCGTGCCCTTGCACGTACGCGACAATCCCAAGGCCGTTCATTCACGAAATCTTGCACGTGCTCTCTTGCTCTCTTGCTCCCTTGCTCTTTCCTCATTCTCCCGTCTTTCTCTCGTCTTTCTCCCGTCTTTCTTCCGTCTTTCTCCCGTCTTTCTCCCGTCTTTCTCCCGTCTTTCTCCCGTCTTTCTCCCGTCTTTCTCCCGATCTTTCTCGCGTGTGCGCATTCTGGCATCTCTCTCGATTCTCGTCCGCGTCCCTTCCATTCTTTCGTCGACGTGGCTCTTGGCTCGATCGTGTACCACTGCCCGGGCACGCGCTACCCATTCATTCGATTTTCTCTTTCGCCTAATTTATCCTAGTCTCATAGACCCTATATCTATTATTTATAATATTTATATATATATATATATATATATAATATATATAATATTTAGCATTTAGTTTTTTTTATTTCTCTCTCTTTCTCTTCATCATCATTTTTTATCTTCATCTTTCTTATTTTCACCTTGTTCTTCGTCATTTATCTGGCGTGCTGGTTTCACGAAAAATGCTCCCGTACACTCTCACGATTATTCTTTGAAAATGTGCACGTGTAGTACATCGAAAGGAGGGGGGCCCGTTCCTCGGGCCCCCGTCCTATCCCATTCTATCGTGTGAATTCTTTTTTCGTTTTCTTTCCATCGTACACTCCAGACTCTCTCTCTGTATGTATATATAATATATATAATATAACTGTTTGTAATAATTATATTTTGTTTGTTCGCTTACGAGCTAATAGTTTTCGTGCTGCCGGCCAGCACAAGTTGCGCGCATTTTTATATTCTTACGTGTAGTAGATTTTTATTTCGCGTGTATATTAGATGTGTTGGTGTTTAGTGTTTCTGTGTAACAAGTTTTCGTGTTCATTTCTCTCAGTGTACTCGTGTATCACTAACGTAGTGGACGGGCGACGACGAGTACCACTCGCCGTGCCGCGTCACGCCGCACGATTCTCGCGGATCAGACCGTCCGTTTTTGTAACTTGTTGCGCGTTTGTCCGATAAACGGGAAGGGGATAACGTGTACGCGTATTTAACCAACGAACGTACGAGGATTAGCTGATCCACCTGGCCGCGTTTACGCACATATCAGACGCGTTGTTTCTCGCTTAAACGTTACGGGAGCTAAGATTAAGGATACCTTAAACTGGTTTCTAGGTATGTATATATGTATATATATAGTTTAGTTTGTTGAGCCTAGACCGGCCGCTGGAACGAAGACGATTGCTTGTCACCTATCCAGCTTGCCCGAGTCTACGTTTGGCTCTTGTACTAAAAAAAACCATAGTACTGTACGCAGCCTGAAGTCATCTCTTGACTCGAGGGACGACAAGGCGCGCGCGTTGGTTAGCAGTTTCGTTCGATATATTATGGCACGTTTCAGGGGTGATGTGGAACAGCGGTTGTAACAATGCGTCCTGAGAATTCTGACAGAGCGACTCAACGAAACGAGCGATGTCGCCCGAAAGAGAAAACCGGCGAGCCGTCCTCCGACGAGCGACGGCCCTCTCGTTCGGCGAGCGTCGTCGTTCTAGGAACTCTAGATCCAGGACTCGAGTAGGAACAACGTGATACACGCGAAGAATTTCGCGTGCCGCTAAAAGATCATTGCCACCGCTGTTCTCGTCACGCACCGTCTAACGGATTTCTAGATACGTATGACCGTTATCCTGCCCCCTCCTTCTTCGTTCTATCGAAGAGAAGAGTTTCACGATTGGCCCGATCACGACGATCTCTTTCAATCGTCGCGCGTTAACCGAGTGAAAATAGGATTTTTTCTCGAGAATCTGAAAAGCAATCATTCTTTTTCAGACTCTTAATAATTAGTTAATTTACTGGGATAATTCGTTTCTACTGCTGAGACAGGAGTAATTTCGCGGATGACCTCACTTGGACGCCTTCTATGTTAGAATCGACGTAGAAGACGACAAACGGTTCGCACTGTTTATCGTCCATGTACGTCGTTCTCTTTACACGTTGTCAGAGTTACCGATCATATCGTCGGCCTTCCTCTTGATACCACGATCTTCAGGATGCTGCTGCTGCTGCTGCTGTTGTTGGTGTTGCTGTTGTTGCGATTGATGGTGGTGATGATGCTGCTGCTGCTGCTGCTGCTGCTGCTGTTGGTGGTGGTGGTGGTGATGCTGCTGCTGCTGCTGATGTTGCTGTTGTTGTTGCTGCTGCTGCTGCTGATGTTGTTGTTGTTGCTGAAGACCGATGCCAGACGAACCTTGTTGTTGTTGGTCGTTGAGAGTTATCGAACGTTCAACGCCTTGAAGAGGTTGCTGATTGAGTCTCTCAACTTGCTGCAGGCCCGTCTGATCCGACGTCCAAGGGGTCCACTCGTCTCAGTAGTAACTGAATTTTCATGGTTGCTGATTGTTCTGTTGATTGACGACGTGCTGGAGAGTGAAACTCAGGGCTCGAGGATCACCGTGAAGCCTCAGGGCCTGTTCTAATCGTTGTTCTTGTAATCGCAGCGCTTCCCCTGTGAAAAATGTTGTTTTATAATCTTGGATTTACAGAGAGATTAATTAAGCGTTTATAGGGAATTTAAAGGTGTAAGAGCGCGCGTAACAGACAGAATATGGCACTCGTTACGATATCCAATGGATAGAACGAATCTCCGCGTGCGTTGTATTGTCTTTGATTCGCAAGGATTCGTAAGGATATTCGTAAGGATTGAAACTTGCGTAAACGTTCGCAGTCTCTCTCGATCACGATGCATAAAGGTGTACGTTGACTCACCAAGGTCAGGCGGTAAGGTATCTTGTTGAGACATCTGCTGGTTCGTGTGATGTCCAGGCATGCCAGAGGTGCTGCCTCCGTTATGCTGTCCCAAATGATGTCTCACGTCACCACCAACCGCGGAACTGGCTGCCGCCGCTGCCGCCTGCGACACCTAATATCGTAGCGTAATAGGAACGTATGTTCGTTTAATTCGATCGACGACGAGGACGAAGAAGAAGAAGAAAAATATTGGAGAAAATCGGGAGGAAGAAGGCGTACTTACAGCCAGCCTGAGCGCGGCTTCGGCTTGAGAACGCAGCAACGCTTCCGCCTGGTGCATTCTCAGAGTCTGTTCTGGTCCGGTTGCTTGAACTCCCTGTTGTTGCGGTCCCGTTGATCCTTGCGCACCGCCGCTCATGTCACCGTTGTTTCCCATCCTCATTGCCGCCGCCAGGGACGCCATGTCCACCGGCGATAGATTCGGCGACACTGAATTTTGTAAACCTGTCGATCGTAAATGAAAGTCATCTCGGAGCGCATCGAACATCGCGCTACGGCGATCGATCGAGCGAATCCGCTCGACGCGAGTTTTAATAATCTCGTTTACACGCTTTGCGTGCCATCTGGCTCTAAATCGGTCAATTGTCGGCGATCGATAGCCGTTTTAAGACGGAGAGTGCACGCTATGCGTCGTAGATAAGCAGGAGTAACGTAAAAATGGAGAAATATAATTATAAATCAAAGTTTATCGGTAATGGTTGTGTAGAAGGAACGAGAAGCGTATGTATGTTTCAGCTGGAGCGTGGTGACTCGTCGGGTCTCGATAAGAGCGGTATCGACGGCCTTGGCGTCGGGCCGACACAAGCGTTTTTATCGCGACGATTCTTCGGACCGATCAGGTCGATTAATCGATCCGGAATAAGAGTAGATCGCGGAACGGCGATCCTTACCCGCTGACACAGCGGCGGCCATCACTGCCATACGTTGTTGTTGCGACTGCATCTCGTCGTGGTATTGTTGCGCGGAGCCTGGTTGACTTCCTGCTCGTAGCATCTCGCTCAGCTTGTTGCCACTCGGCCCCGGCGACGCCATATTATTGTTGTTGTTATTGTTGTTGTTGTTGAGCAGACCGGTACCTGCGCAAAAGTCTGCTCTCGTTAGTACGCTTGACGGTGGACTTGCTGGATGTGGTGGGTGTGAAGTCGCGCTACACAAAACTATGATCTAATCGAGTTGTTATTATATTCGATACATATGTACGTATAAAGAGAGACGAGATTATAAAACGGAGTGAGTTTGAGCGTTCGTACGACGAAATTACTCACACAAGAATTCGTAGATGATTTATTTTACCCAGATAAAGCGTAATAATGTTTACTACAATACACAACTCTCTCGCTGTGGTATTTCGAAGCTCGGCGATTGTTACTTAGAGCGTATAATGATACATTTTTCGACAAACGTGTATGCGAAAAGGTTGTTGGTGGTTCGGTGTTAAGATTGTCTACTCTAAGATATTCACGACACTCTAACGATTATTCCAGACGACCATTTGCAAGAAGACGAGGAACAAGATCGGGGAGCGTACCAGGTTCACTACCGGCCGACGATAATCTTCCGTTTCCACTGCTGCTGTCCGAATGAGCCGACGGCGAAGGGCACATCGGCGGTTGTTGCAAATTTTGTGGTCCGCCTGTTTGGCTTCCCAAAACACCCAATCCCGCACCTGTACACGAGAATCGTACATGTGGTTACGATGGTTGTCGTTTTCAGATGGTTGTCGCATCGTTTTCCTATCGTTTCTGCATCGTTATCGCATCGTTTCCGCGCTAAACAAGAAATTACGATAACACCTCATACCTAGACTCGAAGACGCAAGGATTTCTCTCTCCCGCCTCTCGGCGGCGGCGCGACTTAAAACGTATTGTGCCGCAAACTGATGCTTGGGATCCATCCTCATGTGCTCCATGTGACTCAACAAACCTTTTAACAGCAAAGTAAATCGGTCTCGATAGAGTCTCGGTTAGTTGGACAAGGCTTAGATACCGATTAAACGAACGTTCGATAATGCCATTAAAAAAGAAACTAGGATAATACACGGCAAACACGAGATCGATAAAGAACGGAAAATGTAATAAGCATGATTGATACATGATTTTTGTAAAACGAAAGGATTATACTTACCGCTCTCATGAGTGAAGACGGCTTGGCACACCGAGCACGGCCACATCCTGAGGCTTGTGCTAAGTTGACTGGTCTCAGGATGGCAGGCCAAGTGTTTCCTAAGACTACCCTCGTTGACGTAGTGTTTTCCGCACACTGGACACGGGTGGTTGGCGGTCCGTCGCTTCGCTAGGTAAACCCCGGCAACGGAGGTTGTGCAGTCAGCGGAGGGAACAATAGGGCGACACAATTTCAAGGTCAATGCTAAGCAGGATAAAGCTTCCCAAGGAACGAAAGCCACCTCCTCCATCATCATCATCATCATCATCATCATCATCATCATCATCACCATCATCATCACCATCATCATCATCATCATCATCATCATCATCATCACCATCGTCATATCACCACCATCCTTATTATCATCCTTCTTCGTTCTTTTTTTTCTTTCATTATCATCATCATCATCATCATCATCATCATCATCATCATTATCATCACCATCATCTTCATCATCATCATCATCATCATCATCATCATCATCATCATCATCCTCCTTCTCCTCCTCCACCACCTTATTTCTCACGCATTCGCGTGTACATACGCGCGTACGTACGTCGACATTCCAGTCGACCTCGAAGGCGAAGGGAGAATCCTTGCAGACACGGATAGCCGAGGATCAGGAGAGCACTGACCTCGGACGCACCGCGCACTGCTTCTGCCGTTGCTGGCTCCCTTTCACGAGCGAGGTCGTCGGCCCAAAAACCAAGATACACACGCACGTACGCGCGCTTGCACGCTTATAGACGCACAAAGAAAAGTTCGACGAATCTCTCTCCCTCTCTCTCTCTCTCTCTCTCTCTGCCTCTTTCCCTTTTGCTCACCTTGCGGAGGAAATTTCGTTCTTTACTATTCAGTCCGTTTCTTTTTCTCCGTTTCTCCGTTTATATATTAATACGTTATATATTTCTATATCGCTGTCAGCTTTTCTCGGTTTCTTTTCGGTAGAGAGAGATCTATGTATATGTACACACACATATATATACACGCACACACATATATTCGTGTATATATATATATATATGTGTGTGTGTATCGGTATTGGTATCGTCCGGACGGACCGTAGTAGAAAATTTTATAACTGGTTACGTTTACTTTTCTATAACGTTGCATTTCAGACGAAAGATGGGTTATTCACGTCGTGTACGTATCTCTGTTATCACTATGAGAAAAGACACCAGGTCGATACTGGCACTTTGGCTTTTTTCCGTGGTATCTGTTACTTAGAAAATGATGGAGGAAACAAGACACGACGCGTTGGAAAAAACGGCATGCGGTTTCGTAAAGAGATTCTCATTGACTTGGCGCACGTCGATCGTTCTTCTCTGTACGTCTATCTATACGTATGCCCACACACTTAACAGTACACGCACAAAAGTCGGAACGAGACACCCTTTTGAAGCACCGGTTTTATATTAGCGAATAGTAGTACGCAAAGTATTAGTCGGGCGAGTGCGCTAAGTGCTACACCCCCTTTTTCCGTTGAGCGAAACAGTACGAAGAAGTGACAGGACAATGTGTGCATATCGCCCGCGCCAAAGCAAGTTCTTAGGTGGGGAATGTGAAACGTACTTAAATACTAAGGACGAACCACCCCTCGTGTCTCGAGGAGCGATCGTTCCACCTCTCTCGCTTTCTCTCTCTTTTAGGCTTACTCGCAATTAAGGGGCACCCTCGTTACGTCTATCTCCGTTCTTTCTTTCTCCTTGGCGGAATTCTCGCGAGAAACCCTCGTTAGCTGGTGTGTTAGAAAGGACGGACGGACGGACGTACGGACGTACGGAATCCCCAGCAAAACTCGGAGACCACGGGGAAGAGCCGATCGTAGAGAACTCGAAAACGTAGAGAACCTCTTGCGATTAACCGTAATCTTAATCTAACGGAAGAGATCTATCACTTTGTTCGTGCACAATTCTATGCGATTCTCCAAGCAGAGCACATATATACGTATGCGCATATGATGGCCGTTAACAGGCCGCTCTACTCGGAAACGTGGGTGGTTGCCGCGGTGGTTAATTCGAGTTTTCCAAATTTCTGCATCGATTTTCCTTAACGGAGCGCACGGTTTTCGTTTCGTTGACGGAGTTGACACCGAGTTTATTTCGATTGCACGAATAAGCGGCTCTCGTGTACGCGCGTCGTCCCCATCGTCTACGAGTCGTTCTCCACCGTGGTGTCTCCCAGAAACGGAAGCGCAAGAAAAACTAGATTATCGCGCCGGAATAATCGTGCGTTAGTCGACAGACAGATATATATATATATTGGTAGCGTTAGTGCGTAAAACAGATAGAAGACGTGTGTGTTTACCCATGTGCTATACCTATAAGTATTATATATGGTGACAGAGGGACAGAGAGAAAAAAGCAAGGAGAAAGAAAGAGTGAAACGGACGAGGTCGAGGGTGCTCGACTATCGTAGATACTTACTGGCAACGCCGGAGGCATTCGGATCCTTGTGGGTGTGCTTCATGTGCTCCATGAGAGCTTCGCCACCGAGGAAGAGTTTGTGGCAGACGGGACAGCTGGTTGCGTTCGGGCCGCCGATCAGGGCGGCGTGTTGCTGGAACACAACACGCTGTTGCAACTCCTTTTTTGGGGGCCGGAAGAAGAGGAACCGGAAGCAGGCACACGCGGCGCACCGGTAGAGAGCCGACCCACAGAATACCACCACAGAGTCGCGAACCAGAAGCGCAGGACAGGCAGCGCACAGAACAGAACGATTGACCAGTGAGAGTTGGGATACCGATTTACCGCCGCCACCACCAACTACATTTTTGCAAAAGGGGATTCGCCTCGAGTGTCTGGCAGAGGGGACATTCAGGGCAAAGATTCGCACAATGGGTGGGTATATCGGTGTCGAAGCTGACGGATCGCCAGTTGTGTACCGTCACATAGGATCGTTGCGAGGAGTTGGATGGCGCGAGAATGGACGATCGATTCTTTGCTTGGTCGCATCGCGACGGCAGAAAAACCAAATGTTTCCGCCGCAGAATCGTGGAGTGTGATGTCACGGAGTCATGGATGGGCGACGGACACGAGGAGAAAGATGGGACGGAGAAAGCAAAGCCCAGACAGACGAATTTATAGAAGCGTGAGGTCCGGAGAACGATCGGAATCAATGAACGTGATCGAGAGCAAGGATTCTACAAAAATACGGTGGATATTTGAAAGAAGAAGAAATGAAAGAAAAAAAAGAAGAAAAAAAAGAGAAAAAGAAAGAAGCCACAACTTTGGTAGATGATGGATGTCCGATTGATCTCGCACGACCTCACAGTTGAACGGGTATGCAAAGCATAGATCAAATGACTAGCTACGATACTACGACACAATTGCGATGGCCTTTGTCGCTGTTATCGGTTTGATCGTCGATTGGTAATTGTTGCAACGCGTTTCTTTGCATGCGATATAATCGAGGATTACGATCGACTACGGCTGACAAAGGCCATCCTTTAAACGGATAATATGAAGAGAGTAATGAACGAAATTCGACGTCCTCGTTGCAAGTATCTGTCTTCGTCATTGGCGACCTCGTGTTAGCTACAATTTCGCGGCCGTACGGTATTGATCATTCTTTCTCTACATGTTTTTTTTTTTCTTGCCATCTCATCTTATTTCTCTCTGTTTTCTCTCTCGCACACGCGAAGGTCGGTTTACGCACACGAGGCGGTAGGGGCACGCGCTGAGGAAAAACATGGCGGTCAACCTTGCTCGAAAGAGTGCTTAAAACGGAGAGAAAAAGAATACGAAGAGGGAGGAAAGAAGAAGGAGAAGGTGGGAGGAAGGAAAGGCTAAAACGAGACCAGACGGCAATGACCCGAAAGTTTTGGGGTCTTTACTCGGCTCGTTCCTTTCTTCCTGCCAATCCTCTCCCCGCCGCTGCTGCCGCCGCCGCCGCCGCCGCCGCCACCGCTGCCGCCGCCTCCCTCCCCCTCTCCACTTTGATGCACACAACGCATCCTCTTTTTTTCATCTTCTCCTTCCTTCTCTTCTCCTTTTTCATCGCGACGAGTCGTCCTTCTCCCTTTCTTTCGTTCTTTCGTTCTTTCATTCTTTTCTTCCCCCTCTCCCTGCCTGTCTCCACGGAACCGAACCGAACCGACCCGAACCCGTGACTTTCTTTTTTCCCGGACCTGGGACAACCGCGACCGAGTTGAGACCGTCAACCCAACGGAGAGGAGCCCCGAATCTCGGGCAGGGCCACCAGTTTAAAATAACACCAGGCGTCGTTGACCTACGTTCAGCCTTTTTCTTGCGACTACCTTTCCCCTTCCGAGTCTTTCCTCGTATCGCTAATTTTCCGCGAATATTATTTCGCCTACCAGTCGTTTCCACGTTTCCTAGCCTCTTTGTACCTACTTTGTCGATACTTATTACATACGTTGATACACGCTGATTTTGTACTTTGCTAAAATCTTGTCTAAATCCGGCCGATCTACTTTTCGTTCGAGACAAACGATATAGAGACCTTTATTGGTTGAGATATTTACACCTGGTTCGCGAAGGCTTGCTCGACCTCTGGGCTAATCGACGGCCGGTACAGCCAGTGAAACAAAACGAGAGAAAAATATCGCGACAAGAAGGAAGGTTGGTGGACGTGCTGCGACGTCAACGAACCCAAAGTTTAGAGGATCCTTGCCCTCCTCTTCCTGCCCGGTAAACCGCCTCTTCTTTTTACTCGCGGAGAAACACCCACGCTCGCCTGTAATCGTCGTGTTCTTCTTTGACGATAGGCGATATTCTTTTCAAGGCACGCCTCCCGGTTGTTTTCGACGGGCCAAAGCCCCGGCGTCCTTCTTTCTTCCCGGACCTAGGGCATTCTCGAGCCGGTTGAACCGATACACCACGAAGAAGATGATGCTGTACGTCGACGTCGCCGACGCTGCCTCTGCCTCTGCCTCTGCCTCTGCCTCTGCCTCTGCCTCTGCATGCAAGTTATTCTCGGAGGGAGGCTGCGGTCCGTAGGTTCGACGCCCCGACCTGGCCCAACTGGAAAAAACCGGTTTCTTCGTTGCGCTCTTCCTTTTTTGCCTGCATCCTCGCTTTTTGCACCGCGAATACCTCGACTCTCCTTCTGCTACCCGCTCTCTTTCTCTTCGTTCCTTTTCCTTGCGCTCTCTGTCTTTGTCCTTCCTCTCTTTCTCCGCGTCCATCTTCTCTTTTCTCCTTTCTCTTTGCACGCTGGTACAGCAGGAGAGTGGTGCAGCGTGGGCGAATCCCCAAGGGACTTTATGATTCGCCGTGACCAGATTCATCTCTGCTCGGCTGTACGCGGTTGCTGGCCGCGAGCTCAGCACACCTATTCCCAATTCCACGTTTCCTGGTCCCTCGAACAGACTCGATGCGTTTGAATTGTTTATCGCGGGATTGAATATCGCGTTGCTGTCAATAATCTCGACTGTATCGGAAGCTTCGTTTTGTTTGTTTACTTTCGTTTCCGATAGACAGGGCAACCTCGTTACATCGTTTCTTTTCTTTTTCTTCTTCTTCTTCTTCTTCTGTTTCTTCTTCTGCTTCTTCTTCTTCTTCTTTTGCAACGACGATGTTGTTCAAATCGCATCTTTGTCGTCTCCGCTTCTAGCCTAGCTATTTAGATAGAGTTATTCGTCTGGTCAAACTCTTTGGTTTGTTTAAAGCCAAGCTCTGGCCAGGGAGTGGCGTAAAAAGGAAGTGGGTGTGAGCACACGCGTAGCGATGCGTGACGCTAGGCTCGATGGAGCCATTTTGTGTTCACAGAAAAGGGACCATCTTTGATCGGCTGGAAGAAAATCAGCGCGAGAACGACGATCCGTCGCGTTCTACCGTATCCGTTCGATGGTCGGAACGTCGCTCCTTTTATTTCACGCGTCGTCCTTTGTTCGTTGGCCCTTTTTCTCTCTTGCCTCTGCCGATATCGTCTCGGTATTTCGCATCTCGATAAAAGTTTCGCAAAAATCGAAGCGAAACGAGCGACGCGCGTATCCCTCTGTCTCCTCGGACTAAAGTGATAAAATCCGAAGGTCATTCACGAGGCGCGCAATTCTTTTCGCGTCATTTCTCTTTTTTTTTCCAGCCGTCTCCTTTCCTTGGCTTTTTCAGCCGCAACGAGGCCGCGAGCCTCGCCGACAGACAACCTTCGTACGATACTCGGTTACACCAACGAACGAAGTCTGTAAAAGATATTCGTTGACCGGCCGTCGTCTTGCTCTTTCAGTGTCGGTTCCTTCGGTCTGATACTTGGAAACGGTTTGTTTCGCAAGCGTCACAAGTTATCGTATATTCCCTCCTCTCTCTATAATTTTTCTTCCTCTCTTCTCTTTCTGCTCTTCTTCTCTTTTTCCCTTCTTCCGCTTTTCAGATTCTTCCCTCGAAAATACGCGAATCGCGTGATCGAAAGTAAGTCCTCGAAGTCGATGATTCGTTAGGCTCGCACGACTATTGCAAACGTATCTCTCGCATTATTGCCTGATCCGATACCGCCACGTTTCGTTGGCACGAGAAAAGGTACACGATTAAAAGAGTATGACGCGATATGAAATAATCCGCGGTGGGACACGCGTGATTTCTTTCATTTAAGAACTCTTTGATTTCATTCCCTTTCTCCCTCTCTCATTCTCTCTCTCTCTCTCTCTCTCTACAGTGGTCTATTTCCTCTTTTGTGCCACCTATCGCATATTGCTACAGGCCGACGCGTTTTTTGGCGTATCACGCGCTGGTAATCCACGGGTTATGAATGTCCGATCACCCCCGAAGAGCAAAAGGAGAAAAGGCGAGCGGGATTCGAGAGAGAGAGAGAGAGAGAGAGAGAGAGAGAGAGAGAGAGTGGAGAAAAAAAAGGAAAAGAAAAGAGAAGAAAGAGAAAACGCAACTATCGGCGAAGGGTTGAGGATGCAGCTTCCCCCCCGCTCCCCCCGTGTTGTACCAATAGCAGTTTCGACGCGACCCTCTAACGTTTTCGTTACTAGGAGAGCGAAAAAAACTCAGGGGTGTTGCACAATGGGCAGAAATCCCACCCCGGCCGAATCGGAGCGGGAATGATTTCATTAGGTTTCGATCGGCGATGGAGTGTTGCGTGTACGGTACCGAGACAGAGAGGAGAGAAAGGGGGCTCGCTGAGGCGGAGACTGTGCAAAAAAATTAATATCGAGGGGGATCCGAGATCGGGGGAAGAGAAAAAAAAAATGGTCGGAATAGACGAGAGGAGATCTCGTTGATTCGAGTTAGATGGTTGGGGCTCGGTGTTCTCTCGGTGTTCTTTAGGTGTTCTCTCGGTGGCGCGAGAAAACGATGCCGCGAGAAAACGGTACCGCGAAAAACGAATACGTCGAAACTGCTCGGAAAAAGAAGTTTCGGACCGAATGGCCCGGTTTACGAGACGCTCTGCCACGAAAGGCACGCGTCCCACTTTTCTATTTTAACGCCGTAAAAGAGGCAAAGAACGACGAGGTCCTTCTGGAGACTCGCCAGGCAACGATGTCGCACCGGCCAGGGATGTTAACGTTTGGAGGCGCGTGGCTAACACGCGGGGGAGTCGATCGGTGTTACCCGCAGCGATGGGCAAATCGTTTGATCGGAAAACGCGCGTATAGGAGCATGTGCGTAAGAAGTTGAGATTGCGTGCATCCTGTTTCCCAGGCGATTGGCAGGCTTGGATCGAAGGACGACTCTTAGACCGTACTTGGCGAGGTATTAAGCACACAGGGCGCCGCGAACAACGCGAGCGTGAACGTTTCTGCTGATATCGACGATAAGATGGAGAAACATCGGAATCGTTAGATCGTGCGTATCGGGGCTCCTAATGTAGCCAATTATCACGGAGGATGCAGAGGACGTGATCGATCAACGAACGCCAGATACTAGACACGTGGAGAACGTATATCGAATTTCCTCGGAGTTTCGTCGAGTTTAGGGGTGAAAATCGATCGAAAGAGAGCGAGCCGCGGTTTCCTCGTTACTGTCGATGGACAAATGAAACGTGAAATTTTGCAAGCATATCGGAATTACACCCGAAAGGAATTCCCATGGGCTCTCCCGTATTTTGACCCGATCATTTTACCTTTAATCGTTGCCATGGGTACTTGGAACACTGCGACAAAGAGAGACCAGCATGAAATGAAGATCAATTTACATTAATTCGAGACAATTAAATATCGTTTAGATTCAGTTGCATTTTTCAGAATGCCCACATTCCAACGTCCCTTGCTTGATACAAAGAGTATAAACAAGCGTTTCGTTCGCAATTCGACGGTGCTTTTACGCGCATTGCAATGTTCTGCCGGCTGTTCCGACGGCTGTTTCGGTGACGGTGAAATTTCGATCATCGAGTCGCGGTCAATTTCTTGATCGAAAGAAGAGAAAGGGAAGAAAAAGAAAAAGAAAGAAAAAAGGAAAAACATAAGAAAAGAAACAGCGAGAAAAAAAAATGTATATAAAAGATAGGGAAAGCAAAGTTAAAGAAGCAGCGTAACGGACGCGGCGCGGCACGGTTTTTCAAACACGGAACGAATCCCCGTGGCGAGAGGAAAAATAAATCTAATGGCTAACGAGTTTTTACCGAGCTGCGCGCTTGGGCAATTAAGAAGAGGGTAGAGGGGCTCGATGGGAAGAGCCCGGAGGTGAGTCGGAAGAAGGTCGAAGGTACGAGAAAGTACGCCAGCAGAAAGGGTTGTATCGTGTTGCACGACATTCAACCCCCTTGTACCGCTAAACTACGGATAAATACGAAGGCTGTGTGCCACGCAAAAGTGGGTAAGACGTGACGGAGAGGCAGCGAAGAAACCACAGACACGGGCGAGTTCGCAGTGCTTCGACGTTTTGTCGCGTCTATATATTTTCTCTCTGGTCGCGTTAGAAAAGAAAAGAGGTGCCCGACCGAAAAGGCAAAACGAGGCAGACAGACGATCCGCGTTTGCAATTGATTTGCTCGATCGGACCAGTCTGCGTCCCCGCGTCGAATGATTATCGTCTAACGGCAAGTCTGCGAACGCGTAAAGCTCGCGTGAATTGGAAGAAACGTCGGCCCGTTGTTCGACTGGCTCGAAACAAAGAAAGGGATAACACAGTTCGTAAGACGCACGAAGGAAGCGCAGAGGGAGGAAATCCAAGTTTCTACGGCTGGCTACCGATCGTTCCGTATAATACATTTACGCTCCGGCCTATTATAATATCGTACTCGGAGTGTATTGTCTTTCTCGGCCGGGATAATGTTTCGTCGACACGCCAGGCCTCGACCCAGAGCGTAACTCTTTCGTTTCCCCTTTCTCCCGCTCTCTCCTACTTTCGCTTCTTCTTTCTCCTTTTTTCTTCTTGCCGTTTTAGACAACGATCCATTAGCTATCAGGGTAGTTGACGAAGGGATGGGACTAGATAGCCTGGAATAGCGAAAACAATTTCAAGAAATCTGCCCTGGCGAAAATTCGATTAGCCGCGCAAGATGGGCTCGAGCTCTCTCTCCGTTTGTTTCGTTTCGTTTCGTTTCGTTTCGTTTTATTTTCACCAGGCGGACGAACTCTGTTTCTGTCGCGCTGGCGGCTTTTAATTACTTCTCTGCACTCTCTCGCAAGATTTCCTCTCCGTGTTCCTGCTCGTGTTTCGTGTTCGTGCTTCTTCCTCCCTCCCCCTCCACCCCCGCCCCCTCATCCGTCTCCTCCTTCTTTTCCTTTTTCTCCTGCTTCTGCTCGTCCTCCTTCTTCTTTCACTAGTCGGTCGTCTTCTTCCTCTTCACGGTTTCTTTCGAACCGGGACTCGCGCGCTACAAAGACGCGCGCTGAACGCGGGCTACTTTTAACTCGAGCCGTTTTCATCCCCTCGCAGCGACTCGCGAAACACCGTATCTCTCGTTATTTTATTAAACGCGTTTGTCGGTGATTATCGGCGACGAACACGAGTTGCGCGTGTACCACCGCCCTCGTAGGTGGAAAGTCGAATCCCTGGGACGGTTCTCGTGGAGATTTATCGGGTCACGGAACGGGGGAAAGAAGCCGAACGCTTTAGCCGAGGATTAGCTTTCAATTAAAAGGATCTTGACGAGCGGAGCGTGTTAAAAGAAGGATATTTATTGCCGAGGAAGCGGCGTGTAACTCGGATTACGATCGCGTGGCTCTTTGGAAGCACCTGATTCCTCGCCGTTTTATACGAAACAGGCGTTAAAAAGGTTCTGGATAGAAAAACGCGTCTTGGTTCCTTCCTTCCTTCCTTCCTTCCTTCCTTCCTTCCTTCTTTCCTTCCTTCTTTCCTTCCTTCTTTCCTTCCTTCTTTCCTTCCTTCAAAGATACCGACGCGTTGCTGTCGCGCGCGCCGATGGACAAGCGTGGGCCAAATCAATCAGACTCGACGCTATGGAGGGCGACGCGCGTAAAGGCAGACTCGACGAATCTGTCGGTACTCGTTAGAATGTCGTTAGAATATCGTCTCGATCGTAGAGTATCAATGGAGCGAATAATCCGTTGGAGTTTACCGCTTCTTCTTTTAGAAGTTACGACGAGCTTACAAGGAGATTGTCGGTTTACGACTGGTTACGCAACAGGCTTGGTCTAATTGGACAGGGTAAAAAGAACCCGATTGGTTCTTCACTGTGGCGAAAGAAGCGCGAGAAGCGCGAGAAGACAAGCAAAGAGAAACAAGAGAAAAGACCGAGTCACGGACGGCTCGACAGATGCCTTCCCACGTTTTTTCGTCAAGACATGTGCCTGGCGCGGCGAAAGGGTTGAGAAATTCAGTTGGCCGAGCGAACCGGGCAAAAAACCACCCCACCGTACAAGATTCCTCTGGTAATCGCTACGTGCCGCGATTCACTGCCAGGGGTGAATTCGATTAAGCGTCGGGGACGCGATCTTCCTTCCAGATGATTCGATTTTTTCTCTCTTTCTCTTTCTCTCTCTCTACGTCCGATTTGTAATGCACGTTGTTTCCCCCGACATTCGCGGTTTTGTTCTCCAAACGGGACTGACGCGTCAACGAGCACCGATCGTTGATCGTGTCCCGTTGCTCCTTAAACGACGATTTCTCGAGTCACGCTGGCTCGTTGAGTTCGTACGAAACGAACGTCTCGACGCTTGCTTCTTCTTGGATGGTTTATCTTTTTCTCGTCGAGTCGTGGCGTGCTACGGCCGTCGTCGAATGAAGATCGCAGTGACGATATTGCAAGGACGGTTAGCGATCGATATAATGGGCGACAGAATGAAGGCGTGTGTCGAACGAAGATTGGCCTGTATCGCCCTGCGAACTGCCGTTCAAAATTCGAAGCGGCTTGTCGGTGAAGAAAAAGAAAAAAAAAAAAAAAGAAAAAAAAAAGGAACAGAAAACCCACAACCAAAGCAGTCCCAAGCGTTACGAAGAAACCCAGCGGAATGATCTAAGCTACTGTTAGGATCTTTGTCTATCGTTACGACAGCAGCAGCAGCAGCAGCAGCAGCGGCAGCAGCACGCGCGGGGACTGTCGCGTCGTAGAGTTACGTGGCACTTGCGAACCGGGAGCGAAACTCTTTGCACGGTTTAACGCGAGAGTGGTGTCCCTTGTCTCACGATCCTACGGAGATGAAACGAAACATCGATCTCGTCGCGGTGGCTCGAAACTGCTACGTTAGCGCGTTTTAAAGCGCGATTAACACGCGTTTTACAGTGCATCGAATGGTTGGCCCCGCGAACATGGACAACTGATTGAACGGTATGCCGGTTTTCGCGGATCGGATCGTTTGGTCTGTGACGTTTAACAAAGTTGCGTACGTATCGTACGATCGTAACGAAGAAAAGAGTAGGATGGAGCCTATGGTAGATAAGACTGAATCTGCTGAGTGAAATGGTTCGGACAGAAGCGTGACCCGCCACCATGTGTGCATACAGAGAAACGTGTTCCGTAACACGGTTAAGGAAAAAACTATGCGTAATAGCGTTTGTCGGCCGACAGAAGAGCGTCCAGCGGAGATTGGCGAGTTACGTTATGATAATGCATATAGATGTAATGTACGAGTTACATATCGCACGTGTACAACCGTCTGATTGACTTTCTAGACTCGGTTCTCCGGATCTTTCCGACCATGGTTCGATTATTATCGTGTGCGAGCACCGCGTTAAGTAGCCAAAATGCCTGTTGTTGTTGGACGTCGGATTTGGTACATACATGACTGACCTTCGACGTGTGGGTACGAAGGCTGGATTCTGTGGCGAAGCCTTTGCCGCAGATGTTGCAATGGAACGGCCGGTTCTTCGCCCGTTCCACCTGAGCGTCGTGATTTCGAAGGTGTTGCTGCAAATTCGATAATTGAATGAATGCCCGCCCGCAATCCGGTAGATGGCACTTGTACGGACGTTCACCTGCAACAAGAAAAGTTTATTTCGTACCGTGAATCGGCGCATGGACAACATCTATCGATAACGATAACGATAACGATAACGATAACGATAACGATAACGATAATCGGCCGCGCGTCGGTGGCGGAGTTGCGACTATGATGGCGCGTACGGTACGACGCGAGCTTTTAATTTCGTCGATAGGTTGAAGAAAGAAGAAAAGAAGAAAAAAAAAAAAAAAAAAAAGAGGAAAAGAAAATTGGACACGATCGCGTCGATAGAATGCGAATCGATCGGTAATTGATAATCGCATCGGTATTCGTGAAAGCGTAATGATCCTCGAATGGGCGATTAATCGTGAAACGCGTATGAGATACGAGAACACGGTGCGAGACAACGTAGGTCGCTGGTCGAATTACTTTTTTCCGGGGACGTGCAACAGGTATCAGCGGCCAGATTTAGGGATGAGCGTAAAAAATGCCACTCGTTTTAAAACGACCATTAGAGTCGCTGTTTTAACAGCCCGTAACCAGCACCCTGATTTAAAACAATGAACGCGTATCTGTTTGTCGGCCTTTTTTTTTTCTTTCTCCTTCGCTCTGTTTGCGCGTATAATCGCGGCCGGTTCGCCGATCGAATCATTGCTTTCGAGAATTTTTAATCGACGTTGTACGCAGATTCGTATTAACGAGCAGAGAGAGATCACTCACAGAGAGAGGCAATTTGCAGGAGTAATTTTCGCTATCCGACCTAACTACGCATCAAGCATTTATGCAGATTCTTTCCTAATTATTTGAAAAGCCGATTAATATTAAACTGGCGATGTTAGCGGGAAAATATCAGTCGAAGCTCTCAAGCTATTCCATCGATTGGCGTCGAAGGAACGGTGCTTTCGATCGCTGCAATTTTTATTACGCTCTCTCGTTCGTTGCTAGCCCGTTGCTCGCCCGTTGCTCGCCCGTTGCTCGCCCGTTGCTCGCCCGTTGCTCTATTCTAATTCCCACAAGCGATTGGCTCAATTTAACTTTTATTAATATCGACATTCTTCCCCGATCCTTTTTACCCCAGGCACTCGTCCTTTTTCTTCCTTCTCGTTTCCTCTCCCACTCTCGCTACACTTGTTACTTCCTCGTCAGACCAGATTCATCTTTTATTCAGTTCGATCGAACTTTTAATAAAAATAACTCGATAACATCGTCCACGTTTCTTTTTTAATATCTCTGGCTGCTATCTCGCTGGCATTACCCTTGCAACTTGAGATAGATCAAATTCTTCGGAACGAACACGCCATGATACACACGTACTTGATATTTACAAATGTAGAGGCAATATCGGAATTGGGGGGAGAGAGAGAGAGAGAGAGGGAGCAATTCTTAAAGAGAGGGTCGCGGTGTATAGGTCCTTTAATAAGAGAAAGATTCGATTCTCTTCGAATAACAGGAATATAAATTTGATATCCGGAATATCATCACGAGACTGTGAATATTTATGCAAATTCGAATCTACTTTACTGTACTGAGCACTGTTAGAAAATTTGTTGAAAACCTACCAAATATTTGAAAGAGTAACCTATACCCTTCGAAAGGTGCTGCTGTTGGAACTGCATTTCAGAGGCATATTTGTTTGTAGCTGATAGCAGAAACGGTTACGGACAGGGAGATAATTATTTTCTCAGTTATCCATTCCAAATTCTTTGCCGCTTTATTGTATCGTCAAACGTTGGAGATAGCGCGAGAAACAAAACAGGATCTCTCGATGAACTTGTCATCCGTCGCGAAAAGTTTCTACGGTAGTCGTAATATTTTCCTTATGCCGTACATGGCAAATTAATGCGACAAAACGATAGGGGAAGCAGCGTAAAATTTATTTATTACGCGCCGTTGCACGATGAATACATCGATGTAAGGTTCTGCTTTTATCGGCGAATGGAAAGAGAAATAGAAAGCGAAAGAGAAAGAGAAAGAGAGATAGGACGGGAAAGAAATTGAAAAGACGAGACAGGCACGATGTAAGATTGGAAAACGCCGCGTAACGCGTGGCAAAAGTTATAGCCAATACGTAAACTATTACTTTTACGAGCTTTACTTTATCATTTTTATAAGCTTGGCCAGGCGGCCGTTTTACGAGTGGCGTTTATTTAGAAGCCGTGTACGCGCGCGTAAAATTTTATCGTGTTTGCATTTACTGAAACACGCCTGTTTTACGCATCGCGTATGAATTTATCAAATATGCTTTTTTCGAACGACACGCAACCTTTCAACCGATGGACGTACGTATGTATAACTACCCGCTGTCTCGATGATACACTGTTTCCAGTTCATTCCGAGTTTGTTCATTTTCTATCGTACGAAAAGTACCTATCTGCTCTATCGAAGATTTCGCGGTTCTGTTCTGCCAGCGACGCTGCGTCCTTCGTTTCGGTGGCCAGAACGATTTTTAAACGTACGTGGTATGTCCGTCGACGACAAGCGCGGACGAATTGATGCCATAGCGAAACGATTTAAAAAGCGTCGGTGAATGAAACGGGTCGTTGTACGAGTACACGCGAACGATTCCACGTAAATAAATAAGGCTGCCCGTGTTTAATTAACACATTGCGATTCTTTTACCATCGAATAAAATGTAACGTCGGTTAATCGCATTCGATTTGGTTAATCGGGCAAACGATAATCCGCAGGTTTTTTCTTTCAGAGGGAAAATAACGTGGGCGGAGATGGATGCGTTTTGGCGGACGCATTCGTCCCGATGCTCTTTTTATTGCTCCCGGTTTAATGCCTTTCCGCGTATCTCTCGTGGCGACACTAAACATGCATCGACATTAAATTTTACTTGACGACCGTAATTCCCCGACGGTGTATAACGTCATTACATTCATCACCAACACTAGCTCGGAATATCAAATGAGAGTGGCGATATATTTGATTATTTGTCAGTGGTGCGGTTTCGCAGGCGCGTGTATTTCGCCGCCCACCCCCACCCCCCGATCCGCGGGGAAATTCCTCGCACGTTTTTCCACGAATTCGGTCACGCGTACCTGCGTATCGTACAGCGCGTGTGCACTCTTTTTTTTTATCGCGCGATACGCCTCGTCGTCCACTCGTCAAAATCACCGCCGAGCTTGCAAAAGTAGGTAGAAAGCTGGGAAAAAGCTGGCACGTGGTTGAACGTGTGAGTACGACACACAGCTTGGATACGTTCTCCTCTCTCTCTCTCTCTCTCTCTCTCTCTCTCTCTCTCTCTCTCTCTCTCGAGCTTTTCTATCTGACTGTATCCTGCTCTTTCTCTTCCTTTCTCCCTCCAGTTCTCTTCGATGCTCGTATACACCCCCTCCCTTTGCAACCCTCTTGCCTCGTCCGTGGAAACGGCGAGCCCCCTCCGGCTTCGTAGCACCGACCACCCAGCGGCCCTCCACGGCCCACTACACGTCCACGGCAGAAAATTAATGTCCCCTGCAATCCATGTATAATGCATTCGCATTTCGTTGAACGAACAAATGAACGCACCGCTAGAAAATTTACGTCCTATCTCTCTCTCCCTCCCTCCCTCCCGCCCTCCCTGCCTGCCTGCCTGCCTGCCTGCCTGCCTGTTCCTCCCTATGTATTTCTCTGTCCTCCTCCCTTCGCACTCTTCTTTGTTTCTCTCGTGAGATCTTGCGCGTGTGCAACAAGCCGGCCCTGACCAACCCGTCGTTGCACACACGCTCTCTCTCACTCGCTCGTTTCCTCGTTCCCTCGTTCCCTCGTTCCCTCGTTCCCTCGTTCCCTCTTTGTCTGCCCGTCGTTCCCTCTTTCTCGCCGTTTTCCCCTCCATTCCAGTTTGCCATCATCGAAATTCCGGCTGGAAATCATTAAATTGCACGCACTCACACGCACGTGCGTTCTGCTCGCGCTGCGATGACCTCGTCTTTCTGCCCTCCTCTGGTACTCGCCCCATCTCGCTCCATGATGCTCGTCCAGCTATTCGTACGAGCGATACCTTGAATTTCGCGACACGGGGGAGAGCGAATACATAGTTGCCGGGGAAAAATCGGGGATGAGAACGCTGCGAGCCAACGAATGGAATGTTTGTATATCGCGATGATATTTGCCGTGAGCGCGCCCCCTCCGCTTCGATGACCATTTCTCTTGCTATCCTTTCTTCTTTCTTTTCTTCTTTTTTTTTTTCTTTCTTTTTCTTTCTCTCGCTTTGGCTATTCCGTTTCGTCGAACGACCGCGACCAGGGTGCAAAATCGAAAGGAGGCGAAATATTTTTGGCGGCTCTTTCCGTGCTTTCGCGTTCAACGACGGGATCATCGGCCATGTGCGGAGGATTTCCCATTGCCGGAATCCGTTAAAAGTTATACCGGCGTTTGACCGGCGAACGAACGGGCAAAACAGCGAATCGCGCTGCTTGAGTTGGACTGCGAGGCTAGAGGGTTAGTTGATGGTGGAAAATTGACGGCGGAACCGATGCGACGTTGATTACGTTAACCTTGGTTCAATCGGAAAGTATTTGTGGAAGGGCGATGTTACGTCCATTTTCGTGCTAATTAAAGTGCGCTTATCCAGGATTTGTTCGGGCAAAGCAGCCAGTTTAAGAGTAATTTAACTTTGAATGTGGATTAAAAGCAAAGCACGACGTTGATCTTCGATAGATGCTATTAATTCCCATCCGCACGCCGGAATTATCGATAGCATTCGGAACGACGATATCTCGCGGGTCGTTGGAAGAGCGGTAATCACTTAGAACGATATAAAAAGACATTGATCAACCCTTAAGGCCGCGATCCTAGCCGTCGTGTATTAATTATTGCAACGATAATGCCGAGTCATTACGGATTTAACAATCGAATCAATGATTACGGTACCGTAGGCTATTAAACAAATTACGGCAATGTAACGAGCCGAATCGGTCTCTCGTAGCAACCAGTTGGTTCGCTTTTATACCCGTTTTATCACCATGATTATAACGCTGTTCTTCGGGCACGAGGCGCTCGTTATTATTTTCCTCGCGGCCTTTGAATTAACTCGTCTCCTACCGTTCGACGATTCCTGTTCGTTCGGCGACTGTGATAAGAACCGTGATAATCGTTTGGTCAGTTTTAGGAATTTCTTCTTCCTTTTCCGGTGGATCGGTCGAGAAGCGTCGGGACCCGCTGGCGCGAGGCTCGATTATCAGGTGGACGCGAAGCGCCGCTCGGAATTACTTGGTAATCACGGAAATCACGAGCAGCAAATCGTATGAAATTTATCGAAAGAAGGAAGAGCATTAACGCGGATGCGACCGAAATTTATAGGCTTTGAAATTACCATGAAAGCAACGTTAGCGGCGCGTTGGTTGCGGTGTGTGTGTGTGTGTGTGTGTATGTATGTATGTGTGTGTGTGCGTGTGTGTGTGTAGCGTGTATCGCGCTAGGAGAGCGCGTTACCAGGCGCATAGAGTGCGAGCGGGATAGTTAGAGCAAGATCGGGAGAGAGAGAGAGAGAGAGAGAGAGAGAGAGAGAGAGAGAGTGCGTGTGTGTGTGTTGTGTGCTGTGTGTTGTGTGTGTGTGTGAGCGAGCGAGCGAGTGAGTGAGCGAGTGAGAACGGCGGGAGGGGAGGGAAGGGGGGAGAGCGAGAGAGCGAACATCCCTTTCCCGAGCGATGCAGCCGAGCGTTTCACGCATGCATGGAAATCATTAAAATAAAATGGCCGATAACAAATGACTGTTGCAAAGAGGGGAGCCCTCCCGCTTGGCGGCCATCTTGGTTCACGTGACCGTCATCCGGGCAACCACGGGCACGCCACGCCCCTTTAATGATTTCTACCCCCTGGCGAATGTACCGTACGTACGTACGTGCGAAATTTCACGAGTATGTGTGCCTATATCCCTCGCATACGCGGGGTACAGTCATCATCAGTAGTCTAGGCCAAATCACCCCGGTACATTCTCTTCAAAACCTACTGGCGACCATGGCAACGCGTAACCCCGTGCTTTCTCGGCAGTTTGCGTTTTTCAATGATTCGTTTCAGCAACGAAATATCCATCCTCCGCAACGATCTGCCGTCTGTTTTAAGAATAGTTCGATGTACGAAGCTTTGCCAGATACCATTGGATACCATTAAATACCATTAAATACCATTAAATACCGTTAAATACCATTATATACGATTAAATACGATTAAATACGATTAAATACGTTTAAGTACGATTTACGAAATGAACGGGGCAAACGTGGTATTTGCAAGGCGAGTAACTCGAAAACCGGATCGTATTCGGTCCGGTCTCTCTCTCTCTCTCTCTCTGACCGTTTTCTTCGGGGTACGTTGCTGCTACGTATCGTTTCTATCGGCACAGGCAGTTGGAATAGCAAGGTCTGGCAATCTAGTTTCCCAGATATCTCCACGAACGATGACGGACAAACGTGCCGGGAGTGTTTGAGAATCGTCGAGTGGCAGACGTTCGAGCATCAGCGGCTGTCCATAATCGATATTCTTGTGGCTCGGCGTTGCTCCGATCGTTCTTCGCCATCGTCTTTGGACCGTATCTTTGGAAAACACATCCCATGCGAGCATCGGACGTCTTAAATTGGAGTTTCCTACGATTGTTAAACGTACGCTGTTGTCGGCCATAAGCGGCTACTAAGTGTCTGTCGTTTCGTGGCTATAGAATTCGTTTTCTTTAATAATTTCAAGCAAAAGCAGACCGTTAATTTTTGCCAAATGTGCGATAAACATGTACAGTCTCGTCGGACTACCATACGACGATACGCGCGTGCTAGATCGCGATAGGATTCGATCTCGTCTGGTTATTCCCACCCTTATCCGATCTATCGTCTGTTTCGATTCTTAAGAAATTACTTGCATCGGAAGGAGGAAAATACACGCGAATCGCTCGTAGCTGTGGAGCCATGGCCGCGATAGACGGCGTCCGCACACAGAGAGATTTTCCATCGGTGTGAGATGCTTGAATCGCAATATATCGAAGAAGCATACTTGCGAACGATCTTGAATTGTGACAGTCGCATCGGACGTACGTATCTGACGTTTATAGGAAATTCCATCGTTAACGCGGTGTTTGATTCACGTGGAAAGATATTCGGGTAGTTTCCCCCGTTGTCGACGATGGCAAAGAAACTCGTTGTACCGGTTGGTCGCATCGTACGCGGGTGGAACGTTATTCGGGCATATGGTAGCTTCTTCCGTCTCGCTCGCGCTCACCCTCTCGGACCGTTTCACCTGCCCTGTTCGAAACTCTTTATCGTTTTTTTTCTTTTCAACCGATACCTTGGCCTTTTCTTTTTTCTTTTTTCTTTTTTTCTTTTTTTTTTCAGCCCGCCCAGAGGGAACGTGTCAGGGTCGCCGACCCCTAAAGCTGGAAACCCTTTCTTCCTGTGGTTTACTTCTTCCTGACCGAGGCCGACGAACTCATTTTCACCGATTTGTTGTGCATTGCCTCTGCCTTGCCTCTGCCTTGCCTCTGCCTTGCCTCTGCCTTGCCTCTGCCTTGCCTCTGCCTTGCTTCGTCTTCGCCACACGATAAAAATGTTCACGCGTGTACCAACATTTTCCCGATCTGACGAGCTTCGACTACAATTTGCCAAGATCCTTCTGCATATCGTCGCCCTGTCTCGTCTTTCCAGATATTAATTAGCGAGGATTGTAAGAAGATCGGACGGCGAGCTCCGCTGCTCTTTTTTTTCGCAGCAAGTGGAAGCTCTAATTTCACGGCTTGGTCATTTTTCTGGCGGACATGGCCGAGCATAATTTATTCTCGATGCCTGATGAGTCCCATTGTTGAGACGGTGTGGCTGCTGCTCCACCGTTTGAAGGGGGTGAAAACGAGCCAAGGGGGTCGCCGTAGGAAGAAGGGTTGCAGCAGCGGAGAAAAACGGACGAGGAATTATGTAAGACACCGGAAAGAAGGAGTGTACGCGGCACGCCAGCCCCTTGTTCCGGCACATCCGTCCGAGTGGTAACGATCGTTGCTCCTGGATGCAGGACAAGATCCCGAACCTTTTCCCGGCGACGATTCTCGCCACTTAACGGGCATCTCGTCGAGACCTTTTTTCTCTCCCTTCCTCTATCGTCCTCGACGACGTCGTTGTAGTAGAAGCAGCGACCAACGGTAGCGATAGCGGCAGCAGCAGTAGCAGCGGCAGACTTTTCGGGTCATTAGGCAGATGGGGGTAAAAAGGGGTAAAAATTAATGTCTCAGAACGAACGTTCGGCCTGTCGAGTGGCCGGCGGAGCTAAGTCCCGATGGCTCTCGTGTCTTTACGATTTTTCATCGCGAGCCATTTGCTCGAGAGAGGTCTCGAAAGTCCTACCACCTTTCGTCTTCCTTCGAGTTACAGTTATACCCGTGTTCGTTTGCCGTCGTTTCGTGTTCTAGAAAACGATGATACCTCGAGGAAGACTGAAAGTACGATGGGAGAAGAAGACGGAGATCCAATCGGTCGTAACGTAACAAGATCCTGTTAAAAACACGCGAAACTCGTCGACGACTCGAAGGAGGTCAGTAGGTGTAGTATAATGGCCAGCCTATTAGGGTGGAAAAGGAATGAGACGCACAATCTGCTATTGACAGCTCGAAGATTTTCAACGACGGGCTCGTTTCAGGCTTGTCGACTTTCTGGCTTGTTGAAAGAAAGCCCGATCCTGGTTTTCCTTCGCACGGTCCAGTTTCAGGTACAAAGGGTTGCAAATGGTGGGAAAGGGTGGGAAAGGGTGGGAAAGGGTGGAAGTGGAGCGCGTTTTCCCCTCGCGTATTCTTATTCTTGGCGTTTTAATCGTATCGCGCGCCCTTATGAAACCATATCGTCTTTGTTATTCGTTTGCGATCGCGTTGTTCTTCGCGACTCTCTCTCTCTCTCTCGTTGTTTCTTTATCCGTTTGTTCGTTGTTTGTGGAATTTCAAGTTTAGAAAAGATAGACGGTCGCGGGATCCCGTATCGGCAGCAAACTCGAAATCATTTACGATCGCGTTTGCGTTCACGACGCCGCTTTTATTCCTCTTTCGTCGACTCTCGAGTTTAGAGAAGGTAAGATCGTCCCACATCAGGAGCAAAGTTGAAATCGTGCTGGTTTCAAATGCCCACACGTCTTTAAGCCTGTTGAGCTCGACGCGACGTATACGAAGGTGTGCAAAGGTGTGCGCGAAGGTGCGCGAAGGTGCGCGAACGTGTGTGCGAAGCGTACCTATAACTCGACCAGTGCACACAAGGCTGCGCCCAAAGTTTCTAACGTAAGACTGTTCTCGTATGCCGTATGGCGTCCTGCGTTGCCTCCCACACATGCCGTGTAGAAAGTTTACTAGATGGAAATCTATATCTTATTTTACGGCCGGCCGTGCTCAATATTCTTGACCCGCCGGCCCGACGCGACTCTCCGATATAAATGGTCCGTGTAAATCTTCTGTCCGTTGTGGGCCGTCTGGCGGAGAAATGCCAGCAGCAAGAAAAAATGAAGCGTGTATCGTACGACGCCAGGATAGAAAGTATTGGGCTAGGATCGACAGCCTTGTAAGAATTCTTTTTCATTGCAACCGCAATTAGCAACGGAGCAACGGTTTACGGAGAATCTGGCGGTGTAGTAGTCGTGTTTTTAGAAACAGGTTTTAGAACCTTTTCTTACTATTTTATTCTTGCGCGTAAGCGATATCGCGCAAGAATGCAGCCACACAGAAGCTTGGATTCGATCGAGGCTTTGCTTATCAGAGCCGTGGCCTCTGTTATCTGTCTTGAATCGTCGCGTATCGGACGTATGTTTTACGCGAAGAAAGGAAAAAACTAGTTATCCTGCCATCTTGGTTTAAGGATCGATAGGTAAGCGTACGCGTACGCGGACACGAGTGCCTTCGCAGGAGAGAAAGAACGTCGATTTAACGAACAAGTGGATGGAATTTGTTTGCGCGAAATTACCGTACTCGTGGCAAAGGAGCAGCACCGAGTATCCTTAACCTAGAGAGACCGGTTCTACGGTTGAAGCGTGATCGTGCAGTCCTCGTTGAAGATCGTAGCCGATTTTGTGCAAAAAGTCGCTTTCGTGCCAGCTTAGAAAGTCAATCTAGATTTTGTAGACCGTTTACTACATGCGAGTATACATTAGATAGAGAACTGGTATGAAGCGAGATTACAGCCTTCTGGTGCTACGCTCGCACGTATCGCGCGTGTATCTCGTCTTTACCGGTGGAATACTTTTTCCTGCTAAAAATTTGTTCGCCGATCTCGCGCGAATTTTCCTCCCCGATCCGTTCTCTCTTCGTATTTCGTCGAGCGAGTCGAACACAACGAGCAGCAACGTACGTATATACGTCGGTCGTGGTGGTTGCCAAAGGGTCGGAAAAGTAAGTCAGTAATGCGAAAGGGTGAAGTCTCGTCCATCTTAAAGGCCTAAAGAGTCGCGTCTCTTTAAGAATTTTAAAACGATTCAGAGTTCACCTACCGAAAGGACGCGCTAGAGCTAGCTCGCGCTGAAATAATAATCGGCGTTCGTTTGAAGCCGACCAACGGCTTAATTAAGAATCGTTCGTTTTTCGGCCAGAGATTCCGTTGTCGGCGATGTTTTCAGCCAGAAGCGAAAAGTTGGCGTCGATTTTGCTTTTTACAGTTGAAAGAACAGTTATTACTCGCGAGTGCATCTCGGATTCTATTCTATATCAGTAACAAGCGATAAGATAACTCGTAGAAAAAATCACTCTCATGGCAACAATCTGAGAACGTACCGCGGATTTGCACGCTTTTGAAAAACTAATAGCTCTATGAATATTGCGGAAAGAATATTGGCTGAAAACTTGCATACGCGAATATTTTATGGATTATTTTCAGATAATCGAATCGACCTTTTTCGCGTCTCTTTCCCCCCCCCCCCCCTTTCTTTCCCCGTTCCTTTCCACGTTCCTTTCCACGTTTCTTTCCTCGTCGAGTAAGATTCCGCTCTTCCACGATTATGAAATTTACACCACGCATTAATCTCGCGTTTATAATAACTCTTATCTACGATAATTTCATTTTTCGATCGTTGGTTTTCTTCGCTGCAGCCTACGACGACCGCTGTGCAGGAAGTTTCGAGGAATTCTTCGAGTTACGGCTAGATGAACGTATTTGAAAAAGTCGGTCGAAATAGACAGTCGTTCCTTGTACGAATCTATCAACGTGCTTTCGAGCAAACATCGCGTAAAGCGAGATTACTTATCTCGGATCACAAACGGTACACAATGACAATAGCGCGCGCGATCGTTGAAAGGTGACCTTAAAAAAATGACGTGGCATTTTCGCGCGTTGCCGAATGCATGCTCAGCAGCTATATAGTTGCGGCAACAGCTATACCACGCTTTCGGTAACGACCGAATGCGAAACGGCGAATCGAGAGAAACGGAACACGGCCGCCGGTACAAAAAGTGTCGACGATTAGCCCTCGTTGACTAGGATTTCGGCGGATAAAGGGAGAAGGCAGGCGAAAGAAAAGAAAAGAAAAGAAAAGAAAAGAAGAACGGTCGGCGAGAGTAGGCGAGAGTAGTAGGCGAGAGTAGGCGAGAGTGAGCGAGAGTAGGTCGAAGAGGAAAGAAAAGCGTAGGCGTACCATACGAACCATCCCCCCGTGCAAAGGCAGACCGTCCCTATTCAAATTAACCCTCATGGAAAAAAATGCATCGCCGCGGAAGGGTTCCTAGAAAATTAGAATAGACTCGTTGGCCTATGTATGGCTCGGCGGCCTATGCATATGCGGCATGACTACGTTAATTTTCTGGCAGGCCATACGGTATCTTCAACTTTTAATTATCTTTACCTTTTACCTTCTACCTTTTACCTTTTACCTTTTACCTTTTAACGGTTTAATTGCCTTTCTCTCCGCTATCGGCGAATACAACTTTCTGACCGTTACTTCTTCTCTCTATCCTCGATTCCTGCCATCGTATACGCGAGATCTTTTTACCGTATGTGAACACGAGTTGCTCGTTCCCGAGGAAAACTTCTTGTACTCGTTTTTCACCGGTGAATTTAGCTAATTGGTCGTGATCTAGCGAGAGGCAGAGCGTGCGTTGCGAGCTTCGCGATGGATACATTTCCCACCTACGTTTCCCTTAACGTAACGTCTTGCGTAACGCATTGTCGTATCGTAGAAACGGTAAATGACGTTCGACGTCGAGCTCTTTTCTTTGTTCGCCGCGTTTCCTTTCGAATTTTCTTCCGAATCTCCTTTCCACCGTCGAGATCGGACGGCACAATTTCGATATACCGATAATTTACGATAGCGGCGCACATATTTACCAATATTAGGATTAACATCGCACGTTAAAATATTTACGATACGGGCACGGTCGACAGTTGATTAACCGGTGTTGCGCGAATGCATTTTAAGTAAGTCATCGAACCACCGAAATCCGCCTTTCCGCGACAAAACGGAACGTAATTGGAGAGGAACGTTTATCGAAGCAAAGATTATTTTAGCGCAAGCCGCCAAGAAGAAATAATTGTGCCGTATTGAACGAGACGTTGGCGTTCCACGTTTTACGTTTCACCCGTACCATCCAGTTTTTCGCAGACGCGTAAAGCGTTGTTGCTTTTGTTTAATCTTTCATTCCGCGTCATTTGTGATAAAGGGCCGGCGCCGCGTTCTTTCCACCGCACCGTGCCGCTTTGATTTTTCTCGAGACGTCTGGCGAGACGTTCCGTCGCATAAATTCTTAACTGGGTGAAATTAGCGAATTAAAAGTAGAGGAGGAAAGGAAAAAGGTGAACGAGTAGTCCGGTCAAAGAAGCAGGAGACAGGGAGGAGGAGGAGGAGGAGGGGGGGGGGGGGGAACGGTGGTTCGCGGCGCGGAGAAATTTCTCGGTCCTGTCAAAAGGTCACCACCGCCGACATCGCCAAACGGAACTGGCTACGATGATGGAAAAATGAGAAGCCTAACTGTGCCTCTACGTGAACTCTGAATTTACGGCGAGCGATCGGTCGATTTTTACGCGTCTTTCTCTCGCCTCTTTTTCCCTCGTGTCTTTCTCTCTCGCGTCTTTCTCTCGTCTCTTTCTCGTCGTCGCCTCGTAAATACGGATACGCGAGCTCGTTCCGAAACGAAAGCATGTCTAAAGCGGACTTAATTTTTATTCATGCACCGACGATGCGGCAATTTTTCGCAGTCTTAACTGGGCTTTAAAATTGTCCGGTCAATTTCGCCGCGGGGACGTGCTCCTTTTTTTAAACATCGTCGAAAGGGGTAAACTCCAATCCCGTACTTCTTTGCCATTTGTATCGGTGTTAACCAACTCGTAACGTTCTCCTCTTAACGGGAACACCCGTCGCTGCCCTATCGAATTTTAATGCGAATCGCGCTCGTTTCTCGAAACAACCCACGACGATTCGCCAACATCGATGGTTACGTCACGTCGAAGCAAGAGAAAAGACAGAAAGAAAGGAAAGAAAAAGGGAGAAGAAGAAGGAAACAGGGAGAACGGGAGGAAGAACGCGAAGCAGAGACGGAAGAAGAGGGAGGAAAGGAGAATGAGAAATTCTGACGCGACCAACTGGCCGGTATCGTCGCTGTTCTAAAAGCTAACGCGACCGCTCGTAGCGTTCAGGAAAACCGATTAATTCCACGCGCGTAGGGTGACCGATCATTAGATTTCGCCCCCATGAAAATTGAGTTTTCCTCGTTGTCGAAGGGATAATCTTTGGTAGCCTCTGGCTCGTTGCGTACGAACTCTGTCGTCTATCCGCCAACACGCTCGCAAATGCGTACGGCTATTTATTGGGCTACTACATCCTAGCGTGCGAGTGCGTGAGTGCGTGCGCGCGTGCGGGCGCTCGTGTACACGAGCGTTTACGCGTACGAGAATATAACGCGGTGGAGCGTGTGTGTTTGGGTTGGTTGGCGGTGGTGTACGCGTGCGACGGTGGCGGCGCGTAACTTCGGTTCCATTATTGAGCGATCGGGCGATCGAAAAATTCCCGCGCTTTTTCGCGTGCGGCGTCCCGAGTGGGGCAAACAGACCTTCTATTGGCTACGCGCCCAGTCACCCTCGTAAGCCCGCCGAGAGAGGGGAGGATGGACTCTACACCCTCGGCAGGTATTTGTCTAGGCTGCAGCTATTGACCAGCTATCGATATCGTGGACACTCACCGATATTATATTCGCCATCCTTCGTTTCTGCCGTTCTCGCCACCGTTTCTCCCACCCCCCCCCCTACTCTCGCGCCTACCTTCTTCCCTTGCCCTTCCTCGCCCCGCTGTTTCCCGTTTTGCCCGTTGCCCGTTGCCCGTTGCCCGTTGCCCGCGCGAATTCTGTCGAATTTCGGTTAATGAATTATATGCATATACGTTGCAAATTTTATAGGCGCGCGAATATATATTCGGCTGTCGAGGGAAATTGTTGTAATGCGCGCGCTGCGAGGGCGAGGGGGAGATCGCGGCTGCCGGGGGTGGCGCGTGAACGCGACGGTGCGGCACTAAATTCCCGCCGTTTTTTGACTTTGACCGGCCAATCGCGGTGAGGCAGCGAGATCTCGCAGCGAAACGAGAAATCAATATTGGTATGCAAATGCTGTGCGGAAGCGGTGTATCGTTTGGGAAAACAACGATAGGTTTCGAAGGGGGAATTCGGAAGGAATTTCAGAGCCGCGAGCACGCCGATTTTTCGATCGCGAGAAATTGGTATGACGGAGCGGTGCGGCGCGGCGAAAGAGATCGATCGAAAATGAGGAATTTTCTCGGTCGGAGTGCGGGGCAGGGGGGAAAAGGGTTGAAAACGTTGGTCGGATGCCTCGCCGCTCGATCTAGGATCCTCGTCGATAGACCGGATAAACGAGCGGTTCTCGTTCGTGACGTTACGGCGATTGGTCGCCGATTTTTCAGTCTCGATGTCTCGAAGCGGCGAAGGGGTGGCGCCTTTACACGCTTATTTTAAAACGTTTCATCGATAAAGACACGGAAACGTAGAGCGGTGCATGCGATAGATGCGCGTACACCGACGTTAGCTCAAGTACCAGCCGTAGCAGCCGTAGCAGCCGTAGCAGCCGTAGCAGCCGTAGAGTGGTGGGTGCCTCGGTACGCGGAAAGGGTGATTATTAATGTAAGGGGTTGCCGAGCAGTAGTTAGTTGCTCGTTGGTAGTGGTCGAAAAGGACGAGGGGGTGAAACTAGCGCGCTGAAATCAATGTCAGCTTCCCCCCCCGCCCCTCCCCCTTTTTTTTCTTCCCTCGTTAAACACGGTTAAACAAACTTAGAACTCGAGAAGCAAGGAACCAACGAAGGAGATTTTTTCGTCAATGTTTCGTTCGACCAGCTTTCGAGGAAATTACCTCTTCCCGGTAATGATTTCGAAGGAATGTTTTGTTAAGACTCGATCTGTTATCCTCTCGCGAGCAGCGCAGCGAGAGCTGCACGTTTCGATTAAATAGCTGGCATACCGACGAGGTTTCGTCTTTTCTTTTTTCTTTCTTTCTTTTTTCTTTCCTTTCATTCGAAAGAGCAGATCTTGGACGAGATGAACGAGACTTTTCCAAGGGTTCGGTCATACGCGTTGCTGACCGGTTCGCTTCTCGAGGCTAATACCTTCCGATTGACTACGCTCATCCCTTAATGAAATTCTTTCTACCCGGGCGCGACCCGTTGGCTGGCTTTGCCGTCGAATTTTCTCATTATTACCCTCCGTCCCTCGTCCGTTCTACGTCTTTCCGTCACTGCTATTCTTAGTCGAGCAGCCGCTCGATAAATTCGATCGTTCGGCCCCGCGTAAATTGAACTTATCTGCAATACGCAACTTGTATGCATACCGAACGACAACGTGTTCAGTCAACGGTGTCTTGGAAACCACGGTTCTGGTGCAGCACGAGGCGCATTGAGCAATCTCGCAGCATGCATTAAAATTAGCCACAATCGGAACGCACGATCGCTCCAACAGATTATAATAGTATATTAATTTATTGATTATCGACTGGCCGCGATGCAATGCGGTATTCATAGAATTTACTATCAGTCCCGGGGATACTGAATGCATGCATTAAGCTCGGCGAGTCGTTGATTTTACCGCGATCATCGAAGACGGACGAATTAAATACATATTTCGTTCTTACTAGGAGAACAAGTCGCGAGAGAATTATTCGAACGAGCGAGAGAAGAACGATTTCTCATTCGATTCGCTTTCTATGGACGCGCTCGATATACGCGTATATATGGTCATAGAGAAAAAGTGAGAAAAGAGAAAGAAAATAAAAGAAAAAGGGAAGAGAAAAGAGGAGAGAGAGAGAGAGAGAGAGAGAGAGGGAGGGAGGGAAGGAAGGAAGGAAGGAAGAAAGAAAGAAGGAAAAAAAACGGAGGGAGGAAAAATGGTCGGAAAGTCAAAGGGCGATCGATGATCGTGACTAATTTGCGAATAAAAGATCATGAAAATGCCGCCGTGCCTGGAAATTGGAATCGTAGTCGATCCAGTAGGATTTCGGCGAGGCATCGGTGGAGGGTAGAACAGATACTCACCCGTATGCAGGCGGGTATGTTGCTGTACATGACTGAGCTGCTTGAACCTGCGGTCGCAATAGCTGCATTTGTACGGTTTCTCGCCAGTATGGACCCTGATGTGCTGTACGAGCTGGTGGTTGCTGGAGAATGACTTGAGGCATTGCTGGCACTGGTGTGGCTTTACCTCGTTGCCGGCGATCATGCCGCCCGGCCCGACGCCGATCGGACCCAGGCCTGCCAGTCCGCCCGCCACGCCGCCGCCAGCTCTCCCCGTCAGTGCACCCGCCGCGCCGAGCTCCCTCGCGTGCATCTGCATCGCGCTCTTGTGCATGAAGATCTGCGAGAAGAACTGCCACAGTTAGTTGGTACGCTGCACTTTTGGTCGAAAGACGGAGGATGGCCAGTCGACGGAAGTTGTGACCGCTGTACTACCGCCGACCGCCATCGCCTCCTGGACTCTGAGAGGTTCGGCTCACGCGTTTATCCTCCGTTTCATATTTTCACGGATGCCAGAAGGGAAAACCGATCGTTTTGGTTGTTTGCTTTATGCACGCGAAACTGTCGATTTGGCGATTCAATTTCTGTTCGATGCCTCGTAAATTTTCAAACGCCGATGCGCTCGAACAATATGGATATCTAGTAGCTAGATTTTGCGCCAATCGTCGGAACGGAGTAGCTCTACGATCGTTGAGGCATCCAAACGTGAATTCGCGTATGCGGCTGAAAGGTTGCAGTTTTCAACATCGCAAACGTTACGTTCAGCACGTACGTACAAACAGAGTGTTACGAGTACGCGTTGATGTCTATTTCTCGATAGAAATAGAAAACGAATAGACGAGAAGGTCCGTCATACGTAACGCGTACCATGTATTTCTCTGTACGAATAGTATTTTTTTTTTTTTTTTTTTGGATTAGGGAAAGAAAGAAAACGCAGGTAAACGTATAGCCTCCCCTGTTTCGTTGTACGTAGACGGTTCGAGCGATCCATTTGATGATTTTCTTATGCAATTATAGATAAAAGAGAGGCAGGAACCGCTGCGAGCGTGTCATAGATTACGTGTACATATCGCGTTAACGTTTACATTTTCGATTATTCATCGAGGAACTCGCGGTTGCCTGTTCGCGATTCGACTCGTTGATCGATGCTAATTGTCAGGTCGCTGTTTATTTCCTCGGAGTCCGTGCTTAAAATTTCACGCGATTCGTTAATCAAAAGTGGCTGCGTTTTAGCCGGCGCTGCCGGCAACGTGTTCAATGTCGCCGATAACTATATCGGCATCGCGACGCGTCGTATTACAGAATCGATTCGGTCATCGATATTTTCTCGTTTCAGAACACGCTTTATCAAAATGGTGCACTTAACACGTATTCGATCCTCAACCAATGTTCGTCGAGTTTCTACGTTAACGACACACGAACCTGACTTTCGTTATTCCACTCGAAATGTCGCTGATTGTCCCGTTAATTCACCCGCTTACAGCTCGTTAATGGAAAGAGATAAGCGTGATTCTTATTTTTCGCGATTCGTTAAAGCCTCGCCAGGCTGGAATATCTAACATGGTCTCTCTCTCTCTCTCTCTATATATATATATAGACGTAGATTATATAAATTAATAAATGTATATATAAATGTAGATATATATATATGTATATATACGTAAAATATATATATATATAGATGGACTGTTGTTCTCCACGAATTTAATAGGAAATGCGTAACAACAGCTGGGCACAAAAGGGGTCGACGACCGTCACCGTGGTTTTCGAAAGCAACCATCCGATCGATGTTTTTCGATTTCCAGTCGTACACGTATGTGTGTCGTGCGTCGTGTGTTAGGGCACGGAGCGCACGTTGCGCACGTTGCCCACTCGGCTCACGGCACTTTGCTGTTCTTCGACGCGAAGAGGAGGAACGTAAAACTGCTGGAAGGGCCGAGTACGAGCGGGTGGAACGCTTGATTTCGGGTTTTCGTTGAGGGAACAGGTGTTGCTCCCGTAGCCGGTGTGGGTGTAGGTGAACGAACGAAAGGGTTAACGTTTAAAACGAGCGTACAGTTCGTGGCAAAAGTCGAGAGATTTCGGATTGCGAGAGCGTCCGCGGAGAAGTTGCCGAAATTGACGAAGGGTGGTTCGGCTGCTGCTTCTTTCGCGCGGACGCGACGAAAGCAGGAGAGAAACGAGAGGGGCAGGAGAGGGGCCGAGTGCGAAGGATTTTATTAAAATATGTTAAAACTGTAATTAAAATCGAAAAATCGCGCGAGAAGTTTTAAGAATCTTAGGCGACCCTTCGTGCGGGCGCGACAAAGAGAGACGGAGAATAAGGCGGAGAGAGAATTGAAATCGTCACCGAGGGTTCTCAAGTTTCTACGACTTTCAACCCTTTCTTTCCGGGTAGACACGACGTTGGATATTTGACGGGTGACCTTCGACACTGGCCATCCCTGATTCTTAATCCCCGTGAGAGAGCAAGAGACTGCGGCTCGATCCTATTCCTCGTTTTTTCTTCTTCTGCCGGATACTTTCTTTCACCCGGGGACAAATCAATTCGAGCGGTGTTTCTCGCCGATTTGAATAAAATTGCTCGTGTTTCTCGAACCATCCGTCCCCGGACGGACGTATCCTTCTCGTTGATAATTTTTTAATGCCATCTTTTTCTCGACGCACCCTCGCTCGAAGAAACCGAAAGGGCAGAATCTACGACGCGAGGAGACATTTTTCCCGCCGATTAACCGTAGTCAAGGGCTGTGACAAGAGGGCGAGGAACGATTCGACGATGGCAAAAGTCGAGTTACGAATTTTTAACGACCGTCTCGAGTGGACCGCCGAGATTTTTGAGAAAGCGCCGCCGAATCCGATCGGACGAATGTTAATTCCGTCGCAAACGTTAGTCTCTGTTCTCTGATCTCCGTTTTCCCCAGCAAATGCTAATTAAGCGCGGCGGCGTTTTACAACGGTTTCTTGGTTTTTCTCAAACTCGAAGACCACACGTTCATTAATCACATTTTTATCTGCCGGCGGACGGAAAATTGCGCTTCGCCGACCAGGCCATAGCGACGCTTTGAATCTTTTTTTCTGATTTATCGTTGTCGCCGCCGTGGGGAGAGAGAGAGAGAGAGAGAGAGAGAGAGAGAGAAAAGGAAAAAAAACAGAAGAGAGAGAGAGAAACGGCCGGATTTGCTGGCAGAAACGAAAAGATGAGGAAGAAAACGGAAAGAGTTGGTTGGCTGCGGTCCGCCGGCTTAATGTCCTTAATAATGGAAAAATATATCAAGCGACACCCACTGTATTTCCTAAGAGGCATTCCTCGTCTCGATTTCACCCTCTGCTTTCGTTCTTCGTCTTCGTATCAGAGGCCGTGGTTACACGCGGATCGCATGTTTTGGCAAACAGACACGATGAAACGTGCCGACCGATGAAACGTGTGACGTCGAAAATGCACTCGTAAGAATCTAGCATTACGCTCGTATAATATCGAGGTCTCGGACGATAAAGACACGATAAGAGTCACGTTTCCCGTCCCTTGCGTACAAGAGCAATTAGAAAATTGGGTATATCGTTCAACGATTACACGCTGCGAAAACTGTGAAATAAAACTGAGATACGTTAATAACGTAGTAACAACAATGTAGTTTATCCGCGTTATCGCATAATTTCAACAAAACGTCTTACATCTTGGAATCTATCGAGCCGTATCGAGCTCTTTCGAGAATACTACTTTGTACGAATGCAAGAAGACGTTTCAATGTAATAAATAGCCAGCGAGCGAAGCACGAAAGTCGGCGAAATGGACAGAAATGGATTCGTCAGATTTTTCCCCGAATGTTATATTTATACGATCGTTACGGCATACTCGATATGGTCGGATGTTCGTTCGCTTCGGACAGTTTGTAGGGACACGCATCTTCCATAACCATACACGGTCGGACGTTGCAACGAATAACCAACAACTTTGACGAATACCATTTGACTTTGTCGCCTGAATCGAGAAACGTACAGAACGTTCTTCTGTCTGAGAAAGCGAATGGTTGGGAATCGGACGTTGCCTGTGGATTTGGCAAGGCGTGGGAGAAGTTGGCCCGTTTTTCGAAAGGGATCCGGAGGATCTGGGCGACGTAACCCTTTGTCTCTCCCTTGGCGCAGTAAATTACGACGGAATAACATTGGTCACTGGAAGTAGGCTACTTTATACACTTGGAACACAAAGCAAAGGTCTCACCTGCTGACCATATGCCTTTTCTCCATGGCACACATACGAACGTAACGTGTTCCGTCCACCCACGCACGTCGGCCATCTAGCACTTCGCATGTGCTATTAACTCGAAGGTATGTGTGCCTGCGTGTACGTGTGGCATACGCGTTCGCGCGCACCTTTCCGCCTCTCCGTGTGTCCACCGTGCACTGTGCACTGTGCACAGTGCATACGATCTCACACGCCTATACGTACATACGTGTGTGTCTACGCGGAGACAACGTCCAATCTAACCTACCTAGCGTTAGCCTGACTCATTCTCCTACCGACCCACCTATCTGTCTAAACTGCGGCCGCGAACAGCGCCGTAATATAAAGGAAAAGGTGGACCTTCTCCGCCTCTTTCTCTCCTTCTCGCTCTTTCTCCCCTTCTCGCTCTTTCTTTCTCACACCGTAATCATCGGATTTAATCTGTCTGAATCGCGGCACCATGATCCGCTACCTCGTGTACCCTGCGCTTCCGGTTACAGGCTAACCTGCCGATCGCGGATCCTCGTCCTCCTCCCCTTCCACCTCTCGGATCCCTGGATTCCGAATATCTCTAAGGATCTGTGATTAGGGGATTCGCGAGAAGCAAACCTCTGGCGTCGAGGCTTCCTGCTGTATAGTAGAGACACGTATGGGTTTTTGGAAGGTCCGATGAAAGAAAGAACGTGGTCCGTGGGTTCGTAACAGTTAGGAATCTGAACATAGACGAACGTTATCGCCGGTTCGGTCGACGCTTTTCTGTGTTCCGTGGGATTTTTTTTGCGTCAAAGCGATTGTGAGAGGTGCGCGGAAGGCCTTGGGGAAATTGTACGTTTGCCTTGGATACGCGTTGGAGCCTTTGTGGTTAGAGAGAAAAGGGAATTCGTTTGGCGCCGAATACGTGGAATCGCGTTGGAAAGATTTCGCGAGAATCGATGGTGGGACGGACGAAAAGACGAGAACGAGGCACGACGAAGAGGTGGCGGTAAATTGTTTTCTCGATAATCTCGCGGAAAGAGAGAGAGAGCACGGGAAAGTAGCTCGTCACCGACGAGTACGCTTCGTCATGGGCGACGTCGCGTCGCAATAATCGAGAAACTAATCGGCGATGCGTTGATCGGGATAGGCACGCGAACCACCGGTGACCAATTAAATTTCCTGGTGAAAATAAAGCGACGAAGTAGCCAGCGCTGGTCGAAGGGAAACCCGTTTAGGCGCGTTACCAGACGGTTAACCCGAGTTGGTGTCAAAATAGCACGTAGGTAACTTACACCGACAACGTTATAATAATCGTCGTGCATACTTGTCTCGGTGGAAACGAGGCAGGCACACTCTATACCCGTGATTGTACACCGAGGCTTGTGGTGGGAAACGAACTTGTGCCATAGGCAGTTAAAGTCATCGTTGTAGGTTTCCCTTACGATATTAATCACGCGTACGCCTTGCCGTGTAGCCAGAGAGTAACAATCTCTAATCCTCGATCAAACGGTGCTCGATTAGCCCAATAAGAGGGCAACGACAGACGGCTTTACATACTTCACCTCGGTCACTTTCTACTCTACTACGGTCTGTATCCTTAAACGGTTCAACAACTGAGTTTACCATCGGCAAAAAGCAGCTTCCAATCCCGCGGTCTAGATAGATGCCGCGGATGAGACGGACGGCGATCGATGGACCAGGAGGCGTTTCAACCAAAAAGAATTGGTTGGTTTAAATGTGATCGGCAGAACGGCAGAACGGCGGAAGAAGAAGAAGAAGGAGGAGAAGAAGAAGAAGAAGAAGAAGAAGAAGCTTCTGGGAAACAAGAAGAGTATCGTTTCGAGCGATGGAATTTCATTGCATAGCCGGAATCGTTGGTCGTTGGGATACGCGACGTGCCGACAACTTGTACGCGGAATACGTAAACGAGTATAACACGGCCGAACGAGTAAACACGGTTGAACGGATCTAGGGGGGACGAATGGTCGGCGCCTACCGAGTTACGAAAGATTGTTGGAGTTGCAGGGAAGATAGCCGGTCGAAGCAGCCCGGAATATCGTCAATAATTACCTCGTGCGGCAAGTGGTGATGAGGATGCTGATACGGCGGCGGTACGTACGGCGGGTGGCTCGGATGATTGTGGGGGTGAGGTCGGGGATGGTTTTGATGCTGGGCTTGCGGCGGGAGCGGTTGGGGCGCAGGAGGCGGTGTCCAAGGCCCGTGGTTCGGCCCGTGGCTTTCATTGGTGCCATACATCTTCAGGGAAGAATCTCGAGCACGCGACCTGAAGAGTCCCTCCCGCCCTCCACGCACGGTGATACGAAAGACTCTGACATCGACATGATGGCTACCCTTGTTGCAGGTCACATCGGCGACACGTTTGATCTCCACGCGTGTTTCTATCTACATAATCGCTCTGTCTCGTCGTTGCGATCCTCTTTTCTAGCCTGTCGTTCCGTTCCAAAGATTTTTTGCCCGCCGATCGATCGTCCTCCGATCGATCGGTATCGTTGGCCGTATCGAGCGAACGATACTTCTGCACGCCGAACAGCCACGTTGCGATGTTTGCGCAAACAACGCGGAGAAACGGTTGCGTGAGAATGCGACACTGTACAAGGAGAAGAGAGAATGCGACGAAGCACATGTACGCGCGAGGGCGTGATTCTTCTTTTGTCCGACCACGACTAGTATCCTGCCGTGTGAGAACGGTATCGTTCCACTTTCACGTGCTTACGTTTTCAGTCGTTTTCCGTCGTACTTTCCAACAAAGACGCGTCCTTTTCAAACCCCCTCCGTCGGCCACGCAGCTCACCCTGGTCGAGCGGCGCTCGTTTTTTTCTCACTTTTTACTCGGCCATACGTGTCGCGATCGCCTTCTTTCGTCGATCGATGACGATTCGACGACCAAGTCGAATCGGGACGAACGCGGACGGAACGATCGTCGGATACTCGCTGCGTAGGGCGATCGGGCGCCCCTGTCTTCTCTCGTTCGCGAATTCGAGAACCAACACACACTGTTTTCACGTATACACGTGGCAACGCTTCTGCCGTGTATCACTGTGTTACCACGATAACTCCCCCCTTGAAATTAAGCGAAACGAAACGACGAAGAACCGGCACGGCGGCTAGATCGAGCAAAGAGAAGAAGGAGGGATCGTTGCGGGCGGACGAAGGATGACCGAGAGCGCGTCTTACGGCGTTACACTGAAGAAACTAATCACTCTGCCGGCCGCGTAATTTCCATATCCTTTTTATTTCTCTCTCGTTCTTCTTGCCTTTTTCTTTGTCGGTTTTTTTCCTTCTCTCTCCCTCTCTCGCTCTTTCTTTTTTCTTTTTTTCTTTCTTTCTTTTTTTTTTTTTTCTTTTTCGGAAATTCACGGGGGTAGCTGGCGTGTCCGTGTGTAGGATAGCGCGGACGCAGCGCTGTACGCCAGCGTGTGGCGTCTCTCGCAAACTAAGCCGGTCGAAGGGGGGGACAGAGCGATTTCTTGGTCTCTCGCGCTGTGCGTGTGCTAAACGGGGGAAGAAAAAAGGTGGAAAGGCGCTGATAACGCGCGGCGACGAAAAATTGCCGGCTACTCGAAGAGATATCGATTGAAATAACACGATTCCGGGGAACACGAGCCAATCGGCACCGCTGACACGGCGGAAGGGGCCAATCGTGCCCGGTTCTATCTCTCTTTCACAACCTCCCTCGCTCGCTCCCCTACTTCTTCTCGTCATACGCGTCCTCCGCCGTCCCCCTTTCTCTCCTTCTCCTCCTGTGTGTTCCTCCACTACTCCTCATCGTGCTGCTCGTACTATTGCCACCGCCGCAACGTTCGTTGCTGCTTCTCTTCCTCCACCCTCGCCGGCATTGCCGGCAAGTAGAAAGAGAGAAACGCCGCTGTGGTCTAGTAGGGCACGAGAGACGGAAAGAGCGTGTTAGGCTGTTCAGGAAGTAGGAGCATCGGCGATTCCGAAGCGAGCCGTCATCTTCCACTCGTCGGTTTTTTCCACTCGATCCGTCCTTTCGATAATCTCGGACCACGCGACGATTCTCCCCGTTCGGGCCACCGCGAGTCCAGGCCGCAGCCACTCGAATCGGACGCGCGATACGATGCGCGATACGCTACCGTAGGCACGGCACGCAGGTAATCGGCAGGAGTTACGGAGAGAGCAAAAAATTATCGCGCTGAAAATCGATAGCGCCGGAGTAATTGCATCAGCGATGAGCAAATGTTAGGCGCGCGATTCGATGGATCGTCGTGGCCAGCCGGTGGTGGTAGGCCTCGTTGATTCGATAATAAAATAAGCATTCTTTATCGAGACCGGGGGGGACTTTGATCTTGGCACGATTCCAACGGTTTGTTCTCGTAATTTAGTCGAGACGGAGGAAAAAGGTTGGCGAGGAACGATGAAATATCGTCGCTTTATTCGACGAATCGCTTCCTCCTTTCCGTCCCTCGCGCTTGGCCCTGCGGCGCGATCGCGTTCGCTGACCGATTCGCTTACGCAATCGGTGACACGCGGCTGACACGGAAAGCGTACGAAAATAAGCTGTCAATAAGATGGAAAAAGTTTGGCGCAGCGATTCGATCCCCGGCGATTCTCCGGTCCGCTCGTTGCGATCGTTCGCCATCTTTCCCTCGTGGCTCGTACAAATTATTTTGGGCGTGGAGCGCGGCTAACGTTAGTGCCATAGTTAAGCGCGCGCTAAAAGTGTGTCCGGCTATAGGGAGGCAGGGAGGAAAAAATAGGGCGGGGTCTCTTTGCGAGCAGACTTTGTCTATCCATCATGGCCGCTTTATCAATGACGTCATGATAAGACATTCACGCACAGGCGCACGCATATCGTTGGTGAGACTGGAACGGGAGCGGAAGATCGAACCGGACGATTTCCTCGCCTTTATCTGTTTCTCGACTCTCCTCGCCGTCTCGTCGTCTCTGAATTCCAGGGAAAAATAGTGGCCGATTGTCATCGGTGCTCGATAGATTCCGCGCGCGTCCCCGCGAAAACTTTCCAATCGGATTAACCGTGGCGCGCCTCCGAGACCTCTTTTCCGCCGGACGGGTTCGAGTTTCACGGGGCAAAGGGAGAAGCACGAAACGCAGCACCGGCTTCGAAAATAACATCGCGCGCCGCTACATTTGATCGGCGCACACGGTCTCCGCGCGAGAGACATTTTTGCGACGACGCGCCGCGCCGTGCCGGGCCAGGCACGTAGAAAATGCAAAGAAGCGCGGCGGCGATCGCGAATCGTGCGCGGTCCCGTGTCGGCGTTGCATCGCTAAATTGCTAAAGGCTACGGAGAAAGTGTATCGGCCGATACACCATCGAGCAACGCAGGACGATCGAGATATACGTGTGCGCGCTCTGTATTCAAAGTCCGCCGGCAGCGTTGACCGAGGTATCAAAGGGCAAATATAACGCCAACTTTCGCTTCCCTTTGTCTCTTATCTCTCGCGATTATTCCACCGGTTCCGCGTCTTTGCCACTTTTTATCGATATATCGATTCGGATTAATCGGGGAACTCGTTGCACGACGGTTCGTGCGATCTCCTAAATTCGGCTGCAATTCGGCTGCGATTCGGCCGCGATTCGGCCGAAAGAACGGAAGGCGGGCCCTATCCGCGAACCGTTCGGTCGCGGCCATTCTTTCCCAACGTGACAACGGTTGCCTCTCGGTTGTTTATCCTTGTTTGCATTTTTACGATGGAACCGCGTGCGAGCGAACGAGCGCGAACGAGCGCGAACGAGCGTCCGCGAGACACCTGCCTCGATTATTTTCGTATTTAGCCGACCTCGCGCGCGAGCGGCATTATCCGGTGAATAAATAAAGCGGCGAAAAAAGAAGGCGAGAAAAGAAGAGGGCAAGAAAAGAAGGAGGCATGGCAGAAAAAAGGAATATCTGGCGAAGGCCGAGGCGCGACAGCGTTTTCTCGTCGTCGCCATCCCGCCTTTGAAAGTACTGACCACAGACAACTCCAGCAGGAGGCGGGAGGGAGGCGAAGAAAAATGAAAGAGGAGGCGGAAAAAAAGGAAGAAGCGCGGCCAGAGGGGGAGAGAGCGGATAGACGGGTAGAGGCAGGAGGCTGCAGGCCGAGGGGGAAGGAATATGGCAATAAAAATAAACCAGCGGCGATGCGGCGTGCCGCGGCGCGATGTGGCGTGGCGTGGCGTGGCGTGGCGTCGGTTTGCGTCGATTTGCGTCGATTTGCGTCGATTTGCGTCGATTCGCGTCGCGTCGCTGTGGGACTGCGCGCCCGCGAAGGGCTGAAGAGAATCGCCGAGCCTAGTTGCACGGTACTCTGGGCGAGCGCTGCGCTCGCTGCAGAAGAAGCGGAGCAACGAAAGAAGAAGGTGCCGTTGCCGAAGGCGGGCAAGCAAAATAAGAGGAATAACGAAAGAAGCAAATAAGAGTCTCTGTGTGCCTCTTCCTCTTTCTCCTCCTCCACCTTTTCCCCACCACAGTGGCGTAGCCTCCTCTTTCTCGTGGCAGCGAACCGGCTGGGAGGGAGAGGCAACGAACAAGAAGGCGAGAACGGGTGGTGCGCGGAGAGGGAAATCCTGGCATCGGCAGAGAAAGACACCGTAGAACGGGAGAAAGATGGTTGGATAACGACGAAGACGGAGTTTAGCTCGCGAGAACAAGACGGAAGAAGAGAAAAACCGAGGACCAAAGAGAGAGAAAAGTCTGACAGGCCTTGGCTGCTGCAGTGGTTGCGAGCCGCGTTGCCAAGTCTCATTTGTTTATCATAGTTCGCCGGCCTGGCCTTTACTATCTTGAAAAAATCACGTCCCAATTTTTTCAATCGACAGATTGCGGCTCTCATGGAGAACGTTTGCTTTTTCCGATTAACCGAGACGGTGAATCCTGCCGCGTGGCTTTACCGTCATCCATCGAATTTCCCATCGAATTTCCCACCGAACATCCCACCGAACATCCCACCGAACATCCCACCGAATTTCCCACCGACTCAAGCGTATACGTTAAGCGTGTGTTGTACCCTTATACCCTTGCCCCTGCTCCGCTAAACGACGGAGTAAAAGTTTCAGAGATTCGCGGTGACGGGCAAGCGTCGCTGCGCCAGACCGTTTGGCGTCACGTCGGTAGAACCAGCCGAATTGATACAACCGTGGAGCGCGTAAAACGCAAGAACGCAAAGTATTGGTTGCCATTTCGCTTTCTTTCTGCCAGCTGTGTTTCGTCTTCGTCTTCGTCTCGTTATTCTCGTTCCTATTCCTCGTCGTCTTCTCCTTCTTCATCGTCATCACCATCGTCGTCGTCATCGCCATCATCATCCACTACTACTTCCATTGTCGCGTGGACTCGTTTCTGAGTCATGGTGCGTGCACGCATGTACTCTCGCGCGCGCCTGCGTATTTAACGTGCACGCGTTCGTGCTTTACACTCTGCACGCGTATAAATATGTATATACGTACGTGTTGCGTACAAGGAACGTCGGCAGCGTGCATTTACACTCGGTGCCACTCTTCTGCCCGCTCTTGCCCTCGCCCCTGCGCCCACCGCCGCCCCCGCCCCCTTCCTTTCCTCGCATTACAATCGATTTGCATACAAATATACCGGGCATCTCGATGGGTGGTATGTTTATTAGCAAATCCACGTGGAAATTCTGCCGCCTTATTTATGGCCTCTTGTTTTTCGGAGACACGCATCGAACACGGTATTAAACGAGTCGGCGCGGCGTTCTTTCTGCCCGACAAGAAAACCGCAAGCCGTTCGATAATCTTGGAAACTACCAAGAGTATCTCTCCAACAAGTGTCTTTTCCTCGTGGGCAACGTCTAAGATATGTAAATTTCTACATGGCAGTTTCTGTCGTACCCGATTCTAGTAGAGAGAGAGAGAGAGAGAGGGGGGGGTGGGTGGGAGGTAGGGAGAGAGACTTTGCTTTATCAGAAACATTGTACGAACGTTGTCGGAACGGCTATAAAGCGCGAAAGTAACGCGTTGCCGACGTCCGCCGAAAACAGAAGGAAATAATACGTAATCGGACGGATGGATATCGGTTGCGACGAACCTTTTTGTCAGAATTTTCTCGCATCTACCGAATGCGTCGTTAATCATTCCGTTCCGTGATATTCAATTAACGCGACGTCGGCGGCGGAACGTACGCGCGTTAGAAACATCCATGGAGAACATACTGCACGTGTAACGATCGATCGCTCTTTCGGGCTCGAGTTTCAAACTTTGCCGTTTCGCGATCGCTGCGAATACCGAATTTTCACCGTTAGAACTCGATCCTCGGTTTCGTTATCCAGCGATTAACATTTTACGCGCTTATTAGAACAGCGAGAAGACGGCAATCGACACGTTGATTGGACGGCGATTACCCGCGCGTCGCGTCGCGTCGCGTCGCCTCTTTTACAATCCGTTTACAATCGTCGATTCGATGCATCCGACTCGATGGTCGCGTTTCTTCCGTATCTCGTTGTAGCTGCTTCCCTTTGAAAACGTTAACACTACAGAGAGTGGACATCGCAGACGTATGGCTTGTCGGTCAACGTTTCCGCATTCCTGTGAATTACAAGCGAGGACGATCTCGGTGGCGTGCAGCGAGGATGCACGCTATTGCACGCTCGCATCGCGTCATCTAGTTTTGCATACGACTCCGACCGGGCAAGATCCTCTCTCGGCTAACGGTTTCCATTGACTCCACGGATCGGCCGTTCTCTAGGCCGAGCAGTTATCTTAATCGGGCCGGATGATTGGCGATCGATCAGCGTTACGTCGCCGATTAATTATCGATCGAGAAAGAGTCTGGAAGGACGGGGCGCTCGTCGCGTCGCGTCGCGTCGCATCGCGTCGCATCGCGTCGCATCGCGTCGCGGGAAAAAGCACGCGTGTATTGAATTTAAGATCCAGCTGCATCCATGTAAGAACGTGTCGGATTACGCGCTGCCTCTCTGTCTCTCTCCCCTCTCTTCTTTCATCCCGTTGCTCTGTTCCCTTCTTTTTGCGTTCTTTAGGTCGCGCTACTCCGACAGCCTGTTGCAGAACCACAATCTCGGGGACTACGGATCCGAACAAGCTGCCGTAAGTGCGCCTGCGATATTAATTGAGTCGAAGCACGGAGATTTGCATGCGATTTACCTTGTTTCGTGCTGCAACTGTTCTTCGTCGTATTTCACATTTTAAACTTTCACGACGATCGGACGACGCATTCGTGTGGCGATTGTTCGGCTTTCGATCGGGCTATTTATTGCGGTTTGCGCACCGTTTTCCACCTTTCGTCAACATTCTGAAATTCTTGTTCGTGTCGGAAATACGAGCGATATTTTCCTCCGTTGCTTCCTTAAATCGATGTATCGTCTCGTTTCGTTTCGTTTAGTCGTTCTTACGCTTTGCTGTACTTTTCGCTCGTACAAATTTCTTCTTTCCCGTAAATAGAAGAAGAATCGCGAGAAACGGCTGTCAGCCTTTTGGTGGGGTGGTGCGTATCACTGCCTTGTGGCAGTAACCTTGTGCCCGCGTCACAGTACTTTTTTTATCATATCGTACGTATGCTAACAACCGGCACGCCGACGCGACGCGACGCGCAGACACGACGTAGCCGGTCGCGGTCGCGGCCGCGGCTGCGGCAAGGTAAGACAATATGAACGGGTTTGTCCGTGGTCAGTTCTACCGGCGGAGTCAGTGGAGTATAATTTCTTTCGCCCGTTTCGCTGCCTTTTCGCTTCCCATCGTCCGGTATCGCGTGTCGAACGAACAGAGCCTGTGTTCGTGTTTTTAACTCTACGCACCGGCAGAATATTTCCTGCGAATAAAATATAAAGTACGCGGATATGCTCGGAACAGCACTCTCCGCCGTACCCGGTATATCCTATACGATACGGCGTTTATTACGCGTGTCTGTAGTAGTTGGCAAAGGTTTTCGCGCGATTCGTCGGCGAGCGATACGCGAGCAAACGAGAACGTTTCAGCCGTCAACAATAAAAAGCGCACGCTCTCGGTATCGCTGGAACGTTTGCACAGTGGATCAGCAAGGTATTAACGTGCCGATAATCGCGCAACCTTGACCGAGTGTCCGACCGATTGCTGAATCCTCGACACTGGGGACGACCCTGAAGCATTCTCGTAACAGCGTACAAATCACGACCGAAGGATAAAGAAGTAGATGTCCTTCGGTTTTCGTGGCCGGCACGATTTTTCGTGAAATTTCGTCTCTCTTTCCTTTTCCTCTGTTTTCTTCTTCTTCTTCTTCTTCTTCTTCTTCTTCTTCTTCTTCTTCTTCATCTTTTCTTCGTCGAACGCGTGTCCGTGTACCGCGTTCACCAAATGGGCTCGTTTAAAACGAAGCGAGTATCGAAAGTATCTTTCTCTCTCTCTCTCTCTCTCTCTCTCTCTCTCTCTCTCTCTCTCTCTCTCTCTCTCTCTCTATCTATCTATCTATCTCTCTATCTATCTTTCTGGCGATGTTTAATTTATTTTAATAACGAACACGCGATGGCTCGGGAGAGAAAGAGAGGCTGAGTCGCGCGGAGGCTTGGACGGAATGCCGCCGACGCCGGCGTATTGTCGGAGGTCAGGTTCACCAGCCACGATGCGTTCGTTCCCTCTCTCGCCTTTCTTCGTCCCTCGTTCAGGCCAGTCACGGCCGCGGATAAAAGAAAGGGGTTCGAAGCCGAAAATATCGAGCCGCTCGAAGTAGAGTAGGATGTTTCGAGCGGTTGAAAAATCTGCAAACTCGCGTGTCAACGACCTCGTTTCTCGCGCTACGCAGTATACGGGGTGTATATTCCGTAACACGTGGTTATAGCCGCGTGTAAATAAACTCGAGACAGAAAAACCGCGCCACCGCGTATTACGCGTTACGACTCCGTAGGAAATGATTCGATCGATGACATATGAACGCGTCTCGCGAAACGGCCAATTTCTGGTTAATTGTCGGATGCCTAAAAATGTTTGGGCGATCGTGGAACAGTCGGTGAAGAAGGCGGATATCTCGAAGAGAGAAAGAAAGAGGAACGATAGCTCGCGACCGGAGCCACGATTAACCGTAAACGGCATTCGTCTCCGATGTTGCGAATGCATCAGCGAAATGGTGGCGGGCCAGGCGTTACGTTGCCATCCTGTATACACGTCGGAATATACGTCGATTACAGCGATATACGCGGATTGCGGCGAAACGTATCGAGAGGAAGGCAGACCGGTCGAAGGGAGTTTGCAGCGTTTCGGAATAAAGTTGCGTCGACTGACGGTACGTCGAACACCGTTTACAGTACTCCTAGAAGAGAAGGCTGGATGCTGCTCGTTGCATCCTGCATATATGTATGTTTTATGTCAGCGTGCATTCTGCATTTGCGCCGTTGCCACGTCTGGTGGCTCTCCTCGGTTCTTTCTCTTTCTCCTTTTCCTCCTTTTCTATCTATCCGAGCCTCTGCAGCTTTCCGTCTCTTTCCCTTTTCATTCGTCTCTCCTCTGCCTCCCCCTTACTCTGCGACCCGCTCCGCGACGGTGCTTGCATTTCTTGACATTTCTCAAACCCGTGTCCCACCTCGTGGTCACTGAGTCGTTGAACTCGAAAAGGAAGAAAAAATGGAAAGAGGAGAGAAAAGAGAGAGAGAGAGAAAAAAAAATGACGCGAACTCGGTCGGGGAAAAGGTGTTGGTCGGTAGAATCGATTTTTCATACGAGAAATTTGTTAGCGCGTGACGAAGAGAAGAGAGGATCCGATGGTCGACGAAGGAGGAGACCCAGGCGGGGGGAGGGGGCTGTTGCACGGGGCGCGACTCGAAACGGCGGTCCCCTAGCGTTTCGCTAACGAAATTTCCCACGGCTCGCGTCACCAAAGGGTCGACTTTTTTTTGCCGGCGAAAGGAATTTTCTTCCAACGATTCGCCGCGATCCGCATACACTCGTTATCTCTCTCCGTTTATCTGCTCTCTTGCTAGCAGCGCGGCAGCCTGTTTTCTCTCCGGCGCATGCAAATGCCGTGTTTCTCCATCTTAGAATCGCTTTCTTCGCGATCGTGGCTCGCGAGCCCGATGAAAAATGCCCCGGCGAGCTACGTCCACCGGAGAGAGGTACGCGAATCTGTTCAGGGCACACGTTTCTCGCGGCGACTGGCAAGTGTCGAGCGATCTGCAGGAGGTCGATCGGTTGCTCGATCGGAGTAGGTCGCGGCTGGTCTCGCAACAACGTCCCGGCACGTCCCGACCAGGAGATGCTATCGAGTTTCGGGAAACGATCGATTCTTCTTCTACCGATTCAAGTAGAAACAAGCGAACTAAATCTACGCGCTTATCCGCGTAGAGTCGGTGAAATGGGTTTAGCGATAGCGGTGTATAGCGTTCGAGAGAAAATGGACGAAGCTGGAGCTGAGACGCGGAGCCTAGCGCGAAAAGGCGGACTGTCATCGAATCTCCGACTGGATCGACGAATACCTTGTTTGTATCGGTGAAACGAGAAGGGAGCTGCGTTGGATTTCGAGAGAGCGGCAGCGTGGAACGCGCCGCGAGAAGTGCACGCGTTTCTCCCGTTGGGGGAGACGACGAAAGGATCTTTCTCCCGCGAGATACGTTGACTTCGAGTCGATCCAGTTGGCGGTGTTTCGCGCTCGAAGGAGCGCGTCGTCCTCGTTCTGGAATGCGTAACCGGCGTACGCGGTTCCGCGGAAGGACGGTTCCGGCGGAATCTGGCGGAATCTGGCGGAATCTGGCGGTTGTTGGCTCTCGACTGAGCAGAGACGCATGCGGATGGCAGGCGAGACCGTGTTTGCGAGGTTTGCCGCACGGTTCGAATTTCTTCTTTGCTTTGTTCGAGTCGATTTGTTCGAGTTTTCAGCATGCGAGTGTAAAGTCGAACGACGAGTGGTTATGACGGATAGACGGACTGCGCGTTGGCCGACGCGTAACAGATCATCGCGCCCGCCATCCATCGGTCCCGGTTAGGCTACGTAGTCGGCGCGGCGGTTACAAGTAGAGTATGTCTCCTTACCTCTCGTGCACGGTTCTCTAGAGTAGGTGGATCACAGTTAAAACGCGGTGGTAGGAGCTAGGTAAAAAGATCACAAAATATGGCACACTGTTGCCCGAGTTCATCGTTCGGCACTTCGCGGCGCGGTTGCTTACTGGTGGGGGCGGCGAAGTACGGGCGGAGGAGAATGACGAAGAAGATGCGGAACGAAGGGAGCGAGCCTGTGCGAATGGAGCAAGAAGGGAACACTCGCGGGGACACTGGAATCGAAGACGAAGAGGAGACGCAGGACGAGAAAAGGAGCCGCGTATACACCGAGAGAGCGGCACACGAGAGACGAAGAGAATTCCTCGCGCGCTGTCAGCTGTCAATGCCGCGCACGTTGTCACTCATCTTGCGTGGTTTTTCCTCGGGTCTCGGTACTTTGACGGTCCTCCTTCCTCCTCGGTGACCACCTCGCCGTGCATCGGACGACGATTCAGATCCAACAGATCGTCATCTCTCCCTTTGTCGTGGTACTCTTGGCCCCTACGGTCCCGGCGAGTTTCCAGCGAGTTCGAATCTCCACGTTTTCCGGATCTCTCTCCTCCCTCTCTCTCTCTTTCTCTCTCTCTCTCTTCCTCTCCTTCTCTCTCTTCCTCTCTCTGTCGCTTATTCTTTCTCTCTTTCTCTCCCTCTGTCTGTCTGTCTCTCTCTCTCTTTTTCTCTCTCTCTCTCTCTCTCTATTTCTCTCGGTGTTGTTGTTCTTTGTTCTTGCTTGACTCGCCGACGATAAAAAAATGCGACGTCGAAAGGAGAAGGACGATGGAAGACGGAAGAAGAGGATATGGAAAACCTTGTCACCGGTTGTTGTCTTCGTCTAAGTCGTGGTCGTGGTCGTGGGTCGTGGTCGTCGTTGTCGTGGTCGTCTAAGTCGTGGTCGTCTAAGTCGTGGTTGTCGTGGTCGTGGTCGTCGTGGTCGTGGTCGTGGTCGTGGTCGTCGTCGTAGTCGTCGTCGTCGTCGTCGTCGTCGTCGTCGTCGTCGTGGTCGTCGTCGTCGTCGTCGTCGTCGTGGTCGTCGTCGTCGTCGTCGTCGTCGTCGTCGTCGTCGTCGTCGTCTTCGTCTTCGTCGCACTCTCGCCTCCCCGTGTGCGTGTGACGCGGTGCGCGCGTGGTGTCGCGTGAAGTTGGTCGTGCGTGCGCACCTTGTGCTTCGTTAAAGAGTCTTTTCCGTATAAAATGCTGGGGCGCCGGCGAGAATCGGCCTGCCCGCCGCCGCGTAGGCTTCACGCCGGCGTCCTCGCGGCCGATTGGCTGGATAGCGTCCGGTGGGGGGCACTGGCGCGAAGGTCCGAAGGTAGAATACTTGCCTCGAGAAGCTACCAGAGCGGATCCACGAGAGTTCGGAGTGGGGTTGCGTCTTTGCCATCCCGCTAACTCGGATCGTACACGTTTTATCTACACGGCACCTAACAGGGATGATCTTCTGGATGCTAAACTGTCTACGAAGTCGTTGGATGCGAGCTTGGTCGAGTTGGACGGCGACGTTGGACGATAGTAGACGTCCAACGCCGTTGGACGGCGTTTCGAGATAAAGCGACGCGTTGAATAAGACGGACGATACTCGATGGTTCGTGACAAAGTTGTTTTCTTGGCTTTCAGAGGCAACGTGTTGGAACGTGACACCAAAATTCGGTCCATCTTTGGAAGGAATAAAATCGAAGAACGAACGAACGCAGCAAAGAAGCTTGGCGATTCTGTAGAGTTGGTACGCCGCGCGTCGAGCGTCTTTCGTTCTCGCGGGCCCCCTTTGCCCCCCTTTGCCCCCTTTGCCCCTCTTTGCCCCTCTTTACCGCGCGATACTCGCCGTCTTTCTTTTACAAGAACTTCTCATTCTGATCTCTCGGCTTGCTCGCCTTCTCTCTTCCAATCTCTCTGTCTCGTCTGTATTGCTCGAGACCGGCCAGGCTATTCACCCACGCATGCACGAGATGACGATGACGATGACGCCGACCGCTCGCCGCTGCAACGTGCACACCGTGAACGCTCTTTGCTCTTTCATCCGCCTTATAGGATATATGAACGTACTCGGCGGGGGAAAAAAAAAAAAAAAAAAAACACGGGCGCTCGAAATTCCTCATGGGTCGCGGATTTTCTGGTCGAGACTCTTTCGCATCGAACGATTAGACGGTGAATTTGCGAATCGAGTGTCCGCCCTCTCAGCTCTCTCCTTCTCTTGACAATCGTCGGATACGGTAGAATTTTTTCGATCGGCGCGCAAAGATCGACGCACGATCGAGCAGACTTTTTCACTGCTCACGATTTTGCTGGCCTTGCGATCTATGCGGCTGACATTGGCACATTGTGATTGCACAGCCCCGCTGACCCAGATTCCGGCTCGGTTATTTTTTCCACGCGGTCGGATTTTTTTTTATCTCTGCCGTTTCGCTCGTCGGTCTCGGTCGTCTCTGCCAGCTTCGTTTCTCTCGCTTCCTACTCGAGATCTTTCGCACGGCTTTAATCTCGTTTCGTCTCTTCGTTTAATTCCTCACGGACAAACTACTTTTCCTCGCTGCTTTGGAAATTGACGAGCCTCGTAATTCGCGTTCGACCTGCCATTTAGAAGCGTCGCTAGCAGAAATTCCCATTCTCGTTTCAATTTTTCGCGAAACTTTGCCTGTACTACTTTGCTCGTACACGAGGACGAGAAAACGCCGCCCTACGGACTCGAACAATTTGTGATATCGGAGAAACTGCAGTCGTATCCCGAAATATGAAATTTTCAGGACTGAATACTTGATAGGAGTGGCGAAAAATCAAAGCAAGAAGAGTCGTGCAATAAGCGCTCCGCCTGCTTCATAATTAACGGCGAATCGAATTAACGGAGTATCGATTCAAGTCGCAGCTAATCTCGTTGAAGCGTTTGAAACGGTTGTCATATTTTTGCGGTGGCGGCGAGGGCCAAAACTGCGAACAGGCGAATCCACGTCTGGCCGGAAAAGGGGTTCCGGATGGATCCACAGCGGTTGGCCGCTTGGCGCGAAACAGCCGTGACGCGACTGGATCCTGACCTACGACTACGTTCAGGGGAGCCAGGCGAATTTTGTCCGAAAGTCGACGCGAACGAAAGAGCGGATTCGCAGGCCTTCGAGGTCACGAAGCTGCAGTGGGGATCGGTGTCGGAGGGAGTCGAAGAGGGGATCCGAAGAAGGTGGTAGATATGGGCAAAGATTCGAGGGAGTAGGAGAGTGCCGATGGAGGATACGCTGCGGCGGAGGAGGACCAAGCGACGCGCTGGAAAGAGGAGCGCGAGCGCGAGTGCAACGGGCAGCTCGGCAGAAGAAGAGGAAGGTGGAGGAGGAGAAGGAGGAGACGAAGAAGGCGAAGAAGAAGAGAAGGACGATGAAGACGATGAAGACGATGAAGACGATGAAGAAGAAGAAGAAGAAGAAGAAGAAGAAGAAGAGGAAGAGGACGAAGAAGAGAAAGAAAAGGAGGAGGAGGAGGAGGAAGAAGAAGAAGTAGAAGAAGAAGAAGAAGAAGAGGAAGAAGAAGAAGAAGAAGAAGAAGAAGAAGGGGTCTGATCTACCGGCAATATACACACAGAGCCGCACAGACCACGGCAAAACTCCGCAGTTTTGCTGTTCGATTTTGCAAACTTATATTTAGAAGGGCAACGATCTTTTGCCGCGGCAGCTCCAACCAGAGGAGAGGAAAGGTTCTGGGATACGCGCGCGCGGTCTCTCTCGTGACCGGCCGCCGAGATTTCTCAACTCCGCGCAGACCTACGTCTCTCTTGGTTTTCGCCGTTTTGCATTTTCCTCTCCATTTTCCCCGCTGTTCTTTCGCCGATGCTCTTCGATGAAATTTCTTTCCCCGCCCTGCCCTCCTTAGATCCTGCCTTCTTGCGTCGGCTATTACGGTGCCCGGTGTTTTGCATTCGAGTAGAACCAGCCAGCGCACGAATTAATGGCTGTTGCGTACGCGTCACGTTTCGAGTTTGCAATAATTACCAGTGGCACGTAGGATAACGGTTGTTTAATAAGTTGGGTTCTATTCTACAGGGTGACTCTGTTGGTTAAGAAACGCTCGGTTATGGAAGCTGAACGTACAACAGGAGGACGGACAGAGTGAATTTCAGAAAATATCTGGTACATCACGAACGGACTTTGGTTGCTCTACGAAGATGGCACAGACTACGATCGATCGATCGATCCTATCGCGTCTATCGCGTCAGATCGAAATAGTAGGCGACGAGCGAGTCGCGTTACAAGGTTATGGCGTTGGATTAACGAGAAACCGACAGCTTGCAGCAAGTTCGGACAGCGCGAGATACCGATCCGGAGAGAGATGGAATTTGGGAGCGCGATCGAGCTGGAAATGAAAATCCTCTGGAGGAAAAGCGTGCGGATCTTTCGGAGCGCGCGAATATCGCGCATGACCGCCCCTGTGAGCGTAATCTTATCGTGGCGAGCGATGTGGTGAACGCGACTGCAGAACGGAGCGGAGTCAACGAACGATAAAAAAAAAGCGCGTAGCCATACGCGCGACACAAAGAATAAACTCTATTCCATTGCACCTCGCCCCCTCCCATTTGCCCCTCTGCTCCCGTACTGTTCCATCTCGCTCGTTCGTTACCGCGGCCAACTCTTCTCCTGGTCATCCACGTTGCAACTTTGCCAGCCGTGTGTGGGCGCGCGACTTCTTTCCTCTTCTCTCGTTCTCCGGTTCTCCCTCCCTCCCACTCTCGCTCTCTCCCTCTCCCTCTCCCTCTTCCTCTCACTCGCTCTCTCTCCCTCTCCCTCTCTCCCTCTCTTTCACTCTTTTTCTCTCGGTTCGCCCGCTCTCGCCCCTTCTCCCTCTCTTCTTCCCTTTACTCGTTCTTTTTCTTTCGCCGACCGCGCTTGGGGTAGGTCATGGCGGAACCGCGCGAGCGAGCGAATGACGAGGAAGGAGAGAAAAAAAGAAGAGGAAGAACGAGCCGTACGCGACGCGTACAGAACGTTCGGCCGGCACACGACTTTGTAACGCGTACCTTTCTCCTTCGCTTTGGGCGGCCACGCTTTTGACAAGATATCTATCATCGCGAAGCAACGTTGCTGGACGTGGTGGCCTCGCGACTCGCCACTCGCCACTCGCCACTCGCGTTATATATGCCCGATTTTTGCCAGTTTGGCCGAAATCGTTCGACTCGTCGAATGAACGAGATTCGCGAGGAAATCGTACGAAAGGTAGTGCGAGAGATGGAGGGGTATCGAATTGTACTTTGGTAAGCCGACCGGCTTCTACGGTTTGAGTTTCTTCGAAATTTAGCTGTTTGCCGTTCTTTCTCTTACCGTTGGTCTGGGACTCTCGTCCACAGTTTCACCGAAGATCGAACAATTCGATTAGAAGGATCTTAACAGCCGGCACGGGGCCGGCGTTATTGTTAGCGATCATGCGATCTGAAAATCATAGAAAATTACTGAAAAGCCAGGAAACTTTGTACGTACTGAACGGGCAGAAGGTATGGTTGCCCCTGGACTTGAGATGTCGTAATTTTGCCTTCGCCATAACGGCTACGCGGCACGGAAGTTCTTCCCTCTTCCCGCCCTTCTATCTTTCATCCTCCGAGTTTTCTTCTTCGACTTGGAACAGAAAGCTTTCTCGCCCCCTCTCCTCTTCCCTCCCCCTCGCCCCTCGACCCTCGCCCCTCGCCCCTCGCCACACCGCGCCTTTTCGTAATAGTAGAAGGGTTAGCGAAACAATGGCACGCGCGTGAACACCGTTATTTAAATAATACGATGGAACCTCTTCGGGGTTGAAGGTAAAAAGAAAAAAAAGTTACGCTCAAGGGGACGGTGAAACCGAACGTGAGAAAGGCTCTTTCTGTTTTTTGTTTTTAGTATCTGCGCGAAACATGGTTATCCTCGTGGAACTTTTTCGAACGATAGAAACGTTAAGCAGACTCGAATGCATCGCGTATGGGCGGCGTAATTGTCTCCTTGTTGCGTGTCACCCAATCGCGCTCTAATCGTAGCTCGCGTCCCGTGCGTTAGAGATGATTCTGCGAGTATCGATCCGAACGTTTCATAGTCTCTTGAAGCTTCCACCCTATTTTTTTTTTTTTTTTTTTTTCGTCATCTTCTTCTTGCGCCCGTGGCGCAGTTCCGGTTCTGGCAGCTGTCGTCGATTGAAAATCGGGACGCTGGATCTGGTCAAGGGTAGGCCCGTGGCTGCGTTACGTTACGCTCCGATGTCGAACCGGTTTGAAGGTGGGGTGAAGCAGAGATTTAGAGAGAAAGAGCCGGCGCAAAAAATTCATTTGTATCGCCGGAAGGGTCGCGCAGAGGTGTCGAAATAATTGGATTTTAATTTTCGAGCCAGTGAAAGAACAAAAACCGCTTTCTCTATCGTCGGCTACGTTCTCTACGGCCCGATCGACAACCATGAGAATCGCTCGGCGACGAGTGTTTGTACAACGTCGCGACGCATTAATGTTTTCGACTTTCCATCTTCTTCCGCACCCTTTGTTTTCCCACGATTCGTAACGGGCAATGGGTTCGTTTCGTTTATTTCGTTGACGCGGCCACGGTTAATAATCGTCGTCGTGTCGCGTCGGTGCTCCACTTCACTCGTACGCGACCGATCGTTTCGCGAATCGAACGATCGACTAGGATCGAGGAACGAGCGTGAAAAAGCCGTGAGAATCCATCGGCGCGTTTCCGCCTCTGGAAAATGGCGGAAAGCAACGAGAGTCGATTAAGTGTGCGCGTCGCTTTTAACATTTTGTCGCGAGCCCCGGCGGCCACGCTCCTCCATCGAAGATTCACCGTTACGGAGCGCCACAAAGGAAGCGAATGTTTTAATTAAATCCCGGCAAAACGTGAAAACTTCGCCATCGTGCGGCGTTTTTGCGATTTTCCGAAAGTTTCGCCTCGGCCGGGCTCGCGAGTCGCTTTCAAGGTGGCGATGGACGAGGGAGTGGAATCGCCGCGCTACCAAACCACCTCGCCGCCACCTCTCCATTCATCCCGCCGCAGTTAACGAGAATAAAAGAAGTCGGAAAAACAAAAGAGCGCCACAGCTACTTAGCGAAACAAATTGTTGCTTTCGTACTCGGGACGAGAATTTAAAAGTTTTGCACGAGCCGCTTCTCTTTTTACTCTTCCCCGCCATCCCCTTCACCATCCCTATATTCTTCGTGGCTTTCTCCTTTCTCCTACTCTCTCTCTCTCTCCCTCCCTCCCTCCCTCCCTCCCTCCCTCCCTCCCTCCCTCCCTCCCTACCTCCGGGCATCTCGTTCTTTCGAGTCGAACGGATAGACGAACTCGATTCACGGCTCGTTAGCGGTGCTTCCTTTCCCTTCATTTCGGTTCTGCCTCGTAAAAGGACAACGCCATATACGCGGAGACTCGTACTATCGATCGCGACGGAGTGTCCCATTAAATCGGTTGCATCGTGCGTGGAATACGCGTATGGAACAATTAAACGCGGTATTGTCTCGCGAGCTGCGAGGTACCGTTGGCCGAGACGCTCGGTCATCTACCTACGGATCTTGTCCGTAAAAATCCACCGTCCGCGATCTTCTCGTAAGAATCGCTGGATCGATCTCGAACCGCCACGGCGGTCAACATTTTATCGGCGATCGAGGCGTCGCGCCGTTCGTTGAGCAGGCGATCAGCTGCCAGACGATTTCTTAGCAAGCGACGGATCTTTTAACGTTAAGATTAAAGGAAAATTAATAAATCCATATAGAGAAGCATATACACGCACGTAGAGCATGCTAGGCGCTGCGATAAACAAACTAACGAAAATGCGAGTGCAGAAAATAAAAACAATGAGAACGAAGAGAGACGAAGAGAGCGAGATCTGCTCGTAAACTCATAACTGGGAAAACGAGAACGAAGTGTACGCGCAATCGTGAGACCAAAGATTCGATATAATTATATATATATATATATATAGGTATGAGAGTTGCGTGAAACGTGCGGGAGGAACGTAGAGGAAAATGAGAAAAGAAGAAGAAAAGAGAGGTAAAAGAAGAAAGAAAAAGTTACGTACGTGGAGCCGAATTGTGTACGAATTGGCGAGAAAGAAAACAAAAAAGAAAAAGAAAGAAAGAAAGAAAAAAGAAAAAGAAGAAAAGTGAGAAATTGCAGGAAGCTGCGTGACGAGGAGAAATAATAAGGGGATTTTGAACGGGCTGAGTATTCAACTCACTCGTTGCAGGGTGGACCAGCATTCCTCGAGGGTGCGTTCGCTGATGTTGCCCATTCCTCCGCCTCCGCCGGCGCCTCCCGCACCTCCAAGTCCCGCCGCAGAGGCACGAGACTATCAGGCAAGACAGGAGGCTCGTGTTAGTTTACTTCTCTCTGCCCTTTCTTATAGCCAGCAGTGATACAAAATCGCTTTCTTCCCTACCAAATATGGTGCTCTTACAGTAATTCGTGAAACGATCGCCGAATGCTCGCTCGAGATCTTTCCTTTTCCTTGGAAAGAATGTTCACGCGTGAAAACTGAAAGACGCTATAGAGATTTGGTAGGGGAGACGGACGAGCGTTGTTTAAACAACGTCCAAAATAAAACAAGAAACGAGGAATCATCCGTAACGTCGGACAGTCGAGTCATTCAACTTTTTCCTCCACCGCGTTCTTTTTACTCGCTTCAACGTAGATCGTCCTACCTGGTAAGATCGCGCGATACGGAAACTCTGTACTACGAAATCGGTTGTTGTTCTCCCTGCTCGTGTCGTAATTCACGCGAGCGAAAGAAATAGGAAAGAAAAAGAAAAAGAAAAAGAAAAAAAGAAAAGAAAAGAAGAAGCAGAAAGGAAAAAGAAAAATGGTTCGGATTCCTATTGGCGGTGAGACCGAATCGGATCCGCGGGGATATATTTACTTAGTTTCCTCGTATCGAAGCTCGCGGACTGTGGCATCGCAGAAGCACGCCGCGATATTTTCTCGAGAACATCTTCTCGGCGTACCGTATGACGTATGCGTATAGTATTATCTGTGTTGCGCGGGTCAAGAACCCCGAGAGACGACGTATCTGCATCTCCTCGCATCGGTGTGCGTGGGCCGCGTTTGCATTTGTGGCCCCGTGACTCTAATGTGTGCGTGGCTGGCTGCTTTGCTTGGCTGCTAGCTGGAGCGCGAGCGCGCGCTCCCGCGCCAACATTCACTCTCTCTCACTCTCCCTCTCTTGCTCGTTCTGTTGCATGCGTGCACATGTAGGTGTGCGTGTGCGTGTGCGTGCGCTTGTTCGTGTGCGTGTTCGCGTACGCGTGTTGAAGTACGCGATGTGGTAAGTCAACGTATTCCGATGTGCGTGAACCATGGTCAGTGTATCTCGGTACAGTCGCAGATTCAAACAGTCAGCGAAATTGTCGACGATGTAGCGCGATTTATTGAAAGTCATCCAGTTAAGCCGATACGCACGTTTTCGTCCGTATCCTGTCGATTCTGACAGGTCTGACATCTGGTCTTTTTTCGTCCTAATCGTGGGACTATCCGCATCCTCGTTGTTCATCTTAGTCACGAATACTCGATAGAAATCTCTCGTTCGAACGTTGGCTCCGGTTTAACGAAATCACGGAGTCTACGATTTTATAACTTGCGCTAGAAGAATTTGGACCTTTCGATGTTGTTAATCGAGAGCGAGGCGAAGCATAGCGAACATACAAGAGATTCCACGTGATCTCGAGGCGAGACGAGACGCGTATTTTTCTCCATTGGTAGAAACTGTTTGAAAGTATTGTCCGGCGTCAGTCGGCCCAAGTGAATGACCCTATTTATCGGCGCATTATGCACTTTTATCGCGGTTGCCTCGTCCCAGTTATTTATCTCTTCCCTCCGCAGCTACGGACGAGAAAAGTCTAACCGAGATCGAGTAAATAAAAATGGAAAACAGAGAGACAGAGAGACAGAGAGACAGAGAAACAGAGAGAGAGAGAGAGAGAGAGAGAGAGAGAGAGAGAGAAAGAGAGAGTGAGAAAGAGTATCGTTTTATCGATCGTGTAAACGTATTCTTACCTGCAGCTCGTTGACAAGCTTTTCAGTCAGGCTGGCATCGTGGGAGTCTTGGCTGGTCGCGCCCGGACTTAGCATCGAGTTCTGGGAGTTCTGTTGTTGGTTGGCCGACATGTTCATCCCGGCGAGGGCTCCGTTCTGAGCGATGCTGCCCGCCATGTTGAGCGCCTGCTGTTGCAGGTTCTGCGTCAAATTTTGAGCCTGTTGTTGCAAATTCTGCGTAAGGTTTTGCGCTGCCTGTTGTTGCAGCGCCTGTTGACTCAAGCTCTGGCCGAGGTTCTGGGTCAAATTCTGCGCCTGTTGCTGCAACGTCTGCGACAAATTCTGCGCCTGACTTTGGATATTTTGTTGCAGGTTCTGGCTTGCCTGGCTCAAGTTCTGCGGCTGATTCAGCAACTGTTGCTGCTGTTGGGGAGACAGACTCGGGGTCAGACTTTGCGCGAGATTGTGCTGCAGAGTTTGCCCTAGGTTCTGTTGCATGTTCTGCGTCAAGGCTTGAGTCAACGCCTGCCCCAGGTTCTGATTGAGAGCCTGAGCCGCTTGGACCGCTTGAACGGCCAACGACGGACTCGAGGCTTGGGACATGCTTTGTTGTGCTTGTGCGAGACTGTGAAGACTCTGGGCCATGCTGGACGTGATGGCGCCCTGATGGTCGGCCTGCGGCGAGGGCGTCGTCGGTGCCGGCGAAGACTGATGCTGCGCTCCTTGAGCCGTTTGTTGGCCCATGGACATGGCGTGCTGTTGTTGTTGCTGCATCTGCTGTTGCGGACTGGCGGTCTGTCCTAATGTCGCGTTAGCGGTCTGCTGCACCTGCGAGACGTTCTGTTGTTGTTGCTGCTGCTGCTGTTGTTGTTGTTGTTGCTGCTGCTGCTGCTGCTGCTGACCAAGAGGGCTGTGCATCTGTTGCACTTGCTGTTGAGTCGAGTTGGAGATAGGGCTGTGCTGTATGCCCGGCGAATGTTGAGGCGGACCCCGTTGCGGTTGTTGCCAGTAGTCCGACATTTTGAAAACATGCTGTCGCAGCGCGTGAAGATTGGCGGCCGCCGCTGTGACGGCCGAGGCTTGGACCTCCATGGGCTCCGGCTCGTTTTCGAGGTCCGGTTCGGGCGAGCTGCAAGGATCCTCGTCTTCCTCCTCGTCCTCCCTCTCGGTGATGTCCTCGTCGTCCTCGTCGTGGATCCTGACGGATCTGTCAACCTCGGGCCCGGCCGACCCTCCTCCACCAACACCAGCAACACCACCGCCACTTCCACCGCCGCCACTTCCGCCACCGCCACCTCCACCGGCTCCACCGCCACCTCCTCCACCTCCTATCCCACCCCCCGAATCGCCAGAGTGGAGATGATTTCCGGGATGATGCTGATGATGATGATGCTGCTGAAGGTGATGGTGTGGTCGCGAATCTGGATTTTGGCCCTGCTGCTGCTGATGTTGCTGCTGCTGGTGCTGTTGGTGCTGCTGCTGCTGTTGTTGTTGCTGCTGCTGCTGTTGGTGTTGATGGTGATTCTGTTGTTGGTGGTGGTCCAAGCCAAAGTCGGGTTGGGTTTGCGTCTGGGCACGTAGGTCCAGGGCCGCCGTCGCGTCCGAAATTTTGAGGCCTTCGCGAGAAGCCCGGGCTACCCCCTTCCGGCGCAGCTTGCCCGCTTTTTCGCACCCCTTTCGGTAAGCAGCTCGACGGCCGGCACACTTCCGCGCTCGCCGCCGTTCCTTCCTATCTTTCTCTCCGCTGTATCGCGCTCTTCTTAGCCCAGGATCGTCTTAAGGACAACGATCCTCGCTCGACGTGGGCGGCCGGCAACGTCACTTACTCGCCACCTGCTTCGACTTCCCGGGGCTGCCGCTGCTGCTGCTGCTGTTGTTGTTGCTGCTGCTGCTGCTGCTGCTGCTGCTGCCTCCCGCTACTTGGCTCATGAAACTCTTTCCCTCGATACACCTCTTGGCTCTTTTTTTTTTTGCCTCTGCTTCGGCCGTTTCTCACTCTGCCTTGGTACCACGGCCTCTTGCGCCACTCGGCCTCTTTCCTCACTTGTCTCGTCGTTGGCTCCTCCCCGGTCTTCCTCGTCTTATTCGCAAGCACCACCGATCCGTTGTTCTCTCTACGATCGATGGCCCTTCCACTTTTCTCGATCTTTCGAAACCCGTCTCCCGTAACTCGATCACCGATATTGATACCGATAGCTCTTTATATCTCTCGCTGACCGTGTACAAGCGTCTCCGCAGTTCGGTGATTCTAGCAGCTTCTTCTTTCTCTTCTTCTTCTTCTTCTTCGTCTTCTTCCTCCTCAGATCCTCCTTCCACTAACGTGCATTAACGTTCTGATACGTACGTGTTTCTTCTACGCGTGTGCGCGCGCCCGTTTTAGTGCGTGCGCGCGCGTACGTGCGTGTGAGTGTGCGTGCGTGCGTGGGTGCGCGCGCGCGAGTTTGTGTGTGTATACGTGTGTGCGCGTATGTGTGCGTGTTTGTGTATATATGTAGGAGAGCGCGCGCGTGTGTGCGTGCTGACGTGTGTGTGCCTGATGAATCGATGCGCGCGCGATTGGACGTCCTCCGTCAGCGGAGAACAGCCTATTTCTTTGTTCTATCTAACTTAAAGTCTATCATACACTTAAGTTCAGGTTAAAATTCAGGATTGCCCAGCCCGGACGGTGTGAACGAGAAGGACAGTCCGTGCAGACGCGAGACTCTCTGTCGTTGGTCGAAGTATCTGTCGTAGAGGCAGTCTGTGCTGCCGGGTGAGAAATCACGCTTGGCGGATGATACTGCTCGTCCCGCTTTGCCCTGAGTAGTTAGTAGCCCCGTTATGTCGATGTGCGTGTGTGTGCGTGTGTGCGAACGTGCAGGCCCTTTCGTCGAATGCCGAAGGAAAAGGGACTGGCGCGTCGGCCGTGTGTGATACGTAGTGTGATTTCTTTGAACCGGGACGGCAGTTCTCCTCTGTCGGGATTTCGGTCACTCCGTCTGCACAGCGTGTGTCGAAGACGCTGTGGCTGGCATCCGCCGCTACCGATCGCCGATTCTCCTTTCGTTTACAGCTTTAGCGGTGCCCGCGTCCACTCCTATACGATCCTTCGTCCTGTTTGTTTCGCGTCTGTTCACACGACTCCTCCTCGAAATGCGACTCTAGGGTTTTTAACTCTTTAAAAGGAATTCTATTCGATTATCGATTAACCGCTCGTCGTTACCGATATCGTCGATGGTAGTTGTGGTTGCTTCTTATTATCGTTTAGCTTTAATAATATTGCACTTAGGTACACTCGTTTTTTGAACACACTGAAATATATATGTATGCGGCGCGAGGTTCTCTCTAACGAGCTTCTTCTCTTCTTTCTTCCTTTTCCTTCCTCCTTGCTCTACCGACTTCTTGCTTTCACTCGATTCCTTTACCCTCTTCCAAATCTATCCTTATCCCGGATCTTCTCTTTCCTCCCCTTCTTATTCTCTTTCTTCTTTCTCTTTCTCTTCTTCTTCTCCTTCTTCTTCTTCTCCTCCTGCTTCTCCTGCACCTTCTTCCTCTTAACGTTATTCTTCTTGATCCACCTTTCTCTTCTCTCTTCCCTTCTGCCTCGCTCAATCTGCCTTCCTCTTTCCTTTTTCGTTATCGAATCACTTCCGTCGCAACCCCGCTTCTACGCGTCTCGCTTTCGCTCTTCTTTTACTCCTGTGTTCCTCCGCTTCTTCTGCTTTGCTCGTCTTATTCTGCTTCTTCCGCTTTGTCCAGTCTTCCTCTCCTGCGCGGGAATCTCTTGCTGCAACGCGTCTCCCGCTCGAAGCTGCAATTCAAAAAGAAAACGCTATTTTTATGCCGACTGTTTCTCACTGCGACGCGCTTCCGATTCAACCGCTACGTCTCTACGACGCGACGATCCGCGCGCTACGTTTCACTCGATCTCCAATCTATTCGCCAGTTCTTCTAAGCATGCAACTATAGGCTATCGTCCTTAGATTCGACGGCTACGACGTTCGACAACTTCGCACTGAACGCCCTCGTCGAACGGATCGCGCTATCGAGACACGTTTTGTCACTCGCGACTAAATCGCCGCAATCGCCGTAATATCGTCCCATTCTTCGTTTTCTAATTTTCGTAAAATTCACGGCACATGAGTTTCGACACGCGACGATCTTTCAATGTTCGTAACGTTTGGTTTTCAACGAGCGGCGAAAGTGACGAGTAGAACGGCGGGACCGAGGGACACGTACTCGTTGAGCAGGAAACGAAGGGATTTCGGGATTCGCCGTAACGTCGAACGATACTGCCGAGAAACGAGAGAAAGGTGTTCGTTACCCTTTCGAATCGTTACCGGCGAAGGAAATAAATTGGAAAATAGTATGAAAAACGATTTGTCACTTTAACTGCACTGTCACGAACTGTTATCGGCCTGTTTGTTACGAACGATTCGTCGGAGTAGTTCGACGAGAACACGTGTGCCGAGAGACACGGTGGCGTTTCGCCGTCGCGCGGCGGATTGCAGGCGATCGCTCGTAAAAAGGAAATTCGTTGGTAAAAATCGTTCGATCCTCGATAAAGTAACGCGTTTTGATAAAATAATCGCAGTAGCATCGTCTTGTTTAAAGGAGCTGCCGGTTGCGAGAGGGATGCGTGGGAAGAGAGGATCACCGCGATATTTAATTATGTCATTCTGCGTCGCGTATCCGACCGACACTCGTGTTTTTCACGTGGAAACAACAGCGAAACACCGATCTTTTTCGTGGTTTCAACCATCCATCCATTAGCGAATCAACGAATCCTTTGCACGTTTCACTCGCGTTTACCGAAATTAATTAACTCGATAAAAACAAGTTGCACGCGATTACGGACGCGAGCGACTAAAATTTTCTAGCACGTTTCTCGATCGGCCGCTACGAGCGGTTCCGGTGTTACGAACAAAGACCAGACGGATACTCGTTTCCAACTGGTCGCGACACAACGAGATACTTTTTACATAGGCGGGCGTCTTTTAAACTCGACGACGACTCGAGATCTAAGGAGAGCTGTACGGAGGATGGTAATCCGTCGCGTTCGTCGGAGCACGACGACAGTTGCTCATCACCTTGCAAGCAATCGTCGGCATCGTTCGCGGCATCGACAGGCTCTTTCGTCATCGACACGTTTTCCGACCGCCGGACGATATCGTCGCGTCCCCGCGAACGAATTGGTCGAAAGTTTCAAGACGTTGTTCGGCGAGTATCGGGCCAACACCTCGTCCGAGCAACTCGTCGACGCGGCTGTTTTCCTTCGTTCAGCCGTATCTTAACAAGCCACTCCATCGCATCGCCGGCCTGATACCGGGATTAAGAAATGATCGAGCCGTCCACGAACGCGACGAAACACTGCAGACGACGATGACGTGTACCGGGCATGTCAGGCAAGTGGAATGGAGGGGGTGGATCAGCCAACGGTGGTTGGCCGAAAGAGGGGAAAACTGACTAAAATCACGATGGAAAAAATAAACGATCGGCAGATCTCTCGAGCACGTATTATCATCCGCGTGGGAAGAACGTTGATCACTCTTTTTCCAAGTCCAACTTGCGGGTTCGTGCACTGAGAGTCGAACGGTCGAAGAAGAGGTCACGTAATCGAAGGAAAATCCAAGATTCCTTACGTTCCGTTCGGATCGGATGTGATTTTATCGCGGAGGGAGAAGCGTCGTATCGATGATGGCAGCGGCGATCGAGGAAAAATAAAACGAGGATCGTGTGTAAACGCACTTGGTCCGCTTCTCTCCTCGGAGTTGGAGCGTCGAGAGAGTGTCCGTCAGGCAAGACGATGCGTTGTTCCAGTATCCGGTTGCAGTCACGAAGACGCAGAAACACCACGACGACGTTAACGAGAACGACAGCGACGACCTCGACGACGACGATGACGACGACGATGACGACGACGATGACAACGACGATTCACAACGACGACGACTCAGGACGATGACGACGACGACGACGACGACGACGACGACGACTCAGGACGACGACGACGACGACGACGACGACTCACGACGACGACTCACGAAGACGACGACAACGGCGCGTGTACGATGAAGGAAAAAGCTCTCTCCTCTTCCGCGTTCTCGAGTCCTTGACGGAGGAGGAACCGAAACTGACTCGGGTCTGCGGCTCGCGAGAAACGCTAAGTCCTTCTCCGTCGGGGGCCGGTGGTGGCGCGCTTCTCAGACCGCGTGCGTCTGACTAAAAGCCACCCCCTCGTGCCTTAAAGAACGCGTGTTCGGGTAGGGGCGTTGTCTTAGGTGGTGCGCGGTCGCGAAATTTCTGGCTGCCTCCGATCGCCTTTGCCGGCTCCGTTTTCCGCCTAAGAGACTCGCGAGCCAGGGTCCTTAGGACCTGGGCCCCGGCCCAGGTCACCCTCGACCGACGTTCGACCCTTGACCGGTACTCCCACGACCAAAATCTACCTCCGAGAGGACGAAAAACTGAGCCTGCCCTAGGACAGCAGTTTTCAAGCCACCCCTCTTTTCCTTTGCCCCCACCAAACGGCTTACGACGAGGCGCGCGCTCTGTCTCCCCCTTTTCCTCGACACTCTGTGTTCGGCCACCCCTCGCGCCCTGCTCCTTCTGCACAAGCTCCTCGTCGTGGGTGGGGGACACTCGGCTGCCGACTCCGCCGACGTCTCCTACGGGGGTAGCTTTTCTAAGGGGTGAGAAAGAGAGTGGGGCGAGTGTATCTCTCTTTTTCCCTTTGCCTCTTTTTCACCTTACCTTCCCTCCACCGGATCTATCTATCCTTCCCTTTTTCGCCGCCGTTTCCGTTTCTCCGCCGTGCCTCCTCTATCCTCCCTCTCGAGAAAACGCTGCGGAAACGCAGGATCCAAGAACTCTGATCATCCTCGTCCGTGTACCTGAATCGCCGATGCTGCTCTCCCTCCGTCCCTGACGCGCCCCCTCGCGTTCCTACGGCAACATAAACACGCGCCTACTTTTCTTCCAAAGTTCGTCCAAGATCGCCCTTGAAAGTACCATCCGAAGCTCGTGAGATGCGAGAACTGGAACGCGTACCGCGGTATGTCGCCGTTCTTGCTATTTCTTTCTTTTTTTCTTTTAACTTTCGTATCTCCTTTAACCCTAGATCTATCGTATATAGAACCGTGCGAACGTAACGACACGATGAATTCGACTGACCGAAAAATTCTTGTCGAGGGCTCGTGTAAGGGGGTGTGTAGCTGCAGTCTGAGGTACGCGTAAAAAGAAGGGGACCGTCGTATAAAAATGGCCTCCTCCCTTATGCTTCGTATGGCCACACACGCGTGACTAACCAGAACGAGGGGGAGTGGAACGCGCTTTCTTTTTTATCCTTTCCCGCTGGCTCCTCGCTGGCTAACCCCTCGAATCGGATTTTTCCTCGTCGATCGAAAGTTTTTACGCCACGTGTCTTTCTCGTCGTAACCGCGTAGCGTCGTGTACGGACGTTACGTGGCCGTGGCCGTTAGTGGCGCGCGCGCTGCGTTACGTGCTATAAATTCCGACAATTAGCCGAGAAAGAGGGTGGCTCGTTTCCGTCTCGCGGTGATCTCGATCGAATGATAGATCGTCGACCTCGAGCAGGACGTCGACTTTTCAACAGAGGCGCCGATGTTCGTTTCATAGCCGAGGCTGGTCGATGGTCATCCTACTCGTCTTACGCACCCTCCTCGTCAAATAGACGATCCCTTCCCTTTCTCGTCTAACGTGTCTGCCCCCACCATCGTCCAAGCTCTCCATCCCTTCCTGCCACGGCAACGTCTTTCCCCTCTACTCTCCTTCTTCTCCTCTTTCTAGCTGTCACTTACTCCCGCGCGGAACACCCTCCACCCTTCGAGAGTTCTGTCCTTTCCTCTGCCCGCTTTTCCCTTCCTTCGTTCGGCCGCTTTCACCCCCACCACCGGCCGGCGATCCCCACGCGTCGCATTTTTACGTCGGTCTCGTCCTTTTTTCCACGTGGCGTACACGTGGAAGTGTGAGTCCAGGGGGCGGAGAAGCTCACCCTCGTTTTTTTCCGCTCCAACCCCACGGCCGCGTGCTGCGTCGCCTCGTACACAGCGTCCACCCTATTCCATACCGTTCACCGCCTAGATAGCCGCCAGACGCTTTCCACGCTTCAGGTGGACGAAAGTTGCCGCAAGAAAGTGCCGCCCGTCCGTGGATTCTTCGTTCCCGCTGCCTTCGTCCCCTTTGCTACCCTTGCGCGACACGCACGTGCAAACGCCTAACCGTGCGTGAAGATTCGTGCTCGATGGACCTCGAGCTTTCCTTCTCGCGCGAGTTCAAAGAGTTCGAGAGTGCGATAGATAGATAGATAGATAGATGAGAGAGAGAGAGAGAGAGAGAGAGAGAGAGAGAGAGAGGGAGAGGGACGATGCCGCGGATCACCTGACCTTTTCGTTTCGTCGTCGCCGAGAGTAGAAGATAGAGGAAGGGAGATAGAAGAAGATCGAACCAGTTCTGTTTTGGAGACGTCGACACGTGCCTCTCGATCTATCTGCCGGCGAATCTGACAGATGTCGGTAACCGTACGTACGAGCATTTTTCCATCGGGCATCTGCATAAACACGCAAAACTGCGGCGCGGGGGTGTGTACGAAACGAGGGGGCCCTGTACCACGATCGCGATCGAACTTCCGGTCGCGACAGCCTGTTACCGACGTAGGAATTTCGGCGAGGTTGCGAAAGAGAAAGTACGTACGGTTCCTCCCTTGCGTTTCGCAACGTACGCGATACAACGTTCGATCTACAAATCGTTTCACGTTCCTCGTAAGAGAATCGTTGACGAGTCTGGCGAAACGAACGACCAATAGCGTGAAGCAGACTCTCGGAGGAAGCACCCTATCTACTAATTCCCCGTTTACTAACCGATGAGAGCTATCTACGATCAAATAACCGGGTAGACCGCGGGTTACCCGGCGATATTTTTCAAGTAGCCGGCAAACTTTTACGATGGGAAAAATACGCACGAATTTATGGACTAAGGCGATATGTGTGGACGCTGGGAGGGGGAGACCGGGCATTGGGCAATCGAGGCTCGTTTTAAATTACAAATGAACCGGCGGCAGGGTAAAAACAGGTGAGAGTCGAGGCTCTTTTGCGAAGGGTGGGTGGATCGCGAGCTGCATGCGCACATATGCACCGGATAGCGTTCGCACGGGCCGTTCGAGAGAACGAGCGAGCGAGCGAACGAACGAACGAGCGAACGAACGAACGAACGAACGAACGGGCGAACGAGCGAACGAGCGAACGAACGACCAATTGCACCTACGTACGTGCACACGTTCATGTAACATTTTAGATCCCAATCCCGATCCCGATTCCCCCTGATCCCGATCGGCAGCTGGAACCTCGACGAACCAGCCGACACAGAAGGATACTCGAGTCGGTGCATACGACGTGCACGTGTACTTGCATCTTGGCGGCCAGTTGTGCCGTGCCGTGCCGCGCCGCGCCGCGACTCTCCTTCTCTCTTCCATCCGTCTCGTTTTCATTCGTTCCACCTTTCTTCCCCCTTCTCTCTCACTCTCTCTCTCTCTCTCTCTCTCTCTCTCTCTCTCTCTCTCTCTCTCTCTCTCTCTCTCTCTCTCTCTCTCTCTCTCTCTCTCTCTCTGAGTGTGTGTGTGTGTGCGAATCAACTCGATCGACTACCCTGATAGAACCGACCGGCCTCCGCGTAGGAAGACATTTGTCTTCTGGCCCTGATCTTGCCTTCTTTCTTTCGATTGTCCGCCTTCTCGGCCAAAACGAGACCCTCGACCTGCTCTCCGTTCAACCGCCTCCGATGCCAACCGCGTTTTCTCGATACACTTTGAATATCTTACGCGTACAGACTTGACTTTGTCAGATCGTACCTTTGCTTCCTGCTGAGCGCATAGAATATCGCGGTACGCGTTGGCGTGAGACTTTGTCTCTCCAATCCATTACGGTATTAATACACCGTACCGATAGCACGAAAAGTTACTTTTTACTGTACGCGTGTATTACGTCGTCGCCTCGTGCTTAATGGTCGAACGGAGGATTGAAACGACAGCGAAATTTTGACTGCTGTTCGTGTGAAGTAGCCTCGCCGATTCATCCCCTCGAGAGGAAACTACCCCGTGACGAAGTGACGCCTGGTGGCGGGCCAACGAACCAGGGGCGAACGAATACAGAAAAGGGTGACTCGTTCTCTTAGGTTTCTGTCTGTGCTAACCGTTTGGCGTCGCGCGAGATTATCGATCCGATTGCTTTGCAAGTGCGCGATCCGTGCTCGATCCGTGCAAGCAGAACGAAAATATAATATTTCTCGAAGAAAAAAAGTGACCCGTCTGTCTCAACATTGATAACAGTTGGAACAATTGGTAGGCGAAAAACAGCTTCGACGTAGGACGTGAACCGTGAGATAAACACGATCGAAATCGAAACGACGAAACGACGAAACGACGATTCGCAGGATAAAATTCGTGACGCGGAGTATCGAAACTGGCAATCCGGATTAAGAATTCTAACGGTAGCAGTGCTCGCCAGTAGGATGAAATGAGCGACGCGTCCGGCGCATTACGCAATGAAAGAAACAAATGAAGCTTAATAGAAAAACTGCCCGCGCTAGAAAAACCATTCCATCGTGCGTTTAGTACAGCTGCGGCAGAAAGTGCGCTCGCGCTTCTACACCCTTCATCCGATCATAATGGAGATTTCCTTCGAAGAACTTTCTTTTCTCCGATGTTATCGCTTACTCGTCGAAAAGTAAATCGCAGCTCGATCGGACGAAAAAAAGAGGAGGCACGCAGCAACGACCGTTGTTACGACCGATGTTACGTAATCTCGTCGTCCTACGATCGTTATAGAGGGCGAGGGAAACGTGGCGAATTTGTCCGAGTTGTTTGCACAAGCGACCCGGTATCGACAACGATCGACAAAATCCGCGCGATCTACCGAACATCGATTTGACGAACACCGTTCCGCTCGCACATCTCGACAGAGCTACGAATCTTGTAGAATAAAAACGAAAAAAGACGAAAGAAAAAAGAAAAAGAAGAGAGAAAGAACTGACAGAGGACGCGTATCGGTGTCGACGCGTCGATCGAAGATAAAAGATGTGGTGTGCGCGCGAGATCGATTTTTCGATTCGCGAACGGCAAGGACGCTCGATTTCCTATTAATTCATTCTGACGGAAAATCGCGGGAGTACCGAGGCGCGTGTTCCCGTTCGAGATCAAAGTGTCGAGGAAACTCGGCACGGACACGCGGCAACGAGGCTGTGAAACGCGTCGTTCGCATTTTTCCCGACTGTACACGTACCACCACTGTCGTCGTCTGTGGCTATGTCAATAGGAGCCAATCTAAGTACATATGCACACACAGATGTAATGCAGCGCGCGGCGGTGCACGCTCTGCAGACCGTGATGCAATCGTGCCTCGTGCCTCGTGTCTCGCGCGGTTTCGACATTCTCTTTGCCCCGCGTTATGCACAAAGTGCGGCAACGAGTGCCGTGGCATAAAATTGATGCGATTCGATTCGCAGACAAACATCGCTCCGCTCGATCGTCTCTTCTGCTATCTGGTTTTGCAGCCGGGCCGATCGATTTCGATCGTTGGCGCAGTTCGAGCAGATAGAGCGGAGAAGAGAGAGAGAGAGGAGGAGGAGGAGGAGGAGAAGAGTTGCATTGCGAGGACGGCTGCTGCCATTTTTCGCGACTCGCCGCGAACGAACACGCAGATAAGATAAGAGAACGCGGATCCAGGATCAAGGTGACGAAGATAAGAGCTTGGTCGAAGATCGAACCGTATCACGAGTCGACCGACTTGCGGTTGCCGTTGCGGTTGAAAATGCGAGAAGAAACGGTCGAAGATCGGCCAGCGATGGCATTCTGGCATTCGTCGTCGATGACTGGACAATAGAATGGAATGGAATGGAATGGAATAGAATAGAATGGAATAGAAGAGGAGAGAAGAGAAGAGAAGAGAAGAGAAGAGAGGGAGCAAGTATGGAGATTCTTGCGATTTAAACAGGAGTTGGAATTGCGACTGCCGTTATTTCGCAGAGGGTGGGATAACAGAGGGGGTAGGCCGTTAATCGCGGCGAATGCGAACGGTCTGGACGGAAATAGCCGGGCGGCCGAGCGAACGCCGAAAGTTGGACGGTTTTTTAGGGGGTCGAAACGCAGCTCGACCGATCGGGAAGGGGAATTTTCCGTGGAAATCATCGACGTGTCCCGGGTCATCGACGAGCTCGAACCCGGAACACGAAACAGACACGCGTGCAAACGCATGTGCACGTACTAGCGGGAATAGGAAGGTGGTAGGCCGGTGTCTCGTATATCGGGGTGGTGGTTCCCGCATAGAACGCCGTGCGACGGCCTCCCATTGGCCTCCCATTGGCCGGTCCGGGGGTGGCTCGCTGCAGTCATCGATTCAGGCAGTCATTGGCTGACTCGGCCCCGGCCGCCATTTTGAATGACTCCGGGATCAATACGCGGGGTGTGGAAAAAAAATGCATGCAGGCCCGCCACCCTCTCCCTTCTCTCTTGCTTCTCTCTTGCTTCTCTCTTGCTTCTCTCTTGCTTCTCTCGCCCTTCTCTCTCGCCCTTCTCTCTCGCCCTTCTCACGCTTTCTCGCTCTCTCGTCGGCTCGCTCTCGCTCACGCTCACCCTAGTTCATGCTACCACCGACACCGAGTTGCATCGCCTCCTCTTTCCACCGAGGGGCACCCTAACGCCTTTCCGCTCCTGTCGACCACCCCCTGCTGGTATTCCCGGCGCAACAACAACCACCATCGACGAACCCAGCCAAATGGGATGATAGACCGATGCGCGTTCCTACACGTAAACCCTGTACAGTCCCGCGCGTTCGTTTTCCCGTGTATAGAACGACCAAGTAACAGCAGCAGCAGCACCACCACCACCACCACTACCACCACCATCAGCACCGACCACCCGTTCGCTTGAAAATCATCGAAAAAAAATGCCTGGCGAAAGCGCGCTGCTGCCGATTCACCGCAACGCGTCACCCACTCGCCACCCATCCCCGTCGTCGTCATTTTCGTTGGTTCGTTGGTTCGTTCGCCAAATGAACGTAACGTTCGCGTGTTGCGCGTTGCTACGTTGCATGCAGCGAGCGGCCGGTTTTCAAGCCAGGCCTCCAGTCGCGAAATAGGAAATTTGAAATCGAAGCCCGGCACACACACCGCCTCCTCGTCTTTCGCCTCACCCCATCGATCATCGGGTACGGCTCCCGGGTCTGCCAACGGTGCGTCATCGTCGCACGGAAAATAAAATGATTTCCAACGAGGTCCGCCCGATTCGCAATTTTTCTCGCCACCCTACATCCTCCCCTCGCTCCGCTGATCTTTCCCCGTTGGTCGTTCGCATCGGGTCGCGCATTCTCCGCTATATTTCTTCGACTAGATTCTCTGGCCCGGCGATACTCGCCGATACTACTGCCGTTTCCACGATGCCGATTTTTACCGTCGTCTCTGCCATTCTTTCCATCGGTGATCGACCTTTTCCGACCGATCGCCGATACGAGGGCCGATACCAATTTGTCGGGCCTTTCTAGAGGGCTCGATACACGTGTCGCGGCCAGTAGTTAACAAGTTTTTAGCCCGGAACGGGGCCGGGGTTACCTCGATCGTGTACGATCCCGCGAGATACCAGAAATCGTACGATATCGTTCGATCCTACATCCGAACGATTTTCTGCTCGTCAGCCGGACTTTGTTTACTCGTAGAAAGATTGCAAGATCGTCGCGTGTGCAGCGATTCGACGCGAGACAGCCCAGTCATCGTACCGTTCGTTGCATACTACTTAATAATCTGCGAATTATAATGATAATGCCTGTAATGGCAATACTACGGGGCAACAGTAGTGATTACACCGTAGTTGCTATGATTACGGACGATCTGGCGTTTAACCGATTTACTGTAATAAGTGTTGCAGCCGTGGCAAGCGGTGCTGTACGCACGAAAGTATACAATTACGGAGAGGCAACTTTGTGGCGGTCGTTGCTGGGTGTGCCGTTCCGTAAAGGGCTGTCATTATTGCAAGTGGTAAGACGTTTCGCGAAGAAAGGCCGCGTTCCAGTGATCTATCGGTTGGATCCACGAATTTCGCGATTACGCGACAGCCTATCGGCCGATCGGCGATTAAAACGGACGATGATCGCGTTAGCGGCAAGTTTTCGCCGACACGTCAGACAGATATGGCTTACTCTATCGGCCAGTACCATGCAGCATGCCATGCAAATACGTTTCCGGCAATTTGATTTTCTAGTACTTACGTTTGGAACCGAACTAATTGAAACAAGGACATAAGGCTTCTCTTGGTAGCAACGACTTTTAGATCACATTTTTAGTTATTAAGAATTTTATGGTTTTTTTTCATTTTTCGCTTTTAAAATTTACGTTTAAAATCTAAAGTTTCTCAAAACTTGTTAAAAATATACTTTAGTCATATCTTTACAATTTACTTTGTTAGGCGTCTAAAGTGTTTTTTTGTTATTTTTTTTTTTATTATTCTTTTTCCCCCCTGTGTGTTTCCTCTGTTTCTTGCTTGTTCCTTCGACAGTGTAGGTATACTCTTCTTTCTTAAGGCAATGCTTTGTTTTTGTTTAATTTCGTTTCTTCTCTTTTTTTGTGCTTTTTTGATATTTTTTTTTCTTCGTTATCCCTTTTCCTCTTCTCCTTTTTCTTCCGCTACTTCTTTCTCTTATTCTTTTTCTCCTTCTTCTTCTGCTTCTTCTTCTTCCGTTTCTTCGTCGTCTTCTTCTTACTTGTTGTAATTTCGAAATGAGGAACGTTCGAACGAAAGCTTTGTCTAAATAATCAAGTCCGGTTTCGGCAGAAACTTAAGAGGAGTTGTTCAGACTTTGTGTTTCACAGACAGAAATCGGTGCGTGTTTCGAAAACGGTGAAATTAATTTTTCAATGAAATAACTATGACAACACATAACAACACAGTGCGACGCGTCTGAAACAGAAAATATACGCGGGGGGGGGGGATCGTTTAGAATCTGAGTCGCCCTCTTTTTTCGTTTTTCAAGTCGATCTACTTGCGCGATTTACGATCGGGTTTCGCGCGTTTCGACGCGGTTCGCGGTAGTACGACCCTTAAGGACCGAGAATCGCGACGAGCAAATCCGATAAATCGACGACCGAAGAAATCGATGACCGAAGAAATCGACGACCGAAGAAATCGACGACGTTTGACTCGAACGAACGAACGGTCGGAGAAGGAAGGACGATGGACGGGTTTCGAACTTGGGAAACGAACGGGGGAAACTCGAGACCGGCGTTGCACGCTATAAGACGGATAATGCCCGAAAGCTGAAAAATGCAAGACAAGAGAAAGAGAAACGACGAGAGATAAAAGATCCTGCTGGGTTCTGCGATCATCGATACATCGTAGGAAGATCGTGAGGTCCGGTATCGACGTAGGCCGCATCCCCTTGCAAGGGTTTAAGTTAGTTGATCTGGTCGGCGTAAGAGGTTCGAATTTCCCGCGGGACGAAAGGAAAAACCTTGATCGTAAGAAGAGGCCCACGTGACCCGAGGAACGAATGAGCGTCTTTGCTACCCCCGCCTCGGCCACCCCCTTTCCACCCCCTCCAGCTGGTGGTTCCCCTTCTAGGGAGGCGCGCGGCGTCGCTCCTTGCGCGTCGTAGTAAGACGCGTCGGGAGGCTGGTTCTGTCTTTCTCTCTCTCCCGTCGGCTCTCGTTGCCAGCCTCTTTCTCTTCCTCGCTCCTCATGCTTTCCCGGACTTTTCTCCCCCACGTGCTTCTCGCGACTCGCCAGTGTCTGCTGGTACGTCGCGGGATGGTGATCTTGGTAGAAAGCAGTCTCCTTCTTTCTCCTTCCTCCTTCCTCCTTCCTCCTTTCTCCTTTCTCTTTCCCCATTGCACGTCCTCTCCTTTCCCTCTCCTTCTATCTCAAACCCTTCTTTCTCCTTCTCATCCTCCTTCTCATTCTCCTTCTCATTCTCCTTCTCATTCTCCTTCTCTCTCTCTCTCTCTCTCTCTCTCTGTCTCTCGCTGTCTCTCTCCGTCTCTCTCGGGTGTTTCACCTCGTCCCGCGCCCTCGTTTCCGACGCAAAGTCGCCTTCGCGAACACGCTCTGATCTCTCACCACCGGACGTCCCACGATCAACCGGCCCGCTCTTCTCGGTCCTTCTTTCGCCTCGAACGTTACGATGATAACGCGACGCGCCCCCGCGATTCTCCCAAGAGTTGCGGCGACTCAGCTCCGACTCGAACTCCTCTCCCCATGATCAAGGAACACCTCGCGCGCACCGAACACGATTTCTTCGACGATCGCGCAACGAAACGCCGATATTTTAGGAAAATTTCGGTAACCTTTGATAGAGGCATTGCGAGCATCCCCGTGTCTGAGTAGCAACTGCGCCGTGGCCCCGTGCCGGGCACCCCCACCTCACCTCCTCGCCGCCTCTATCACACCACCGAGCCACCAACCCTCTCTCGGACGCGCACCCCTCGATCTCCCCAACAGCCCCGCGGCCCTCCTAGCCTCTCTCTCGCCCCATCGCAGCCCTCTCTGCCGGACCTTGTCCCGTTCTCGACCATCCACCACCCCCTTGCCCACCCTCGCGACCAGCGCTACTGCCCCATGCGCTGAAGCGCCTCTCTCTGCGCTCTCCTGCGTTTGCGTTTTGCGCTGCGCAAACCCCGCCAGGTGGATAACGACGTGCTCGGCGCCTACGCCGATCATCTCGTCCTCTGCTCTCCCTCTCCTCTTCCTTCTCTGCTCGCCTCTCTTTTCCTCTCGGTCTGCCTCTTGCATCGTTTCTCTGTGTGCGCCGTCTTTGGGGACGATCGGCGCGTTAGGGTTACATCCGATTTTCCTCGATGAATCACTTTTCAGGCGTGTCTCGTGTCGATACAGCAGCACGAACGACGACCCGCCACGGCCTTGCCGTCACTTTGCTCGCGCGAAAGAACAGCAATATCTACGGCAACGTTTGCTCTTTCGAACGTCGCCCGCGTACCTACCACCGGCTGCGTTCGTTTTATCGATTATTTCGATTGCTACGCCGGTGATTCGGCTGCACCGGCATTCATGACTCCGAAATTCCTCCCCCGAATTTCATTTCCCAATGCACCGTTCGCTATTTCACCGGAGGTATTTCCGCTGCTTTTCCATTCGATGGGAATTTTTCTTGCGGAACGACCGGCTATTTCGGCCGAACGATACGTTGTACGCGTGTATATACGTATATAGACGAAAGAAAAGAAAAAAGAAAAACGCTTGTAGGAAACGAATGATAATAAATTTGCACGTACACTGGCGATGGATACGTGTTATTATGGTATAAGTAGCGATAGCGATTTCTATCGCGATCGCTAAATATATTTATTCTCGATTCGCGAACGTTTCGGACAGCGGAAAGCAGAAAGCAGAAAGCAGCGACGGAGTCACGTTAGTCGAGTTAGGAAAAACGCGTTTTCGTTCGCGTTGCAATTAATCTCGCAACGGTTTTCCAGACGTCGGCTTTCCAGCTGTTTGCGATGCTTCGTTTCCACGATAGAGTGGTTTGTAAACGACGAGGGGTGGCTTCTCTATCACACCCAATAACGATTCGGAGGCGTTATCGCGGCTTTACATCCCTTTGGCCCCAGCGTGACAGTAAGGTTAGCACGTCGTTGTTGCGTACACGCCAGAATGGACTTGGCGTTCGCCGTGTATTTCGAATACCGTCGTCGACCGCAACTCGTCTCGTCCTTGCTTTACGAGACAGCGATCGTCGTTGCGGCGAAAAAAAAAGACGAGGATATCGATCGTGATAGGCAAAATTACCGTATCCATTTGACCGATAAAAGACGACGATCGAAGACAGCTAGGTGCGCGCGCGCGCGCGTTGCTGCCTCGATCGAGTCTGTCGATCGTTGCGGAATGGTTCGGTGAAAACGACGTTCGGACGATCGTCGTTGAAATTTCGATAAACGATGCGATTCGTGAGATAAGCCTGGCTGGCGCGATCGAACTCGTTCGTTGCGGAGTTTCGAAGCAAGTTTTACCGAGAATTCCTACCCCACTCGCGGTCTGGAAGATTTCGCCTTGCCGTCGTGGCAAATAGCAATTGGTGGGTGTTAGCGTGACACTACGTGCCAACCCACCATCCCAACGATAAGGTTAACATAACATCGTTGCGTACGCGACGTAACAGAGTACGTACACCGTCGTATTTCGAATCCTAGCGCTGACCGCAACTCGCTCCATCGCGTTTCCACGGGGGTTGATCGACCACCCCCAGAACGGCGTGCCTCGCCTCTGGAAATTCTCCAGCTGCATTCCCTAGCGCGAGCCTTTCGTCGATAGACCAGATCTTATTACGATCGCTAGACTACGATGGACGAAATACAGTCCGAATAACGCGCGGCTGGAAACTTTTCTGTGCCTCGCATCTTTTTATCCTTTTATCGCGCGTGTCCCTTATTTTCAACGAACTTTTCGACGATCTTTAGAATCGAACGATCGATACCGCTTATTTCCACGATTTCATCGGTTTCTGCCGTACGTTCCGCCGATCCGAACGTTCCGTTTCGTCCGATCCGAATGTTCTAACGCGATACGTGTACGATCCGTATCGTCGAATCGTCGACGAAATCTGTTTCTCCCGTTCGACAGAAATCGGCACCGATCTCGCTTTCATCTACGAACGTGTTCGCACCCCTTCTTCTTTCCCTTTCTTTCCTCCTTTCGTTTCTGTTTTTGCGCATCGAGCGCACAAGCGAGGAAGAGGAGCGCTCGAAGGGACGGCTACCGGGAGAAAAGAGGGATTCCTCCCCTGGCTTCTTCGTCTTCCCGTCGTCGACGGTGGTTCCCCGTAATTGTATCGATTGTCTTAGAACGACACTGTCCCGACCGTTGAACGTCCCGAAAGGTGAATGCCGCTACCCTCCCCTCCCAGTCCCTGCCGGTATTTTGCTTTGGGCCGACGTCAGGGTTGACCCCTTTTGTTGTTTCGTACGTGGAAAAATAAAAATTCCTAACCGGATGAAAGTTTGACCTGAATCTTTTTGTCGATCACGAGGGACGCAGGGGGAAACAATGGCCCTGCTTGATTTGCATATACGGACAGGCGGCACCATCGTGACACGTGGTACATCCCAAAGACCGCGTTCCTTTCACCGAACGACCGTGTCTCTCGAACATCGTGAACCGCGAGAAACGCGCTCGCAGGAAACACAATAAAAAAAAATCTGCTCTAGCTACTCGAGGAGCGGAGCGGAGCGAGGTCGGTCTCTCGTTTCATCTTTTCTACCGGCCGTATTTCGGCCACTGGCGATCTCGTCGAGGAACGAAGAGAGCCAACCACGTCGAGCCTTCCGAATCGAATCGCGTTAAAGGTGCGACGAGAGCTCTCTCTCTCTGCAGCTCTCTCCCCCTTCGACGACCCTTCGCTATACAGGATAATCATAATAAGGAGAGGAGGACCGGTTGACCAACGGATAGAACCGCTGGGGACGATAAAACAATCGAGGCTGATTTTTTGCCGGGCCAGCTGCAGCGGACCGCTGTCGGATCGACGAATTCGACCCCGCTGGACGGGCCAGCCGAATTCATTTCGCGCACCTTCCCTTCCACGCGGTCCGGCCGATTGTTGTATGTTGCCGTTTTGCCGGGCAGGATCAACGCGCGACGATCATCGTTCGGTACGTTGGTCGGCGGCCATCGTGGGGCAAGAGCGCGGACGTGAAAATATGGAGGATTTCACGGGTTTCGAGAACGCCGTTCGTCGAACAATGCTTGGGACAATAGTTTCGTGGCGTTATTTAAAACAAGGGAAAAGGAGGAAGTCGGAGAGGACACCATTCTTGGCCGGCCGCCTAATGATCGGCGGACAAGACGGCTGGAAAGACGAGGGAGGAAGAGCTGGATGGCTCGCTTGTCCCGGGTAATTAGTAAAAACAATGGAGAAGCCTGGCCGCGAGAAAGAGCCGCGGGAAATGGCCGTCTGAGAGGACGGCAGGAAGAAGAGACGGCGCGCGAGCATCGGATAAAATCTAAATGAGAAAGTAATCCCTCGAAGAGTCGAGGCTGGAAAGTTACGACCGCGACGGAGAACCGGCGAGAACGATGGCGGAGGAAGGTCAGTAGGGAGGAAGATTTTGGCCACGCGACTCCTTTTTCGCGGTAGGTCATGGCACCTGAATTCTCGCGTGGTCTCTTCCCCGTTGTAAACACCTAGCGTGCGATGTGACCTAGCTGCGCTATCGGGCTAAGCGCGTGCTTAACCTAACCCAACCTAACGCGTCGACACACGTTCGCACACACGCAGCCACGCCACCAACCAGCTACGTGTATGGGTAGCCCCTATCGATTCCAGTCCGTGAAAATAACGGAATCTCGTGGCGCGCTTTCGCCAACTTCCACGCACCCTCCACGTTGCTAACCAGCCGTTTTTCACCCCCTCGAGTAGAACGTTGCTGCCGCGCCGTACCGCGCCGCGCCGCTCCGCGCCGCCAGCCCCGCCAGGCTGAACGAAGGTAATCAAATGAAAACAAAAATCACAGGCCAGCCTCAACCTCCGCTCGGAAGAAAGTTAAGCGGGCAACTTTTACCTTTTTCGCCGCAATTTGCGGCCGATTCAACCGTGAGCCACCCTCTCGAGCTACCCTTCGGTCGCTAGCTATTCTTCGAGTACTTGCTTCCTACCCAACCTCCGACGTTGGACACTTTGCCTGAAGATGTCGAGACGAAGATAGCGCCTAATGGTCTTCTTTCGTCTCTCTCTCTCTCTCTCTCTCTCTCTCTCTCTCTCTCTCTGTTTATTTCGTCTTTTTATTTCGTTCGTTTCGAAAGAAGCTCTATACTACCATCGAAGAAATTTGCTTCGCTGACAAATTGGGCAAAAATTATCCTCTATCCTGCCCTTTGTTATTCGTCGCCTTTTCTTTTCGTTCGTGCAAGTAACTGACCATCTTGGCGTGCTTTTCGTACGATTCTATGACGACGTTATGTCTTATCATCTCGTTCGTCTCGGGGAATAATTTCCCAAAAAGTAGCAAGCTATTTCTCCACCTTTTATTGTCAGTCTGTGCCCGCGTATGGACGAGGAAACACGCGGACATTGCCGATAAATACCGTGTTCATTATCCCCGAAATATGTCGGTTATTAGGTAGAGAAGTAGAAACGCGAGAAAATTGGAGGCAGCCAGAGTTAACTGGCGGCGAAACCTTTTCGTGTATGCAGTTTCCTGCGCCCGAGTTAACTCGGTCGATTATGGCAACGGGTTAAATGGAACCGAATCGTCGTTGGCCAAGAGCGAATGAGATCAAGAGTTGCCAATGTTTCGAGTCTGCGACGCAAATTCTTTTCGCGGAAAGAAGCCCGTCGTGGATTGATTTTCGGTTCCTGATTTACTACCGTTCCATCAAACGACCGGTCGCCGTATATACGCCGGCGTCTTTTCGGATAAACAAATCTCGATTGGTTGGACGCTGACGCTCGAATGCAGTTCGATTAAACGTTCGTCTCCGCGGCGGAATTTCGCCAGGTTCTTGTAAGTGGCGTATCGGGCGTCTATCGGGTACACGGCTAAGGAACAAACGAGCAAATAATCCGCCAAGCACCGCGGGCAGGCCAGATGTCCATTCTCCAAAGGTATACGCGTAGCATGTGGATAATCGGAAGAGCACTGCCGACCACGCAGCATATGCCGCTACCTCCGTTAGCAGCAGCTGCACTCTTCGCCATCGAAGAATCGCGATTACACTGTAATCTCGCTAAACCGAGCCCGGAAGAGGATGAGGCGCATTATCTTCGGCAAAGGGTTCGGCTGGGATTTTACGAATCTCGCGACAGCTCGTGATTTTTCAGCTTCTCGCGGTAAAGTCGTGGTAAAATCGTGGTAAAATCGTGGTGAAACCGTGGTTAACTGGTTGGCCTGTGTGTGGCTGGCCTCGTTTCATCTCGAGGTCACGCCGCGTCGCCCAAACCTTCATTGTTCCGCTCTCTTCCCTTTATATTCGCGTGTCTGGTCTGTCTTCGGCGGCGAACAAAGCAGGCAGAAGGTCGTGAAAAAAAATGGGGGGGGGGAACCGGAGGACCCAACGGCGCTATTGTCCCCGAACGAATTTGCGAAAAGCGCACGTTGACTAATTCCGAAGCGCTCGAACTCTCATCTTTTTCGCCTCCGATCCTCGACGCAACGCCTTCGACTCGACTACGAGCTATCGAACGTTTTACTGGACGGGAGATGACCGTGCGATAACTCTGTCTTTCCGCGGCTTCACTCGGCGGCTAAGAAGAAGTATCTCGATACGAAGTTGTCGAACAAGGGAACAACCTGATGGAGCGTTTAGAAAATCGACGACCGATCGACCGACAGTTCTCTACCGTGCGAATAACGTCGGTCCGACTTAATCGATACGTCGGAAGGGGCGTTGAAATCGACGAGGGAAATGCGACGGGAATTTCGTTTGCACGAATTGGCGAGCGATACGTCGAATTTGGAAAGTTTAGTCGTTTGATTTCTTTCGGTTTCCGTGGAAGCTGGGGAGAATCGCGCCGCTGATTACACCCATAGACTTTCGCGAGTTGTCGAGTTTTTCCCGTGGAAGCGCGGCTGGCAATTCAGCGGCAATATTTCGGTGGCGAGTTCGCAACATGTTAACTTTGTTTATCTATAAAGTGGCGCGCCGGAGCTGATTAAGTCGTGGAAAAGTCCGCGGGACCGAAACAGAAGGAAAGGACGAGGCGGTGAAATCCACGGCGATATTTCAAAAGGCCGCGATGTAAAGCGGCAAGCGCGCCTTGGCCGCGCAAGTTGGCGTCGCCTTATCGCCGCGACGAGAGCCACGACACTTATAATGAAATTTCCGCGGCGAAGTAAGTTTTAAAAGTGCAAAAGTGTCCAGGGACAAAGGAGCCTGGCCGAGGGGAGGACGGTCGAGATTTAGGAGGATCATAAATCGAGGCAATGTCTTCGTGCCGCGAGAATCTCGCGAAGATTAGAGGAGCCACTCTCGCTCTTTCTCCCTTTCGCCCTTACACCCTTTCACCCTTTTCGCGTTTTCTCTCTCGAATCGACTCGACGAATCTTCACCCTTTCCCGAGAAAAATCTTAAACTCGTAGTAATACTCGGCCAACCGTTTCTCTCTCTTTATATTCCCGTTCGAATATCGCTTGAAACGTTTGTAAAAATGCCATGGGATCGAACCGATCTCGCGGAATGGAAGAAGATTGCGTTACGCGTGATCCGAAGACGAAATAGACGAAGAAAATTTTGCTTAAATCAGACCGATTGACGGTGTTTTAAAGTTTAAGATCGCATTGCCACGAAAGGCGGAAAATATGAGTCGCGTCGCGTCGTCTTCGCTCGAGTTTGTTGTTCTATCAACGGATTCGATCAGCGAGACGCTATTTCGTGGCCCCTCGGAGGAACTGGAAAACCGGTAACGAGCGAGCCCGTGGCATTTCGGTTTTTAATTGAAAGCAAAGTCTGTAGATTTTTAATTAAGAAAATTCAAGATCGACCTGTACCAGTCCATCCATCCGTTCGTCCGTCCGTTCGTCCGTTCGTCCGTCCGTCTATCCGTCCATCGGTTACTGCCTGCTCCTCGGAGTCTCCTCAAACAGTTTTATAATTGATTTCATTTTCATTTATTTTCGCGCGAACCTCCACCCTGTCTTTTCCTCCACTTCTCCCACCTCCGTTGCCTCCTCTCTTTTTCTTCGACCCTGCCTCTCGTTGCTTCGTCCCGCCTCGAGAAGACGGTACCCCCCCTCGTCACCTCAACCTTACGCCGCAATCAATTTAATGTTTTAATTAAGAGAGTATCCGTGAAAAATTAGATTTTAATCGGATCGCGCCTCTCCATCGCCTCTCTTTGCCCTCTCTCTCCCCCTCTCTCCCCTCTCGCTTTCTTTACTTTCGACCGGTGTCTTTTAATAAATAATTTTAATTGCCTTAGACACCTCGAAAGGATTCGACGGATCGGGAGGGACCACCTCCTCCTCCCTGTGGACGTTGAACCCAGGAAATCGAGTTTCTTCGAGACTCTCGACGACAGACTACGTTTTGCAACGTAAGAGACATCGTTTTTAGACATCGGCGTTTGGCTAAAGATTCGCTTCTGATACGCCTCGCTCTCTCTCTCTCCCCCGAGCCCTCCAAAAAATAACCGTCATTTCGCGTGCTATTTTCGATCGGTTTTGAGCGGCTCTCGGTTGCGTAACAGGCGATCGCGGATCGAGATCGAGACACGCGGTACTCGAGCAAAATCAATCGTGTTTCTCTTTCTCTTGAACACGCAGCGTGTTCGTCTTGGCCAAAACGTAGTACGGATGGCTGAGACTCGAAAAGTTATTAGTTATCGCTTAGTCGCTTCTGTCATTTTTCGCGCCAGACAAATAGATTTGTTTTGTACGACGCGAGGCTCGTTTAAGGTCGAAAATAGCGTGCACCGTGTCGTGTACAGATTGCATTCTAAAGATTGTTGTGGTGTAGGCGCGTGTTCGGAGAAAAGAAAACCGTTCGATTCATCGTATACGAGGAATTTATATTTTCTGCCGGAACTGAAATATTTTTGGCACCGGTTCCATCGTGCCTTTCGATCCCGGCTAACCTATATACGTCGAAATTTTGTTTGTCCGCCGCTTCGTTCCCTCGATTAAAATCGGCCGTAGTATTATCGTTCTTCGCTTGACGAGCTGTGCCCAATTAGCAGCCATTTCGGAGTGGCAAAGAAGTAGCCAGTCGGTATATTTTCCGTGTTCCAAGATGAACCTCGTCGTGTTCGTCGGGAAGGGAGAGCCGGGCAACCAATTCTCGGTATAGAGACGTCGTAGAACGGCTGATGCAGACCGAAAAAGAAAAAGCCAGCCGCGAGAGAAGGTCCACCATTTTCCGAAGCTATTCTAGAGTGTTATGCAACTGCCGGCCAATGCATTTGGCCGGGCAGAGCTTTATGGCCGAAGCTCGCACGCGCAAAAATGTTTGTTTTAACTCGGTGCTGCTGCCTTCCCCCACACCCGTCTACCTGCTAGCCTCAGTCGCAGCCTTGAATTACTCGGAATGTGCGAATATTTGTAAAATTAGATCTTCCGCTTTTTCGATCCGATACCGGCTCCTCCTGCATTGTCTCTTCGAATCAAATCGCGGAACACGTTTATCAGGAGACGGGAAACGCGTCCATTCGAGGAAAACAGATTATTCTCGCTACTCTCTGCTACGTTTATCCAATTGGTTATCTTTGGATACAGTCGGTCGCGAAAAATTTCGCCACACTATTTACCAATTAGATCTATGCACGTTACATTTCGTATCATTTAGTTCCATTTAGCCACTGCTAATGCGATACTGTGATAAATAATACATCGACGATTACCTGACGAAGGCATCGCGCCACGCGCTCTTCTTCGGAACGTCTGACCGATCTCTGGTATACCGGATTGTCTCGTAGTATAATAGATGACGCGGCGGTGATTTTGGACGCGTCCATACTCGTTCTTTTTCTATTTAGTTTGCTATTCGAACTCCACGAAACTCCGATAGGAACAACTTCCACCGTTCCCAACTCGGAAAAACAAAGATCTGGTATGTTAATTTTTTTACGGGGGCGGGGTGTTGGCGAAACGGTCGAACCGACGAACCTTCGTTCGATGAACGGTCACGAGCCTTTTTAAGGCAATCTCCATTTGTAAATCATGCGACTAAACAATCCCTATCGGACCCTCCGCTAATGGAAGACGTCTTAAAAAGTTGCCACGCGCCTCGGGGATACGAAATTTGGAAATCTTCCCGAGTATTCCCAACGGTACATCCGCAAAGGGGCGTCGAGAGGATGGGAATTCCCGTGACCCCCATCCCACTCGTATTTTTCACCCTCCATTTTTACGCCATCTTTTCCCGTTGTCGATCCACCCTCTCTCCAACGTTCTGTCCCCCTCTGCGACTTTGTCCTTTTCTTTCTCTGTCGCTCCTTCTTGGCCTTCCTCTCGAAAGTCGCATCGCAGAAAGAGGTCTCGTCGATTGTTTTAATCAATAACGCTTCGATGATTCGAACACGGTTTCTTCTTTCCTATTTTTTCTCGCGTGAGATACGTCGCGTCGGTCAGTCTGTCTGTATTTTCTCGAAGAAACGGCTTTGATCGCATCCCGAAATTCGATGCCTCAATATTCGTCGCTCGAGTCCAACAATTTTACTGTTTGCTCTGTTTGAAACAGAGTTTTCGATTTTCGTCGAAGGGTAGCACGAAATTAGCCTCGGTTCGAGCGCGGTGGTAGCTTTCTGACAACGAGCCGGTTAGTCGGAACTTTTACAGGTAATTCGGTGATAAGAAGATGAGAGAGAAATTTTTGTCGCTTAAAAAGGAACGAGGAGATCCAATTTCCGCCTGATGATTGGCCGATTCAATCGGTCGTGACGATAATAGAATTCTTTGGTAACGTTTTTCCGTTCTTTTACGCGAACTTGGAAAGTCATTGTTTTCTTGGATCGATACTTGCGGCTTTTGTTCGACCTCGAGTTAAGACGCGAGAAAATATCGGTGCTACTAAAATACGGTCGTTTCCGTCTCACGGCAACCGTATACATTTTTCGTCGGAGATGTCCTTTAGTTTTCCAATAACGTCTGTTTTAACCTCGCCGCCTGCTGTTTGCCTTTCTAAGCCTTTTTTTGCCGACAACATAGAAAAACTAGCCAAGCAGCTGCGTCTTCTCTAATTATTAACGAGTATCCAACGACCAAGCTTCTAGATAATTCGGGCTACACGTACTAATTCTAACGATTGCGATGAAAAGACTCCTCCCTTTGCTCTTTTCTTTTTCCGATTTTGTTTTCAAGTGTCTGTACGACGAACGAGTCGTCCTTTACAGACAGTTAACGGGAAATTCCAGCTTTTTAATATCTATGAATGTGAAAGGTGGCTACAAAGATTTGACGAAATACTCAAGCTCGAATCAGTATTCGTAATCTTGCTCTTCTTGTTGACCTGCACGATTAAAAGTGGGGTACGTGTTTAAATTCCGTCAAATTACGCTTTTAAATTGTACTTTTGTTTTTTATTTTGCTCCGAGTCTTATATTTTAGAATGCGAAGGAAAGCGATCGCCTCGAGACACGGCAGGCGTCAGTAGCGGCGAAAGCGTCGACCATACGGTACGAAGAAATTTTCAGCAGCGAAGTTTGCGTTCTATTCGTTTAAATAAAGGAATATTTCCAAAATATTTCACCGGAATCCTTCCGCCATTATCTTCGCGATCACAGACAGTCTTTCGTTCGTCGCGTACGAGAAGTAATTATTTTCCCGGTGATTCCTCCTCGCTACTTTCGCCCTCGTTCCCTCGTTCCCCCGTTCCGCAACCCCACGAGATTTTTAACGTTTCGCGAACTCTCCAACGTCTCCTTCGGCCTTCCTTTGTCTCCGTCCTCTGTCCTCTGTCGCGACCGATGTGGAAGGAAAACGTAAGGGCTGCTACCCTCGATTCGTGTTAGAGGGCCGCGCGAACGGCAGAAAAGAAATTAGCGAAATTAAACGAGCCGATATAGCGGCGCGCGTTTTTAGGGGTTGCTCACCCTTTCACAGCTTTCACGGAAAGCGGTATTATTTGCGATTAATTATTTGCACGACGCGAAACGATTGGCACGGCAAACGAGGGTAGAATTGACAGGCCGCGTTTCAAAGAAGCGTTCGAATTTCCTGTCACTGGGTAGCTTTGGAATTTTCACGGGCACAGAGCAACGCAAATTTCACGTGTGTAAAATTGACTTGGCGAATGTAATTTAACGCTAGACGTTTCGAAAACACAGACTCCATTATAACGAACCCGTCGTCTTTTCAAACTCGGGAAAATCGTTTTCGAACGGGGAAACGATCACAATGGTAACCAGAAGAATCGGAGAACACAGGCGGAGAAAACAAGCCTCGGCCGCTTAAGCGAGAAAAGTTACGAACCATGCTCGTATCGCGTCTTTCTATCGCGAGAATGATCGATGTTCGGCAAATATTTGTTCGTGGAATTTCGAGCGACGATAAAACGACAAACGAAAAAAAAAAAGAAAGAAAAAAAGGAGCGAGAGAGAGAGAGAGGGGGGCGGGGAGGAGGGAGAAGGAGAGAGAGAGAGAGAGAGCGCGCTTGCGAGAGAGAAGCAAACAGTTAATATTTCGGATCGTCTGGCTCGCAGCGCGGTCGCGTATTTGTTAAAACCTTGCTCGCGAAAAGCAGCAGGGCCTGTTGGAAATGGAATTAATCTGTCGATGCGTACCGTGCACCCATTTAATATCCATCACGCGTTCATCACTGCAGAAGCAATCCGCCGGTTGTTCTCGCGCCACGCTGTTTTTTCTTCCCTTTCTCTCTCGCGCTCTTCCTTCGGTCGGCGTTCGTTCCTCTCCATCGGGGACTCTCGGGGGTGGTTGTGCGTTGCTGGTTTCCTACCTACATACACGCGAGAACAAGCGAGCGAATTTTCACGCGGTCACGAGACACGATGACACGAGGTCGATGACAAATTTCGTGCGTAGCATCTTAATGCGCCGCGCGCCCGTCGAAAACTGACCCCGCAGCTGGCCGCCTTAAAAAAGGGGGGTGGAACAGGGCCCGGAAGGGAAGGGCGAGACCATCGTTGATGCCTCGTGTCCAGAGGTGGGGGGTAGCAAAGGGGAGAGAGACGCATCAACCTATCTGGAATTATTTCTCATTCCTCTTCTCTTCCTCGGCTTTTTCATTTTCTTTTCTCCTTCGTGATATTTCCTACCCCTCGAGACCGTTCGCTCGCCGCTCTTCCTCCTTTCCTTCGTGTACCCTTTGCTCCAGTATTATCTCGTCTCCTGTTAGCAGACACAAGGTTTCAAGGTGCCACCAGGTCGGACCTGTTTAAGGGTTTAAATTAAGGGTGGCGAGAGGGCAGGAGAGGTGGATACGATAGGGGCGAGCCGAGTACGCGTTGCGTGAATTGCAACATTGCCGGCTCTCCAACCAGCTAAATTTACTCGTAACGTTATAGGGAACGCGCTTGCCACTTTGTCTCCATTTTTTTCATCTTTTTCATTTTTCTTTTTTCTTTTCTTTTCCTTTTTTTTCTTTTCTTTTCTTTTCCGGTGTCGTATATGTACGTGTTGGAGGACAGGGCAAAGGTACGCGGTACGGGGCAATAGACTCTCGTCGAGGTTGCGGATCTTTCCACCGTTTTGTCGTTCTATCGTTCCATCGTTCCATCGTACCGTCGACTGTCCGGGAAAGATAACAGGCTGAAGGGACAATGAATGTTTCAAGTTTCCAAACGACAATCTCTGCTCGTGTTTTATTTAATTTTTATTCGTTAATGGACAATACATATGCCCCGGGTTGTTTATTCATACGCACGACCTGCACGCCACTTCACTCTTGCCCGACGTTACACTTTACTCGCTCTTTTATTATTTATCACCGGCGAAATTTTGCGCATTGTTTTCCAAAACACTGCAACTAATCATCACTCTGCTCCCTCCCTCTCTCTCTCTCTCTCTCTCTCTCTCTCTCTCTATTTTCCGTACACCACCCACTCTCCTTCCGGCACCTATTCGATCGATCGTTCCACAAAAGCCTGGCATGACTCGCTTACGGTCGATCCTCGAGAGTTTCGTCGCGTTTCGAACGAATATCCACGATCTCTTTGCAAACTTTTGCTCGTAAATCGTATATACGTATTTTTATAACCCGTGGAAAATTCTGTCACGGAGCCTAGCGAGAAGAACGAAGCGTGCTTTTCGCGAGATCAGCGAAGCAACGAAGAAAGCTGGAAAACGAGACGCGATGATTGGAAGGTAGAGAAAGAACGGACAGAAGGGAGAGTAGCGTGAGTCTAGTCCGGATCAGCCATTTTCCTCCAATCCGCGTGCTTTCGGTTTGTTAGTTTGCGGCATAAAGCGTGTACCGGTCAGAGTTCTGCAAGCAAGGAATATTAATAGTTGTTAGTGTCGAGCGCGGAAGACGATCGTCGAAGAGACCCGTTGCAACGTTCGATCAATACGATATATATAATATACACAAGTAGAGAAAAGGAAAAGGATCGATCTACGTTGTATGTTGGATTTTTCTTTTGATCATCGATCGTTGCCAGGTACCTCCGAACGAATCGATAACGAACGAAGCACGAAGCTCGATATTAGTAAAATCTTGTCGCATTGACGAAACTTTACCTGAACCTAAACTCGTGTCTAGTGGATCTTCGATCTACCAGCCTCGCGTCATCGTCGTCCTGATCGTGCTCGTACTCGTACTCGTGACCGTCGTCGTCGTCGTCGTCGTCCTCGCCGTCTTCGTCTTCGTCGTCGTCGTCGTCGTTGTCGCCGTCGTCGTCTCCGCCGCCGTTTTCGCAGCCGCCTTTGTCGTCGTCGTCGTCGTCGTCGTCCTCGTCACCATCCTCTTTCACTTCGTACGAACGATGTTTCCGGTTCATCCGACACTAATTCGCGAGACCGGTCAGTTTTTCTCGTTTCACTCACTCGCGCACCTATCACCCCGACGAAACTGCCGCCTCGTAGAGAGGCGGTGGATAAAAGAGATCGAAAGAAACACCACCGCGAAATGATGGAAAGAATTGTTCGCCCGGTGGTTCACACAGCGCGTCGATTATTCCCACTTTCTGACGTTTTCTTTCAAAGATCTCTCGGCTGACGAGCACTGATCTCCGCGTGCATCGTTCCGACCACACACTCGTTCGCGGTTCCACACGACGACGCTAACGCCGAGGACGAGACACTGTGGTCGCCAGTCGCTAGTCGCTAGTCGAATCTCGTGTGCTCCGCGCGTGTCGTGGAAAAACGTGTGTGCTTCCTGATTAACTCGGCTGCACGGCAGAGCTGAATTTTTCGCAAGTGCCGTGCCGGCGAAAACGTGCACCAGGGCCGTACGCGGCTCGTCACCGCACAGGGCGCTCGATCGACACGCGCGTCTATGGTTTTCCGAGGCGGCACCGTACGTTGCTCGCCGATTTTCCCGATTTTCCCGATCTGCCCGATCTGCCCGATCTTCCCGATCTTCGTTTCACTCGCGATCCCCCGCGTCCATAGGCATTCACCGTGATGCAATTGGTCTGCGTTCGCATGAAATCCTGCTGCGGGATAACCTGCGCGGTTATATCTTGGATCTGGATCTCGATGCCGATCTCCTCTCGACGATACCCGGCGATGTTCGATTATCAACGACGAAGAAAGGACGAGGCGTTTGAGGAAGCGGAGCTGCCAGAGGTTGGCGATGTTACGATTTTCAGTGCACTGAAATCCGCGGCACCGCGTCCGCAAGTGGGAGGGACTGGTTCGCACGTGACTCAGTGTGTCGTATTCTTTTCTTGCTCCTTGGAATATGCTGCCGCATCCGTGGCGGCCCTTTTCCGTGAAAATCGCGCGCGTTCACGAGTCGTCACGCACGCGGCCGGGTCGCTGAACGTAATCTTTATCACTTCCTGCCCGGCCAACGACAACCGTCCGTCATTATTCTAATTCGACGTGAACGACGAGAGCGCGTTATCGCGGGCCTCGATCACTGGCGACGCCTGCGATTTTTCAGCCGGTTCCGGATGAAAAAAGAAAAGCTTTCTCCGAGCAGCCGTGCGGCCCTCTATCCCCCTCCCCCTCCCCCCTCCCCCACCACAGCTCCCTGAGGCTCTGAGAGAGGGATTTATGGGATACGCGTTGAGAAAGACGTCACCAGTTTCGCACGTGCGTGTGCACGTACGTAAACGCGCGTTGCCACGAAAACCTGATCTCCAAAACGGCGAGAGAGCGTTGCGCGTTGTGTTCCTCCCTGGGGATTTCCTCGTCGAGAGAAGAGCAGAGAAGAGAAGTGGCGGGAAGAAGAGCTGCGGCCAACTACGCCTCGCACACCGGGGTTATCGGATTCTATGAAAATCGAGCTCGGCGGTCTGAGAGAGTAGTAGTAGTAGTAGTAGTCCAGTGTATCGCGTCTCTCACGGTGTTTCTCAGCCGGCGGCCTCCTTCTTTTACCGTCCGTTCGTCGGATCGGTTCGCGTCTCGGTCCCCGCTGGATGATCGTCGCGTTGTCTGGATCGTCGAGTTGGACGCGTGTCACGCGGGCGGCCACGGTTTCTCTCGTTCGAGGCTCTTGGGGCCAGCGCGGCAGACTTCTCCACTTCGATATTTCTGCGATTTATTGCGGCGCGACTTAGAAATGCATCTAATGCGGTGCACGCCGCATAGAATGCATGCATGCACCTTGGCGGCGGGGAGGGCGAGCCACGGAGAGCCGAGAAGTCGGGCCGAGGCGAGTCGAGTCGCGGCGCGCAACGCGTTTGCGCATGCGCCCCCGATCACACCGTGTGTACTCTACTCGCGCGCGGCTAGGCGAGCGCGAGCTCTAGCGAATATGAGCGAGCGGATCGGGCCGACGCGCCGCCACCGCCGCCACCGCCGCCGCCACCGCCATCGCCACCGCCGCCGCCACCGCCACCGCCGCCGTTGCCGTTGCCGTCGCGGTGTATCTTCGCTACGTCATTCATTGGCGTGGAGAGTGAAAATCAGAGCTCGATGCGGCAACAGCCTCCTCTGCAACTGTACCAGGAACGGTAAACGATCGGCACGCCGCGCGGTAAAGTCTCGCCTTTGCTTTCCCCGTCTTTGTTTACGAGTCGAGCCGAGGAATTTTCGAAACTAACCGCTGCACCATCTACGGTCGCCGAGTTGTCAAGAGAATTGCCGCCTTCCGAGGGATCGTCGATCGCGCGATAGATTATTCGAAGAGCGATCGATCGAACTTTGGAACGCGAATGCGAGCGGAAACAACGGAATTGCGAAGGAAGCGCGCACGGCCGCGCACCGTGACGCGAGGAGTCGCGGGAAAATCCCGCCCTCGATACGATGGTATCCTTATCGGAATATCCTGCCGCCGGAAGGCATCCTCGAGCTTGAAATTCGACCGGCGGAAAGTCTCGCGGACAGAGGTTGGGGTTGATTCGGTGCGGACCGGGGACGATTGGTCGGCGGTGGCATACGTTGGAACGACCACTGTCTCCCTGTGCCCGGTAATTCCTAATACGGAATCGACCGACGCTATCGACAAAAGCTGTGAAATATCTTTGCTCGGCCTGTGCGAGAACTTCCTGCCTGGACGCGAGTTACCGGCGGTAAATCGTCGCGGTGCGCCGCGCCGCGCCGCGCGCTCTCGGCACACACGCGCGAGCGTTGCACGACGATGCATCGAGCGCGCGCGGCACACTTGGCGCGCGCGTGCATGTGTCTGAGTACGTTCCGCCGTATCCACGTCGAACCGCGTGGCCTATCCTAGAGCTTTGGCGGATGGCGACGCGAAGAGAGGGCTGCTCTCCCCGTCGTTTCCTTCTCGTTCCACGCCGTTCTTCCCGCGCGCCGGTTTCCCCCTTTCGGCTTTCCTTTCTCCTCGCCCCTCCGTTCGTTCGTTCTGTTGCTCGCCGCGAGCCGAGTGGGAGGCTGAGCCCCCCGCTAGGTACGACACTGCATGATTTTTTGACGACCGATGAAAGTTACACGCGAGATATTCTATTTTAAACTTTCGGCCGACAGCCGCTCCGCGGCCACCTCCACCCCCACCATGCCGACCGAGACTTCCTACATCGCGATAATTCCTGAAAAGGAGGAAGCCATTTTGCGCGGCTCTCCGGCACCTCGCTACGCGAAACAAAGTCGCCGCGTTTCGTCCGTTCGGCCCCCGTCGATTAAATAGAACGTCCACGTCCTTACCATCTTTCCTTCTTTCATTCGAACGCGTCCACGACCTTCGGGGCACGCGGGACAACGCGCGATGGACGACGCAACGTCCGTGTCTCTCGCGTTCGTCGTTGCTCGTTCGTTTACACGGCCCTCTCTGGCTTTCGCGGTTTATTTCAGCCGCGTCGCCGCGTCGGGAGAGACGCTTTTCTGCCGTGCGTTTACCGTCGACGGTGTGCGTCGGACGACAGCAGCTTCCCGTGGACGAGAGCAGCTGTTCACCGTACGCGGAAATCTGTTTCGCGACGCGTGCGTCCGCCTATAGCGCGAACGGGGTGATGCGACGGGAAAAAGGGGAGAAACGAGAAAAAAAAAAAAAAGAGAAAGAAAAATCTCCGGAGTGGAAATGGATTTTGGGGCGGCACGCGCGGGACAGAGACGCTCACAGAGGCGAGCGTGGCCGCACACAGCGACGCGGATAATTCGCCGGCTGGTCCCGCGGTGCCTTTTTCCTTTTTTTTCTCCCCGCCGCCACCCCGACGTCCTCCCAGCCCATTGCCCAGGCCGGCCACCCTGTGTTCGGTTCTCTGGACGTAGCCGGTCTCCGCGCTGCACCGCGCCTGCTCGCCCGCTTTTGTTTTCCTCTATTTTCCGGTTTTTCCGGGCGGGCCGCACGCCGGCCGCTGGTACGCGCCGCGCAACAAGTAGCAGATTATAAAAATCACTCGTCGGCCCGGGGGCGTGACGGGGGAAAAAACGCTTGGGGAAAAAAAAAAGGAAAAAAAAGGGAAAGAAGGACGCGCTCGCGCGGCTTCGTCCACGGAACGGTCACGCGAAAGAGAGAGGGAAGGTGGAGTAGGAGCGACGGAGGGTTAGAGAGAGTTGGAATGGTAGAGGCGCGGGTGAAGCGAGAAAGCGCTCAACGAGAGAGGAAGCGGAGGCGATCGAACGGGCGGGAAGCGTGACAGGGATGGAGCTGGAGAACGAAAAAGAGAGTCGAGCGGCCGCCGAACGGGATGGAGGTAGTATCCAGTGAAAGAGATGTGGGAGGAAGGGAGAAAGAGGGCCGAGGAGAAAGATACGGCGAGGGTGGGAGGGAGAAAGCGGCAAAGGGAGAGAGCTCGCTAGCGAAGAAAGAGAGTGGGAGGAAGAGAGGTTGATGCGGGCGTAGGTACACATTTACCCATACATATGTATGTTTCCTCGTCCCCGACGTCGCCCCCTCGCCGTGCCGCCCTCCGCGCCCTCTCGGTCCCGCCGCCCCGCCGCCCCCTGCGGCCCCCTCGCGCCTCGGAGCATCCCTCTCACTCCGACGCGCGCGGCCCGTGCGTGGCGATTTACATTAAACGCTGGTCCGTTGCCTCCCGTTCCGCAGAGACGCGCGCGAGCGTTGTCGAGGGGCGAGCGAGGCACGCGACAGAGACGGAGAAACGTGGCGGCAAAGGGGAGGGAACAGAGCGGACGGCGGCAGGGAGGAAGAGAGGAGCCCTCTTTCTCTCGTTCTCCGTCTCCCCTCTTTCGCGCGACGTACAGAGGAGAAAATCGTCCGAAAATACGCGGATACGAAACACGGCGAGCCAATGCGCGCGAGGTTCGCGCGACAAAAAAGATTTCCTCGATCCCTGGGTTTCGATCGCGACCCCCCGCTGCACCTCGACGCGTTCGCATTCGGCCAGAATGCACGGTACTCGTGCGTGTACACGTATACTCGACTCCAATTTTCCCGGCTATTTGGGAAATTTCTAGATCACAGCCCGTGCGTTCGCTCGTTACTCGTTCGCGTTTGTTTTATTCGGTATGTCGCGTTTTCTCTCCCCATTTTTCTTTCTTTTTTTTTTTTTTCCATTATTACACGAGCAACGCACGATCTTTTAATGGATGCAATAACGAGGATACGTTGTTAGCCGGTGCGGACTGTCGAGTCTGTAGCTCTATAACGCCAAGTAAATTGGTTTCTATTGGTCTCTAGCATCAAAGAACTTGAGTGCCTTGCTTGCTGCGGACATACGCCGGAGTCAGCTCGCATTGTGTCGAAACAAAAATCAATCTAGTTCTCGCATAAGGAGAAGTATTTTTCTGTTTACTTTTTCTTCTTTCCTTTCTCTTCTTTCTCTTTTCTTGCTTCCGTCCGTACGAAAGAGGTTCGATGACGCGTAACTTCTTCGTTACGTTGCGGAGAGGAAGGGAGGGAGAGAGAGAGAGAGGGAGAGAGAGAGAGCTTTCCAAGTAGTCTTTGTAAGTAATGGAAAATTTTAGGACCTTTCGTTTCATCGTGTTTCGTTCGATCAACCTTGCTTGCGGTTTTCGAATTTCCTCGTCACAATCGTCGCTCGCTTATCCCAACAGGCAGAAGGACTTTGGACGTTTAAAAAGGAAATTAACGTAAAATTGCTATCGATCATTCTTTCTCGTATCTCCCTCGAACTGAAGAAACTCGTTATCGATGGAAACGTATGATTGCAACGAGAACGAAAGTTGTTCGCGTTTGTCGTAAGAATTTTCGGAAGCGATCGAGTCAACGTATTTTTCCCCGCATTGGCGAGCGATCGCGAGCGCGAGTTTTTCGCCCCCTCGATCGTCCGATCTCGAAGCTCGATCGCGAACGAACGAATTTCGCGACATTTATCCACGAGCGGTTTTCGCGCGATTCGTTATTAGCGGCATTGCAATTTCTACGTTGACCCTCGTCCTTTCTGATCTCGAGTCGATCGATTTTCTGCGAGGTCATTGACCCTCCTTTCGCTCCCCTCGCTCGCCACACAGAAGAAGCGAAATGCCCACTTTTGCCGATAGTCATCATCCCGATGGACACTATTCCGCCATATTTATCGACATATTAGGATACGCTAGGACGCGCTAGTGCAAACTATATATTTACTACGAAACGATCAATACTCACAATTCTGATGGGACTCTGCACACATTATCTGTGCAACGCTTCGCCTCGTTGTGTGCAGCGCGCGCGTTATTTACACAATGCGTAAAATAAATTTTCCGTCCCGCTACTACTCCCTGCCCCTTTCAAATATATCGAATTGAATATTTTCGATGACTGCCGGCGCGCTCTTCGCCCCTCCCTGTGCCTTTCGTTTATGGAATTCTGCATCCTCGATCGTCGCCGAAAAACGACGCGAACGATGGAGACCGGTGAGAAGCGCGGCAAAGAGAGAGAGAGAGAGAGGGGGGGGGGAGCGAAAGAGAACGAATCCGCCTGTTTTTATCCTGAAAACCAGTACAATGTAAGCAGATTTTAACTTTTGGCAAGGCTCGAGCGGAAAGATTTCGAGGCGACCCTCGTCAGAGTTAGAGTGCATCCGAACGACCGTCAAAAATTGCAATTCGCTTGGCTTTTTGGCAGTGGCGATTTCGCTCAATATTTTTCGTGGTCATGCATAAGAATAAATTCGCACGCGGCATGCGTTGGTTCGCGATCGCGTCTCCCGAACGTGGTTGCCAAGACCCGGAAAAAGGAGAGGCGTGTTTTCTAGAACGGCCAAAAATAGCGGGCGTACTCGTGAAAATAAAATGGCAACTCGCGCTAGAGAATGATGGTTGGAAGAAGAAGAAGAAGAAGAAGAAGAAGAAGAAGAAGAAGAAGAAGAAGAAGAAGAAGAAGAGGGAGACGAAGACGAGAAACAAGCGGCAGGCTGCAAACAGACAGAAAAAAAGAAGAAGGCAAAGCATCTAAAATTGGCGGGACCAAGTTTGCCAATACGCCGCGATCCTGGTTTCTCTATGCGGCGAACTGGGAGGAGAAAACACTTTCCTCGCGTCATAGTCTCGCACGAAGCTACAGGCACGCACAGAAGCTGGAGACGAAATAGCGAGGAATGTGTGCGAAATCGTCGAACGACGGGAACAACGAAGATTCAAGTTTCTTTTGGATTTTAGGCTTTCGCGATGATCGATACACGATTGCTCGTGCTTGTCGTTTTTCGCGAGACGATCGCGTTAGAAACGGACCGCTCTGGATGTTCGGCGCAAATTCGTGCCTTTATGAATATAAGAGGGGCGAAAAAAAAAAAAGAAAAACGGAATGGAAAGACGATCCTTTCGCTTGCTGAATATTATAGCAAGTATCGTACGTCGAATGTTTTAGACGTTTTTCTGCATTATACGCATTCTGTGGAGTTTCCGAACCTTGGAATTTCTCACACACGCATAAAAATCACCAGGTCTGTAACTCCTGACGCGCGATCGCCTTCCGAAAAACCGTGAGCACGAACGTTCGAGCATCGATAGACGGTGAACAAGCGATCATAACGCATATTATTAGACTATCGATATTCTCGAGGCTTACGCGACTCGTAAAATGCCGAGCAATAAGTGCGAGGAGAGTGCCGCGTGGCTTCGTCAAGCTAGGACAGGGCGCGCACGATGCATCATCCCCTTCGTTGCAGCGGAGAATTGATATATCGGGATCGCTGTGTAGGGTGAATTCTGAAGCGGCTGAAGCGTAGCGACGAAACAGAGAAACGAAGGAGAACTCGATGTACGTGGGCGGACGTGACGTATAACGGATAACACGCTCTTTGTAAAACGTAGGATATCGAGTAAGCAGGTTTTTCGATGTTATTCGTCGCGATATTCGGTTAACAGTGGGATCGGTTGAAAGTTTCGCCAGGCTTTAGTTCCGAGGCAATACACTGCATACGTTGGCCGATATTGCGTCTAAAAGAGTTCAAGCGAGAGGGATGATAGGCTGCATCGTTGAAAAAGAACGAGAAAGATACCGCAGGACGGCAGAGTCGAGAGAAGAGAGTCAAGACCGGCGACCTTGATGAAAATAACTCGTCGAACTGACCATACCTTGTATGCGTTAAATTAAAAAAAGTATCTCTCTCGCTCGAAAGGAATTCTTTCGACGATCTATACTCGAATCATCCACGATCTCGATCAACTTATTCTCCTCGTTGTCGCTCTTCAATTTAATATCATCCCGTTACAAGTTTCAACTTAATTCGTTTACGTAAAAGAGAAACCGAACTTTCTTCCGAGTTTCTCTCGTCGTACTACGACGTATTATGCTTCAAGTTTCGCGTATCGGTACATCGTCGTCTTAAAAATCGTACTGGTCGTCAAAGTCGTACAAAGTGGATCGTCTTCTATCTTCGATCTGCGATATTCTTCGATGTTCGGGATCAACGATGCTCGCGTGTAATGAAAACGCCATACTGCGAAGAAGATCGCTGTCGCGAGAAAGGACTCTCGCCCGAGCGTGGGTGGCTTGGCGACAGGATCGAACAATCCGGTTAGATTGGACGAGATCCAGGAACAATTCGCTTTTACCGACGCGGCACTCTCGTCTCTAGATCGTGGTAACCCGTGGCGCCTCCGCTACCAACTGATGATCGTCCAACTACGTTTTGTATCGCGCTCCTGTTCCCGCGGGTTTGCTTCTCGGCTATGCTCGAGGCCGCCGCGACGCGTTACTGTTTTCCTTGGTCCTATCACAACCTGATTCCGCATAAACCAACGATCTCGAATATTTCCTTTCCGAATATCATACTCGGAGCGTTTTCCGACTCCAAAATGTACTTTCTTCTTCTCTTTTCTTCTCTCTCTTTCTCTCTCTCTCTCTCTCTCTCTCTCTCTTTTCTTTTCGCCCGATTCTTTCGCAATTGAGAACGCATCGCATCGCTATACTACCCAGCATGCGGTTCAAAGATAGGACTAGAAAACTTTGGTAGTTTGGAAGTAAGCAGGAAGTAGCACTCTCGATCTTTTTTATTTATTTGTTCGTTTGCGTCGTTACGTGTAACGCGACGTCCAAATATTCTACAAATTGACGAGTTCAAAATCGTGTACACCCATCGACGCGGAACGCGCCAAGAATGGCACTAGCGAGCATTCTTTTTCAGACGTCTAGTGATTTAATTCGGAATACGTGACGCGCCCGGTATTTCAATATTTCCATCCGTACGGATTCCACGACCGTCAAATAGCGCAAAATAGGCTCCGTTTAAATTCCTCGTCGTGTTTGCTCGGGCAATGGGTTTTTACTATCATCGGTCAACACCCGGATGCACGAGATTTTATATTTACCCGAACGTTTCAGGCGAACGCGTGCATCCCTACGGATAAATCATCGTCGTTTGGTCAGCGTGCCGTATATAAATACGAGCACACCAGCGACTTGTCGTGTCATCGTCGTCGTCGTCACTCGTCGTCCAACCAAGATTTAGCATTTTCTTTCATTCTTTCTTTCTCTCTTTCTCTTTTCTTTTCTTTTTTTTCTGACTCACAGCGTCCCCACGGTCTAATGTGCTCTCAGTGTTACCTGCGTGCACCCATGACATAATAACGCAGCCGCGGCCAGCGGTTACAAGGGAGGGAGGTGTGCGAAAAAACATGGGCGAAAAAACCTAGATTAGAGATTAGAGGGTACAGGGGAAAAAAACGACGATGTTTAGGGTTAGATCGTCACCCCTGTTTTCCGACCATGATTTTTTGCACACTTGTTCGAAAGAAATTTAGGGTGAGTTGGGTCGAGCGCGGGTCTCGATTTCGGTTGATCGTGTTCCTTACGTGCGAGGGTTAGGATTTTTTTTTTACCGTCGACCAACGAGCGTCGAAGTGTCGGCGTCTGCGGTTGATCCTTCTCTTAGAGGCGTTCTGTCGTTCAAAGGATGGCGGATTGTCTCGTTTCCATAGAGAGACGACGAAAGCATATCTATCTAGTCGTCGTAGTCCGTCGCTGTCCGTGTCGTTTTATATTTCTCGGTGTTCAAGGGAATTGTTTCTTCGCCGTGATACGCTTCGAGTAGCAACCGTCTTAGCGTCCGCTCGGCCCGTTGAAATTTCAAAATTACCCGGGGCAGCCTCTTGTCGCGTCGTGTACTTTGCAAATTAAATAACATTGCAATGGGTTAACGAAGCGTAGACTCTGTCGCTCGGACGCCTATCGGGACACCCGGCCCTCTCTCGGCCTCCGGTACTCCCGCAGCACCCTCTAACCCCTCGATTTAGCCATCTAAGTGTCGCCCTCTCGTCCCCACCCTGCGGCCTATTTTACCCCACTTTCCAGTCTTTTCCCCTCTTTCGCTTAAGGCTGGCCATCCCACTCACCCTACCGCCTTCGCGACTTATCCCCACCCTCGACACTCACCCTCCTGGAAAAATAAGCCGCCGGACACCTTGCCGGGCCTCTCCGCTAGGCTACCATTGGCTGGCCTTAAGCCGTGGCTAACTTGGACTTTAGTTTGTCTGCGGAAAATTCGACATTCAAAATGGTATCTTTCCTCGTTCAGATCCTTTCCGTATCTCCCCTTGGACGAGCTGTTCTCTGCTCCATCGAGAGAAATGACAATTGCCACTTGGTTTCTTTACCAAGAGCACAGGGTATCTAGTTTTAAAATTCGATACGTTGCCAGTAAATTCTCAACTTGCATCCAATCATTCTCCTCGTAATTGCAAAGTGCGTATTGCGTCGGCTATCTATCATACTTGCGGACCTATAACGGATTCTTTCCGCTTTCAACCGCGTACCTCGTATCGAAATATCGTATTCGTCGGAAAGTTGGTAGAACGAAATTGAAATCTACGATACGTAAGCGCGCTGCTTGTCGCGTTCTTGGTCCGCCGGCTTCGTACGTAATGGGAATAACGTGATGTTAAAGTTTCCTTGCGCGTGTTTGCGGTTCGACGATCGAGCAAAGTGGCCGGGACAGGCGACCATATTCCTTAATTACCAATTAAGGGACGAGAGGCGGTCAAGTTTTTTCAATAGCGTCGAGAGCGTATCGCGTATCGGGTGTCGGGCAAAATTTCGCCGATGCTTTACACGATCGTCGAACTTTTCGATCTCTCTGACGGTAAATTTTCGATCGCGCGGATCTCTTTTCCGTGAAACTTTGCTCCATCAAATTCTGCCGGCTGATTGTTTATCAGTGCCGCGCGAAAGAGCGCGACCATAGAAGCGCGCCGCGATTTATTAAGCGCTAATTATACGGCGGGCCATGCAACAAAATGCAAACTGTTTATCGCTTCGTGAACGTTGTTTGGTGGGTGGCGATACGCGGTGTAAACCACCCTCTGCCCCGTCGTCGCCTGTGGTAAACACACCTGTTTGCACGCCTTTGAACTTTTCGCCGATACTCGAGCCCGTTATTTCATAATTCATCTACGAGTTGTTGAATTTTTCACCGGTCGTAACTTTGGCGTAATCCCGGGACGAAAAGCGCGTCCCGTTGCCGGCCGGCTCTCGCAAATCTTGCAGCGGCCTGGCCAACACGCGATAAAGAAGCGAATCGGTGGCCGGAGAATCGAAATGCAAATGTCCCGAGGCCGGGCTGGACCGGCCTCGAATCTCTCGCGCCCGTTTACCGGCTCCGGCTCGCTTGTTTATTTTTTAATTAAAGTCTTCCGCGGGCACAGCTTCTCTTGAAAACGGTGGCGGGATTAAAAAAAGGTCCCCTGGAGTTATTAAGCTAATAATGTGTCCCGTGGCGCGCGTTGCGCTCACCACGGCAACAGGGAGAAAAAAGGTGGTCGGGGGAAAAGGTCGGGGCTGGAGGAGCGAACCCGAACGGGTCGTACAGAAACGGGAAGGAGAGCTCGAACAGCGAGAGGAAGATGATGCAAAAAGGGGCTGAAAGCGCAAAAAATCACTTGGTCACGCGCACGCTGCCATCCCGATCCTCTCATTGATTCCACCCCCATCTGCCGATAACCGCGCAACTTTACGAGGGAAAAAGGCGACTCGGCTTTTAAAGCGAGCCCGAGCGGTGTGACGCGCGGTCGTGTAGTTTACCGTACGTGTACGTACTAATGAACCTTGTTGACCACTCGCCCGGTCGTTCGATTAAGCTTGGAAAAAAGGACGAACGAAACCGTTGGGATCTCGGTTACCTGGGGTTAGGTTGGGGTTAGGTTCTTACAATTCACTCGGTCAACCTGTTATTGGAAAAGAGTTTATAGTCGAATTGTTTGCTACCGTCGAAAGAACTGTCGAAAAGCTGGACTATAGGACTCGCGAGAGATGATGCACGTGCCTATTTCACGATTTCAGCTATATTTATTTACGATCGAGAGAATAATTGGCACGCGTGCAGGAAAAGCGTCGGCGAATAAGAGGCATTCGAAGTTACAGATAGGAGGGAAAAATGTTTCTACGGGAAAGGTATCGGGACTTGGAAAAAATATCGCTCGTCAACGAGCGTCGTGTACTTTGTGGAAAACGAACGGTGGCCAGAAAAGAAGACGACACAGTGGCGGGGGAGGCGCGGCAGGCGTTGTAGGGTGAAGCGGTTGCAAAGAATGGCTGGAGGCTGTGGAAGGATGGAGGAAGGATGGTCCGCTCGGCTCACCCCCTTAGAGCCATCCTCCTCTTCTCCCTGCCCCCTCCTGCAGGCACCCTCCTGCCTCTTCCTGGCCGTCATCTCCTGGGCGATTTTCCACGGCACCTAAGAGAAGGGGCCAATGAGACGCTGGGCGTCGGTATTGATCCGAGGCGTCGTCCAGGAGACGCCCGCTCCAAGACGCCCGGCTTGCCCGGCGCGAGAGAGCGGCACCGCAGTTCCAGATAAAAGGACGAAAGCCGTTCCTGGAGACGAACCGCGGGACCATTCGCCGCGTTCTATAACTTACATGGAACCTTCCAGGGATTTACGTGGACGAGTCGCTGCCACAACTATGGACATTCGTTTCCTCTTCTATCCTCTTCTTTCGCTTTGCTATATCCTACGTTGGCTCTTCGTTCGTTTGTCGAAACTTTGTTCGACGCAGGAAAATTCGAAGATCGTTATTCGTGCTTTTTATAGTCCTTTGCCTAGTTCGTTCGTCCGCTCGGCGCGTGTCGTACGACAACCACGGATTATCTGAACGGACCTTCGAGACCGGTACGTTCGCGATCGAAATCCTTTTGATAATGAAAAATTTTGCGCTGCCTTTCCGGGATGTCTGAACTAGATTTATCGTTTGCAATTGCGAAACGACCCGTTCGGAGGCCGCGTGGATCACTCGCGTGCCTAACTCGAAACGTACGAAGATGTGACGATATTCCAAGCGTTAGTTTTCGAAACGTCGAAATTTACTATCGTCTATACCGTCCTCCTTGTAACGAACGAATTAACGAAGGTTAGACGGTTTGTTGGCTTGAAAATCGAATCGCTAATCGCGAATTTTATGAAATCGGTGTGCACTCTATCGTGCGAAAGATTCTACTCTACTCTCCTTCTTGGCGCGAACGTCAGATCATCGAACGACGAGTTTGCGTGGCAAAGGCACGGTCTTTTGATGCGGTCGTTCATCGGAAAGTTGAGCTTTCCGAAACGAGACTCGTTTAAAGTTAATTACCCATCGCATTAACAATCGGAGGTTGCGGTCGTTCCTCGGTGGCCAGCGAACTTTTCCTCCGTTCTCTTCTCCCTTCGCAGATGGTTCGATGACGGTCGGCCAAAGTTCCACGGAGTATCGAAAATCATTCTAGCTTCTAATTAGACCGTCCAACTGGTGTGTCCAGTCTCTGGTTCTTTCGGCTGGTTTCACGCCCCTCATTGGCTCCCGAGATTAGTCTCGCGCGCTTTTTGCGTCGATCGGGTCGGTGCACGTCAGCTGAACCGTGAATTATCGGGCACTTGGTGCGATGCATTGTCATTTCCTGCGGAAGAGGGCAGCGCGCGCCAGCTATCGATCAGCGATCGATCGTCGCACGCTGTCGAACTTGCCATAAGATGTGCGCAGAAAAGCGCGTACATGGAATGGCAATTCTTTAGAAAGTTAGTAGTCTCGAGGTTCTATCGAACGCTCCTCTGGAACGTTCCTCTCGAACGATGCACGCTGTAAATTAGTCGAGAACGATAAGTTAAGGTACAAGATAAGTCGAATAGATCCGAAGATATCGCGAGGGGGACAGATTTTAGCTGGCTTCCGGGGCAATCTGGATATTTGGACGTTTCTCCTTTTATTTTCCTTCAATTTCCTTCCTTTCAGCTCCGCCATCAGCCTTTCCATTAATATTAAAACGGTGGCGTTGCCTCGCGCGAGGGCTGTTTCAAAGAGGGGTGCTGCTGTATACCAGACTGTGCTCGTTTCTCCGGAGGTGATCGTAGGCGGGGGTTGAAGGGCCATGGCAGCGGGGAGGCGAGGAGCGTTTAGCTCGTTTTTCATCTTGATCTTCTAGAGTTACCAATTTGAACCCCCTGTACTCTGTCCTCCATCCTCCTCTCTCCATTTTCTATCTGCACGTTCACCCTGTACTATCTCGAACGCGTTTGCCGAGAAACGATTTCTTGCTCGTAGAAGAATCACCGGTAAAACGTTTCTGTCTTTCCACGCAGTATCCTCGAACGCGTTATCCTTCGCTGTTCGATCATTATCATTCTCGGTATGAAACCTTGCGTCGAAACTTTGAACTTTGGACTCGCGCGAATCTCGTGCTCTCGCTCGCTTCTCCACGGACGTTGCGGTTGCATCTGCTCGACGGATCACGCCGTCAAAGGTGCTCGAAGAAAAATCGTACGGATGCACTCGTGGGAAAGCATCCACTTCTTGAACGACGAGTCGCTCTTTTTATCGTGACCCGATCCCTTCTTGCGCGACCCTACTAGCCGCGAGCAACCCTTCGGGGCCGACCAACGGTCAGCGAACCCCCCCTCCCTCCCTTCGGCTTTCGGCTTTATGGGAACCGGTTTTTCGAACGCGTAACGCGTCCCGAACTTTTCCATGGAATTTTTATCGCGAACCCGTCTGACCGGTCAACCAAACGTACGTCCAGGTGGTCACTTCCTGACCACCCTGGTTCGGGTCACTTTCTTTTACCTCCCTTCTGTCTCTCCCCCCCCCCTCCTTTTCGTCAATCCCTTCGATCTCAAAACGGTTGCCGCTTCTTAATGCCGTGACACGCGTCGGCCATTCGTTGGATCGTACAGATTAAATTGGATCGTCCGGCGGAGACCATCGCGATATTTACCGTTAGGAGCGTGGAATATTTCATCTTGTAACGATAAAGCGAGAAACCGACTCTGTATGACAATTAAATTGCGAATTTTTACGCGTATACGGGGAAATTTCGAGGAAGAATTTGTTTAACAATGGCCAGTCATGCGACGACGACTATATTACGAGACAAAATTGTTCGAGCCGTACGGCAGGACGATGATAAAAAAAATGGTAAATGCAAGTTGGCGAAGCGATACTGTTGAGATTATTGGATGTATAAAGAGAGAAAACGCGTGGATAAAGTGTAAGGTACAAAATATATATATTTAATTTAATAGAGAAGTGTAATAATAAATAGGAATACAATTTGAGCTGGTCCAGATCCGCACGCTAGCAGTGTTACCTTATAAGCGAAAACCCCGAAGCCAACGTCGCCTGGCTACTGTTTATGGTCTGTCTTCGTGCTAGTCTTTCGTCTATATGCTGTCGATGGCTTCAGCACTTGAGAAAACTAAAAAGACCAGATGTAAAGTTTTCGTAGAAGTGGTGACCACTTCAACAGATACGTCGAAGGATTAAACGTGGACGACTGCTACCTCTGCGTCGAACTGTAGTTCGCGTTCCGCTGTCGCATGTTCAACGACTATAGGTGATTGTCGTATAATTGGAATCGGTACTGGACGAATTTTCCAGAGGTAAACTCGTATTCGTTGATTGTTGCAATTTTCTAAGAAACTACTTGCGGTTCTGGTTCTTTCGCGAAACGAACGACGCCCGCGTTTCTCTATCCGCCGCGATTAATCTTGATCTTCTAACCGTAATTCATGGTGGTTTTTGCGGTCGGAATAAATGCGCGACATCGGTTGACGCCGCGTTGAAGGAGTTCAGTTCGCCTCTTCGGTGTTTTACATTTGCATTCGATGGCAAGTCACCATTGGGGTGGGCCAGCGGGGGTAGGAGGGAACGCGGGGGTGATGTTTTGCAAGATCTGCTCGAGAGACCATTCGTCTTAGTATCTGCCTCAGGGGGCGGTGAAATATAAGCTAGATCTACGGGAAAGATAAATGAATCCATCCTCCTGCCCCCGTCGCCGTCGTTGCCTCTCCTTACCTCTCTCAGTCCACCGGCATCCCTTTAGACGCGAGAGAAGAGAAAATCAGCCGCAACAAGAATACCGACTTCACCGGGTTTCCGGGTATTCGTAAAACGTTTCTATTTCCCGTGTCGTGTGGTGTCAGCGTCGAGGCGAGTTTAATCCTCGTTGGCTCGTTTTTATCGTTCGACGCCGCTCTTACGCCCACGATAATTGCATCGAATAGTCCTTGCCGGTACACCGATCTTGTCATCATTGGCTTTCGAAAGCTGAAATTTCATATAGAAGCGCGATAATGATCGCCGTATCTCGAATAAACTTACGTGCAGAATCCTGTTAAACGTGTAACCTCGTTGCGTTTTCATGGATGTACGCTTTCTTCCGAAGTACTGGGAGGAACGAAGAAGCAAATGGAAGCACGAAAGGACATGGGAAATTGCGTGCAGGGAGACGAACGACACGCAAGGTGCACACGTTACGGTACTTACTCGTCGTTTGTAAAGAAACGGTGGACAAGATTAAGAGCGACCAGACAGAGGGAACGACAGAAAAGAAGACGCATGACGCGGAGGAAGGAAGGTTTGCCGGCATCTGCAAAGTCGTCGGCGTCTCCTCACTTTCTACTCCGCTGGATAAGCATCGCTTTGCATACGATCGCCATTTTGCGGGGAGCATAATTTAAATTTCGTTCCATTGTTTTGTCGCTCTTCTTACGCCCTTCCTGGCCCACCCCCGTGGAAGAGCTTCGTGTCGCCGGCTGGGGGGTCACCCTTGCCCCACCCTCGCGTCACGCAACCCTCTCTGTGCTCGCTGGCAACCCCCTCCCTCGGCTCGGTGCCCCGGCACAGGCGGCCATTTGCATGAAATTAGAATCAGAATTTTCTTGCCGGAGAATTAGCCTCTCGCCGCCCACCGTCTCCGACGTGGCTGCGAAAATTTTAATTAATTCGCGAAGCACCCGAGGTAACCAAAGGGCCAGGGCAATGCGCGGCAGAGAACGGACAAGCTAAGGGATGCCCAGTGACGGTGAAACGACGCTGTTCGCGATCGGCCAACGCGATTCGATTCTTGCCAAGATGATCGTAGGGGCGCGTGATTAGTTTTGCTGTCGTTTCAATTGAAAACGGGGCTTTTTCCCTCGCTGGACGAAGAAAGGCACGGAGAACAAGAGGCGGTTTGAGAAGATTGCGTTTCCAAACAAGAGTAGCACACGGCAAGATTGCATATCGTGGCTGATGAAGGTTGGCAAAGGTTCTAATGCATCGTGCGCCCCTTTGAATTCTTGAAAGCGGCACACACGTACCGCGGGTTCTACTTTCTATAAATGGGATTTGTTAATTTGGAACGATGCACGGACATAATTACAAGAGCTCGCGATACTTATAGCTGTAAGTATTTCATCGTCGTATTAAGCTCGTAAGCTCGTTATCTCCGCAAAAGGTACGATAGACCCTTGGCTCCGGCGAGAGGCAATGTACGGCTTGGTAGGAGGACCCGCGGAGCGTTTCATAGCGTTTAGTCTTTATGGCGTGTGGTTCTGCAGCCATCTCGAGGTAGCTCTTCTCTCTACATTACCTCCTCCCGCCCTCTGTCTCTCTCTCTCTCTCTCTCTCTCTCTCTCTCTCTCTCTCTCTCTGTGCCTGTCTCTCTGTGTCTCTCTTCCCCTCCCCCGCCCTTCATCCCTCTCTACCACTCTCCTTCTCTCTGTGCGCCAAGCAACCTCGCAAGCCTGACTCCGCGCTACTGCGAAACAATGGACCGAAATAAATAGCCCGTCTTTCGTCTTTTGTTTCTTGGGGGCCCATTGTTGCCACCGTAGATAAGAAAACAAGAGACTCTGTCGCTGTGTTTACGAGCCCCGGCCGAGGCTTCTGGATGCTGCGGCCCCCTTTTTGTTTCGCTCGCCGAGCCACCTTCTTCTCACCCCGTCTTCTCTAGCAGCCCTCTCTGTACTCCTTTCGCGTCTCATCCACTTCTCGTTCTTCCACGTCTCGACTAATCCCTCTCGTGCCACTCCACGTTCCTCGGAATCCTCGTGACGCGCGAGCCACGTCACCCTTACGTTTCAGGGCCAAATCCTCCTCCTCCCCCTCCCCCTCCACCTCCCCCTACCCCACCCTGATAGACTCTTCGACAAGAAGCTGATCGTCCAAAGGCCGATTCCCTTTCCGACTTTTCGTTGCCTTCGTGCTTCGCCAGCCAATCCTATTCTCCTTTCGTCGCTTTCGACAAGGAATCATCGAAAATGCTACGAGGTTAGATAAATGCTTCGTATCCTGCCTCTGTCTGTCTGTCTGTCTGTCTGTCCACTGTCAGAGGAGGCAGAAGAAAATATTACAAAGTTGAACCTATGGTAGGAAGGTGTAACTGTTGGTCCGATGAATTTGGAAGGTATGTAGTCGTTATGCGAATTTCGAGCGGTAGACTTCGGTCGGCGACAATGGGAAAGGAGGAAGAAACCGGTCGGACGAACGACATTGTTGCGACTTATTCATGAACACGCGGACGACGTGCCGGTTGGGATTCGGGCCAGCGGCGCACCCCTCACACGCTGGACATCGGCCAGCCGAGGTCCCGTTCGCCGAGGGAGCCTTATTTCGAAAACGGCAAACTGGTTTGTCCAGTTTTCGCCTTTATACGATTGTACCGGGGTAGGCCGACCACGGCTGGACCCAAAAAGAGGAGGTCCACCCGTCCCATAGGGGGAAACCATTGCGACGGTCACTTTTTCGACCAGCGAGTCCAGTCTACCGATGGACATCGAACGCGGCGCTGTGCCGGACAGTCTGTGCTCGCGTTGGTCGGTCCGGCGAATTTCGCGATACGAAAGTTTGTTTACGAAGGTTCTCGCGCTCGTTGTGCACTGGATAGGATGGATAGGAGACAAGGGGATTAGGATCGATATGGAGAAGAAAGGATACGAAAGACAGCATCCTCGAAGGCGTAACGACGCAAGGGAGAACGGGAGGAAAAGGCTTGAAGGAATTTCAAGCCCCTTGAGGCGGTCGTTACGTCGCTTTTCACCCTCCTACGCCTGTCCCCCGGTTTACCGGGGAACTCGGTGTAATTCAAATTCGGTTAATTCCGGTGATTTTTCAAAGTTTCATTAGACCGGGCTGAGGCACGCTGGCGGGTGAGGGGGAGGGGGAGGGGAGGTGGAGCGGGAGAGAGGCAAGGAAGCGAACGAAGCCCTCGCGGGTGAAGTATGGCCCCATACTTTACTCTGCGGTCGGCGAAGGCGTCTTAGGCAACTGGAATCCTGGAATAACAGGACCCGCGAGCGCGAGGACGAGGCGGACGAAAGAGGAGGAAGTGGGAAAGAGCCGGAGAATACGCGAGTTGCAGCCGAGCAAAGGATCGCCGAGCAACGGGAAAAGGAGACGACCCGAACGAGATCCGAAACTGAAGCCGACTCGATTTAGATCGGTCGAATTTATATCGCCATCCCCTGCGAGCCGTGAAGCGATGGAGAAAAGTGAGCTCGACGTTCTACCATTGGGACGGAAATTCCGTTTCGCGAAAGTGTTTCCAACGCGGCGGGGGAAGGGGGGCGAGGAGGGGCTGCGTTTTGCCTTCGAAATTCAACGTCGTTCCCCGCGTATGCTTTATAATTCAAGAAGCTGTGACGCAATTCGAACAGCCACGAGAATCGAAATTCGTCGGGCAACTTTCATCGACTTCTCGAAGAATGTGGAAACGCGAGTTTCCGTGACGCTGCTGCCGGTTCGCAGGCCACGCGGTGCAATTTGCTCGGCAAGGAGGATCCATCGACCATCGACGCGCACACATGACGCGACATCTGGTCAGCCACCACGTATCGTGATTTTTTCACCCAGTTGTTGGATTTTTTCACGTGGCCACCTCCTTCCGGCCTGTTTACGTGTAACGTTTCTCGTGTCACGTGTCACGTGTCACGGTTCCCAGCGTAAATAAGTCACGACGGAGAAAGCGATTGCGCAATTTTCTTGCGAAGCCGCAGGGCGATAACTCGGTGGCGTTTGTCGCGTACAGGGTGGATCGTTTGGCGTGCAACCCTCCCGTTGCGTTCCAGCATTTTTGATCGACGTCGGTAGCTGTAGCGATCGAAAGGAAATTATCCGAGCCTGCTGGCTAACCGGTTATTTTCTTGGCCGAGCTGCGTCCCCTTCCGATTCCAACTTCGAGACTCGATAGTATCGTAGATTGCGTGAAATTTCCATCGCTGTCTTTTGTCCGGTAAATTATAAATCGAGCAGCTGATACACCGGATCTCGATTAGAGCAGCGGGCTCGTTCGTCAAGGAGGCAGTGAAATCTCCCTCGATCGTGCCACTTTCCCGCGTAAAGAATCTTCAGAAGCATCATTCTATAGGACGGAATTCTCGTCTCCGGCGGGGCAATCCTCGGCGAGGGATGGTTTTAATGATTTTTGGGGGTTGTTGCCAGGAAAGGCAGAGGCTTTCTCGTGACGGGCGAAGGAGGGCGTGGAAGGGGCATTTTTAAGCCTTTACTTTCGCCAGGAACCCTTCGTGCTCTCGCGAGCTCTCCTCGTAGCTTTTACCCCCGGCGAAAGGTTGTGGCGGTCGGGGGTGGTTTGTTTCGGGCCGGGTGCACGACGAGAGAAAGAGATACGGCGAGGGGAAAGAAAAGCTAGTAGAACGAGGGTGGGTTAGGCAGCCCTGCGCGAAAGATGGCTGGCAAAATGGAGGGATCTCTTTCTATTATGCCTGGTCCCTCGGCTTCCCTCTACGCTTCGAAGAACTCGCTTATCGATCTTCGAAAAAGCGGGACATCCGACGGAGAAACGAGTCTCTTTCAGGTTCTTTGATCGTCGACTTTGACGAACGATTCTACGCCCGATACGTTTTTTCTCCGAGTTTGCTCTCGTGGCCCGACCCTTCGTCACAACCTTCGTACAAATCGTACCAATTACCATTCCGCCGTTTCGACCTTTCGTCGTTCGACGGCAGAAGATACGAATCTTCTGTCTCCCTCAATTCTGTCTTCGTCAATTTCGTTCACGACAGCGGTAAAATTTGTTTCTTTAAAGCGCCGCAGAGCACAGAGTTCTTCTATCGGAAACAGTATACAGAAAATTGTAGAATTTCAAAACTACTCGTTCGTCGTGATATCGTTATAAAATGTTACTTCTCTCGATTTCCTAGTTATACCTTTGGCTTCCATAAACTTTCCTCCACTTATCGGCTGTTCTTTTCGCTTGACGGCATTATTAAACTTCTCCTGTTTAACGGTAGACCGGCATTAAGCGTCGCAAATAAACTTACGTCGTATTAAATAACGTAACGTCGTTTGGAAATGGTGTACCAGCTTTCGCCGTTGTGCCATCGAATTCTACGAGATCATCGTCGACCACATCATCGAATCTAACAGGTTCCTTTCGTTCTCGATCGTTTTTCACGTCGAGCCGATCGTCTTTTGTCGCGGAGTGACATCGAAGTAAAAACGTTAGAAACGCGCTTTTTCTTCCGTGATCTACGATCGCCGAAGGGACCAGAGGAGGACTGGCGTAACGGGAAAACGTTGGAAGATCGAACGGGCGGTTCGAGGTTGAAAACAAGAGCGCATTGAAACGGAGAACGCGCAGGAAAAACACATTTCCTCTGGCTCTTTCTATCTGGGTGTCTTTTCGCGGCGTCGCGCGCCGCGAGGTTCCATTGAAACACGACGTCCGTGAAAAAAGAGGATACTCGAGAAAAGTCTGGTGCATACACCGGGCCGGCGATGAAACGCGGAGAAAACTATCGCGGGAAAAGCGTAGCGCGATTTTCCTCTCTTCTCTTGCCGCGGTCTCCGTTGCAACGTTGGATACGGAGGGCGGCCAGAGAGGCGGAAGAGGGCAGGAAGGGAAGTCGCCTTCATTAGTAAACTTTCGTTTAAAATTTCTGCCGTTCCCTGGCGGCCGGGGGTCGACGCCGAACAAAAACAAACGTGTTCCCGCCCGCCCCTTTTCCACCCCCAAACTCGATTTTAACTTTCGAGATATAATTAATTTTTCGAGACCGCGCGTACCCGCTCTCGCCGTGTATCATCGCCGGAGAAAAAGAGGAAACGAAAAGGAAGAACTCGTTATTATCTCGAGATAGTCTCCCCTCGCGCCGCCCCTGCCGTCCTCCCGCCGTCCTCCCGCCGTCTCTGCGCCGCGTTAGGGGTTGAATTTTAAACGAGATCGCTGCCGGCCAAGAACGCTTTCTTCCTTCGTGCACTCGATGCTTTTCTGCATGTCCAGACGCTCCAACGTCGAATAGTGGTTTTTTTTTTTTTTTTTTTTTTTAGGGACGTTTCGTTTTGCCGTGTGCATCTAGTTTTCTAAAACTGGAGACACGGAATGTCTCTCTCTCTCTCTCTCTCTCTCTCTCTTTTTCTCCTGTTGCAACGATTACATACACGTTATGCACGAAGAGATTCTTTACGCGTGAAATTGTCGAAACGTCGTTGTACGATGCACAGCGTGATTATCAGACTGTATACGTTCGATTATTCGTGAGATTATGGAGTTCTTCGTGATTTTATTTCACTCTTGACTCCTACGTACGCTTCGCTGAGAATTCTTATGTACACGGCATCGGAAAATGAATGGAAATTCGCGAGATTATTTTTAATCGAAGCGTCTCGCTGCGCCGCTCGCTTTTTCCTCGTCCTCGTAACGTATGGCGGTTGTCTCGCGCTCGAAGCGATCTCGTGCAGGGCGTGTGCCATGAAATAAATAGTAACGGAATCCCGTACGTACGAGCCACCCCCTACGACCACCGGAGTCGTTCCAGCACGACGTGAAAACCCATAAACCAGGAATAACAAGCTCGGAGACGAGAAACCAGGGCAGCAGCTTCTCAAATACACCGGATTTCGTCCCGCGAAAAACTACTATCGCCGATGTTTGCGCGACTAACCAGAGTCTCAAGTTTCACCGTTTCTGGGAAACGGTGGTGTCAATTTTTCCCCGGCTTGTTCCTTTCCTCGAAAATCTGTCTGACCTCGCGCGAAGAGCTGCTTTTTAGTCTTTCTCCAAAGCTGGAGGTCGAGCAAACATTTACTTCGGAGGGGTTATTTGTTAAGCAAAGCTGTTCTTTGACGTGTGCGGAGATTGGCAAATATTTAATCAGTTTTTTTCACGTACGTACGTTCCTTAAAACGCGAAAAAATGATCCGATGGTTCCTCTTAACTCTTCTCCATCCGAGCAACATTTGACATTTCATCCCAAACTCTGTTTCATATTCGGCCAGCTACTTTCAAAATAATTTGTTGGTAATCGTCGAGAATTGGTAGGCGAATTTTTATATTTTCGTAGCTAATAACGAATGTATTTACGCGTGAACAAACGGGAACCGGTTTAAATTACACCTAAATTGCTCGATTATTCATTTTCGTTTTCATTTTCATTTTCATTCGTACTTGTTTTCTACTGTTACTTTTGTTACTACTACAAGTACTCGGAAACGAAACAACGTAAACCAAACTCTCGTGGATCGCCTATCCTACAACGATACCAGTTGAAGATTATTACCAGTTGGATGCAAGGCCGTAAAGATTTAACTTTACGAATTTTCAAAGCTTCGACTACGTCGAAAAATCGAATCGTCATCGACGATTGTTCTCTGGCAATCGCTATCCCTTATATTCGTCGGCTTTTCTTTCCGGCTCGCGTGGTCTCGCGGCATCGCGTTTCAGCCACGAGAAAGCGACTCCTCAATTATTCGTCAAGATGAAATAACGTTAAAGCGAGGATCTTGTGCAAGTTTAATGCGGCAGAGGGTCGATCGTGTGTAGTCAACGTTACGTTCTTCGATTCTCGTGTCATCCGTTTGGTGTCTGGTTATTTCCGACAAACTGCCGCCTCTCTATATTTCACGAAGAAGAAATTATTTGAAAAAAAAAGAAAAACAAAAAAGGAAGGGGGGGATTGTTCATCAGGAATCTAGAGAAGTCGTTTGCAATTTGTCTTTCTTTCGCCGAAGACGATTCGATAGGCGAGAAAAGCGCCGTTCGATAGGCTTCCGCGAACCGGAATCGAAACGCGTTCGGCGTGAAAGCGCGTATCGAGCGGTCGTCAGGCCTCATTCACCGGCGCCTCTCCAATTTTCCGTCAGTTTTTCCCATCAGACGCTGGGAGAAAACCGGCTCCGCGGTTAGACGCCGCGGCTATTAGCGCACAAAGGCGGCACGGCACAATGCGAAACGAGAAAACGATGAACGGAAGCGGGAGAAGCGTGTAAGCGGCGCGGAAAGAGCGGAAGAAAGGAGGAACGAGCGAGGAATGAGACGAGGATGCACGCACCTCGTGCGAGCAGCTTTCTGCGGGCCTCCGCATTAAAACGAGAGGCGAATTCGAGTCTGGCAAAGTTTTAAATGATTTTCGCCGAAGTTGCCTCGCGAGTTGGTTTATTAGGAAAAGTCAATTTGCCCAGAGAGCCGGGCGAACGGGCGAGGGTGGAACGGAGAAAGAGAAAAGGGGCGGAGATGGGGCGACTCTACAGAGCTACCGCTAGGAAAAGTCCTACAAAATTACGACGTTGCCTTTCTCGTTTCGCGTTACGTTCACTTGGCGAAATGCATCGCGGTGTCGGTGAACACCGCCGTCGAGTCGCTGTTTCTGTTCTTTCGTCGAGATTCTCCGGCGATATCGGTTTGATAGCGAGACCCGGCCGAAGACGACGGGCGTTCGAGACGAGGACGCCGGAGAGTGTCGCCAGGCTTGGAAAATTCGCCGGTGCAAACGCCGCACAGACACGCCGGACTCGGGGGAAGGCAGGGTGGAAGCCGGGTGTGTACGATGTACGACGTAGCTTTTTAGGCGAACTCGTTTTATATTTGACGACGCATCAGCGGCGAGTAAACGCACACCTGCCGACAGGAGTCGTGTGTCGGCAGCGTAAACAAGCATGCGGGAAAAAGTGGTTGAAACCGCTTTTCCCTTCCGTAAACGCGGGTTGCTCTTACGAGAGCGTAACGGGGTAGAGGCAGAAAGTCGGAGTCAATTTGACCCGTGGGCCATCCCCAGCGGTTAACGTGAACGCGACCAAGGGGATGGCGGATGATACACGCGAGCCTGTATACGCGTAAATGAAAAAAGGTAGCCGGCAATTATGCGCTCGTTTCAATCTGGCGACTCGAAAAACCTGGCTACCCTTTAATAACCGGGGCAAACTTTGTACGCCACGCCACACGGCGGGGGCTCGTTACTTTTTAATCGCGGGTAAACATTGACCCAGGGCGGCCCAGATACTTTGAGACGCACGGCGGTGGATACTTTGCACCGATGGCGAGACCGTAAACGGATCTGTTTGGAACAGAAGAAGAGGAAGAGGAGAGAGAGAGAGAGTGTGGGAGAGAGAAGGATAAGAAGGAAGAAAATAAAAGGGCCAAGACGAAGAGGGTTTTGGGGCAAAGGGGATGATCGCGGTGGAAGAAGTCTGGAAGGGCGAAGGAAAAGGTGGAGCGCAAGTGACGGAGATCGCGAGCACTCGTTCGTAAAAGGCACTGGCTGACGCGGGGATGAAGAGGGAAGATCGAGAAGGAGAGAAGTCCAGGAGCGGGTCCACCAGGCTTTTGCTCCTCCGTGAGGGTGGCTCCTCTGAATCAATAAGAACTGTTTCCCCCGCGGATGCCCCCCCCGTTCGTCGCTGTTCGTTCGTGGCACCCCCACAGGCCAACCTCTACCACCTTCAGCTCTGCTCCTCAGTTTTCTCCCCTTTTTCCTTTTATTACCGTGAGGAGAGCAAGGTGGTTCGAGTGGGTGGCTCGGCCCCGGAGGCACGAGCGGCCATCTTTATTTCTCTCCTACCCTCCGCCTCGACCCTCTCCTCCTCCTACGACCTCTCCTTTCGTCTCCTTCATCTCCTCCCGGCCTGGTCCTACGACCTCCATCCGTCTTGCCTCGCCGAGCTCACCATCCACCCTCTCTCTCTCACTCTCTCTCTCTCTCCTCCCCTCGAGTCTCCTTCTTTCTCCGCTCTCACCCTCTAGTCCCGTCTCACTTTCGCACACGTGGAAGCTCGACCTTTGGGAAACGAGTACCCTCCAACCCTGTCTTTCCACATCTTCTTATTCTTGCCGCGCCACCCTCTGCTACTTCTTCCAGCCGCTTTCCTCCCAACCGGTCTCCTTTTCTCTTCTCTTTGCTATTTCGACGCTTCGGATTTGCACATCGCGAATCATGCAAGTTTATTCCGCGGAATCTAACGTCAAAGGAGCCGCCGAAAGATCTGACAGTGAGTGGTAGTTTAGATTCGTTCGACGTTCGTCCCTTTCCGAAAACGATCGATCCCCGCGCTCCGGTGTCAACCCTCCTCGATCGAATCTCGAAATATCCGTGAACTTTTCAAAAGAGAGGGAGAGGAAAAAAAGAAAAAAAGAAGCTGGCTCAGAAATTCCTTGGAATTGGAAGAAATTTCCTTTCGTGAATAGACGGTGAAAATTTAGGCGTTCGTGGAAGTTCGTGAGCAAGTCTTTTCTAAATTTCTAAATTTTACATCTGTCGAAGCACGAAAATCCATTTATCGCATAAATATCCGCAGCCTATTCACGACGAAACACTCCACTCTCTCTTTTCTTTTCTGCTTTCCTTCTTCTCCCTTCGATGGCGATCATTTTGCAACGTCCGAATCGAAGATGAAATCGACGCGCAGGGTCAAGATCCTCGAGGACGTACCACAGGTGTCCGCGTGGCTAGAACGAGAACGAGAGGATGTGGTGGCGGTTACCGATGGCGGCGGAAAGGGAGGACGAGGGATCGAAAGAGGAGAGGAGAAGAGAGGAGAAGAGAAGAGAAGAGAAGAGAAGAGAAGAGAAGAGAGCGTGGGCGTAGGGCTGGAGAGTGTTGGAGACAGTTGCCGCGGTGTTGCCGGATCAATTTCGGTGGACCGCAGACACAAACTGTTTCAGTGGACTCAATCGAGCGGTTCTACCTCCGACTCCTTTCTGCTGGCCTCTCTCTTCGTCTTGCTTTCGTCCTGGTAACTGGTTCTTTCTCACGGACCAATCTGTGCGTTTCAATCGGCCGGAAATGTTTTCAGAGCCGGCTATTTTCTGCTGTCGCGGTTCTCTTGTTCTTCAACGAAGCGAAGCTTCGCTAATCCTCCGAAAGAAGTCGGGACGATTGGCTGGCAATTGTGGTTCGTTTACGAAACCAAAGGAAAGAAAGGCTCTTTTTCGATTTTCGTATTTTCATATTCTCGATTGTAGTTGGTGGTTCAGAAGTCGTTTAAAAGAGACGGTTGGCTGGCAACTGTTGTTGATTCAGCGGAAAAAAGAAGAGGCGTCTGCATCGGTTCGATTTTTCGAATTTCTTTCGCAGTGTTTTTTAAGAAAATCGTTCGTCGTAACTCGAGGAAATGGAAAGGCAAAGTTGGTCGTCTGGTATCGTTGGACCGTTCTTAGAAATCTTTCGCGTGGCAAAAATTTTTGTCGAAATCGTAAGAAGCACGTGCCGTCGTGAGAGGCAGGTAGCCGAGAGGCAGCAGAGCGAAACTCCGGGTAATCAACCGTCCTTTATTTCGGGAGCAAACACACACCGTTCCGTGTACGTGCGAGAACACGTCTCGTCACAGATAGGTGGCGATGCGTCGGTTCAGCTCGGTGTCTTTAATTAAAGCCCAACCAATTTTTCCGCAAGCTGGAGAATTTTTTCTCGTCCCCTGGCTCGACTGCCGAGGAGGACGCTAGCCATCTTCTTCGCTTCGTCTCGTTCGTCTCCTATCGATTTTGCAATTAGTAAGAAAGTAATTCAACCCCTTATCCCTTTCTGCCCACGAGCCCCGCACGATGGAATCGACGCCCGGAGAAAAGCGATTTTCTCGAGAGAAAGGGTGTCCGTTGAAAAACGAGTAGATATTTTCCTCGAATGGAGTTCTGGTCGACGAGGAGAACGAGATCCGTGTCATAGGAGCGATAGGCTTCGTTTAATATGCATCCATTTACCAAGCCGTGGAGAAGACGACGACTATTGGATTATCGGTCTTGTTCGAAGTCGCAGGGGTTGCACGAGGAACCGGTTGCTCGAGCCGCGCGAGAGGGAACGAAGCATCGTGAAGGGTGAACGGCAGAGCGAAACACCGATGGAAGCGGAGAGAAACGGAGGGGGGGGGGAAGAAAGCGAGATACTGTCTAAATTCCAATTAAAATTTTCTTCTCTAAAAACAGTAGATACCGGAGGATGAATAGATAAAACGAAGCGGACTGGCAATGGGGGGGTGAAGAGGGGGTGTGGGGGTTTGGCGTGCTCAGTCGGGTGCGCGAGGGTGGCTCGCTCGGTACGGGTACCTTGTGGAAGTAGTTGCTCGCGAGGGGCGGCTGAACGTAATTAAAGAAGGGGGCGTAACACAGTCTTGCAAGCCCCTGCACACTTATTCCAGATACGGAAAATATAGGGCGGGTAAGCTTCTTGGGACGAGGGGGTATTATACCTGCGAGAGAGGGAGGGCAGAGGGTCGGAGGTAGCGAAAGGCTTGGTTGTTTCCAGGACATTTTACTCTGTTTCCTCCGGCTGGCGCCTGCTGTCGGCCTCTCAAAGGACGAATTCGAGTTCCCTACACCTATCCCTCCCGTCCCCTAACCCTGTTCCTTCCTCGCGCCCTCTTCCCTTTCACCTTCTTCCTTGCTTTCAAGCGCGCGGCAACTACCCATCCCCAACCCACCTTCGCGGCCCCCCAGGCTGCCACCTCCCTCGACGATCTCACTCTTGAGAATTTTCCTTATATAGATTTTCATAAGTTTCCGTACTTCCTTACTTCCGTATCAGGCCCTCCTCCGAGGAACAACCAAGGAATAACGCGGTGAATAATTTTACGAGGCTCGCTTACTACCGAAAGGGTGACTAATATTCCTCTCTCCGATGAAAACACGGATCGGTCGCGGAGATTTCGATCGACCGATCGATCGTCGTCGAACCCGTCGTCTATCGTCGTCTCAGACACCAATAGACACCGGAGCGTCTCGTTTCTTCGTGATAACAGGCAAAGACTTTATCTCGGTTAGAGGTCCCTAACCGATTAGAGCGAAGGACGTTGCGAGATAAAAGTGGATATTATATGCCGGACCGGTTTGTACGTTTCGGAGCAAGTACGGACGGTTGTCCGATGCCGAAGACATTGACCTACATCAAACACGTGACACTGCACACGTGATGCGCCACACGTGCGTTGCAAAGGCAAGGCGATCCAAGTTTCGAAATAAAGTATTCTCTTTACGAACGGAGACTGTAGTTTCGGAATTTCGAGCTGATTTTCAATATCGTAGTCGGTTGTGTAACGTTAACACACAGCGGTATATTCTATAAATCCTTTTGTTCTTTCCCCAGAATCAAGTACAATAATTAGCTTTCATCGTGCATCGCGCGCCTACATAAGGGAATATAAGGTATAACGCTAATTGCGTGAGTTTCGGTCGACGATTTCGCCTCTCGCAAAAGATGGGAGGCAAAGTTTCGCGGACTAGGAAAATTGAAAGTGTCGCCAGAGGATTCGTCGCCGTGAGCAGAGACAATGGAACGCCGTGTTGTTTCAGCGACGCCGCGGGGGTTGTTTCTCTCCTAGTTTTTCCGAATTATACGAGCCGGTATACGCCACAGGCTGTGCATTTCGCGGAGGCCAGGCAAACAGACAGGACACGGAACACTGGCGGCAGTAGCGGCAGCAACAGCCGCGTACTCGTCGACACGCGGTGTCGTTATATCGACAAAGTTGGTGTCGGGTCCAGGAAGGACAAAAGCGTCGGCAGGGGCCGTCCAATTAGCACGTAGCACTGCTGCCTTAGCTGCGTCCTCCGACGTCGAACGGGTCTAAGACGCCTTTTCTCTGGCCGAGGATCGATAGATGTGTGCACGTGTCTGTGTATATAGGTCCGTGAGACGAGGTGGTGTAGGTGCATAAGCGAAGAACGGGTAAAGGGTGGAGGGTGGTAATGCGAGGTGGAAGGTGGGCCGGAGAAAGAGAAGAAGCGGAGAGACGAGAGAAATAGGGTGGCAAGAGTGAGAAGCGGCGGCGAGGAAGGGCGACCGAGGAAGAAGCGAACAGAGAGAGAAAGAGAGAGCGGCGGTCCGCCCCTCGGAGCTTGATATTTAAATCTCCCCTTTTCTAATTTCTCCCCTCTCGCCGCGCCTGGCCCCCCTTAGCCCGCCTCTGGTACTCCGTTCCGCTTGCCCACCCTCTTTCATCCACCCCACACCCAGCCACCCTCGAGTTACCCACCGCCACCCACTCCCCATTTCCAAGCGGCTCCGCCAGCACCGGCCGCCATCATGAAAATATTAAGAACTCGGGAAAATGGCCGCCCCCACTCGCGAGCTAAGGAAAAGCTCCGCTCTCTCACCCTCCGCGCTACCTCTTTCTCCGCCTTTCTCGCTCTCTTTGCCTCGCCGCTTCTTCTTCTCTTTCTCCGCCAGCCTTCTGTCTCCGTGTCTCTCGCCCTCTGTCTTCCGCCGCTCTCCGACACCGGCAACTTCGTTCTTGCACACCTACGGAGTTACACGGACGCCACGGCTGGGCACAGGGGTTGATACTGCCACCGCTCTCGGTGCGGTGGGTGGCGGGGGGTGCACCGTGCCTCCATCAAGGGGCTGCAGCCAGACTTTCCGGGCAGAAACTCGTTTTCTCGCCGGTAACTTGCCTCCACCCTCGCCGCCTTCTTCTTCTTCTTCTTCATCTTCTTCGCGACTTTGTCGTCTTTGGAACACTTGGAGACCATCCTCCGGCGTCCAATTTCTCCTCGCTTTATCGTTCGTCGTTCCTCTCGAAACGCACGGACGATCGTCTCTCGAGATCTTGCCTCTCTCGTCACTCGTCACGACGATCCTAAAAATGCTTTAAATGCGCATCGATGAGATAAAAATAAGAAGGTGGCAAGGCGGCAAAAAAACGGATCGTGCAAAGCGAGACTGACGAGAGCGACAGAGGCAGGCTCTTGACGACTTTCGCCAGAAGGCAAACGCGGCTAGCGTGGTTCGGATGAATGGGGTATGAGTTTGTCCCACATTCGGCTTCCTCCGTGCTGTCGGCTTCCGGCTGGTCGGGGAGGTGTGTGAGTACGTGCGTGCACGCGTGCGTTCGCTCGTCTCCGGATTACCGCGAGAGCGAGCTGAAACACGTGGCGCAGCTTGCATGTGTACGCGCGCTTTTCGAGATTAATGAAAGCGATCGTATTAGAAGGATCCTCCGAATGGATGAACGAAACCCGGCATCGGGAAACGTCCGTTATACGTTTCTCTTATCGAGTCCGTTTTGTTATTTGATCGCGCGTTTCGCCCGTCATCGTCGTCCGTGTGATCTTGGCGCGAAATTAAAAGACGCACTGACGGATGCGTCTCCGTATCTCGATGTTGTTGGTCGAAGGCGCCAACGACTCTGGATACGTGAAACATCCGCCATGTACTTGTCTCTCCGATCGGTTTCTCATCGTTCGTTCGATCGTTCGTTTCGTCGATTGTTCAATCTCGTTGGAATTAGAAAATCATCGTCCGCCTATCGCAAACGACTACTTGGAAGCAGACATCGTACAAGCCTTACGTCTTAATCCGACTTGTCTAAGGCATCGGGATTACGAAGCGATCGGATACGCAAAGAATCTATTCGTTCGGGAAGCAAGTCCAATCTCTTAGAAATCCGCAGCCGATCCCTTTCAGCCGGTAACGCGCCGGGTAATACGTCTTCGTCAACGGACGCCATCTTGGCCAGCGAAAAGGGTGAGAGGTAGGCGGTGGCGGGAGGTGGCTGGGAGCGATTAAGAAAATGAAGATAGATACTGCAGGATAAAGGAGCTCGGAGGAAGGCAGCCGTGACGACGGTGATGAGGAGAGAAGACTGCGGAACGGGCTCGAGCTGGCCCGGCTGGCTCGACGATCAGCAAGAAATAGCTCAGAAGAGGACTTGATCGCGCGGAAGATTTCCAGCACGCCGGTGTGTAATCGTGCGGCACCGCCGCGATCAATTTCGTCCCTTCTTCGGACGGGGTTCGTGCTTGTGCCGCGGTCGCCGCCAAAATGCCAGAGACGATCGCTTGTCACCGATATATGAATACCGCTTTCCGAGACGAATTGCCGCTATTCGTTCGACAGTACCATCGACTTAGACGTTGTATTATCCCAAGGATACGACGACGCTGGCGAAAGTATAACAGAGCGACGTATAATTCGTTCGTTGTTCGCGGACGACCAAGTAATCTCGGGTTATTTGGTAATCGATGGTAAAGAGAAAACGTAATTCTTGTCGAGAATCGTGAAACACGTGAATCACGCATAAAGGTTTGATCGATCTTGCCGAGCTGACTCTGTTGCGTTTAGAGTATTCGCGCCCAACGTTTCTTACTTCCCTCGCTGCCATTTCCACGTCTGTGTTTTCTCTACGTTTAATTGATCGCCAGCATGTTCCTCGTAATCGATCGGTCGTCGTCCCATTTTTTCCCATCTTTGCATAGACATAGTCTCAACGGAATTTTTAGAAGCCCGACCGCCACAATGTTGACTCACGTATGTAGCGCGAACCCTGGTTATAGAGGCGTGCGACATTTGGGACGCGCGCCTTTAGCGAGAGTGATTCAACGATCCCGAGAGACTCGGCATAAATAAAAACCGATTACGTATCTCGATTCCATTCCATCGACAGAAGAAGGACAGGCAGAGTCCCATATTGTCAAAGAATAAAAGCGTCGTTTCAGGCCGGTCTACCGTGAATAGAAGAAGCCGAAGCGTCGTCGTGGCTGCGAAATATGCTTGGCTTGCATTCATCTTTTTATGGGGCACTTAAGTGGGGTAACCATGGCGACGGACCCGCTATCAGGGACAATCGTAAAATTAAGTAATGAGAAGATAAGAAAATATCATCTTGCCTCGCCTTCCAGCCATCCAACTTTCCCCGCTCCGATCCCATCGTTCTCGCACCCCCTGTTGGACCAACGACGTTTCTCTTTCTCCGTGTTCGCGACGCTGGCTGGAAGAGTCGCGGAGCAGCCTTCAGGCGGTTAGCGGAGGCGGTTGCCGGAGATGCCTAGCGCTAGTAGACTGGTAAAGTGGTTCGAGCTACCGAAGGGACGTGACGCGGGGGCGAGGCGAGACGAGGCGATCTCGGGGGAGGAAGAGAGCGGGCAGAGGCAAAAATGGATAAAGTTTCGTCCAATCCTCTTCAGCCTAGGCATCGAGGCTCGCCGGAGAATTTTCAGATAAACGAGGCCATTTTCTTCGGAATTACGTCTCGCTATCAACGGCGAGCTCATCCACCGGATCGGATCGTTTTTCACCGCGTCGCGTCCTTCGTGATACCAATTTTTAACCCGATAATAGACGTCTTTCTGCTTACGTTTTTATGTAATTCCCTTGTTTCGTGGAACAATTAATTGGATAAATAACTCTCGGAGAGGATAGGATCCCCTTTATTCACGATGTAAACGAGTGAGTGAATGAGTGAGAGTGAGAGAGAGAGAGAGAGAGAGAGAGAGAGAGAGAGAGAGAGAGAGAGAGAGAGAGAGAGAGAGAGAGAGAGAGAGAGAGAGAGAGAGAGAGAGAGAGAGACGGCGGGTGACTAGCTGTATCCATACTGATTTCAATAAATGGGTCGTCCGACGATTCACCCAGGCACAAGGGCGAAAGAGAAGGCCGGGAGGGAGGGAGAGTTCGGGTCGGCTGCATTATCACCGCTAACGTTCGACATTAATGTTTTTGTCGGCGGTTTGCGGCCGGGTAGTAAACAACTGATACACCCTCTTAACCCACCCCTCGTGTTCGTTCAGACAGGGATGCAGTTCGGTCGCCCCTCCAACCCCTTCTTCACGCCCCCGTCAGCTCGTCCTCCTTCTCGTTTACCTTGCTCTCTGCCATTCTCGCTCTCTCTCTCTCTCTCTCTCTCTCTCTTCTGCGTCCTGCCACTTGTGCTACTTGGGCGAAACGTGAACGTATACACGTTACACCGCTTCGTGGTTGCCTGTACAACAACCCTGTAACGTAATCGTTTCCACTCCAAAAAGAGACAAAGAGCCAAAGAGGTGGGGAGGATGAGGAAGAGACGAGCGGACACGCATCTACACGTGTGCGCTAATGGCCTCTTCAAAAATGTCGCCTCTTAAAACACGGCTCCGTCGGATCGCCTAACGCTCCGTGTCGTGAACCACATGCTCAGGCGGATTTTATGCCGGCCGTCGCCGACTCGCTTTAACCCAGGGGCTGAGAAATTTTCTTCCACCGGAGTAACGCGAAACTCGTGCCACCTGAAACGCTCGGCAAAGTCGACACGCGCCTGCAACGCTTAACTGTCGCGTTGCACGCTCCACGGCTCTCTAATTTGAACGTATTACCGCCGGTACATCCAAATTTTTCTTTCAAAAACTGGCCTATCCGTTTCAACGATTCGAGACAGGTCGATCTGCTTGCTACGCGGATTAGGAAAAGAAAATGGTATCGTGGGCAACCAACTGGCCTTAAGCGAGCTACGTTTACAGTGAATCGGTCAAATATCGGATCCACTCCGATTATTGTGAATTTTAGAATTTCATTAAACGGACACGCGTGATCGGTGTTCAATTTTCAACAGATTTTTTCAACTTACTCGCGTAATAAATTCAGCGAATCCAGTAACGATAAATTTACTTTTCCGATATCATATGATCGGACTGGCTCCTATATAACGTACATAAGTTCTTATGTGAGTAGCTGTACGGTACACGCAACCGTTTTCTAGATGTTTCATTTGTCGGGACGACAATTCACCGGAACATGTATCCATTGTAACCTTACGTAGCGTGAAACGTGATGAACGATTGCACGTTTTCGTGATACGGCTATCCCGAAATAGGGAGGAATCGAGGCTTGAAAACCCGATCACGAAATTCGGTAATCGAGAAAACGGGTGGCCGAACGCGGAGGAGAGCAGTTCCTCGAAAAGTTTTATGGGCCGAATTTTGAAAGTTGCCTGCAATGGCGGCGCACTGGCGGTGGGTCTAGGGGCGTCGAAGGGGGCGGGGGCTGGTCTCGCGGAGTTTAAGAGGGTAGTTCGCGTGGCCGTAAATTTTCTCTCGGTCTTGGAAGTGAGGGGGGGTGCTGGGGGAGGAGAGGGTGGAGTTAAGGGCCGCGGGCAAACGCGAAGGCTCGCCTCCGCCACATATCTTTCCACCATCTTCTATCAATAATTCCCCCGTGAAACTTACCGCGAACTCGCACCGCGATAATGCAGCCGGGCAACTCGAAAAATCCCAACGAAGATAAGTTTGTTCCCGGCTGCGATCAATTTCTCAAACGTGCACTGCTTAATCGCGCGATTTCATTGCTAACTTACCGTACCGTACCGTACCGTTCGGATAGAACTGTTGCTCATTGGGACAGCTTTCCAACCTCTTGCGGTTTTCCTGTTCCAGCGTTTATGTTTATTCTCAGCCACCAAAGTAGAAAATCGTCCTGATTCTATTGGATATCAGATTCCGACGACGAGTCATCGAGTTTCGGAGCTTGTACGGTGATCGCTAACAGGACTATGCTGCAAGTTAACGCGGCCGAATAGTTTCGTTTTCCTAAAATATTTCGTAACGAAGGTACGAAAGTTAGGCGAAAAACGTGTACGAAATTGACTCTTGAAGCGACTGTTCGAACGATATCCATACGAACGGCGTTCAACGCCACTGTGCAATTCTTCCTACGGTTGAGCATCGAGATACGTTCGTAGCCAACGATTGTTCCGTAAGGAAGGGAATTCGTACGTTCGTTAAGAAACATCGAATTGAGCAACTTTGCACGGTATGATAGTTCGATGACGGATGAAAAATAGAAGACGCGAGATTATCATCGAGCTGCAAATCACCACGATACGGCGAAAGGGTTCGAGTCCACGGCGCGCGGCGCGGCGCGGCGCGGCGGACGTGGCTGGAGTCGCAAAGTCGGTCGTCTCTCGCAACCCCTTTCTGGACGACGGCAAAACACACAAGACCCCTTCTAGGTGGTGCATGTACTTACTAAGTCGAGGACACTCGTCTCGCTGCACCCCTCCGGTAGCCTCTTCGCGCGGCAGCCACGACGGCGGACGTAGTATGCAGATTCGTGAAATAAATGCTCGAAAGTTTCACTATAACTCTGCGCGCAAAATCTCCAGCTCGTCCTGCTATCCCCTCTTTCCTTACCAGCTCCCTTCCGCCCGTTTCCCCGTGGCCTACAGCAGAGTCACATCCCCCTTCTCGCCGCCCCTTCAGGACGCCAGGAGCATCCGCATTATTTAGTGCTTCCGCATAGTCCACGGAAAATGGCCAGGAAAGCTACCGGAAAAACCTCACGTTGCTTCGTCCGAGGCAAGATGGCTCCTACACTGGAATACATTTCGCCCTCTCTTCCAGGCGAAGCTCTTCTTTTCGTTTCGTGGATCCCTTGCGCGATACGCGATTCTATCATCGATCGGACAGCGTTTCTTGTCGTTGACCGATCGTCGCGTCGTCCGTTGGACCCTACGGCTCGGGAAATGTCGCCACCTCTTCCGAGCGAAACTCTCTTCGCCTCGAAAACTCGTTGTTCTTATGCGACGGTGATACGCGATTCCTTCGTTGTAGAGAATTTAAATCGAACGTATTAAATTAAGGCTTCTAGGACACGTTCGTTTGTCACGAAGAACATCGACGTAAAAAGAACATTGGCGTAAAAATAGCGGAAATTGAGATTGATTTAATTTCGAACGATCGAAATAGGTAGCGAACTGATACCTGGCGTTTTCTTTTCTACGACTTTTTTAAGACAATTAGACCGCGGATTTTTCTGCCTTTGCGGAAGTTTGTGAAATTTGAAGGCTCAAAGATACACGAAACACCCAAAGTATGAAATACAAATTTACATAAATTCTCGCAGTCTATTAATAATATGTCAAGATAAAATAACGAAGCGAACAGCTTTTATATATAGAGCCCGGGTTACAACGAATAGCAGGTGGAAAACAGGTCGATGCTCATCCGTTACAGCGATTGTCTGAAAAACCAGAAAAAAGTGATCCCGTTGACACCCCTCGGGGTGAGATCTGCTCATCCCCCGTGAAATCGGTGCGGAAAAAAATCACTGGATTGACTCACTCGACGCCCCGCTTTTTTCTCGCCTGCTTCGCATTTTTTCCCTCCTTTTTTTCCCTTCGTTTTTCCTCGCCCCGGTAAGCCCTCCGATAAACGCGGCCAATAAAAATAACGAGCGGCCACCCGCACGTACACTCCACCCCCTTCTGCCGGTGCTTATTCGCTCGTCGAGTACGGAAGGGGGGGTGGGAATGGGGAACGAGAGGGAAGGAGGTTGTTGCTTCAAACCGCAAGCCGCCAACGGGAGGATACGGGACTTTGCCGGGTATCTCTCGTCCTTTGGCATTCCCTTTTCACTCGCTCTCGCTTTTTGTCCCGATATCTCTTTATTTTATTTCATCGGACAAGAAAAAGAGACGACGTTCGATCTCTCGACCCTTGTACCGCGAATTTTCAAATATTTTCATATCGCGCGACGCGAGGGTATTACGGTTGTGCGCGTGATACTCGGAAAACCGATATTTCTCCGGAGACGTAAGGATTGCGCGTTTACTCGCAGTTACCAAAGACACCTTAGTTTTCGGTCGTCCCTCGCTTATTCCGAGATTCTCGTCTGTCGGTCGATCGTCGCCGAACACCCTCTATCGCAACTTTTGATCGTCCCTCGTACAAGCATCCTCATTATAAAAGATCGATTCCGTTGGATATATTTAGGCGAAAACGATCGTTCGTCGTGTTTTATTTCGAGTTCGTCGGCGACTTTCGCGAAGTTCCGGCGACGGATTTCGGAAAGGCTAGCGCGATGAAGTTCCCGTATCCGCGGCGACGAACTTTTCGTGCGGAAACGTACACAATAACGCGCGCACACACGTTGGCGGACGTGCAAGTGCAGGAGCAACGGTGTTTCGGCGGATGGTGTGTACGCTCGGTGCATCGGGGACGGTTTACACTCGCGTTTGTTCCCAGCCCCTTTCTCTGTGCGCGTGTACGCCCGCTCCTTTCCATAGACGTCGCAGCCACCTAATCCCGGCGAGATTAAGATAACCCCGAAAAATGTTCAGCTAAGTCGCCAACTTTGTCTGCAAGGCGTGCTTAAAACGTGCGAATCCACCCCGCTCCCCAGCCAACGTGTCCCACCTCCGCTCCATCTTGAATTTATATCCTAACCGAGATCGGCCTCGTTTCCTTCTCTCGATTTTACCGTATATATTCGATTCTTCGACTCTTCCGACGCTCTTTTCGGTCGAGTACGGTATTGCGAAATTTCATACTTTGGACGTCATCCAAGACGCAACCTAATCGTCGATTAAACGAACTCTCATATTCTTTTGTCAAATTTTGTCAAACTTTTGTCAAATTCATCCGTTGTAATATTAACCTTTCGTAGATATCGTCTATCGGGATTCGCTCCGTGTATAAAATTTGAAACCGGCGTGTTCGATAGAAGAAATGCGGGAAATCTCGAAGAGACGATTATTTCTTTAAATCTTCGTCGGTTTGTTACATCGTCGATCGAGCAGTGATTTTCAACGGACGTGCACCACAGCGAACGGATGATATTGTTCGCGCGCGCAAAAAAAAAAGAATCTTAAAATCTTGGTAAACGCGCAAATCTTCGAAAATGATCCGGCGAACATTTCCAACCAGGCTAAACTCGACATAAGAGATTGCCGGTCCTTCAATTTCTTTTCACCATTTTTCCACCAAATTGGAGAAATTCGATTGCGATCGTAAAACGTCGATTGTGACGAAGAAGTTTTAAGAAGATTTAGGTAAGCGAATATTGACGGCAAGTGGGAGTAGGACGACGTCGATGATGGGAGGGAAAGTGGAAGCACGCGAGGAGTTGATGCCTGCACGCGTAATACCGATGCCATCAGGGCAACGTATCATTGGACTGGATGCAATGAAATTACGTCTCCGCAGCGTCTTGCTACTCGGCAAGATTGGTGTACATCGCGGGAAGTGTGTCGTAGGTCGGTTTGTTGCGTGGATAGATTACAGAAGGATGCCTCGCACTATGCAATCTCGGGACTCGATTAAACGGCGAAACTTCTTTGGGAAGACGATTTTACTGCTCTGCGAATTCGCAGCAGAGTGTGATCAAATTTCTCGCGTATTTAAAATCTTAAAGTGCCGATTAATTTTAGCGACGATGTTCCGCGTTGAAATATTTTAAACTGCACATACAGTTGTACGTGCACGTACAGTTCACGTTGTTCGTGAATTGATCGAATGTAAATAACGATATTCGAAACCGTTGGAAACTTACAGTTCATTTGTCAAGTCACTCGTGACGCTGCGGTTCGTTGATAATTTCATCAACAATAGCCTGTTCATCCGTAGGGATGCGTTGTTATCGATCGGATCACCATGTTGGACCACCATAATGTTCCCGCGTTCTCTCCCGTAACTTTAATTACATCCATCGCTCGCTCGGATATTGCCCTGGTCAATTAAACTCTAAGAAAAATCACGCGTGTATATGAGGCATATATCGTAGTAGCCAAATTGAACGTCTCCGACGAGATTGATCCTTGAAAGATTAATTCTTTCCGAGACGAGGATACTTTGATACGATGGATCGACGACGGCATATCGCTCTCACGCAGATTTACGCTTTTCAGAAAGCCACGGTTACTTTTCCGTTCACCGGTGACCTGTCGAAAATTCGGCATTTATCTCTTTTAATTCTCGATCTCTTTGATCTTTGATAAAGCCGATGGGAACAGGCGAGCATGTTGTCTCGGCAAGGGTAGGGCGAAGCGAAGAAGCTGATCAAGGAAAAAGCGTGGACGGTACGGGCCGTGAACTCCTCAGAGGGCGAGACCCTCGTCGACATATGTCGCGGTAAAAAACGGCCTCGAAAAAGGGACACCGGAGCCACCGCAAGGGCCGGACGAGTAATAAAGTAATTTTATGAAGTGGTCGGCGACGTCCGCTCGCTGCGTTGGGGCTTGGACCGAGTGAAAAATTGCCTGGGACGCGGCGTCCCCGTGCCACTGGAAATATCGTGACTAAACCACCCTTTAAGTGAAAACATACTGTCTTCCTTGCTACCGGACAAAAAGCACGGCCCGAAAGGGTTTCCCTTAACGCGCCGGCCCGTTTCACGAGCCAGGAACAACGACGATCGCGTCCCTCTAATCCTGCACCATGGAAATTCTACAACCTGATACAACTCCCTGAACGCGAATTTAGAAATCTGTACAAGTTGGGGACATTCGAGTCGAATTTTCTTTCCATTTACCTATTACCTTCTGTTTTTCGTCAACCGAATTGAATCAACGTATCGTGCAATGTCTACGTCTTTTAATCACTGTAACGAGTAACTTTTAGACGCATCGAAGATACTCGACCACCTGCAACCTTATTATTGGCTGTGTGATCTACTCGGCGCGATCGACTAGCACGTCCGGTTCCGATTGCTTCCGTTACGGTACATCTAAAAAGCTTGTAAAGAAGTTGCTATCGTCCAATGTCTAAATTTATGTTACGCTATGTTTCACAATTTTTTATTATTCTCGACACACGATTACCTAGCCTGAGTATTCACTTGCACATTTTGCGAATGAATTTGGCGAAACAGAGTCGCTATCTGGTTCAGGTATTTATCGAGATATGCTTACACCGATATACGTACTCTGCGAACAGAACGAACCTGGCAATTTTTTTTTATTCTCCGCGAAGCAGAGCCAACCAGCCCAGGTATTCAAATTTCAGAAAAGTTCACGATGGTTGGGACTATCGTTAATACGCAGGAACAAGTAACATCGTGGAAATAACTTGGCGGCGCGGCGTAGGTAGATGGAATCTGACGGTGAAAGGAAAGTAAGGCCGACGACGGGGCGGTCTGGTCTGCGGGGGCGATATAATAAATTAGAAAAAGCCACGGACTACCCCGTCTTAGCCCCGGTCCGTTATCCCTGGCGCGGTAACTTTACCGGCTATTAGATTACGCGGAGCATCTGCAGAATCTCGGTTCGTGCCCGTTAATTTTCGTTAAAAAGCAAATGCTACATGGAAGAGGTCCCGGTCTACTCGTCGTTCTTCTCTTTTCGCGTTACTTAACCCGGCCACCTGCCTCTCCTTCGACCTATCCAAGGGCTGTTTTCCTCTAGATAAGTAAGTACGGTTTTACATGGTTAGCCGAACATTAACGTGGTCTCGCAGACTTCCACGAAGATATAGCGCCGCGACGCTCATTTCGCGCTTGTGTCGCGTGCCACCGGCGGTGAGCGACTCACCCTTTCGTTGCGCGACGAGCGACCGGGGATATTTCATCTCGGGATTCGCCGGCCCTTGCGAGACCGATACCTCCACGGTGTGTCGCGATGCAACCTGCACGCGAATTTAGCGCTCGATCGTTGCCGAAATTTATCGCGAACGGATGGCTTTCGGGCGATTGGTTTCAGGTGCAACCTTAATATCGCCATGGAAACACGCGTTAATTAATAACGCGGCATAAGCACGCCGCTGGTTTAATTCACGAGTCGAAAGCTCGAAGCGATCCAGGGCTCTCGTATTTTCCTTAGACTTTTGCTCGAAAGTTAGGGGTTGGAAAAATACGAATTCGCTGCTCGTGTGTAGCTACCTCGTGGCTACGAAGTGCGCCGCCCTTTCGTTAGATGGCAACAGGAGGGTTGTTCCATCCCCCTAGTCTTTGGTTCTTGTCCCGGCTACGTTGAAAATAAATTTCACGTGGGAAATTTTGCCATTACTCTTGTTTGTCGTTACTCTTTCGCGATATACGACGTTGATAAAAATTATCGTGCTATCCGTAACATCGTTTATTGTCGTAAAATTTATATGATTTTGCGAGAAAAACTGAAGTTTATAAAGTATGCAGATTTCATTAGGCGTGTTTTAAAGGTGTTTTAAATTTATCATCCAATTCCCGGGAAGCTTTACGACCGCTCGTGTTCCACCCTTCTTGCCAGCAAAGTGTCCATCCCTTTACCTTCCGTCTTTCTTTCCGTCTTTCTTGTTTTTATCCGCAACGATGGCAACTTCCCTTTAATGGAAAGCGTTTAATAGCCGGACAAATTAGAAACCAGCTGCGTTGGCAAACCACCGTTTACATTTTTTACAAGCCTCGAAGAACCTCGCGTACATAAAGTAAAACAAAATTACAAAATCGTCGTCAAAGATGCGTTTATGATAGTACGTTGGTTAAAATATTCGAAACACTAGCACGAATTTCAAGAAAATGCCACTTATGGAATAATCTCGCATTTCGTACGCATAACAAAAAGTTAAATTTCACTTTTTTAATCGTGTTCGTTAAAAACATGAATTTACATAAATATACGCAGTCTAATAATACTTAGAGGATGAAACGAGTCTCTCTTTAGTTTCCGTTTCTTCAATTGTTTCAGCAAAAAACCAGAATTTGCATGGATACTTTACCGATGCGAAAAAAGGAAAAAAAGCGCACCCTTTCACCCTCGAGTGAAAGGTAACTTGCTCGTATACGTCCGCCGACTGTCGGCGCGTGGCATGTTTCGCCACTCCAGATTCTCTCTCGTCGCTCGAGTCCCACGTGCTCCCGTGTATGTGTGTTTTGGTGCGTGCGTGCGTGCGCGCGCGTTCCTGGCTCTCGTTTTTTTCCCTCATCCCCCAGCGCACGATCCACCACGGGAGGGTACTTTTTCTAACAGGTGGTAGCCCACAGCGGCGCAGTTTTTTCCCTCTCTCGCGTTCCATCCCTTCTCTCCTGTTTTTCTTTTTTTTCCTGTCTCTTTTTTTTTTACAGGTGCACCCATTATCCCCTGTTCCGCTTTCGCATCGGTGTCCTATTCATTCACCGCAGACCGGAGTGGCCACTTGCTCCAAGCTTTTTCACTTAATTAGAGGTCATAAACTGCTGCCCCGTTCGCATTACACGGTCATGGAAAAAAGAGAAGAGAGAGAGAGAGAGAGAGAGAGAGAGAGAGAATGAAAGAGGGAAAGCCGGACGTCCTTTTTCTTTCGCGTTCCGTAAATTACTCTGCACCGCTTTTTTCCTTTTCTTCGACCCGACCTATTCTCCCTCTCCCTCTCTCTCTCTTTCTGTCCTCTTCTGTCTTCCTCCGTGCCTCTCCGCTCGTCGTCGGTTTTTCAGAGCTTGGACTTTACACGGCGTGAAGAGTTAATTAGCATGCAGCGAAAACGAGCCGAGATGCTCGCTGTGTAATTGGCGTCACCGAGACGATCCTATATATTATTCTTCGACGACTCGCGTGTGAATTTATTCTTATCTATGGAACAACGTCGATTTTTCAGCCGAAAATTAAGCCTGAAGCCGACGACAGACGTAGCATATTTGTACGTTACAATGCATTAACAGTCGTTAACCAAACGCATTGTTAATTAATTTTTTATTTATTGCTTGTTTATCAGCGAACAGATTCAGCCAGCGTATTAATCGAAGCCAATTATGCCAAGATATAATACGAGCTATAGAAACTTGCTACGAAGCTCGTCGATCCTTTTTCTGATACTGGCAATTTTCCATTATTCCCATTGACTATATATCTTCTGCCACAGCTAACTCTGTCTCTATAGTTTGTATCATAGATTTTCGTGACAATATTCGTCCGAAGGGTAGAATAATATCTCGTAGGACTCAGAAATGGCGAACGATTACCGTAAACGATAGAAGCCCCGGCGGTGATTCTTTATTTTAACCAAGTTGTCGGCGAAAAAGGAACAGCCGGAACACGAGTTCCATTAGATTGTAACTGAAAGAGGGAGATTGCCCCGGCAAAATGAAATCTCGCCGCCAAGTTTTTGCACGGGGCGAGAAACCGCGGTAAAAGTTCTGCTTCGTTCCTATTTCTTTTCTCGCGCTCTCTCCACTTCCGTCCGAACGAGACCGTAGAAAAGTTTTCACTTTTCTCACCGCGTCGGCCCCCGGTGGACCTCGAAATCTTTTCGCCCGCGAGCAATTCGACCTCCCTTTTCACCAGCGAGATTTCCTTGGCCGCCTCCACCGCCTTCTTCGGCGAGCCACCCCGCCGGAAAAAGACGAAGCGTAGAAGGGGAGGCAAAGGAAGAGGAGGAAGAAGTTCTTTCTTTTTCGGTGGGTACTTTTCTTTAACGGCGTCCGTTGGAAAAGCCAGCGGTGGAGAGAGTTAGTCCGCCCCCCAGGGTGGGGGTTTGAAAGGAAAAGAACCAGGAGGGAGGTAAGGAGAATCCATCCCCCTTGGCCTGTCGGAAAAAGGGGTGGCTGGGTCGCTGGACCAACGGTGGGGGTAAGACTGGTGGTTGGCGCCCCTTAACTACCCCTTACGAGGCAAATCAATAAAAATACAAAAGTGTTCTTCTTCGGTGCTGATCAAAGATCCGCTCGAGCGTGATTCCTCGAATGCTGCGCGAACGTCTCTTCGAATTTGGTTGACCGGAACATGGAAAACGTCACATAATTGGACCGTGTTACGCTACTGACTCGGGCATCTAAACTTTGAAGTTTTTCAACTGGCCGTAATATCTTGTAAAACTTCTTTTCATCCCACAACTCTATCGCAGACTGCGAATTTTTCTACAATTTCATATACTTATCGATACAAAGAAATTAAATTTATCGGAAGATTTCGTTTTGACCTTTGTAACCAGCGCTTTACTTTGGACATTTTGTCTTTAGTTTCTCATGTCATATGAATTTTGTACGTGTTTCTACTATTTTTAAATTTCCCATATGTACCGTAAATACAGCATAAACATCCGCAGTCTAATCGTACGGATAGCTTGCCCATCTAACGAGTCTATACGACTCTACATCTTCTGTTTGTTTGTTTGTTTGTTCGTTCGTTTGTTTGTTTGGTGCGATGAAACTATTCGTAGTAACAATCCCCTGATTGTTTTCAACGACGTATAAATACGAGCGAAACTTATGTCGGATAATAAATACGGAAGGGTAAGAAGAGAACGAACGAAAGGATAGCGATAATAAATAAAGAAACACGAGAGTTGTGGTAATATTTTATTTTTACACCATCACGGAGTACAGGCTGTTATTTATCGCATTATGTATCAGGAAGGTGACAGATGGCGAAACGCGAACAATAGAGGAGAAATTGTTTCACCTTTGCGCGCATGATCTTCGTTCGGTAAGCACGCCATCGCGTCGCGCCGCGTTCCTGTCGCGCTTACAAGTGTCATGGCATGTGTTTTCCGCCGCGAGCGGCACTTGAACCTCGTTGCGTCTCTCGAGCTAGCCTCACGTCGCGTTGCTGGATCGTGGCAAAGTGCCTTCGAGAGTCGAGGGTGCTCGTAAGATATAAAGTGCTTCCCGAAGAAGCTGGCAAATGTTTGACCGATACTACACGCTCGCGCCGTTCGAACGTTCTCCGCTGTTTCGACTTTTCTAGCTGCCATAACGAGATATATTCTTGATCGATGATTTCACAGTAATTATATAGCTCCGTTTGAACGGTTTGTTCGTAGCGATTCTTAAAAATGGACCACAGTTTCGCCGACGAAGAAGTAGATAGATTAACGTCCGACCAGACGCGAATTGTTTCCACTGAATCGCGTTCATGCCGCGTCTTGGCAGCCTCTACTCTCATCTATGATCGCACCATCGTCGACAACCGCCAACGAAATAAAGCTCCGTAATAAACTCTTAACCAAAGTAAGAAGTACCAATAAGAAGAATCGAATCGATGAACGTGGAGAAACGAATGGAACAAACGAGTGTTGGAGTATTAGGCGGAGTAGCGTAATCGAGGCGTGCGCCGTCTCTTTCTCTGGACGGCTGAGTCGAAGGAAAAATCCATCCCCTTGCCGATAGAGCGGCAGAGATAGTCGAGGGTGAATCTTAAAATACAACCCCTTGGAAGACTGGCGAGGTTGGCATCCCCCCGCTTCTTTTACCCTCGTTCCTTCGGCGAACCCCCTTCGCGTCCCAGTCCCAGGCCCTCCTACACCCCTGCGATCCGGCAAATCATCCGGGGCTACGTTCTTTTGTTCCTTCTTCGTGCCGCGAAAGATTTTCTCGAGATGGAAGAGAGCGCGCGGTACTTGAAGAGCTTCGTGAAAGCCCGGCAAAAACCCTCGAGCGAGCCCCGGCGTCGCGTATAAATACAGCGTTAAGATGCAAAGCGAAAACACCAACCCGGGAAACGGTTGTCGTTCGTCCCGATCGACTAGAGTTGCAAAGAAGCCTCGAGACACAATCGTTCAAGATGCATCGATGTCGAGGAGATTTATCGTACGGTACAATTCCACGTGTACGTATAATTTTGAACAAATTGTATCTCTGCCGCGTTCTTTGCATCGTTGTGCACTCGATCGTGTAGCAGATACTAAAAACCCGTTTGCTTTCTAAAATAATAAAACAAAGACTGGAGGATCGCGCGATAGGGTTAAGATATCGTCCTTTGATCCGAGATATACGTACTTGGCGATCTATTCGTTGTCAAATCAAACAGCTGTTTGTCAATTTCGTATAACGTAAAGTACACGAGGAGTTGAAAAAGTTGCACGGCAGACGTTGTACGTAAATTTTCTATGAAACGATCGAGGAACAATCGGTTCGTACGTACATATGTACGTATGTATGAGACAGATATCAGTTTTCACGGTACGTCAATGATGGTCTAAATATTTACGATCGTCCACGACTATCGACCGTTAGACTGTTACACCATTAGACCATCGGACTGAAAACTTTTCAAACGAACGTCGCATTAATTCACGACAGATACAGAAAACGGGAGAATTTACGTCAGTTGCTAGCCTCCTGCGTTACCTACCAGACGTTGATTATTGTCTTCGACTAGCGCGAGATAGTCGATCGAGCAGAAGTTGACTGGGCGCCCGTATTAAAGAAGCACGACGAAAGGGCTGGCGAGAAGCTAGCTGGCAGAGGGTAAAAATCTTAAGACCCTTTGTCTCGGTGACGCCATTTTATCATTCCTTGCCCCCGCAACGGGCGAACGCACCCCACGTTCAACATATTTCAAGTGACAAAAAGCGTCCCTCTCTTCCGAGGACCGAGATTCATCCCCTTCGACACCCCTCCGGCCGTGTCTTCTCTTCGATATGCAGCGGCGTTTCTAACTTTAATTACCCTTATCTGCTGGCAAAAAATAGCCCGTCACAGTGTTGGTAAACGAATCACTGCTATCAAGGGTTTTCGGTGGAACTTTGGAGAGTTTTCTTTTTTTCCCCGTGAAAACTGCGAAAACCGTTGGCGATTCTTCGCGCGACCAGACTACGCCAAGTATAACTATCGGGAAATTAAACGATAACGATGTTAGTACGAGCAAATCTTGGGGCAGGGTTTCTCTAATCGGAAACTCAATATGGAAACTTGGTTTGGTACTTTGCTTGCTCGCGGAAAGACGCTGAATTTGATTCCGGCTTGTTTGCGCGATCGAATGTAACGCGATACTTCTCGCCCATGTGAGGTTTTTTAGCGAATCGTGAAAAGCTTTGTTACGTACGAATATAATGCCTATACACGCGTGTCGTTTATCACGCACTGTAGGCGCGCGCGTATATGCGCTATTCGCGTACATAAATCGTGCATAGCCAGTTACCAGCTTTTCTTTATCGTTTAATAAAACTGTTTGTCGAAGGCGTTGTTTTCTATCTAATTTTTACCAATTTTGTAGCCAATATGACGTAACTATAATGTAAGACCGATCGAGCGGAAGCGTATCGTCTCGTTGCACGAACAACGACAGGGTTATTCTGTTACGAGAGAATAGAACGGAATAGTCTTCGCATCAACGCGTGCCTATCGATCGATATTTTTTCCGCGACTGTCTCGCGTTCTCCGTGGCAGCTTCATGGTCCGAGCGAAGCGCGTTGTAAGCATCAAGCGAGCTATCGGCCATGTTATTCGTCTTTCATTCCTACCGAAAACCGAGGGTGAGGCTGCTGGTAGACCGAGTTCGCGAGGGTGGGTTGACGTCAGAAAAACCACCCCCGTCCAATTCAGCCACCCTTCCGTCCCCCGAGTTTTCTTCCATCCCCTTTCGCCATTGCGGACCACTGGCAGCCAGTCGACGAGGGGATTGCCTGGAAAAAGAAACTCCGAAGTAAAATGGCCGTGGTGGATTCCTTTTATTCTTCTTTGCATTTTTCGTTTCCCCGTCTCGTCTCCTCGTTTCCTCCCCAAGACCTAAACGATCGTCGATTATCCCATTCATCGGTCTTTCTTTTCGCGAATCGAGGAATCCGGTTGCAACGGACGTTTGTCTCTCAATTTCCACGCAAAGTAGTTGCATAGGTAGAAAGCAATTAACGGTAGTTATAGTTTTTCATTTCTCTGTTTGCAGTGCTGCGGAATTTCTTATAGCACTTTGGTCGTGTTTAAGGGAAAGGACTTTGCTTCGGAGTTTGGCCTCGGTTTGTTTCGGTCGGAGATCTGTTTAATTTCGTAAGAACACGCGTAAGTGTGCTGCTGCGGAGGAATGTTATATGCTGCGAAACAGGGAACTTTAAATGATTCTTCGTAATTGTACGCCTCTATGTTTGTACACGTGGGTCAGTCAATATGTAAGTCACCTCTCCCCGTTAACTTTTGCCTTAAGAGGGATATATAATTATCAAATACGCGTCGTTGTTTGTCGAAGCGTAACAAGCAAATTTTTATGCAATTTCACACTTTCATTAACGTAAGAACGAAGAAATATTTCTTATGTTTTTGCATATTGCGTGCGTTTTCTTCAAATTTCCCTGCGTCTTTAAATTTCCCACGAATAGTAGATGAAAATCCGGTCAATAAATGTCCGTTCAATGGATAGTCCGTAGTAACAAGCGTCAATTCGATTACATCAGCGAATCGTATATTTCGATAGTATTAACCCTGCTGCGATATATGTGCAGCAAATTTCTTACGAGAAATGTTCAAATGTTCGACAAATGCTATACGTGGGCCGTTGTACTTGCGTTGAATAGGAATAAACGCGATTAAAAGAATCGAACTTTTGTTCCAGTTTGATATAAAACACGTTATTCGCGGTCGAGCTTCGTCAGAAAGGCCCTTTCGGAAGTTGCGCTTTACTTGGAGATTAACGAAGCTTTTGTGAAACTTGCAGTTTTAATTTCGTTTTAATCGCCCCCTCGAGCCAGGAAAAATCCTCGCTTATGGCTTTCCGATTTCAATCGCGCAGAATCCATAGAATAAGAAAGGAGTAAGAAGGATCGCGACATTAGCTAGTATTCCTCGAGTTTCGAGGATATTCGAAGCGACACGCTGGAATCAAAGCGATTCCGAAGGGAATTTAAAGCGGCGCTGCCTCGAGATGAAAGTTTAAAGTCGATCGCGCGTGTAACTTCGTTCCACTGTTCGACCAAGTTTCCCGCGAATTTTCGATCGGTTCGAATTTTTCCACTCTGCCTCGCGAATACTCGATGCGTCCCCGACACTCGTCACTAAGCAGCGCAAAACTTGCCACGCAAACAAACCGTTAATCGATCCTGTAACACGAGCACTCCTGCTACGCCTTCTCTCCGTGGCCTGCGATTTACAAACTTTGTCGCCGATAAAAGACGCGCGACTCGATGGATTCTAGCTGCTTCCCTCGCTTTCTTCCGCTTCGAGACGTACCGCGACTGAGAAATCATATGGAAATCCATGATTAACTTTTATTATACATCGAAACAGCTTTACATTTTCCTCTCGTCACCGTCGCGTATTTCAAAACTGTATCAGCAGGTATCGTACGTTCTTGAAACTTTATTGTCAACGAACGACAATGTCGAAGGAAACGGAAACGATTAAGAAGCGACCGAGAAATCACATTTTTCGCGTTATCGGTGATAAATTTGAAGAAGACGGGAATGCACAACTTCTGCCTCAAAGGAAGTTTCACTTTTTCACATTGTCACGTTATCAAGGAACCGTATCGAATGGACGAAGAACGATCGATAAGTAACCGAGCTTATTATGTGAAGTCCATGTTCAAACCAAACACTCGCGTTTTCACATCGTCACCGAGTTAACCCGAAGACTATGCTATTCGATGCTAGCAGCGTTAAAATATCGTCGAGACTCGAGTTCTTAAAGCGGCATCATCGGCGCGTTGAACGAAACAACGATCGAAAGAGACACGAGAGATCATGAGCGAGATCGAGAAGCGGTTGATCGCGCGTGTCCGGTAAACCGTCTAACCAGGTTTCGTGGTGGAAATCGCGCTGGTCATTCCCCACCCCGTCACGGGACCCTTTGATCACGGCGAAAAAATCCGGAAACCCGTTCCTCAAAAGTGACCCTACCTGGCGTGCTGCGTGGCTTTTGTGGAAGGACCAAAGGGAGGGGGGTAGAAGACGAGGAGAACCATGAAGAAGGGATAAAAGATAGAGAGAAAGAGAGCGAGAGAGAGAGATAGAGGGGGGAGGGAGGGAGAGCAAGAGGAACAGCTTCCAAACGGCCCTTTCCGCATTAGCATAACCCTTGCGAGAGCTGTCCACGTGTGCGCCGATATGCCAGGGGGCCGGAGAACTGGTCAGGTAAGTTTTTTCGCACTTTTTAATTCCCGATGACCAGATGCCCGGCCTGGCGGCTTTCGTAAAGGGGAGATCTGACCTCAATGAGAGATGACCTCCCCTCTCGACCGACCGGATGACCCCATAAAAATTGCGGAACCGGTTTCCAGCACGGCCCTCGGGATTTTTCGGACGTTTAACGGTCACCCGGACCGGGTGCAACGCCGAGCCTTCAGGTAAACGTGCCAAGCAAACGCGTTTATCGGTCATTGTGCTCCCTCGACACGTGTTCCTTTCCTCTTCAACACGGGACTCCGTCGAGCAGCTCTACGTAAGCGCATGAAGACCTGTTGTTACTTGTTGTTGGAAGTCTCTGCTCTGCTATCTTCTTGCTAATAAAGAGGCACTAGGAAGGGGAAATATCGGAAACCTCGTATACCAATGGTATTGCAGTGGAATAAATTAGATGCGATGAATTTCTACGTTGAACATGCTTTCACATCCGGTTGATCCAGATTCTGACGGTCGAGGAGGGACGACCGCGCGGGGACCGCGATAAATCGCGGGTGCAAGACGTATCGAACGCGTCGAAACATTAATTCCGAGCGTCAGAAAAGCAAGTTGGAAACTTGAGGAACCTCCAGGGGGAGCAGAGAAGAGAGACAGTGGACTTTGGGCGACGTTGCAGCCCGAACGGGAAAACGAAATCGCTTCGTGCGACGCCCTCTCCTTTGACCCGCTCTTCTTCTCCCTAACAGGCAATTTACTTGATGATTCTCGATAGCTAACGGTGACCGGCGAACAAACGATGACCTCGAATCTTTTACCCTGGATACCGAGTTCCGGACAGAGGGAGGGAGAGAGAGAGAGAGAGAGAGAGAGAGAGAGAGAGAGAGAGAGAGAGAGAGAGAGAGAAGAGAGTTTGCCTTAAAAAATGAAGCACCCTCGATGCCGAAAGGAAAAGGTAGCGGGTGGAAACGCGATAAACGTTTACCTAGATAGTTTCGCCGGTGAAAAGAAACTCGAAAGCAGTCGCTGCTCCGCTAGTCCGAGGGAAAAAAGCAAAGCTCAGGGCGGTTCTCGCGCCCCTCTCCCTCCGGAGAATCGGACAGGGACGGCAGCGGAGAGAAAGGACTCGAGAAAGGTGGAGGAGGAGGAGGGTAGTGAGTCAAGGGGTAGGTAAGAAGAAGGACGGGGTTGGCGGCGGCGGCGGCGGCGGCGGCGGCGGTAGAAGGAGGGCGGCATTAATTACGGTCTTTTATTATAAAAACTGAACTCCCTCCGGCCAGGAGAGAACGAAGAGAGAAGCAGATAAGGAGGGAAAAAGCCCCCGACTCCGACGACTGCCAGCCCCCTCCCCCCCCCCGGCCGCCCTCGACCACCCCCAAGGACGGCCTTCCCGGCCACGGAACCTCTCCTTCCTCTGTTCAATTTAAAATACTTAATCTGTCTTAGTCCGGAGCCGCGCGAGGTTGTCAAATGCAACTGTTGTTCCGGGATGACGATCGTGCTGTCTCCTCGCTTGCGGAACACGCGAAGACGGACTTCTTCGTTTCGTTGCGACTCTGTCATCGATGGCTCCTCTCTGTTCGCTTTTCTCGAAGAGTGTTTAGGAATCTGTTGTTTAGGGGCAAACAGGCTGATTAAGAAGTGGCGATATCTTCAAAGACTGGTCAAAAATTACGACGAATCTGTGGGAAAAGTTCATAACGACGGATACGACGCTCCCGTTCAAAAATGATCGGATAATCGTTATATTTGCCCCGTGATTAAGATATATTGCGGCTGAAATTATGTTGCAATGATACTTTTAAACCGATACTTTGCATGAGGGGGGAATACGATACCGATACGTCAATAATTTCATGAAGAACCGCGATTTAAAATCGGCACGGTTTAAAATCTATACCAAATATCGAACATTTCTTTCTGAAACAGAGGATAAACATGTATATATATACTTATCGCACGTACGCAAAGCTTTACAACGTACAAAGAGACATTGTATAAAAATCATTTATGATCGTATACCGTTACATATACGTATATCGGATAACTAAAGTCGGATTGGCAACAGAGAGTGTCGAGAGAAGGAGTAGCTTTCTTCGATCGTGTAGGTTTGACAGCATGATTCGATAAACGTTTCTATGCGCGAGGAAGAAAGGATACGGAGGTACGACTTTGGTTGAGAACCACCGTGGAAAATAAGAAACGGGAAAACGGCGAGGATTTTAATTTGCATCCCCGTTCCCCCGCGGCAGCCACCTTCCACCCCACTCGCCACCCAGCCGCCCTTGTCTTCTGCAGAGCTCCGGAGAGCCTAGCTACTTTCTCCAGAGGGGTGGAAGAAGGAAGGTAAGAGGGATGGCGCGCAGGGGGACGAAGAAGAAGGGGCCAAACGGTTGGAAATATCATAGCCGCACGCGCAGAACGAAATTACCGATTTGCCTTGGGCGTTCCTTCCTTTTTTCCGATTTCGTGCTCCTCTCTTTCGCTCTATTTCTATCACGTTCTCGCCCGGCCGCGTCTCATCCTTCCTCGTCGACCCCTTCGGTACGTCGACATCCTCCTCGTCGGACCATCCTTCGCACAGAGCCACGGCATAGCAAATAACTTTCATAATTCTCGATTAGAAAGTTTTCCTTCTCGGCCTGCCCATCGAGAGAAGAAGGGGTCATCCTTCGTTCTGGCTAACCCTTTGCTGCTGCTTCCAGCTTCTCTCCTCTTTTCGCCGATTACACGACCAACCTAAAACACCACGGATGAAAGACGAATTTGTCTTCGAACCACCTTGTCGTATCCTCGATTCCTTCTTCTTCTTCTTCTTCTTCTTCTTCTTGATATTCGTAATTCTTAATCTCGCACGAAGAGCAAGTAAATTTTATAGTAACTAGATTGCGGCGAATCTCAATGCAACGCATATTTATTTGCAAACTCGTATTTCCAGCGAATACAGCAAAAGGAACCTCGATTCGTCTGACTGAATGCTTAAAATAAATAAACGCTTAAAAACTGGCTGTCTAGTCGCAATACGAAAGTACCGGTGAACTGTAATAAGAAATACTCGTTAAATGGAAAAAAAGAAAAAGAAGAAAGAAATGCTAACAATAAGCGCGACACGACAGAAGGGATAGAACTGTATATATCGAGCGGTATACGCAAATCCCATTGAAAGTACCAAACGAGCCGTTTCGGACGAAGGTTGTCGGGTCAGCGGTAAGGGTCACTCGACATATGGCCCAAATCCTGGGCCAAGCACTCATTACGCCGCACGAATTCGATCCCCTCCCGATTTCGGACAATTCTCGAATCACGCCCCCTTCCCTTGTGCTCTGCTCTCAGGAACACAGTCCTCGCTTCTCCATGCGATTCTTCTGTATTCTACTTTCGAGTTATTTAAATACTCGCAATTTATTAATCGCCTTGCGAAGAATTCATCGCGCGAAACTGATAGCCGTCCCCCCTCCCCCGCCTCCGTTTGGAATTAGATGAAAGAAGCGGAAGTGACGCGCAATGTGGAATAAACACGCGCGATCAAAGACAGATGGATGACGAAGGAGGGAAACTGATTGGCGAAAGACGGAAAAGTGGAATCGGTAGGTCAAAGTTCCAGCTCGTTTCTCGTCGGACGCGTCCGTAGCTGCGAGAGCAGTCGAACGCAAAGAGTCCCGCTTAACAACGTGAGTTTCGCGAAGATCAAAAAACAAGGAAGACGCGTTGGGCGGTGAGGAGAGGCACGAGGCCAGGAGCCAGGAGCCGGTAGAAGAGGTTGGGAATAAAGAGAAATTGAGAGAAAGAGGAAGAAAGAGATCAAGGAAAGGCTGCTGCCGGCATCTCGGCCATGGTACCCACTTCGCTTCATTAATTTCTCGCAAAGACAGTGTCAGAGTCACGGGGGTTTTCCGGCTGCAGGGGCTCCTGGAGACCCGAGGCTCCGCTCTCTCCTACGCTCTGGTATTTAAATTCAAAAACGAGAGCGAGCCAACTCTCTCCGGTTCCTCTTCTCTACCTCTCTCGTTCTATCCACTCGCTCGTCCTCGTCTCACCCGCGTACTTTCCTAATGTTTTTCTCTCGTTTCTCATCCTTCGTTCGAAGCTCGCCCAACCTTCCCCCTAAACCGCTCTCCTCCAACAGTACCACCAGCCAGCCACCCCCTGCACCCACCATCCCAAGCCACCCTCGTTCCACGAAGGCTCAGTCAATAAAGTATTCTAAAAACCCCGCGCGAATAAGAGCCGTCTTACTTCCTCTTGCCCCTTCCCGTCCGCGCCAGCCACCCTCATCCCCTTTTCGTTCGAGCTAGCAACCCACCCTCCCTCCTACTTCTTCGTCCCTGAACCACCCCGTCAACCCCACCGTGACGATGGGTGGAGAAGAAGGGGGTGGAAAAATAGGGGTGGCAAAAAACGTCAATAATATCGGCAAGATGGAAGCTGCACGAATGTTTTAAGGGATTCCTACCCCTGCGGTTTTCGTTCTTGCTTCTCGACACTTCGTCTTCCTCTCTCTCTCTCTCTTTCTCTCTCTCTCTCTCTCTCCCTTTCTCTCTCTCTCTCTCTCTCTCTCTCTCTCTCACTCTATCTCCGTCTCCTCGATGTTCGCCCTCGCTCCTCTCTCGCCTTTTATCTTCTCGGATCGTTTCTTTGCTCGCCGTAACTCCTTACTCCGTCTGTAATAGCCTCACGTGCCCTTCGATCGCACCAACTACCTTCGCGACACAATGTCGTTTGTCGTTTTATCTTTTTCCCTCCTCGAAAGGGTAACGTTCGTAGAATACGCAAACACGGTTCGAAGGCACGTGTGGATTTTGATGGTGTTTCGGAATTTTCAAAGACCACCGACGACATTGCAATAAGCTAAGTTTGTTACCGCTGTTTCGCGAGCTACACTTTGCGCGGCTAAGTTTCCAAATGGCTTAAATTCGTCTCGCCACGAGGCTAGTTGTATCAACGGTATATCGCTCTGTCTTTCACGATCTCTGAAACGCGTCGACAAATTGACGTATACGAGGTTTTATTTAAAAGCGTCCAGAATGTCTTTGTTTCCTAATATCTCGACAATTTCTGTTTGCAAGTAAACTTTGCGATATTTCCATTATTTTATCCGTCGTTTCTGTCTACGATGTAATCGATGTACGTGTACGAGGTTTTGATTGAAAGCATCAGGAATGCTCTTATTTCGCGATACGATTCAAGCGATTCAAGCGATTCAAGCGATTCAAGCGACGTTTCTAAGTAAATTTTACGATATTCGTATTATTTCTATTATTTGAACGTACGATCCGATAATGGGAGATGAGAAGGCAGTTTTGGAAATATGATCGTTCGTTTCTATATGTTTATCTATATGTACCAAATTCTGACGCAACTCTGTCTACTTGTGCGCTTCTTATCGATGCGTCACGTTCAAGGCCACGGTGTTGACTTCGCTTCAAAATACATAAACGCGCCTATCCGGGAAACACGCAGTCTATCCCCGTGATCCGTTGCACGTTAGCAATTTTCTTAGGGAAACGCCGTTAACTTTCACACTGTTTTACAATTTCTATAAAAATCCATCGGTATGCTCGGACCGAAAGAGATACACCGTGTAATTTTACACTCGGAATTACTCGTGTTGGCATCGAGTGCTATCGAGTGTATCCGTAATCCGAATCGAAGAATTCGCCTAAAAAAAGGAGCCTACCCGCGGGAATACGGCATTCCTTTCAACCTAACCACCGAGGCGTTCCCGGACGTCTCTGGCCTTCGGTGCTTTCTCTGAAAGACCGTACGAAAACAGACTACGCTGTATTTTTCCGCGCAACCGATAGCTAGACGTTCTTCATGGTCGATCGAGGGGATGGCTGGCCCGCTGCTACGCGTATACACACTCGCTCACGAAGGCAGTATCGTTGGGTAATTAGCGATGCTGAGAGGACCTAAGTACCAAGCATCCTCCTCTGCCGCCACCCTTTCTCACCCCCTTCCTCTCTGGCTTCCATTCTACCTTCCAATAAATGGATGGATAGATAGATACCTAACGTACGAGGCAGCTGCACAGAGGTCGCGTTCAAAAGACCAAGAGCGGGCGACCTTATTGGGTGGTAGGCTCCCGCGTACATAGAAACCACCCCCGGGCCCTCCGTGCACCCTCTTTAACTGGCGCGTTTGTATACGTAGTCCTGGTGTGTAGAAGCGGGCGCGTTTACATCGGAACGAAGATACACAGGCGCAGACACAGACACGCAACGAGCCGATGTACGCGCGTGGGAATATCATTACCCCAGTCGTGTGTTTTCCGTTAATTGCCATTATCGGCGGAACTTAGTTAGGGCTTGCGTTCCAGCCCGACGTCCCGGCAAGACCTTTAAGAACGGACACGGCTCGCGCGTCGTCGTCGTCGTCGTCTCTCTCTCTCTCTCTCTCTCTCTCTCTCGTCTGTCTGTCTGTCTGTCTGTCTCCGTCTCTGTTTCCGTCTCTGTCTTTCCCTCGCCGCGATTCTGGCCATCCTTGGCTCCACTCTTTTCCTGCTCGCGATACAAATTTCATTTGCGTCGCTTTGGGGACTCGTAATTCCGTTGCACTCGCAGGATGGAAACCCCGCGACGCCTTTGAGAGGCAACCGTCCCGTACACTGCGAACACAGCACGAGATCAGGCTTTCTATCGCGCGAAACACGCGAAATTTCGACTTTTGATTCGCCAGAGTCGCGCTCCGGAATTGGACGTTCTTGCTGCGATTCCCGAGTCCGGATAGCGGACCGCTTGATCAAGGACTGTCAACGAGCGTTCTTAGGAAATCGCGTGCCGACAGTTTCGTTCGAAATGAATCGCACTCGGTGCGTTAATGCGCGTGTATTTCAACGAGGCGGTATTTGTTATCCTTGTCGTACGAAGAACGGCCTGGGTGAACATGGTTCGGGAGACGAACCAGCTTCTCGGAGGCAGAAACAACGCGATTCGGAACAGGAGTTTAGTTTTTTCTGGTCGGTGAAAATTTCTCGAACCGCGGATGGTTACTCCCGACCGCGTCACACCTCCGGAACCCCCCTGGAGTCTTCAGTTTCCCACCTCGGCATCGCTGCTGCTGGCCCTCGCCCTCATCCTCCACCCACCGGCCTCGACTGCCTACCAGCTACACCACCTCCGCCTCACCTCCTCATCCGGTTCTTCCTGCGAGCACAATGGAGCCCGAATCCATCTCGGACAACCTTACCCTCCTCTTTGCCCGGCTTCTCCTTCAGCCCTCCGCCGCTGCCGCCACCCTTCTTTTTCTTCGTATCTCGCTGGAACAGCGTCGAGGAATAATTCCATTTTCTTGTGCGAGTACAATTTTGCTTTCAATTTATTTTCCCCCCTTTTTCCTTCGCTGGTGCTCTCTCGCGCACCAGGGGATCCCAACAGCCGTGGCTCGCCTCTTTCTCTCTCTCTCTCTCTCCGTGTCTCGCTCTTACCCCCGTTTTCTCGTTGCCTTCGCCCGTGTTGCCTTTTCCACGAACCTTCTTCGCCACCTCCAACCTCCGTCTACGGAGGTCTCTCCCTCGACCCGGCTCTTTCTCGCTTCCTCTCCTCCGCTCTCTGTCACTCGTGCTCTTTCTTTCGTTCGTTCGTTCGTTCGTTCGTACAACCTCTTCTCCGCCACCCTCGTCTTCTATCTGCCCAGCCTCGCTCTACCGTCCGTTCCTTTCGTCTTGCTTCAACCACCCCCGTAGTCAGCCTCTCTTCTGGCCGCGTTGCCGCGCGTTCCGTCTTTCTTTATCGTTTCCTTAGTTTCTGCCGTTTCTGCCGTTTCTGCCAAGCCGTTTCTTTCTTCGTCGGTCGACTCTTTCCCACCCTATCCCTTCGACCGTTGTAATTATTAAACATTGCGAGAGCCAGCGCCAGTAACAAGCGTTTTATAACTGCGCGAGCGAGCTGCCCGGGGTATTCTCTCCTTTTGTTGCCCTTTCCAGCCGCCTGGCCACCGACGGGATCGTTCGGCAGCGCGCCCTTGAAAAACAGAGAGCTGTCCAGGTTGGCCGGATGCGCATCTTTCTCCAGAAATCCGACTGGATTCCTTCCTTCGGGCATTAATTATCGAACACACGAAAAATGGATCTTTCAGTTTCCTACGAGTTTCGCTTCGATGCTTCCGTCCGCGTCGATTAAAGACGCAGATGCTCGTTTAAAACTGGAGGCATTGTTTTCAAGCGGAAGTTATCGTCGGTATCTTCTCCTCTGCTCTGCGAAAAGAAAACGGCCGATCCGGAGAGAAGGGGTGGAAGGCTCGTCTCGAACAGATTATTCCGATTAGCAAACGGAGGGTCCGTTGGTTTTGTTTCGTGGCTGCGAGCGGGATTTTCGCGAACGATCGCTCTCGTCTCAATCTGGATTTTAATAATTCCCCGCGCCGGGGGATCGACGCACGAACGAACCGAAGATTTCGTGCCGCCGAGGGTTTCGAATAATTGCCAGAGGGTGAAGAGCATGTTTTATATTCGCCTCGAACGTCTGTCAGTAGCCGCGGTAAAGGCTTATAGCGCTTGGACGGTGACCGGTCCAATCTTTCCCAAAGAACATCCATCCTTCTCTGCAGGTGTCGAATCAAGTTACAATCGTACATGTACTTTTTAACAGTTGGCTTGTTTGTTGAATTATATCGAGACACTCGTTGAAAGCAGAAACTCTCTCTGTTTAAAGAGAGAGTTCTACTACCTTTGGTTCGGGATTCTAGCTAGGATACGTATGTGCGTCTTTGAGCGACCGCTTTTTTTTTTATGGACGCCTGAAAAAAGCTTTCGACACCCTATCGTCCCCTAACTTTTTTATGCGGTATCCGCGCGACATCTCCTGGTCCCCTGGGAAACTTTCCAAACCTACGTTACCGTCTGGAATTCTACCATCCCGTCCTCTACAGTGAAAAGAGAAAAACCTTTCGATTTTTTTGCTATCGACTGCGTGCATGAAAGTTTTCCAATGCAACCCTTATGCACCGTGCACGCGGACAGTTGCTAAACTGTCGCTAAACCGCACAAACTTGCAAACGATCGTTGCTATTTTTCTCGTAACTTTCTACTCCGAATTCTTTTCTCGTAACGCGGAACGCGAACGTTCGCGAATCTTTTCGCCCGAAGTACGTATCGAGTGTTCGATACGACACACGAGCTTTTAAACTTAGATTTCACATGTTGCAAAATACGTCCGTAATTTTCCATCCGTCTGTTCGCCTTGGTGTCCGTGTCTTCTCAAAAAGGCGCGTAACAATAAAAGCGCAAGGAGTGATGGTGGAATGATCGTAAATTTCGTTATAAATTTCGTAAGACAGCATTAAATTGCACTGTTGTTAGTCGAGAGTCCATTACGGAGGAAGAGTTTTTCTCCAGCGACGACCATGTTTCCGACCATTCGCCCGGACGATCAGGGGTGGAACAGGCCCCGCCTCGGTACCCTTGTAGGCCTGGCGTAAAAAGGTACCCCTCGTGCTAGAGGCGTGTCACCGTTCCATGTCCGGATGATCTTCCAGATAACTTTTCTATAGTCCGACTGCCTTAACTGTAATTCTACATTCAGCGATACTTCTTCCCCTTCGTTCTCCTTGCTTCGAATTTCTTCGTACTTTACCAACGCCGTAGGTGATATTTTCGTGGCAGCGGTCGTTATCAGTGCGATGGTTGCAGGTATGTGTAACGTAACGTTGCGAAACAAGAGTCATAGGCAGAGGCGCAACAGAGAGCCGCGCACAAAGCATCGATAACCGCGTCCTGCCTGCGCTAGTCCTCTTTGCAGTTTGCCTGCTGCCGTAGATTGCACCTGCACGGTCTATTACGGTACAAGTTCGTCTACGAGAGAGGAGTAACCTAGCCTCGAACCCCGCTACCTCATCCTTCTCGTGATACGAAAGCGGGGTATCCCCATTATAAGTTGCGAACAAACTTTACTTATATGCTCGCGACTACCATCCGCATGCGCCCACCGCACACCCGTATCCCTCTTTCTCTCTTGGTCTCTTTTGTCGGTCTGGCCCTGTCCTAGGATGTTATCCTCTCTCCCGCCTTCTGTTTTCCTTCATTCGCGTCTCCTCGGTTTCTTGCTCGTTATATTTATCAACTTCACTCTCAGAACCTCGACTATCGTCTCTACTTCGTCGCCGATAGGTTCGCCACTCTCTTTAGACATATCGTCGATGACGATGACTAAGAGGCAGAGATCAACGATCCGAGTATCAGCGAAATGATAATCATCGCGAGATGTGCGACAAACGCACGTACGTAGATCGCGTACGAAGAACACGACAGTGTATCATTTTCGTCGATCTTTCGCGTTGATGTGATTCGATGGTTAACGTGAATGAAAAGAAATTTCTTAAAGATAAACGATGTGTCTGTGAATTGTTGCGAGCAATTAATTTTTAGACGTTTTGAGACATACCAGAATGATACGTATTTAATCCTACATCAGAACAAACAGACAGTTTCGATAACATGGAGTTATTGAATTTTCAAATTAGTTTCAAACTAGTTCTTTCGCGGAACATAATAAATCCATTTCTATCGATTCTCCTATTTTCACTCGGCGACCGAAAGATAGATAGTACTTTAATATATAGTTGAAACAGAGAAGAACACGTTAGGCTGAAAAATGCGCGTCCGCGTTTGGTCTTGGATTTCGTTACGAAGAATACGATGAATTTTCCGGTGATGTTATCTAGATCGGCAAACGTGTCAAAATCGTAAGGTTTCGTCGATTCGGACGATCTCGATAATTCGATGCTGTCCCGTAGCGTTTCTTAAGATTCAACGATCGCCGACTAGTTTCGATAGATTAATAGTCTTCGGTATTAATCACAGTCGGAGTGACCAATGGCCAGGAACTAGTTCAGTGGCAGTTCGGTAGAAGGACTGGACAGAGGGGTGCCGTCGATGCCTTGGGGCGATGGCTGCTCTAATAGAAAGGCACACACAAGTTGGCCGTGTGCATCGCGTGTTCCAACGTGGTCAGCACGCGTCCCTCTCCTTCCATCCGTTCAGGCCTTTTGTCGCAATCTTATGCGTCCGCGCGATCTAATGAGCCGTTGAATAATTGCTTATTAATGATCAACTGACCGCACGCGAGACATTTCGCCGCATTGTCGCGCCGATACCGCTGGGCTAATGACGCCACGAAGAAAAGAGAAACGCCACTGACCACCGGTCACACCGGATCGAACCTCGATTCTCTTTTTCTTCGTCGTGCACCCCTCTGATCGTGAAACCTATGCACCGGTCCGTGTGCACCACGCAGGGGCTCCGGAGTAATTAATATTCGTGATTGTAATTGCACACGTAGGTAGAAATCCTTGCAACGACGATTCACGACAACGAGAGCGTGAAAATAGAAAATTTAATAGAAATAGAAAATAGAAAATAGAAAACGTTTAATTCGTTTCGATGACGAGTACCAGTTTCATAATGTAGGTTTTCTTTAACACGCAGTAGATTATCACCGTGAGTACCGCGAGTAAGTTTCGATCGGCGATACAAGATGATCGTGACGAAACATCTGTTTCAAATGGTCATTCGTAGCTGTTTCGTAGCTCTTGAATGTGTAGGTAGGTCGTGGGTATCGAGTAGGATCCGTTGTATCCTGCCCGTTATCTTTGTTAGTTTATAACTAACGTCGATAACTTCTCTGTATCGTCGTTGTCGGTGGACCTAAGCTTCTCAACGTCCATTTGGTAATTTTAACACTTGTCCATGGTGCGTTTCACCGTAATTTAAGATTTTTATCGATATCGATTCAATGACTTTTTCTCGAATGATTTTGTCGTCGAGGCAGAAAATAGATTCATCCTACTGATCGATCGTGGCTCTCGAGCTTCAACGTGGACAATCTTCAAATTCCAATTCCAATTTTTGTTTAATATTCAATTATCTCTTATCGTGTTACGCGTTTGCGATCAATCGTCTCGTATATTATACACATTCGGGATTTACTTTGTGTATTTTTAAATAATTGTCGTACGTATAATGAAAAAATTAGAAATAATCTCTACGAAAATTGGCCGGATCGTTCGTCATCTCGAAATAATCCACGTCAGGGTTTGGAGATTCGCGCGGCACTGACGTCGATTTTAACGGGAGAAGGACTTCTTATTCGCCCGCCGTTTCGCTCGAACTTGATGGAACTTAATTAAAGTTTCTTAATGAACGTCGCTGGTGCACCCGTCATTACCTTCCGGCGTATCGGCACACGAAACTCGGCACAGGCAACTCTCCGTTATTTTCGCAGACGTGGCGTATACCTCATCGGTTCAGATCGCCTTTTTTTTCTCGTCGGTTTCGAGCGAGGAACGGACGAACCGATGGAAGAAGAAGGTTTCTCGTTGTCCGGTTCGCGATAAATCCTTTTCGTTGCGAGACGTTTGAATCAAAAAGTAAATTTCATTCGGGGAGCGCGGCTCTTTCATCGGTCGCCGCATCTGCCGCTCCTCTGGACATTGTCCTGTCCCAGAAATATTTGAAAACTGGTCGAACTAGACACTCTGCCGAATAGACGCGACGAAACCGAATCGTCGAAACTGGTCCCAACTGTCCGGCTGCAAATCCGGTCGCTCTTGTTCCCAGTAAAATCGATGGGGTGGATCTCTTGCGCGAAGAAAATCGTTTCACGTTCTGCCCGTCTCACGGGATAATGCTCTTCGTTGGCATAAAAATACTGCTAAATTACATCATACTGACGTAAGTGAAATTCCTGAAATACTCTGAATCTCTTACTTTCGTCGACCGCCGCCACCTGACTTCCCACGAGAAATAATTAACTCCAACTCCGAGATTAAAATTTCGAGACGTACTATTTTGAGAAAATACTCCGAGTACGTGAATTTTCAAGGAACGATACCTGCTCGAAGTCGAAGCTCGATGCTTAAACGGTTTTCCCACCGTGATGCGTGGATACGACAAACGGTGGGATTTTGGGTGAAAGGCGAGGAAGGCGAGAAACCCTTCTCTGGGTCAGAAGGGCCGCAGATTGACCCAGAACAGGTTTACGTCTTGTGTCTCCTTGGCTTCTTTCTTTTTTTTCTTTTTCTTTTTTCTTCTTTCGTCGCTTCTCGTGTCCGAGTCGGATTGACCTCCGGTCGATTGTCCATCTTTCTTGGCCCGCTATCCCGCACGAAAACTGGTTTTCTTTCCCACATATCCAGGGACCTCGCCGGTCACTTAGGGGGAAACAGGAAGAGTGGGGCACCAGAACTGACCAGTTCCCGGATGCGTCCCCGTCCTTTGGTCAGTTTACAATTTCGACGCGTGATCGACGGTGCCTCGTTCCTCAGACTCTTCGAGCTTCGAGGACGAACCGAAAAATGGAACAATCAAGGTATTTTATTGCCAACTTTCTTATCAGTCCGACTATTGTTTCCACTATTTTTGCTTATTTTGTCTTGACGTTTGTCGACCTATCGACGTAGCCTTTCTCGGTTAGATTTATATTACATCCAAGCCAGGAACATGGCTCTCTATTCGACTGTAAAAAAATTATTTTTGACATCTATCGATTTCTCGACGTGACCCTTCCCGGTTAGGTTTCTAGCGTTATCGAATAAAGAGAGCCTTCGATTCTAACGTCTTCTCTCTTATATCTGTATTATTTGTTTATTATTTATCGTCATTAACTATCGCTTCGGGCCAAATTAGAGCGACAGGGCGACGCGATATGTCAGGGAATCGATAAAGTAGTAGCTTGTAATGTCATTTCTCCGAGTTCAATTCTTTTTATTATCGTAGTTACCAATATTTCGTGCACAAGTGGATCGACAGCAGTTCCTTCTCGAGCGAGCAACATATTTCGCGTTCGTTAAACGGTTAAGATGGGTGAATGTGGCGCACGTCGCAGTTGGCGACGCGATAAAAATAAACGTCGCGCGTAAACGCTCGCTAGATGCCACGCACGGAACGACGTTTCCACCCCCACCGGGCGGTTACTTCGCTCCCATTTCGTTTCGCGCTACGCCGTAAGTACGTACTTTGTACTACCCTGTAGGATAGTCAGGTTTTCCAAGTTCTCTCCCCTTTCGAGGGAAGCCACTCGAGGGCGGAGTCCCGGAGTAAAGCGGCCATACTGCCACCCCCGTCTTACCGACCCTCTTCTACCCCCTCTGGCAAAATAAGGGATGAAAAACAGGATGAGGGCAATGGTGCTTCTAGAGCGCTCTCAAGCATGCCGCCTTGCTTGCGAAGCTTCATCGGGAATTCACCCTTCCATGCTGCCTTTATTGCTTTTCCTACGGTAGAAATTGCGCTTTGCGAAAATCTCTGAAACGGATGACTCGGTTTTCGAGACAAATTGCGCCTTGACTCACCCCGGACCACCCGGTACCTTCCAATTATTCACCCTTGGCTTGCTTCCGACGAACGAAAGGCGACTCGCGAAGGTTCTGTCATTTCTTTTCTTTACTCGATTGCAGCGAAGAACTTGTTGGTGTTACATATGCCTCTTTCTTCGCTAATTGTCGCTATTTGTCGTCCAACGATCCTCCTTGGTGTACCTTGACGTTTCTGTTTTCGGCGACAAAGGTTGTTGTTTCTTGCCTGTTTCCGTTCAGTGCGGTAAAGATCAAAGAGAAACGAGAAACACGCAACTACGCAAATCGCAACAGGGACAAACACGTTTTAATTCTTCGGGTGTATACTTGTTGCTAGGGACGAACGTCGCTTTAAAATTGAAGCAGATTCGATATTCCTCCGATTAGTAACACTATTCTGCAGCTCAGACAAAATATTTCTACCGGTTGATATTTGTTGGTTATTATTTGGGACGCGTCGCAGCAACGACGACGACGACGACGACGACGACGACGACGACGACGACGACGACGACGGCAAAGATAACAACGACGATAAAAAGCTCCTCGTTGTTCTTTGTTTAAGACTGTTCCGTGAGCTTGAAGAGGGTCGGAGGATTCTATTGGAGACGAGGGCACGACGATATTCGGCATTTGTCGAAAGGGGTACGCCTCCGTTACCGATTTTGCTTCGGCAAAGACAGAAAGGGAAGTCTTGTCCTTTGCAGAGAAAGATTCAGACCGGATTCTCTCGTATTCCAAACCAGTTCGTAGCTTCCAGCTCTTGTGCACTCTCTCCCTCTCTCTCTCTAGTCGCGCCTCTCTTCACAGAGAAGATATTTCTCCGTAGGAGCTTCTCGTAGAGTGAATGCTCCTTAATTTCCTTTGAGCCGTTTGCTCCGGAGTAAAATCCACCCCCTTCTGTCCGCTCTCCCCCCGCTTTTCTAGCAGACCCCCTCGCCCTGCCAGCTTCGTCGCATAACCGTCGCCAGCTCGATGCTGACGCCAGCTCTCTATTCCTCTCTTTCTTCAGCCCTCCAGCTTCTCCTAGCCAGCCTTATTCTGTAATTTCGTTTACAAATGAAAGGGCCGCGAGCTACGACTTTGTACAGCGGGTACGCGCGACTGCAAACGCTTCAGTCCGTGACTCTCAGGTGCACGGTTGTACCTTGAAAACCGCCTCTGCCGTTTCCTTAACGCCGCTACAGTCTCTCTATTCGCTACTCGTTCAACGACGTTTCTATTTCTGTCGCCCGGTCGAATAATTCTCTGTTATCGGTAATACCGTTCACGCCAAGTCGATCATTATGGCTCCCGAGGTGAAACCATTAAGGGTTCCATTAAGTTTCGGATTAGTGAAAGCTCCGTTGTATGTCGTATTGCGATTTGATTGAGGTTTATTACGTATTTGGAGGTAACGCGAAAGTGGACAATTTCGAAGAGAGCGGACGGACAATGTATGTACGACAGTAGCGATAACATTTAGCAGCTGAAACAAATCTCTGCACGGTTGTCATCTTATGGTGTGTTCAGTTTGATAATTGTAATCGACGGTTGGCGTAAGACTGGAAAAGCTTGTAGAACTTTGGATAATTTCAATGCCAAATCTTTCGCGGATCAGCAAAAATCCATTGGCAAACGCAGCTAACACTTCTCCACCGTTCTAGGCTTCTCGAAAAACTTCAAAATTTCAGACATATTTATTAAAATGTTCGCCAGGATGTAGTAGAAAGTGGTAGAGCCGATCGTTCAGTGAAATATTTGATTTCGAATTGTTTCAATTTCATCGTTTTAACGTTATCATCGCGCATCGTTCGAGGCATAAAGGCGGCGAACGCGTCAAAGGAAAAGAAGATTTCGTTGCCAATTGTTCGTTTTATTGACACAGAGACAGTTCGTTTCGTTTTTTGGAAGACAGATCGTTTGGTACTTTGCGGCAACTAGGAAAACCTCGGCAATGCCAGACACCCCGCACGTTCGGCACGGTATTTTAATTCGCTGGGAATGTTGGCCGACCGCCAAACGTCCGCAGAGATTTCTTAATACCCGCCGCAAATGCCTGGCGTCTGTGCCTGCGTCGTTCAGGAATTGGGGGTGGTCCCTGTCGTGCGCTGGATCGAAAGAGGGTGCAACGAGGAAACGATACCATAAACGCTCATGGGTCTCCTCCGTCTCTTCTTAAGTACCATCGCTATACTCCACTTCTTCCAATTTCTCTGTATCCTTTAAATTTCAATCCACTAAGAAACAATTACCACTTCGCAAAAGACATTTCTATCGCTTCCAAACGATCTGGCTAAGTGGCGAGAAAAAGCGTCTCTCTTCTACCGCTACCGTTCGTTCGTTAATTTTCGATCGACTAAAAGAACGAATTACGATCGAAAGCCATAGATGAAATAGATAGATTTTTATTACTCCCTTTAACATCTAAGAAATCCAAATAACGTTAGATATACGGTCTATTAATGTTAATTTCTTATTAAGATAAGTTTCGCTACCCATCTCAGTGTCCGATTGCTGTCTGTTATTATTTTCAAACGATCTCGTCGCGTGGGTAGAAACAACCCTTGTTCATCGTAGAAATCATGATTTCCACAAGGACGAGACGCGTGACCTTTCCCCCCTTGGCCCTGGTACGTAAAAGATGCTTCGAACGCACACATTAGATCCAGACATTCGAAGCATCCTCTGCTCCTTTTCGAGACGCGCCTCCCTTATGTTCTCTCAAAACAGCCCTCCTCGGTCCGCAACTCCCGCGCTCTGTCTTCATCCTCTTTCACTTAGCCTGTCTCACTCTTTCTCCCTCTTTGCTCCTGTCTCATTCTCGCTCCGACTTTCTGTCGTCGCCGGCTTTTGTCTCGGTGCCGCGCATTGATTTCTGGGGCCAACTTCGCTTCGTTGCCGGCGTCGTTAAATTATAATCGCGAAACACCCCGGCTCTGAAGTTGCAGACAAAGCCGCCGTGGCAGAGGACACGGGCTGCAGGCTAGGATGGGCACGGGGAGGAGAGAGAGAGAGAGGGAGAGAGAGAGCATTCCGTTGAAATAGAGGAGCCGGGGTACACGAACCCGGGACCAGATACCTTCGAGAACTTCGGGGCACGTTATCGTTGCTTTTCGCGCAACTGCCTCGGGAGCGAGCAGGTTCGACCGCCTGTGATTGTCGTTCTTTTATCCACCTTTGCGTCTTTCACCTTCGTAACACACCAACTCAGCCACGATCGAGTCGATATTTCGACAAAGATATCCATAGGGTCGAATCTCCGATACTTTTCGATTGACCGTTCGAAAGAGGTGTTCGCGTCCGAGTCACTCTCTCGACGATTAAATTTTCTCGGTTCGAGGGTCGAAACGCGAGTTGACCCCACGGTTGACACGAGCATAAGGCGCGCGACCACCCAAATTCCCATGGTAAGTCGAGTTCAGACGTGGCGGAAGAAAGCCAGCGGGGTTGCGACAGTCAGTGAAATCCCGACGTTCACCCTCTTCTCAAGGGGTTGGTCCTCCTCCTCGCTTTTGTACAAGTTGCCTTAAATAAATGAAACTTCTACCGTGCCACGCAAGAACAGCCGGCACAGGCATATAAATTCTCTCGCTTCGTAATTTCAAACTCAAACACCACCGGGGGCCGACTCACCCTATTTGCGTCTCTCTATCTCGCTCGTGTCTTGCCCTTTTACCCGTGCAACGCGAAAGGAGAGGGTATCGAAAGACGACTGAGATTTCCCGAGCGCTGAGCGCGATTCCTTTCGCTCTGAAAACCAACGACGTTGATTATCGCCCGGAAAGTCGATTATCGCCACGCTCCCCATCTCCTTTCGTTCGTCCATCCTTCTCAACTTAACCTTTCGATCGGAATCTCTCGGCGAAACGAAACAATTATGGATCGAATAAAAAATTCTTCTCTACTTAGGACTGATACGATTTATCTTCTTATCGAGAAATCCGTAGACGGAACCGAGTAGAAGATCCTTCTTTGATCGAGCCTACGATCCTCGAATCTTTGTACTTCTGTCTTAAACTCGTCTCGATGAAAGAGTTCGATGTTTTGAGAAAATCGTATCGAAAGATATAACAGAAAAATACGATTTGGTCGATGACAGAGCACGATAAGAGCGAAAGAACGCAGCAGAGTCGAGACGTACGTATGAAAATTGTCGGCCATGAGTATCGCAACTACCAACGTTTCGTATACAAGTTGAATGGCTTTCACCTGTTGTTATCTTCTAATTTCATCCATCGAATAAAGTAGAATTTGTACGAGTCTTCTCGTAAGCGTAGATGCCCGGATACTTATGACCGGCGGTGCATATAAGGGAAGATGGTCGTTCTCGGTTAATTAGAATTTATGCGCGAGTGTAAGCAACGGCTGGCGGAAGGAAGACGCGAAGAGAAAATCGTGCGCGCCACGAGCGGGTGATCTCGAAAGGGGAAAGGGCGCGAAGCCGAAGGCAAGGTCGATCGTAAAATTCGGTACCCCTTAGAAATTCAACGAAGCAAGCCGAGATTCACGAGGAGGGCCGCGTGCTCTTTCCACAATGGCATAAATTCATGGAAAGGCCTCTTTCGGGGGGGTGAGCACCACCCACCCCAAGCTACCACCCGCTCCGTTTTCTCTCCTTGCTCCTTGCAGTAATTTCGGAGCGCCAGCCCCGCCTAATCTCGTCCTAAAATCTAATTCCGCCAACAATTTCTAAGCCGGTCCATTAAAATTCTAAGCACAGTGCCGCGGCGTTGAGAAGAGGGAGTAAACTCGTGGAGTGGTACCAGGAGGGTGGTTGCCGCGAAGGGGGTGCTTGGGGTGGCTGAAACAATAAGAACGTTGCGGAGGCAGCGGCCCCAACCCCACCCCCCTGCGATCCCCGCCATACCGTAAGAACGCCGTAAAAGCTCGCCTCCGCGCGCTTTCATTGGCTGAGCCGGCGCCCAACGAGCGAGATATCGTGCAAATAGCGACGACGAAACGACGGGCCACGAGGAGAGAGAGAAAGAGAGAAAGAGGGAATCCGAGCGAAACAGCTGGATCCGGGAGAAGGAGGGAAAGAGATAAACGCGCGGGAGTACACGGCATATAAGCATTCACGGTGCAGCCGCAGTAAAGGACGCTTTTCATTGAGCCGTCTTATTGTGCCGGTCCCGCTCAAGTTTCCAACGACGTTAGCGGCTCTGTTTGGCTACGTCCGCTGTTTTCCTTTCCTTAGCTTTCCGGGCGCGGCATCCGCCTTTGCACGCTTCCCTCTCTCGTTTCGCTTCTTCCTCCATCGAAACGGGTTTCCGCTCCTTTGACGAGAACGTTCTTTCTCGACGCAGGCTCGTTGTTTGCCCGAATAAGCAACCTCGATACACCTATCAGTTTCTCATGCTAGAGCATCGTTATTCCTAAATTTGTGGATCGTTCGCCAGACAATCGTGTACGAGCGAACGGCTCACTTGCCAAACAATAGCGAAAATCGATGAAACTATGTAAGATAAGCATCGATCGAGTGGTTTGCCGGCGAAATTTTGAAATTTTAGAAGGTTGTCCGCTAAAGTGATCCGCCAGCCTTAATACCCGGAATGTAATATTATGCTCGATCTGCCGATGTAGAAACTTTCGTAAAGAGAATTTCTAGAGGAGGAAAGGAAGGAAATTTTTGCTCGCGAACGAGGAACGTCGATGCGGAGAAGACCTTTGGAACGTCTTGAGGGCAAGCGGGCCGACTCGGGGGATGAAGATAGGGGGTGAGATCCTTTGCGAACCTACAGGGCAAATGCAGGTTTCAGGTTGCTTCACGTGCACAATTACCGGGCACAGGATGGGCGCAGGCGGGAATGAAATTTCGTCTTGTGTAGCGGGAGCAAGCAAAGTGTGCGCACCCTCTCCGTTCTACACAGCCTGGGGAATTGAGTTTCGCCACGAGAGAGCGAGGAGACTGCCGCGGAGCCGGCTTCGAGGAGATAGAGAGAGCTCTGTTGCGAGCGCAACGAGAGACGAGGAGAGAGAGGCCTCTGGCTGGCTGGATGGGCTGCCGTAACACTGTTATTGCCAATAATGGAACGACTATGCGCGTATATGTCTCGCCGGTTGATCGAGAAATTGATTTATGAAAAGAAACGCCTGGACCACCGTACGTTCCCATTCCGGCGCGATCGATTTATCATTCTGGATCCCAACTGCCGGTTTTACCGCGAGGTTCTCCCAGCTGTCTCCTATTATCGTTTCTTTATTCTAGACGCTGCATCTTTATTTTTACGTCATTTTCAAAAATGCCGAGCGTTTGCTTTCCACGTAAAACACTAAGAACGGACGTTCTCTTAATATTTCCGATTCTTTGACTTTCCATCGTGTTTTTATCGGTACGTTACGCTTCGTTACGTTACTCTCAGGTCTGCCCCGAGTGAAGCGAGCCGAAACGTTCGCGAAACGTCGGAACAAGGCGCAACGTACCACCGGTAAGAAACACGAACGGTCGAAAACCGAAGGACCGGAAATCGTGGCGAAAGTTTAAAATCTAGGAGCGTGTAATCGCTCTGTGATTTCGAAACGAGTAGCAAGAGAGCAGGGGGCGTAGAACGGAGACTTTGAGAATTTGATGATCTCCATCAGAAATTGGCGTTCCATGACAGATGCGATGCCGTTTCCCGGCAATCGCGGAGATGGCGTCAGTCGGTCGTTTGCTCCAAGTTCGACAGCGCCTAATCCGCGACTCGAAGTAAATCGAATGAAGTCTCGAATTAAATACAGCCCTCTCTGTATTCCGGGCATACCGAAAGGGGATGCAAGAAGGCGAGGACGGGCGAGAAAGAGAGACGGCGAGCACGAGCTGACTCCGTGCGAAGCAAGGTTCCTTGTATTTAATTACCAACTCTAAGTCTCCAGCCGGGAATGAGGGAGCTTCCACCCGAGCACACCTCTTCTTCGCCACCATCCGCAACCACCCTCGACCCCCGTTGCTGCGCCCACAACCTTCTTCCCCGCCTGTTCTTCCGAATGCCATCCTCGCCAAGCTTTTGTTACGAACGATACCAGGAATTTCTTACCACCTCGTTCGCTTCCTCCGTCGACTCCAACGACGGTTGTCCGTCCCTTGGTGCGATGCGGACAAAAATTCTCCGTGCGTTCGCAAAACCGCGTAGTTATGTCGGACTCGGAGGGCGTCTGACCATTACGGAACGCTTCTACTTGAAACGTAGCGTTGTTCGGAGTTAGGTTAAAACCTACGCAAGAAACGAAGGTGTTTACTATTGTTCGTACTACGAAACAGTTGGCGTCGTTATCGATAATCGGCATTAGTTTTATCGTTCATACGGCTACAACAATTTCCAATTTGTCCAGATACGAGAAAAAAACCAGTTTGCTGTAATCGGTTATATCGATGAAACGAAAGGAACGAAAGGATCGAAAGGACCTAATTGCGTTCATTAAGGAATTTCTATGGCACGTGAGAAAATGACGCGGGGACGAATAAATTTTCCACGCAACGCCTCCGAACTTTCGTCGCGTTCAATTCTCTCGCATTAATAATCTCTTCAAGGAGGCATTAATAATTTTTCGCGCGTCTTTCGAGTAGGTCGCCGAGCCGGAGTGAAAATTAGGCGGCAGGTCGAGTGACATCAAAGAGCTCTCTGCCGGAGGGAGCGAAGAAGGCTTCCTGCCCCTTTTCATCCCTTAAATCCCACCCGAGTGGTATTTGCCGGAGCGACCCAGCTTCCCTCGCTTTCCATCATTAGCGCGCGAGAAAGAGAGAAAACGGAGGAGGTGGAGAGTAAGAAAGGAACAAGCTCGACGGTATCTTCTCCCTCCTCGTCTGCCGAGCCGTGCCACCTCTCTCGCCCCCGGCCGCGGCGAACGCGTTCTGGTCCTGGGTTCGCGCAAATATCGCCTTTCATATTCCTTCGAAGGAGCAGAAAATCGTTACGGTGCCTTTTGCGCGCGCGCTACGGGAAATACCTACCTCCTCGTTCCTTTTCCTCCGCATCGAGCCTCGCATCGTTTCGTCTCGCCACGGACAGAGAGCCCCGGCGAGGGTGTAAGTAAGTAAAGTCTCTCTCCCTTTCCCACTTCGCCTTTCGCTCCCTCCGGCTCGTCTCTGTCTTTTGCTATTTCTACGCGGTTCTCCGTCCGACTTGCTCGTCTCTCTCTTTCTGCTCTCTCCTTTCGACGCACGCCCCTCTTTCGCTGCCGCGTTACCGCCATCCCTCCGCTTTCAGCCACCATTCTCTCTCGTTTTCCCGTTGTCGTTCTCTCTTTCCCACGACGGAAAGCCTCGACGGGGCTGCAGAACCGCCGGAGCCCGCTATTAACCTGCTCCTTTCCCTTCTGCTCCTCCCGTCGCTATGCTCCCCCCACACCCCCCCTCGCCCCCCGCCCCACCCGTCTTCTCCTCCCGCTGCACCCCCGTTTCGTCTAAGCGCGAACAAAGATGGCGGAAAACTAAACAACTAGGCGAGGGCGCAAGGAACAACTTCCCTTCTCGCTTCCTCTTTCGCCCTTTTATCGCGACGAATTTGACCCCCTCTCCTCCCACTCGCACACAGCCCCCTCCGACCGCCTCGTACTGCCACACGATCCCAAACAGGGGACGTAACCCTTTCTGTCGTCTTCCTACGATGACCCCGTCCGATGCTGGAAGGAGTGACCGAGGGCTCTTGTTGCGGTTTCCCCGATATCGTCCTGTGACAAACTTTTTTTTCCGGTTTGCAAATTCGAGTGACCGAAGGAGGAACCCAACCTTCCCGAACCCATCCTTCTCTCGTTTGTCTCTGGTCGAGGAATTAAAAAGGAATTAAAAAAGAAACCGCCAACTCGATGAAACTCGTATGTTCTCTTTACTATCGTCGAACTTCGAGTAATTTCCCGATAAAGAGCTACTCGTTCTTCGATACAGGCCCTTTTGTTTTTCGACTGCGCGACTTTTATTCCTAATCGAAGAAGAACGTTTGCATCGTGGTATACGGGCGATGGGCCCAGGTTAGTCAATTTTTCACGAAGGATAAAATGAAAGGCCGGGACAGCCGGACGACCGTGTCTCGGAGGCCTCGTGAAGAAGTACGCCGCTGACCCGGCCTGAATAAACGATGCTTAATCTTCATATCAGAAAAGCGGGCGAAGCAGTCACGCTCGGGAGAAAGAGGATACCTAGGATCGGGACACGTACACAGATAGAAGTAGCGGCGAAAGAGAGACGGCGGAACGTTGGGCTGAGTATAGACCGGTTGGGTGGGAGCGAGGTTAGGGGCGCCCAGGAAATTTCTAGAAACTTCAGGTTTAGCAATTAACGTCAGAAATTAACGACGCCCGCCTGCCTCGAGCGCAAAGCGCCGGAGAAATTAGTCTCGGAAATTCTCGTAAAATTTCTCGTTCGCTCGCGGGCGCCAGCCACCCCTTCTGCACCCCTTCCCTCTCGCCCACACGCCCCCGCCTCCTGTGCCCCGGCGAAGGTAACATGGCGTCAGCAGTCGAGGCGAGCGGTAACTTTCCGGAAATTTTCATTAAGCCTGACAGTAATGACGTCATCAGTCAGTCGGCCCGACCTCATTTGGAATCGTTCGCACTCTCGAAGCCGTCTCGCGCTCCAGGCCTCGAACACCTATGGAAATATCCTTTCTTCGCGGCGACGTTCCCGCGGATTGCCGCCTCCTTCGCGTATTTATTTCCTCCGCCTCGACTTTCCACCTGTGACCCAGCATGCGACACGTTCCATGGACCGTTCTATACGCCCTCTTCGGCACTTCTATCGCCCTCTGTTCGTGCAAGAATCTTCAACGAATGATACTCTCGGCTTTGTCCGGGCTTGCTTCGAAAAAGCATTTAAGTTTAATTTAGAAAGTGTCGGATTTTTCGTCGCCTGGTCGAAATCGGGGGAGAGTTCCCAGTGTTTCGCTAGAGTGACCAGAAATTAATTCTCTCTTCGAGAAAGCTTTCTCGCGGTTCGAGCGGCATTATCGTCGGTGGTCACGCGATAGGAGGTTCCGGCGTAACTCTCGAACCTCTTCCGTCCGATTATCCAGGCAATCCGAAGAAGACCGGTCAGGTTCGTGCAAAAGGTTGTTGTCTCCAACAGGTCGTCGAGGACGGTAGGCGGACCGGCAGAAGAATCGATAGACGCGCTTTTCGAAGCTATCGGCCGGTGCGGGCGAACGACATATCCGTTTTCCCAAGTAATCTTGCGGCGCTTCAGGCGATTCTCAAACAATTCTATACATCTCCCGAGTGTCGGAAGTGGCTGGAGAGTGGCAAGGATAGGAAGAGAAGTACTACAGAGAGGCACGGAAAGAGCGAGAGAGGCTGGGAGTGAAATGGTGTGCAAGAAGCGGCGGAGCAAAGGAGATGGACAATCTATAGAAAGGCGAGGGTAGGTGAAACAGACAATACACCTTCGCGGTGGGTGGCTTATCTAAGAGTCCATGGCGTAGCCCCGGGGGTGCAGTAATAACCGGGAGGGCGGGCTGATACCGGGCTAAGAAATGATAACGGCACTCGCAAGCCAGCCACCATTTTCGAGTTATATTGCCTCGAAAGCCAGAAGCGTCAGAGGAGCGAGGAGAGGAGAGACTGGCAAAGAGAGAGAGAGAGAGAGAGCTAGTTCAACTACTACCTACAAACCTACCTCCTTCTCCTCCAGTCTCTTCGCTCTCCTCCGACTCCCTTCTAGCATCTAGTCCTCTTGGATGGTTCGTCCTCCTCTTCTGGTACACCTTTCTCGTACCTATAACCTCGTAGTCGTTGCTGGAATCTGCCGCTATCTGGGCCCACACCTCTGTATATACAACCGTACCACCTATTCGGCCGCCTGGAGAAACGTTTCGCCTTCGAGTAGCAACCTTCGTCGTTCCGATTTACCCCCGGGGGAATAACGGGCCAGAGATACATCGGTTCCGATGCACCGGCGATATTCGATTCCTTCGTGCGACCCATGAATTTTCAGCTAGTTGCATCTTCGATGGAACCCATGGGTATTGCATCCTCTGTAATCGCTGATAGCCCCGGCTAAAAATGACTCCGTTAAGGCCCGACCGACCCCTTTGACTGCCACGTTTACTGCTTCTTGGACCGGATGTCACCCGATAATGGCCCGATCTCCGCTCGAGATTTCACTCCGGAAGTTGTAACCTTCTCCAAGTGCCATTATCTATCTCGAATAGTCGAAACGTGTGGATGCTGGAATATCGTCGGATGGATCGAACGTACGGCAACTTTTCGTTCTTGCATAATACTTTGACTGTTCGATACGATATTGACTCGATGATTATTTCTGGCGGGAAAGGTTAACGGTTAATGGACCATCGATGGTCATACTATCTTATGTTACTATAATATCTTTCACACTATCGTACTATCATGGTCATACTATCTTTCCGAAGGTAGCACTGTTGCCTGCTTGAAAAATGGTAAGAGTAACGTGTTTCGATAAAAAGTTAGTCGAATGAAGAAAGCAAGCGTTAAGTGAAATCGTGAAATTCATACGAGCGCGAATCGTGTCGAGAATCACGAAACGAGACAGGAGGGAGGGATGGATCAACCCTCCAGCGAATTCGGACGGACAAAGCCGGAACGTGACCAATCTCGTTCGTGTTGAACTGCGGTTTGAACGAATGTTTTGCATTTTACCGCCACAGGCTAATTTATGTGAGAGAAATGCCACCCTCGTTTCACACCCTCTTACCCGGTAGCTCGAGCGTTTTATTTTCACTTAGACCCACGGACGAGATTCTCAAATGCCCTCTCCGTTCGTCCTCTCATTTGTCACGGAGTCTTAAAGCTTCGCCGTATTTCCGGAATCAGGTGAAACCGTGAAACCGGTAATTCACGACAAGCTTCACGAAACACAGTTAAAAAGCGACTGTGCGAAGATAAAGGCAATAATGGAAAAACCAGTAAAAAGAAAAAAACGATTCAGCCTCGTTATCGCCTATAAAGCCAGCCTTTCACTAGGAGACAATTAAAAAGAGTGTCGGCCGGTAATTTGTGGCACGGTCAGATTCGCGTGGAGTTCAAATTAATGTGAGATTCACTGGTGGCGGACCCGTACCGGACGAGAAAACGAGAAAGAGAGAAGGGAGAGGAGGAGGTGGTATAGTGGGAGGGTATATTTAGCACAAAAAGCCTCTAATTTCCAACGAGGGTGTAAAAACGGGGTTGGCACCCGGCTCGGTATACGCGGGCTGCTTGTTGGGTCTATAAAACGCCGCTTAGCTTTTTTACCTCCTACCTCGAAGCTCCCGAAGGGGTGGTTTTAACCCCGTTAAGCTGTTTCCCGTCTTTTCCTGGCGTTCCTTTTTTCCGCGGCCGGTAAATTGAGCGCGGACCCTCTTTCCCTCTGACCCGTCCCACTGCGGCCCTGGTTACACGCGAGCCACACACTCCTTTCCTCCTTTCCTCCTTTTTTTCCCACTCTTCGCTCTACCCTTCATCCAACGGCACCCCAATTTTCTTCTCTTTTTACACTGTCCGCTGGCTACACGAGCCATTCGACCCAGATTTCTCTCCCACTCGAACGATTATCTCTGATTTTACCGTGATTGCGTTCGTACCTTGCGTCCACCCGCTCTTTACTCGCCTCGAGTGTTTTTCTACTTCTTTTCCTGAAAGTAAAATATAGAGTAAACGGATCGAAAAAGTTGTATCGTTTATATTTGATTGTATTAGCAAGAGCAGTTGTTTGTATTAGCTATGATATCGGTTACAATTCTTCGAAGTATCGGGATTCTTTGAAATTTCGAAATAGCTAATGTGAAAGATCTTTGCACGTCGCTGTATAAAACTTTCACGCTTTATTATATTCGAGAGAGCTTAATCTCGATTTTATGACCGAAACGGCGAAAGAACAGAGATCCGTAGCAAATAGAAAATAAAAGAATCGTCGATGAAATAATTCTAGGGACGAGTATCCGAACACTCGGTTGCGTACAATCGGTGTTAAAAAGAGTTGAAAAATAGAATACGCTCTGCCATCTTGAACCATGCTGGTTCTTTTCACAGTCGGTCCACGGCCGGTTGTTGGAAGTACGAGATTAATAGACGAACAAATTAGCGCAAAGTTTGGGCAGCGGCCCCGCGTGCACCCGTGCCACTAATCCCGTGCATTAAAAGTTAACGTCGGGCTGGCTGGCGTGGCCTGTGTGTGTCCTCCTGGCATTAGATTTCTGAGTTTCCCCAGTCGAGTTAGGGCAACACCAGATCTGCGTTTCAACTGGAAACTACGTTAGGGACAGATTCGAACCGATCTCCCGACCAGTGGTCCGCTGTGTATCTATGTGGCTGGCTGTAGCCGGACGCCCTTTGGCGTCGAAAGTGTCGGCCAACTCGAGCCGAGACCGGTCAGCCGCTAAAAAATTTTCTCTTCTTTCGCCACAGGGACCTCCGTCCCTCGTTACCGATCGTTAAGTACTTTTTCAAAGACTCTTGTTTGCAACAAGAAATTATTATAATCGCTAAGAAGGGTAGCATTACACGTATACAATAGGTAGTAGATTTCTTAAAAGTTTTACCGCGTCTGATTAAACGCGATTCATTCTACTGTCCATAAGAATTCGGTTGCGTTTCTATTCGTCGGTACAATATTTAACGTTTGCTGGTGTACGAAGGATTTCCATTCGATGTTTATTAACCGGACTGTATTTAGGAGAGGGATCTTTAAAATTATAAATTGAACAGGGTGGAACCATAGTCAGTTCGCTCCACGCGCGATATTAATTCTGCGCGTTATCTAAGGTGGCGGCCGCCATTGTAACCGAGTATCCCGAACCGCTGGGGGTGAGTAAGAAACTACCCCCAACATTAATCAACCGTCATCTTTGCAGGAAACCGAGCGTTCTCCTATCGCCTTCCCTCGCGTGTTTTTAGCTCCCTTAATAATTCCCGGATTCGCTAAATCTTTGAAGAGCTCTGGAAGAAGCATCGTTCGTCTTTTCGTCATCGTTTGTTTTATTCAACTGCTTATCTGTCCGCGAGGCACTACGATCGAATGGAAATAATTTATTCGACGAGCATCCAACGATTGCAAAAACCGAGAACGGCCGGCTATGACCTTCTATCGCGTAGACTAGACGAGCCCGTGACCTTGACGTTCTCCGACAACAAGGCAAAACTTCGGGAGTTTAGACAATGTCTCCGGAAGGAAAAGGGAACTTAATTCCGATGGGAGAAGGGTTAAGATAGAGTACGAGCGAGAACGTGATATCTGGCGACGAGAGAGATCTTTAATCTTACGATCATTCAGCAGGCAACGGGACGTTTGTTAATCCATTAGAGTCATCCTACCGCGTAGTACTGAAAGGCGCTATTTTATTAAAAACAGAAAGCCGCGATACATGTACATATCATTGTCTCTTAATTGAACCATGTTTCAGGTGTCATGTATCCTTTATCCCGTGGCTGGATCCGATGCGACAAAAGCGACGGTGCGTTCCCTAAAACGTGACCTGAGATGGGATCGATCCTCGATCACGGCAGGCAGAGACACGTCGATCATCGTTCGCGGGAGGGTCTGGTCGGGGAAGGGCGATACAGAGAAGGAAACAAGAGGAAGTAAGAGATGGTTTGAATAATGACTCGGTTGGCACGTGGGGGGATGGGGTTTGCCAGTCGGGTGCGCCATCTTGCCTCGGCTCTCTACTTATAATTATTGATGTGGCCCGAACTTTATATAAACTCGAAACTCGTCTCCCTCGCACCGTCGGTTCGCCACCACTACCGCCACTACCACCACGACGAGCCAGCACCAGCACCAGCACCAGCATCAGCATCAGCAGCAGCAGCAGCACGGAACCATCTCCACGTAGCGGGTAGAACCACCCCCCTGAGCCCCGGCCGTCCCCTTCCTCCCCGGCTCTCCTCCTCTTTCGGCTCTCCAACCAGGCGGCAGGAGGAAATTGTTGGAGTTTTCAAAGTCTGACGTGCAGGATATTATGAACGAGGGTATGGCGTCGTCGAGGAGGTGGAGAAGGTGGCGGAGTAGTAACTGGGGGGCGGCTCGGGAGGGGCGACGGGATGCGCGGGGGTGGTTGGCGAGGTGGAGTGGAGGTACCCAGGCAAAACTACCCGCCTCGGCTCACTCTTCTGCCTCCAGAGCCACCCACCAGCCCATTCGTCTAGCTTAAACTATATTCCGACCTAACCTCCGCGTAGGTACCTTCCTTCTAACAACCCTCTACCTACTACCTACCTACCTACCATCTGACAGCCGGCCAATACTTGCCGGATGCGCCGATACCCTTCGTTGCTTTTCTCGCGTCATTTACTAACCGTCGCCTGATTTTTCTTCAACTCGGTCGCATGGAAATCGTGTTCGCTCCTCGAGTCCTTTGAGATCGAAGTTGGCGAAAGTTGCCCTTCTCGATTCTCCGAAGGAACGTCCATGCGTGTACGTGTAATTCGTCTCCCGTGAATTCTCTGTTGCAAGAAATATACCTTGAAAAGCGTGTTTCTTTTACCTTCTTTTCGTTCTTTTTCCTTCCTTTTTTTCTTTTTTTTTTTCTTTTTTTTTTCTCTCCAAATCTTAAGGCCGGCTCGGGACAAACAACTTTGAAAAAGTTTCAGGTGATTGGCCATGGTACGATAAGAGACTTGGTCGCGACGAGAATGTAACCGGAGCACGTGTACGAGTATATTGTAAGGGTAGGTGGTAGGCGAGTGCACATATATCTATATAGTGTCTACAGGGGGTAGAAGTATAAGCTTTCCTCTCGCAAATGAGGTAATATATATACAAAAGCTAATACGACCGAAAGTTGCCAACTTGGATGAGTCTCTCCTCCACCACCTACACCTCCTGCGTCTCACACCCTCTGCCGCCCCTCCTACCCTCCCTCGACTAGGTTCTCTAAATATTTTAAAGGATCGCGAGAATGCAGTTTATGAGTTCGTGACATCGCTGGATACACTTCAATTTAAAGACGGCAGCACCACCATGGAAAACTGCATCCGAGCCGATATTAATATCTTCCTTCACAGAAACCTCTACCAGCCCGGACTGTGTATAGCCACCCTTTAACGCGTCGTGGGGTTCAAAGGGTCTTAAAGTGACCATAATTAACCTGTGAGCTGACATTTTAATTTGATGTTGCAGACTACTTTGACCACAGGATGCGAGTCGATCTTCGATAATTCTATTTCGATGGTGTTTCCTCGCAGAGGCCCGGCAGACGCCAACCTCACGCTGCACTTCGATATATGTATATAATCTACGACCCTTCTTTCCTTCCATCGATGCACATAATTTGTCAGAGGAATATTTCGAATATTCTTCGTGCATCCGTCTTTACGCCTGAACGAGCAAGAGAGATAAATTACAGAGGCGAATGAAAAAAGTTCGAAGAAACGGTCGTTTAAAGGGCCATGGAGGCTTCCGGCAGACTGCAGCGCGGACGATATATTCCACGAAGCCTAGTTAATCCTATCTTTCGGATCTGAATTCGGGGTTTCTGTTATACACCGCGGTTGGCTCGGTCCGCGCGATCAAAGTGAATTAAATCGCGGAGGGCGCGGTGTACGCGACTCTCTCCTTTCCCTCTAGCTCTCCCTCGTCACCCTCCAAAAATATTCCAAAGGCGGGGAACGTGCTCGTTACGACCGATTGAAGTTACCGCGATCAAGACGCGTGCAGAAGGTGAGAGCGAGGAGATTACGTTTCGCCGTGAAAATGCCTCGTTTCCGAATGCCTGTAATAAAACTAACGATCCTATTTTATCGGATACGTTAACAGCTTCGTAAATCGACGTTCCCGGCCATTTGGAAGTTAACGTTATATCGAGTGACGTAAGGTGAAGATGCTTGACTGTTTTCATAGGAGAGTAATTGTTTTTTAGGACTCGGCGAATCGAATTTCTTCGTTCAAAGCATTCAATCTTTTTAAAGAAACTTTCTCGTTTGTCCTTGTTAATGAACAATTTTTCGAGGAACATATAGATTCGAGGCGAATCGAATTTAAATAGGCGAATCGAACGTTTACGTCAGATTTATCGTCGGTGTAAAGTTGTCGGATGAAAAATAAGCTGTGCAGCGGCGCTAAAAGCGAAATCCACGCGAGGCTGCGATTTCCCAGGATCTGTCTATCCTCTCGGGACACCTTTCGCGGTGGAATCTCGAAGTCTGCGAGTCGTCGCGAGCGCAACGGGCCAGCGTTATTTTTCACAATCAGCGAAATGGCGGCGGCGAAGCGGAGTTGGATTGAACAAACACGAGCAATCGGTGCGCGCGAGCGATTCGCGAGCTAGGCGGGAACGAAATGGAGAGACGTGGAATATAATCTATCCTGTTTGAGGAGAACTGGCACCGACTGCAAGTTAGAACAAACTCCCAGTGTACTCTGGGAACGTCGTAGCCGGCAACCAATTCACCGGCGTACCATCCACCCGTTTACCCCCCTTGGTCGCTCTCGTTCCCTCTTCGTCTGCCGCGAGCATCCCTGAAATTGGATAAAATAACATCTACCGTGGTCTATCTGGAAATGGAGATGCCGAAGGCTCGACTTTATCCGCGGCCCCGCCGGAAAAATCCACCTAGATCGTTATCTAAGTTTCATAATTTTCCTCTCAGGAATATTTCTTTCGGAAAACGAGAATACATTTGCATACGATTACTTTGTGCATTTAATGTATCGACTGTTGATAGGTTTTCGTTTATCGATTCGTTAGTCGCTGCGAGTATATGTGCACTTATGAAAGAGGAAATTTTTAAGTGCCAAAATGTATCGAACGAGGTGGTGCAAAGATTCGTAGAATATAATACCAAAAGTCTGCAATTTGAAGGTGAAAACTTTTAAGGGCGAAGAAAGAAATTTGGTGAACGTCGGATTTTACCATTTCATGAATTTTGTGAGAATAATACTTGCAAATATAGCACTCTTTCGTCGAAAGGCAGTAAAGGAGCTTTTTAACGCGAGATTCAGAGGTCGGGAAACGAGGGAAAGTTTTGATGAGGAAACATTAAATCCTGGTTAACAGGCTCGGCAGTTTGCGATAGCGAAATGAAAGGAATTCTTTTATCAAATACTTGAATACTCGAAGCGCAAACTTGTCAGACTTGGAATTAAACCGAGAAACGAAGAACGAGAACCGGAACTTTATAACCTGCCGCCGATCCATTGACAACGTCACTTTCCCTCCCATACGGTTCTCGTCGATAATTAGATAAAGCAATATCCTGCGACAGTAAATAGAAATAGGATTGCTATAATTAGTCTAAACGCATCCGAGACTGGATATTTCCAGCGGAACCGATCCCCTGAATTCCACGCTGATCGACGTTCGACTATTAATCAGATCTAACTTTCCCCTCTGTAAGAATTCGCTCGATGAGGCTGTAAGATTCAATGAATTATCGGCAAGCAACATTGTGCAGTAAAAATATTTATTAATCACACTGTCCTGCGCAATCTTACGCACTATCGGTATTAATTATTTATTTATTTCGTCACAGTAATCAATTTGACGATACAATATTTATTACCCACTGAAAATTCAAGTTTTATAAATTTATAATTTACTAAACATTACTAATCGACGATGTAAATAAATCTATTTGACAAAAAGATCCAATTCATAATTCATAATTTGTTACTTAATTTAATGTATCAAGCAATCCCTAAAGGACTTGGTAATTGTATGAGAAAGAAGAAAATAAATAAATAAATAGTGTAATCCCAGGCAAGTGGTAGCCTTGTTTTCCAAGCGTCGAAGGCTAATTTCACGTAAAATTCCTGTATTATACGACGAGAATAACGCGTATCAGATAAATAAGAAATACAGAAGAGCGCGAGAGACTCGAGCATGATAAAGTTTGGTCACAAAATTTAATAAACGTCCCACATCTTCCTATGGAATATCCTGTTTTTTCCCTGGGTTGGTCCGGGTCGAATCAAGAAGGTAGAGACGAGGAAGCCGGTGGCTCATGAATATTCATTTCTTGCCGGTTTCTTACAGGAGGTCGACACGGGGGTGAGCACGGCGTGGAGCAGCCAGGGCCGTACTTTTAAGCACAAGAGTGGGGGTTCTGGATCAATGCCGAGGCCACGCCTCCTTCGTCTTACATCCTGCACCCTCGTCCTCGCCCCATCACCCTACGCCTTCCTTTCCTTTCGCTTTTCCACCCTCTTCGCTGTCTTCAACCTCGCCTTAACCGCCGGAAAATTCGCCTCGCGACAGGATAGATGCGCACGAGCCAGCTGAAAAATTTTCTAAAGAACGAACCAGTGCTCGTTAGTATCACTGTTACAAACTGGTTTTTCAAAGGTGGAAAAGAACGCATGTGTGCGTGTGCTGGCAACTCCCCTCCGCTGGATTATCTCCGCTCGAGTTACTCGCTGCTTGAACGAATTATAAATTCGACCCTACGGTTATTCCAGTTTCTTTTCCTGTTGTAAAATATACCTACTCGTGGCGTGGCAACGATTCGTAAATACGGGATTGAATATTCGATTCTTCGTGCCGCCAAGGAACATATTCCTTCGCATTTCGTAGGTAATTCGATAAATAAGATCGTTTATGTCCGAGCTCAATCTTCTTCGCGTTCTAGTTGTTAAAAGATCTTGAACAAGTTCTAAAACGATCTAATCTCTATCAGAATATATCGATATCTCTGTCATATCGCAGGACGAAAAATAAAAATTCTTTCCGAAGCGAATCTGCTATGAAATTTCCTCGTGTACTGTAGTTTGTCTACGGTTTGTCTACGGAGGATTAAAATTTTCCTTTCTTAAAGGAAACGGAAATAAGGGTGGAAGAACGGAGGGTAGAATATTCGATTCTGCGTGTCGACTTTTTTACCATTTTATTTTCTAAACAGAGAATAAAGTAACGTATAGCCCCCTTGTTCTATACGATGATTAGAAAATCGTGTACGCTAAACAAACTATAATAACGTACTCAATAATTAATCTACACAACGGTTAAAAAATAGGGGATAGGATATTCGATTTCTTATAACATTCTGTCGTTTAAATAAGGCAAAGGACTGTCTGAGAACCAAATATAGGCTAGAATTACGTGGTATAACGTTTAATTTCGATACTTTAATAATGAAGAAATATAAAGGAGAAGATGAATCGTTATCAGAGACGCTGTACGTCGTTATTGGAGACGGAAAAGACAGCTCGCGGGCCAGCTTTGTGCACCTTTACCGCTCCTGCAATATCTCATTTCGACGCTGCTGTTTCTCATCTCGTCTCGTCGTCGTTCCTCTTTTGCCGTGTCTCATCGTCTCATCCGAACTCGACGACTTCGTCGGCTCTTTAAGTCGCGTTCGTCGTCTCCTCTGACTTCGTCTCGCGTCGTATCTCGGAGGAAAAGGCCCGGGGCTGTTCTTTCCTTCGAAAGCCAAGTCGCAGTCAGCGAAAGCCTAACGGATCAGAGTGGCGAATCTTCTGCGACGTCCAATTCGAACAGTAAACAGAGTCTAATTAACGACGAGGAATTTTACTATGAATTTTTTGTCTATTTTTACATATTATATGCAATCTATCTATATTCTCGTACCTTTAAATTCTCTGTAAATGCAATTACTTTGCTTTAACAAGCAACGAGATTTTTAATGTTTTAAAGAATATCAAACAATAAGAGGACAAGAGACTGTGCGTATCGACAACGATCTTTTCGAAACACTTACTGAAACGTAAGAAACTTAGTTGGAACTAAGAAGACACGAGCAGAAGCTGAAATGATCGGAAGAACGCAGCAAAGTTAAACGTTGAATATATAAAAAGAAGGTGACAACTTGAAGACGCAAATCGTGTGGTAAAGTCGATGTACCTTAAGAGCGCCGTACGTAGGCGTGTCGGGAGTGTTTTGCTCATTGTTACAAGGCGATCGATCGAGACGCGTTGATTCATAATCGAATGTCGGTCAATCGGTCGACCGGCTCGCCGTGGACGTTTGCCGCCTCAAGCGGCAAGCCTCTTCCGAGTGGAAAATCAATAGGGTGAACGAAGAAGGGGGCACGAACCTACGCGTACTCCCAAGGGGTTGGAATCATTGTCCGAAGGAACGGAACATTGACGGCAGGATCAAATCAATGGGAAATCACCGTCACCTAAGTACGTCATTTGTGGTTAATGGGGAAGTTCGATTGCCACATTGCGTTGCATCGAGAGCTGCTGATAATCCCTCGGATCGATCTATCGATCGTCAAACATTTGCCGTCTATCCTCTTTCCTTCGTACTACTTTCCAAAATCAAAGATAATCCACTTAGATAAACACCTGTGCCATTTCAAAACCATTACGTCACTTGCGAGGTGAATTCTAAATATTCTCTGGAAATTTCGTAAAAGAAATAGTAGATCCGCTTGGATCTATCGAGGAAATATTGAATTTATAAGGAAAAACTTTATATCAGAATGAACGTTGTATTTCCTAAAACTTCTTTGCCGAAAGAGGTTCGTGTCTGGCAAAGACGGTGTATCGGTTATTGGGATATTATATCGAAGATATCCGCGATGCGTAAAGTCTTCTAGGCAAAAGGGGTTGTAGTGGTATAGCCTACCATCGATTATCGGAGCGTCCACGATGTGGCAGCACCGACTATCTCAGCCAGGTTTCAAACCAACAACCCCTTCGCTACGCCTCTCTGCAGGCTGGTCAACGAATCATTCTGATCTGGTTCGTTACCCAACGAGCGAAAGAGTACTCTGCGGATAATCGAGTACGATCACCGGCCACGCATAACACGAAATTACGCGATCATTCCATTTTAACCACTACCACCAGCTCGAATAATTACCCGTAGATTCGATGGATCAACTATCAAACGCCTCAGGTGTCGATGAGTGGCTTAATCGTATTTCCCTCCAATTTCGATTGTAATTGAAAACCAATCAAGCGTACCTACGGATAAAAGAAGATAATTGCCATATAAAAATGAAGGCACGTTTCTTCGAAATGTTAACACCAAAGGAATTAATAGTATTCGCGGAGAAATTGCTGTGTTAATTTCCTGGATCGGTATTTCTTTTAAAATGAACGTTTCGATCTCGAAGTCGGGGGCGATGCTCGCTTCGTTCGCGAATGAAATTTTCGTCTCGTTCGAAGTGCACAAATGCGTCTAGACACCGGAGTACGTGTCTTCGAGCTCTGTTTCCTCCCACTAACGGCATTGTGTAATTTATCAATGTAATTTACGGCCGGAGACAGTGGCAGGGAAATTGAAAAACTTTCGCGGCCAATTCAGGCTGCCTTTAATAATGGGAATCAATTTACCGGGGCGGGGAGCGAGATAATAGACCGGCCGTGGAACTCGATCGAACAGCAGAGTCACTTTTTGTCCGTACATCGGGCTCGTATCGAGTATTTTTTCGCCTCTGATAAACGTCACTCCCGACGGCGAGGCTGGAAGAACGTCTTCCAATAATAGCGCGCACGTCCGACCACGCGCGGTACGATACTACTTGAAACTGTCGACGACGTTCGACAATGTGATTCGTTTCTTTGTCAAGCTACCAGTTTGATTTCGTGAACATATCTATTTATCGTTGCTATTTTGTTATTTAAAATCGCGTCAACTGCCAGGACTTTTAGCGACTATTTTTTGGGGGAAACAAGCGTATGTTTAAATTGCCGGGTTTGCCAGACTGGTACTGGTACTGTGAAGCTGCCAGCAAGATATATATGTACAAGATATTGTTAATACTGAGACGATCGTTGTAGTACGCAAAGCTGCGGTGCTCGAATATTATTATTCATAACGAATCGAGGAGGTCGTAACAGAACCGGACCTTGTCAAATTTGTCAACTTTTGAGACGGTAAATCGCGCGTTGTAGCGGAAAAGCATTGATAACACAACGAGTCGCGTTAAACAACAACGAAAATCATTTAAAGTTGGCAGATAGAAGGAAAATATAAATGAACGAAACAGAGCGTATTACTGACTCGTGGAGCTTGTAGAAACCGAAGAAGATGATCGATAAGAAAGCAAGGGAGCAAGGTAATTCCACAGATTCGTGGGAGCTAAGACCGGCTCGTACACCGATACACCGGGAAGTATAACGGCCGGTAGCCGCAGGCAACCCTTAGGAACGTAATTAATATTTATCCCACCCCCGATGGCCCTGTGTACGAGCCGAGCCGGTAGCGTCCCTCTCCGTGACCCCTCTAAAATCCCAGCACGCTCCTTGTAAAATCTAATATCTGAGGAAGCGTCGTAGTGCTGGCAGAGCCTCGGAGTAGCTTCGCCCTCTTCCTCCTCTTCCGCGTCCGTTCTTCCACACACGCCTCTTCCAACCCCTTCCGTCGTCGCGTTTCAGTCGAAGAGGAACGATAGAACCGGGTGTGGAACAAGAAGGAAACGGAGCAAACGAAACGCACAGAGGGGTGGAAGAGAAACGAGAGCCAGCCGAACCTGCGCTCCTGGAGAGGGGGCGGTTTGGGAAAGCCTGGGACACGGGGGAAAGAACGAACTCTACGAACGCGGAGGATCGCGCGAAGACCGGGATGAAAGAGAGAGGCGACGAACGTCGTCGTCGCGGAGAGAGGAACGACCCGGGAGAAAGAGAGGAAAGACGCGGTTGAAACGAGACTTCGGTGCGCGCCGCGTGGCTGTGTGTTGTCTGTCGTCGGTGATGGTGGGAAAAGGAGGACCAGAGACGCGCGTCAGGTGGCCGACGAAGAGGGAACGGAGAAGAAACCGGGGTGGAAGCGAGAGAAAACGAACGCGGGCGCGGAGGAAGCAAAAGCCAGAGAAGAGAGAGGGAACGAAGCGGAGAGAGAGCTGTGTTTTCCCGGGTTGTTCCTCGACGGGGCGGTGTCAAGACGCTGCTGCTCCGCCAATCGCGGCCCGCGAGCCCGATTTTGCGCTGCTGCGATTCGCTGCGGGCTGCTTTCTTAGAGGCGTCGCCGCCGCGGAAAAATCGCCGGAAAAAAGGCCGGGACGGAGCAACGGGCACGGCCATTGGCTCCGCGCTCGCTTTTCTTCGCTTTTCGTGAACCTTTAAGGGGCCAATGGCATATCCGGGAACCGCCGCGAAAGGAGGCCCTGAGAAATCGATAAGTTAGACTCTCAGAACCCGGCACCGCGCTTCTAACGTTCCCAACTCGCCTTCCCTAACAAGGAAATAACCCTTCTGTCCTTCGATTCGCAGCCTCTATACTCGAAAGACGATATTTTACTCGATTACGCAATTACCAGGGTAATCCGGTTCCCAGCTAAATTTATGTAGCCCGAAGTGCTCCCGGCTCTCGGTCTACACCGACGCTGCCCTTAATTCAAGAAACGAGACTCCTACTGGCTCGACGTAACCCTATTTTTCACCCAGAAATTCAAGTCCCTTAGTCGAGGGTTATTTCAATCATGGATAATCGTCTCTTCAGCTTCCACCGACGTTTAATCAACTTCATTCAAAATCTAAATTTCGGGTCTCTAACGGAAGATATAATCCAAGATAATTTCCCCTTTCAAAAGAATCATACGTTAGTAAATTGTTCCTTTGCGATTCAAAGGACCGACAGTCTGTAATCTACCCTTAACGTGTTCGCTATCACAAACGGCCGGAGAAAATTCTCCGACAAGGCTCGTGTTTCCTTTCTCGTACTCTTCGTTTCCTCTTTGACATTTATCTTTTTTTTTTTAACCGAGACACTTACGCCATACACTGTATTATATCGATAATGTTATATCCTTTTAACCATCAAGTAGCGTAAAGATTAAAAGTCAACAAAAATGAATCTGTCGACTTATCTTTCCCCGTGTAGTTTCCATACGTGACGCTGGTAGCGAGCGTGTTGATATCGATACATCTCATCTCGATAATCAACGAAATAGATAGATAGAGAACGTTGGTCCGCACGTATTTGTATCGACAAGATATAATCGAAAACAATTTGATATTATGTTGCAAGGTTGTTCCTTTACGACTCGATTCTCTTATAGAGTCTAAACTATATAGTCCTACACGGTAGACTTACAGTCTGGCCTTAATGTCAAAACTACCCATCTCGACGTCTGACGAAAGTCTATCGATCAGCAAAATAGGTAGGAAAAGCTGGTTGCTCGTAGGTCGATGCCGGTACGTTTCCCTCGTTACTGCCGCTCGAATCGTCAGCTCCGTTGAACTCGAACGCCGAGTTGCCTCGGGAAACATCCCCGAGACAATTAGCAAAGACTAAAGGACAGGCGGGGCCCGCGAGGAGCGAGGCGCGCCAGAGCTGCTCGGAGCAACACAGCCGCGCGTAGTTGCCTCGGCTGGCTGCTGATCTTCCTACATTCGCTGCTCTTACGATGCCTTAGCGCGTCTCTCTTCCTAAATCCGTCTTATCCGGAAAACGGTCCGCGTTCTCCGTCGCTCTATCGCGGCGCTCACGTGTCTCGTAACATTAATAATGCGAACGAAGAGAGAACTGCCGCGTTCCACCCCCCCTCCTCCGCCCGCGTCCCGGTGTTCCGCCTCTACCTGCAGACTTCAGGGCTGCCTCGGTTGCGAGGAACTTGGACTGGAAGTAAGTTCTCGAGAGCCTGGATGGAAATTGACGTTAATGTGCCCCGAAAGCAGCTACCCAGGTCTCGTTCCCTCCCCCACCGCATCGTCGTTCCACCACCGTGATGTGGTGCAGCGCTGGCATGATCGTCCTAAACCCCCGAAAGAACCTACCCCGGGCGAGTCTGTAGAGGTAGTTAGCGAAGTAGTTGCCCGAGAGATGGATTATGACGGTGTCGTACGAAGAATCTGCAACCGGTGTCTTGCCCGAGTCCTGTTTCGAATCGCTTGACCGGCACAACGCCTCGATCTTGCCCTCGATCGAACTTCCGTATTACGGGCAAATTGCTCCGTCGCTTTTTCCCCACGAACAGTTATGCAGTTAATGCTTGGAACGTTAATTACCGGATCGATCGATCGTTTCTTTTTACGCGTATATCGTATGAATAATTTATTAGCGCACGGAATACGCGCTTCTTCGATACTCTTCGATAGTTATAAGAAATAGCCCTATTTAAAAATTATTATACTTAGACACGGTCGTATCGAAAATTATTAATTATCTTAGACGATGTCTTTACCTATATATATGTTAATGTTAAAGTAGACGGAAAATTGGTGCAATCGCGATACCTGCTGTTGTCGTAAGAGAATCATTGCATCGTTACGTATTGTGTTATTACCTTGACAGGTCGTTTCGTTTCGTCGTGTTATAACCGTTACAACTCTTGCCTCGACCGTCGAGCGATTCAGACGTATAAAGGCGAAGCGCGAAATTCGCAGCGATTAGAAACCATACAAAGTATGTATTACTTTTTGGATTGGATTTTAGATTTTTCTGTATGTATTCCTACTTGTATGTACGATTACTATTCACTTTGTTAGGGAAATAAATTAATTCCACTTCCACGCGTTTATCTATTACAAGAGAATGAAATAATCGTAAGTTTCAAGAAAATTCATTAAAAAATTATAGTATATAGTAGATATATGCGGAGTTAATCGATATGATTATTTGTATATCTTTGGTCGTATATCTTTTCGGCGCAAGAAAATCAGATAATATTAAATTCTAACGACGTTCTTTAAAAATCGTAGGCATTTAACACATTTTTCGTTACCTCTCAGTGTGCGAAGTTGATCAGTCCGGCTTCTGAATGGCTCTTACGTTTTACTCGTTATTTCGTGATTTCTACGTTTCTTATTTCGTGTTTTGTTAACTTCGTATAAGAAATTGCTTGATTTCTTATACGTCTAATGATACAGTTGTTGCCGAGGAGCGTACTAAAGCCGCAATACGGACAAACAAGAGGGCAGTTGGGGAAACAACAAGGACAGTTTTGAGGAAACCATCTTCATCAACGTTTCCTGTGGCCCTTCGGTCTTCGCTAATTGTCTCGGAGATGTTGCTTGATGTCCGGGCGACGTCAGTCGAGGAACTCGCCGCTAGACAAGGCGACCGCAGTGCTAACTGAAAAATCCGATTTACCGAGTTAAACGGGATTAATTACGGTAATTAGACTTTGTTGTTACCGAGCCGTACACGCGTCTCGAACTTCCCTAATGTCCGAATAGGATTTTCGGACTGCAACTCTCCTCTGACAATCCGTCGCGTTGTCTGGCCACGTCGCATACAGCAAAATCGATGAAAGGTCGCTAATCTCATCACGAATTTTAAGCTCACGCAACACTCCGTGGAAACTATTTTTCCATTCATATGCGATTTTATTTCGAATTTGCACGCATTTCAAGGTACGATAGGAGCTAGTTTATTCGTAAAAAAAAAGTAGAGTCGATCGGTTTAACTTGCGGAAGGTTCATCGAAAACTGAGCGTTAACTTGTTCGTGCAAACGAAGTTCCACCACCGCGGTTCCAACGAAAGGATAAAACGTATAAAGATGTTCGAGTCACAAACACGACTGTACTTCCCCTTATTTCGCCCCTTATCTGGAGAATAATCTCACCGGTTCACTGTATAGAATCTCGATACCTGGGGCAACTGTTTCTCCGTATTCGCTCGGTATCGGTTACTACGTGCCAGTTCAAGGGTCTTCGGTGTTGCTTGACCACTGGTCAGCGGTGGGAAAGTGCCGTGTGCTTCCTAGAAACTCCTTTACTGGTATTACTGGTTCCGAATCGTTCCCTCGATGCATTACTTCTAAAACTGTTCTCAGGAACTATACCATTTTACTTCTAGAAAATAATTTAGTTTTAAGCAATGCAAGTTCACATCCCATTTTACTTCTGCAGAATAATTTAGTTGAGAACTCGTTGCGTTCACCGAGTGAGTTCTGCGGGCTATGTAAATCACAAAATAATTTCAATTAACCACATAACTATATACATCTGTATCGTCAAGATATTCGTGAAAATAGTGAAAGATTATGAATATTAAAATACTTCGATCGAGCTCGAAATACGTGATTATTCTCCAAATACGAGACTGTTTTTGGGCTCGATGATCGTTTATAACACATTGCCATTATGAAATCAGTCGGCTTGAATTTTCTCACGAAATCAGGATCATAGATTCACAGTCCCTTTTCACACTGTCCACATGGTATATATCTCGATAAACTTGTTTCGATCAGTTTTCGCGCGATTCAGGTTTTCGTCGAGGTGGTCCACCACCTTGGAGTTCCTGAGAAAGGTCCTGCTATCGTAATACAGGATACAATAAATACAATGAGTTCACGTTCACTCGTCTGACAAGAATCGCTGGACTAGTTTCCGAAGGACACGCGAGATTGCCTTTATGGCTCGTCCTTCGAGGACATTACGAACGAGGGTAAGGCTGACCGGTTCAGAGAAAGACTTCTTTTTGAAGTTCCTGCAAATCTCTCGTTTGCCTAATTAGGAGCGGTTTGTCCTTCGACTCGTGCAACAAGGTCCTTGTCGATTCTTAGACTTTTCAGTTCTCGAGCGTCTGTTCGTCATTTGGTGGTTGCGTACTGTTAGTGAAATATAGTTCTCTGAAGCTAACTGTAAGTACCTATCACACACACTTATTAATGCTAGATACAAATTAAATATTTCTTCTTGTTTTCCTTTCGTGTTGTATCTGTTCAAAGTACAAAGCACAGGTTCGAAAAATCTTTGCTGTAACGTTTTCATAAATTTCGAAGGCTGTAAGTTTGTCGCAATCGATGCTCGCTAGAAGATCGTAGCAGACAGTGTTACTACGTCTTGTAAGCATTGCCCCCGGTACTGTAAATCTTCTGTCTTCAAAGAGAGCGTAGCTCTTGATCGAACATCATAGAAATCTCAAGGAATCGTCGACGAACTTTTAAGTTCTCCCTTTATCGACGGGATGGAAGAATACTTGCGGGGTTTTGGCGAGACGCGCCTGAGGGATTCCAATTTAATTCCGCCTTAGCGTAATTGATGATACGAGGAAGTAGAACGTAACGAAATTTCCTTGCAACGGTCTTCAGACAGAGGACGCTAATATAGGATTTACGTTACCCAGCCGACCGCGCACTCCTAGTACCAAGTACATAGCGATAAATATATAGCTCCGGTATAGTAATGAAAGTTTCCCCCTGAACATCCAAGGCTCCTGGGATCCAACATTATGATCCCCTGCCTCCGCCACCGCCCGCTGGCTCGAAGGTGGCGGCTTAAAACCCTCCTCTAGAAAGTGTTGTCCGTAGAAAGCTGGTTCAAATATTCGCGGACCCCTCAAGGTCAATATCGATAACCCTTGACCATAGATAGATCGAACGAAGGACGACGTTTCCGACGTCGAAGCTCGAAGAAAGGATAAAAATGGTAGAGTGAAAGACTCGTGGTAGGTTGAAGATTTTTCGCGCGTCATCAGGAGAACGGGCGACGTCTCCTTTCCCGGTATGCTAATAAAACGGATCTTATGTGGCGAAGACGCCATTTTGAATAATGTCGACCAATCAGAAGCTCAGTTAGGGCGTCTTGGGGGGGTGGCGGGTGTCGACGAAGGGGGAGACACGTGCGGAGCGTACCACCACTAGCTGTTCCAACACAAACTACCCTTATATTATGCTGTACTGTAAACCCCAGCCACCCTTTGCACACCCGACCGTCCTTTCCTTTCTCCCCCCCTCCCCCTCTCCTCATCCTTGCAAACACCCATCGTCGTACCGATGCTCCTTCGTCTCGAGCCTGACGTACTCTTCCTTCCATCGGCTTTCCAATCTCTTCCACCGTAAGATTTAACAGTCTTCAAAAGTGGAAGAAACATCTTGAAGACTTGCGTATATCAAAAAAAAAAAAAAAAAAAAAAAACTAAAGAATCTCTGAACGAGATTATCTGGAGATGCAAAGAGATGAGACGAGATGCGATGATTGAAAACTTGACACGGGAAATGCAAAGATTCTGGAATTGACATCGTATCGGAGTTCCTTAGCACGTTTCAACGATATCCTACCGAATCACTGTCAACGTTTCCTATACCAACCACGCTTCGACTCGCGGAGTGCACAAACTCCCGAAGTCAATGACAATCCAAATCGCATAAATCATTTAGCAGCCCGTGTTCTTCCTCGGGGACCAAAGGAATTCCCAGCAAAGGGCAGCATATCTAAGGAATGCCGTTTCTGATTGCGCGAGACGCATCCAACGCGTTGCGTCACTTTGTCATTCAAATAGGAAGATTCCTTGGAAACGAGGCTGGTGCTTCGGGTTTAGCACGCTTTCACAGGGTTATTCGTCTTCAACGGATGAGTATACGCGTCGACTGACAAGGGGTAGCAGCCGAAGGAGACGAGCTGGTTACAGGGCTGCGTCTCGGCTCTACTTAGTCTCTCATGTTTCTCATTTCATTGTACAGCCTCCCTTGGAAACCCAAAGGCTCACGTACACGTACAGATGGATGAAGGTAGGAGGACGTTGGAAGGACGAACGACGAGGGGGTACGATGCCTCCGTCATGGGGGTGGGTGGCGAATGAAAAGGGGGATGAAACGACGGTGGATGGGGTACGGGCTCTGCGCTCTCTTGGATCTCATACATACATTAACGTCGCTTGTCAGGCGTACCGAGCCACCCTGTAAGACTTAAGATACCGCCCGAGAAAGGGGGAAGTTGTCTGTCTCCCTGTCTTCGTTCTCCATCCACTAACCACCCTCTTCAGCTCCGTCTATCTCTTTCTCCAGATCCGCCGTACATTCCTTGATGCCTGTGCACCTCCAACTCGTTACTAAAACCACCCACTGTCTTGGGAACACCCGCTTCGTTTCCTTGAATATGGCCGCCCCGAACTCCGGATTCCATTTGCATCTGATTATGCATTTTACAAGTTTCCTCCGCGCCGGTCGGTGTTGGAAACGATAGATGAAAGAATCGACATCCATCTGCATCTAAACTGCATCTAAACTGTCAGAGAGTGTTTGGTTCATCGAGATTCGACGTTTAGCGATATCATAACTTTCTGAATCTATGTGAAAATTATCGAAGGTCAGAAATTGTAATTTCGTTAATTGTACGTAACTATTGTTCTATTTTATTGAAAAAGAAAGGATCGATGGCGAATGAAATTTAAAGAGAGCAATATTTATGAATACTACATAGAATACCTGATCTAGCACATATGACCTGAACTACGAGGAAAGAGCAGGGCATCGTCGATCTATGACAAGCAATCCTGTGAAAATGCGCTAAGACCAAACACGAGGAAACTTGCGGCGAACGTTTCAGAGTAACTGGCAAGACAACACCGCCCGCGAGGCTCGTCTCGTGTAATCAGTAGAGACGCGTCTGATTTTCGTTGCTGAAGCGTCATCCTTCGCCACCCCTCCTTGAGGAATTGTTGTTTCTCCTTTGAGTACCCCATTCCATTTCACCTCCCATTCACAGAACCTGGAAAAGGAGCCGCTAAGCCGATGTGCATCGCCGATGATGTACTTGCGTATTTGCTTAACAGAAACGGCATAGAACGTTGATTGCAGCTACCAAATTGTTGTGCCTTGAGATAAAAAGAAAATCCACTGCGATGCAAATTCACGTTTTCATAGAGGAAAACAAATATAACTTGACTAGAGAGTCGTTATGGCTAGCAGATACTTCTGTATATTACGTGCTCCACGTAGATTCTTGCATCTTTCCTATAAATTAGAAATTTATTCGTTTATCGAGGTAGACGAGAGAGCGCAGGGATCAATCGCTTTTCAAGGAGTTGTAGTAAAGCGAAGGTCTATCATCTTTAAATCTTACGTAGATAACCGAAATTCGGCAGTTCTCTGTTGCGAGTAAATTAAAACAAGTATCGTCTCATAAAACTTTGCCATTTGCATAAAAGCTTTGCATAAATTTCGATGCAAAAATGTCCAATGTATTCGGTGCAATTTTGCGATATCTGCGATAAAAAATAAAAATATTGTTGCAATAAATGTAAAAATTGGTACACGGTTGCTCGTACTACGATCAGGTTGTCACAGAATCTTTGAAAAGAACGCGAAACCCTGAAGCAAGGTATTTAAATGCAGAAGAGCGCGCGATGGGCGCGCGATAAAAAAACAGATGAAGGGTTAACGCCGTGAAAAGAATATTCGTGCACCCTGCATCGATGTCTCCGCAACCCAGTGGGTGTGACTTTTCGTTTTCCGCTGACGAATCCCCGTTTTTTCCTCACATTCTACCCTTCCACTGCTTCGCGACGCAGAGAGCCGCAGAGAGCGGTGCGGGTAAAAACTTTCCATGGAAACGTGCGCGCGATGCTGCTAAAAATCCGACTCCTCTCTCCGCCGTATGTTTCGCTAACTCCCTACCACTTCAACTCGAAAATGCATTTCCAGAATTATCGAACCATCCTCTCGCTTACATTTCCCTTTAATCGCTTGCAATCATAGAAAATCTTCATTACATACGTAGCTACCCGTTACGTATTACCAACTACTTGGTGAATAATTTTCCCTTGTTATTTGAAAAAAAAGTCGGCAATTCAACGGGCTAAAAAAGAAAAATATTTTTCCCATTCGGCTATCTATCGTTCGATTTCATCCGAATTCGGCTCACGTGAGAGCAGCAGCTTGCAGAAATCAGGGATGGCGGCAGTGGAAAGGGGTTGACGGCACTGCTCGGAGGGGGATGGTGCCCCAAGGGTGTGTTCCGGAATCGGGGTAAGATGGAGGAAAATCGTTACTCACTAGTCGCGGGGAAGTCGAGGGTTGAGAGGGCAGAGCGAGGGCGTAGGGGAGCGTAGAGACTCCGGGGCTTGAAAGAGGGAGATTCGTGCGCACTCACAGGCATCCACACACACACGCACACATCGCCACATACGATCCTCAGTCTAGGTTCAAGCAAGACGATCCCGGGAAAACGCCTAAAATACGTCGATATGAGACGACCTGAGGAACCCCGTCTTTCCTCCGTCCTCCCTTTATCAGTTTTCTTTGAATCAAGCTATTTCGAAAAATTAATCAGGCTTGTTTTACGGTACTCTCTCCGAATTTCACACTATATAGGTATCATCTCATAGAAAAAAATTTTCTACAGAAAGAGATAGATGCATATATCATCTTTGTGTTTCTTGCATTATTTGTATTTTCTCTCCTACCTTTCTCTTTTCGCTTTTCTTTCTTTAAATTTGTTTCTCCAATCTTCTTTCGGAAAAAATCCCCAGTCATTCATAAATCAATATGGTTCTCGCAGAATTCTCTCTCTCTCTCTCTCTAGATATATATGATCTCTCTGAAGAAGATTTTCTGCAAAAAGAAATGTTATCTCTGCGTCTGCTTTATTATTTCTATTTTCCATTCTATCCTCTTCGTGTGATATGTTTTTCCAATTTTCTCTCGAAAGAAAAACCTATCATCCATAAACCAATATGCAAGTAACTTGCCATTAACGGACGGTATTAGTCGAAGCTAGGTATTAATCGTGCTCCTGAATCGTGTCGAAACGACGCAAAGATAAAACTTGATAGTTTCTACTCGTGCAGATCCGCCATTTTCCCAGAGATATGCAGAAGAGGGAAAGAGAGTGGGAGTGACGGGGTCGCGGGGTGGAGCGTTCCTTTGAGAATTTCGATGTAAGACACTCGGGTGCGCCGTGGCAGCTTCAATTTAGATAATTAATGATACGAGCGTAGGTTAGGTACAGTTAGTACAGTAAGACCAAGTGGAAAACAGTTTCCAACCTCGGTACCCTCCTCGCCTCACCTCCGGATACCCTCGTACGCTGTACGAGAGTTTCTCGAGACGGCGTAGTACCTTCTGCCATCGTGAGAGATAGTTGGGTGACGAGAAGGGTGAGGCTGAGAGGTGGTAGCGGTACCAGCGCGGATGGCAAGGGGTGTCGTCCGCGGGGTAGCGGCGCAAGGGCTGCCACTGTGCATGGCTCGTTTTATCTCCTCTTAGAGATGGCGAGGGGGTAGGCGGTGGTTTTCAATGCTGCACCCTGCAACCCACCCTTTCACCTTCCTATTTTCCAGCACCTCTAGCCACCTCGTTCTCTTCTACTCGTCGCGTCTCGTTCTTCGTCTCACCCTCGTCCAATGACTCGCGATTCTCGATGCGCTGCGACGCCGACGACGGCGGGATACCTACAGGGAAATTGAATTCAATCTCGAGATGAATATCGAATCGAACGAACAGCGGGCAGACTCGAGCGAGCTTCGACCTTCGCTTTCCACCTTTCTCTTTGTCGGTCTTACGAACCGACTACGTTTCTACACCCTCGCGATATCTATGTCGATCGTCACCCTCACACCCCGTCGAACGAGTTCGCTCGATTTCGTCGAGAGCTGTCGAGGTACGTTCGAGAAATTCGTGCCTCGGAGAAAGAAACGTCGCTCGTCAGCGACGTTCCGATATGTTGATCGGGAAACGGTTGGCCACAATTATTTTCGCGAAAAGTTGTTAATTCAGTCACTATTAGACGTTACTGTTGGTCGGTAACAAACATTTTTTTTCTGGAAGCTCAATAAACGTTTTTAGTCTCGCGTTACTAAGTTTTAGAATCAGTACAAATAGGATTTAATAGGAAAGCGTCGCAATGACGGACGGACGACTGCGCATACCAGTTTAATGCAATACGTAATTTATTGCTATCGAAGTTTTATAAAATTGTAACAAAACAAGTTATTGGGATAAGAATAAAAAAAAGTCGATAGAAATAGAAAATACGAAAAATGGCCATATTACTTAGAAGTAAACTGCGGATGTTTAAGCATTATGAGAAAATCGAAGTTAGAAAGACACACGGAGTATACAGAATACATAAAAATGTTCAGCGAAAGTACAAGATATGCTAAACCAGCAATCAATCCAAGCAGTGGACGCGAAAGGGCGACGAAATTGCAATTTGCAAACCGTTTAACGGCCGCTTAGGTCCATTCTCGTGCGAAAACTTGTACGGTCCAAGTTCCCGGAAGTCCCCCTAACGACTTAATTGTACACTTGTCGCCTTTGAGAACTTAAGTTTCTCCTGCGGGCCACGACAATGAGCATTGTCGGCCTTTGTGGACGCACCGTTGTCCGCAATACCATACACTTGGTTCACTGCCAATTGCGATTTGCACATGTATCGCTGAAAAAAGTTTCGAAAACAATCTCCTCGGGCCGGACATTTAAATTAATTTCAATTTAAATAGAATACGATAAAAAAGACAGCAACATTTTCCAATATAAATTTACATAGTAAAACTATATTTGTCGTCGTTACATTTACACGTGTGGAGCACGTAGATTGTATAATTTTTTGAAGAGCGTCAATTGGATAATATTTTCAAGAAGTATAAAACGCTGGATGTGTCTCGAATCTCTGACATTCTCTCGTGGACGTCACGACGATCATGTGCCGTCGGAAAATCGTGTGGCTGCGCTGCACAACTAACGTCCCATTTTCAGCTGCTTTTCCTCTATCTCATTTCAGTGTGTAATATTCCCTGGGCCTGAAACAATCGATATCTATTATTTCACTGATAATTCATTTTCCACATCACAGTATTAGAATCTTGATCGTCCGAACTAATCTTTTGCTCCTTTTCTCGATCGTTGAGCGGTTTAGACGCAAAACCATAAACCGTGAAATGGATTAAAATCGTACGGAAGCATTTTTATCCGCTAAATTACAAGTGCGACCGTAATCAAATCTTCCAATAATCCGTTGTTTCACTAGTCTCGTAATCGAGTGTAACAATTCTATCGTAGTCCGATAATATTTGAACAAAAATGGTTAAAGAGATCCTGCGACACGTAAAAATTTTCATCGTGGCGATCTTTCGACTCCTGCGTCGAAGCAAGTTTCCGATGCACGTCTCCTTGGAAGCGTGACGAATTGACTTGACTGGTCAGTATCTATTTGCGGAGCATGCAAGTAGAAACAACGATAACAGGTTACTAGGACCAGTCCTGTGGGAATTCTGGCAGAGCTGTCCCACATTCATGGCCCACGGAAAGCGAATCTGTTTTCACAATGCTCATCGGGCCACCGCGTAGCGATTCTCACGTGACTGGTCAGCAACGGGTGTCCAACAGGTTTATCTTTAGAAGTGGACGAGACGTCGGTGACGCCGATCTCAGATACGAAACTTGACAGTCTCGTATCGTTTCTGGCCGAAGAAACATCGCGATTTTCCACCTATGATCGCAAAAACGCGTCGAGTTACTAGTCAAGTGTCGATAAGATTTTCAGTTTCCAATATTTCAAGTTCTTGATCCGATTCTCTCGAAGAAAAATTTCTCGCGAAACATTGCCTTTACTATTTTTCTTTCTTCTCTTTTATTTCTTTTTTTGTTTTTTACGAATCGTCATTCGTATCATTTTTTACAAAACGTCATTTAACGTAAAAACAGTCGGACGATAAAAGTTTTCATTTTCCGAATGAAATTGATAAAGCGCGTTAACTGTCAAGAGTCTATCGTGATATGCAAAAATATTTGCACGATACGCGGATGAAGCGGAGTTGAACGGAAGGTTAATCGATCCGCGGTAATGCAACTGGACGTGAGAGAATTAAATCATTTTCCGCGATACTCGTGGCACGAAGGAAAGGGGGAATCCGTGCAAAATGGAGAGTTGCCGGGCAGACACCTTCTTTCTCATTCCGGATTATGTAACCGAGAGGGTGCGAGAACGCGGAGGCGGAGGCGGAGGTGGTGGAAAACGATGGTGCGAAAACATGCTCTCCGTGAAACAGTCGGACCCTCGTTTCGACGTTTTAATTGTTTCGTGCTCGCGGTGCGAGAAGGTAGAACAGAAAGAGAAAGCGAACCAGCTCCTGAGCGAGCCCCGGGTCCAGGGGGTGGTATAAATATACGGGACGTTTAAAAAGTGTTTAAACGCGTAGCTGGCCATCTAACCCATCCCCTTTGCGGTAACAAGGGTGAGACCAGTGAAAATTTAGCGTAAAAACCCGCAGGTTAAGTGAGAATTAAGAGCGGACAAGAAGAACCGAGGCCAGCGAATTAAATCAGCTTTTTCGACATTTCAGTCACGCTCATCCCTTAACTAACTTACCGATTTATCGAAAATGTAACGGAGAATGCCATTTTCTTTCGAATTGTATCTTTTCTTCGGGCTCAGTTCGTAACTGGTATGATCATACATACGGTAGTGGTCATCCTATCAAATCGGCTCTCGATCAAGTCTCTCGATTAAAATTGAAAATTAAAATCGTCAAAATTAGATTAAAATATAAAACTTTCTCGCTTTCTCGCGGAAATGAAAATTCCTAAGATTCCATATATTCGGCTTACCAGCTATGGGTCAATTTACAGGATACGTTTTACTCGATATTTTCGTCGACGACTCGGTAGAAGTTTATTTTCTTATCTCACGTCCGCGATACTTTCGCCGAATGTGAATCGATGGTTTGGCATACAGTCGATAGCAAGGAGAGGAAGAGAGATAGAGATAGAGAGAAGGGGAAGCGCGACTCAGGGTGCATGCAGTACCGATCGACGAATAGAGATTTGCTGGAGTTCGACGACGTTCAAAATTCGAATTTACCACGGGTATTCATTTCGCGGCGGACTCGACTCGCCGGGGCTTTCTCAGATATATGGAAATTTCCTTAGCCAGCGCCGTATTCAGAGGGGAGGCCAAGTAATATAAATTCAAATCAGTCCCTGTTTTCTCACACAACAAACTTGGAGGAACTCCGAAGCTGGTTCTCCGACGGTAGTTACTGCCTCCTTGCTGCTGCGCACCCCTGCCACCTTCCGCGAACTAAGTACCCTCCCGCCCTACCGGTTACCACCCCCTTAATGAAGATATGTGACAGAACTAACTATCGTACGAATCTCTAGCCTTCTCGCCCCTTCTGTCTTAATCATTTTTAGACTCGATTTATGCTCTATCTCGAATCGACTTTGCTTCAAGGCTTTAGTCACAAGCTACAGAAATTTGTCGGTACTTAGAACGTATAATCGTTTCACGAGGATCAACGTCTATAATTTCGATAGTCATTCTATTGATTTTCCCGAAGTTGGCTGTAATAAGAAGTTGCGGCGTTATATGACGAAATCAAGTTTTGCTCCTAATCTCAAAGGAGCTGAACGTCGGTGGTGGGGGTGGGTTGGGTTTCGCGTTCCTTTCCGCTCCCTTTCCAGTCTCGCCACCGCCTTCCCTTAATACCCATCGCGATTTCCATAATCTTGGGAGGCGCTCCAGCACCCTCTTATAATATAATAATATTCGCCGGAGAAGGTTCGCATACGCGCAACTCGGTAGCCCTGCAAAATGGCCGACCACGTTAATGCCCCCTTAATATTTAGGGATATCTCGCGTCTATCCGCCTCGGAGCCAAAGTACGCGGTACCTTCGTCCCTCTTAAAATTCATTTTATCTCTGCGATGGTTAAACAAGTTGGAAATAATCCTATTTGTTTTTCCGTATTTATCATCCGCGGATTATTTCGTGCCAGAACGTTGAATATCGTTGATCGTGAAAAAATGTAAAAACCAACTGCTTTAAAAATGTATTCGTCGTGCTGGAGACTTGGATTTTCTCGATTAATCTTCTCGATCGAATCGGTCGCTTGCCTAAGAATGGCAGGATGAAACGGTCTGGCAACTATTTCGGCAACGTGAAAAGTCAAAATTCATGAACGAAGTCGGCGTTTTCCAAGGCTCGAGACGCTGCCTCTTAGGTGGGTAACGCCGCTGCAAGCAGAAACGTAGGTATTGCCGGAGTTCTCAGGGTTTCGAGTCTGCTGACGACGCGGGAGGGGACGGCGGATGGGAGTTGGGATGGCGGTGTCGGTGGTAGTTGGAAAAGGGGAACGCGCCCACCCTTCGCGCTGCCACCCGGCGAGCCCCCTTACGTCTTGCCTTACCCCTCCGTCAACCCCTGAACGACGATACCACGGGCTCGAAGAGGGTGGAGGAAGCCGGCAGAGAGAGTCTAAGGTAGATTATATTATTTCTCCGCCCCCGCCGGGGGCTCACCCGCCATTTTGTGAATGTTAAATCATTTATTGATCCAAGAAGGTGGCACTCACCCTCCTACCTCGGCTCGACCTACCCCCGACTAGAACTCACGCCACCCCCTTGCCACCACGCCACCCGGCCGACGTCTGAAAGGGGCCGATCCTTATTCCGCGAAGCGAATTTATATGTTCACCCTCTTTGTACACGTGTGTGTGAGCCTCCACGTCTACGTTGCTCCTCCGCGTTCTCTCTTTCCTCCTCTGTCCCTCTCGCCGTCCCTCGTATTCGCATATCACGTAGGTGTGTGCGGGAATTTCGCAACGAGCACCGAATTTATGGTCTCGCGAGGCTCGATTCAATCCCCTTCGCCTCGTCTCCGGCTATTCCTTTAGACTTCGTCCGGCTTCAGACGGCACCCTTATCCAACGCCCGCCTCTCCGACCAGTCTTCTTGAATAATAGTTGCCCGTTCCCATGCTCGCCTTGGGATCCACCAACGACTCGAAGATCCAGGGGCTTTTGCTGGATTTATTCCTCGACAGCGAACGCTTACCTCGGTGCTTAGACGCGAGCATAATTTTCACGTTTATTTTGTATGAACTTGCGCGTAAATAAAAGATCGGCTTGTAAATGGTTTGCACGAAACGAGCAAGAGCCGAATTATTGGAAGTTGCGTTGCTTGGATTTTTCCTAATCCATAGATGAAATCGTATTTTCAGACAGTTATTAGCGTGAAATGAAGATGCACGGTGACAAAGTTGGATGATATATTACATTACATCAGGGTTCATTGTTATCTGAGGCAATAGCTGAAGTTCTGACAGTAAATGTTCGCCAAGTTGGGTATTCAGGCTATGAGATTTACCTGTGCCAACATGGGAAGAACCAACTTCGGTTTAAACAGAACTTCCACATCAGAAAGGTGTTTGTGCTGATTTTCTTAGTAATTGGATTACTGCCGTATCGCCACAGCGAGGTGAAGCGAAGCTATTTTTAGGTCAGTGGAAGTTCCCTCGACTTTTCTCCCCGTCCATTCGATTTGATGAATTACACGCAGATCACCTTGAAGTAATTATTAAGTCGAAGAAACCCGATGCGTCGATGCGCAGGCTCGGCCATTGGAAAAAGGCGATTTTTCCACGCGCAGAATCGTAAAAATCCGTAGCGGCGGGAAGGAGGGCCGACGACGAGGGGAGAGCGGTAGGGACCAAGGAATGAACAGAGGCGAAAAATAAGGGCGAGGTCAGTTGGACGCGAGCCGTGGAAAAATTCACGCAATTTCTCGCGAGTTCTCGATCCCCTTCCGACCATTGCTTTCAGCCAACTACTTTCGAGACGTAAAATCTTGTACATAGTAAATCGTGGCTTGTGTATTAACCTTACAGTGGATGGAGAACCTTGCAAGACCTTATTAAGAATCGCCTAAATCGTCGTCAATATTTTTTGGGTCGTTGGATTTTTACTCGAATCTCGAACAGCTTTATAAATATTCGATTTCCGAGTATGTACTTTTACGTTCGTACTTGTATATTTTTCGAAGCTTGGAATACAGCAGCACGATGGTAAGTAATATGGATCGTGGATCTTCGCGAATCTGATAGCGACGATGGTTTCGATCAATACGTAATATACATACACTTTCACTGAAAAATCTTGGAATACGTTTGATCTTTCATGAAGTTCTGATATTCGATGTAGAAACCCAACTTTAAATTATACCCACTTTAATACATTACCACAATATGTACGAAGTACTTTGTTTGACAGATACGGTATCAAACTAGATGATATTCCTTCGTATTTTTTAACGATTGTACTTACTTAAATTCCTCGTAGATTTGGATGTAAACGCAGAGAGTTCGGCGGTAAAGGTACGACATTGCAAAGAGAAAGGAATTAAAAGTAACGAATCTTTCCTTGGAATAAGCAACTCGCTTTGTTCGAACTCACCGATAAACTGAGAGAACGGAGAACGAGTAAAAAGTCTGTGAAAACGAGAAGCCATCGATTTTTGTGGTCGAACGTGACTCGAATCGTTAAGAACAGTGACGTTGTTCGGTAGTAGACGAATACGGTATATGTAACGTTTTCTCGCCCTGGTATTAACGATCCTGCCGTGTTACATGTTGCTCGGCCGATCACTTTACGTTTTATGGCTCGCTCTCTGCGTTCCTTTTTTTGTAAAAGTTAAACAAAATGTCAAAAATAATCTCATTATACTTTTTTCGCGTAATCGTCGTTTATTTGTGGTACGATCGCGATTGACAAAAAAAAAAAGAAAAAAAAAGAAAGAAATAACAATAGTCGCGTAGGAATATACAGAACGCGACATACAAATGACGATCGTCGAATCATCGAATTCCTCGTTGTCTCGATAGCGGTTAGAAACGTGCAGAGGGGCGTGCAATTGTATTTTTTCGGAATGCCAGCAGGATGCGAGGTGTGTCGCGGCATCCGTCATCGAACGGGTACTCGATTATGCGGTTTAGCGACGAACGACGATTATGCGCCGTGGTGTGGCAATTTCGCTGGCAATCCGGAGGGTTTGCCAACGGTGGAAAAAAAAATGAGAAGAAAGTGGGAAAGTGGCGCGCGGACGCCACAAGTGCCCTAACTATCTAGGTGCTGGAATTCGGAGCACGGTGATTATATGGACAGGACAGCGAAATCTCGGCGGCCGTCGAAATTTGCGGGACGGACGCGGCCCTCCCCCTCCCCTTAGGCCCTCCGCCGCCACGGCGGGATGTCCGAATTCGCATTCCAACACACCAAACCGACCCGTCCACCCTCTTTCGCCACCCGCTCGCTGCAACGCCAACCCCACGCTTCCTCCTTTCCACCGAACGATCAACGAACGCACAGTCCGTGTGAAAATTCTACGGCTACAATCCGGATTCTCTGTCCGGTTAGCTCTCTGTCCCGATTTCATGAAAGGAACTGTACTTCTCGTGCGTTCCTTCTTGGACGAAATTCGATGCACGAAACGAGTGCAAGTAGCTGTTTTGACATTTTTTTAAACGAGCATTCCACGTGTTTCTTTTTAAAAAAATTCCTTCTTCTTACGAGTAGGTTGTAATGTTCTTGGAAAAACGCGGAGAGTAGGTTATACGTTCCTCGCAGAATGTTTGGTAAATCCGTATCGTTACGAATGCCGTTGAAAGGAAGCCGAACACTTTGCTCGCTATTTATTACAACGATCGACATACTTTGGATATTTTATACGTTCCTTTATATGTTGTATACTCTGTGTGTATTTTTGCAATTTTAATTTCCTCGTAAATGCATTCTCTCTCTAGAAGAATCGATAAAAACACCGTATGCATTTTTTCATTTTTGAACTTTTCACAAATGTACAAACATCTCGAATCTACCGACAAGATATCGACAAGATATACCTAATATAAAATTCTGCGTCCCTCTTTACGTAAAAACTGTCCTTGCGAAAATCGAAACAAATGTTTTCCATTTATTAAGAAAAATCGACGTAGAGCATAGCGGAGGGTTAGCAGGAAGCCCTGCGAGAAATCGTGCGCGGAGCAGACGGAAAGCTAGCTAGGCTTAGGCTCGTGGAAAATGCGGGATTTCAATTTGTTGGTCGAGTTCCGAGACGCGAAGAGCGTGAGGATCTATCTAGGGTGCAGGCTAGGAGGGTGTACGCGCGCGGGGCGCCATAGTTCGGTGGCCCCACCCCTGACGCTAGGGTTGAGGATCGCAGAAGCGGCAGGGAGGATGCAAGGGAGGCCAGCAAGGCTGCGAATGATATAGGGGCTACGACGCCATTTTGAATTAGCTATGCTTAGAGAGCGAGCAGGAAAGAGACGAGGATGGTGAAAAAAGACGGACTCTCCACCGTTGCATTCTCTCCGGTCTGAAAGAGAAAGAAGACGGCGGAAGAAACGAGATGAGACGAGCGTGAGAGGGTGGGTGAGATTTTTAGGAGTCCCTTAGCAATGGTCGCTCGGTTCCTACGCTTTCTGGATCCCTTCGACGATACTCTAAACGCAGTTTTACCCCTCTAAACTGACCGAGCTTTCCCTTTTACGGAAAAAGATCGCAGACCCTTTCGACCACCTTCTGCCACGACCCTTCAAATTTCCTTTGGGAACGGTTTAGCAAACTTGGGGCAATGCTCGAACAAATTTCTGCCTTGTTCTTCGAATTTTATAACGCGTGCAGACACGGTATAACACACGCCATAGTATTTTTCATTTTACATGTGTCATTTAGAAGACACGTTGATCGACTCCATGAATCGAAAAACAAAGAATAGCAGAGATGTTGCGATCATTATTCTTTTAAAGTTTATCTCATCTATGAACAATTACACACACACACACACATATATATATTGTAACGATAAATAATTTTATTCGAGTAACGCGCGATATAAAAAGTGCTATAGCAATTGAAAAGCAATAATACTTCTAATAATTTCTATTCAGATTTTGTTTTTTTTTTTTTAACCATAGCTTAAACGCAGTTGATCATTTTGGCATCGAAGAACAAAATTCGAATAATATTTCTTCTAAAATGAAAGCAATATCGTCTAAAGATATTTACGAGCATTGTTTCCAGTGATTTTAAGTGGGAAAGTGGTGTGAAAACGAAGCGTGAAAAGTGAATTAAAAGTGCGGAACGAAAAACGAGAACCCCGGGGTATTAACGGGGTGCATAATAACGCTTTTCAGAGAAAATGAAAATCGTAGTAACACCGCCGCGTGTATTTGCGCTCGATAAATCGCGAAATGAACGAGGGCCGTGAAACGACACCGCGATCAGTGGAAATTAGGTCGTAGACTTTTTATCGGGCTCGTTAGCAGTCGTTTAATTTCGCGCCGATACACGGGACAGGCCGAGTGAAAATGGATTATCGGGACTGGCGATACACGCGTATCGAATTACGAGCGGGGCCGGAGACGCTTACAAAAATTAATTGGCCGATCGACTGAATAATTAACCCAGACGGGGAGCGTATAATTGCGCGTATTTAATTTCCCACGCAAATTCGAATCCGCGTCGAATCACGCTCGGGAATAATTTTATCATAATTACACCATATTGCCCCGTATCGTGCGATCAAAAAGTCTCCAAACTTATTTACCCGAACAAAAAACAAAAAGCTTCTTCTCTTTTTCCGATAAAATAATTGATTTAGATTATAAGAAATTTTCATTCGTGCAAAATATCGAATGTATGCAAAATTATGGCGTAAAAAGAATAACGATACAAGTTGGCAGGAATTGTTTGCAAAAGTTCACGGAAGAATAATGAATCTAATTTATAGAATCGGCATTCACATGGAACCAAATATGTAGTTAGAAACGAAACGTCGGAAAGCACGACCAGTTGGAAGATGAAAACGAAATTTAACTATATCGTACATATAATTGCCGAGGCTATTGCGATACTGGATATATGAATTACATAAATAATAGGGGAAATTTTTCACTGATCACTTTCGTGGTTGATTATTAGAGGAAAAAATCGATAGCAGAGCGACTGGAGTCGAAGTAAACAGCGTACTCGAGAACGCGATCAACCGGTTAATTTCGATCCCGTGCATACGCTCCCCGTCGTTGAATTTCACGGGGTAGCCGGCTGGTAATCGTTTCATTTGCCGCGATTCGTTTGACACGATGTAATCCGGTCGCGTTGCGAGCTCGTCTGTCGCGTTAATTATAAAGTTCATTAGCGCTCGTCGTCAGTATGACATTTAGGCACCGCCGGCGAGTACACATTTTTGCCGGGCAAATGTGCGTCATCGATCCGTAGCCGATTTTATTTATTCAAAGGGCTCTGACGTAGTCGGACTTGTTACGAATTTAGAGAGGCTGGAACTGGTCGCGCGTGAACAGGTTACTTACGAATTAATTAACACGGAGAAACAGACGGATTGCCGTTCGTTTCTTTTTTTCTTTTTTTCTTTTCTTTTCTTTTTCTTTTTTTTTTTTGTACAACCCTCTGTTTGCTCAGACTTTTAACCGCGATTAAACAGGTTGATCAAAGGTAGCGAATCGTTCTTTGAAGTTCAACTATGTAGATGTCGTTGACCGATCGTTTACTATCTTTGTAACAAATTGAAAATAAATATAAGAGTAGAACAGTATAGGGGCGGATAGTTGATAACTCGTAGTTATTTTCCCGCATAAAGGAAAATGAAACCGAAAATTACTATTTTAAATATATTAGTTGTATAATATTTTTCAGAAAATATCTCTTGTTTTTTATCAAATTCTTTTATACTGCCGCCCTCTGTCTTCCGCACCTTATTATGCGCGTACATAGTACTTTTCGAGTTTAAAAGTTTCTTTCCTAATCGACAGAGAGAAAATTTCGTGCATGTTCCCTGTAAGTGGCACAGATGGCAGCGTTCGTTGATTCTAAAATCGGTAAAGCAGTCACCTTTGTTACTCGCGAAAAATTACCCTTCGTGAGCCACCCCTAAAATCAACAAGAAAGATTACACAAAACTCTTCGAGTTTCTCTTGCGTCTTTAAACGACATAGAGAGAAAAACTGGCATGATTTTCTATTTTAATCGCCTCGGAATAAACAGAGAACGAGTAAATCTTGAAGGCGATACGAAAGAGAAAGCGGCAAGAAAATTAAGCACGTCTATAATACCACATGCATCAAGTGGCTTGTAAACTGGCCTTAAATTTTCCCGCTTTAAGCGGTGTAGCTACGCGGAAAAATCTATGACCGGGCTTAAAAGACGCCGCTTCTAATTGCCCGACGCGTTGCAAGCAGTTAAAGTAAGTCTCGGAGAGTGGAAGCGTTTTCGCGAAATAAAAAGAACAGAAGGAGATGGTGGCCGGAAGGTTCCAGGCATTTCTCGGATCCAGCCTTTTCGGGGAAACGAACCGACGGAACGTAAACCCTTGATACGATTAATTGCAGCCATTGCGAGTTTTTCGCAAATTCTCGACCATCCCCTGCAGTTCTCGTTTACCTCGCTAATTTACTACCCTCGATTTTCCGCATCACGCGATCGGAACCGAAATAAATGCTTTAAGGAAAGGAGTTTGTGCATTTTTTCTTCCTTCCTATGGAAATTGTAGAAACGCTGTAGCAGCAGCGGAGAAACGGACGAGTGGCGTGGACGAGGTGCTTCGAAGAAAATCAGAATAGTAAATCAGAAACGAATGAACGTGGGAAATCGGACGGATCGTGCGTGAATCGGACGTGATCTAACGTTCACTATCCAGACATAAATAAGAACGCTTTCTGAACTTGTCTCGTCGCAATTTGTAAGAGGAAATTCGCTCGAGGACCACAATTTTCATACTTTTGAGAGACAAAAAGGGCGACAGAAAGTAAAAGACGGAGGAAAAGAAAAATAGAACAAGGTACAAGAGTGTTAGCCTGTCCAGGAGGGTTGTGCCAAGTCCGATGAAATTCATAATTTGCCGAAGTTGCTCGTGGCAAGGGCGATAATGGGGCCCGGGTTGCTTTGGGTCTAGCCTCGTTCCTTTTTAAGTTTTAAATAGTTTCCCACGAGTTTTAATTAGGAAATTCATCCCGCCGCCCCATTCGCCTCTATTACGCTCCAGCCCGCTTCGAAGACAGCCCGAATGAACAGGAGGAGAGAGGAGGCAGAGGCTGGGCGGTGAAAAAAGGGGTAACGATCGTCGTTTTTCAGTTAACACCGAGGAAAATTGCAGCGAACTTCTAACGAGTATTAAAACACGAACTTCTCGAACGAGGAAATATTGTTTGTACGAGGCTATTACGGAACAATGGACAGGGCGTGTGGTTTAAGTGTTCCTAGTTTTTCTTTCGGACGCTGCTGCTCTTGCGCAAGTTGATAATTTATTGCACATGGTTGGTTCGTATTCTGGAAAATACTGTAAAAAGACTTGCACGACTTGCGACATACGGAAGATGTAACGTGTAACGTGTACATAGGTAGGACTACAAATTGATAAGCCGGTACTATACGAGCCTCGCTTTAAGGTGCATACTGACTCTTCACTCTCGCTGTTTTCGTTTCTGTACTTCGATAATTCTATCCACTCTCTTCTACCGACTCGTTCATTTCGCGATAACTTGACCAAATTGCTTCTTTCATCGAGATTCCAAAGACATATATATATATATACATATATCGCGAAAGCTGCGATATCTGTTCGAGTTGAGCAAACTGCTGAAAATCTTCGAGACGTCCGCTGAATAGAAGGGTGGGGAAACGGAAGTGGAAAGAAGGAAAAGTAAAGCGCTCACCGTCTTCATTGTATACCGTGTGACCGGTAGCATCGATCGTCGTACTTTTTGCTTCGCCCCTTTCGCTTTGATACGGCCCAGTCGGAGAAGCATCACCCTCCCCCATCACCTTTACCCCAGCCTGGCCGTTACTGCAGCCACCCCTCCGGCAACCCCATTCGCCGTTTACTTTATTCTTATCTGAAATACTGGAGCGGCGAAGGTGGCCGACAGGAGGCTCCCTCGCTCTCTCTCTTCGTGCCTTTACAAACCTTCGCCACCTCCAAGCCACCGTTCTCCTTCCTTTCTCGAGGGGTGGCTCCTTCCCTTCTTTTCTTTTGCTGCTCCGTTGGCCCGCGGAACCAGAAAAATCCTGGGAAAGAAACGAAAGAAGGGAGGGGATAATCTCGTTGGAGGGGATGGTTTCGCTTCTCCTCTCTTTCTCGCTTATGATCAAGCTGGTTTCGTGATACTGTACGCGATGTTGCTCAAGATGGTGTTTGAGATCGTACCGGAGTAAGAAAAATACTCTGTTCATTGTTACGCCACGATCTTATTTGTAAAAGTAGCTGCGCTGCTACTCATAAACATGCGGATTTATTGATCGATTTTTACCAGCTTTTAAAACAAAGGAATCTCAACGTTGTAACTAAAATCGTTATTGGAAATAACCTCGCGTTCGCATACTTTTGAACGATAGTGTACGTACGTATACGTATTCGAACCTGTTGTACCATTATATTGCTTTCGATCGATGGTCACGATCGATTTATACACTTGACTTTAATCTCTTCTCTGTTTTATTTATCTAAATGAATGGAAATTATCCTAAGAAAATGCCGGCGAGGAAGTTTTAAAGATTTTTAGATGCGTCTCGGCTCGACCTCTTTACGAGCGGACCCTAGCACCCAGCCTTTTCTTCGAGTTTACGAGGGCACCCTCGGGGCCACTCTTTATCGCCACGCTGGCACTTTTTAGAAGCGCGTAAAAGAGCCGTGTCGACGCTTAAAACCAGCGGAGAGTTTTTAGTGTCGCGCGATCAACGGCATCTATATGCCTTCTCGCACTCGGGAGTGGTGTCCTCTATAAGGGTCGACCGTTTAATGATCCTCGACTTTTCTTTAATTAAGGACGTTCGCCTGCCTGCTACTTTGAAATTTTCGTTTTCCCTGAAACGACTCGCTTTGTCTTTCCAATTTAGAAATTCAAGTTTCCCGTTATACATATTTCTCTGTATAGACTTATACGTGTACAAAGTGTTGTAGCTATAACGTTGCAAAGTATTTTTAAAAAGATTGATAGGAAAGAAAGAGCGACGTTTCAACCCTGACGAGTGGTTTGGACTACAGATGCGTGAAAAAGGCTTCCGGGTGTTCGAAACCTGTTTCACGATACACGAGTTTTTAACTCTTCCTCTTCCGTCCGCAACCCCTTGTATCAACCCCTCGCACTCCTGCCCTACTAACCTTTCGACAAGGAATTAACAGTCTCTCAAGATATAATTTATCGTTATATCGCTAGCTTGTTTCTTTACGCGTTCGATTCTATCGGTTGAGACTCTCGCGTCGGAACAGCGTATCAACATTTTCAATATGAACAGAAACGAAAATTTGTATCAATAGGAATTACATATTTCACTTTATCGTTAAAAAAAATATTCTTCGGGAAATTTATTAACGATTGCATAAACAGGATAGCATTAACACGATACACAGTTAAAGCCACATTGATGTCGATATATCGATACGAGTATTATTGTTAAAATCACATGCGAATAAATTAATATAGATAATATAAATTCGCATACTCGTTAACTGGACACACGCTTAATGTCGAATTTCTGCAACGAACAAGTTGCATCGATAAGCCGTTTAGTACAAAAAGATGCAAACACAGTCAAAATTAACGTTATTTATTCTTTTTAATTGGTAGAATTAATATTGTTATCACGTAGAACGAAAGGTATAGGGAGTTTAAGGTAGGGAGTTTATCATGAGCGTATCGTATCAATCGCTGTTCGTATGTCGAGATATTAAAAGACGAGAAAAGTATGACGATCGAAAAGTACGCGGGCTTCGAGTTTCGTAAAAACAAAGCCTCTTAAAATTTATAGTACAATCAAAAAGTCCTTATTATTTCCTCAGTCGAGCTGCCATCCTTTGTTTTTGCTACTCGCCTTTCCTTATCACGTCATAATTTATCCGACGTGATGCTCACCCCCGCTTCACCTCTCCGTTACTGTAACGACCCTTCTGCCTCCTCTCTTTCTTTCCTTCCTGGTCTATTGTCCTTTTCAGGAGATTATCAAAAGACCGAAATCCTCGTCTTGGGCACGCGAAACTCTCGACAATCTCATAACCGTTCCAACACTGAAAACTATCAACGATCTATACAACAATACGATGGAAAAGAAATTTCCTGGTATTCTTCCAATTTGGCGCAAGCGGTTAGAAGAACGGAAAGAATTATTTACGAAGCAGCGTTTTTCATTTTTATCCGTGCTTTTTAATGTCAGAATCTTGCGTTATTCGGCTTTGAACGTCCGATATATACGCATGTATTACACATTGGAATTTGTCTCGTAGAAACGAACCAAACTGACACGAAACATTCAAATTCTTAACGATTGCTTTTCGGCGCGCGTTTAAAGAACTATAATAGAATATAGCGAAGGGTGGACAGGATCGATTAGCAGTTTGCGAAAGGCTCATTTGCGCGAGGAATCGACAGAATCGAGCGAACGAAAGACGGATCGAGCGTTTTGCCCGCGGACGCGTTAGTTCCTGGCTGGGCGTCGGGACAGCCAACGTTCCAGGATGTTCGGTGGATAATCGAAAAGCCAAGCGACGGGAAAATTGCGACTGGAGGGTGACCAATCGTCCGTGAAAATTGAAAAACTATTTCGATCGGCATCGGATGAAGGAGCATCAAAGTTGCCAGGGCTCGCGTGCGTAACCGCTAATGTCGATCGATAGCTAATGGTGTTCCGACGCTCTATGGCGTTTCTGGTTACCCATTAGCGTCATTTGTTAGCTACAGATAAAACTGGCGACGATTAATCACTGGTTAAATAAGCGAATCGCTGCTTCGTTCCGGATGAAATTTAACGACAAACGGCTAACTAATTGCCGTGCAATTAAATCAATAAACTGCCTGCTCTGGCTGACCCTCTCTCCTCACCCCCGACGCGCAAACCCTCTGTAATTTTATTCCAATTGATCGTGCATTATTTCCTTTGTCTTTCCGGTGCTTTCGAATTTCACGTGTATATGTACCTATGCATATACGTATAGCACGTTAGCTGTCACGCGAAATTTCTATACTCTGCCGCGAGCTAAAATACATCGAAATATGCTATAGCGTAACGCTTAATTTTTGCAACATATTACATTTAAGAAAAAATATTTCATGCAATTGGAATATTTAATTTATATATTTGTTTACGTCATTTTTTTTACACTTATTCGGATCGTAAGAAACGATTGTTCCAAGAAACTATCGTGTTCCTTGGTACTTAAAAAAATGGTACGAATTTCTAATAAATTTCTATCTAGTATATAATAAGATGGTAACTGAAATGGCAATTCTAATTACCCGAAATGGTAACTGAAAGTCCTCGAAAGGGACAAGGGTTACCGGTTAAGGGATGAAAGGAGAGGGACAGCAGCTGTTCGAGATTGAACCCTAGACAAAGATTTTCGGTAGCGATCCTTTTTCAAGGGACGATGGTCAACACTGTGTTTTGCATACCGGTCAAACGCGTCGGTAGATGCATCGACGAACACCGAACGCGTTTCGTGTACGCATTTATATCGTGATCGCAACATACCCGGTTTCAGTATCGCCTCGTCCTTTCGAAGAGCGAGTTTAATTATAAGCCGAACAGTTAGTCCCCGTAAATAATGTGACGATGCGTCCCGCGAGTGGTTGCAGCGTATGTCCCCCATGGGACATTAATTTTGCAACGATCGATAGTTACCCGACATTTTCGAGTAATTTTCTAGTGTTTTTTTAACCCTTTTAAATTCGATTTCGTGAGTTGTTCTCTCGTTAAACGATACCTAGATATATTGCTGTTGTCGGTAAAATTAATTTTAAAGTCTACTCTGTTTTATTTCCATCGCAAAAGCATCGGAAAATATTTGCGTTTATTATAGTATCTCATCATAGCATGGCGACTGGTGGCGTTATAGCCAAGTGGCGTCGTATGAATAGCAACTGCTAATACACAATGTACATATCTTTCTAATAATTATCTGATTCTTCGTTTATTTAGTTACTTGTTACTTGTTACTAATATTTTTCGAATATCCAAAATTATTTAACGAGTAAAATGAGTTTCCAAAATGGGAACGATAGATCTGTTTAGATTCTATTTGTTTAAATCGCGAACGATATGTATTCACGTGTACATGTTCGTAAAGAAAAGACATAACGGAAGATGAGTTCGATGGATTTCTCCGATCGTCGATCGTGTTCTTTTATAAGCAGCGGTTTGCCGGCGAGTTTTTGCGCGCAGGAAAGTCTCGATACGAGAAGGGGTGGAAAAACGGAAAAGAGAGAGAAGCAACAGCGACTCGCGATTTCTTGCATACCATTCGCATTACCGGCTCCATCCTCTCGAGCTCTGTAACATCGAGTCTCATTTGCTTTTCCTTTCGAGCTTTCCACCCCTCCGCTTCCCACCGCCCTCTTTTTCCTTCCCATTCTACCGGTCGCCTCTTTCCGCTTTCCGCTTTCCGCGTTCAAGCAATAAAAACAACAGCGAACGTTTTCTAGGTCTGGAGAAACCTTCGAGGAAAATACGATCCCGGTCGATCGATACTCGTTGCAGTAAGAGAAAGAATAAGAGAAAAAAGAAAGCTTCTCCGATGGACTAGAGAGTGAAAGGGATACACCGATGGTTTTCGAATATCTATACGATCATCGATCGCATCGATTCGGCAAGCTTCCACGAGGAAGGAAAATCGGTCCTGTTTCGTTTCATCCTTAATGGATTGTCCTTTGCAGGGATTTTACATTGGTTGAAATAAAGATGCTTAGTTTCTGAACCCATGTTAATCTTTTAACTCCATGGTGAATGCTTTATCTTATAGCGATGCAGCGAAAGCTTTGACTCTGTATCGCTCGCAATTTTCGCCACTGTTTTTGTTATAGCTAATTAGATTTTGATGTTTTAGATGTTTTAGTAGGACAAAAATGCAAAAAACACTGATAGCAGAAAAGGTAATATTTCAAAAAATAAATTAACCTGAAATCATTCCATTAATGATCATCGTTTAATAGTCGTATTTTTCATTTTTCAGACATAACAATGGCAGACATTTTGATCGTCCATTGCCATCGTTCAATCCCACGAACTGCTCTAGGGGAGTGGGCAAGGATACTCACCCCCGTTTCGATCACCCTTGAAAATATTTCCAGCCATTTTTCGCCCCACCAACAGGTCTAAGGGTGTGCAAGAGAAAGTGGAGGTAGAAACAATGGAAAAAGTACCGCCATCTTTAATTCCGTCTCCGGCCACCTCCACTTCGTAGGCAGCCTACGCTCCCAGTCTTCGAGGTGAAGAAAGAAAATGCCAAGATCGATAAATTCTTCTTCTTAAGACTGTCTTTTACGTCCAGCGGGACGAAGCTATATCTCAAAGCTAATTCCGCGACTGCAGCAAGAGTATTCCTTACCGAGCTTCGCAGTAATCTTTTTTAGCCATAGCATCCATAGTTTTTCAAATAAATATACAATGAAATAAATTAGTTTAATCAGATTGATCAGAATTCCAGGAGCAGAAGGAACGTATATATTAATAGCGTTAGCTTTATTTTTGGTAAATAGTTGGTCTATTCCTTATTTGGCATCGCAGTAAATCATTTAAAACGTGCATGTAGCTTTTAATACGTATAATTACACGCATTGGTATTAGACAAATTAGAATTTAAGAAATAAAAAGAAAGGAAATAGTTATTTGAATATAACATATAAAAAAGTACTTTTTAGTTTGAATTAATACATAGTAGCATTCGCATAGCTTCGTAATAAACGAAGAGTGATAAATATAGAGTTAGACTTATAACAAATAAGCAAAAATGAAGAAAATATCCATCCTGGAAGGGAAGTTTCGAACAAAAAATTAAGAAACGTAAATCGAATATATCGTCGCTTGACAAAGACACGATTCGATATTCTGTATACATCAACCCCTTTAAATTGGTAGTTACCAGAAGCCAGAAAAGAGGATCGCAACAGGCACCTTCGTTTCCAACACGACTTGAATCAAAAATATACTTACTTACAAATGATAAATCACGACTCTCGGTATATCTTCCCAAGATAATAATATATGTTTGCGATACAGGCGATTAATACCAAGAAACACGAATATTAAAAATCAAATCAAATTAAATCGACACAACCACGGTGTGTATCGAGTACTCGTATGCAGCTTGTTTTCCGTGACGTTCCGAATATGAGAACAGTCCTGTCATCTCTATCCCTGATTTCTGCACCTTTTAAAGACCTGCCTTTCCAACGCTATACCGACCATAGCTCTAAGCACAGAATCGATGACAAACGGAACAACCGACTGGAAAATCATCGTCAGCAGCTATGGATAACTCGCATTAAAATATCTCGCTATCAACAGTTCGTTTACTATGTTTATTATTGTGCGATATTAAAATTAGTTAGTGCGTAGCGAATGAGACTGCAGCTCCTTACATATAATATAATAAATAGGCAAACGTATATCAATTATAATAGCGAGAATAAGAAATATTTATGCCCAATAACGTAATGTAGAATACATCGGTTTTCTAATCCGAACCCTTCTCATTTATCCTTAGCAGCGTCTTCCATCGGTCCTTGAAATCCTTGACATCCTTGACATTCGCGCCAACATAGAGGAAGAAAAGCAAATATAATAGTCGGACGTCCGTCCCATTCGCGCAAAATCGCCACCACTTTCTAATGCCATTTACATATTCCATGCTTTTCCCAAAATATCGCTGCCTCTTTATAATGCCGTACATTTGCTCTGTGCAATATCAATGTCTCTGTCTAATGCTGTCCGTACTGACGACGATACGGTGTCACATAAACGGACGGCAGTGCCGTAGAAGGAGGATCTGCAAGAAGATCATCTCCAATTGTTCATATTGCGGATGTTTAAAATCGATAATGATATTTATATTTTAACTAGTGGTATACCGATTACCATAAATATTGCAAGAAACGCGACTATTATTAATAGCATTACATTTTATGGAAATACTTCTGCGATAAATACATTCTACAAATAAGTATGACCGACACGTACGAATTATGTAAGTTGGAACAGGATTACATTTATTAATACGTTTATGTTCTGCGTAATACAGCAGGTTGAGTGTACGTATAACTGTAAAACTAACTTTAATCGTAAAGATTATTGCATAATTTCTCAAATTCAATCAGTATATATAGGTTATTTAAAGGGAATTCGAATGAATTATCGTTTCTCCCTAATTCTATACACCATCTTACCATTACCCCATCATTATCATTATCGTATCATGAATTAGAATAAGTAAAACGTGAAAAACTCAGAAAAATTGCCACCTCCTGTCGCAACATGTTCTGCCGACACAAAATCGCGAAATCGGACCAAATTATCACGATTTCGGCTCCGATAAATTCCAAGAATTGCTGGAATCGCGCCACCTCCTGTTTCATCGTGTTCTCCTGATACGAAATCAGACCAAATTTCCAGGAATTCCCGGGAGCCAAAATCGTGAAGATTTGGTTCGATTTTTCGACTTAACCAAGATCTACGATTTGCTCTAAAATTCGTCATTTTACGAGATTAATTAATTTATTCTTCAATTGCTCACACATGGAATTTTTGCTCTTATATCGTTTAGAAATAAAACGTCGATCGAGCGAATGTTCTATGTGACGCAGTTAACCTCGATACATTTCTAATTATGTATTGTGTAACTAATTTATGCACTTTTATACATATCGAGATACACATTTTAGAATAATCAACGACGATAATTACAAATACGCTGCAATTGCTTTTTCTGAAACTTACAATTTAAGACGTGGGCCTTATCATGTATCCATCACGTAACCAATTTATACGTAAACAGAATTACTTAACTGCCAGATAATTTAAATTCATATATTGCGAACAATTAAGGATAGCATCTACCAACTAATCCATTTCCAGTTCAAATATTACAAAGTATTCTACGCTTCACAAATTTCGCGTAAATAACTTGAGAACCACTGCTTTCAGCTATTTTAAACGTAATCGTAATTCTTTCGTCTTAAAAAGTATATCAAGTTTGAGCGAAATACAAAAGAGTAAAAAGTCTTGAACCATTAAAACACTTTGAAAGTAAGAGCAAGATTAAGATATAGAAGTTCGACGATCGGCAAATGATCTTTAAACTCGTATGAAAAACTATTTATAACCGTTCAATTGCAGATTAAATTTATGTGAAACAGTTCGTTAAATATATCTAGATATTTATGCTTTCATATTTAACAAAATAATATATAAAATAAGGTAAAGCCTCGGTAACTCGAATCTCATGGGAAGAGTAGAAACCTTCGACTTATGAAAGTACCGACTTGTGTCAAGGTTTTCGAGTAAAAGGGATTTAACGAGCGAACATTCGACATACAAATGCTTTTTAAACGCGTTAGGTTTTTCGATTTACATTCGAATTATATCTTGACTTGTATTTGACTTATATTCGCAAAGGCGTAGAGACGCGTAACAAATCAAGCGGTAGAAATTATGCATATACGCTTTTGACACGATCGACAAAAAACGATCAATTTACACCGGAAGAGAAAAGGCGCGACAAAAAACACGACAAATTGACAACGACAATTTATAGACATATAGGTAAACTTGGTCTGTAAAGGCGCAGTTTCTTTGAATTCGAGTTACAGAGGTAAAATAACGCGGGGAAATTAATTCGAGCTAGAGGAAGATTATATTTCTACCTGAAGAGATTTTTACAACGTAGCGGGAAAGAATGAACAAAATTCTATTCTTGTAATGTTTCCTTGTAAAAGTTTGTAGGGATTCGAACATCGTTTAATTATTTGTTTATCGCGGAAAATCGATATTAAAATTGTAGCAGACTTTTAGAGTTGGAGTCATAATAAAAAGAATCGTTTGTGCTAGGTTACGTAACACGCGAAACATAATTGCCTTAATTGTAATCTTGATACGCGCGTATAAACCGAGTGACATAGTATTACGTAATACGTACATCTATCCGTAACAAGTCACGGGAATATATAGACGTTCCAACATTACGATAAAATGCAAAACTTAAGAACTTGTAGATTATGAAAACATCTATCGATTCGAACATTTTGAAGGTGGTCCCTGCTAAAAGAAAAAAAAAAATGAAAGAATAAGAATAGAAATTGAAAGAAATTAGTTATATTTTTACTCAAGACTTTTTCTTCCATCTTCATCTTCGATAAAAATATGAGATAATCTAGTAATTATATCTTACACGAATGCGACATTTTATTACTTGATTCATAGTTATGTTGAAGCAATTATCACATTTTACACAATATTATGTAATAACAGGATGTATCGTAGTGTAACACTTACGAACAGACGTGGACACACGAGGAAAAATACGGCAAAAGGTAAAAAATTATGTATTCACCTGATGTATTCACCTACGACCTCATACATATTTGAAGTATTTATACTTGTGCGATCCTTAACGTTAGGTCTGGGCAAGTTCGTTGCAATCGTGGTCGAGTTCAGGGTCGTGGAGCGAAGAAACAAACATCCACGGAACTGGTTTCGCTAATAAAAAAGAATACAGGAGTACATTCCAACTTTATCGTGAAAGTGATTTAGATATTGATCCTGAATGACGCACAGATGAGTTGATAATTTATTTAATTGTCCTTGTCGTATGTCGATCGGAATGTGTTGTATATTTAGAATCTCTATGTAACTTGATTTGTTGATTATCTTTTTACTTAATAAAGATAAACGCGATCGATTCTAAGTTATGGCTATTTCGCAAAGGAAAAATATTATCTCTCGTAATAAGTTGTTGGAGAAATCTTTTATTAATTTCAACCATTGGCGAGCGCATGAACAAATACAAGTTTCCTGATATATTTTGAATTAACACGCTTGAACGCTTATTACAGAGATTTATAAATGTTTCGTTCCACAGCGGTATAATAAGTTAAAGATTTTGTTCATTTTGAATTTAAGATTTATACAAGAAGAATTAATAATATTAGAAGACGATCTAGCGGCAGAAAATTTCACGCAATGTCCAAATGAAATCGGTCACGGTAATTTTTGCATTGCACGTTATTGTGAATAATTCGTTAAAGGAATATACATTTCATATTAACGCGGTATTAATATGGAAACAAATGTTTCTATTTACGATGCGATTATCGCCTATAACATTTACATTCATTTAAATAAAATATTTATTTCTTAATATATACAATTCTGAAAATTTTCAGCATTTTATTTTAAGAAAAGAATACCTATTGATCTTTATGGATATTTATATACACAATCGTCGCTAACACGTCTACAACCATGATGGAAAAACGTCAAACTTAAATAAAATGCACATTTGTTTGCTAATATTACGGTTTAATCTTAGCTCGAAAGATCTTGCTCGATAAAATGAAAATTGTGGAATTTAATTTGTTTTCGAATCCAGAGACCTTGGATAAATTAAAACATAGAACCGGTTCGGAAAGATTATTGCATCTTTACGACAATAAATTATTCGTGATATATTATGCATCCTGTAGGAGAAATAATTTTCATGCATCGAGTAAATCCTTGTTCGCTTCCTATCTACAAAAAATATTTTTTTTATCAAGTTTTACATTCTTTTCGTAAAATCAATTTTTCACCGGAAAATGGGCGATACTAATAGTACGTAAATGTTATAATAAATGCAATAATAACGACACTGTAATTGATAAATCACACAAAAGAGCGACAGTAGAGTATCTAAAGTTTGGTCGATGTCTATTCGCTCAACTTGATCGAAATAGAGTAATATCTTGATTTTGCAAGCACAATAAATCAACGGTTATCTTAGGAGTGCGAATGCGCAGAAGCGTTTGAAAATATATAAAAAATGCAACTCGAACGCGTCTCGTATTCTGACATTATGTATCGATACTGTCACGTGTATATTAGATGTATGTATTGTAAAGAAGTTACATAGTTGTAACGATACTATAACAAATACTATAACAAAGTTCATGTTACAGCCAACATTATAGCAATTAACGATAAAATGTTGATCCAACCGATCAGCTAATATAATGGCATTCGTACAAACTGGTAAACTTAATGATAGATTTCCTGCCTGACGGTAAACATAAGTAAACGATTAATTTCTCGCGGCAACAACATTTACGGGTTTAAAAAATGACTTCGTTCTAAGTATGGCTCGTATCAATGTCAAGAACGTCAGAACGAAATCTCAGTAAGTTTTTCCTGTACGCGTAACTCTCCATCTCGATCGGACAACGAATTTTTTTTATTGCATATATAACAAAGAAGAAACGAACGACTTATAGGTTGGATTAGATTCATGTCTGGCTGCCATTAGATGCGAAATAATTTTCCATGAATCGATCGATCTATCGAATATCGCTGTAGTGGCACACGCCTCGTAGGACGTTTCGATTCGAGGATGCCTCGTGTAGCTGTTTTGCCACAGAGGATTAACACAGTTACGACGCACAAAATGTAATAAACAAAACTCTGGACGAAGCAGTATCGATGCAATCGTCAACCGGAGTGAAGTTCAAACCTTCCAGTACCCCTCTCCTCCCCCATCAATATAAATAGACGACCATGCTCTCGAGACAGTCGTAGAGATTATCAGTCGAAGAAATAAGTATAGCGAATCGGTCTAGCGGGCAACGCTTACGATTAACTCTGTGTTCTACATTTAAAAATACTTGTAAATACATTTGACGAAATCGACTTGTCTCGTCATTTCTTTAATCAACCAACGCGTCTCGCCGTTCATCACGTTGCGTTTTATTCTGATCCTCGATTGGTAAGAAACGTAACAAAAAAGAAAATAGTGCAAAAATGTTTCTAGAGGAAGAGATGTTTAAACGAATGGTTACGGAATACATACGACATACATATGATTATGGCATCGAAATCGTCGAGATGTTTCCTACTTTGTATAACCACCAGAGATCAAGCATTTCCAAGCTACATGCATCCCGTCGTTGAATACATCTATCGCTCGCTTCCTACAGCTACTCATAAATACATTTTCATGTTTACTATAGAAACCTTTTATAAATATATTCTCTGTGTTATACGAAACTCTTCTAAGATATTGGGATAGTCTTAAACGTATGTATAATGAATACCACGAAATACAAGATGGTCTCAATAAATTTCGGAATAGCAAACATATAGAAGATTTCTATGAAAATTATAGAATCCATGGTTTCTTCCATGTTTTATCAGCGTTAAGAATCATCTGGTAAGTGTTAAAAAATATACGCGTATATACGCGTAATTTCGAAAATCATTTCTTTCAAAACAGAAATACGTTTCGATTGTCAATTGCACAACTTTCTCAACTGAAACAATCAAATTATTATGCACGTTTCACTTATCTTGTAGATATAGAAAAATCAAAATTCTTTGACCCCGGTCTGGCTCTTGATCTTTCCACTCAATTTTTCTCTTGTTCAAAAGAAAAGAAGACTTTTAATGCATTAATCATTAATCTTACGGCTCAATTCGCGAAATGGCGCATTCGGTTCCAAGGTCGCTCGTTTTGCATTTACAACAGTTTGGTTCGTAAAATATATCGCGAGCCTCGTTGAAATTTCTTATTTCTGAGTCGCAAAATGTATCACGACCTTGACTCGTGTTTACACGTTTGGCGCGTAAAACTTGTCACTGTATTTGAAAGGATATCACAAGGGAAAGGGTTAAGAAAACTCTCGGAATGAAATTAGAACGAATAAAGTTATGTCCATCAATAACAATTACGATATATATGCTTGTTCGATTTAAGAAATTTCTTAAGGAAAGAACGGACATCGACGATAAGCTTAAATAGCCGGAAAATAGTCAAGATACTTTGAAATTTAATCAATTTACAATTTCGTCTTCCTTTTGCCAGAAAGCTTTCCGCGTTTAAACGCTTTTGTGATCTCTGCAAGATATGCATTTAATAGGATTTAATATGACCGCGATAATCGAGTCTTCGTAACGGTGCTAATGAAATTTCAAAATAATTCAAAATATTTGGTGATAATTGCATATAATACGTTCGTCAAATACACATATCTATAAGTGTTTGAATATCCTAACCCTATTAAAATTGCCCAGAGACACGGAGGATGTCAGAGAATGAGTTTTCAATGTGAAACAAATGGATCGCTATGTATACCATTGGAGAGTATCGAAGAAAACAGAGAAATGGAAGGAAGAAGAGGCCCGACAAGTCGGAGAAGCTCGATGCACGTCTCGACTGGTTCCGCGGACCGATGGATCGTGGAAGCAACCAGAGAAACGTGTTAGAAGGGCGAATAGCGAGCGGGGCGTATTTTAACGCGATTCCTGCGAGCGTACGCCAGCGATTCGCATTCTCGCTCGCGCGATGTCCTCGAACTGGTGCCGCGAGTGAACTCTTCGAGCTGGTGCAAGAATAAGTTTTCCGACTCGACCATTGGATCGACACGCGATTATCCGGATCGAAAATCGTTTCAAAGAAGAATTTACTCTCGAAGATCGTTCCAGAGAAGTTTGAGTGAAATTCCTGCAACGAGCTCTCGATATCTGGAAGATATCCGACGACGATAATATTCGAGTTTGCTTTCGGTGAGTGATCGATCGATCATGACGTTTGACTATGTTTGGAAAAGTTTGGTAAAGTTTCCTGCAACTCGAACCTGTGACTCGATGTGAAAGAGTTGATTTTGTTAGCCACAGAAGTTAAGATTTGTAAGAGTAGCTAAGGTGGAAAGATCAATGAGTGTAATTAGAAGTAATTATTGACCGGAGGCTGTTAAACATGTCTGAATGGTATTAATCGGAAAAAAATGATCAATACCTTCACCCAGATATGTATTAATCGAACTAACCGGTTTTCTGATCGTAGCTGTAAAACAATGTACCGTAGTATACGTATCATATGTAGATACGAAAGTGTCTACGAGATGTCAAACAGGATGTCGGATAAAGCTAATTCATATTTGACGAAGACTTAGGAGTTTGCGATGGTACGAAAATTCGCAGCTAGTTACGCGAAACAACAAATTTCCATTGATTTAGCGGTTAAATTTGAAAAGTTTGTGTTAAAACCAAAGTCTAGAATCAGTTGTGTGAAATAGATTTCGCTTCTATCGTACAATTCGGTAATTCTACGATAAAATATTTCATAGTACTAGTACAGTACGAGTATGTAAAGATCAGCGTCAAATAGAAGTCAATTGGAATTAATAGGATCGATCCTGACCTCAGTACGAATAATAGCGTTAAAAAGGCTAATTTATTACATTAACTGTGCACTCTGGTAATATATTATAGCATGTATTAATTACGTGTTTATCGCACGAACTGTTATAAAATAATTAATCTTGAAATGTTTCGTGATTTTCAACAAAGTCGATATTCCACGTATGTATGTGTATTTATTGAAGGAATATATATCAGCACAAAACTAAGGTATGCATACTTCTTATGACGTCACTACGTCAAATATTCGATATACAGATCCAAATAGATACACGTTTCTTTACAAAATACACGTGATACCCTTTATCGTCACCACAGCTAAATTTAGTAATACGTGTGTATCTTAGCCCGATTAAATTAACTTTTAAAACCTGATACGCATGTCTTTTCTTCTTTTTTTCTAGATATTATACTAAAAACTTAATTTTGATACAACAAAGAAATCTGGATACGATAATTTCTATCTAAAGAGTTTTATAAGTAAGTTAGAAATATTTTTGCATTTCTAACAAGTATTTATAGATATGCAAAAAGTAGAGAAGTAAAGAAGCTCTAAAAATATACACGGTAGTATATCGGAAGTAAAATATGTATTTCTTCATTTGAAACGGAACGTTCTTCCGTCCAAGTTTCAATGAATTATTTATGTTTTCTTAAATTACTTATTTACGCGACTCGTAAAGAAAAAATCTTCCCATAAATAATTGTGAAATAATTCTTTTTATACAGAGAACGTTATTAAAAAATACTCCTGTCCACATCGTTAAATTCTAAGATAAAGGGGAACGAAAGCGGGGAACGTAAAAACGGTACAAAAAATATATTAACATTTGCAATTCTTCTAATGTTACCAGGAAATTGATATTAAAACGCATGAGGTAGATACAGCTTATTTGTAACAAAGATTGATCGGCAATTTATCTTCGGTATAAAATTTATATTTCATTAGCAATAGGTAAGTAATAAGATAATTTCTATAGTTACTTCTTAGCTGACCTCCTATAATCTATAATACAAATGCAAGCCATAATCGATATTAAATAAATTACGCTTTAATAATTGTACGATTTGTGGCCGATTTGCATAGCGATTACGATAATAATTTATGCATAGGTATTAGAAAATATTAACGACGACGTAGGAAAACAGGATGTTGAATTATTAATTGAGATTTAATTCTAAGCTGCGAAGTAAGTGAATCTACATATGACCATAAGACCATAAGTATTGGAATATCTACTAGTCGGGGGTGTGCAAATATATATTAATAAGAGTCGTATTAATAAGAGTATAAGGCCATGGTATATGATACCGGTGAAATAAGACGTTTGTAATAGATTAGCCAGAAAATAAAAGCAGACGAAGGTATTCGATTTACATTAAGTATCACATTTGATCTAGACATAGCAGAATTCGTAATATTTATTGGCCTCGCTGTATGTATGTATGTATGTATGTATCTGTCGTGCTTGAGTAGAAAAATTATTTATTGAGACAGTTTTTGTTTAAAATAAAAGTATACTGAAATTTAAGAAGGATTAAAATAGTATATGATTAAATAATGTTAATATTTACACGTTGTTTCCTTCAGTTATAATTTCGACTCGATTTTTTTTTCAAACGGAACAAGAAGAAACACGGAGAAGCAAGCGAGAGGCTCGAGATGGCGGCAAATCAAAAAGTGATCGGCCGAGTATCGTATAACACGTTAGGATCTCTTATACTAGAACTCAAAATCATTAATGCATATTTTATTGGATTTTTACTAAACGACGTCACTATTCGTTCGACCAAAATATCTATTTACGTTTTTGCGGACTTCTTGCTCGTTCTCTCACTTTGTCGGCGAGGTGTACCTGTATTTCTCGTTTATTAAGTAGTTGTATGATAATTTTTTCAAAAATTCTAATTTCTTCATTTTCTTCAGAGATGAATTCCGTGCAGCCGAAAGTGCGGACGAAGCTATCCTAATTCAATTTACCGTGATGTCGAATGTGTTAGAGTCGATATTTAAAATAGCGATATAGTTGTTTCACAACGCAATGAAGCGATAGATCGTCACTAATGACAAAGGTAAATGAAACTCCTGCAGAATTTGCTCGTGTATTCCACACGAGCAGTAGATGACTCATGATATAATGATGATTCAGAAGTCACGATCACAGTCAAAAATCAAAAAGAACTCGTCACACAGATTTATAAGAATTATCAATCCTACGTATATATATATATGAAGTAGAATACTTCTTTAATCGAAACAAAGATTTAACGTTTAATATTTTTCAAGTCCAAAGTTTTTCCTCTTGTGTCCATATTCAATTTAGAAAAAGATCACGTGTATTTTAATTTATTCGCGAAAGATATAATGAACAGCTAAAAATAGTTTGACGAGGGAATGTGGTCGCTAACTGTAACCACAAATCGCGAAGTCTATTTTAGAATCATCGGCTTCCATAAAAGTTGCACAACCGAATTGTTGCAATATTTACAATTGTGTTACAATTAGCGTTAATTATTAGAAAGAAACAGGAAGAGCTAAAATTGTATTATTTTACTTCTATCTTACTATCTCTCCACTGAAAGGTTCGTTTGCATTTAGAATCTGTTTTATGCGATATAATAGCTTCTGGTCGCATTGCCTTGAAGATAGAATAAAAGCGAACAAAGCTTTATGTAATAGAATGATACTAGATTCAATTGTCGTTACGTATAAGAAACAACAGACTTGTCAGATTTGCGTATGTTGTTTGTACAAAGAATGCTGATACATCGAACTAAAACGAGACTTAGGATAGGCAATTACCTATCTATATAGGAGACAGTAATTGTAAAAAAACGTGAAACGAGTTTCTTGTTACTTTCAAACACATATACATGTGCAGACAGTTTACATTTTGACTTACAGCAAAGTTGCAAAAAAGTATAATGCACTATTATATTATACTCACATATTCTTTTTTATTAATATTCTATTAAAGAGTCGGTAGTATGTTTATTGCGTTTAGACAACAATTAATAAACATGAACTATCGCGTGTAAAATGTTGCTGACCGATGCCATAACAGTTCATGTTGATTTGCGATGAATTGATCTTTTAACCGCTAAGATACCGCCTTCCATCATGATTAGCCAGTTCAATAAAAATTATTTAAATAAGAAGAAAATAAGATTTCCGATTTCAACGGAATTTATTTAATTCAAGGCAAACTGCCATTTTACTTGCCTTGGGATTATCGCGGATCAACGATATTTTATGATATTTCTTTGCAAAATGAAAAAGACACGAACAAACCGGCAATGTCTCAACGAGAAACTAAATCTGAAGTTTGACTGGAAAAATCTACAAATTCGGTGCGTTTCAAGATAAGCTAAATTAAATGATCCGCGTAGCAAAATATATGATTTCTTCCTATTCTTTGTCCATCGTTTTTAATCAATCTTTTTCTTAAGTTCATTAACTTTTTTCTTTTACTCCTTGCACCGAATTATCACGGTCGTAAAATCAAATGGAATGCTGTTTAGTTAACTGCCACCGTGAGATTTGCATTTTTTTTTTTTTTAACGATGATTGATTATTGATTAATTACACATAACGGATAATGAATGTAATTTTTCGAAATGAAAACTCGTCCAAACAAAATCATTTGTCATTAGACTGTTATGTAACCGAAAAATCACATTGTCGGATCGATCGAATTTATGTAAAAGCTAAAGATACGTCGATACTAATTTTACGCTCGTCACAATTGTGTCATGTTTAGTTACGATAATGATTATTCTCATTGATTTTCCTCATATTCTTTTTCCCTGTTAGCGTTAGATAATAGTGTTGTTCTATATTCATCTGATGAATATCGGGTCTGGTAATTTAATAAATTCTGTGGTGCCTCTAATGACTGATTTTATGCGTTATACGGTCTTGCGAAATCTTAGTTGAACACCTTCTCTATAAGGTAACAAGGTCTTTATTATCATCAAACGTTTATGCAACTGAGAGGTTGAATGATATTACGTAAAATCCAACAAATCTTTCATGCATGAATGTAGTACGTGAACGCCACAAATGATCTATTTTAAAGACCCGCTGTACACGAGTAGCATGCGTCACATCTCCAATTGCGAGTTCTGGACACGCTTGCACGATACATTAGTTGCTAATGCTAATAATATTAGCGAATTCACGGGTTACAAATTATAGATTTCCTTTTTGTTCCGTCATTTTACGCCAAACAGGATAATCAGATGTAAAATGTAAAATGTAATCTGTAAAGATTCATTACAATAAGGTAGGCTTCGGCATTTTAGAATTCAATCTTAAACTTTCCGTGTCATGTAACACCATTAAACTTGAATATTAGTCAATGAAAAGGTGGAAAATTATCGTGATTTTTATGTCCAAGAAGAAAAGACATCAAAGACGAGAAAATGATTCGAATAATCCGATGGTAAGCTCGTTTGAAGCAGCGAGATGGAATTATACAGGAACTAATGAAGTGCACGATAAAACAACTTCTAGAAATAAAGTAATATACAAATGCTATTGAATTATAACAATTACTATCAAAGATATTAACACTGAACGAACCTCTTACCTTTTAATCGTTGAAAGTTATATTCTGATAGAAAATAATGACTAACGAATTGCCAATACGAGTTCACGATATTACATTATATAATTGCACCGTTTATTACGCTAATAACAAGTCAAGTGTAGTCTGTTTCCAAACATAGATAGCTTTAAAAAGGTTGATAAATAAATTTGACTAATTACGAGGCGAATTATTTAGTTTGACTGAAATATTCAACTAGCCATATTTTACATATCCTGTGTTTATTAATATTATGCAGGAGAATTTGCCAATACTAATAGTATGTAGCTTGTAACTTATGAAATTTGTCTCGAATGAGAATTGGGACAAATTGTGGTTGACTTTTATCGAACGTTGTTTGGCTCATACAAAGTCGTGTATAGTAAAAAATTTATTTATTCCAGAAAATTTTAATTACCGCCTAATCGAATAAACTGCTGATCACTTTTGCATTTATCTGAATATGATTATATAAGTGAAATATATAGAATACAGAAAGTGGAAAAATCAATGAATTCGTGTTATATGAACTCGCAGATTGAACTAAATGGCGTTGTATTGTATATCTATGATTTGTTTTAAGACGTCGACGGTTTCGTCTTGTCTTTGTACAAAGATAGACCAAACTGTCAAAATTAGAATAGAAACGATACCTAGTAGTAGCAGTAACAAACAGTAGTAAAGGAGGAAATTGCATTTCACAAGTGTTGAAACTATGTTCTTATCATTCTCTGGAGAAAATTGGCATCCGTGTACGGAATCAAATATCGACAAATATTGAGAAAAGGGGAATCCAGCCCCAATGAACTTGACCTTGATTTTGGCCTACGTTATCAAGGACACACACGCGAGCGAAAAAGAGAGCGAGCGAACGAGCGAGCAATTTTTAAGACAAAGCTTTCGACCGAAAATCGGGCTTCCTTCGCCCGCATGTGGCGAACATTGATACGCGTTTAGTAGGACTAGATTTTTACGAGCAAGTGGAGCGAGCGAGCAACACGTGTGGTATTTCTTCGAAATAAAAACCGAGAGACGGACATGACTATTAAGTCGGTTGCGTCCGTGTCCATAGTCACACGTATGTCTATGTATTTACGTATAAGCAGAATTACGTACGGAATGCATAAAGAGATTTATATTCGCATAGATCGAGGAAGCTATTTTAATGAGCATATTATTTACATAGCAACAGGAAATTGCAGATCAGCTTGCAAAGTATATCAGAATATGGCAATAATGAAAGATCATTTCGTGACAACGCGATTTGTAGCGGTTATGTTTTACGTTAACAACTATTAACAAAGTAAGAATTGCAACGTCTGAATACGAGTCGATCAATTCCAGCAGGTCCGCGTCAATCGAAGTAAAGAAGAACAGATTTAATTATCGCTTTTGTTCGTATTTATCGCTTTTATCGTATTTAAAGAGGTCGTCGAGCGAGAATAGATTAATTCGAGAAGAAAGCTTACACTCTTACAAAATTCGCCGCGTTCGAGCGGTTCCAACCAAACAATTATGCTACTCGACGAAATTTTTCCCGTTGGATGTTTACGTAAGTTGCAACACGTCCCACACATTTCGGAGCGTGTATTATTTCCGGATGAAAGCAGTTTCTCAAGTCAAGTAGCATTCTCGATTGACAAAACGCCAGGATTCGAACTTGCAAAAATCCACGTGCAATGGTTGAGAGATTTAACCAAGGACGTAGACCTGTTCCTCATATCGGTCTCCTTGTTAGGTATTATTAAAATTTTAACGTTGTTTTTCAGACGATAAGGCGATCAGCGATCCATGGTTCCTTTGAGATTCTTGTTCCTCGTGACGAGCAAAATACGTTGCAATAAAAAGAACTTTTCTTTAAGAATCTCCACCGATTCACATATATAGAATCGCGCTGCGATGATTTTTCAACTTATTTTTTACGAAATAACGAGCAGCGGCTAAAACTTACTACGGAAGGTTACTCGGGTGAGTGTCTGCAACATGCGTCAAAATCTAGGTCGTTGAAGATGGGTTCGCTTTTTGCCAAATATTTACGTTTATACTTACCGAAAGTATTTACTTTATAAGTAAGTATTCAAAAGTTATTACGCGAAAAAAATGACAAATTTGTCTTACGCGTGCTACATAGATAGTTGGTCTTTGTCGTGTCGATGCTATGAGCCAGAGGTGTGCGAGAATTTGAAAATTTCGAATACCGAACCCGACCAACATCTACACTCTACCCTGAGAGTAGCTAGACGCTGTTTAAGCCTGAGTAATCTAAGAGATAGCAAAGTACAAGTACTATTGGATTATTATAAACCGGCGATCGCGCCGGTAAGGAACCGGTATTCTTTATGAAAAAAAATTATTAGACAAATCGATTTATAACAAAACGGATATTCTGCTTTGAGTACGATATCTGCTTAAACAAATAATAAAATATACCGTCTAGATGATTATCGCGTTCCAGTAAACCATACAGTACGCCGAGAGTACCAAATTTAAAAAACGGGCAACTTTCGAACCAATGGTTTGTTAAACTCGAAAACATTATCATCCGTACATTATAATAGTTTATTCAGGGGAAACAAGAATGACGAGAACAAACGCGTCGATGGTATGCCACAAACGAGAGAAAGACGACAGAAGAACTGATAGATTTATCAACGTAACAGTGTTCAAATATAGTGCAGAAGAGAAAAGCGAATGGCGAAAGAATAACTGGATCTATCGGCATGGCGATATTTAAATATATCAACTGCTTAATTCGTAACATAGGGTGATATAAAATTACATAAATACATAACACACGATAAATTGCACAACATATTATACTGTATAATAGACTTTTAGTAGTAGACTTTTTCTAATGCATATATTAATGATCACTTGAGCGAACAGAAAATCTAACGTTAAAAAATTCTTTATCCGTTTATTGCAGTGACTTGCGTGAACCTCGTAATTATAATTCTAATAGATTTAATGTTCGTTACAGATACAAGAAAAAATATGCAAAATATACCGACGTGAAACGAACAGAAGATCAACGAGAAGGGATAGCGAAATAGCGCAGCGAACTATTCACCAGACAGCAGTTGAATGATAAGCTAAACAACTAACTCTACGAAGCTTCGGTTGATAATTGTACTCTTGTCGTGTGTTATAATATATTACCACAGAATTCATTTTGTTCTTCCATTATTACTGGCAGAGTCGATGAACTTAGGGAGATTTAAAATTGTAATTTCACAATTATCCAGGATTATAAAATATTATTTTATAGTGAATTAAAGTCCATGATCTCATCGAAATTTTCATTTTTGAAGTTTGTTTGTATTTGAATAAAACTGAAAAGCACGTATATTTGACGCCCGCACCTAAAAGTTTATGCGAAGATCGATGAATATTTTCGAGAAGTGTGACATATGAAATACGAACCGTTGAGGTCGAACAACTGGTTGAACTGAATTACGCTTTCGTTAAAGTTATCTCTTTTCTACGAACGAATTGAAGAAACTGCAAAGTATAGTTGTGAAAATTCACCGCCGAAAGTGGCAAGAATCGATGTATTCCTTGGAAACAAACGGATAACCTCATTTTACAAGATCGTTATAAAATTATTCGAAGATCGACCGACGAAAAGCGGGTAGATAACGCGTGATATGTGTGACCTCTTCCTTTGACCGAAGAACGGGAGAGAAGAGGCATAGAAGCTCAGCGGCAAAACACGATCATTTCTCAGTCGATCAGGCAAATCATTGGGTCAACATGTGTCAGCGAGTGATATTGTTAAGTTTGCCAAAAGCTGACTCGATCGATATCCAGTTTACTAATCTCACCTGCGAAGTGAAGGATAGCTATTTCGGTTCGTTGAAGAAGATCCTGAAAGGGGTTAGTGGAACCTTCAAGTCCGGAGAATTGTCGGCCATAATGGGACTGTCTGGTGCTGGAAAATCAACTTTGTTGAACATCCTGACGGGATTCGAGAGAGGCAAGTGGACAGGAGAGATCAACTACATCGGGAATCAAGGAAAACAAAGTTGGAAAGAATATAAGAAGCAGTCGTGTTACATTCAACAGGACGATCATTTGCAGCCATTGTTCACCGTGTGGGAGACCATGTGGATGGCAAGTAATTTAAAAATCGGTAACAGTCTGAGCCTAAAGGCTAAGGAAATGCTGATCGACGAGATGTTGGATAATTTGGATCTGAGCAGAACGAAGGAAACTAGATGCAATCGATTGAGCGGCGGACAGAAGAAGAGGCTTAGCATCGCGTTAGAGTTGCTGGACAATCCACCAGTGATGTTCCTCGACGAACCAACGACCGGTCTTGACTCTTTGTCTTCTCATCAGTGCATCAGATTGCTGCGTAACCTGGCCAAGGCCGGTCGAACTATCATCTGCACGATTCATCAACCTAGCGCGGCCACCTACGAGATGTTCGACACCGTCTATCTTCTAGCTGATGGTAAATGTATGTACGAAGGAACTACGAAGAACACGGTCGCGTATTTTTCCAGTATCGGACTTCACTGTCCCATGTATCACAACCCAGCTGACTATATGATCGAAATAATAAGCAAGGAATACGGAGATTTCAACGATCAGTTGGCGCATCTAGCCAGCAATGGAGAGAAGTCGTGGCGATCGAACACCTCGCAGATCCAAAGTACAGAAGTTAACAATAGTACGAACGCAACGAAAACCAGCGTACTGATCCAACCACCGTCAGAATTCGAGAAGTTTTTCGTGTTGATCAGACGGTTTACGATCCAACTGTTCAGAGACTGGACGGTCACCTACCTAAAGATATTCACTCATTTCGCAGTAGGCGTGTTGCTAGGTCTCTTGTACATGGATGCTGGTCATGACGGAAGCAAGACGCTTAGCAACGTTGGATTTTTCATGGTCAGTTGCATATATCTGAGCTACACGAGCATGATGCCAGCGGTGTTCAAGTTTCCCTTGGAGATGATGACGTTGAAAAAGGAAAGATTCAATAACTGGTACCAGCTAAGAACGTATTTCGTGGCCTCGTTTATATGCAACTTGCCTATACAGATATTGTACGCCTTCGTCTACTCTGGTACTTCTTATTTCCTGAGTGGACAGCCTTTGGACGTCAACAGGTTTCTTATGTATTTAATGGTGGCCATTATGGTTACGCTAATGTCGGATAGCGTTGGTATTTTGATAGGCATTCTAACGAATCCTATAAATGGAACGTTTCTAGGTGCCATTATACTTTGTGCTATGTTAAGTCTGTCGGGCTTCCTGGCTCATTTCAGCCATATGCCACGTATTTTGTTCTATAGTAGCTACCTAAGCTACATCAAATATGGGGTGCACGCGTTAGTTCAGGCGATCTACGGTTTCAATCGTGAGAAGCTATCCTGTCCGAAAATCTACTGCCATTATAACATGCCTAGCACGTTGCTGACAGACCTGTCAATGACGGACGGCAAGTATTGGCTCGATATCTTCCTGTTGTTCTGCGGCTGGTTGCTCTGCAGAATCGTCGTCTATCTTTCTCTCAAGAGGAAACTCGCCAGAGCATGAAAAGATGTCTAATTTCAATCCATGATTAATTTAAACTTTGATTCTACTTGACGATATATCTGAACATCGATTACCGTGTGTGTATTAACGATTCGGCATTGGAAATTTTACGAGAATATCGCGAATGTCGTGACATGTGATTCAAGACAATGGTGTCGAGTGATCGTGCGAATAGGAACGAATGTATTCGAACAATATCTTTTCGAGTTTCTTTTCTCGATTAAAACTTGAACGACGATGTAATATCTATTTACACTACGACGTTTGTTTTATATTAAAAGTGTACGAGTGATTGGTTTTTTCTTCCATATCCCTTTCATTCTAAGATCGTTTAGTTATTTCATGACGTAAACACAAAGGTCGAAAGTTAATGGAATTCTGCTCGGTAGAAATCATTAAGTCTCCTTACCAACAAGACAATGAGGGATAAACATATAACATTTAAGCGGTAAGTGAATTACGCACGTTCATCGGAAGTTCAATGGTGAGAAAAAGAAAGAAAGGTCACTAGAACTCAGACTTTCTGAAAACGTTCAAGATCTGTATTACAAACCTGTGCAGGTTGCCGACATTTGTACAGCTTTTACAGCTGGATGGTTAATCGTATGTTCGGACGAGTATAGTATCGTACACTGTACCAGTCCGGTTAAAAGTATGTCTTAACAATTAAATGTATCTACATTATACATATGTATGGTTCTCGTATCTATGCAAAAATAGGCGAGCGATTGATTATTCAAGTAGAAACGAAATATAAAACGAATAAAATGACAAAAAAGAAATTAGCAAAGATATAATGGTTTGTGTGTCGTCTAATACTGGGAGTGTGTACAATGTACAAACGAAAGCTCGAATGAGAAAGAAAAAAAATATGTCAAGCGATGAAAGAAAAAGATCAGCGTATAGGTTAGAAAAAAAAAAAGAAAAAAAAAGAAAAAGAAAAAATAAAAGTAAAACAAAAAATAACGAAGAAGCCGCAATCAGGCAACACCTTGATTATGGAAAAAATGGCACATTTATTATATTATTAGTGATAATAATAATTACTAGTGATAATTATACATTTTTTTTTTCTTTCTCAAACGAAATATTCTCGATACACACTCTTTCTTTTTCGAACTCACACTCACGCATACTCTCTTTTTCGCTCTCTTTCTTTCTTTTCTTTCTTCCACATTCTCCCTCTCTCCCTCTCTCTCTCTTTCTTTCAATATATGCATAATATTCAACTCGTGCTTCATCGATGTTAATAGAGACGCGCTTGATTTTTGTTAACAATCGCATGCATGTCGAAAAGGTAGTTTATCCTCCTAAGGCCCGGTGGTGTGTCACGCGAACTAGCCACGCCAGACCTGTGTACGTTTCTCCTTTAATTACATATTATACAATAATGTCTGTAATATCTAATATACACGTGTGATTTCACTTGTCGACAATCGTGTCTGTGGCAAATAAGGGGAGTCATCGCCGTTTGATCGCGCAATTATTACTAATTAATAACCCTACCAGCTCTTCGTACGTCGTACTCCAAGAAAGAAACGCTTTCTTCTTTTCTACTCTTTTCTCCTTCCTTTTCTTTTCCCTGGTTTGCTTAATACAACGATCGATACACGATCGATGGAGAACGATTGCATTGATCCAAGTCGTTTCACCAATTTCAAAGTTCGTACACGAGGAACTTTTAAAGTCGTGATTACACGACTAAACTCTAAACGATCGATGCAATTGTCTCGATCGATCATTCGATCGTAACAAAACGAGCTTGTAGATTTCGCTTGATCGAAGAAGGGAAAGAAAGGCTAGAGAAATAGAAACAAATGTACACGAAGAAGTGAACTAAAGAGCAATTTCGGGCAGAGTGTGAAACGCAATCGATACCACGACGATCGAAAACCAGACGAATTACGTTTGGCGCAGTTTTCTGCGCGATGAGAGACCTTTCGACGATCCTCGATTTCTATTGGAACCGTATTGCGCACTCTCTTCGCCTTTTACCTTTTCATTTCGGCTATCTAAGACTATCATCGACAGGTGTGCCTAGCTTAGACGGGCTTACGAGCTATTTATTGTCGTTATTATTTTACATGATTACCATCGCGAATATAAGTGCGTGACCGCATCTGTTTATGCGTGTTCTCGTGCCTAGTTTATCTCCCATGAATCGCCGTTGATCTCCTATCGTAGTATAATGTACATTTTGATTCTCCTACGCATCTCTGATTTTAACTTTCTCACATTTCCTTTTTGACTCCTGTTTGCTTCCCCTTTCTTTCTTCTGGAGATAATATTCGCGTGTGGCGCGATTTGAAATTTCAATTAGAAGTTAAAGCGAGGTTGTGCGAGTTATCTCGATCTGGCTGGGCACGATTCTCTGATCAAGAACTTGCGTATCTCTGCGACGTTACGAATCGACATTCATCGCGGTTTGTTTCGACGGTCCTGATCCTACTTTAGTTTTATTTAATCACGGCAGCAGCTCCTCCTTTGTCGCTTTCATTCGCGTGATGGTACTTCGTTAAAAGAAGAACGAAGAAAATAACAAGAGAGGCGAGAAAGTACTATCGTCTGCCAGATTCAAGAGAACAGATACGAGAGATGAATACTAAAGCAAAGAGAACGAGACGCGCGTAACAAATTTTGCTGTAGGACCGTGCGAAACATTAGATATGCCTTTGAAGAAAAATATAGCTGTGTGATACGGGTGATATGTTCTAGGAGAGGTCGATTGATCGTGTACGGCAAGACATGGTAGCCAGAGAGACGGCGGAGACAACTTTTGTTTTTAAGAGAAGTGAAAAAGAAAGAAAGAAAAAGAAAAAAGAGCGAAGAACAAAAAGAGACGGAGCAATGCACAGGCATTCACGACAATAAGTGTCATTGTTGGTTGCTTTATTTCTTGCTATTGTTCTTTTCTTCATATTCGTTTCTTTTTTTATTCAATAAAATTTATTTAAGAGTCTAAATAAATTAAAATACATGGCAACTGGGTACACATTGTGAGTTGAGCTATATTTTTGTTCAAAAACAAAAAAGTCCCCTTTAACTCTCACGAAGGATTTCCTCGGCGATTATCAATCGATAATTATTATAATAATTAATAATAATAATAATAATAATAATAATAATAAAATCATTATCGTGTCAATAATAATAATAATAATAATAATAATAATAATATTATTATTATTAATAATAATAACTATCGCCATATTGATGGCGATAATAATAATAAAAATAATAATAGTAATAATAATAAAAATAATAATAATAATCATAATAAAGTAATTGATTAGGCGCACGTTACTGCTGTATATATACAATTATGCGAGAGATATGTTTGAACTTTTTTCCACATTCGATAGGTAGATGATCCGTGCATTTCTTTCTTTCTTTCGCTCCTTTCCTTATTTTCCCTATCGTTTACCTATACATACTGCATTTTTAGTGAAACCTTGCACTTGTGCTTTATACGATAGTTTACAATACACAAAAAAGTGGGCAACTTCAACAAGAGCCGGGGTATACCAGTAGCGGGGATCGATCGTTTCAATAAAATCTCGACCACGCTACAAGTTTTTTTTCTTACATCTCGAAAGAGAGGAACCATATTCCTTTGTTTTCTCGCTATTTATAAAAATAATTTGAAGCCGCCTTCGGGGAGTGGGAGGGGGTATAGAGAGGTGAAACCGCACACAAGCTCACGAAAGTATTCCAACATTCGTACATATCTTTTATGAATGTACTATGTGTATTATACGAAACATTTTGAGATTTTATTAGCACTGTAACAAGATCCGACTATCATGGTTACATCGGTAAAGTTTGAAACGAATCTGAATATATAGATAGATACAAATAAAGATAGATAGATAGATAAATAGATAGATAGATAGATAGATAGAGATAGAGATAGAGAGAGAGAGAGAGAGAGAGAGAAATTACAAGATATTTAGTACAAGTATATATTTCGCAAAGATCAGAAAAGTAAGTAAACAATGAATTATTCATTATTTTACTAAACTCCAATATCTTCGGTGGGACCATACATAGTCCTTCTCATATACTATCCAAGCAGTATGATAATTTTTTATTAAATACATATTTGCAACGAATATCTTGTAGCTTGTATACACATTTTCAAATTGACCTCGGATTTGATCGACGTGATCGTGACAGTCGGGCCTCGTTACAATGCTAGTGAAATTTCGAAATATTCTATATATCACACACAATATAAACATAAATATTTTCTATGTCAAGTGTTCAAATTCCGTGAGCCAGTGTATCTACCCCTTAACACAGGATGTGCTACTGTGGCTGCGTCGTATGGTTTTGAAGTGGCGGTGGTGGGCCCTGAAACAGAATACATCTTGGAATTAGTATATGTTATTTCTTCGTCTATTATTCTAATCGTATAAGAGGGTACATACTCCGAAGTATTTAAAAATGGGCGAAATTTAGAAATCTTTATTCTAAATAGTGACAAGATGGAAAAATCATTCTATGTATATATATAGTTTAAGAAAATTTGTAAAATTCGACATCGTGAACCTGTCGGAGTAGTGTACCACATTAGTGCTTAATAAAAAAAATATTTACAGGCATCGCGGAGAACAGTCGCTGAGAATGCGCGTGGGGAAGAGGATGAGGGTGAGGCCCATCTTCTGCCTTCTCTTCTTCCCTCCTCTTCAAGCACGCTGCCTTTGGATTCAGGTTTCGTTCTGCAACATCGAAAGAAATTCGCTTAAATCTTGCTTTCTCTCTTTTCTTCTAGTAATCTCGAACTCCCTGAACCTACCTCTAACTTGCTGTTCCAGTGTCATGATCACTTCGACAGCCATGTTGAGAATACCGAGTTTCGTCTGAGGTTTGTCCGTCTTTAAATGTGTCATACACATTCTACCAAGTTCCTTCAGAGCCTCGTTTATATCTCTGATACGTATCCTAAAGGAAGAAATCTCGATTATAACACTAAACTTTGACATTAGTACTTTTTCTTTTGAGAATGATTTCTGTCGTGTCTGTCTAGTAACATTGGATAAACTACAATTCGTCAACCCTTGGCAAACGCGCTGAAGTGTTTTTATTCTTTATGTATTTCCGCTTTATGTTCGACATTGAAATTGATATCATTAATAAATAGCTTGTTCTCAAAAGCTATCGTTACAGGGAATGTAATTGTCGTGTCATGTCAGAACATGTTTTGTACTTTTTGAGAAAACCAATAAACTCAATCGTATTATTATTATTGTCGTTATTATTACACCCAATATTCGATGAAAAGTTAAAACGTTACCATTCACAGCGATTATGCGATACATCGCGATAGTATTTTATCGCGAAATAATTAAAAGAAAATACGCATGGAACGAAATTTCACTCGCGATTGCCTTTGAGGGTTAATCATTCGGTTAAAGTTTCTCTCTCTCTCTCTACAATAAAATTTATCGTTGTTGTAGCCGAATCTTTAAACTACCGGGAAAAGAAGACGCGAGAGAGTCATTTTTAAAGGGATACAGATTTTTCTACATAATAGCACGAGAGAGCCTGACCATTCGGAAGATCCATACGGAACTTTGGTTTACGAACCGAACACGGTATTACGACCGCTTTTTTGTTTCACATATACATAGAATACGGGCCAAACTGTCCTCGGATCGCTTGACGCGATATTTCACGAGGAATTCACTGCACAATTTCGTCGATTCTCTTACCTTTCCCTAGCATTATTAGCCTGCCGCCTCTCTTTCTCCCTTTGCGCCTTTACGTCGGGATCATCATCCTCGTCTTCGGCGCTCGAACAACAGTTGCGCAATAACAATACTCAATTAATCACCTGACGTGGGCGAGACATTGTGTCCTAGATCGAGCGCATGATTTCGACAGCAGTGAAATCGACGATTTTCAATTAGCCAGGAAAAACTGATACTGACAGAGCGATCGAAAAGAAAGAGAAATAATTTCTACGAAGAAATCTCAATTCTTGATTTCTCCGACGAATCTGTACGACTGCGATACGAAACGATTTTGTTGGCTGAACACGCGCAGAGCTATCTGATCGACTTGTGGTTATGGACAGAAATCAGGTTTCCATTCTCGAAGGCCCGTATTCTTTGCACAGAGAACAAACCATTGGTAAAGAATCGCGCGGAGAGAAAGATGCGGATTTAACGCGCAGACCTGAGTTCGTGCTGTTACCTAGAACATTTAGAATCAGATGATTTCTAAGGAAAGGGTGGTACAGTGTGTGATCATCGGGGTAGAGATTGAAAGGAAAAAGGATGATCTTCGAACGACGTCGATTCTGAAAGAAACGAATCTGCATTATACACAAGAGGATCTTTGTCCGTTACTTTTGTCCAACTCGTACGAGAAATCATTTATAACAATGCAACAGAAGGATTCCCGATAGATGATACGGTATAAAGAGCGTAGAACTCGATGCAATAACGTTCAAGTAATAATGCAGAGCGTAGAAATGGGCTTTGATCTAAAAAAAAGAGGGGGGGGGGGGGGTGATAGATAGATAGCATGCCTGGGGGGACCGAATCGCAGCTGAATTAAAATGAAACTGATTGAGAGGCGAGCACGAGAACTGTGGATCTCTCGCCTGATCTCGTATCATTTCTGTCCTTAACCAGAAACATTTTAATTGTCACGCTAGAATACGGGCCTTGTGTTGGAAGGAGCGTAAGCATGCCATCGAGATCTTGATAATTACAACTGCGCGTTCTTTTACTTCTTTTTTCTTTTATTTGATTTGGGGCATGCATACGAGAGGAGGGTACAGGATGCAAAAAGAGGATTCTGGATGAATGGAAGAACTCGGAGGAAATAACAACGGGAGAGCTTACTGCGCGTGTTCACTAACCTTTCACGCACGTTGTTGGCCTGGCGACGTTCCTTTTCGCGCACCGCTTTGGTGCTGGGATCGTCGCAGTCTTCGTCAGCACTCGAACAACGGTTGTTTGAATATAATCGATTAGTTACAAGTCTACATTGCACGAGAATAACGAGAGATCGGCCTCTCGTAATTGGCGTATCGTCGATTGATATATAATTAGTCCATCACAGCGTTACCATCTCGAACTTGCAGCCTATTACGCTTCTATACTTTGTTATAAGATGCGCAATTTCTCCTCGTAGAATGCACAGGTCTTTTTCTATTAAAATATATTCGGCATGGTAAAGCTGCGTTTGGATCAAGATCTGATTCACGACTGATTGCCTCTACTCGGCTCGATATTTCACTACTGTCGTTCTATGATCGATATCGTTGCGCCTCAATCTCAGACAAGTGTACACATCCAAGATATACTTACTATCTACGCGATCTTTTCGTCCCTTTTCCTTGAGACGTAGAGATCACTCCGGCTGCTGCAAGCTCGCTGCTCGAAGGTTTTGTCTCGCCGCCGCTACTATCCGGCGGGTCCTTTCTCTTTTCTAAAGAGACGTATTCTGCTCATTATTAATACCGTCAATTTACATTTCCAAAAACACAGTCATAGTATTATAATAGAGGAGAGGGCTGGTATATGAGATTACTAAGGTTTTCATCTATTTCACGCTAAGACGCTAATTCGAAGACATTTTGATCGCTGCATAATTTCGATATCTTTAAAGATGTTTAGAAATCAATTATTAGAGATTATAGCCGAAGAACACAGGCACGGAACACGATAAGAAAATAAACGATACCGCGTTAGCAAGTAGCAGCAAAAGTAGATAGAATTTTATTTCGTTGCAGGGTTAAATATGAAGACCATGGGAAAAAGAAGTACGGCAAATTACGTGACGATAATTTTAAAATTCCACATGCTGTTAACCAATCTCATAATTCTAAATCTCTCTCTTTATTTGCTTTCGAGACTAAATATACGTTTTCGCAGATATATCACATATTTTTTAAATGTTTATGCCTTTGGATCTAACTGGTTGTTTCCTCCTTTTCATCGGAAGTAGGATTTATCGTGTTTACCCCTATGGTCTCCGCGTGTATTTTTATACCCTACTAAACATTTCACAATGATTGTTCGCTTGATTGTTTACGAAATTGCATGGTATTATTAGGAAGCTTATAAAATTTCTGAATCTGAGAAGTTATTCCTTTTTCAACAATCTTATCGAGCGCTGTGGAAAAATGAATTCATCGCGTTCTTCTCGCGTGCTGTTCAATTACAATGCCCTCCGCGGCAGTTATTGACCTCTTGCTGTTCTTTTATTAAAATTACAGTAATAGTATATGCGATACAATTTTTGTTAAGTTCGCTTTCTTTTTCTCTTTTTCTTTTATTTATTTATTTATTTTTTTTTTTTGTTTGAAACTAGATCAAAAGTAAAATATAAATAAACCTGATATTCCTACCCTTTCCTCTGCAGCAACGAGCATTCGTGAAATAGGGAAAACTCGCAAACTTCACTTGTCCTATCAAATCCTTCTCATTCATCAACTTAACGTTGACGATGAATGAAACCGTTTCGATTGTCAAGAAATCGATGCGCGTATTGTCGAGCCACAAGAACGGTGGAAAAAATGCAGCCAGAACTCACCCGGAAGTATGATGACCTTCGCTGTGTACGGCGATACCAGGTTGCCGATATTATACTCGAACTTTGGACAGACCGCTTAGTCACGAAACCGTGAAAAGTGTCCAATTACGAGCAGGAAGCGCTTTACGTGCACGTTCGATACACTGATTCAACCATCTCCTTAAACGCTGCACTCGCCTGACAATTCGCTGCGTTTCGCGAATGTATTTAACTCGTGCGCTGCGTTTCTATGAAAGTCGCCGAGAATCGCGCTAGATAAATCAGTTCCGTGATTGTGTGCAAAGGTCCGCGACTGCGTTTTTCCCTGGAAACACGGCCGAGACACTACTATACTCTCTATCGATGAGAGCCGGTGAAAGCATCACCGACGTTTTTTATCCTCTCGTCGAAAGAGTGACGAAGAAAAAAGAAAAAAAAAGGTGAGAAGGAATGAAAAAAGGAAAGGGAAAAGAAGCAATTGGAAAGACGATCGTACCAAGCTCCGTGTAACCAGAAAGAGAATCCTGATCGTGCGCTCCGAATTCCAATCGCCAAAAATGGTCGTCGATGGAGAAAAGAGCGTTTCTTCGTAAAGGACCCTTGGAGAACTTGTGCATTGCATTAGGCGAGCACCGAGAGAAGGATTACGAACGTTCACCGGTAAGAGGAACGCATGACAGAAACAGAAACAAAGAGCAACGAAGACACAATGCCGGAGACAGAGGTCTCCGAGAAGAATAAAGGCACGACCACGATGCATTCGCGCGATTTATCTAATGTTTCCTTATCGGGCTCTAACTCTAACGTAGAACACCTGGGTACTCCTTCTCTTCTCCTCATCTCCTCTCCTCTCCCCCCCCCTCTCTCTCTCGTCATTGCACTGTAACTCGTGGGAAAAAAGCATTTATCCGATGATGCGACGCCGAGAATAGAACGCAGCCATTCCGATTAGCTATTATCAAGGCTCGTTGACACTTGTCTTTCGCCATCTTCGAACGAACACTTTTCCTACCTCATTAAACCGATCTTTCTCATTTACCTCTATTTCACGAAGCTCTTGGAAAATGAAAAATTGAAGGGCAGGATAAGTTGAAACTTACTGGCATTCGTCACAGGTAACCTTTCAATTTTGATGGAACCGTCTGTGTCAGGTGTGGGCGTCAGACCAGAGTAGGAGCCCTGAGGTTGCGTTACTGTTACCGCAGGATGAGGACTCGTCTGTGAGCAAGAGATCGCTATTGACTTCTTTTCGACGTGTTTTTTAAATAAATACGAATTGAGGAACTTTTTATGAAACGACCTTTATATCTATGGAGAAATGGGATGTTAAATCTAAGAACACCCTTCTTCGTTCTTCTAGAATTGCATCTTATAAATATATTTTTAACATTCTGTACATAGGCTGCGAATTTTTACGCAATGGCGAAAGATTTAAAAGTACCAAAATGCACAAAATACGTATAATAACGCGCGGAAATATATAAAACACCCGAAATGGTATAGTTGTTGTAATATTTACCAAGCGAAACAAATTTCTGCTTAGGTTCCAGCTTTTGTATAATTGTGTTAAGGATATAAGTTTGTACAAATATCTGTCAATAATCTATAGTTAAGTAGATGCCAAGTGTATTTTCTACCTAAATAATGGATATATCTGAAAAGGAACAGCAATTCTTTATGATCCATCTCGATCATCGATTCAAACTGGTAAGGTAGCTAATATTAAGAACATAGAAGTAAAATTTTCAACGAAATTTGCTCGACTCGCCACTTGTCTTATGGGTGTAACCATTTTCCAAAAATTTCCTCAATCGCTTGGAAGAATAGAAATCTTACCAAATGGTCTAGTTGAGGTGGTGATGTGTGGGAATAGATGGAACCGTGTGGAGCAACGGGACCCAAATGAAGACCTAATTGGCTCTCCGCGTGATTCCTCAACACGTTTATGGCATCGTCCAGTCGTTCCTCCATCCGCGTACCCTGTACCAACAGAATATCCGAAATTCGACTCGATTACACGGCTGTTTGACATTTCTTTCGAATCACCAAAGATGCCAGTGTCAATGATACAACGCTAATCGCTCGATCGTTAAATGCAACGTATCGTCGAGGTATCTCTGACGCTGGTACAGTGGATTAAACATACTTCCAAGATGATGGAAAGCGTGTGTGTGAAATGAGACAGGGTTCTGTTTAAAAGTCGATGTGATGGAAACTGATGAGAGTGACGGAAATTCGACATGCCATTAATTCTCACAGTGCAAATTTCCTCTCTTTTTATTAATAAGAAATTGTTCAAACAATGTGAGAATTAACGTGACTCGTGATTAATAAGAAAGAAGTACGCTATGTCTCGCCGGGAGCGTCACATTCGTTTGATCAAACGCCGATATTCGCGGTGTGTCGTTCGCGCGTCGTAAATTCCGTACCGTGTGTCGAAGTTCATGCACAAAAGTGGTGTGTTACGAATGAGTTGGTGAGAGAGGATCAGAAACAAGAACAAACAAGAAGGGGGAGAAAAAAAAAACTAAAAATCGGCAATCCTCACCTCGGCATGGTCGCGAAGAAAGCCGATGGCATCGTCTAGCCTCTGCTGTTCAGGCGCCGGCTTCACACACAACACCAACGCAACAACAAAACCAAAAAAAAAAAGAGAACAACCAAGTCAACACAGCGTTCACAACAAACAAAAGGGATAAATGAAGGTCAAAAAGAAAAAAAAAGTAATATGTAAAAATGAAATATGCCAGATGATCGACTTGAATATAACTGAACAGGGGGAGGATAATAAAGTGGTCTGCAACGTGGACAAAACACGCGAGATGAATTGTCGGTGCGTCGAGTGCATGCTACTTTGTGCGAATATTCAAAAGTGCGCAACGGAGGGCAGAATCTAACAACGAAAGAAAAAATAAAAAAGAAAAATAAAAGTGACTATCTTAATTCGCTCGTTGTCTCTGTTCTAAATGCTCTCGATTGAAGCATTCCGATCCTCCCCCGAGCAGAAATAAAGTCAGTGCGTGTAACAACGGGTGTACTCTCAACGAGTCACCATAGTGCAGACGATAAAATATCGTAAGAGAAGTGAACGAGCACGAGAGGTTTCTGTTACGAACGTCCTTGACCTGTTTCTAAAGCGCGTCGAAACGGTGATGAAGCGTGTCTGCGTTCAGAGATGCACCCGTCACTTTCCAACGAGATCCACGTTGAAATCTAGTTCACCAATAAACTCGGGACCGAGCGTGTGTTTCTCCAACAAACAATCAAATTCGTCTCGTTGCAAGTGTCGGGTGAAATAATGGTAGATAAGTATATTCGAAAGAAACAAATTGAAAAAAAAGAAAAAAAAAGGAAACGCTGTTAACAGCGAAGCTTTGATGCATACCATGTGAATGGTTCCACGATTGGGATCCGCCGTGAAATGTGGAGAAACTGGTGCAGCACCTGGTACCCAACCTGGCGCTGAACCAGTCAAGGGTGGTGGCGAACTGACTGGTGTGGATGGGTTGCTGCTATAACTCGATACTGATTGGTTCGTGGGGTTAATCTGCTTGAAAACAATAGAAAAGGCAGGTTAAACAGATTTTTCTATTACAATAGGTACTGCGCAAAGTTGCAAAGAAGGCGAGGGAGCCCGCTTTGATCTCGCATGCATTTTCGTTTGTAGTCTACTTTTCTCTCTCTCTCTCTCTCTCTCTCTCTCTCTCTCTCTCTCTCTCCCTCCCTCTCTCTCTCTCTTTTTATGATTTAAAAACGGTCGCATTTACTAATTGCGTCGCCCGAAGAATGGCGCGAACGAAGTACTGTTAGTTTTCTTTTCAGCTCTGCATAGTACCGAGATAGAAATGCCGAGGTTGTCCCCCGTAGCAGGTTGTCGGTTCGTCGTGGGTGCGGAATTGGGGGCGGAGGGTGCGGTAGTCGGTGCACCAGGACTATGACTATATTGCAACGATGCCGGGGATGGTGCACCGGTTCCACTATTTGCCGCAACTGCGCCGCTACCCCGGAATGTCGACATTGGTGGCAGCGAGGCCGCACTGGTCACCGCCGAGCCCAGAATTGGCGCCGCCGGTTCTCCGTTCGGTGACATGGCCGAGTATGCCTGCAATTATTAACAAATTCGATTATACAGGTTAGAAGAAATATTCGTTGAAACGTGGAAAATTTGCCAGACGGACCGCCATCGTAACAAACCGTTCGAAATGATCGTCGCAGACGACAAGGACAAAGACATCTCCGCGAGAACGGTACGAGACGTGGAATGGTTGTTAGCCGACTGACGACTCGTTCGACCTTTTGAATCCAAGTCTGGTACATAATGGGCCGGACCAGAACGGCTTTGATATCGGATACGCTTAGTGGCGCGTAGCCCTCGCTCGCACCTACTGAAGCTCGCTCGTAAAACGTCTAATTTTAAGTCATCGTCTCCGGCTCAACAACGAAGCGTATTTATCAACAAATTAGAGGGAGTTTGCACGCGACCCTCCCTCAATTTCACGACCGAGAAACGCCGTTAATTGTTCGCTGTACGAAGGAAAGAACGAGGCGATAACTAACGGCGAGTACCCCTCTCTCTCGTGTTTCTCCCGTGCTCCTCGACGTCCACCAGCAGACCATCGAGAACTGGGAAACGTGGCGAACCCGACTTTCGACCAAAGGGTTTCTTCCTTCGTTTCTGCGGGGGACAGATTCTTGGAAACAGGGATCGTTAAACCGGGATCGTAAATGTTTGACCTTTCGGCCGGAGATGTCTCGACTCGCGTGGACGCATCGAGTGCGTCTTTGTAAAACGTTCGTGCATAAACTATGCATTCTCTCTTTTCGACGACCCGGTTTAGGATGCTTCTTTCGTGCCTTTCGACGAATTCTACCCAACTATCTCGCAGTCGTTTTAGCGATCAAAAGTAGCTAAAGATGGCACACGATAATCTTAGAAGCTCTCATCTCCATTCGAATTCGATTCGAGTCCGGGACCAATTAGAGACTCGTGGAGAGTCGATGCGTTGAACGGGTTCGAAGGAGGCAGAGGAACGTGGGAGGAGAATCCGGGGTGCCGCGAACAGGAGGATTTCGTGGTAACCATGAACGGCGTAAATCAAACGAAGGCTGCACTTGACTAGAAACACCGAGTAGCGGGAGAGTCGTTCTATATATAGAAGCCAGTGAGTCATTTGACGTTGCTCGGAGTACACGGAGCACTGTCAACAGTGTTTCTCAACTACTTTGGATCTGCGCAACGAATCGGTATAGTACCAGGCGACGTGGTGATCGATGACTACGAGATCGAACGAAAAGCAGAAGAGAACGAAACAAAAGTTCGGCGTCCGCGTCGCTCTTCTAAGATCTAGATCACGTTGAATGTAAAGGATTAAGGTCAGCGTCGATAGGCTAGTCTTCGCTCTGACGATGTCGAACGAGTCGAACGTCTTCGAAGGAGAGGAATTGGAAAAATGGCTGCGAACCGGCTGAATTTATGGCGCTGCAGCGGAACGCCTAACCGGGAGATTGCAATTTTTCACCGGCAAGTTTTCCCTCGTTCCGCGACCTCCGCGATGAAAATATATCGGCGAACATTCCGGAAAGTTGCAGAGCCAAGAAATTCGTGACGTGGCGGCGTTATTAACATGTACGAAGCAATCGCGAGGACTCTTTTTCTCGAGTAAACGAAGGAGCAGCTTAGTTTTTCGAGAGGCATCGATCTTCCAAAGGACGGAGATCAGGCTCGTAGATTTTAATCTTCTAACGACGAATCGGTCGTCGGCTGGTCGACCAACGACAGAATTTTTGGGGAAAGCTGCTCTCCTGTCGATCGTAAAGTTACCGGAATGTCAAGTCCGAAGAAACGAGCTCAGTCACGCGTGATTGATCGACGAATGAGAACGACGTGCGTACGAGCGAGAGAAAGAAAAGCACGGAGAGAAGAAACGAGTCGCTTACCATGGGGTCGTGGGGTAGGTGCATAGGATAGGCTGGTTGGGCCAGGTGAGGGGGTGCGTAGCCGCTGTACGGAGGTTGGACACCGCCGCCACCTCCCGTCCATGGGTCTCCTGGACCTGTTCCTGCAGCGTTCCCATCTAGAACACGAAGAAAACATTCGTTTACAATAAGCTAAGGACTAGAGTATTTTGTCCATTTATTCGTTTACGGGATTTAAATAATTCTTTGATATATAAAAAATGGCACGTACGAGAAAAAGCGCATTACACGTTATAATAATATTTCTATCGTGATTAATGAACTATATATATAGAGAGCCGCATTTTTTCCACGGGGTTTCATTCCAGCTCTATACGTGTCTTTTAATCTGATTAGACGAGGAACATTATTCGAGCACATGCGCGACATGCCCTGGACACTGAACGCCACGTGCTACTATTTGTTGCATTACCATGAGCGAGGTCGAAAGCGTGCGGATGCAAACGATTCGCTTGCTATTTCGCTTGCTATTTCGCTTGCCCGGAAACCGAATCGCGAACATTATTCCTTATTTGCGGAAAGAGTTTAAAACACGACAGCATTGTGACTGTGCAGTCAATGCACGACGCAACCGTAAACTCGTGTGCGATCATTTTTTCTTACTCGAAAGTCAATATCATCGACTAATCGGTTTCCTGGTAATAATTTGCACCAATTACCACACCAGTACGAGTTACGCTTGTACGAGACCAGCAGGTAAGTACCCCGAGCGTTCCTATGCTATTCTCGAGAGAAATCTTTGTATCCGTTTTTTAGGTAATCACGTGACCCAAAAACCACTGGAAAATTGTCACGATGAAAATCACCGAAACTTGAAATTCTCTTAAATCGAAGGTTCTATGAAATTGGATTTCCTGACTGGAAGAAAATGTTGTTCGATGAAGAGAAAAACTGAACGAGATTTTTTATCAGACGATGGAACTTGTTGGTCGTCTTTGAACACCCGTTAGAAAGAGCAATAGGCGGCACGACGACACGGGCCATTATTTCAGTTGAAAACAACAGCAATAAGCTTCGGGAACGTATTTCTTGATACTTTTGCTTGATATAATTCCGTGGCCAGAGTTTCCACGACGAGGGAACTGAAACTAAGCCAAACTACTCGTCCGTTCCTACCAACTACTGGCATTCGATGTCTGATAAAACTTTTTCGTTCGCCCTTCTCCTCCCCATTTATAAGGTATTCCGCTCGCTTACCGGGTGTCACGAGCCGAGAACGTATTCGAGAAGCCGGCCAACGAGCCTCCTTACCCTCTGATCTTTAATAACAACTTTACTCGGAAACTTTACCGATCTTATTGATTTACCGCCTCGGTAATCCATCCGGGAAACTTCGGATGCGCTCGACGACCTTCCCAGCTTTCTCTCTCGGAGAGAACTGCCTCGAAAAATACCGCGGGTAACGGCGAAACGATTCTTCGAATTTCGCAAGACTTTGTGGAATTTATAGAACCCAGAACAAAGCTCTCGTATCGATCGGTGAATTACGCGCGGATGCTTGCCTTCGTTAATCTCGAGCTGGGTGACGTGTTTGTAAATTTTCTGACTTGGTTTCGAAAATATCAGGATCCGCGGTTAAATAGAGCGCAGTCAAGATCGCGAATGATAACGTTGACAGCAATTGAAAGAGAAAATGTAAGAGAGAGAGAGAGAGAGAGAGAGAGAGAGAGACGGCAGAGAGACAGTGATTTCGCGCATTAACTCTGTTACTAAGCTTTTAAGTTAGACGCGAAAGAAGATTCTTTATGTTTTAAGAAAACTGTAGGACACAGAAGAAGAAGAAGAAGAAGAAAAAGAAGAAGAACATGATAAGTCACATTTTCTTCCAACCGAGGAAACAACTCTAAACACGAAAAAAAAAAAAAAAAAAAGAAAGGAAGAAAGATCATTGGCATAAAATTGGGACGAGAAATCGTGCATTTCGTTGACGATTCTTTCTTATCTGCCTCAAAGTTACGAAATTTTCTAGAGGAGAAATACGAGAAGAGAGAAATACGATTCGGTCGAAAACCGAAAAAACGTGGCAGAATTAATCGCGTTGCACGACATCTCACCAGCACGCGGCATCGTATAAAGTTGACTGGCGAAACGCGCCGTCGCGGCTTTTCCACGGGCGACTTTTTCCTCTGATCCCGCGTAGCCGCGAATTTCAGCGCGGAACGAGTTGGACACGCCGCTGTTCGAACAAATAAAGAGAAATTGTTATTGTTTTTACGCGCGACAGGCAGAGCGGCGAATTTTACGAGCCAGCGCTAAACAGTTGAATATTACCGCGATCGTAAAGTCCCTTTTATCGTTCGTTTGAATCGTTACGCGATTTCCAACTGATATAGATGCGTGCACGCTGGATCAACGTGTACGTGTACACGAACGAGGCTGGATCCAGGCCTCGGTCGATCGTTAGACAACGATCGATCGATCGATCCAACGGAACGGGCTCGATGTTACTTTTAGTTGTGTCCGGTAACGAGCGGCCTAGATTTTCGACTCACGATCGATACCAATTTAAGAGAACACGGTAACGAGGATAGAACGACTTTTCCTTTTTGTTCGTAATACCTTTTCCCGCTTGAATTTCAAGTTAACGTCGTGTCTGTATTTTTGCAACTCTTGCGACTCGACTACCGTTGTATCACGTTATTCTTTGCTATCGTGAAAGTTACGATATTTATTAAGGTAGGAATAAAAAGGCTGGATAACTTACCGATATAATAGGGATCTGCGTAGAGCGCCGCAGCCTTGGGGGAGGTGTATCGTGGAGAGTCCTGACCGAATTCATCCGAGCCATACTGCAACGAAAACAACGATAGAGGTTATCAATTTTGAATGAAAAGCATAGAGGGATCGTTATGAAATATACTCGTCAAAATATAATTCATCCTCTGACTCGCGTTATGTGCCGATTATAGCTTCGCATAATCTTACGAATAATTAATAGAAACTAAATTAGAAATTCGTAATAAGTAGATTATTGTCGAAACATTAACCATCATTCTTGGAAAAGAATTCTTCGGCGTTCCCAAGCTAGGGATAATTTTAAACATTAAATAGAGGATTACTTTGATTAAAATTAAAAAAGGAGTTTAATTTGCTGGAATTTCCTTTGTTTCGTCGATTTTTGGGACGCAAAGAGATATATTGGATTCAAATGCCGTAGCGTACACGTGACTCCGTTCGATGATATATTTTAAAGATTAATAAAGAAAAGAAAAAGAGTAAGGATGGGTGTACAGGCTAGAAGAAGTATTTGCACATGCCCCTGTTTTTCAATGAAGCGTATTTTTATCAGCCTCGACATCGTACTTTCGTAGTATGAAATTTCTATAGTCATGTGGTAGTACGTACTACTAGAGAACACGAAATTTAATATAGTTGATTAAATAATTAATTAGTACGTAAAAGGCTTATAGGTAGTCAGTGTAGTTGAACCTAATTAATTGGTACGCGAATGCTATAACAGATACAATGGCGTGCAAATACATTTTGCTGCTAGTGAGATAGGCCAGGCCCGAAAATCATTCGCGTTTCATCCCTTACCATTCTGTAGCTGCCGTAGTCAGCAGGGTAGACAAACATATCGTCAGGGATGGTGGGAGCCTCTCGAAAGCAAGTCAAATCGCGCGATGGGACAACATAACGGCGGCGTAGCGAGGAACCGGCGATTTGCCAGCGAGGGCTCGCACGGGGGTGGAAAGTGGCGCAGAAGGAGAGATTCGCGGCAGCATACCCTCGTCCCAATTTCAGCGTGATATATGTTAAAATATTCCACGCCGCTTCCCTTATTCTCCCGGCGAAAGCTTCTCTCCTCTCCCGCCGCCGTTCCGCCGAAAACTTTTGTCCCTGCTTCTTCTCTCTCCTTCGCGCCCCTCCACTTTCCCACCACCTACTACTCCACCTGGTGCCACCGAAAGCGCGACAAAACGAGAGGGACAGACAAGTTTCGGTCTAACGCGAGGACTATGGCCGTTTAGGCCGAATTTAACGGCGGTTCCTGGGAGCCGCGAAAGAATCCTGGCAACTTCCGCCTTCTTGCAACTTGCGAAATTTCTCGCGAAATTTCCTCAAAGGGACTCGGGGAAACACAGACGCGCGCGCTCCTCGCCAAGGAAAAAGCGATTTACAATTAGTACACTCTCGTTTTAAGGTCTTCGAGTTTAATCACCACTTTCGTTTGAACGCCTGGCGTGTGTTTAACAGGCTGTTGATCACACGCTGTGAAATAAATCTTATCGCCGTTTCCGCATATTCTCGGAAAGTATATAAATAATTATATTTGTAAGAAACGTCGATACGCGTTTTCCGTTTGCGACTCGTTAATATAACTTAGTGGAAAGGTTCGGAAGCGAGGAGAAGAGGCGGGAAAGAAAGAAAGAGACAACTCGACACCGACCACGCGAAGGCCTACGCGAGACTGCGAGCGAGCTGACTACGCGTCAGCGCGCCGATTGACCGAGAGGGTAGTGGGGCCGATAGGAACCAATAGCGGAACACGCTTTGCTACCAAGAAGCTAAGATGCGTTTAGATCCGTCCTTTTGATAACGCGGGTTATCAAGAGTTCTCGCTTCGTTCGAAGGCGAATTTGCATAATTGCACCGTATCAACCAATAAACGTCTAGGTTCGTTTGCTTCGGAACGATATTGAAGAGTCAAGGCTGCAAATTGCACAGATGACGAGGTAACTATTTTTTCCTTAGGCTCGACGACGTGATAGTTTGAAAAGGGAAAAATGCGACGCGAAATCTACGGAGTTCTAAGAACAAAAGATCTTCGAGAGCGAGCGTTCGGAACGCATCCATATCTCGCGAGGGAGGAACGGGGCATATAATTGTAGGCGATAAAAGCATCGGGTTTATCGTGACAGCAGTCGATAACGAGAGTACAAATACGAACACCCACCCTGGGTGGGGACATGAAAAAAAAGCTGCTACTAATCGCGCGATAAACGCGCGGCCTCTGGACCTATTAATTTAAATGAATTGCTTTGACACCGGTGGCTTTCGTGCATAGGCGTTGCACACTGATTCTCTCTCTCTCTCTCTCTCTCTCTCCCTCTCGCAATTCCATTTCTTCCTCCATTTTCGATCGTATCGAGACATGTACGTGGAAAGGATCTCTTGACCAGTATTTTAAACGTTACATGCCCAGAGTCTAAGTAGAAAAGTCTATGAGTCTACGCGAAGCTGTCAATCTACGGGACGTGTTTTATCGTTTATGGCGTTCGTTAAAAACCAGTCAAATACTCCATTTTCAAATATAGATGGCTCAAAAATGACGCACAACCGAATTTAGCGAATTACCAGGTAAATTACTTAGCTTGGCTCGAATAACGCCAACTTCACTCTGTCGTGTTATGGTTCGATCGAAAAATCGACGAAGCGACGATAGAGGCGAAAAGTCGAAGTCGGATCGACCGCGGCGAGAGAGAAGACACCGCGTGGCCAATAATTCACGTTTTATTTCTCAGGTTCGCGGGGGTGGTTCGGTGGACACGCAATAATAAAAATGTCCGACGGCCGGCAAGCCGGATCAGAAATCTTAATATGTCCCGGTGGGTGTCCATAGTGGCGAGAGTCAGCGATTTCCAGCCAATATAAATGTCCTACATTGATTTAGTTCTCTTGTTCCCCGGCTTGCGGCCAGGATGGAAAAGGAGGGAAAACGAACGGAAACGTCTCTGTCAGGGAAATTAGCTTCCGAAGGTTTGAAATAGGACAGAAGGGTCGCTGGTACGGGGCAAGCTACGCGTGTTACGTGACGTCTTCGGAAAATTGAGCACGTGATGTTCGTCTCACGTTCTCATAGCGGCTATTTCGTCGTCTTGGAAATTATTCTCTAGCTTTCCACGAGATATCGCGTCTGTTACGTCATCGGCTGACACGTCGTTGAAAATTACGGGGAAATTTTGCGAGAGAAATTTTTGAAAATCCCCTGAACGTAATAGTCCTTCCCGCGAAACGTTTCGCGAAACCTAACTACGGCAGCTTACGGAAATATTCCAACACTTGTAGAAACATTTTATGGATATATCATGTGCGGCGTTATAAAGAAACATTCTGAAATATTATTAGCGCTGTAACGAGGCACGAGTATCATGATCGTGTTGGTAAAGCTTGAAAAGATATCTGAAAATGTACATAGGAGCCACTAGCCACGCATTTAGGGCAAATATAGGTATATTTCGTAAAGATCGCGAAAGTATTTAAACAATCGATTAATCTCAATGCGATAAATATTCGAATACTTTCGTATATACAATCTTAAGGCCGGGCCAAAAAGAATTCCAAGAAATTTCACCCCATACGATAAGAAATACGTTTAAAACGATAATTTATTAACATCGTCTTGAAGCGTTGGACGTCTTCGATCGACTACACGTGGGCGGAAATGAATTTAAGAGCGGAAGGAGAGGACTGTGCGTAGCGAAGAGTCGCCTCTGGTATAATGGATCGTCGATTACTCCCTTATTAATTGCCGCACTGACAATGAGACTATTTCCTATCGAGAGGCAAATATACGAAAGCAGGTGTCTCTCCCGACGTCCCGTGAGAATTTTTCTACCAGCAGCATTCTAACATATTTTTATTAATTCGGTTCCACCTGCATGCGATCGAAACGTTAAAACGATTCCTACGATCGATGTACGAGCTGTGTAAACGGCGTTTATCACCGTTTCCTTTACCTTTTCTTTTAATTTTTCGTACCTTCGGGGAGGTTGTCCCCTCTAAATTGTCTAAATTGTCTACCAGCCGCATAGAAGCAACAAGTTTGCGTCTTCTACTTGGTTAATTGCAGCCAATAGATAACGCGCGCGATAACGTATCTGTTTATCGATTTAATTAAATTTTAATGGAGGACTCCTGGACACCTGGTACCGCAGATTCCCTTTTTCTCAGCTTTTTTTTTCTCCCACGCGTAAACCCGCACGCGCGAAGAAACAACGACGAGTCTTATCGACGAAAACGTTCATCCGTCTTCCCTCTGCATTAGCTGCTCGCAACCTAAAGAGATTAATGCCAAGCGATTTGTAAAAAAGCTGGATGCAACGGTCTTTAAATCTAATGACCGCCGTGTCACAGATGGATGTTGGATAATTTCTAACGAGCTTGCCCGTGCACGCACCCCTTTATGAAATTGTTTGCTTCTACGCGAATTGCTCGTGTCACGCAGAGTATATTACCGCCGACAAAGAAAGGCGGGTCTCCTCCTCTTTAAAACGGCGAAATCTTCCGAAAGCGAAACGGATAACGGATAACGGACAACGGACAACGAAATCCAAAACGAAAATCAATCAAAGACGTTCTCTTTTGCTATATTTCCGTCGACCGTGGTAAAAAGGATAAAAATTTTACATGACGTTGCGACGTTGGGTAAAAGAATGTGGGAACGATAGAACGTCGTGGTAATTCCCGTATTTTCTTTTTCTGAATTTACGTTTCTTCGATTCGTGTAGAACGAGGTCCCGATGGGTTCCCATGGCGGAGGGAACGGCCAGCCATAAAGGAAATACCCGTAGATGGAATAGGCATGTTCTGACACAGGACGACTTCCGGTTGTGCCATTTCGAACATCCGCGACGAATAGAAATTGAGACAACCTTCTTTTACCTCCCTTTATTCTTCTCCTTCGTCGAGTATACCTCTATTTCTTCTTCGTGTTTCGATGTTTTGCATAACTTTAATTGCAGGCACGATGGGAAGACGAGAGAATGGGATTCGAGACCGAGTATCGAACTTTACACTCCATAACGAAGGCGATTCGGTATCTGGACTGGCTGCGTTCTGCGGCTCCGATTTCGCAGAATCGCTTTTATCGTATCGTAGAAAGAAATTGCGGCAAGAAGAGGCGGAAACGTAGGGAGCCTCGGTTTTGCAAAACACGAGATACAATGCCATCTAATATTTGAGATTTCATTAGTAGACGTTATTCCATCCGACATCTGATCGGTTGTTGTGCTGACGCTGTCATAAACTTAGCTTTAACTCTGACGAATATCGACTATCTATCTGTAGAATGTTTAACAATTAATTCTAATATTTTCCTCCTCGCAGTTTTGTATTTTCGCTCGCCGACATCCTCGATGTTTATATTTTTCATACGATGCTTCATACGCATACCGTTATTCCGTTTAATATTTTAAACAGAAACACATCGAACCATGGATTCGTACATTGTGATAAAAACGTCGAGACTCTTTTATTTTCACCTTGGAAAGGCAGAATTGCCATTTCTCGTGAAATTACATCGTACCGCGTAAGATTTTTCTGTATCTGTAGGCAATGGATGACTAAACGGTTTCACAGTAAACCCCGAGTTGGTAGCCCAAACAAAGGAGCCACTTGCGTCGACGACGATACGCGTGGTAAACAGGAGTTCAAAGAAAGAGAAAGAGAAAGAGAAAGAGAAAGAGAGAAAGAGAAAGAGGAGGGAAAAAAGGGGAATAAAGAAGGGAGAGTGGTAAAATTCATCGCGACGAGTAAATCTTGACGATAAAGCAGAAGAAGGGAGTTGGAGGATCGCGAGAGCGGTACGATCGAAAGCTTCCCGTTTTAATTGGCACCCACTAATTGGTAATTATCAGGCGTACCCACTCGTGGAAACCTGACGTAAGAGGCTTAAGGCCGTTTACACGGGATGGAGGATCCGGTGGCAACGGTACCAATACAACCACCACGGGCGTAAGGTATACGTCGGTTTACAACGTTCCGAACACACAGCGCAGGTGTGCATATGTAATTCCGAATGGGTGCCTCGGCTAGCAGCGCAGCACGTGAAAAGAGACTAGAGATCCACGACGTCTACATTATTTATTAGGCGTATCGTTATCGCGTATATAGCGAGAGCCAAGACAAACGGCTGCATAATCAACAATTAGTTGGCTGATATGGCCTACGTGATCGGTTTTTAACGAGTGAAGCGTCCAGGCCTCGATTAACACGCGTCTTCTCGCTTACATTCACGGTATCTCGCTAATACCTTCGAGGAAAAAAAGAATAAGAGAAGAAAGTCGTTAATCACTCTTATACTTTCAACTTCTGCTTTTCGTTTGTTTTCCGTATTAAATATACACGTACGAGTAGCTTTTTCATTTCTTTCTTTTCCTTCGAAAGTATCGATGATTGCGATAACATTACGCTACCGGTTGGTATACTTAACCACCGCTGTTTTTAACGCTGCTTTAGGCCAGCAAATGCGTAAAACGTAACGTGAGACTGTCGAGTCAAATTTTTAGCGCGATTACATGGTTCCAGCGTTATTCTAAGTCCGACTTACGATAAATACGCATCCAGCAACGTTATCGGAAACGTCGCGCTACACAGTGTCCTACGTTGTAAAGGTAGGGCTAGATTACCTAGGACCTAGATTATACTAATACACTATACTATTACACAGTGGGTAAACGGTCGTAGGTATAAGTTACGGGTTACGTGGACTACGCAGAATCCGATTGTCGCAGTGCTACATCATAAGGCATCCTGCACGCGTGGCCCGCGTCAAAATTATAGGAAATCTAGATTGGCCTATATCTGATAGGTCGACGAGGTTGCTATACGGAGAAATTGGGCTACGGCGGAATCTAAACTATTACCTCGAACGCGATACGGAACGCCTAATATCCACGAGGTAAACGTAGACAGGAGCGATCTACAGGAACGAGGTGGATCCTCGTCTACGGCGAATCTAGGTTACAACGAGCTTAACTCGTGGTAAGCTTGGCCCGTGGCGAACGAAGTTTCGTTCGGATGCTAAATTAGTGCTCGCTTGGCACGAAAATACGATTCACCACGCAACGCAATTCGTGTTCCGCTCGAATCAATTTCCCAGTAAATATCTCTTCGAACTTAAACGGGCCGCGGTTTTCTTCCTGGCGATAAAAATGACTAGCTACGCAGAGTGGCAAACGTATTTGTCGATACGAGAGAGTTTCTTTCTTGGTTCCACGGATTGACTCACTGAATCAGAATGCGATTGAAATCCATGTAAAGTCAGCCTCCCGCAAAAGGATCAAATCGATAGGGAATCGAGCGAGTCGCCTGGTCGCCTGGTCGCCTGGTCGCCTCGCGTCGTTGTCGACCAGCTGCCTAGGTACACAGTAGCAGAACTCGTAATCGAATCACCCGGTAGAATCGACCAAACGCGAGCGTTTCTCCTCTTCCGAGGAGAAGGGTCGACTCATTCCTCGAGAATGTGATTTAAGTCTGCATAAAAGACGACGGCCGCGCAGAATTACAAGAGGCATGCAGTTCCGCTCGCGTCGATATACGCTCCGCGCCGAGGAACTTTCCTCTCTCGTCACCGCGCGCGCGGAATACCGAACGATCGCTTATCGCGTTCTCGCTCTCGGCAGAAGACCGGACCCCGTCCTTTTTCGCCAGTCTCAAAGGGAGAACTTTTTCCTTGAAAATAAAGCGATTCCCTTCAGGCTCCAGGCTTCCACCCGCCCACTTTTCCACCCCTATTTAACTTTTCTCCGGGCCACCGGTTCCACGAAAATTTATTCTCCGCCCGACTCCACCGACCGCAAAGAATAAAAAATTACGTTTATTTCCTCGGTATTGTTATCGTTATCGTTTCGATCCGTCCTCGGTGATATTTGACTTATCATTACGGGCAATTAAAAGTTGCTCTTACTCATAGCGTGGATTGTTCGTTGTACTTGCGATGTATTCGACCTTCGCGACCACTTTTCCAACCTCGGAACAAATACTTGCGAAGCGGACGTCGATGATAGCCAAGAAAAATGATTTTAAGGGAACGGAGAATTTTCAGCGATATGGTCATACAATTTATTTCTGCTAGACCACCGCCCGATTCTACTTTTTTCATTTGCCAAAGTACTTGTCAAAGCTTCGAATCTGTCGCGTTCAAACCTGCTATTTGAAAGTGGCGCTTCTTTTTTTCGAGATACTTATAGTATACCGAAAAAAGTATACCGAACGTATCTGCTCATCGCTAATACCAAGTCGATCGACGGTTCGCGAAGAGATCATTTTCCGTCATTTTGTGGAATGGAACGCGAATAGCCTACGTTCTTACCGAACAAACGCGAGTTTTTCTTCGACCACACTTTCGTGGAAAACGTTTCGTAGTTGTGACCACGGCAACAAAGTTTCACAAAAAAAGGATATTTCGTGCAGATGTATTCCCGATCCAAGAGACGATTCGTTCGATATAGACGCTTAATGAGCAAATTTTTCTATCCAACGACGAGGAAACGTGTTCGGTATGACGTGAAAAATTCATAGCTCGTTTCCAGGCGATGGAAAAAAAAACGTGCTTGATATTTTAACGACTCGAGTTGAGACAATCGAGAGATGCCGATACCGATTAGAGTACGTGGCTAGAACGTTGCGAGCAGAGGATAGAAAGGCGAGAGACAGGCCGAGGCTCTACAGTGTGGGACGTGCACCACGCCCGATCCGGAATATTTCATTCCGTTTTTTTCTTCATAATCGCGTCTTATTACCACAATCGCGCTCCATAATAATTGCCGAGTTGAAAATTATACCGACGTAAGCCGAGATTTTCGTAAGAAGTTGACGCGTATTTCAAATTTTAATCCTGATTCGCTTTAGAAGCAGTCGAACTGCTCTATCGTTAACAAATTTACAAGTACGAACGAAAAAATCGTGGTTGACATGGTGCGCGACAAAACTTTTTCTTGAGACGTTAAAAATCTTGTTGCCAATTAAAGAGAATAAAACTGTGCTGATAAAAAAGCGAAGACCGTAGCAGGGTTAAAAGTATCATCCGATCGGTTTAATAATTAATTAAAGTATAATTTTAGCTATTTTATCTGCAATTAGTTTTACGTTCTCGAACCTTTCAACGATTCGGAAATTATATCGTCGACGCGTTTCAGAAGCGTCACTTTTCCGGGAACTAATTCGCGGCTGGAGCGATTTTAACGTTCGAGGAATTACCAGGGTAATAAATCCGTCGTATTTTTCGATCCGCGTTACCATCGCCGATTTGCCAGAAAAATCAAGATGGAGGGTCGGGGCAAGGAAAGAAGTTATATCTTAAGAGATATAAATCTTATTCACAGCCAGAGCTAGACGACCGATGTACACGACAGTGGTACACACGAGGATCAAAAGGCACTTTAACGATCTCGCCAACTAATCGATATAATTATCTTCTACCGATGCACGTTCAATCGCCATTCCCCCACAGTGCTACTCGTATTTATTTATCTCTAACGACGAATACACGCGTTAATAACTACGATCATCAATTAACTATCTTTAACCGGATTAATCGTCTTTTAAATAGAAACTGCTATAACCGTGGAATTCATCGTCGAAAGTTCATCAAAAGTTCATAAAGTCGAATCAATTTTTGTTAGTTTTGTCGTGGTCGGTTTCTTCGCGATGGTAAAATGTAATCTCGTTTTAATAGGCAGAAGAAGAATAGGCAAAAGAATAAAAGATTTCAAAGTGAAAAATCCGTTATGTCGGAGAAACGGTAATCGACGAGTTAGCTGGCCTTCTCTGATCGATACGCGCGTTCCATTCCCGTTTCGCGCAACTTTGGTTATTTTTGTTAGCTATAGAACGACGAGTTAAATAAAAGGAATTTGTACTCCTATAGGAGAATTTTGTGGCTTTTTCGATCGAAGTAGAATGACTGGAACCCCGTGTCTACGCCGGCCAAGACAAATATTTTTTAACGGTCTACGAACGATGCCTTATAATTTAATTAATCTTAAGAGAAACGTATTTCCCGATTGTTTAAATGTTTCTACTCGAGTAAACTTTCTCGACCAAACTCGGTGAAAGGGGTTCTCTAGAATGCAAAACGCGGGGTATCACAAACGTCTCGAGAAGGTGGGAACGAAGAAAACTGAGAACGAGTGGGACGGTGTGCGAAGATTCTTCGAATTCCAGCGAGCGATTTTTTCGTTGTCGACAGAGTACTGGTGAACGAGGTGCCTTGTGTGTGCGCGTCTTTCGTATGCAAGTGTGACCGCCACCTAATACGTGCCACCACGGCACATACTAATTAGCTGGACGAGCGAAACGCGTCGTGAATACGACTCCACGTGGAGAGACAAACATTAGATACCAGTGGCGGCACATCAGGTTAGGTCGAGGCTAAAGCTCCGACTGCGAGCCGCTTCCTGCCACGAAATCCGCTTTGAAATTCTTTCGAAATGTACCCATGGCTCGCCAAAGTATTCCAAGCACTCGCCGCAGAAACTTTGGAAATTTCGTTAACACTTTCAGACACCACTATCGTGATTTTTGCGCGTTTGTGAGAAAGATATACAAAGTATCCAAAGTATAGACTGCCTTTTACCATAATTGGTAGGTGAAACACACGCTTCTACTTAAATGTTATCTTTTTTATTACATTCTCAAAATTACCAACTCGCGCAAAAATCCGCGATTTAATAACGTTAAAAGGTAACGTTAAATGATCCTAGGTTTAAAAGTCACCGCGATACGACGACGGTGTAATCTAGATCTAGAATATTCCAGGCTAGAACAGTAGGTATGACATCATCGAAACCCTTAAAAACAACGTCCCTTGCCTTCCAACAGGCTCAACATCGAATCTGCCCGCGAATAAACGACGGCAAGTGCACGCTGAGAACGTGGTATGTGCAATAAAAGATTCGAGTCGGCTGGAAGTCACGTACGAGTACCAAACCGGTCCTATGCAGTCTGCGACTAATCAGCCGGTCTTGTGCCACGCGAGACTTTCCTTCGATACCGGTTATCGTAAAATTGTCACATCCATCGTACGTAGAGCTGAATAAAAGGCGGACGAAAACGGTACGAATTCGATCGGGTTAACCTTAACTCTAGGGAATCGACAGTGTTGTTCGATGAGCAGGCTAACGTGGCGCCTTTTACGTCTTTTCGGTCAAACTCGTCTTCTTCCTAATCCTGCACAGTTGGGCATATCGCAAGTTTGGGATCTGATTCGAAGCGGAACTCGAATGGAAATTTCGTGGAGGAATTGGCGAGGGACGCGATGACGATCCGAAGGCACAGCGTTCGTAGATGAGAGATATTTCAAAGCTCGAACGGTCGATTACACGCATGACCGAAGGCGAACAGTTTCCTGACAAATCGCGCAACATCATCGCGCCAGCTATTCTCCGCAAAACGACTCTACTAAGACGTTTACCCCGCTCTCCTGTCCGCCATACTGGTTCCAATAGCCGGGAGATGGGACCGAGGAGACGGCCGGCTGTAACACATTCCCGGACAAGTTGTTCGGGCTGGCGGCTTGAAATCGATCCCCGGATACGTTCTGCGATCGATTCGGACTCCTTCGTGGCTGACTGTTGCACGTTAACGCGGAGCAGTTCGAAGGTAACTGGGAAAGATTGCAGCCGACTCGAAGAGGACTCGAACCGTTGTTTCCTGAACCGAGTCTGCCAGTTCTCATTTGCATCTGCCGCGGCGACTGGGCAGTGGCGATTTGAGCGTACCTCGAGGCGGTCCTGCACTGCTCGATCGCGTAACACGGCTCCATTTTGATCCCAAAATCGCTCAGTTTAAAATTCTGCTGGTTCATCTTGAAGTCTGCGTTGTTTTTGAAGCTACGATCCATATCGAATTTTTCGCAGAGAACCGGGATACGAATAACAGATTTATAGAGGAGTCATATCTACGTTTTGTTCCTCGCGGGTCGATGCATCCCCTCTGGTCCTTATCGTTGATCACGATCCAGCCAACAGGATCGACGGTCGACCGAACGCTCGCCTCTTTGACACGAATTCGTATTTAACATCGTTGTTTGCCCTTGCTGCGATCGATCGATGTATCGATCGATTCATTCGATTCGAACGCGTTGCGAAAGCTTCTCGGGACAAGCTATTCACGCGGCCAATGATATTAGAGAAAATCGTGCAAAATCGTGAGATAAATTCGTATCCGGCGTGTGCAACGGCGAGGATAAACAATCTCGCGTAGGACGAGACATCCTCTCCGCGCTTGTCTTTCTCTCGAGAGGGTCTCAACGTTTAATTCGATTTATCGCTGCACGGAGGAACTGCGATCGCTCGAATCGCAGGCGACGCGTTTCTCCGTTCGCTTCTTCTCGCGTTACTCGGTTAAGCTCGCCGCTCGTCCAACGACGATCATTAATCAGCGAGGAAAGTTTGCGAAACCGCGAGTGCCTCTCCCGAGTTCCCTTTAATTTGGATTCTTCGAATCGCTCGAGACTTTCGTCGAATCGCAGCCTCCGCGGCCCTCGACCACGCCGACTATTTTTGAACAATGCGTTTACACTCGCGTTTCTGCGCACTTCGCTGCACGAGACTTTCACGAGCGCGTTAACACACCGCGTATCGCAACCCTGTTCCTCGAGCTTCCCAATGACGACTAATCTCGCTGTTCCCTCGTGGATTCTATCCCGCTACACAATTTTCTTTCCTTTTACTCGCCGCGTATTTACAGTTCTAGCCTTGAATTTTACAGAAGGTAGATGTACTTCTCACTTTCGTTCGATTTATTTGCCCTTATTCTTCACTAACACAATTTCACAAAATGTAAAAGATCGCGAAGCGTCTCACGAACTATGAAAACCATGTTTCCGATAAAATAGTTCCATTTAAAAATCTCTTTCTTCTCGACCTGCTCCCTGCTGCCACAGGGATACATCACTTTGAAAAAAGTTGAAATTTTTACGAATCTCGACGATATTTCACGAAGAATGATTCGAGTTGCGACGTCGATCGAATGAATCACTTTAAATTAGTGATTCAGCCGCGCAACGGTATCTGAGAGCGATTTCGCGGCCGAGACGACGGATCGTCGCGAGAATCGAAGCGAAAACAATCGCCAGAGGATTAGAAGACAAGAAGCGACGGGCAGCTGGTCAGCCAGTACAGAGACGACTGGTTTTGTTACTCGGCTCATAAGCTACGCGCCACACGGAGCCTGGGTCCAGCGTTACCCCTCCACGAGAACGTGCTTGTTCCGTGCATGTAGACGCACTCGTGTGCCCTCTCTCGCTCTCCTCTCGGCCCTAGACCGTACTCTCGTCGTCCCGTTTACACGCGTCCGTTGCACCGCTACGCTCGCCGCGCCACATACAGTTCCTCCAACTTGGCCGAACGTCGATAACAATGTTCTTTCTTACGCCGTTCCATACAGAGAAATAGTCGCGAGATGAAACTTGCGATCGGACGGATTAAAATTTTCCAAACATCCAGAGATCCAAGGGATCGTGCGATTTTTGCGGTTAAGATTTGACCAACGATGCGTCTTGCATACGACCGAACTAATACTATTGACGAAATTTTGCGGATCGCAAGTTGCAAACTATCGGTCCCTATCTACATGGTAACGAGACAGACGAAATTCTACAAATGCGTTAAAAAGGTCACAAATTCGTTGATTATTCTACCAAGAAGACGCGGTAGCGGATAGAACGATTTTCTATGTGATAATACGAAACTAACGTAGCGTAGACGAAAAGAAACTAAGCGGAAGGACGATCCGCGCCGTGCCTGGTCACCGATCACCGAAGAATTTTCCATCGAATCCTCGCGTAATCGTTCTATCTATGAATTGTTTTGTAAATCTTCGTGCGTTATCGTTTTGTGATACTCAGGATGCTATTATTCGTTCCTATAAAGAACGTTCCTAGAACGATCACGGAAAGAGAGAGTGGGTGGTCGCGAGCTTAGCCTTGTCGCGCACGAGACGAAAGCGTTCCGCTCATTGCCGGTTCTTTTCTTCGCCGACGCGACGGCGGATCAACAGAGACGTTCCAGTGTTCCGAGGAAGAAAAGGGACTCGCTCCAACAGCGAGATTTATTCCGGACCGCACTGGGCATCGTCAAAAACAGAAGTGTATATTGATTCATCGAGGCGGGCGTTGTTTGCTGCAAGCTATCTGCTCCCTCCCGTTCCGCGCGGGCATTAATCGCGATATCTTAATCGCCTGTTTCTTCCCGTTTTTACCAGAGGTCAAGTACCTCGGTCGTTCCCAGTCGAGTCGACAAAGACTAGAAAAACCTAACTGGAATTTTTCTAACGTTGTACGACAAGAATAGCCAAATTACCGATACGGAGAGTAAACGATGACCCGATCGAACGAACGAACCTCGTCCGAGCTTTGACGAATTAGGATTCGCCGGATCGGCGAGACCGAGGCTCGATACAGAAACTTGACTGGAATTAGTTCCTAACGTTGAATGAGAAAAATTGTAAACTGCGGATATTAAGAACAAACGACGATCGAGGAATTAAGATTCTTCGAACGAGTAAAGTCGAGGCGTTCCCGTTGAAACACGGTCGCACATACTCGCGTTCGCCAGTTCGAAAGTGCTCGCGTGCATCGTTGCATCTCTCGTTGCCGCGTGGCGCGCACAGAGCTACAGAAATAGTTCGTTCACGGAGCGGAGGGACCGCGAGAGACCCTGGATGGAACGAAGTCCGGGGGCAGAGGGGACCGAGAAAGAGAGGAACGAGAGAAAATACGAGCGGGAGTTACGAGTTACGGCGGAAAACGGTGGATTATGTGTGTTTAACCCCCCACTTCCGAAAGGCCCGGAGTTATGTTTGAGCACGAAAAGTAAACTTCGACTTCGTGGCGACGTGAGGCGCTTTGTGAGGATTAGGAAGGAGGCCGCCACCGGTGAATCGGCTCTTTTGTCCCGACTTCCGTGCGTCGGGGAATCGATTCTTCTCGAGACAGAAACTACCGTCTTATTCACGCGTTCTTCTACGAAAATGAAACAAAGCTACAAGATTCTTACTCTAACGCTGCACTTGCGCGATTCGACTGAACCGTTGCGACCGTTAGGTTTCTCAGTATCCAGACCAATCTCTATGATCGTGTACGTGTAATTAAAATTTAATTTTCGCGAATGCGAATACGATAGAATTTATCGGCAACGAAAATGTTCGATTTGACTTAGAATTTCGATAGAGACTGGAAATTATATAGAAATTTAGTAGTCTTGGGGGAAAAAATACGAGCCCGCATTACCACCCCCGCGGCGTCGAGCGGGTCACGGCATCCGGGGGAGGTAAACCCGAGGAAAAACTGGCCAGGCCGACGTGCAACAGGTAGGAAAGCGAATGCACAGGCCAGTGCAAGTCCAAGCAACCTGTCAAATATCGGTGAAACGAAGGAGGCCGCTGGATAGCTAAAAATATCGACGTCGATCAACCTCGCGTAAAAACGTCGAAATCGTCGCTTTATCTTTTTTTCTAAAACCTCGCGGAATATTTTATCACCGAATCGACGTGTTTTCCTATCTTTAAATAGCCAATCAGTGAAAGCAGCCTTGATCGAAACAGCTGTGTAAACGAGATTCGCAAATTTTTGTTCTTTTCTCGAATTTGACTGCCTAGATCGGTATGACGTTATATTTCTTTATATTTGTTGTTACTTCGAAAATTGACTAGTTCCTGGATATTGGTAGAACAGCGCTAACAAATAGTTTTATATATACGTATAGGTATTTTCGCTCAAAGGTCATGTGGTTGGGACATTTTCTATTTTTTTTCTCTCTCTCTCTCAAACGTTACTTATATTAATATCTTTGAATGAAATCATTAATACGTGAATGGTATGTACTTGCTCCCTCGTATAAGATATCGCCGCGAGTTACCGTCGTTTATGACTATAATTTCGACCATAATAAACAGAGCAAAAAAGAAAAAAAAGACGAAGCTTCCAACGCAACTTTCTTACCGTTAACTTCTTATTTCGAATTCTAAAAGGAATCTTTTTAACATCGCTCGTACCACGAATCGCAAGCCACGATACCGGTATCTATAAATCGAGAAAAAAGCCAAGCGTTTACGTAACGCTAGCGACAGTTAGAAAATCGTCCGCGGGATTTCGCGTGGAAAACGACAGGACGCGAGCGAGGAGGGGAATCGGCATGCGTAATCGAGCAGCCAACGCGCTCCGGAATCGACTGGCGGTTGCTCAACGAAAACTAGTACCTACCCGTGCCACGGTCCGCGAGATGCCTAATCGTACACCTTCACCTAGATATCCGTCGATGTTTGCTCGCGACAACGTACCCTTTCGAATCGCGACACGCTCGTGTTACACCGTGCCACGAGCCACGAGCCACGGCACTGTACGTAACTCGTTCGAACCCTACCAGCTACGGAATTCTTTTTTCCACGAACATCTAGAAAAGACTCGTAAGAAGAAAGCTGATAAAGACAATTACGCTTTCCTATTTATAGAAGCACTTTCTCTCGCTTCTTCTTTCTTAACGTTAGTTTCCCGAAAAAAAGTATATTATACAGCCGATAGACGATTTCGCTAGAAACGAAATTGCGCGTTTCCGTGCAGTCGGCACGAAAAAATAAATCGTACGTGCGCGGATTAACTTTTCCGGTGTGGGCTCGCGATCCGAGAAAGAGACACGGACGATCTCCGGACAGATTCGATTCGCTCGGGTGAAATATCGTGCTCGGGACGAAACGAGGAAACGATAAAACGCTGCAGCGTCCGAGACGCCGAGAGAGGGCGAACGAGAGGCGGACGAGGGAAGGGCAGAGAATAAAGACGAAGGTCTCGAGAAACGACACGAGAAAGCTCGCAGGAAGCAGAGGACGAAGAAGGGAGTGTTCGGGGCCGATGCTTTCTACCGGTACTGTACCGGTTTTAAAGGACTCCGGAGGAGTAGAAGAGAAACGAGGGAGGTACACGAACGACGTGTAGTGCACGCGCGTGCAGGTACGATTCGCGTACCTGAGAGGTGCGCGACAAGGACGGGGCCCCGAGAGGTGATCGTGCTACGCGGCTCGGCAAATAGATGATAGAGAAAGAAAGAGCGGATGCGAGGAGGACGGCTGTACTAAGAAGAGAGGTGGACTAGCCACTGAAGAGTAAACTGGCCAGACTGCCTGCCGCCGTCGACAACGTAACGCCGTTCTTCAGGCAGCGACAGCTCTTGGAAGGGGAAATAACCGAGAGCAATCCGAGAAATACAGAGTATCTGGATAAAATAATATTTTGTCACGGTGGCTCCGTAAACGTATCCTTACTTTCTAGTAAGGCGTTTTCTTTAATCAGCTTCTGCGTTTCATTTTTACAATATCTCTAATTTTTTTAGTCACCATAGTATAGCTCGCGGAACGAAACTTCTTGGTGTTTCAAATCTATCCAATATCCGGATTGTTTATCGTGAAATACTTTTATGAGCTATCGTAGGTTTACGCAGTAAGAGTTAAAAGCAGCGATGATAAGACTGACGAGTTTTAGCTGAAAGTCGTGCGAAAGAGTCTTGGCACCTCGAAGTTCTAGTACGAAGAGACAACGGCGGATCGGCTAACGGTACGTTCTCCTTTTGTTCGGCCGGCGAAAGAATTAATCAGGGAAGAGTAAATTGGCCCAGACTGCCTGTCGCCTTTGGGAACGTGGTTATACGTGCCAATAAAACTGGTCGGAAGAACGCGCTACCAAAACGACCACACTGACGTGGACACCTTTTCTGACCTTATTCGACGAAATTAGAAATCTATCGGCCACGAATGAAAGACGCGATCCGCCTCTGAATAACTCTCGCCAAACCGATCGATATACCTTACGTAATTATATATGAATGGAAAATTCGCCGTTTGTCGAACCGAAAGCTCGAACAATGCGTTCGTTGCGTAAAACTTGCTCGTTAACAAGTTACAACCGCGCGTCACGCTATTCTAGTCGCGTGTCGACCCTCGAAATAAACAGGGACGATAATTATTTTTAATCGACGAATTAAAACAACGACCGATTAAAGGATAATGATCCATTAAACTGTCCTTCCCAGGTATTCCCATTTATCGTATCAAGTACCAACGACACCTTCCAATATACATACAACGAGTTTCGTTATTCCGTGCAAAGTTCAAGATTAAATATTAAGATACGGAAGTTTTAACGTCGCTGTATCGATGGACAGTGCAACGTTCAGAAGGTTCTATAAGAACCGCACCGCATGTCGAGCTTTAATCGTCAGTTCCGATCCTTTACGGCTGGCGTTTCGATTCGGACGATCCACGGTGTCGACGATCGGGCGAAAAAATAGCACTTGGTCGATTCAACGATCCTGCTGAATTTGATTGGGACCGACTACGGCCGTGAAATTTACCGATATCGCGTGACACTCCGGAAAAGGAGATTCCCTCGGCAGATAAGCTGGTTCGTACAATTAGGAGGCGTTCCTCTCTAACAGTGTTTCTGTACCGTTAATCCATTCACGATTCAACGATTGCGAAAGCTTCCTGAATTCTGAACGACCGAACGATAGGGGCACGTCGATCGATGATTCGCAGTTTCAAAGGTCAAGGTCCTATTCTCGTCCGGGAAGCTGCGACACGATGAAACGAACGCGCGAATGTACCGAAGCTCGCGAGTTTCCGTTTAAAAAACGATCCGATTAGCAGATTCGAGTGAATTCAGATGGAAAGAAGGATGAACTCGTTTCCTGTGTCACGGACGAACGACGATATAAATATCGTATCGACGCGGGACTATAAAAGTCGGACTTACGAGTCTCCCGATGCGTAGACGATTTCGTCGTACGATTTCTAGGACGAGATTTACAGATCGTTTCACGAGCAACGGTCAAAGATTAACGATCCGGCTAGATAAACACATAAAATGGCTGCATATTACGCGGCAGCTGAATAAAGAAACAGCATAAACGCGAATGACAAACATTTCCGCGGGGAACGTGGAAAATATCGAGGCGACAGGCAGCTAGGTAGGCGCGGTGCTAGAAAGTTGAATGAATTAAGCACGCCTGTTTACGATTGTTAGCGACTGACTGCCCACGTGCTTTCCGCTTGCGTCGGCTCTATAGGTTTCCTTTGATCCTCGTCATATCCACGGAATGTACCTTTCTTTCTTCGTCACCTTCGTATTCCAGTCATTTTCTTCCCCTATTATTTATCAACGCCCTTCCCCCTTTTACCATCGAATCAATCCAACTGACTTTCCTCTGTTCTCCGGTCGAACAAAGCAACTGAGAGTGCCAAATGCTCCGCGATTGCAACTCGATCACTTACCTGAAACAAAACGAAGGAATTTTAATTAGAAACGACATACAGGGAAACGATTACACGTAGAACGAACTAATTGCACGTGGCGACGTTCAAGGTAATCGAAAGTAACGGGCATTTTCCGGATAACGGAAAAGTCGACATCAGGGAATCGAGGGACAGAGAAATCGTCGTCGTCGTCGGTACGATGCCGCCAAGGACGCACGATTACTGCCATTCGATGAGCTAAGTCGACTCGCGAGTCATGCATTCGCCTATGCTCGCTTTTTCAAAAGAAAGAAAAAACGATCCCAGATTACGTTTTTATTAGCAGGCATGACAACTTTCTCGTAGTTTCGTGAAACGAGAATGTGGGGAATGTGGGGACAATTTTCGTCGGAAAATAGGAAGAAATTATACGATAAATTTTGTGTTGTAATAATACGGTAAGAATTTGATTACAAAGATCCGTCCGACATAAAATTCGTAGTGAAACTGCCCGTTCCTACATAAATACGTAGGTATAACTCAAGTTACGTTGGATCGTAGTTCGAATAATGGAAACTCGGATACGATTACATATACGATGTAGTATCTGAAGCTGACAGTGAACATTAACTTGTTCGCATAAACGAAATAACGGATAAACAAGGTTCTAGCGTAACATCGATATCCCGAACGTTCGTTTCGACGGTCGACGATGCGTCTGAGCAGGTACGTTCCCTTTCCACTGCGAGTGGATTCCCCCTCTACGCGACGCGTTGATATCTAACGCATCGATCTGACGACTTCCTGCCGAACCAGGACGTGTTAATTGCTAGGAAAAGAGAAAAAGCCACCCTCGTCGAGCGGAAGTTACCCCCTCTGACTTTCGATCGGTGTAACGATACACGGTACATATGGTCGATCTGTAAAGGCACGTTCGCGGAACGCTTCCGCGATTCTCGGACACAGCGGCCGGAAGTGCCCACGCATCGGGTGACGCACAAGTTCGATAACGGAGGAAGGAAAAAAAAATAGAAAAAAGGGGGAGGGGGAGTGGAAGAGGGAGGGGCGCGAGAAGGGGAGGAGTCCACTATGGCGATAACGAAGAGAACGTCGATTCAACGACACTCGTAAAGCTGGACATTTAACGATGGCGATTTAACTGTCGCAGCGTGGCGCGCATACAATGTGCCTCTCTCTGGCCCGACCTGTACAATAATAATTATGGCTCTGGCTACGATTGTTTATGGAGGCGGCAGTTAAATTACCGCCGGTTGACGTTACACGGGCATTTCGGTGGCTGCTTTCCCTCGTCGCGTTGTAATTGTTATTTAACAGTGGTTTGTACCATCATAGTCGGGAACAATAAATTTCCAGGGGCCCGGCCAAATGAAGATTAACCATTACGCGATGCGCGTTTTCATCAAAGGCTCGTTAAACTGCAATTAAAACCACGGCCACTTCGACGCTTTTCCAAACGCCTGAACCCCCCCCCCCCTCCCCCCACCTATCAATCGCGTTCCCGAGTTCTCTCTCGTTCATCGACTGAAGCGGTTCTGGCCCGCCCACTCCGACGAGCTTTTTCTCCGACATCGCTTTTCACCGGTTGGGAGAGAAGCACCGAATAACCGTCGACCTCGTTCCAGAGGCGCGGCGAGTTTTCCAGCGGAAATTGGAACAACTTTAATCGCGAAGGAACGCGATTGTCGGGAATCGTGTGGCGCTGGCTTTCCATGAAATTTTGTGTGCAGTTATACGACATACGACACTCTTGCTGACGGCTGACGTCATTCTTCGCCAGCCGTAGCACACCTCCGACACGTGATTTTTCGCGTAGCCAGTCGTACGCCTAAGTACTGAGATTCCTGCGTGGGAAGAACGATAGCGTTGCGCCTATCCGCCGAGAAGACCGTCGAAAATAATGCTTCCACTTGCGTCTCTACGGTAGCGTCACTTATACATCGTATATTTTGTAAATTCTCCGATTGCAAATATGAGACACGCGTCGTACGTGTAACAACGCGTAAAGTTAGTTTAGTACGAGAGAAGGCATCTGTTACTAGTGGCTATTCTGTTCGGCTAGTAGAACTAGAATTAGATCAGAGTATTCAGTTTGGATACGGGATGTTCTACCGTATTTCAATCCACTGAAATTCCCGGAACGGTGAAACCATCTCCGCGGAGTCTGCACACCGACCATCGATCGATTCGTTAAAATAATCGGAATTTTTGCACGAAGGTGTTCAGCCTGACACACGACATGCAAACAATCCTTGACAGCCGTGTCACTTGACACCGCGTCAAGTGTTTAATGAGAACGCACGGTCATCAGCCAACTATCTCCCGTCTATCGAGTTACGTGAGTCACGAGTTTGTAATCTGGAATAACGTTGGACGAAAATTCGACGAAAAGACCGACATCTCCAACCGATGGAAAAGAAAACAATTTGCCGTAGCTTTTCCATCGATCGTTAACCCTCCGGCGTTCCTTCGCGAGTTTTTGCCCCAATTGTATTTCTTTATCGTTAGGAAAACCTAACCTTCTTCTTGCATGACATTGATAATTAGATACGCGTATACAGCTCTTTTCTCGAAATAAGCAACTCGCCGTCTCGTCTCCTCCTTTGTTTGAACTCGTTGACAGAGAGGTCGGTAAAAGCGAAGTGACATCGTTTGGTAGAAGACCAATAGAATATGCCTAATGCTTTCTCGCTTTAGTATTAGCGTTCCTGACGCGTTGTATATTGTTCGGTCGATCACTTTTTAGATTTGTCGCTATGACGTTCGAGAAGCAAGTGAAACGGAACGATATATCCGACTCGCAACTAATATGCAACCGATCGATCTCCGGCGCGTTGTTTATTTCCAGACAAAACTGTATTTGTGTAACGTATCCTGCGTAGGTACAGAAGATTCATAGAAAGTTTCAAACGCTCTGATAGAAAGAAATTTCCTTAAGACGTTGTAAGCCCTTTGTCCGATTAAAGGCGCGGGTAAGATTAAGATATAAAGAATCGGAGGATCGCGGCAGGGTTCCATTCGGTCGAGATGGCCAGAGAAGATGGAGAAATCGTCGTATAAATTTCTTTGATCTCTTCGTAAATCCCACGGACGTGTTTACGCGGCGTCGGTAAGTGGCCAGAAAAAGGCGAGGGTGAATTTCCGTTAGTCGAAGAGGGAGTTAACGCGATTGGCCACGAGCTTCCGTGTAATTGGGAACAATTCATAAATTTATTGCGACAGACAACACACAACGGTCTTCGTTGGTCCCCTTTCTCGCTCACCCTCGTGTTCAGTTGCTCGGTGGACGAACCCTCCGTTACTCCGATACTCGTTCAACGGAGAGGGGTTGAGTCGTCGGCTCGAGTGGCTCACAGGGGCAGGAGATAGAGAGAATAGGTGGTAGGGGGCGAGAACGAGAGGACGAGGCTTGTCGAGACTCCCCACTGTACCAACTTAGACGCATTAAAAATTTAATAACTCGTCCCGATCGGTTGGTAAAGTAGGCAGCTCGACCACCATGGGGATCCCTCTAAATCCAGAAGTCTACCAACCTAGTCAGTGGCTTTCAATTTTCACTCTCCGAACGCAATTTTATCCCTCGCATCTCCCTCTGTACGGGTTTTTCGAATTCTAAGTAACGAATAACGATGAGAGTAATTGAAACCCCGAACGTTGGTGTTAAATTTAGGGGAGTGAATTAGCGAACGAGGATTTAGGGGCAGTGCGAACGTTTTATTTCGTTTTGTTTGAAAAGTTAGGAGGAAGGTGGTATCTTCGCCGGTCTTATTCGCGAATATTTAACGAGTAATTCCTTTTTCCACGGATCATTGAGCTTTTGACGCAAAATATTCGCTTACTATTTTTAGCTGCCTCGTTGGTACTTGGTTGGTTGGATAACGTATACGTATATAGTATTTATAGTTATAAGTTTGAGCAAAAAATCAAGCAAGAGCCTTAAAATTCGAACGGTTCCAACTTTCCAGCAATTTTTCTAGTCGCTACAAGAACGAAAGACGAGGGGTTACCTTTTTCTCAGCGCGGTCTTCGCCATAAATTCGTCATCTTGTTGATCTTCGCCAGGTTTACGGCCCCGTACGGCTGGTATACCAATAAACTGATCAAACTGTCCAAGACCTTCGAATTCTCGGCCAGCATATCGCGTTTATAGTCAACCGAGAGAGATCATAGCGGGCAAAACGAGAGAAAAATCGAGTTTTCGACCGACGGTATCTGTCTCTGATTTCCACGCGAGTCGCGGAAGCTCCGGACAAATTTCCTTCCGCTTCGTATCGCTAAATTATTCTGCGATTAAGCGCATCGGCGAATCCATTAACGCGACCGACCTCGACTTAATTAACTCCCCGTCGAGGAATTAAATACTATCGCGGACGTATATGAATTTGTTACGCGGAGAGATAATGGTCAGCCGTTTCATAAATTTGCCGACTATCGCATCGTTCGATCTCGACAGAGTCGCGATTTTCGCGCGCGTGATTATTTTCCCCGCGATCGATAATCTCCTCTCGGCCGAGGCAAAACGTATAGGAAGACTCGCGCAACTTCAGATAAAATAAATAAAACGAGCGTAACGTTATTATATCAGCCTCTTAGAAGCTCGATAATTCATCTTTCACTCGAGTTCATAGCGTGTCTCGTCCGTGTCACGACGTGTCTTGGATGAAACACGTTGATAATATCGCGAACGTGGCCAATATAGATCGTTGGATTTTATACGTATCCTATGTCTATATCTGTTACATCGTTTGGTAACCGACGCGATTTTCTTACAAGAGTTACAGCTCGAAGAAAGTACCACGAAGATCGTTGGCGACAAAGGCATTCGAGAAGCGTTGAAAGAACGTACCCGCTATTCGTGTAATCGTACTGCTAATAAATAAACAAAGAAGCGAATAAATCGCGGCGCTCGCTTTTACTTTTATTTCGCGTGGCGAGATCGATGACGTCAGAAAATTCGAGAAGCTCGGATGCACGCTTGGTAAGACGAACGGGAAAAAAGTGTGGCGAAGGGAGGAACAGCGTGGCGAGCAGAGAGAAAGGGGGCGAAAGGGGACACGTAGTAACGACGTGTACACCAATCCCGGAGGGCCTCCGTAGGGTAGCAGTTTTCGGGGGTGAGCCACCCCTACTTGCACCAACGGAATATACAGTACACGGAGCGTGTAACGTCCCACTGTCAGGCGACCCTTCCACCGTTACACCGACGTTTCCAAGCGCACACGCACGTTCACACGAACGCACGCAGACGTACCCCGAGTGGCAGGGGTCTGCCCTATGATTTGTAGCGGCACTATAATGCCTCAACTACCCAGCACCTTGACTCACCCTCTCCTGCCCCTCTAACCATCGTACCCCGCCCCTCATCGGCTCCCTCCACAAACACAAGCGAATCAAGCGGCGGCAAACAAGCTGGGGAGTCCGTGTAACACGCACCGATTCCTCCCTTCTCGGCCCTTGGCCGATGTAGCAACACGTAGCAACGTTTTCCGTTGAGAAAGAAGGAACACGAAGAGTTACGAAGCCCGGAGAACTCATCGAACTCGGTGCATCCGCTGCGCGACTGCCTCGCAGCGTTACCTTCGACGCGTACTTGTAAATTATACTTTCGAAGGAAAATCCGGCACGCGTTTGACGGGTTAACCAGCGGTCGTCGATGACACCCCTTTAGGACGATTGAACGTCGTGGCGCGTACGTTGGTACGGATTCCTTATTTGGATATCGCAGGATGAAATTTCGATGTTAACATTTGATTCAGGCAGAATAACGATGCCATAATTTATCCTATAATTTCTCGTCTATTTCTCGCGATTACGTTCCTTGGGATCTTAACGATGACGATTTCGCTACGCGTAAGGAAAATCACGCGTCGTTCGAGGGTTAAGAATTTCGTTCCGAGTTCCAGGATTCTAAGGCTGCGTAATTGTTCTATATAAAAAAATAATTCAGCAACCTTCGTCATGACGCTAGAGTTTCAGAAATTACACCCTTTTAATTGCTTGCTACGTCGATTGCGGGTAACGTTGTTACCGAAGGGATACAATCACGCGAATAATATGGAATACGCGGCAGTTAACGTGGAAAATATGTTCCGGGACGGGAGTTACACGTCCGTGCGGCGAAGGGTGTAAGACCTCGGGGGATGAATTTTCTATGATTCAACCATAACTCGCGACGCGATGTTATTTGTAAAGAACGGGTGGCTAGAATTATTCCTCGGTTCTCCGGTTCGTTGCGAGGCTTCGTGAAAACCCGGCACGATGATTGATACGTCGCGCCACGGAGCCGCCACGATACGCGCTCCAAGATACAAAGGGTGGATAGAAAGAAAGAGAGTGAGAGAGGGTTTAAAGCGTTTCGATTATTTGATCGACCGATAGAATTATACGCGTGGAAGCGGATTTCGATTGGTACGAGGATAGGCGGAGCAGAGGCGGAAAGGGAAAGGAAAAAAATATCGGAGAAGGGGTGCACAAAGCCGATCACGAAGCAACGCACCCCCGTTGCGAAGATTATATACCGTGTTAAAAATAAGCTGGCCGCGTCCTCGTCGTCAGGCGTAATCCTTTCGTCGATCGGTTTTTTTCATCCTCTAGGCGATTACCCTAGGAATTCGGTTGGATTCGTGCACGCGGCAGCTTCGATTAATTAAAACGGTCGAGAAGAGGAAAAGTCGATGCGGTTAAAACGTCGTCCTACAAGCTATCGGTTCGCGTGCGATTCTTCTTCTCAACGCTTGTTAGTCGAGTCATAAATTACAAGTTCGCCGGAGGAAGAGAAAGGGATGGAGAGAGGAAAAACGAGTAGAACGAAAGCGGGTTTTTCGAGCTAATTGGAAGAGCAGCTCCGGCGCTCGTAATTAATGGCTATTTCGCTATCACCCCTCCCCTTGTGACTTTTCTCACCGGTCAAACGCGCGTTCGTCGATAACCTGTACAACTCTAACGCGTGGCGAGAGGCTTGGCCAAAAAGAGGAGCGTTTTACGAACCCCCGGTACAATTACGCAAACAGTCTCGCCTATCCCGAGAGTTTTCCAAACGCGTGCAAAAGAACGAGCTGGAGTGCAACTGCGTGGCACAAAAATGCAATTTTATCCCGGGCTTTTTTTTTACGAACCCGGTGGCTCTGTAACGTACGCAGAGAATGTGCAAATCAAACCACCTCGGATAAAGCTACGGGTAGGTAGACTACCGGTTATCCGGTCTCCGCTTTAACCGATGGCATTTTTGCGATGAAAACAATTGACCAACGGAAAAATCAGTGATACATTCCGTAATCGTTCTTTTTCGTCCGACTGAATCAACTTTTCCCCGTATAATATACTACATACGTATCTACGTACCTCGATGTAAACATACGTGTACCTTTTACACACACACACACACACACATATATATATGTGTACGACGACGATAGACGGGAAGAATACAGCGAAGCACGTTTTTTATATGCTATGAAAAGATACGACAAATTAGAAAAGGAGGGAAAGAATAAAAGGAAAGAAGACGAGAAAGATGGACAGGGCGAAACGGTAAATCTGATTTCCAGGAAATTCCATTCCTCTCGGTGACTGGTTTTCATCTTCGGGGAAAGTTGCGCACGTTCGAACGGTGCTGGCTTACAGTTTTATCCCCCGCGGGTGGATCGATCACCGATAGAAAAGCTGCGACGCGTACGAAACCGGTGCACGAGCCGCGGATCTCCGAGAATCGTTCCAGACGTCGTAAGTATTATTTCGTGCTCGACTCTTTTTGACAGCGTGCGGATAGACCCAGCGAACCTTCTCTCTTTTCTCTTGCTGCTCCCTCCGCGTATCCGGTGCGCGCAAAGTGTATTAAAGGCAAAGTATAAAAGTTCAGCGGCGCGCGAATTTACGAGGCGCGTGCGAGCACCAGATAAATATCTTACGGGTCGGTACCTTGCTCCGCGTCTTCTGACCCTCTCGCGAGGCCGCGACCGAGCTTCGACCAGAATACCGCGGCTCCGATACCCGTCGTAGATACGCGTCGTAGATACACGTCGGCAATTACCGAGATTTCGCAGCCAAAACTTTGACGGTCGTGCGAAACGCGGCCGCGGATGGCTAATTAGCCGCGATATTTATCGCTCCGCAGCTTGTTAAAACTTTGAATATTCGATTCGCAATACACTCGACATACTCGAAGAGAGCATGATCGAAGGGTTGGACAACGAGACTCGACGATGTCTCGAGGTATACTTCCATGTCCCATAGAAGCATACACTCTTCCTGGTCGTACGTCAAAGATTAAGAACCACGATGTCGCTCGATAGCGTTGCAGCGCGTTACGCTAAAATTTCCGTCGTTTTCCAGCCTATACTCACTGGAGACAAGTAAGAACGACGACGGGAGCGTTCGTATTTCTATCGCGTATCGTATATAGCGCTGGCGTAGGAGATGGAGACGAGGGTTGATAGAAAGCTCGGGCTACGGCCGGGCCGGAAGTGTCTAGACGACCTCGTGGCCCCTTCGGAATTGATCCATCGATTTCAGCCCGACTGGACGATACTCGTATTTCGCATTCGACCGCGGCGATTCTTGCCGATCAATCGCACGCAGTCGTTCCGAGAGCGAACGCGCATCGATATGCATATAGCCGGCGTATAGATATATGCCGGAGCGGTCGCGTGTGTGCACGCGCACGCAAGTGTGCGGGTATCGATACGTGTACGCGAGTCCCGTGCCACGCGTATATCCACCCGTGAGCAACAAGAAACGAGAGGAAAGAGTGGCAGAGCGCGCGATTTATTACGTTTTTGCGGCGCGAGCCGGGACCCGTTCGGCCGCAATATCTTGTGTCGCGGTAATTGAATATCTGAAAATGTCAGGAAACGTACAAGACGGTGGGGAAGGAAAGCTGTTGGCGTTCGGGACGGCGAAGGGAATCGGAATGGAAAAATTGCGCGCGGCGTTGAGTCTCGAAACAATGCCTCGAATTAAAAACGCCCCTCGCTCGGAAAAAAACTAACAGCATCCCCTTTCTCCGAAGAGAGAAGAACGCCGAAAGACCTCTCTCCGAAGTAGGCGGTGTCTCGGTAATCGTGGTTTTACCGGCAAATATCGGTTGATTCTATGTGAGAAAATAAGTCGGGGATACGGCGTGTAATCTCCTTTTTTTCTCCTGAGAAAGAAGAGTGGAATACAGAGACGGACTCGCAAGAACTTTCTCCATTTTTTCTGCTCGCGCGGAGAGAAGAGCGGAAATTGCGAGGAGAGACGCCGGTGATCCATGTCGGCCGATCGATCTACGACAAATTCGCGAGGCGGCTGCACAAATCATGCTTCGATCGCCGGGCCAGAAGATGCGACTCCTCGTGGAAGCAGAAATTGCCGGCGATAAATAATAAAACGAGCCGTGTAATTTGAGGTAACGGCTTTTCCGTCTCCCTCGCTTTTCCTCGCTTCTTCCGCGATCGTTGTATGGCCGCGGCAACCTGCCTTTCCTCCTCCTCTTCTTCTTTTTCTTCTCCCTCTTCTTCCTTATCCTGCCCCTTTCGCCCTTCCAACATATTCCTCGTGTAGAGCGTACACGGTACGTTGCTTCGCGAAGAAACACATCACGAAGCTTCATGCGCGTTAGTCGGCGCGTGCTCGACGCTCGTATATAACTGAAAATTGCGCGTCGTGCCGATCGCAATCGACTGCGGAACGTCGGACAACTCTATGATCGTCGCGACGAAGATCGCGAACGACGTAAAATTCGATCGATTTCGGTCCATCGTATCGAGAGTACGATCTTACGCTCTGACAAGATCGATCATTGCTCGTTCTAGCGACTCGTAAGTAAATAAACGCTGGTTAGCGCGATTAATCAAACGATAACGAATAATTACGGCGCAGTAAGTCGTTGCCGCGCTAATCGGCCGATTCCAAAAGCTCGATCGACTCGATCCTATCTGCGATAATATTTTCCACGAACAGCCTCTGTATCTTCGTCGTCGACTGCTCGACCGCTGTTAATTGGCTGTGCGTATGATCCGGGGCGTATCGAAGATAACGCGGTAAAATAGCGCGAAGAGCGGGATTTTGCGAGTGTGGAGAGTCGCGACGATGGCGGCGTCAACGTTGCAACCGCGAACGCGACGAGCCGCGTAGCGTGCACTGGCATCGACGTCGAAATATATATCTGACCGCGAGATAGCGTACAGCGGGTCGCCCCTTGGCTGTTCGATATTTGCATAAACACGCCGCACACCTGTAAATAATTTCTTTTTCGCGCAGCTAGCGCGCTTCCGCGCGCGTAGATCATCCCTTGACGCGTTATGGATCCGAGCGAGCGAGCTCTACCCGGGCATTTGCATCGAAGGAGTCCATAGACCCGGGACCCGCGAGCATTTTTGCAGAAATTAATGAAACCGCCGCGAGAAAAGAGAAGTAGGAGAAGCTCGTAAACAGAAGAGCTTTTCTTTTCTTCGATTTTTCCCAGAGCACAATGCCACCGAGACGCGCCACTATACCCGGTTAATTAGCATATAGAGTGGATAATTAATTACGCGGAAACGACGCTTTCGTTCGCGCTTCCTTTTTCCCTGTGCGACCAACGTGTAGGTGAATCGAGAACGCAACAGGGAAAATCAGGTTGTAGAACGAAGGAAGAGTAGATGATATCGTGGTTCGATATCGCCGTGTAAAAGAGGAAAGGCGAGAAGAGAGGGGGAGGGGGGGACCCCTCCTGTTCCCCTCGACAGGATCGATTCGAGAAGCTTTACGCGAGAGAAGGTGCAAAGTTGCCGCGAAAAGTGCGAAATGGAAACGCGACGGAGAGGCACACGCGGAGAGAGCACAGTCACGGAAACGTTTCGCAGTATCGAACGGGGGTCGAGAGGGCACTCGAGCTCTCCCTCCCTCTCGCAAATCGAGGGTGCGTTTTTCGACGACCGTCAGCCCAGCCGTCGAGGGCACTTTACTAATTTTTCGATTATCCCCCGGTATCATCGAGTGGAATATCATTTTTGAAACGTCGATGACCCTCGAAACGACAACTGTTTCGCGATTCCCGGAGCACCATCGATTCGATTAATTCGACCCGCGGGAAAAGTGGGTCCGTCCATTAACGCTTTACCGACACCATCTAGGCGAAAAATAATTTCCGATACGTATTCGGATTGGAACTGGTTGAATAAGCGTATTAATTCAAGGCTCGCCTCCGACGTAATTCAACATTTTTGCCACCGGTAGTATCAACGCGCCAAAGTTTGTTGCAATTTAAAAAGTCTACCAGCTGAACGCCGTAATACGGGTGAAAATGAAATATATCGTTTCGTATCATTTTTTCAACCATTCGTTGTTTCAGATTATAAACATTACGAGTGCAAACGATTAAAATTCGATATTTACGAGCATAAAAATATTCAAGTTAAAAGAGCTCTTTGAATTCGCCGTATACGCGCGTTGGACAATGGCAAAACGATTTTACATAACAATAAAGGCTGTGTTACGTATAAATAGAGATAATGATCAACCAATTTCCTACTCGATGAGCACGATCGCAGTTCCGCTGCGAGAGCTCCGCGAGAGAGCAGAGAGAAAAGAGAACGACAACGACAGTCGGCTGGAAAGCAGGGGTTGGAATTTTCGAAAGGCATTTCCTTGCTCGGCGAATTTCCGCGGGACACAGAAATGTACTTAAGCCAGTTTCTAAGAGAGCCAATAAAACCGCGATTGGACTCTATACCCCTCTGCCTTTACCACGGCGGGATATTTCACGGATAAAGATAAGGGATGCTTCGAAATGTCTTTGCTCGGCGTCTTCGCGCCCTGCCATGTACTCTCCCAAGTGAAATGCTCTGTTGCTTAAATATTTAACCAAACCGTGCAAACTCCCTCCTATCTCTTCTTCTCCCTAGGAATATCTCGCGGCAACTAGCTTCTCTCTTCCTTCCTTCTCTTATTAAACGAAACAAACACGCAGACCCATCCAACCATCCTCTTTCAAAACTCCGATATCGGAAAGCAAGCTCCAATGCTTCGCAAATTAACCCCCTAATTTCAGTAATACGCGGCGTTGCAACGCTTGTTTTAAAAACGCATCCGACTGTCCTCGATTAATATGTAACCTTGTTTGAAAAAATCGTTTCCTTTCGTTTCGTTCCTAATCAAATGGATCCGCGCGTTTCGGTTCGAGTTTGCGTATTAATTTCCCGCTGATTATCGGCACCGAGCGTTTAACTTTTATTTGCAATTCGAAGGGAAAATCTTGAAATCCCATCGCTGCGATAATAATAAACGTCGATTTTACCATGTTAATGTCTACGTACGTACCCTGCACACGAATATAGTAACCTTCTATGTAGATGTGTGCGACAAAGCGAAATTAATGTCACAGAATCGACGTTGTGACGTTGCGACGAATTGCGTGAATTGGATACAAAAGGTTGCGGCGAAACTCTAAGGTTTCTCGATTGGTGTCCGCACTGAGAATAAGAATACTCATTTTTTCGCAACAATTCGTATCGTTCGGATAGGGTCGGTGTCGATAACCGGTAGGGAAATCAAAAGGGAAGAAGGGACCGCTGCGAAGCAACGCATCGATAAACATTTTAACGAGTTTTAAGCCGGTGGAAAAACTGGCGGAATCCGGCGGATCGGCACCCTACGCAGCCAACAGAACAATGATCAATGGCTCGTGCAGGCTCCGCGCTCCTATGAAAAGTTACATTCGTGCCCCCTGGTCCGCGCTCGTGCGCGTTAAATCACACAAAGGGATTCCATGTGTCTGAATGTGTACGCACGTATGTGTACGCGAAGCCGATTCGCATTGTGTGGCAACGATACGCGTGCGTAGCTGCGTGAGGCGCGTGGGTGGTTGATTTTTCAAAGCTCGTAATAACGAAAAGTCAGCTCCACGATGCCTCGGTCTCGGTAATGGAGCCATTCATCGAAAACCGGATGAAACATTATTATCGGTCAAACGCACGCCGAAATATGTAAATCGTTCCGACTGAACGATCCAAGAGGAGGATGGTCGCGTGTACGCGTTGCGATCAGCGCCAGCAAGACCAGAGAAAGAGAACAAGAGACTCGCAGAGAGAGAGAGAGAGAGCTGAGAGAGAAAGACAATTGAAATCGAGCGACGGAGTTTTCCACTTTCGTGCAACTGCGATATACGTACCCCGTTTCCCGATCGTAGATCGCTCTTCCCTGTTTCGCTGATTCGCATTAGACTTTTAACTCTTTCACGTCCAATCACCTTGAATCGTTACTTAAAAAGTGTAAAATCGTTGTGCGTTTGTTAAATACGATTAATGCTGAAAGTCGGATTAATTTTTTGCCTCGTTTTTCAAGGAGGAGTTGCATCGGTGCGGCATGGTTGAGTCGGGTTAAGTCGAAGGATCGAGATCGCTTCTTTCGGATCTTGTTTCGAGGTGCAAGGGAAAAAGAAATATTTCGATTGCTGGCCGGTCTACGCCTACGTGTCTCGAGGCGACGTGTTCGTCAGGAGTCGATAAGAAAGATGCTTATCCGGCCGGAGAATAATGGACGGGCATGAATCCGATGTAAACGAGAGTGGTAATGCGATGGCAAAGATGATAAGGAGATAATGACGATGATCACGGCAGGGGAACCTGCACTTTGTTCTTCGACGATAATAATAATTACAATTAGATGCGGCCCGCGAGGAAAGCGCCTTTAATGGTATGCGCACAACAGAAGAAAAAAATCGAATTGCAACCTATTATCGGCTCGCCACGGATTTACAGCGAAAATACGCAGGTGATGGACGATCCGTTCCAAGCAAACACCAATAATACACGAACCACACGGAATTTACATTAAACGAAACATCGCGATTATTTCTTCCAGGTCCAGCCTAATCACGTACAATTATCCACGGTACGTTGATAATCGATCGTGAACGTGTCATTTTCTTTTTTAGAATACAACGAGGAACGAGTTTGCAAGAATTATAAAATCCATCAGGAGACGACGAATCTCTGTCGAAAGGAAATCTTTCTATCTCGTACCCCCGCGGCCGTTGCCCGTTGCCATAGAACGTTCCCTCTGTCGCAATTACCGCAGCCTTGGCACACGTAATTGTACACGCTGATTGTTATTTGCTTTTCTTGCTGGTATTCTCACGGGAGCAGGTTTGTCGCCGGTGGCTGGAGGAAAAAGGCAGGTTGAGAACCACTCACGTATCAGAGGGTAAAAATGATGTTTGCGCGGATACGAAAATTACGAGCTATAGCAGGCAACGAGTGACCGCCTCGTTATTGGCCACTTCGGTTGGCTCGCGTCTGCTTTATTCTCGCGATATTCCGCTTTAATTTTCCACGCCCGGTGTGAATAACAATTATGTAATAATTTCACCCGGTCCAACGCGACATATATGCATATACACGCACATGGGCGCAGTCTCGAAAATCGCGGGAGGGGAAAATCTACACATCCGCGGCAGGATAAATCGAAAATTTCATTCTGTCGCGACAAATGAATTTTTGAACTCTCTTTCTCCCTCGTCCCTTCTCCCGGCGCTGCGGGTCATATCTCAAAAACCGCGATTCGAAAACGCACGGGGAAAAAAATAGCTTTCGCGTGAACACATAACAAAAAAAAAAAAAAAAAAAAGGAGGAAAAAGGGGGAAAAGAGAGCCCAGGCCGTTTAACGAATTTCATTTTCACAACCTAGCACGAGCTGTCGTGCGCGCACGCGGCGTTATCGTCGGCGATTCCGGTCGTCCAGATCAAAAGAGATTTTAATTTATCGCAGTCAATATTTTCGACGATTAAATTTAATCGAAGGATCGGGTTGCTTTGAAAATGCTCGATGGAACAATGGAAGCTGGAAAATGAGTGGGAAAAGGAATAACAGAAAAATCGACGAATCGCGATAGGCATGCGCGTATCTTTAGAAAAATCACGAATCGCGGTCGTGACCAGTCTGGAACGAGCTTCTTTCGATCGTCATCGTCGGTGAAATTCGCTGCTCTTCCTATTCAGCGTAGTTAGACGTCAATCACGACGACCAATGAGATGGCGATAAGAGAGCAGACAACATGGCGCTCTTCGGTGATCCTCGACTATCGGCTTGCTCCTGATTAAAATAAACGGTCGACCATCTTTATCTTCCCGCACCCCGAGGTTATCTAATTTTCCTCCCTCGTCCTCGTGCCTCCGGTCCTTCTCTGGTACCGCATCACCGCCTACCAACGAATATACGAGCGGCTGAAACCACGAGGTGGGAGCATCTTCGTGAAAAAACGACGGCCCGTGTTTCTCGGAAGTGACGACGCGCTGGTGGTTGCACGCTGTTACTAATTACCGATTCGTTTCTTTTTCACATTCGCGTGTCACGACGAGGTTACTGTGTACTGTATACATACGAGATAATACATTTTTCCGTGCTCCTGCCGCGCACCAACTAATATAGATCAACAATGTAATCGACTCGCGTGCGTAATAAATTACGTCCTGGTCGGGGCGAACCGCGCGTTATACAACACGGCTTTTTCGAATCAATTACGCCGTTACGTTCCAGAGAAAGAGCTACCGTAGTAGAGTTCTCCGTACTATGGAGAGGGAGAGGAAGGGATAAGGGCATTTTTCACGGTATCGGCTAATGCTCGACTTCGATTCTCTGCCACGGCAACGGGGGCGGCGATTGTCCTTCCACTCGCTACCTAATCCTTCTTAAGACGTTTCCTAACCCCTCGTCCGAGATTAACCGAAAAAGATCCCGGATCTAGCCAGTTCGTCTGATATAAACGGCGTCCGCCTTGCCAACCGGGACGTATAATTGGTTGTCAGTCAAGTAGTCAGTGGCAACCCCCTTGAGGCAGTCTCGCGCCACTTTTATCCGCTCTTTCCCCGATCTCCAGGGACACCCGGTATATACCGTATATATATGACGACCGACGAATCTCCTAATGGGATTTCACGTACGATCGACCAAAGAATTTCACCGATTTCGTATCGACCACGCGATCAACAACGATCAAAGTTTCCAAGTTCAGCACAGGCTCGATCATCGTTGCCACGCGTGTCCAATGCTTTATTTTCCAACGATAACAGAGTCATCGAACGAAAGAGCTTCCTATCCTTAGGTGATTACTAAATCTTCCTTGCGAGTAAAATGATCGACCGATCAATTTCTATGACAAGATAAATAAGAGCGTATAATTGAAAAATTACGAATCGATCCGGACAATTGTCACGAATTTGGTGGATGGTCGAGTAAACGAGAGGAAGTTTCTTAGAATGTATAGTCGATCGGGAGGATTGGCACGCGCACGGGAAAGGCGGTGTCGCGAAATTAGTATGGAAAAGTGAAAGCCGTGGAAAGGGTGGGGAAAAAGTACGAGCATGGGAACGAGCGGGAGGTAGAGAGGAATGAAAAAGAGGGAGATACCGATTACAGGCTTCTCGAGCTAATGGTTTTTGGCACGGAGACTCTCCAAAGTACCCTTGACCCATCTAACGGGAGACAATAAATAATTCATCGGCTGATTTCATCCTGTCCCAGGTCCGGTTATTCTCCCGACGAGTTATCAGAGGCTAATTAAGAGACAATCGAGCGCGGAGTCGCTGAATAATTTGTCATCCGTTTTCATAAAATCCTTGGGGAACAAGCGATACCGTCTACGGTATTCTACAGTTTTACCCCGAATTAAGCAACCCGCTATCTCCTCTTCTTTGTTCGAAATCGCCGACAAAGTGAGAAATACGAGGAAGGCTAAGAGATCCGTGAAAGCTAAAGGCCATAAATTTTTGTGGTCGAACGAACAGCGACATCGTTTGGTAGAGAACGAACAGAATATGCGCGATGCTTTCTCGCTCCAGTATTAGCGAACCTGGCGTGTTATATATGCCGCCCGGTCGATCATTTTACGATTCGCAGCTAAGACGTTTTGCCGTTCGAGGGAAAAAGTTAAACCGAATGGTATACCTGGTCTCGTAATGTAGGCAACAGGGTGGCTCGTTTCGAGAAAACTGTTTGGAAAACTTTTCGGTGAAATCGAGAAACGTGAACAAATTCTGACGAACGGAAAAACGGAAGTACGAGCTTTTTTTTATATACATATATTACAATTAAAAACGTGATATGTGGTGCTTTTGATTCGATTTCCAAGAACTGTCTCCCATCCACGTTGGGAAAACTGGCGCGTACGATAGATTGACGCAGAAAATGTGAGATAAAACGATCGGATTACTTCATCAACTAGCGGCACGGCGGAATCATCGCGATACAAATATAATCGTGAGAGGGAATTACGTGGATGATATACGGAAACCACGTGATCGCTGAAGGCAAATCCATTTCCTGGTACATTGAGGCAAACAGTTAACACGATTGAACATCACTTGGAATGTAGGGAGAAGAGAAGCTGCAGTCAGTAAGCGTCGCGTAATGCGTGTAATTAATGATTACTGGCACGCATCAAAGCTTCTCATTAATCTCACTAGCATGCCCGATGATGCGCGAAACGTTTGATCGTTTGATAGTAAACCAGCCGATTTCACAGTGCGTCGATAAACGCGTATTCGACGATTGCATCTACCGCACGATTCTGTTATTAATAGTGCGATTGCCTAGCCGAACAAACGATCGCTGCTTTCGGCGATTATGCACTCGGTTTTACGTTCTTTTCATCCATCGAATTCAGCAAATTTATTACGAAACAAACGCCTAATTTGTAAAAAAGATTCTAAAAAATACCTAATTCTTTTGGCGATAGATACGGTAAACGATTTCGCGCAGCAACGAGGAACAATGGTGTAGGAAGAGAGAAGGGCTAAGAGCACGGACAATTCTCTAGTTTCGCAATCACCGGTTCCCACAATTTGCATTTTCTCCACCGGCGAAACCACCAGCGAAGAAAATGTCATTTCCTGACCGCCTTCCACGGGCCTCTTTCTCCGGGTTACCCTTCTGTTTTCCACTGTCGCCATCAATCGTCCCGGGCCTAAGCTCGGTACACGTTGCACGTGCACGTGCGCGCACAGCATTACCCCAACATTTTCTCGGCAAATCAACGGCGATCTTGCGCGGGCGTTTCAAAGGAGCCGACGTTTTCCCTAAACGGCCAACTCGCCATAGTTGCTAGCCGTAACGTGCTTTCCTTTGTCATTTTCGTGCTCCCTCTCGTCTTCGCGCGAATGCGCCGTTACAATTTCTCTCCGAAACTCGATATACAATCGAATAATCCATATTTAGCGAATATACCGCTCGAGACAATTACGCAATCATCTTCTTCGTCACGTCGGTTCGATGGTTGTATCTCCTCCCTCTCTGTGTCCGTGTATCCTTTTTAATAATCGAAGAGCACGTAACAAAACCCCTCTTTGTCTTTGTCCAAATCACAAAGTTACGGCATTTCGAAACGTTGTTTTCTTAGAACACTAGTTGATTTCGTTATATGTAGAAATAGTCGGGACGTGAATCACTTTCCATACTACCAACATTCTACCGTGTCACGGCATCGTACGAATAACGCGTTGACATACGTATAAGAAGCAAGATGCTTTCGTTCATTGTGTTGCTACTAGAACTAGAAATTCTATAGGAATCCTTTGATACTCTAATTGTTTTGAACAGCTTTTTCTAATTTTTTCGCAACGAATTAAAACCGCTCTCTACGGAGACAGCGATTTCACCCGGGCACGGACGGCCAGACATTTGTACCCTTTTATGTTCTACGCGGTACACGAATCGTCGAATAATAGTAGCAGCCGACTCTCGCTCGCGAGACTCGCACAATAAGTGATTACGCCGAATGAGAGTTGTAACAATTTTTCTCGTGTAACTCGCACACGAACCTGATATCGTTCTCCCTCTCTCGGGATGCGTCTATCTTTCTTCTGCCCTTTCGAACAATAAGACGGAGTGGCGTCCATTGTCGGTCAACCAGGGACAATTCGCTATGGATAAAGTTAGCTGGATCAGCCAGCTGAAGCCGATCGCCTTTAATGGATCGCTCGTTCGTTCCGATTCTTTGGTCGTTGGGTTACCTCGGTGTATCTCGCTTTGCTTGATTCTTGGCTACGTTTGGTGTTGACTTTATTTCGCAACGTAGACCCACGTGAAAGAAATTCATAGTTTTCGTTCAGCTGCGCGAATACGGCTCTGCCAACCGGCCGAGATAGTACATCGCGAACGCGAGATAAACTAGCGAGGGATATTGCGTGTCGAGTAACGTAGCAATTCGCGGCTATTGCCGTTATTTAGGGGAGAGCGAATTCAAAGAGCATCGCCGCTATTGCGGTAGAGAGCGTGCAATCGTGCCTCCGACTTCGTTATTACCGACCAGAGGGGAAGCTATTCGCACGTTCGTGCTTGCGAGAAATCGCCAGCGTTTCTTCTCCTTGATGTCAAATTTAATGCGCCTCGCGATTCTTTCGAAAGAATTTTTCGCTACTTGCGCTACTTCTCGACGCGGTATTCTTTCGCTACGCTAGAATTTCATTTATCACAACTTATCGGGGGACAAGAGTAGCATACGCATAATTCCAGTACACACGACACGAATTTGTCAATTTTCCTCGCTACCTATTATTTTTCGTTCGTATAGAATGGGAGGTCTGCTGTAGTAGCGATTTTCGGCAGAGAACTCTTTCGATTCTCGAGAGGACCCTTCGCCGTACAATTCCATGGTGCGAAAGAAGGAAGGAAAGAAGCGAATGGGTGAATTTTTTGTTAGGAGAGAGCAAACCGTGGAAAACTACGGTTGCCAAGCGAGAAAGGCAAATATTTCGCGAGGGAGGGAATACATAGGAGAAATATAGATCGAGACGACTGGTCGCAGGTTACAAGAAGCTACGGGAAAGGGCGCAGGTAATCGAGGGCACCGAAGGTTGAGCACCCCCCCGGTCAAAGGGAGATTCCTGATTGGTCGAGCAATCCACGCACCTGGCGGACAGCTGCTGCGAGACCACGTACGCGCATGCGTCAGCGCCGTTACTGCGAGTACGTGTGAATGCACACGCGCATGCGCACTATTTGCCCTGTATCGTTGTCATACGAAGACCGTCTGCACGAATTCTCCTTGTGTCCAAGGAACCATACAGTATGATAGACGCGAAATACACGAAAATTGCTCTTGATCTCGAGACATATGCGGAGATCTTTGTCAGTCTGCCCTTCTTTATATTTCAAATGTTCTACCTGCTATTTCAAAACCGAAGCTTTGTAAGCATTTGCTTCGTACTATCTTTCATCTTCGTTGTTAAATTTAAAATATTATTTTAATAAATATTATTATTTTAATCGTAGGCTATAGATCTCCTTCACATCCTGTCGTATTCGTTCAGACATTCCTAATCCTCTTTCTCTTTTCTCTGCTCTCTTTCTTTACCAAAATACGCAAGATTGATATATAGCAATTCATCCGGATTAAAGATTCGTAAATGAAGAAACATATATATATATATATATATAAGTTATATCTAAGAGATTAAGAATCCATCAACCGAGCGAAGCCATCTTTCCCGATTAATACTGTAAAATTCGCAAGATAGTGGGACATTCGATCGTCCAAGTTTAGTGCCATTGATACGAAATACGTAAGAATTCTGAGAACAAATAGGGATGAAGACGTCGTGGGGTACGCGGTAGAAGCGTGGATAACGCGGTTGCAAGGGCTGCGAAGGAACAAAGATGAGAGGATCGGGTGCAGGCGGTAGCACAATCCTGTAGCAGGTCTTCTCAACCAGGATTATGGGTTTTTGAAAGCGTGCAACCGGTTTTCGAACAGTGCTAATCTCATTGTTTTACACACGGAACAGCAATAACGAAGTTGTGCAAGGAGACAAGGGTCTCGGAGATTAGGGACCTTCGAAAACCTAAATCATCAGCTTCGGGAACTGGCCCAGGACAACCGAGAAAGGATCGACGAACAGATTTTCCACCGGTTCCAGCCAAGCAAACCAAGATGAGAACGATAACACGGGAAGAAGAGCGAAAATTATAGCCGGGCCGACAGAAAATTTTAGCGAGCCCCCAGTCGGTAAATCTACTCCGCTGTAATTACTCTCAAGTTCCCCTTCGCTCCAAAAATAGATCCAATCTTTCCTTATTTTTTCTCTGTTCGCCGTTCGGATTGCAGCAGAATCGAATCGGTGAGTTGAGAGAACGGTACAAGTTCGAAAGATATATTTCAAGATACAGCGACTATTTGAACTACTATTATGAACAAACTATTTGAACACTTATCATAGAAAACTTTTGTGTACATATTGTACGTGTTGTGTAAAATAGTTTGAGACTCGATTGATCAGAAGACACAACTGTCATACGTTGATAAAGTTCCAAGTAATACTTGGATCGATCTGTTTCATTTCAACGTCTCTTTACGTCTAGGAACGAGTATTTTAATATGAAATAGGTAACAAATAGAGAAAGGACTGTTTCGGTGAAAAATATTATTCGCCAAATTTCGTACGAGCCAAAGGTACAACTATTAAAGGGAAGCAATATTTGAATACTGTGACAGACGATAACATCCTTAAAATTAAAAGCACTCGTTCAGTACTAAAAGCAAATAAAAAGACAACTTTGGTAACTCGACGATACTCGATCGACGATATACCGGGCTTTAAAATTCCATTCTTCTAAAAAATGGGAAATACGATTTATTGGGCTCCTCGCTGTTGTCTTCGCTTGATTTAAAGACAATTTAAAAATGTCTAATTTCAGACCGTCTGAAAATGTCTAATTTCAATTCGTCTGATCCATTTAATTGGAGGAACGATCGAGCAATGGCGAATGAAAAACAACAAGAGAGAGCCTCTCGAACCAAGACGGCTATCAACACGATTGCACAATTTAATCGTCGATAGTTAAAAAGAAGTCCAGATTAGGCACACCTGTGTAAAGAGATCGACGCATCGAGTCTGGAGTGTTCGCAATGTTTTCCATGTCTTCGATTTATTACGTTAATCTCCGGAGTGAAAAAGGCAAATTCATCGGGATACGTGCGTTACAAAGTTTCATGGCAAACAAATTTATATTTCGTCTAACAACGTGAGAAAAGGAAAAAAAAAGAAAGGAAAAGAAACGGGTTTCATCGATCCGTTGCCGCTCAGCTTTTTGACGCAATCGTCTTCTCGAGATCTACATATCGACCGGTTTCGACTCTCACTGTCTCGCTTTTTCTTTCATTCGCTCGAAAAAGTATTCGTTTCACCACGATGGAAAGGCATTTCGGCCTAGACCGTGTACATCATCGAGATCCCGGGGCGAAGAGTTTTTTGTTTGGTCGCGAACGAGGGTCCCATTTTTTCCGGAGCTTTTTTTTTTACATCCATAATTTTCCTTCTCTGTGAAACGAACGGACCATTTCTCGTTGGGAATGGAAGAAAAAGAAGAGGGACAAGGTAACTACCGCTAAGTGTGGTTAAGAAAGGAGGAAGTAGAGCAGGAGGAGATGAAGAAACAGCACGAAAAGAGGGGAGAAAGAAAACGGAGAAAGAGAGAGAGAGAGAGAGGAGACGAGCAAGCAGACCGAAACTCAGGAAATGACCCACCCATTGGCGCAGCAAAACCATAATTCTGACCGCCGAAATCATAATTCACCGAGGTCCATCGGGAATGTACTCTCGTGTTGCTGTCGGCCCCGGAACTCGCTGGGACCGTCCTCCTAATTTTGGATCGAATTTCAGGACCGGTCACGAGGCTCGAATTAAAATCCGAATCTTGTCGCTTAAATAACACCGTGTGAGAACAGATTCGACGTCGCTCGCACGAAATCTATCCATGCCACGACTCCATGGCGAACGATCAAGCTACCAGACAGAGTAAAAAAGGAAATTAAAACTTGCTCAGATTCTTTCGCTCGCCAATTCCACTCTTGTGTCATCGAAAAGATATCGAGACGAAGGACTGCTGCAATATGGAGGGAACTCCAATTTAATTTACTATTATATTATACTGCTTTACGCTATTTACGTTATTCATATTTTTCTATTCTTACGCTGTTATATTATTATGCATTCGCGTTATTACACTGCATCGAAAGAACTGCTTTCAGGACCTACGTTTGTTAGACATTTTTTCCTTCTATCGATGAGTATCTATTCTAAAACCATTCGAGCGTCGGACCTTCTCTCAACATCCTGTATGGTGGCGTTGTGTTACATTATAGTACATTGATTGACTACTTATCGCTAAAAATTAACTCCAAATCGACTAAAAATCACTTTTTCAAACGTGCCATAAATTGCTAGTCAAGTAATATTCGTAGCAATCAAGTTTGGCACTCTGAATGCGAGATCTGTACCTGTCGTATCGTATCTGTACAAGTGAAATATCGAAGCTGCTTCCTTACTGCAAATCATTCGGATACGGAAAAACACATCGAACAGGGATCTCCATGCTGGAAGGTTCGTACAAATAGCTATAGCAAGCGTTCGCACGAGTATTTATAGCAACAGTCGATAATTTCGTCGTAGAAAGCACCGTGTTTCGTCGGATAGAATTCGAGGAGTTTAAGAGAACGAGAATGCTTCCGAGGAAACGACGGCCAAAAATGTTCTCGCAAATACAAGGAGAATAGCTGAGTGAAATTGCTCTATCGGCGACGATTATCGGCTGCTCGGAAATTCAAGATGTTACTCGGCTCGAGAGTTATCGTCTATAAGTTAATTTGAATCGATCATTTGCCTTTCGCGACCAACGTACACGTGTCTCTTTAACGTAATATTAAACGCAAAGTTGTGTTCCAAAGGGAACTTCTTTTCCACGTTGTATCATTATAATTGCCACTATCTACCGTTATTCGCGACTACGTAACAACACGCATTTAAGAGTAATTTGGTCACCTGTTTATTTTTGACGAGATATATTTTATATAATTACTTAAATAATAGTAAATGTACGTATAGCGGTATACGTAGCTAATGGTAAGTTATATCGCTACGATGCCTCTTAATAAACTATTCAAATTTATAGCGATACTGATTATATAATTTCGAATTCGTCGTTAATTCGTAGACGTTGATAAAACTGCTACTACAAATTGAGCCAAGTGTCCAGCTACTTACGAGCAGTAGCGTGCCTGCTTTCGACAAACGTCATTGGTCGATGCGGTAAACTTATCGTTTATCTGGAACTGTTTTTCGTACTAATCCCTGATATCGATTACGTCGAGCGCGCCACAATACGCCGCTCTAATCACTGTTGTTCGACGCGACGAGAACGAAACGCGAAACGAATTCCAATTAAATCGTAACGAAGCCACGGCCAAGTGTACACGAGAGAACACGGAGTCAGCAATGGTCCTTCCAAGTGAGAATGTAGAGCCGCGTTCTTCCAAACACTCGGAAACTGGAGGATATTTCGGAATTCGGTCGCGTCGTAACTCACGAAACTCCGACGATAAAAGTGCGAGCATGCGGAAAGGTGGAAAGCCACGCGAAGATCCAAGATACGCTGTGGCGTATAAAGAGCGAAATTGAGGCAGCGCGGTGGCTATCTTCGAAAGCGAAACTTGGTTCGTGACTATCGGTAGAAGGACGGGCGAGTTTCGCGGGGAGAGAAATCGAGAAAAGTTTCGGGTTTAAATATGCCAACGGGAAAGGGAGGAGGGGGGTGGTCTAGGCAAGGGAGAAGGTGGCGGTGGCGAGGAATAACAATAGCAAGAACCACGTAGGGACGTAAACTCGTTGGAGGATCAGCAGGATATAATCTGGAGGCTGGCACCGAGGTAGGCACCATCTACCGTGAGATCTCCACGGAAATCGGAACTGGCTCGAGGCAACCCTAATCCGAACCTGATACGACGCGCTATGTACGGCCACTGGGTTCTCAATTATTCAGCCAACGATTTCACGGTGTCGAATTAAAGTTTGATAGAAAACGATAAGCCGCTGGGAAGCGAGGACGACATGGTTCATCGTCGTAACATCGTCCGAATCGCGAATAGCACGGTGCGTAGAGTTACGGAAAAATCGTTTCTATCAAGAAGTTCGCCGCGGCACGACGTGGAAAACGCGCTCCGAATCGCGGTGAAGGCATCGAACTCGATCTAGATAAGGCGCGAGGCATAAAATAATGTAATCTCTGGGAGCGTTGCGTGTAATTGAATTACAAAAGCGCGGGGTACTCGAGCATTTCGCGGAGGAGCAAATTGCACGGTGCAACGTGGAGAAAAGGACGCGTGGAGGAGAGGAGAAGTAGAAGAGAGAGAGAGAGAGAGAGAGAGAGAGCACAAAGCAACGCGCGAGGGATCGAAACAACGCGACGCAGAAATCTCGGAGGCAGGCACCGAGGTAGGCACGATCTAACGTAAGATCTCGACGGAAATCGGAACTGGCTCGAGCCAACCTAATCTAAGCTCGATTCAACCCCCAAGACGCCTAACCTGTGTTGCACGTTGGCGGCGTTATGGAGCTGCAGGCGCACACTGTCCATATACACGCGCACGCACGTGCACATACACAGCGAGATACACACAGAGGCGAATCCGCCTCGCGTACATGTGCACGGGTACTCTACACGCGTCTCTACACGTTTTGCGCGATTATGCGAGCTTCCACTATGCAGATCGATCCCTGGAGTCGAAGGTGAGGACCGTTTCGGTGGCAAGAACGTGTCTGTGTGTTCGCGTGCGTATATTGGTATTCCGTGTCAGTCTCGCGTGCATTGTACCGTATGGAATTTCGGATACAAACGTCTGAAGGGCTTAATAACCTGTGCTCCAATTTCCGGGCCGACGATTTTGACTCCCTGCCGTTTGTTTTAACCAACATCGAAGCAGGGGAAAGCGTTAAAAAAAAAGAAGATAGAATCGTGAATTCGAGAGAAATCGTTAGCGAGCCGCAGCTAGCTCGGCCGAAGCCCTTCGTTTCGTGACTTCAGACCGAAACCATTCGTCGTTTAAGGGCCTGACGGTTGTTGATTAAGGCTCCTGTTCGGGGCGAGGGAGGAAACGCGAGGGGAAGAAAGGGAGGGAGGTCAGGTTATGTCCATGAAAGTTTTACGGTGCTTGGGTATCCGTAAACGCCATATGGCCCGAAAGTCGCCATGCTTCCTTCGTTCTCTTTCGTCTCGCAGCGGACCCAACGTCCCTCTCATTTTTTTTATTCTGCTTCCCTCTCGGTTCCTCCTCGTTAAAGTTCCGAGTCACGGTTGCGTTACGCGTTATTCTTTGTCCGGACGGAAAATTGGGAAGCTTTTAAAAACCAGCAGCGACGAGCTCTTTCGAGGTAACGAAAAAATCCTTCTCAAAAACCCGAGTAAACTTACGAGTCGAAAGGGAGAAACCGAAGAAGAGGAAACGCGCGATACTACGGTCTCTCTAATGCCGCCTAATCGGCAACCAACAGGAACTGTTAACTCGCCTGAAACGGAAAGAGAACGAAACCGTTAGTTGGAAACGGATCCGAAAGTATGCAATTATAGAGGAACTCGCGCGTTCTCCTCTCTTGTACGCAGCGACAACATATACCAACGTTTCTAGACACAATCGACCATAGGAATATATCGGACTATTGGACTATTCCATCGCGTATGGGCGACGCCCACTCGTGTCGCATTAGTAAATCGCGAATAGACGCCTCGGCTAACGCGACTAACATCGATACTAATAACCATTGTTTGTTAGCACCTCGATCGAGGAGAAAAGTCGCGCCTAACGAGGCGTAATTATCGTACAAGCGCTAAGCAGATTAAATCGGAGGACAAAGAGTCCAAAGTTCCGCTCTTCCGCGAGTCATTATCTATCGCCCGGTATCGGGCGAATATATTAAGCAACTATCTATCTTCTATCGTATACGTATTTACGCTTTAACCTAGAATACCGTTAAAAAAAAACTCAGAATTTGCCACGACTACTAGGAAAGTTCGTGGTTTCTGGCATCGATCGTTATGTCTTTTATCGTTGGACGAATACGTACGGTTGCTTTTATCGTGTGTCCATGTTGGTAACCTAATACAGTAACGATAGCCTCAATAAGTTAAAACATTTTCAAGGTAGCCCTCGCGTAATCAGATTTACATCGCGATATACGAATTTCCAGACGCAAAGACGCAGACGAGTCGATCAATCGTTCGATCGTTATCTTCGGGAACGTAGCAGGATTAAAAGGTCTGGGATCTACAGACGTATATTTTATATTTCTGAAAATTCGTAGCTTCCTGCGTCGTTAGGTGTGTCATCATCAATGTCATCATAGTGCATCGTGAATCGTACACAGGAACGAGATAGCAGATAGCAAGGGATCGCAGAAGGGCGGAAGGGGTGCGTTCCGAAACATATCCAGCTGGCGCCTCTCGGCGCTATGGCGGCCGTTATAAGCCCGCTACCAAATCAAGCGTGTGTGACACACTAATAATCGGACGTATATATGGTGTCTATACAGTAGCTGCGGGCACACGTGTATACATAGAGGGGTGCGCGGGTGTAGACGCTTATATACGTAGCACACATTCCTGTCGAGTCTCGTCTACGAGCGACTATGTAGCTCGCACCAACACGTGCGAATCCATATAGACGGATATACGTGTACATCTTGTCAGGCGATACGTATACGAGATCAAACACAGGTGAGCACGAGTATACAGGGCAATTAGAACGAAACGAGCGACGCGATTTTCCGCGGCATTTTCGCCTTGCTTTATTAATTTCCACTCAATTAAATCGCGCCTCCCCAGGGAACTAGTTATTCCAGCTATTATCGACTATTCCTCAAAGATTTAGACGTTAAAGCGAACTATATTAAGAATTTCTCTGGGCCAAGTACGCGAGGATACTTACACATATGTCTGTAAATAAATCAATCAACAAGCAACAAATATAAATACGTACGCGCGTACTTAAAGTTGGAACCCAAGTACAGAACCCAAGTATAGAACGTACATTGCCAGACATTCGTAATTCTTAAACAGTAAGGTGTATTAGATTAACCGCCAAACGACGGTCGACTATATCCGCGAATATCACCGACTTATGGATTCGTAAATTGCACGTTTCTGTTTACGTGCTTCTATATATGACGCGCGTGAGCGTTAATCCTGTTGCGTCGTCTCGCTCATTTTCGAACCAATTATATTTCTTAATTGGTTAAAAGTTGTCTCAAGTTTGAACAACGTATGGAAAAATTGTGCTCGATGCGAATGATTTGTGGTTCGAATTTTGCGTTAAGCACGGCCCGATGAACGACGATTCCATGATTAGAACAAGATCGAAATATGAAAGTTCGAGGATCGTAGAAGAGCTAAGTGGTTAGTTAAATCGAGAAACAAACCGCGCTCTCGTTCGACTTTGCGAATCGAAAAACTGGAAAAATTCGAAAAACCAGGATAGAAAGGGAGGTGCGTGATCGCGGGATGACAGAGAGCAGCACGTGCACGCGTGCATGCGGAATACGCGTGTCTCTGCGTTACGTAGCCGTGCAAACAGAGGCAAGGGATAATGGTTACGAGGAATGGATATATCAGTCGCCGCGCGTTGAATCCTAGGATACTGCTATTAGTAGAGCTGCAGGCGCAGGGATACACCGTTGTCACGCGAGTAGCTGGTATGCGAGCGAATTCACATGTGTCAGGCTCGCGTGTATGCGTCTAATTACGCGTATGTGAGCGTGCGAGTATATTCCTTGCCAGAGTATCTATTTACGCGTGTGTACTTGTCGGACGCAAATTGTCGTAGTGGACTGGGACACGCGCGTGTGCGCGTGCGGTCAGTCGCTTGTACGTGTGCTGAGATGTAGCTACAAGCGTGATCATATGGGTTACATATACGTGCCTAAGTACTAATGCTAATCCCAACCATAGATTACGAGACGGGCAGCGACGATCAACCGGAACCATGCCGCAGGAAATTCGTCGGCCCTTTAGCTTCTGGCTTTTCGTCTGCAATTCGAGACAATTCGATATCGTTTCACGGGAAAATCCGGAAATTCCGAAATTGAAATTTACACCAGTCCACCAAAAATAGCAGCTGGGTCCACGCAGTAACGTTGATAGTCATAAGACGAGAGTTTATCGACATCTCTATGAGGTGCAATTTTCTGTTCCATTAAAAAGATAGAATAAAAGGAGGAGAGAGTTTCCTGCTAACGTTCCAAGGAGCCATCGTTCGACAAAAGCTCGAAAACGTACTGGTTGCAGTAATAAAGTGGCACTTGCCGGCCAATTCGACGATAGGGGAAAGAAAAAACAATCAGCTTCGAGACCGGAGCAGCCAGGTCGCCGTCCCATTTATATCAATTCTATTCATTGCCGCTTTTAACCTAGCCCTCGCGACGCCAGTGACTCTCACTCTCAAGATCTACCTCGATATCCATCGACGTTCCATCATGCACGATTCGCGATTCGGATTATGATTACGGTAGATGCGTATTCCGATAAACTGTCGTTTCGCCGAATCTAACAATTGCAGAAACTCGTGTTTACGATTTATACAGGCTCTCTACCACGGTACGATCCACGTAGCGGACGATTCCATGTAAAAAATTGATCGAAAGCCTTTTCCAATGTTTTTTTTTTTTTCTTTCTTTTTTATAACATATATATATATACAATTACTAGGACTGGCTGTACAATCGTTATACATAAATATTACGTACTCCATACCAATTTATTACTCGTTAAACGCAACAATTAGTCATCGAGTCAAGCCTTCGTGCAGCGATGAAAAACGCGCCGATATCGTCGATCGTCGCGTCGAAATATTCAACTCCATCCGTCCCATTATCGGTAAAGATTCGCCGTAACCGTAGCTTTACTCGCTGCTTCGACGATACGAGTACATCGCGAACACACGACGCACCTTTTACGAGAGTCGAGTCTGGAAATCGACGAGTTCAATTATCGGGAATGAAATTTGTGATTCTAAACATCGAATGGATTATCTCGGAAACGGTCGATATTCCATCGTTCGCACGGCCCTTAAGCCGAACGTTACCACCATACGTGGCAGGCTCGTGCCCCGATTTACATAAAATTCTGGTCCCGAAGCGACTCCGTCGTTAACCGAGTGGACGGACAGGTGAAACGAGGCAACGTAACGGGTCCTATCGGTTTCATTCAATCCCCGGTTTTCAGCAGCAATTACGGCCGACCTTCTGGAAGTCGAACGATGCCGCTTTTCTGGCAACGATCGCGCGTGGATAGCTCGTAAAATCGGCCCGATCCCCGGACAGCTTTCACGATCGAGCAGCGCTCGCGACGCTCACCTCGAATTTCGAGTTTTAATCGAACCGTTGAGAACACACCGTCGGACCACCGCGATCGACCAACAGCACACTTTCGCTTTCTCGTTTCTCTCGTTCCCTTCTTTCCTCCTCTGTCCACGTCACGGCCAAGCTCCTCGCTATTTCTCGCCTCTTTCGTCCCTTGCGACCCTTTTGTGCGCACGATGCGTATTTAACGCGGAGGAACGCAACAGACGCGTACACGTATGTAAACGCGGTGAACGAGGATAGAAGCAAGTAGATGGTCGACGTAACGAACGATTTACGGGATATATTATACGAAAGATTTCGAAATTTCATTAGCAGCGTAATGAGAGCCGATAACGTGTGATATATCGGAGATCTCGAAAAGAGAACGCGATCGAAGCTGACAGAGAATCGACGGCACAGCGTTACGAGTTACGAAACGATATTCCGTTGGCCACTTACGCGGCCAGCGAGCGGCTAATTTAAACGCTTAATTGCAACTCCGCTTTTAGCGGAAAAATGAACGCGCGCGAGCACGCGGCTAATTAAGTCTGGTCCAAAGAGAGATAACGCTTTCATAACGAACGTAGCGTTTTTTGTTGTCGTATTTTTAAGTGGTCGCCTCCTCCGACGATGACTCGGCCAAGATTTTACGCCCGACAAAAGCGCGGAAAAAAGCTCCTCGAGGGCCGGCCGTGGAGAGCTGAGCGTTTCAAACGTTGCAAGTGTCGTACCGGATATGAGCTACGAACGAAGGGAGAAGCACGGACCGGAAATGGCTAGCCTTACGTCGACCCGATCAAAAACTGGTTTCACCAGACGCTCGAAATCGAGATCACGGGGAGAAATACCCGAGAAAAGGAGAGAGAAAAAAGAGGTGAAATAAAGACCAACGTCCGCCCTCTTGTGTATCGACGGCCGATAAGGGCTCTTCTAACAAATTTGCGACGTTTTTATCGCCCTACCTTCGTTAGAGTTACGTAATTGGATCGAGGATTCCCGTTGGACAAATACAGTGGCTCGCAAAAGTCTTTCGACGCTTCTAGAAATCAATTACGAACGTATCGTAAAAAAACGTTTTAAAATTATAATATCGTAAAAGACATTTTATCGTACGATGAAACGCTGCCCTTTGTTTGATACTAAAATAACATTTTCATCGATACGATGTCTCTTATGACAACGAATCTTAACTCTGATGCGTTTGTTTCGTTTATCGAATATCGCGTAGTCGTATTAACTGTTAGCGCTATTTACTATTTCTTTTTGTTTGCGAAACTCCTATCTCATTACGGTGTTAATAAGATTTCAATATGTTTGTATAATGTATTCACAAGAACTGTCTATCGTCAAATTATGATCAATTATACGTATAATAGCACGATACGATCCGATGTAATTAACTTTGAAAGTCAGTATACGATAACAAAATCTGCGTTCCTAGTTATATATATATATTGTAGAATTGTTTGGTTACTCGGCAAACTTCCCATCTTCGGATTCTTGCACCTTTTTAACCGAATCGACCGACCGCGCAAATCGAAAGGTAAAGGATACGGTAAATATAAGAGTAACGGTGTTAGTAAAATGTGAAAACGTTGATAATATATCGACGAAAGATTGCTATTTGTTCCGTGAGCCACTCTAAAGGAGGAGATAATTTCTTCTTCAATTTTTAATCGCGTGAGTTTAATGCGATGACGAATTTCGATACGTTCGAGCAGCAATCAACGTCTCTCTCCTGTAATTGGCAATTTGGAGAAGCTATTGCAAAAGTTGGAGGAATAATGGACCGGCAGATGTCGATCTAACGTCATTCAGGTAGGAGAGACTAACCGAGGCAACCTGTTGTCTCTCGTGGTGACGCGAGTCTTTTGTAATCGCGTCGCTTTTGTACCGCTAATAAGCCGCCGAAAGAGAAACGAAAACGGGTCGTGAAACGAAAATTGCTGGAGAGTTGCGCAACGAATGCTCTACTAGAGGAAAACTTGGATCGATCTTTGCTACATCTAGATCTGGAGAATCTACGAAATGGAAGCGACGAAACGCAGAGAGGAAAAAGAGAGAGAACGAACGAATAACGTGGGCGCAGTTGCGTTTAGCGGCGAGTAAAACACGTTCCACGAGCAACGGCGAGATTTATCGAACGATGCAACTTCCGGAGGCGCGATTAAGAAGAAATTAAAGTTCCAACTGGAAAAGGAGAACCGCTGCGACCACTCCATAAGCCAGAGAGGATCTAGTGGCTGTGTGTGGACTGTACTGAAATAATGTACAGTGCCGTACAAAACGGCAAAGTGGAGAGAAGCGCGGAGGGTACAGCGGAACATCGAGGTTCTCTCCTCTCGTCTCTTTCCCTCGTTCGTTCTCTCGCTTTACCTCTGCCTCGTTCGCCGTCAGGGTGACAATGGTGTGCAAAGGAGATTAACAAACAGAATAAGCTAACGCATAATCGCATTATTTCTGGCTAAGCCGCATTTAAATTAGATAGAAATTCCATTTAACGAAACAATGCAGGGATGACGATGACTCACTGCTGCCATACGAGTCGAAATAGACGAGTCCCTTGCTGAGTTTCTGATATTCCACGACGCCTTATTACGCGGGCTGTCTTTCCGCAGATAGTCGTACTAATTCGTGGACCGAAATTTCTACGTACGTGCGTTAGAAAATCCCACTTTCTAGCTAACCGTTTAAAAAGGAAGCGTTCCGAACGACGAACAAAGCGCGACGTCTCGAGCTACGTGGACGCAGAGAAAAGAGAAACAACGCGATTATACGCAAACAGATCCGAGCGACTCGCTTCGCTTTTCGGAAATTTTAAAAATTTAAGCGCTGAAACGCTCGATCGACGACGCTTATCTCGCACACTCTCGACCATCTCCTCCACCTTTCGTTTCACACGGTTCGTGTACAGGTTCGTATAGATGATCATCCGAATCGTGTGAACTTTCGAAATTTGAGTAGGAATAAAATTGAAAAACGTGGAACAGCGAGCGCGAGAAGAGAAAAGAAGGGTGCCGGCGCAAAAAGAGCGAACGACCGACGTGCCCGCCCACGTGACGACGGCCATGTTCGTGACGTAATCCTGACGTCAGCGGACCGATGGCGTGCTCCACACGCTCCGTCGGATACACAGAGAAAATCGTAAACGTGCCCCTATTTTCAATCGACGCACAATCGGATTTACAGGGAAACTCCGTGCACCGTGAAAAACTTCCAGATTGAAAGGAACTCGTTTTCAACTGGTGCATCCGGTCTACCCGTTTCAACGGGGACGACCCCAGCAACCCCACCGAGTAACAGAAACTCTTTCTCCGCTACAACGAATCAAACTTTCCTCCAGCCCGACTGCGAATCGCGACTGTACCAAATAATCGTGTTACGAGACGAGGAAAGTAAGTGTACGTAGCGAACAAAATCGACGAAACGATATCGTATCCTGTCTTACCAAATAAATAAACAAAACAGAGAGAGAGAGAGAGAGAGAGAGAGAGAGAGAGAACGAGCAAGAAAAAGAGAATAAAACGTTTATCAACTTCTGCCTTACCTGAGCGCTACCTCCGACGATCGACTGATACGCCGACTGAAACACGCTTCCAAGCTGCGTTAAACTATCATCTTCCATCTGGAACATTATATCTGCGCCAGGGGAACCGTTGTTGTTCAAATTGTTGTTGTTTCCCATCAGCTTCTCGGTGCTGGTGACATCGCGCAGTATCGTGTTCGACTGCATTCTGCGGCTACGACGGATTTCTGGCAACGTGGACGAGTCACCGTGGTCGATATTATCAAATCTGGCCAACGATCGCGTTCCAATACGGATTGTTTATCGCTCTCATCGTCCGACGAACCGAACTCGTTCGCCAGTATTTATACTCGCCGCTCGGTCACGCTACCGAAGCCGGATATTGTGTACGACTCCACTGGAGAAACGGAGCAACGCGTAAATACCAATTCTCTCCAAGCATACATCAGTATATATGACAACGAAGAAGAAAACCAACAAACGAAGCAATACTATCGAACAAATCTCTATCGAACGTAACACGCATCGTGGATTCTCTCTTTTTCTCTTAATATTCATAGAACCATCGATATATAGATGGGAAAAAAATGTGACGACTCGAGTCACCGACGCCACGTACCACGAGGACGCATCGCGTAGCCGTACTACGATTCACCCGCCCACCTCCGCACCATCGTTCGCGCGGCGTCGCTTTCCGATCAGCCTTTGAACACCTGTTTCTGTTGCAGTCGCCGAGACTCGAGCGTTCGTCGGAACGATAATTCCACGAATCTACGATACGTACGTAGAAATCCTCCTCGCGAATCCTCCGCCGATCTACGTGTCGTATAGTTCACGTTACTTTGCACTGCTTACCGTTCATGCGAACACACTCGACGTGATAACACCAAAACGGTCACAAACTTTGTACTTCACCGTTCGGCTAACACGAAACTTGAAACGAGAGGAGAGAACGATTGCGAGGAGTCGGAGGGGGATGAACGAATAGAGAAGAGGAGCATCGATGAAAGCTCCGTTCGATTCACGGTACGCGACGAGACTGACGCTTCCCGAAGGGAGGCAGCTTCCCCACCACTCCCCTTCACCGCGAGTCTGCGACCCCACTACCTCCGCCGCCGCCATCCCCACCACCCTTCCCTCGACGCGCGGATAGCGATGGGTATTTGAATTTCTTTTCAGTCAGTTTACGAACAAATTTTTCAAGCAAACAATTTTTTACAATATCGCTTTCTTCGTTCCTAAGCCTTTCTTCAATCGGTACCGAACATCGCCTATCTGTTTACCCGGTATGAAATACGAATCGCAAATATCGTCTCTTTAACAGATACGGCTACGTATTTAAATCCACTATGTACAGATCTTTTCGTTCTCCGTTCGAAAATTACAACGTTATCGTCGTTATTATCTATCGATATCGTTTGGATTATTTGTCATTTTTATTCTCTCGCTTTTCAGATCTTCGAAGCTGTTAAATCTTCCTACAAACGCGGTAGACTGGCCAATCGTGTCGTTAACGTTTTCAAATGTGTCCAGGTCGGATGCGCGTATCTTACACTTATCGAGATTTCGTTACACAACCTATCGAGCCGATGGCATAGTTATAATAGCACCTGTAATCCTACTTTTGGCGTGAAAATTGCGTTCGAAACTAATAGCCAGATATATATTATATATGTATCGTTATGCGTGCGATTAAAGAAATGAAACTTAAACAGAGATCCGTTTCGGCCACTAAACGTCACAACGACTAGCGTACTTGCTACGATTTCTATATCTTTGTACATTACGCGCACGCATTCTGCGTATTTTTGCGCACTCAAATTTCTCGTAGACACACAAATATCCGTTCGAGGTATATCGGAAAGATTTCGAAGCTGTTACTAGAGACGCAGGGCCTCTCTCCGGTCCCAGAGGGAGCACACCATAGTCTCTCTTCTTTCCACAGTGTGCAGTAGTCGGGCCTGCAGCGTTTTGGTTTATCCTCCCCTCGCCTCGTCGCTGATGCTCGGTTCACAGGAAGCAACCCCTAGCGCGAAGGGCCAACGTTTTTGCCCGCACAAGCCGGCACTCGTGTAGCAACGACAAGCCGGGCTGAGAGTGTGGGTGGATAGCTCTCTGGCTCTCTGCCGGCTATGTACCACGCCGAAAACATCGGTCCACTTGTTGAGTCGGAAAGAGAGCAAGAGAAAGAGCAAGGGAGAGAGGTGGCTGACGGCGGTGCGCGAGCGCGGATATCTTCTCCCCGTGTACGCCAAAGTGCCGCTGTTTCAGGAGACAAAAGCTCCGTGTTACACGAGATCCGATGGAGAAACAAAGGTGGACGCGGGACGATTCGTTCGGTACGTGGATGCGAAACGAAACGAGCTTGCCGCGTATCGGATTCGAGAACCGACGAATCGACCGCCAGAACTTCGTACCCTCGAAGGACAGACATTTCCCTTTCGATTCCGTTCGAAGGTCGTCAAAGTCCTTTCAATTTTTTCAATTCTCGATAATCGATGCGGGATTTCGTCGTCACGAGTTCCTTTTTCTCGTTAGGTATCTTTGTCAATCGATATTCGTCACGTATAAGACGGAGCACTGACTATTTTTTGTACGTACGGGCGTATGGAAAAGTACAAGCTGTTCTCTTGTAACTGTTGCGACAACGCGTGAACGTATTTCCAACTTTTTTAAAAAGATAATAAACTAACCGGTAGATAAATAGCCATACGGAACAGTAAGACGACCATTTTTATCGCGATATATCGTCGTTTTTAATGAAAGGCGAACGATTTAACGAAAGATGGCGAAAATATACGGATGCGAAGGCGAGATGGCTTCGAAAAGCAATATCATTAGCAGTTAGAGAGACCAGTTAGAGAGATGCGCGCAAAGCATTAATTCTGCGAGCGGACGGACGATGTTTCTGCGTGTTGAAGTGTCGCTAAACGATCTGTTAGGCGAAAATATCTTTATTCAGGAGGACGGAAGACTCGCGGCGATGCCGCGGTTTCGGAAAATCTGTCTGGGAAGACAAACGAGATAGCTCGTGGCGCCAAAGGTAGAGCTCGTTAGTTGGAAATTCGTGAGTAATTTTAGTGTCGTACCCACGCGACTGGCCGAAGGTATATAATTACCTAACCTCACCCGACCCAATCTAACCCACTTGGCAAACGAACGAGAGTTCCAGTTTTCCTGACTGAAATCCGGATATGGCCAGCGTAACCTCTACGATGGAAAAAGTTTCCTCGAGATATCGCGGTCATCGAAAGACACTCACTGCCCGCTAATTAGTTGCCAAAACCAAACGACATCGAGTTTCTTTCGTTTTTCCAAACGATCGATTCGTCCATACGAAATGTACGGTCCATGGAAGGTCCATGAAAGAATTTGAACACTTTTACCAAAGAGAACATTCGTGTAGATATTATGCGTGTCGTATAAAACGTTTCCTAATTTCGTTAACCCTGTGACGAGACACGACTGTCACGATTACACTGCCTTTCGAGATCAATCCGAGAACGTGTAAAGACGTTAAAAGACATTTACTACAAACACGATTAGCGAAAAATTAGTACAGCGTATAGCGCGAATAAGGTTTGCCTGAAACGTATAATTAACGTTTAAAGATCTCGTTAAATATCGTTGGTTATTACAATCGAGTCTACCATCAGCGGCAATGAAATTTCAAAATATTTCGTATAGCATACGTATAGAAAGTTTCTACAAACGTTCAAATACTTTCGCGAGCCATTGTATTCTATTTGTCGTCGAGTTTGTTTCAGCGACAACCAAACGAATTGACATCAATCGTTGCAAAGACCTTCTCTATTGAAGGCATTTGATCGAAGATTCGATCTTCGAAGCGAATGCTCGGATCGAATCGATCGACTCTCCACAGTCGTAGGAAACAACGAGAGGTAAAGTCATCACCTGAAAAACACTCGCAAGGTTCCTTATAACTTTTTTCTTTAAATGAAGAGAACGCTCGAGTAAAGATTCAAGAACAACGTAATAAATGGTAGAAGAATAGGTCGAACGATAAGACACGGTGAAGTCAAATCGAACGACCATGCATCGTAGAAACGCTTGTCGTCAGGTGTAAATAACCTTCGAAACTACGGGCAGTAAAATCATTAGAACCGGCAGGTACCAAACTAAAGCAAACCCAAACGAAGCAAAACTGTCGGCACAATGGAGCACCAGCAACTTACAACTGGAATGCTTCGTATGGTGTCCGTCCCGGGTACAATAGCCTCGTCATTTCCCACCAATAGGAATAAAACGTGGAACGCAAGAGTTTGTGGATCGTCCACGCACGTGCGAATTTCTCTTTTACGCATCTTTGAACCGTAAAATTTACTGTTTTCCCTTCCAGCGAAAAATATAGCTCGTTATGTTCTTGGCCTGTCATCCTCGTTTTGTCTTTACTCACGCGAAGATATATCATCTATCCAGATTCACGGACGTTTTTCAAACAACGTGTTCGAAAAGTTCGTCAAGTTCACAGACGAGTAACGAAGACGTGGCGCGCTCGTATACGTAGTTGCGTAATTCGGATTCGTGGATCGAGTCGATGAGCAAGACGGTGCGTGAAGTTGGTTGGAAGAGAGATACTAAAGTCAGGATGAATTCTGTCGGTCCCCCGAGCACGTTAGAATTTTACGTTGCATGGTCCAGGGCCACAGGGATTCCCTGGACTCCCGCGGTGCACTTGCTGGCATTAATACGACCGCCGTAAATCTCGAAAAGTACTTGTCGTACCACTAGTCCCCACCTCGAGATCACACTGGTATACCGTGTGTTGCTGAATATTATTTCGATCTACGTTGCCGGCTTTAAGAATTAAATCTGCGGATATAAATACGTACGTTGAAAAAAAGCACGGAGTACCTAACAACTGTTTTTCTCTATTCTACTAAACCCCGCGCGAATTCGTACGCAGTTTCGTACTTTGATGAAGAAATTCGTTAAGAAAATGAATGCTACGTGATAGTAGGCATAGTAGTAGACGCAGTAACGGTGTCGCATATCTCTGCAACGTCACAGAGAAAACGCGATAGCGAGCTTGTTTGTGTTTCTTCTCCTCTGCTGTACGCTGGAGTTCTAGCCGTGAGAAATAAGCACTATATTATATTTTCGGAGGAAAAAGGGTAACGAGAAGGCGAAGAAAAGACACGGTGATAACCTGGAACGGCAGCAAGGAACGTTTCGTCATTGGCAACGGGCAACAAATAATTAGGTAACCTCGCCTGGCCAACTGTGTAAACTGCAACTCCTCGCGATCATCGGCGGCTCTCCGCGCCTCGGCCGATGTGTGAAGACATCCAAGTACAAGGAGGAAGAAACGACGGGGAATACGACAAGAGGAAGAAGACAGAGACGAGAAAGAGAGGTGGAGAGTCGTCGACCCGGACGCCTCTTCTCCTTCGTCGTCGCATGGTCCCCCGTTCAGAGGCAGGAAAAAAAATCATAAGACCGCGGTCGTTGTCGGCTGATGCTCCTTGTCGAGCGTGTTCACGAGGATCCGACAAAAAGCCTCTCCGGCGAGTAGACGGAACTCCGTACTTTGTGCCATTCCGAGCGTCTCGCAACGAGCCTCCCGGACTCTCGCTCATCTAATTAAGGTCGATCCTTAGATAACGCGAAAATTGTCCGAAATCGCGACTGCCAACGAACGAACGAACAAACGAACGAACGATTGACGAACCGATGAAAGGATAGTACTGTAAAAATGAAGCTAGATGGAAATAACGAAACCATGTGATTACGTAGAGGAGGAAAAATGGCAAAAAACGACAGGACTGTAAAATCTGGAACGGTAACAGCTGAAACATACGTCGTTTATTCGAGGGAGAACGCGCACCTATGCCCCCGAAAATTTAGCCCGTTATATCGCGGGGAGAAAGAATCGTCGCGAATACAAAGTTCCATAAAAGTGATTTAATTTCCCGGTACAACTCGTTCGGTGTGCGCGAGGGTGAATGGCTAAAAGGTAATAGTTAATAACAGCGCAGCTGAAAAGGGGATTCGGTAATCCGCTTCTAATTTCTAAAACAAAGAGAGAACGTACAGAGAAGAGGAAGGCGAACGAGTAAAAGACAAAGAGGGAGAACGGCCGGAATACGAGCGTAGAAACGAAAGGAGAGAAAGATGCCAAGCGTGGAAAGGGGTCGAGAGAGAGAGAGAGAGGACGCGAGCGAGAAAGAGAAATATTCTCTCGTTGAGGCAAACCCGAGATCCTGAGTTGGGTGGGTTTCGGAGGTTGGAGAGAGGGAAACGGTAAGGGTAGATGTGGAAAGAGGGCTGAAATTGGGGGCGGTCTGGGAGGAGGGGAGCCAAGGGGGGCTGGGTTCCACCCTGGAACACATTAACTGCAGGGCGACGGGGTATATAGAGACGGGTTGGGGGCGACGCCACTGGCGTAAGCTCAATGGAAAACGGAATTGCTCGACAGCGTAGGAAGGAAAAGGGCTTAATCTGACCTTTCTTGCGACTCACGGAGGTTGTAGCCGAGTATTGGCTTTGTGTATTCTGGACGTCGCTCCTCCATCGATTCTATTGGGAAAATTATCGAATCGATTCTACCTCTGGAAAGATGGAAATACGACTCATCACGTTGGATCGCAAACGAAATTTTAAGACCTTCGTATTACGTAACGTGGTCTTTTCTTCTTCTTCTTTTCCTTTTCTTTTTTTTTGTTCTTTTTTCTTTCTTCTTCTTCTTTCTTTTGTAGGCAATCGAATATTCGTACATGGGTGAGGAGAGGTCGAATCTCTCTAGAGAAGAAGTAGGGATGATACGGAGGAACAATTGGCGATGGATCGGAGTGGGAGATGGCTACGTTAAAAGGTGCTCTGAATGAGGAAATAAATCTCGATTACGCGCACGTTCCGCGTTCCACCGTTGTTTACTCGGTTAATTAAGCCACTAACGAATGGTCAATTTTCGATAGATTTATGCATCGGAATGGAACACACGCGACTGCGAAAAGAATCACTGCGTGACTTGCTGCGAGGCTGACTCGTCGTTAGCGAGACTCTATATCTAATCTCTCTAATTAATTCTTTTTAATTTGCTCGCTCTCGGCGGAATGGCCAGGCGAAGACGCAGAAGAACAGGAGGTCTCTCATTGTGAGATCCGCGAGATTAATCCCGATTAGCCTTAATCGAGGTTGTTCTAGCGGTGTATTTTCCCCTCCGCCCGATCGATTCGTCCAAATATAGATCGACCTAACGAATCTCGATCGCGAGGCAGCGCACGACGTATCCAACCACGTCGATCCCTAGATCTGCTGGTTTGCGCCGCAACCGCAACAGAGAGAAACGCATAACATACGAGGAATATGTACGCTTATAGGTGGATGAAGCCCGGTGTCCTAAAAAGGAAACGAAAGCCAACGACCATATCGAGAGGGACGTGTCTCTCTCTCTCTCTCTCCCTCTCTCTCTCTCTCTCTCTCTCTCTCTCTCTCGTTTGCTCACTACGCGCCATTCTATTTTCTTTTAATTCTCTTTACGCGGCACACGGCTCCCGCGAGCGATGCGAGGCTACCGCGGCTCGTCTTATCGATCGTTCCGCTTCACGGAGAATTTTCATCGGAAAAAAATTCACGCTCTCTGCTCGATTAACTTTTCGCCACGTTCTTCCGTCCTTTCGTACCGAATTGATACGCTAAACGTCCCCTTGACGATCCTCCGAGTGCGTTTGATTAATATTCGATATGAAATTGAAACGTACGAACGCAACTAGGGTGAAAGTTTCGTGCGAAACAAAAGTACCGAAATGTTGAAAAGCGAACGCGCTGAACGTCATAGACGGACAACCGATGGTGAAATAGCTGGGTTCGTTCCTTGCGACGAAAGCTACGCCAATGCGAGACACTGAACGAGGGGTGGCAGGAGCACTAGTAGCGTAGTTAGGGGTGGCTCGGTAGGGATGCTTTAGGGTGAGATTTAGTACCAACCTCCGCCGCTTAGTCTACCTACCCATCCTGGCTATAGTGTACGTCCCAAACTATAGTCGATACTCATGAGAAATATCAAACTACTGCAAAATATTGTTCCCCGAAATTGATCGGTCTACCCGATTTTCCTTCGTCAGCGGTGTCGAGAGCTCGATCGCGGGCTAAACTTGGACGCGCACGAAATAACGCGGATCAACGCCGACTCGACCGTCGTTTATCCGAAAGGATTAAATTCAACTCGAGAAATCAATTCTCATGGTATTAAGAGACAGAGTTACGTCCATGTATCCGAATTATCTCGACGTTGATCCGGTAAAAGAAAAAAGTGGGAATATATAAAATCGTGAATGTTGAACGAAACTGCGAACCGACCATCGGCAGGAAAATATCGAATAGAGCTGCAGAGAGAGAGAGAGAGAGAGAGAGAGAGAGAGAGAGAGAGAGAGAGAAGGAAAGAGCGTTCAATGTGGAGAGAAGAAACGAGGATACGCAAGGTCGTACGGGGAACGTAGGTCGATCGTAATAAATTACCAGGAAAGTTGGATACACGCGAACCCTGTAGGTGACTGAGCTGTGTGGAGCAAGGATGGCGTTATCCATCCTAGTTCACCCCACTTACTGTTATCTTATATGGCTGTACTTAGGGTACATTATCCGAATACGTCGAGCCAAAATTTCTATTAGTTCTACCGGAGGGAACCGCTTCGCGAAATGGTCGCTCGAGTTTCCCCTAAGGGAAGATGGAAAACACGAGAGAATCTTGGAAACGTAAGACAGGCAAAATGTAAAAGAACGCCATAATGTATCGGGCGTTCAATCCCTGGCGGATCGGAAGAAACGAGGTGAAATTTCGCAAAGTTCGAAAGCAAGTTTCCGTTCGGGCAAATTATCATCGCGACAGCTAGCAAAAGGTTCTCCGTGAAACTTTTCAAGAGTGTCCAGGGGTCTTTTCGCGGCGAGTTAGGCTAACTGTAGAATTCACGCGGATGTTTGGCCAACCTCGCCCCCTCCCCCGCCCATCCCACCGCCGGTGGTAGTCGTTTCGAGAGTTCGGAAGACAAGTCGAGCCACTCGGAACCGGGGGAACGAGGGATTGTAGCTCGTTTCGTGAGTAAGGACTCGCAGGAAGACGAGGAAGAGGAAGAGGAAGAAACGAGCAAGGGGAAGAGAGAATCCTTCGGAGGGCGGGACAAGAGTCAAGTAAACTCGAGAACCGGCGGCCTCTTTCATCCCCGAAACTTCAAAAGCTGGAAGAGTCGCGCCATATGCCACCCTTCGGAAACCTCTTCCCTGCTTCTTCTCTTTTTTTTCCCTCCCCCCTTCTCTTTCCCTTCCTATCCTCCTTCGCGATAATAAAATTCTAATCAGCTCCGGTGTACGGGGCTCGATAGTTTTCAAAGATACCGGGGGCGGGACGCGCACGGGCTCGCCCACGTGAAATATACAAGACGCGACTCGAAGAGGGTCAATCTCGAATACGACGTAAAAAACGAGAACGATTTTCGAGTCTAGCGAACTCTGAGTTTCGACCGCAATTACCATAAATCGACGCTCGCATTAACCATCCATGGGAATGAACGAAAACCATAAAAATAAAAAGATTCCCTTCCTCCTTCCAATGGTAGATGATAGGGTCCGAAAGCGATTACCATTTTCAGAAGCCTGTAAAGAAATGCTCGGGGAATTAATTTAACGACGCTGCTGCGAGCAACGGTGTTTCCATCGAATGAATCCAACGAAACGTGCTTCCGCTCGCTATTGCTCCTCTATCCGCAGTACGAATTAATTTCGATCCTAATTTCTTTCAGATCCGATACGACAGAACGTAGTATAGTCGATCCTTGCTGTATCGCTTATTTCAAACTCGTGAAACAACAGCGATCCGAATAAACACACCTCGTCCCGCCTCGAAGATGGAATTCTAATGTATATTGCTGATTGTGCCAGATCGAGACGAAAAATAAGATTCTTCTTATAATTTCACAGAATAATAACGCGCAAATACAACTTGAAACGTTAAGAAACGCGTCAAATATCTGCAGCCTTGGACGTCCACCGATTAATCGGCTACCACTGCTATCGGCGCTTGAATTTAGAATCTCGCTGTATCAGTTGCATTACCAACATCTAGAAAACTTTTCACCGACGTTATAACCCCGGTAGTCGACAAATCATCGTGAGCCGAGGGGTAAACGGTGACGCGGCTGCAGGGGAGGGGGTGTACAGTAAAGAAGCACCCCCGAATTTCACAGGCCGGTAGGCCACAAATGAAGCACACTCGGGTGGTGCTCGATTTAGCTCGTATCATCCCGCACCCTCTGCTGGGTTGTACGCATTGTGCAAACACTGCCGCTTACGTAGAACAAACACACACACGCGACCGTATGTACACATGTAATTTCAAGGAATTATAGATACATACAGCGACCGGGGATAGGACCCCGGGTCTACCAGAATCTGGCACAATTTCCAAAACACCTGAAGAGTATTCTCACCGGATACTGTTTGTTCGACGAAAGCGTGTATCGCAAATCTTTCATTCGCCTGTCGTAACGAACGTCTTTCGTAGAAACCAGATAACCTGATTCGTCCTTTAAGGCGTTTTAACTATATTTTTAATCCTGTTACGGTCTATGAACTCTATATGTCTCTCGGTTAAGTTAACTCGATGATGACTATTTAGAAAGTCGCCGCGTTCTTCGTTTCGATGATTTGTAAAACGTCGTAAAAGTTTTTAAACTCTTTTAGTTTTCCAGATACTACGGTGTATTACGGTGAATATGGCGACCGGACAAAGCAACATCTAACCCAAAGCTAATTCTTATCTTTGGTCGTACCTATCGACAACTTTTGGCGAATATCTCGAAAATTAAGATCGTTCGCCGATAATACGTATAGAGAAGAGAGATAAAATCATTGAAATCTAGAACGCGTTACCTTCCTAAGTAATTACCGCATGACGAGTTAACTCTTTTCCGTTAACAATTTTTAAACAAACATGTTACGACTTGGAAATTATCGCATGCACCGTCGTGAGATTAGATAACATCAAAGACGAAACAGGCCTACACTTCGTAAGGAGACCGTCCAAATCGTTTCACGTTTCACGTGTTGAAACACGGAAAAATTTAGGAGTGAACCACCCTCTGGATCAGCTCGATTACGAAGGGAAAGGATCGCGATGGAGCCCCATTGCCTTACGCAATCGGCTATGCAACAAAACCGGCGAGTGCAGCCACTCGCGGCACACATGCTGTTTATTTTAGCGTAAAATTTCGAGCGGAAGTGCTGAAAAGCTGGTACCTAGGCAGAAACCTAAATCGAAAGCAGAAGAATCATTGTATCCGAGTCTGGTACGCGGTCCTAGGAGCAAGCAAAATAAATCCATTTATCGCGCGATTGATATGTTAATTGGCGCGCAGTTCTCACCGTGGTCGTTAATCCCCCATGAAAACTATCGCGGGGTTAGGTTGGCACGTGAAGCACCACTCGAGTAGAAAAACCCCCAGCAAGCCACGTGACCCTGACCAGGGGATGAACAGACAGCTCGCCACTCGAAATTTCGTGCCCGTCGAAGGTAATAGATTAATCTCGTTCGTCGGCGGTGAGACAGAGAAACGGATCGTTAAATATCCTGCGCACGCTATGGAAGATTCAACCATCCATGGGCCATTCGACCCACCGTATGGGCCAGTTTTCAACCCTTCGAGGGACACGCAGCGTTATCTCGTCCGTGTAATTACAGCGTCTTTCTTTTGTTCGGATCGACATGACCATGCTACGTGTTCTTTCGGTCATTTTCGTCGCAATTACAATTATCTGACCTTAAATTCGACATTATCCGATTTTATGTCAAACATCTTACAACGTTATTCCCTTTTACCTGCTGAAAACGAGGGCAAGATCGAGAGGTAAACATTCGAAAAGTTAGAAAGAAGAGTCGACGTGAGCACACCTGACGAAATAACCGATAAACGAGCGTATTGTTTCATCGTTCCTCGAGCGTACGTCGAATCGCCATCCCCAATTGGTTAAAATACAATCGAACCGAAAACAAGCTAAAGTTTTGGGTTTACAATTTCGACGAAAATCCCCCGGCCGTTCTGGTACACTGGTAATTATTATTGATACATTCCCGGTAATAATCTCGACGACCCAATTAATACTATCGACATACCGATAGGCGCAGTTGCGATACACCCAATAATTTATCGCGATAATCCCACAATGACCGTAAACTATCGCTCACGCGTGCATTTTCGGCCGATCGCCCGCCAGATATACGTATATGTTCCGTGTCTTCCATACTCAGCCGACTGCGCATCGTTCGTTAATCTGACTCGCCGTGACAAAACCTCGTTTCCTATTGAAATTAACTTGGTCCAAAAAAATTCCCTATCTACGATCTCATACCGCGAGTATCGATAGCGTTGTAAAGATCGACACGCGGTAAACCAATATGGAATCGTGTAACGAAATTACGAAAGGGAGAGAAATCGTAAGGATAAATGACGCGATCCTGCGAGTAGAAAATTCCTCCGCTTCTTAAAGGGATTAACCGAAAGGGCAGCGAGGCTAGTCGGTTCGGTGATTTCGCGACGACAATGACGGCGCAGGCTCGACTAAAAATCATTCTCCGTTTCAATTACGCGGCTTAACGACGTTCGATGTAACAAATTCGAGTGGCGGGTCGAACAATGGTGGAGCGTGCGTACGCGGTGCGGTTCCCGTATCGTTCGAAGCCAGAAAATATGTGTATAGATCATATCTCTCCTCTTTCCTCGCTTTATCCACGCCGATACAACCCCTCTCCGCGTCTCAGCCCACCACCCGCCAACACGACCGCTTCATCGTCCCGTTCCCCTCGTCGGCGACGGGTGGTTTACCCGTTGTAAGTCGACAACTCACTCCATAAACCCGTGCTGCGCGGTACTGTGTACTCTGTACACTGCGGCGAGTTTGCACGCCAACCGAAACGGAAGGAGGGGAAGAGAAAGTGAGAGAGAGAGAGAGAGAGAGAGAGAGAGAGAGAGAGAGAGAGAGAGACGGGGAGAGAGAGAGAGGAGAATCGAAAGGAGACGAGCAAAAGGTAAAAAGATCGACGAGGAAGGTGAAGAAAAGGAAGGGGGATAAATACGATAAGAGCCGCACGATAATTCCACGCTTGCTCCTGTCTCTTCGCCGAACAGATTCAACCCTGCCTCTCCCGTTTGTCTTTCCTCTATCCGGTCGCTATATTCTTTGCCGATTGAAGGACTCGTTATGAAAATCACCCTTGTTCCTGTTCGTCTTTCTTCGGAAGAACGTTCTTTCATCTTTGTTCGGTACGTTTCAACTTTTTAAACGAAACGTACATCGTGTCATAGTATCGTGATAAACGTATTCGTATCTTGGCTAATAAAATATTCATCGCGTTACATAATTTCTAGAAATACATCTCTTCGGATAAATAGCCACGCTCGATTCTCTATCCGAGGATATAATGGCCATAAATCGCAGCGCCGCTGTAGTTCGCGTAAGAACGCGTCGGTTCAAAAAACCGAGAACCAGTCCAATTTGTAGACAAGAGCGCAAGAAGGCGAAAGAAACGAAAACTTTTAGCTAGATACGTGGATTTACTGCTCGTCTGGGTTAGTAAAGCACGAAAATGGAAGCCGGACACAATGGGGGCTAAAAGGGCGTGGAAAGAGTGAAATGCGTCGCGGTTCCTCCATAGGGTAGCACTTTGCGAGCGAGATAAGACGCGAGAACGAGTAGTGCATTTGCGAGCGTAATCGTAGTAAGTTCGACATCTCGGTTTACGAGTTTCGTGTACCCGCAAAAATCCCGGATTTCTCGAAGTGGCGCGAATGTCGTTGCGTCATTCGGTGCGTGTCCAATAATAGCGTGTTCGAGAAGGCAGCGCTCGTAAATTATAGAAAATTCCCAACATATTTCCGTCGTGCGACGACTACCACGATCGTGTCTAAATAGAACTGGTCTCGAGAGATTAGCCGCGAGTGGTAAGCGTAATTCCTATTCCAATTTGGTTGCTTTCGCGAGATTCATCGCTGACACGAAACGATCGAGACACCTTCTTCCAATGCCTGCAGATTTCTTACAGAACGACGATTCTATCGTTTTAAAAAGCAACGGTGATTCGCGATTTCAGCTGATTCGCATTAAACTTAGTAGGAAATTCGGCGTTACGAAGCGATATGCGTATCGGTAGATAACGATTTTTCATTGTTGCTTCGTTATTAGATCGTATTACGATGAAACTGGATTAAAATAATTTTCAGGCATGAAACGAAATAGCTTCTCGTGGATCGACAGCCGCGACTAGAATCGCGAAACGGTGGAAAGCAAACGAAACGCGTTCGAACAAAAGGTAAAATAGCATGCGGCAACCAACCAAGGAAGAGACCAAAGTAGCACAAAGGGGAGGCAAGGGAACGAGGAAGAGAAGGAGAGTGCAAGCCAAAGAGGCATTGGCTCGTGTGCTACCAGCAACAGGTGCCCGTCAAACAACGTTCAACGTCTCTAGCAAACCGTCTCTTTCTCCCTCTCGCGCTGACCTTCCTCCCTTTTTCCTTTCTTTCTCTTTCCCTTTCTCTCCCATTCTTCCCTTGCCTCGCACGCGATTCCTCGTAATTGATTCGTTGACGAGACAGCCCCGTGCTCCCTGTCCAACTGGCGAATCGTTCAACGACCGATCTCCACAGTCAGATTCCACTAACGGTTGAAACGTGTCCGCGTCTACTCGCGTGTTTGACGATTCTCGTGTTCCTCGCGTTCCCATTAAGCCGCCTTATCGAACACGATACATACCGCTCAGTTAAAATACCCTATCCTAAAGTTGTTCGTCAAACCCGTTGCGAGAATAATTACTCCGTTAGTCTTTGATATAATAAGGGGTGAATGAAAAATATCGTATATTTTCAACTCTACGAGAAGGAAATACGAAAAACCGGCGGAATGAACGTGACAGAGACCAATCCGAAACGAATCGCGACCATTTCATAACGATTCGACGACCCTCGAAAATGCCAGCTGTAATTTGGAATCCTGAAGAAGGGTTTGACGATGGTTGTGTCGTTAATGAGTTCCGTCGGGATATGACAAAGGGCGAGAAACGTGGCTAACGTGGGACTACGTGGGCGCCTGCGAATCCATTCTCTGGTTACCGAAACAGTCCGTTTGCAGTAGCAAACCGATCATTAGCGAGTATGAGCCGCACGATTAAATAAATGATACGGCATTCTTTCTGCGAACTGGTCAACGGCCGTTATCGGAATCCAGAGAAACCGTGTGTCGTTCCCATTTCGGGAGGAACTCGTTTTCGTAGCTCGGAGGATTGCTAGCAAATGCACAAATTCTCTTTCTAGTGGAGACAGGCGGAGACAAACGGGAAAGATCGAGTATTTCTCGTTTGCATTCGCGGCGCAACACTCGGCTGACTCTCGAGATATGCGACCGATAAACGTCCGGGGGAGACAAATGAATATCGAAAATTGCTCGTAAAGCTGTTACTTTGTTTGACGAGGCCCGGGAAAAATCGCACGCCGGTTCATTTATCCTATACGCGCGATTGACCACGTCATGGAACAAGTATCTAATAATGTAACTGAGTTATCTACAATAGAAGCGAGTACTCGCCAGTGAACAAACTTATAGACGGTTCTGCAAACTTGGAATAATATTTTATATACCACCGCGTTCGCAATTATCGTGTTTGGACGCTTAGACAACTATGTTTCACGTATAGACTTAGGTATAACTGCGTTTCGTAACTGCGAAACTGCCCTAAAACCTTCGATCTTTATGCAAGACGCAACGCGACAAAATCCGACTAACTTTGCAAAATGCGATACTTACATTTATCGGTCGTTTATCGCGTTAACTAGATTCGACGTATTAAAATTAATAAGAAGCTATTGCGTTTAAATTTATCAACTACAACTAACTGTTATATTAGAATGTAGAATAATGTATCGTAAAGTAAACGAAAAGTGGCAGAGTATAGTTACCTGTAGAAACTGAAGAACTAAGAAAATACAGCACGCGTAGGTAGAAGTCACTCGATTCTTCGAAAAGACGTGTCCGTTACGAATTGGAGTTTTCGATCTTACGAAACGCTCGCGATACAAAAATAGCTGCCTTAATGGTCGCTGCTATAAACCTTCCGCGGCTCAGAAGATATTACAGCGCAATTAAAAGCGAGGCCTAAAAAGTGGCTGCAGTTTAATTTCTTGGAGAAAACACCTGCGTTGCTGACATCGCAAACTCGCCTCGACTGCGTTACCAATTTATCCGTCAATCAAAGTCCACCGGGCCCGAGCAACTATCGAATTGTACGATTAAGATTTCCGCAGAGAACCAATTTCCTTAACTATCCGCTGTCGCTATCCACGAAGAAAAGATCGTATACTTGTCGTTAGATAATTACGACTATTCGCGACGAACACTGTTTATTATCCAGGAGTGTTAATCGCCGAATGTGTTAATATCGCAAGATCGATTCTACGTCTTCTTCGTCTTCCTACGGTGTTTGATAAACCAAGCTGAAGAACGCGACAAATCGCGGATGCCACGAGCAAGAGAGCGACTGTTGCCGCAAGGAAAGACAGAAGCCAAGAAACGATGTTTGGAAGGCGAATATAAGCCGGACAGCAAGCGGACAGCAAGATCGGATCGAAGCACGATCCATGGAAAGTTTAAGGTGGTCCATGCGAGCGATGGTTCGCGCGAGTACGTGCCACTTACACGGGAGCTTGGATCTTTGGTTCCTCGATGCGGTCACGAAATTCCTCGAGGCCAGGAATTAGCGAGAAGCCATTCAGGCAGCCATAGCGCGAGTCATGGAGACGAACTGGAAGGGCTCCACGGTCTGGCGACCGTAGCACGCGACACCATATGGTCTCCCCGATACCCATGACCCCCCTATGCACAAACACGCCTTCCTCAGTCGCTCGGAAAGATACGACCCGAAAGATCTTAACCGAAATGAACGACGGAACGATGCAACCACGCTGAACTTCCAACGAAAACCCGACCAGATAACGAACCGAGAAATACTTTTTTACGAGCGTGTCGAGAAACGTGGAACGACGTGGTCACACTCTGTTCTGCTTTCCTCCGACTGCTCCGTTTACGATAGGTCAATCGTCGTGAAGAGCAGATGAGCAGAATCGTGGTTTCGTTCGACGAAATGATTTCCTCTTTTACGTTTCACTCGATTCGATCTCGTCGTCTTCAAGCTAAACGTAATTGCTCCATTTCAGCTTCTAGGATGGTACGTATTCGGGTTTGCACTGTTTTCTTTCGAGACACTGCGCCACGATACAAGATGGTACGGAAACCTCGAAAGAAAAAAGAGGGGTCATGGTGTTGCGGAGAGACGGCGGTAAAACTGGACGATAAGTGAAACTCCCAGTGGAGCCAGCGGGAACACGGGTTACGGCACCCTCGAGGACACTAGAACGCTCATATCCTAATAGAAACGTAATCGCGTAGTCCTGCACGCTGAATAAATTATTAGCAGGCTTACGCTACGGTCGAGGGTTCGCGTAACACACCATATCGCCTGGATTAACGACGATCTGCACCGTGGGACAGTCGAGGATTTATTCGCTCGTGACTCTCCACGCTTATTTATTATTATTTTGACCCCATTATCCATTATCGTTTCGCGATTTTTCGCCAAGCATTGGTTCGCGAGTCGATACCTCGTTTCCCATTAGATAATCACCGTATCAACGATCGTATATTCGCTTTTTTCATTTGCCATTGTCCGCTAAAGATCACGGACACGTGAAATCGTTCGCAGACCCTTCCACGCGGCTTAATTAAAAATTCCGTACATTTTTTAGCCTCGATGCTAACGACAACTCGCGATCGATCGGAACGATGATCGGAATCGTAATGATTGATCTTATTGATCGCCGCCGAAACGGGCGCGTTATCGCGCTAATTTCCAGGAAAACGTAGAATCGCGTGAGCAGATATTTTTAATTCCCGGCAACCCTGAGCCTCCACGAACCTTCAAGAAACTTCAGATATCCAGCCTGTTCGATAAATTATCGATCGAAACGCTATTACCAAGAGGATTCATTACGTAAAAAGAGAAAAGAAACGATTTTTATCGAGTTGCGATCGAACCAAACGTGTCATTCCCGATACAAATTTTTTAGCACATGACTGAAAGTCGATCTTTTGGCGATTGAAAGTAATCGACGTCGAGGGAGAGTGAGAAAACACCATCCACGACCCTTTTCCAACCCCCCGTCGATATATTTACCCCTGTTTGCCGGGTAATCACGGAAGTGGTAGTTTATTGACGCGGCTACGATGTGCCTGGAATCGAATAGACTCCGAACGATTGTTCGACACGAGTCGTGAAAGAGAAAACCTACAGATAAGAGAAATTATAAACCTCGAATATTTATCTCAGATTTATCTCGCGATAAATCATATAAAAGGATGCAGAAGAAGAAGGATTTAAAGAGACGCGACGGTGTATTTGATCATCGAGAAGCAATTTGTTTTAGCCTCTTTCTCTTCGCACTCGAAAGGAGAGTCACGAACTCGGACGACAAATATTTAACGCCCTCCTATCAATCGATATTATATTCCATTTACCGAAAGCCCGGTCTCTCGCTCGCGTACGCGTTTTCGAGGTTACCTTCGCAGGACCACTACGAAACTGGTAACTGGCGAAAGTATTCCGACGCTTCCACGATCTTTTTACGAACGTACAATATTACGTGATTTGTACGAAACATTCTGAAATTTTGCTAGCGCCAAGTGCTAGCATTAAGCGTTCAAACACATTGCTGAGTCATTATAGCTCTCCCCGCTTTACGATCGATTTATTATCAAATTGAAATTCCGACTTGACCAGATTGTAATCTGAAATCTGTGACACTTAGATATCCGAAGCGACCGAATTTTATTATCGCTATTATTGTTGTTATTTGTTTCGTACACGGAAATAAACTCCTATGAAAGAGCGAATATAAAGTACAAATATCAAAGGTATTCGCGAAACGAAAACTTTTTAATTTTCCCTTGCACGGTCTTGCGAACGATTCGCGGTTTAGCAGTGTAAGAGCGAGATAACGATCGGTGAGAAACAAAAATCGCGGCGAAGAGGCAATTCGATGGATAAAAAACGAGGGGCGTGTGATCATCGGGGATTAGGTTCGTGAGAAACAGGCTGGAGATCTCCAAGTTTTAACCCGAGCTGGACTCTTGGTAAAATCATTATACTCTATAACTCTGCTCGTAAAGATTACGATCATGAGCATTCCCCGAGATCATCCGAGCGTCTTCCAAGAGTCGCGCTCGAGGAACCACGTACTAAAAGAAAGGGAAAAAAAGGGGGCAAAGCGTAATTTACGAGCTAACCTAATTCTATCGTTTTTCCGACACAGACTTTTATCAATCGCGCCGCTGAACTCATATGGTTCCGATACGTTCGAAGCCATTATCGAATCCCGATGTCGGGACAGGAAACACATTTACTATGGACTGGCATGCGTTTATCGAATCTTTTTCGAGTCACTCACCCAGTGCTGCGTTGTTACGACTTCGCCATCCGCTCCATCCAGGGCCTGTTAAGTAAACGAACACGAGATCAGAAATTAGTACGTGTAACGCGCAAGTTCGAAATTTCGCGGTTCAAAGGAAAATGGGATCCCTCTACTTTCAACGAGATGAAAGATACTTACGTCTTTCTTCCTTTTTACGGCTGCGGCACCTGAAACACCGAACGATACGCTTCATTTTTTTTAGTATTCCTTTACATTGCGATCGAATAGAGAGAAAAAGGATGAAACTGACCGGCTGTCGAATTTGGTAGCCGTGCTCCGTTGCTGCCGGTAGGAGCTGCAGGGTTAGCAGCGGGGGTGGGCGTCCCCACGGAGGGCGGTACGCCTCGGCTCCCAAACGGAAAGTACGGGGAGTCCGGGGGGTAAGTGGCACCCTCGACACCTCCACCGCCTCCGCCACCGTTGTTTCCAGCACCACCCCCGCCACCCCCGCCTCCGCCACCACCTCCACCTCCCCCTGGCCCCCCGCCTGGCCCGCCTGCCGTTGGACCGAACGTTCCTCCGCCATACGTCTGGAAAATCAACGTTTTTTCCTTATTCCCGTACCGTTACCGCTGTTTAACGCTGTTTATCGTGTCGTTCGAGTGATTTTCGACACTGCGTTGTATACACGGCCAGTAGTATAGAAAGGGACGAATACGTAAAAATTCTCGGAACGATCGGATCGATTTTCATCGATCAGGATTAGTGGAAGAGACAGGAGGAAGAAGGCATTCGAAAGAAGCCAATGGAAGGCGACTTCACTAAACCTATCAAAATCAATACTTCTTATCAGGCATGGTTTAACGACTGCCGATTAGATACTATTCCCTGGTGCCGTAAAAAAATCTCTGCTATCTCCGTTTCCTCGGACAAACCTCGTCAACCATTCGCATGCATACGCTGTTTTTTACGTAATAAGCTGAAGAAGAAATTGTTTCGAAAACGAGATTTGCTCGACGACGAGACCGTGCAAATTTTCTGACACGGATCGCCACGAGACATTGTCTCGACGAATAATCTATCTCTCGAGGCTGGATAACACTGAAAAAGACTGCGGGCCCAAGGTCGACTATTTACTACTTACGCGTTTCGTAACATCGACTTGTATTTAACGTTTCGCATGAAACTGCGGCGAACATCATTTTCCAACATTCCTTTCCCAAATGAAACTCGTGCTTCGCGTAACTCGCGCAAAAAACGCTTCGCTCCGATCGTTCTCCCAGAGGCGTAACTAATTGCCGATCGCCGCGAAGGCTACGCGAAGGCAAAAGAAATAGATGAGCAGTAAGCCATGGAAGAAGGAAGTACGAGGGACTTTATCCACACTCTGGCATAACTTTTCATCCGAGCTCGCTTAACCCCCTGCGACCTTCCTCGGTTCCTTTGTTCGGTAGAATGTATATATTAATATATGTGCGTGTTCGTGTGTGCATGTACACGTACATAAGCGTATAAATACATCGTCGCGAACAAGGGAGAGGGTAAGTGATATTAAAGCCGGAGCTTGACGGCGCTCAACCCTCGCGAAATTGGGTAATTCTTACTTTCTAGACAAAATGAACTTTCATCGTTCCGTGAATTAATGTTGTATTGAATAAAAAAAAGAAGAAAAAATCGTTTCTCCTAATTTGCGAAAAATCTCGCGTGACGTTTTTGAAAAAGTTTATATATTTTTAATAGGTGAAACTACGAACGTGCGAGGAGATGATCGAAGGAGAACTTTTTAAGAACGCTTAACGGATGCTGTTCCCTTTGTTACCAGGATTTAAAGAAATTAAATCCCGGCTTTACGAATAAGCTACCGGCAAGAGAGTGGCGTACAGTGTTTTTAGCGGAAAATTTCAAACACGATGAGAACCGCTTCCCAAAAAATATTACTCGGGATAAAGTTTTGGGATTACGTAGAGGGGTACTCGAGGGCGCGCCGCGAGAGAGAAGAAGAAAAGGAGTAACTTTTTCTCGGATAAATTTGCCTCTACGACTGCAATAATTATTGCGCTCCTGTTTCTTACGTAATCCTGCTTTATCTTAAGATTCGAGATGGTCGACTCTGCAGGGGAAAAAAAGACCTTACATTTACCCTCTGAACATCATCCAGTTTCCGCTTCGCGTTTCAAGAATAATCAACGAGTAAAAATAAGAAAGGGAACGAGACTTACCATCCCATTGTCCATCGTGGGGCCATACGGCGACTGGAAGCCTAATTTTTCTGCAACAGACAACAAGCCAGGTTAAAATCCATTCGTCACGATAGAAACAAGTATACATAATATACGACAAGTTTCATTATTCTATGCAATGTTTAGGATTGTATCGTAAGACGTTAAGGCTTGGGTGACGCGAACATCTCCAATCTTGCTATAAATTTCGCGTGGCAATTTTTCGAGGCTGGGAATTTACGTAACTCGCAATGTCGATAATAATATTAAAAACGTACGTTATTTCCAGACGCAGTACCGACAAAAAGGGGAGCGAAATAAGACGAAGACTAAGCTCTGATGCCGTAGTGGAACGCGTGGCAAGCGGAGTCGATGCAAAATTAATGCCGGGCATAAATTCGCGCCCCGTCTTTATAAATCAAAACCGCGATCGCGTTAAGAATCCAAGCGGGATGTACGCGTTTTCCGCGTTGCGGCTGCGACGCATGCAGAATAAACAACGAGATAAACATTACGAGGTTTCCGCAGTCGAGGCTTCATCCGTTATTAATGCCCACCCCATACACACACGCGCCTACAGACAGACGAGAACGTGAATCTACGTGCGCGTATCTTGCACAGAATTTACGAGCATCGGCTGGATTTACCGGTCTCGAAAACCACCGCGCAAGAATTCCGATTAATTTTAATTCAACGATATTTTAACGTTACACCCTATTATTGCGCAATTCGATCGCCATCCCTTCCAGTTGCTCCATACCCTATGTACATAAACGATCCAAGTAACTTCCTCGATCGACCATCCTCGAACGTGAGATTTGCCGACAATTCGAGGACGTATTAATTATTCCAAGTAATTTACCTAGCGATTCAGAGAAAGAGAGAGAGAGAGAGAGAGAGAGATTCTCTTATTAAAATGGCAAAAGCGGAAAGTGCAGCTGGTTGATAACTAGCCGAGAAAAGGGAATGGTACAGAAGGAGTATATCATATTACAGAGGACGGATATAGCCGTGCGTAGACGATAGGGCGAGTGTCCGACTATGCCACGATCGGCCGAGGTAACTATGAATCCTAACAGTTTCGGCTTGCTCGTGACATGTTTGCCGAAGCGTGCAGTACCGAGTCTGCAATATCATGCATCAAAGTACAAGCTAAACCATGGTCCATCGTGTCATCCTCAGAGCCAGTGCAAGCCAGCTCGACCGTTATGACGTAGTGTTGAGCACCGGGCCTTCGTGTCACGACTAGTTCGTCTTCCACGCTGGCTCCTGCCGGCGTCACCTCTATCGAATATTGCTCGATGAAGAATTACTACGGATTCCGCTCGACGAGATTCCGGAGTTGCTGCCCTTGTCCGACTTGCCGACCAAGTGTGTTTCGCTCGCCACGGAAACAACGTCCGTGCCCCTGTTCCTCCACGATTTACGGTATTCCAATGCCAGTATCGCTATTGGAATCAAAGATCACCGGTGGTAAGATAAAGACTACCGGGAGAACGGTAAATAAGATACCATTTTAGCGAACCATCGAACCCAACTCGCTGCCCCGTGCCATGCGTATCCTGACAGGCGACAGCGACGTCGGAAAAATTACAACGATCTAGCGATTTTCCTAAAAATTATCTTGCAACGTATTGAATTAATATTACGATAAAGAGATATTACTGCAAGATAGCGTTATATGTAATATACAGAGATACCGGGCCTCCTGATAAGCGTTTTGCGCGGTGATCATCTGTTCCACGTGTGTCGTTCGATTACGTCATCGCAGGACAAATTCGCGTATACTTTCCTCGACAATTGCTCGAATCAGATCAAACTGTTCTCGCTAGTTTGGGGTTAACGCATACGTATATTTTATTAACGTCCATGTGCTGTCGCTACAAATCCACTCGAGTGCCCGCATATTCTAATTTTATACTACCATTTATATAGGATAACGTATGTGTATTATAATAATATAAATTCACTTGAACGTTGTGTCACGTTCTCACGTATCTTATCTACCAAATGATTAACGTTTTCCTACTTTTAACTCTAAATACGAGAAAGGGAATACGAGGATCGCAGAAAGAGGGAACGAGAATGTCGGCGGCGAATTACCGGCGCCACAGTCGGCCACTGGTCGCCACGATACCATCTACACGGATTTCGGCCGACATCAATTCGGCATTACAGCTCGCGAAATGCGCGACACAACCTCGAAAACCACGCGCCACGCCGCGTTGCGCGCGGCGACCAACGATTTTCAGCGCGCGAGACACGACCGCGATTTGGTGGTCAGCCTGCTCGGCGTCGTATATCAGCGCGACACCATCGAATTAGAATTACCTAAAATTATTTTCCCCCGATCACAGTGTTGTTACCTCGCGTACATCCCTCTGCAACCGCTCCATTCTACTTTACCTATAGATTCCGACGCAAAAATCTATGGAGGAGTAGAGTCCGAAAACGAATAAGGATACTCACCTGCGAATTTTATTATATATTTCTTCTCTACCTCGAACGTACAGTCGGGAAAACAGATAAATGGACGATGTTTCGTGAAATGCGACTTGTTTACGCAAATGTATAAATTTTCAATGATTTGCCGAATAATCTACGACTGTGTATCGCTTCGATGCTGTTTCGCGAATTCGCCACAGAGACGCATGAAAGAGAAAGGAAAAAATATCAGCGAACATTACGTGCCGCGAAAATGCCAGCCAGCGTTTCAGAGTTTTGACGATCTCGTAAAAAAAAACGCGTGCAACGACTAAACGTTGAAAAGCAAGCGCGGACATAAAAAAAAAATGGTCGTGAAAGACAAGGCACCGCGAAACGGTAGAGCCGCGTATCTGCATTTCCCGATTCCGGAGAAAAGCAGCGAGAAAAGTTTCCGCGTCGAACGTCCAAGTTCGAGCGAACCACGCGATACGACAGACTTATCGTTCGTACTAATCCACCTCGGTAAACCTCTAGACGTCAGCATCCGGTTCTCATCTAGCCGATAGAACGAAGTGAAATTAAAGAACAGGTGGTAAAAATGCGGCTTCGGCCTCGCGAGACGGGTTAACGAAGAAGGGTTTAATCAACGAGCTGCGTTCCTTCCATATAACGCAAAATTTCCATAATCTAGGGACGATCGATGGATGCGTTAAAAGACACGATTACACGCTCGATCGAACGTGTTCAACGTGGACCAGAATTAAGTGACTGTACTTTGACCCCGGATTCCAGCGACAGCTTGACCCGACCCTTGATTTTTTCCCTTTTTTCGAAAAACGATCAGTCGCCTGATCAGCGTGGGTACCTTGCTGCGCTCTGGCCAAACTCCGACCAAAGGATCCTTTTCGTTCCCACAAGCAACCGATACTCGATTGTACCGCGTCATCGTTGAAGCAACAAATATCAACTTGTGGAAACATTTTGTTCACGTTGTTGAAACAACGTAATGGAAGGAACATTTTGCTTTTGTCTCGGTTTCGAAACGGCCTGTGTTCCTAGCAACAAGTTGTCTACGCGCAAATGTAAACTAGAAATATCGATCATCCAACAAATAGCAACATGCGTTGTAAAACAGTCAGCCAACTTTACACACTGAAGAAACAATTATTATATTCTTAATTTTTTGATCTTTTATCAACTTGTAGCTAACAGCGGGAACACGAAGAAAAATTAAGTATCACCGGGTAACAACCAGCAACTCTTTCGAGAAACGCGAAACACCGGCAAAACTTCGTCGCTGCCTCAGCGAGAAACCACAGCATCGTGAAGTAGGAGCTCGAGCAATTTGCCTCGTAAGATCGAGCGGAGAAAGAAAGCTGCCCGAAATCTGGTCGATCGAATTTCTAACGTGTTGTATCACCACCTGTTGAGAGCACGATTAAACCAAACGTAAATGAACGCGGAGAAAAATGTGACGGCGAAGCTTGTAAAAACGGCGAAAGAAATAATGAAACACCTGCGCGCCTTGGAAAGGCTTAATTCGATTATCTCCCTCGAATAGTCGCTGCATTTTTTTACGCCCGCGTGTAAATTTTAATAGTCGTCCTCGACGTTTCGTGACGACGTTTCAAGAAATCAGGATACGACTGACATTCCCAAAATACAAGATACAGCGTCTGACAAAAGTATTCGAATACTTATAGAAATCTTTTACGAATACATCACGTGTATCGTAGGAAACATTTTGAAATTTCATTTCCACTGTAACGAAACGTTTCGCGATTTTATTAGACAAATCTTGAAACAAATCTGAAAATACAAAGTACATAGAATACCTATAACCAGCAGAGATTACTCTGCACTTGTTATATGTTTCAGACATCTATTCATGTTGTATGCTAATTTTTTTACTAGATATATGTACATTTGCAGCGAGCGTCTTGTAACAGTCGTAACTTCCGTATAAATTTTCAGATTCTTCTCAACAATTCTTCTTTTCTTTGTCATATTTGCAGGACACCCGATACATATACCGCCACTACGCAGACCCACGCACCCCAACGACCGATTTCTATGGGAGAATTCGCGTGTGTACCATGCCGGTGCACGGTGCCACGCGACCCAAAAGGGTGTTCCAAGTTCCCGCAGGTAAGCAAGAGAAAGCGAGCGAGCGAGCGAGAGAGAGAGAGAGACACGCACGGACAAAGAAAGGGAGGAGAGAGAAAGAAGAAGGGAGGAAGGGAAGAGAAAAAAGAAGAAAAAAGAAGTTCGCGGCCGGCAGAGAATAGGGAAAGAAGAGGAAGGGGGAAAGGTTTGCCACCCTTGGGGCCCTCGACCCCAATGGTAGAGGGGATACGTACACCAGAGGGAGGAAGAATAGAAGACCAGCGGAGAAAGAGGAAAAAAAATGTGAAAAAGAACTCAGGTAGACACTGGTGCTCAACCGAACCAGAGTTCTGACTCGAATCGAATCGTTCGATCGATCTACGATCGTTTCTCTCTGTTGTATCGCAACGACGATCTAACGTTACTTAACACGCGGGTCTTACGCTATTGTCTTGAAATGTTCAGCTTGGACTTGGATGAAATTAATATTCGAAGGAATTTTGTACGCAAGTTTTTATATCTCCAAGTTTCCAAGCTGTTTGCAAGGCCAGAATTTCGAAAGCTCGCTCGCAAGACCACAGTGGAACCAGTGTAGTGAAAATAATCGGAAGAGCGTGTGCATTATACTTCTACATATAATATCGCAACTTATTCATCGGCTCTGAAACCGATTTTCAGTAGTGTATTATGGGTGTACGGCTAGGTACACGGATAGGTACAAGGACCCCACGAATGTGAGCGAAAAATATAGAAATTGAAGTGGCGAAACGCGTTGATCGATCCAGACAAATTCTTCGAGTACCGATGGACTTCGCGGAAATACTTCACTCGGGATCGATGCAGACGAGCCACTTTTTCTCGGCAGTTACTTGTTACTATACGAAGAGCAATGCACGCGTAGCAACGAAAGAATACTTATCGTCAGGTGCGTAAAAGTCGTGTATGTATACATATATATAAATGTACGTGTACGTACATACGATTGATACAAATATAATCGAGCCTGCGTCGATTCTCATTCGACGTTCCAATTGCAACGAAACTAATTAAATTATCCCTTGTATGCCAAGCAGAGCAGGTGAAATCCGAATCAGAGAGACTGATGCAAACTATCGGAGCGAGTATTTTGAAACCGTTACTTTCCGTAGCGGAAGATAGCAGGAGCAGCAAAAATTTGGGATAAAAAGAGTAGCAAGCCAGCGACCGGTACGTATCAACGCGAAGAGTCGAATCGAGCGTACGATTCGCAAGAAGGAGCGAGGCTGGCTCGAGCGTGATATTCGCAGTCTGAGGAAAGGAAGCGCTGCAAGAAGAAAGAACGAAGGGAAAAAGAAAAAGAGAGGGGGAGAAAGAAAAAGGAAGAAAAAAGGGGACCGTCCGTTGCGGCGTTTGGATGTAAACGGAACAGCGAAGGTGTATTTTGTAGAGGAGAAGGCTGGCTGCCACGCGACCATGGGCATCATGGTGGGGATGCCGTGGTGCCAACGGGCCCGGCGGGACCAAGAGGGCTATGGCTCCGGCAAAAGGGACCGTGTGGAAACGGCGAGACGCGGACAACGAGTAGGAGAGATGGAGAAAGAAAGAAGGAGGGGAATATAGCAGCAGCAGCGGCAGCTGTCGCTGTCAGTGCCCCCCTTCGTGTTACCCTAGAAGGGGCCCACCGGAGGACAGTGGCGCAGGCTACGGGGGCTCCAGTGACTCTCAAACATCTTTTTAATACATTGGCAGCAACAATCACAAATATCGGGTTCCTTCTGACCGGAACTGTTTCAGCCTTGGACCGATAGCGATAAGATTGTTCAAGTATAGATAAATATATTTCTTTGCTGTTGTTCTTACGCGGAGCACCATATATGATTCATCGTTCATTTTTCTTAAAGTTTCTTTTTTCTCGAATCGAACGAAAATCAAGGAACAATTGGGAGAAATAAATCGACAGAGGAAAACGATATAGTAGTCGAGTCGTTCGTTGGGCAAAGAGGGGGATCTGTCTTCTCAGAGCGCCATCTTTTACAGGTGTCTTTTACAGGTTTGTAAACATTGTAAAACCAAAAATCTCTCTTCAGTTTTCTTGAAATTTCGATCTTCCTGGTGATCAATTTCTACTTCAATTTAAATTCTCCAGAAATGTTGACCTAAGCGAAGACCAATAAAATAATCGAACCGGACTGATAGAGAAAAACGATCTGAAATGTTCCTGAAATGGATTATCCGTCGAGGGTATCGTTTCGCGAATCCCTTTTGTTCGTATTCCTTGGACAGAATCCAACTCGATGTCTCTGTAAGAAAAGCAACGATAAACACGAACGACGTAGCTTAGAATTTTAGTTGCTACTTTTCAATTTATGGATGTTTACGCAAATTCATATTTTTGCACATACAAATAAAAGATATTTTATACACCATTAGTACAGATATTTTATAAATTTGTACATTCATCTACATTCTCGCATAGTTTCGCAAATATATCAGCACTCTATTCGTCAGTATGACGAGTATGAGTAGTATGTTCATTTAAGGTATAGTTGTCCAGAAAAGCGAATGCTACGAATTTTTATACATGTATGGGCTATTTAAAGATCGAAAACATGTATAGGATGTACATAATAACGAAAATATATAAAATTCCCAAAATACAAGACCTGTTGTAATATTTAGTGGATGAAACGAACCTCTGTCTAGGTTTCTACTTTCTTCGTTTTCATATAAATACGAATTCGCATAAAAATCCGCAGTCTGATGATAATCGTTCAAATACTTTCATGGGGCACTGTATACAGAAGGTAAACCCAAAGTAAAAGATGGGATGCGCGCACGTTGGCACGATTCGTCCGAAAATCGCGAGTATGCGCGAGAACAGGTTCACGGTTTGCTACCGCGAGATCGAAAATGGTGAAAACGAGCGAAGTGCCCGCGTAAAGTAAAATCGGGTGGAAAAAAGGTGGCAAAGGTGCGTGCGTGTGCGCGCGCGCGCGCGAACTCGTGCCGCCCATGGCACGTGGCGTACACGTGCTCCGATTTCGCGCTGTCTCTCTCCCTCTCACTCCAGTTCTCACGGCTAGGTTAACCCGGGTTTTCATTCACGGGTTCACGCGAACCAGCACGGCACAAGAGGACCACCAAGAGTATTAACGTTCGAGGCAGGAGCAAATCTTCTGCATCGCCTCGGGGTTGCGTTCAACAGGTGAGAAGCTGCCGCCATTTTCGCCTTCACGTTTTACCAGATCACGCGTTCTCACGCGCGTTCGATGGCCTTTCCTTTACACAGGGTGGAAAGGCAAGGGTGCCTTATAAACGACGATAGACAGAAGAGCTATTTCTTCTGAGAATTGCTTTCCACTAAATCGACGGATCCGAGGAATGGGAGAGGAGGGGGGGAGGGGCAGAAAGAGAGAGAGAGAGAGAGAAAGAGAGAGAGAGAGAGGGAGAATCGAGTCGAGGATGATCAGATAGAAATTACAGGGCAGACAAAGTTCGATGGTCGAGTTTGACCCGTTGTATCTCGCGGTCGATGAGATTCGAAATTCCGAGGAATTTTGTGAGTCGGGGGCAGGCCATTGAACGTCGGAAAGTGACGCTGGTCGAGGACAGTGGCACCTGCCAAAAAATCAGAGCCCCCTTTTCGGCTGTGGCGCCAGGAGCCGAATGCACATTTGTTCGAGCCCCGGTGTCGCGTGTACGCGCCTATATATGCCGTATATATACACGTACGTATAGGTGTGTACACGTGGGCCAAACTTAACGAAATCTGGCCAGATGTCTATTCCGAACCGTGGTGCAGGTCGGCGCCGTACAGACCCACCAGCGGCGCGCACTTGCGTGCATTTGTGCGCGAGCGTGAATGTCTGCACACGCGTTCGACCAGCCAGCTTTTCGCCGATTACGCGCGCTCACGATCTGTTACAGGTGGCATCGCTCTTCCTACCCGGCTTAAATCGGCCTGCGATCAATTTCTTCGTCTCCGCCAGTCTCGTTCCTTCCTTTCTTTTTTTTTTTTTTTTTTTTTTTTTTTTATACTTCTTTTAGAAAGCGAAGCTACTTTTGGTACCTTTACGACGAAAACAAGAATACGCAGATCGAGGATCTATGCAATGACACAACTTTGAATCGTTAACCAGAAGAGACTTAACTTCTATGCTGCGATAGCGGACTATACTAGAACATATTTGTCGCGCGTTATGCCCAGATTTAATTTCGATTCGTTTGCTGCCACAATTTATCTCTCTTTGTCGTTAATAATTAATAAAGAAATGTAACAGCGCGTAAAGGTTTCTGGTCAGATAGATTTTTCACTTTTGCTCTATTACAAAAGTGATATTTCGTGGAATTGTATAAGGAGAAAATGAAATATTTTAGAGAATTTAAATTACAACCGAGTTTCTTTTATATGGACTTTATTTATCTGAAGCTCAACACCTACCGTATGAATGAAAAATGATCGATAATAAGGAGAATCGACGAACTTCTATTATATGAATTTCACTTGTTGTTTTCGACGTATAAACTAGTAAATCTATCCAAAGAAACTTTTACCATTATAACGATAAAGAAGAAACGAAGTTGAGAACAGTGAAGCCTACGCCAATGAGACAGGAGGATAGCAGGATATGGTACTCCATAGGGTGGTGCTTTCAGTCAAACTGCTAAGAGACTCTAGGACGATAGACCGTCTTTCCAGAGAACGTGATAACAACTGTTGCAGAGACATTCGGCATAAGAAACGTGTATCCGTGGTAACAGAAACCAAGGGAAATGTTGCATGATTTTGGAGACTTTGAAGTTCGAATCGGGGATCTCGGATCAGAAACGGCTGATCGGCGAAAGGGAACGACAAGCGCCAAATATAGAGAATCGTCGAGAATCTTTTTTATCTGTCCAAGCTCCTTTCGGTAACCCAGTTCTCGCAATGGCTAATGGACTTTTGCTCTTCCCCGTGGAACATCGCGAATTTACCAAGACCAGCGGACGGCCACCGAGAGAGAAATACAGAAAGAGCGGAGACACGAGATTGTTGGCGCGTTACTCTCGAGGGGAAGATACGGAGAGAAAGAGAAGGAGAATGGGAGAGAAGCGAAGAGTTTCAGGACGATGGCGTTTCACGCTGTGGCAAATTCATATCGACCATAACGGGAGCGCGGCGAATGGCGGCGTACGTTCGGTAACGAGGGACTTGCATTAGTCAGGAATTCGAGTCGCACCGTGCACTCGCCCGTTTCGCCAACTTCTCAAACACCTTCGCGTCTACTCTCCGCTATCGAACCAGCTAATCTAGTTCAGGAGCCCGAAAGTAAATCTCCATGCTTTGACTAACCTTCGACTCTGCCGCGTTCTTTCCTTCGTTTTGCATCTAGTCGCGTTTCTTTATCGTTGATAATCGTCTTAAGTTTGAAGAAGGCTGCGTGATACGCGTATTTTCTCGTTGAGTGAAAAATAATCCTTCGAAGCGCGAATATAACAATTTCTGCAACATTTTAAGATTCGCGGACACGATTGCTGATAAATACGCGCCTTTATATTACTGTTATCTCGATGACCTCACGATCGAAAGACGCACATTCACCCTCGAACAAAAAAATACCAGTGCATATTGAAATTACTCGTATCATCACAATATATTAGTATCATCCTATATACAAAGTGTTACGACTCGTTAGGCGTTTTATCAAAGGGCATTTTTATCCTGCTCGCAGCGAGAAGATAAAACCCACAACAACCAACAATATCTACACAGATTTCGCGAAGAACGCAAAAAGAGAATCCTCTGTTTCGAGACGCAATAGATGCAGAGAGAGAGAGGGGAGGGGGGAATGAAAGAGAGGGAGAGGTCGGAAAAATCGTGATGAATTGAAAGGTCGAGCTTAAATGATTACAAATTTTTCGCTAGTGATAAAGCAAATAATAAAGTTGAAGATAACGTACGAAGAGATCTCCGCGTGACCTATCGACACTGGTGTCGCACGCGCGTATATAATACACCGCCGGCCATAAGTATCAGCACACCTACTCAATTACATTCGATGCAAGACGCCAACGAATTTTACTTTGTTCGATATTTTACGTTATAGACAGGTATAGTCACCTCCGGAACCAATTTAAACGTCTTACGTTTAAAGGGCGTTGGCTTACTTTCCGAGGAGATTGTATTACGCGTATAGGTATAACGAAATAAATTTCGTCTCGTTTTTTCAATTCTCTCGATAAGAATACGAAATTGCATAAAAATCCGCAGCTTATTTGTAACAGTACGGCTAGAAAATAAAAGTAGTCAAAAGCATTCGACTTACGCTAAATGTTTATAAGCGTGTCGATATACTTATGGCCGACGCTGTATACTATACGTTGGCTGTATATTATACGTTTCTGGCGTGTAAATGGAAGAGAGAGGGAACGAGCGAACAAAGTTCGACGCTGACGAGGAAGAAACGATCGTGATCGGGAGAATACACGCGTGCACGACGGTGGGAGGATGCTCGTTGGCGGAGAAAGGGATTCAGACTAGGGCGTCGAGGGATGAGGGGTCGAGGGCGAAGAGGGGTGGAAGCAGATGCTCATCGGGCCCCTGCTGTAAATGTAGATTATGCTCATCCTTGATTTGTGTGTGCGCGCCCGTACATGAAACGCACTTTGGACTTGGCCTTCCCTAAGAAGAGGATCGAAAAGTTTCGTAGCCGAACCACGGGAAACTTTTCCCTGATTTACTTTCAGACCGGACAGCTTCCGGAATTGAAACTACCGAAGAATAGCGCTAGAATCCCGCATCCTCTCCGTGAACACGGCTTCACGAATGGTTCGTTAACGAGTAACGAGTTGCTCGAACGTCTCGAAGAATAGAGCGCGCTTCGCGATGCAAGAAATCGAATTGGCGAGCTCCGCAAACACGTATGTATACACACCTTCCGATTGTTTAATTTAATCAATATTATTCCGCATACGCGATATCAATTAATGTTTCTTAAGCGCTCAAGAGGCTGATAGAAACGTATATTCGACTTCAAAAATAAATGGAAAGATAGTTTTGAAGCGAAATTGATCGATGACGTATCGAGTTTTAAAATCGCTTGCCTATCGCGTTCAGAAAAATTAGAACAATTTAAAACGGTTAACGTCTATCGCTTCAATTTTTTTTTCTTTTATATCGATTTAACAGATCCATAGCCTTTTTTATTTCGACTTGATAGATCGATATGCACAGCCATCCTCTAACGCTCTGATCGTTTTCGGCAACATACGTATTATACAGAATCATAACTGCTAGAGGAAATTGCAGGTTACATTTGGGAGTCGTACGCATTTTCATTTCCGCAGTTACGAAATCATCCGTTTATCCAATCGAAGTACCATCGAGAATTTTCATAGGCGAGCCATTGCGGTACCGAGTCGTGTGCGAGGCGCGTGTGCGACCAATAAGCAATGCGAGAGTGAAGGAGAAGGCGGCAGGAAGACAGGGATATAGCGGGAGTGAGAAAAAAGAGAGAAAGAGAGAAAGAGAGAGCAAGAGGCAGGTGCATCACGGTGACACTCCCTCGATAATTCTCCTGAGAGAGAAATAAGGTAAAAAGGGAAAAAGAGAGAAATCGAAGGGTCTGTGGGATGGAAAGAGAAAGGAAGAAGGAGAGCTAAGTCACGAGTGTTGTGTCTGGAGCTCGTTTATGGTTGTTCGTTCAAACTCTCGCTCTGGGGAACGAGAGAGTTTCAGAAATGGCGCTCTTGGGTCAGATCAAATCAGCCGCGTATCCCTGCGAGGAGGTATTCCCTTGTAATACTTGCAAGTCGCACGGATTCATCGCTACAGTTTACGAGCTGAAACAGAATCGTCCCGTGAAAGATTCGATTTTCCAGCCATCGCCGAGATATTGCACCGCGTTTCTTCCTACCGAAATATCGATCCCGGACAAAAACATCGCAATCGGAGAAAGTTTAGGGAACGTGAATGAGAGTCGAGGCAAAGCTCGCACTGCTTCGCCAAAACAAGCGAAAGAGTCTTAATAGATGCACATCGATCCAGATATCTTTACTTCCGGAGTTATAAGCCTCTTTCAACTATGAATCGGTAATATCAACGATTAAAACAGGCTGGAATATCGAGAGATAAAATTTTCAAGATGGTAAAAGATCGTTTCTGAAACACCCTGTACATTCATTCGCGTTTGGTTGGTCAACATTGAATAATTAGTGCTTACAGAAAGTATTTCCTCCTAAGTAAACGTATCGTGGACGGTGAACGCTTTATCGTGCCGTGGTTTCCCGAAACAAACTCCGCTTCAGGTAAATTTACTCGTGAGTCACTGTCTGATAATTTTAGATCGAATCGACCATTAAAATCTACGCTCGTGTTTTCGTGGCATTACGTGCAATTTTGCCGTTTGCCCATCCTGTCGTGCGAGAACCTTTGAGACGTATACATATGTATGTATGTAGAGTCCCATTAACGAACAAAGATAGAAACGCTTCATCCAAATGGAAAGAAATATCTGTGGAATGTACGTTGGAGATTCCCCTTTATTTTTAGATACCCTTGCACTTGAACGATCGAGCCCTGACCCTTCAGATATTAAAACAATGAATGAGAATTTGTGGCTCCCCCTTAAGTAACAATTGACCAATGCTATAGAACCACCTTTAACATCTACCTGCATATATCGTATAAGATTAAAGTAACGAGACAAGAATAACAAAATAAGATAAGAAACGTGACCATGTTCCTGTCTTGATAAAAGTAAACATTATTATTACCGAAAACGCACACACTATTTTAATAGCTGCAAAACTAAAAAATCTGCGCATCGTTCCGATCGATTTGCTAAGTTTCACTGCTAACGAGGCTGATAAAGTATAAAGGCTTGAAAAAATGTCTGGAATAAAGTAAACGATAATTTCATGCTGGTAAAGAAGTTTCAAGTTACTGGACTTTAAATCGTATGAATTCAGGTAACTGGACTAATCTGAACGATGCTTTATATCAAATCGTATACAATGTTTCCAGTCAAAGTGGCAATCGTTGAAATTAACAGGGACGAAACGAGCGAAGAATTAACCGGATTGTTGGCAATTGGCGGCCGCCTCGTCCGAACAATTGACGCTTAACGAACCCGACACCGTGCGCGCTTAAACATCGGGAATATAAATGAGTAAGACGACGATCGATCCTAAACAATCGACACGATATTTTCGCAATTATTCGGACCGCTCTTCAAACATCGTGTAAAACTCGACACGCCGTTCGGCCGGCGAATCGTATATCTAATCTCCGATTAAATACACGAACTCGCCGCGTGCATCGATATATCGATCTAACGCGGCTCGTCTAACAAGAGAAAGAAAAAACGTTTAATTTGGATAGTCGTCGATCCTGTGTACGTAGTATATGTAGGTACTACGCGCGACACGAAACATTTCGTTACCGACTAGGAAGAGCATTTGGTCGAGGACAACCATGCACCACCTCCAGCGTTTTCCAAACAGCATCCACAAGCTAAACAAACAACCGAGACTCGGTTTACCAACTATCCCGAGCGACATGCAAACAGTCGACTTTACAATTCCCTTTGAACAACAATTTTCGAAATGATTTCGTGGTCGACACGACCGACCAAGCCTGCTACCCTTATTGCTATTAACCTTATCACTGATAAATCAAAGCTCGACAATGTCACCATATTAGATATAAATTTCGAAAGCAGATAAGAATATTCGACCACGAGCGTGATCAACATCGAACGTCGATAATATCATCAGCGTTCGATCGAACAGACACGTGCTGGAATTGACGTGTGTTAAAACTCTCGCGAAAGGATGGGAACCTCTTTTAAATACAGTCGATGCAACGACCATGGCGTAACAATGCTCCGAATTGTAAGAACTATTTCTTTCTCGGTCAACTACATGAAAAGGGAAAGGCGAAAAAAGAATGAAAGAAATGAAAAAAGAAAGAAAGGACCGTAATTCCCACCCTCCAGAAGTCTTTCGAGGATCCGTGCCAGGAGAAAGATTCCGATTTATGGTCTTTCTTATATTATGTTCGAGCGATTAACCTCTAACGATTCCAGCGGCGTCGTCGAGAGGACACGTGGTACATGATCGGGTCTCGGCTGTCTCGCCCAATCGGGGACCAACTTTTGAAAACGAATATCGCCACATCAACGAACGTCGATGATACGCGAAATAAATAATAACTGGCATTAATGTTTAACATTGTTGTTTTCAGTATTAATCGTACGGACGCTTTACAAATGTATCACAACGGTTTCGATCGACTGTTGCACATGACAGCGAGCGAGAGAGCGACGAGTCTCCGATGTCTAGGTTATGTGGGCTATATTTTCGGCGTCTAGTACGCCACACGGACAATATTCAAATAGTATTCGAGCTTTAACGAACGAAAGAACAATAATAGCGATACACGAAGCACAAGGAAGAGAACTGATCTCTCTCTCTCTCGGGGGGTTAGTTCACTACGACGGGGCAGCACTGTCCAAAGCACTGACAAGCAAACCAAAACACAGAACGGAGCGAGTCAGTCGAGAGAATCGTCCGGCACGGATCGTCGATGCGATCAAGAGCTCGATGGACCGAAACACAACACTAGAATTCTTCCTAACCCTTTGTAAAATGATTCGTTGACACCAGGGAACCACCAAAAGCGACGCTTGCTGCGTTTAATGCACGGTGCTCTCGCAGAAGACACTAGACACAAGAGACTCCGTCGCTCTATTTTCACACGGTACACGCACAGCACAGAATTCTCCTGATTCTCTGTGTTTAATGGGTATTGTTTCAGTGACTGACGACACTCACCAGGATGCTTGTTGGCGATCTTATTGAAGCAGTTTTGAAAGACCTCGTAGAGATGCATCGGCTCGTCGTCGCTGGCCGCCATGTTTTCACGAGACGAGAAAACGAGTGGACGTTCGTGGTTGATGCGAGTGGGGCACGGTTTCGCGGTGTGGCCGCGCGTGGAGTCACCCTCCTCCCGGAACGGTCACGCACACTACTGAACCACGCCGCCTCACCGATGCGGCTCTTATAGTTCATCAGTGGCGCCACTCTTTCTCCACTGACTCGCGCCACTGTCGCTACGCGGCTGCTTTGAATATCATTCTTTCCTCTTTCGATACCTTCGCAAAAATATATTTATCGTTAATCGAACATAATCGTTATTTCTTTATCTTTCTTATTGTCTAGTAATTCTCTGGTGGACGGGCAAAAGAGTACAAGAGAATATATTTTTTCGTGGAAAATGAATTACTTTGTTGAAAATAACTTATATCATTTTCAACAAAGTAATTCGAATTAAACAAAAATCGTAAACAAAAGACAGCAATATTGAATAACGTATTTATCCTGTTTTGATCAAAATTTGGTTTATAATCTCCTGCCAGCGCCATCAGAGGATCGATCCAATGATTATTCGTGTTCTACTTTTTTTTTTTTTCTTTTCATTAATCTACGAACAATCTAGTCTTAAATAATAAGTTTAAGAGATTGAAGATTAAAGATTACAGTCTATGAAAACCTAAGGAGTTCGGGCATACGGTTGCAATGAAAATGTTTATTCACATGTTACGAGTACAAATAATTGTACAGAATAAAATCTATAGGTTGGGCGTGTGAAACGTATAGTTAAGTTAAGTTTTATTATAATGATATAATAATATACGGTTCTTTTCGTGTCATCGCGTATCGACGGAGCGTTATTTGCATACGTATATACATAAAATAAAAATTCTAGATTGCATTGAATGTCATCGTTGTTAGAGATTTTAAAATATATAAATAAAGTAGTATTTAATGTCAGTAACGTGATTATACGTGCGCGTACTTCTTACGAGTTACGAGAGATATGACAATGATATCGCGTAATTTTCGACGTATCGAACTTTAGTAATGTCATATCGTATTTTTAAACTCCAGCAAAATCGGAATTTTGTGGAATCGGATGAGATATGTCCTCGTAATCCTGTCGACCAAAGCCTAGAATAGAAAAACATTCATAAAAGTTTGTTCCCCACCCCCTTCATATTATGAACCACATGTACAAAAAAGGCAGTACGACACAGTGCATAGTTCAATATGGTTGCAAATAAAACGCTGTACATTGTAAACAGTTTGTATCGTATCAAGCATTACATTCACAAATACTGCTATAAACAACGTAGCGTAAACTGTGCGATATAATTATGCATACTTGAAACAAAAGATGTCATGCACCTACTCAAAGCATAACTTTGTAGAAGCAACGCAGGCCTACAAAACATCTGTATCCAATGTATTACTGACCCATTGCAGGACCTGTAGTAAACATTGTGGATAAACATCCACCTCTTGCTTGGCCTATTCGTAGAAGATATACGCTTGTGATGATGCGAACAATCATGTTTATGATCATAATTGTTGCACTAAGCGTCTCAGATACATCTACAAGTTCGTGCGATCAGATTGATATATCTTCTGCGTAGGGAGGTTAATCAACGATATAATTTATCAAGCTTTAAGTGTTAGTCTTAAATTTGATAGTAAGTGGCACCAACTTACACATTGATGGGAAATAGACTGCTAATGTTACTATGTCAAAAAAAATGGACAGTACATTTATAAAAAGTGCCTAAAATATATAATTCTATTACAAACACTGATCTTACCAGAACCATAAAATATATATGAATGGCTAAATGCTTACAAATTGCAGAGGCTCATCTGATTCGATATTGTGAATAGCCCACAATAAACAGACGAAGAAAAGAAAATTGTAAAACATTACAGACCTTGGGCACCAATGTCCCTGAATGCTCCTAGAAATCCATCGTTTAACTATGTAGTACAAATATGACATTCCATATATTGCAGTACTTTACAATACTTTCTAAATTGCACATTAGTATACAGTAAACAAAAAATTTATTCTTACCATGTTACTAGGACTAAATGAATTGCAAATATCACCTGAAAAAATCCGACAAGATCATAAAAAATGATCTTAAAATGCTAAATAAGTAGAGTTTTCTAGGCAACGGATTCTTGACAATGCAATTGCGGTATTGCAGAAACCGCCTTGATAATACGAGAAACTTGTCAAACAAGTTATGGAATTGTTTCATTGCCGTGCCCTTACATAATTCTATTTTACTCTTTAGAAAACATGCATCGTCGAGAGGAACTACGGTAAAGCCTTCGTAAAATGTTATTTTAAGAGGTTATCTGACATCTGTTCTCATAATCGAAAACATTGAATATCGAAGGGAAATCGTCGTAATCGCTCGAGCGGAAAGCGATAACAAAGCGAAGAAAGTAAGGACTATGACGTGCAACGAATAGGAATAAAGCAAATGATTCCAAAGTAGAATTATTCAAGGAAATGACAAATTCAGTGTTACTTTAATGATATTTACCTTTAAAGGGTAATGAGATAGACTGGATATGTCCGGCATTCTGTAAGCTTTCAAATTTTTCTCGAACTTGATCTAATACCTTGTCACGTTCTTTGCTTCTACGTTGACTATCGTTAGCTACTTATCAATTGAGACACGTTTGTTATTCGTCCACGATTGACAAAGTATTCTCAACTTCACCCGTTTTCTAAACCTTTCATCAATGCAACGCAAAACGGATACTGCGTAGCGATACACCTCCGCTTCCAACGACATCTAGCACAAACCTGCGATCTGAGCGCCATCTATAAAATGCAATGCGTACCAATTATTTGAATTTAATATATATTAATTAAAAATTTGTCTATGTATTGTCTATATTATACCATTTTACATCATCGATTGTAAAAGATATAAAATTTGACATCGTCAATTAATAAAAGCAATAAAAGCATTTTTATGTTTCGTCCTATTGAAAAACAAATGGAAAAATCTATGATATCTTGACGTATTTTGTATTATATCATTGACCTTACGTGATCCTGAGTTGAAAAAAATTATCTCTCTTCACAATGCTTTGATAAATAGTCTGCTACAATTATGTGTTATTCCCACCGCATATCACGATAAAAGCTTCAACCTCCGAACTGTGAATAACTTCATTGAGATGGCAGCGTAGTTTGGTCTCAAAAATAAGTGAATTACATTGTTGTAGTTGCCGTGTATATAGGCAATCGTAAAGTGTAGTGAGCATAGTACACACTATAGTTGTACATAATTCACGAAAATAAAGTAACAAAAGGATCGATATTAATAAGGATGTTAAGGAAAGGAAATCTTTTTATGAGAAATTTACGCCATACTACAAGAACGTTCCACGATGAAGCTATCATTATCGGTAGTGAACAAAACACCAAGTCACCGGAGTATCAGGTTAGAACGAGAGTACATGCGCATTTCATTCATAAACGAATCATCCTGAAACTAATCTCTTTAAGGATTCCACTTTTGATCGATATTACCTTATCACTTTGGAAGGGATATAAAAATTATCGCGATATTAATTGCACGAACGGATTGTTTTATCTCTTGTGTGAGATAAATTGATATCGTTTATTTAAACGCATTCGGAGCGTGATAGACGACTGCGCAACTGAGTCACGATGATATATGGCGCGTAATACAAACATTACGAACATTGCGCGCGCCATTTTTTCATAATTTATTAAAAACAGTGCGTGCAATGTTTCGAATAATGAAAATAATTGGCTCTTAACTGTTATCGTTGAATCATTAGCGATCACACAGCTTGAATTATTTTGCTAAATCGGGATAATTAATAACAGTATTTGTACAATTATGATTTCTAATATTTAGTATTTGTTTAATTTTATTCCACATTCTATGACTGTCATCGTAATGACTATCAGCGATTTTCGTTGCGTAAAGTAAAAAGTACAAATTATAATTGAATAAACTCTATAGTAATTATCTATGAGCCAATGATACTGGTTGGGGGTTAAAAATGAGTGTCAGAACGAATGTGGAGCTGGTAAAAAAATGTTTCTAGGACAATTATGTACAAATGAAGTGTATGGTAGATAGACTAAAAGAGACAGTCGAAAAGGTTGTAGAGGGCGGGGGACGAAAGGCGAGAGAAAGACACCTAAAAAAGGGGAAACTTTTACCACGAGCACGAATTAACACGCTTCTCGATCCGACATCTCCTTTTCTCGAATTTTCTCAATTAGCTGGTTACGAACTGTACGATAACGAGGAAGTACCAGCTGGTGGAATTATTACTGGCATCGGCAGGGTAGAAGGGTAAGTATTTCGAATTTCCGGACTTGAAAAAATTCTTTGAAAATTATGTTAAAAATATGTCGTCGTCATTTAGCACTGAATGCGTAATAGTTGCAAATGATCCGACTGTGAAGGGGGGCACGTACTATCCAATCACGGTGAAAAAGCACTTGAGAGCTCAAGAAATTGCGGAAGAGAATCATTTGCCATGCATATATTTAGTAGACAGTGGTGGCGCAAATTTATCTAGACAAGCCGACGTATTTCCGGATAAAATGCATTTCGGAAGAAGCTTCTATAATCAGGCTATCCTAAGTTCGAAGGGGATCGCGCAAATTGCAGTAGTAATGGGAAGTTGCACAGCAGGTCTCACTATGATCCACGTATTCTACTTGAATCTCTCAGCACTGTTATACGTCAATTGTTCGCAATGACATTTAATCAATTTATACAGGAGGCGCATACTTGCCAGCCATGGCCGACGAAAACATAATCGTTGGCAATCAAGGTACTATCTTCTTGGCTGGCCCGCCTTTAGTGAAAGCTTCTACCGGCGAAGATGTTACTCCGGAAGAGTTGGGCGGTGCGACGGTTCATTGTCGGTAATTAACAAATACATTTGGACACATCGTTTGTTTTCGATTATGGTTCTGGAGTTTTAATTTCAGAACCTCTGGAGTCACCGACCATTATGCCATTGATGATACTCACGCCTTGTACTTGGCTCGTCAAATTGTGAAAGACTTGAATAGACAAAGACCGATGCACGTAAACTTGGACAAACAGATGGACGTACCACTGTATTCTGTCGATGAAATTTATGGTATAGTTGGCGTAAACTTGAAGCGACCGTACGATGTCAGAGAAGTGATAGCGAGGATCGTGGATGGATCGAGATTTCGCGAGTTTAAGGCGCAGTACGGGGAAACGTTGGTTACCGGCTTCGCGAAAATTTACGGTTACCCCGTGGGAATAGTTGCGAATAATGGCATACTGTTTTCGCAGGCCGCGTTAAAAGCCACACATTTCGTGCAGCTCTGCGCTCAGAGAAAGATACCGCTTATTTTCTTGCAGAATATTACAGGTACGTATCTCGTTGAATGAAATTGCCGCGTTCCCATGACTAATACATCTGGTCATTGTAAAACTGCAGGGTTTATGGTGGGCAAGGATGCTGAAGCCGAGGGTATTGCTAAAAATGGAGCAAAAATGGTGAACGCCGTGGCTTGCGCTCAAGTGCCCAAAATTACGGTGGTGATCGGTGGTTCGTACGGAGCAGGAAATTACGGTACTTTGCATTTGATAAACGACTGTTCGAGTCCTGTTCAGTTTGTTTAATTTCGATATATACGCAGGTATGTGTGGTAGATCTTATTCGCCAAGATTTCTCTATACCTGGCCGAATGCAAAAATATCCGTGATGGGAGGGATACAGGCTGCGAATGTAATAGCGCAAATTACCAAGCAGCAACGTGTTCGCGATGGGAAAGAGGTACAAAACATTGCAATTCGTTCTGTTATTGTCTTGTCAATTATCGATATAATCTCGTCGATTGTGACAGTGGACCCCGGAAGAGGAGGAGCAGCTGAAAAGACCGATCATAGAGAAATTCGAAAGGGAGAGCAGTTCGTACTATGCTAGTGCCAGGTAGATTTTCACGTACTATTAGTCCTTTCACTTTATGAGAGCAAATGCAAGTTATTCGAGTAAATTGTTTTTCAGACTTTGGGACGACGGTGTGATCAATCCGACCGACACTAGAGTGGTATTAGGTCTTAGTCTATCGGCAGCGCTAAATGCACCCATACCAGAAACTAAATTCGGAATTTTCCGAATGTAAGGTTCGTGTTCAACGATGCAACCAGTGATCTGTAATTATGAAAGTATGAACCGATGTTTGTAGCCTTCCTAACAAAATTTTAGGCCAAAGATATATATTTTTTATACAAAGTTATCATGTATACATGATCATTAAACATTCCACATATATATATAATATATATATATATTATATATATATAGTATATTTCTATACGCGTCTTTATTAGCCTTCTATCTTTGTTCCTTAACGCGTCTATAAAGTAGGGAACATCTCTGGATGCGAAACAACGAGCACGCGTCCACGCGCGTATTCTCTCGCTTTATTAAGAGTTATTTTACATTTTTCGCGTTCCGTTATAATTATATTGAGATTATAGCAGCAATTAATTACCTCGTAATTGTCTAAGTTGCTTAAGTCACATCACGTTGTTTCATCTCGTCGCGCGACTAGGTCTCCTCGACATTCTCCGCTCGCAAAGGCCAATTTTCTTCTGGCAGTATAGCGGCTGTATTGTTATGCGGTTATTCGCGAGGGTACAGCTGGGAAATGAAGTAACACGGATTGCGAGAACGGAAGAGGTGAGCGAAAATTTGGCGGTCGCTGAACGGAGAAATTTCTTGAGCAGATGCTAATTAACCCAAACTCGAAGCTTCGTGATTATTCTTCCTATACAACGATCCTTGTATATCTCTGGAACGATCGGTCACAATTCTAAGATTTTCACCGGCCGTAATTCATTCCATTAACATTGTCCCTAATATTGTCCAAAGTGGTAAAAATCTCGAACGATGTTAACTGGGCGGGATCTTGTTCGTCAACTCGATTCGATATCGTACAAAGCGAATATGCATTCAATCGTGCACGAATACGCATGTCTTTCCTTACGTAGGAAGGAAAAGAATATATTTGCTAACATCCGGCTAAACATTCGATCCATTCTTTTATCCCACGATCCACGATATACTCGAATCCTGCCGGTTCTCAAGCCGCTTTCTATTTACAGTCAACGATCGTTCATCGGTTTGCAGATCGTTCCCTTCGAATCTTACAAAAATTTGCAGAGACAGAACAGAACGAGGACGAAAGTTACAACTGCGGTTCTACACGACGAGCCGTTTATCTCCGTCTCGGTAACCTTGTATTTGAACTGTTCTTTAACCTCTTGCGCTATGAAAGCTCTTTCTTCCGTCCTAATCGTGGTCGGAGCTGGTTGCTCTCTCACTTCTTCCGCGATCACAGCTCTGGCTTTTGTCCTGTTCTTTCCTCTTCTGATGTATAACTCGGATAAGGCTGTTAAATACAGAATATTAATTAAACAGTAATAAAATTGGAATAAGACACGGCAATCGATCTACCTTTATCGACCACTGCGTCTTCCTCGAAATCCACTTTAATGAGAGCAGACATAGTCACTTCAAACAGCTTGTTATTGTCAGTATTTGAGACGTCGATGGCTCTTCTCTTCCTGCCGAATCCAATTTGACCATTGCTGCACTCGATCTGAAATATCGGATACATTGGGTGTAGATGAAATTAGATATTGGCATAAATGACGATGAACGTGTGATGCGGCAGAATTGCGTCTTACCCCTTGGCATTTGTCCAAACAAACGTTAACAGTACCACGAAATTGGACGTAGGTGCTCTCTGGAAACTTGAAAGCTCGGAATTTCGCTGTTAGAAAGTCTCCATCCACCGTGTTGAAATTTTCGAACAGATATGGGTCCACGGAACAGCTGAGAGTAGAAAGAGTTACGTATGATATTTTCTTTTTCGTATATTCGAACCCTTTTAACCCTTTCCTTTTTATTTCCGTTCTATTCGTAATCATCGAGTAGTCGCTGGTGCTATTCGTCTCTTAATATCGTCTTTTAATCTCGTTTATTGTTCAAAACCAAATGATCGTGACGCTATTAGCTCGATAAATAGTTTGATAAATTAAAATACCGGCTTCTTTCGCTACACCATCAAAGGGTTAAAATAGGAACGAAGTAGAAATTGCTCGCTCACCCGTTGATAATAATAGTCTCCTCCTGTGTCTTGGTATCAGTGACCAACATATAAGTAACCAAGAGTCCATAAACGGGAGCAGAGCCATTGTCCAGGAAGATCTCCATCTGCAAAGGCGTACCTGGGCTAACGTTCAGTTCCCCGGTAACGAGATTGCCACCTTGCCGGACGCCGACTCCCAATATCGGTACCGGTGCCGACTCGGAAATCTCTCCCCTGATGTCGATCACGCTGTCACAGGAAGCAAAAGATGCGCATAAAATTCCTACCCACGAAAGAAACTTTGTTTCCCGTTGAAATGGGAATAACACGCGGCCATCTGGCAAATGGAACTATCGAATCCGAGGAAGATGCGTTTGAATGTAATTTCCGGGCAAAAACTACGAGCGAACGTCTATATGATTCAGTAGTCGGCCGAAGCAAAATTAAACTGTTTGCGATTGGCAAGAAAACATGGAAAAGTGCGGCGAACGAACTGTGCTGCGACCTGGGTTACTTTCGACAGTCATCGAATCTTAGCATCGACCTGAATCGCGTTTCCACTTCTGCCGTCTCATCGGTCGTTTCGTTCGAGCCTTTGCGTCGTACGTCTTTCGACGATCGAACGGCACAAGCGAACGGAACGGTACTAAAGACAGAGGACGATGATGAAGCCAGAAGAAAAAAAAAAAAAACAGGGACAAAGACGAAGTTTCCGTTTGGACGACACGATCGTCGATGGTTGTTTTTCTTGTTCGCATCTGTTATCATCCGTAGATCGAATGGATGTATATGGACGACGCGATCGCTGAGTATCCGAGGAATTTTCAGTTGTTCGATCATCCCTCGATAGTCGGCCAATGCGGTCGACGGTGATCCCTAATCGCGATGGACGCATCCAATCGGGCAGGCATGCAATTCCATCGACTTCGTGGAAGCAGAAACAGTTATCAAGATCGAGAAAGAATTTGCCCGTAGTGCGTAGCTCGACCCCGAGCATCGGCCACGCGAGATACCGCGTGATAATTCAACAATAAAGATTTTACGGCTTCCTGGTTGAGCGGCGACATCGACGATTCGCAGAATCCACGGGCACGGCGAGGTACGATCGATTAGTACCAATAAATTAGCGCCGCGAAACAGGAACGAGACAAAAATTCAGCGCGTGTATGGCTGCCACGGAGAGTATACCAGGGAAGAATGTCGCCTCGCGAAGCGACTTTCATCGACGGAAAATAGGAAGAGGCCTACTCCGTTGCCAACTAAAATTAAGTTAATGGCCAAGTCATCAAAGTAAGAAGATCGAGGGTAACGAAATTGCGTCGGAGGCCTCATTTTCGAGAGAATCAAGTTTGAAAACTCGTCGAGTATTAGAATCGATCGTCGCTGAGGACAAAAACACAGGAAAATTGGAACGAAAGGTGGAAAATCCTGTGGATATACGAATTATTCAAACAAGGTTTTAACAGGCCGTTTAACGTTTAGAAACGGAACGCGCAGCCTACTTCGAAGTGGTCGTTAGTGTCTCTTAAGCGACATTTACATGTTCCGGGCAAACAAAAAGATCTCCTTGGATGGTCGCGCGCCGGTCGAAACGTTTTACCAGTAATACACGGAGAATACGAATGACTATGGAGAAGTCAGTTTTATCGAACGAGCAGGAAAAGGAAGGGAGACTCTGTGACGCGATGTACGCAAGGCTAAAATTACATTTCAGGTTTTCCAGCACCTGCGCCGGTATAGACTCGAGGAATAAATGGAACGTGGAATCATGAATCAACTTGGCGACCACAACAAACGTCCATCTTCGTTCAGCTCGCACTCGTTTGAATTAGAAAGCGACGAATACTTGAACTTATTATCCGCGGTACGCTTTGGCCTCCTTGCTTATCCCCACCGCTGTTATATTCTATGGATTGACAAAAAGTCGTTCGAGTCCCCAGAAGCGTATCTCGTTGCAAATCTATATAACTGAAACGTTCGATCATTCAGCGCAGCGCTAACGGTCGAGCGAATCGTTTCGAAAAATATAATTTTAGACCGAACAAAAAGGTAAAAGGTAAACGAGCATCTTGCCAACGGTACAGTGAAAATCAAAAGGCGAGTATACGTGTTGAAGACGCGAAATTTGCCGAAAAATATTATGTTATTTATCGTAATATTATGATATTATGTGAATATTACGTAAGTAAGTCTGTAATGTATACTCACTTTTGACTCTCACTGTATATCAGTATGACGCGAATAATTACCAGTAAGCCGACAAGCAGTACCTAAATCGAGAATTACCGTTCCCCTTTGATCGAACAGTTTTACCAGCTGTCTATACAATTGCGATTAATTGCTTGCTACGAAGCAAGAGCGAACCTCTGGTCTGACTAGGCATGATCTTATTTCACTGCAGGCGCAGCCCGGAAGGTTGCAACCGTTTAAACTATCGAAGAGCCAAGGTTCTTCGTAAAACAAAGAGTCACAGATGGATGAAAGTCTCAAACATAATTTTAGTCGTTGCTTGTTCTCGCGATCGCTTAGAGCGAATAGAATATCCTTGACGCGAATACGCAATTATTATTGCGCGCGCACGATCGCTTAACGTACGAACGGCGAAGACTGGATTATGTGATTCTAACCGATCGGAAAAGGAGTTCTATCGTGAAACGATAAGTGGAAAATCGTGCGAATAAGTTTAGAGAATAAATAGCGTAGAAACAGAATATTAAGGTGAAAGATAAACTCACTCGGGTTCCTGGAAACCTGCTGGAAGAACGCTGCGTCGAACCGCGGTGTGATTGGTTGCGATCGAGATTCCAGGTTTCACAACGACTTCGGTGATAACACACTTTACGGTGAACGTGTGCTTGCTGGAATCCGCCGGCTCCTCCACTATTATCCGATGAAAGTACACCTTCTGACCCTGTGTATCATTATGCGTGTGTAATTTTGCTCGAATCCATGGGATCGCCGATCGAAACAATGAAACGAGTCCTAACAACTTATCGCCAACTCTGAGCACGAATCGATACGTTCGTTCGACCTTTGATTTTATTTAGCTCGGAGCCAACCTGTTTTTATTTTACACGCGCAGTCAATCACGAGGTTCGAAGAAAACAACTTTCGATCAGATCCGACAAAGTCGATCGAACGATCCATAAATCACGCGGCGCACCGCCCTGTTCGCTAAATTATTCGATCATTTTAATTATTCGGATGCGATAGTTTTATCAGCGATCAGACTCGTAATTACTCCCTACCGTGACTTTGTTAACGACTCTAGTGATACCGCATCGCAACATGTCCTGCTCTAAGAGCGGTAATCGGAACGTGGCGACGCCGTTGCTAAGCCGAGGTTTGCAAGCTTCGTCTGCAAAAGAAGATACGTTTCAACGTGTAAAATACGCGTCTACCTTTGCATCCCGATTCTATATCTCACGGCCACGTCGGCGTACGGCCGACAATAGCCAGAAACACGAAGGGAATCGATCTTTACCTGGAAAGTCCTTCATCTGTTGCAGATATATCCTCGCTTGCGGACTACTCCTTACGATGTCAACCTCCATCCACTGTTCCGAGCATCTCACTTTGCTCTGAACTGGAACAGAAAAACCCAGAAGGGATTTCGGATGAGAAATCGTTTCAACTCGATCGATATTGCGTATACGCGAGCAATTTAATATCGAACATCTATGGAGCGATATCGGTCAGATAGATTAGACGCGTTTCGGAAAAATGGGCGAGAAACTTGCAAAGAGGAATCTCGTCCGACGGCGAACGCGAGAAAAACGAAGAGAAAAGTACGACGTAGCCGCAAACTAACTCGCAGTATACCACCGTAATTGCTCCATAAAGTCGTAAGCGTCTCGACCTTGAAAAGCGAGCAGCTCGACATTGCGCGCTCGAGAAACCCGCGCTCTGATGTACATCCCTTTGGGTTGGACCCTGTTTATTCGCGGAACTCGACGATGGATACTTTCACCGTTGGCGAGTAACGTCCGTGTGATACACCTAAACCACCGGTTTACATTATCGCGATGTAAGAACGTTGCATCCGGCCGCGAAAAAACGACGAGATAGGAGAAGAAATAATCGCGCGACGCGTGGTTCATTTGCTTCCTGGGCAATTGAATTTTCGGACGATTCGATCGCGATCGATGTAGCCCCTCGTGATCGTTAAATCGCCATCGATAATTGTATTTGACTAATGGTAGATTCGCTGTCGATCGGCTGGCTCTCGGCGAAGAAAAATCCAATGGCCGATAATTGAGATCTCCGCGCGATTACCAAGAGCCACGACCAACGATTTCATCCAGAAACACCGTATACTCGAAACGATATCGTGGTTGTCGTTTGATATATAGTTGCGGCGTTGTTCTTTGGAACAAGCGCAATATCTCTGCGGGACGTAGCACACGCACTTTGCAGCCAACTACGCAGGTCGGGCAATAATTCACGGTGAAGTATCATCGTCACGCGGGCAACACGCCGTTAAAGAACGCGGCGTACCTTTCCTACGACAGGAGAACGAAGTCGGGAAAGTTTCGCGCACAGCCCAACTCTGTCGGCGAACGAGGAACCGGGTTGCTGTTTCAAGATGAACCGATAACGTTTGCCTACGAATCGAAGCAATTAAACGATCCCATCCTCTGATAGATTTGTTCTCTTGCGTGATTTAGATACTACCACATAGTACATTCTCGGAGAATTTTATAACCTTTCGTTGATTTCCTTCTGGAAGAGAAAATTCCTCGTGATCGTTAACTCGATGTCCGTCTCGCTTTCGAGCCGTCGCGCATCGTGACAAGTACGAACGATGAAAAGTCACCCGCGTAGCTCGTGTCTGCCGTAACTGGTTGTTCACGGTTTCCGCGAGTACATCAGGTCGCGATTAACGCGCAAATTACATGACTGCACGTTGTGTCACTTTCAAATAGCCCGAGGATCGGCGGTCTTTTCCATTAGCGAGTTTAAAGTGTTTCCCCAGGCAGTGCAACCACCTGTAGTAGGTACGATCCTCGAGCCATCTCTCGACAGAGGTCCGTGACCTTCTTCTTCTTCTTCTTCTCCTTCTTCTTCATCATCTTCTTCCTCTTCTTCTTCATCATCTTCATCTTCTTCTTCTTCTTCTTCTTCTTCTTCTTTTGTTCTTTCTCTCTAGTCCTTTTTTCATTTTCGACGTCCGCTACGTTTTTGCAGGAGCCTCTTTTACTCGTTCCTCTTTCGATGCCCGACTCGTTGTTCCTTTCTTTTCTTCGTCTTCTTTTTCTCCTTCTTCTCCTTCTTCTTATTGTTCTTTCCTCGCCTGCGTCTCCTCTTTGTGTTTTGATCAGCGGCGTTCTCCTAACGTCGTAGTCACCGCGAGAGATCCTGCACTTCCCATTTCTTCTTCTTCGCTGTTCTCTCTCTCTCTCTCTCTCTCTCTCTCTCTCTCTGTCTCGTGTTCAACCGCGATGTCGTTTATTTACCCTACTGTCAGACGCACGGAGGACTTCCTGTTTCGAGTTTTTCAACCTCGTCGACGGTCCAACAACGAGCAGACACTTTTTTCGAGCGTCCCTGCTCGGTTCGGACACTCGGCCTATTGTCTTGGTAATTTATGCCGCCGATAGGGATCCGCTTTCATTACCGGATAATCGTTTCGCCCGAACGCTGCCGGTTCTTCGTTCCGCGAACGATTCTCCATGTTGCGAGAGAGGGGCTACGTGACCCCTGTACCTTTCTTCTTTATTATTCTCGCCGAGTTTCCGATCCCTTCCTGTTCTCTTTGCCGCCATTAAATCCGAGAAGCACGCATCGCCCCGCTCTCTCAGAATTCCGTTCTTCTGTACGTTTCCCCTTCTCCTCCGCTATCGAGCTTCGTTTTACTCGTTTCTCTCTTTCGATTTCTTTCCGATCTTTTCTCCGTCCTTCGAAGATTAAGATCTCTGCAGGATTACGAAGAACTCCGAGTCGACCTATGCTCTCGCGTGGTTTTCCCGACCTGCGACCTTCGTACGCTTCTTCGCTCGCCCTCCGCGTTAATCGCTTTGCGCTTTTTACGTCTGTCGATAGGACTTTCTTCGTGCCTTGCGTATATTTTTAAACGTTCGCGCTGTGTCGCCAGTGCGTCGACCGGAATTTGCAGATTTTCGACGAGTCACGTTTCTTACATCCGACATCGATCTTAGAAATCAGTTCGTTGTCGATAGATTCTCTGTTACAGTTGTGTTTTTATTTGTGCTTTCGTTTCCACGTATACGTGATATTTAAAATTCTCTCGCTTAATCATAAAATGTCTCTATCGTTCGTGGTAATCTTCGCATACAACGATCTAATATCAGCCTTTGAAACGCCCTCTTTAATCGCGATTCAACCGTTATTATCAGCATATAGATCATCTAGACGCTGAAGCTATCTTTATTTCGACTCGATATCTACCATGGATAACTGCTTCGATCCCGAGAAAGATTAACTCCTACTGCTTTCTTCTTTGTTTCTCGTGTTTCTTTGCGACAACACGCGAGCTCGACGAAGAGAATCGGTAGATCGGTTTCACTGTCGATGGCGAAACGTTCCATGTATCGTGGATGCTTTTTGCCGGATTCGCCTGCTAGTGACTGGTGTTCTACTCTTCCGCTTTCTGTCTCTTTCTCTTGTACCTTCTCGGACGCCCTTTTTTCGACTGTTTCGCAAAGTTGCCGGGAAACAAGAAGGAATTGATGTAAATTACGACAACGTACGATCCCCGGGATTACAATAATTTGAGGCCATTACCGACCTCGGTGTTAAGACGAGAACCGAGCTGCATAATTACGCACCATCGCTGTGTAACACGCCCTGTGTTGCACGGATTACGGTGCCAAGTTGATTTACCGACGTTTGAATAAATAAGAACCAATTTACGATCAATGAGAATCAAAAGCGAACTCTTTCCACGAGAGGCCTTTACCGAAACTCTACAAACCAACTAATTTATTTAAATTGACCTACAAGTGGGATGCCAAGTGGGGCCAGAAGGTTCTCGCACGGTCGCGTGTCTCTCGACGACAAATGCACGCAGTGCATTCGACCCCATTTTCCACGTAAGGCAGACGGATAAAGAAAGGGTGGAAATCCGGTGCGACGCGATTAACATTCGTGGCCCGTCGTCCGTGCGTCCACGCGACGTTAACTGTACAACGAATAACCGTGAGTCGAGAAGGGCAGACCACGAAGGCGGGAATATCTGTAGCCAGCAATTAAACTGGTCGATAGGTAGACGGCAGCAAAGAATCGGTCGGTCGAGCAGGAAGCTCGTACGTACTTACGTAGGCGTGCCCTTCCACACATACTTACTACCGGTTGTTACACGGTTTACGTACATCTCGTTCAACAAAAAATATTCGTACATACCATTATCTTCCTGTTAACGATTTTTTACCAGGTCCTACGTTCTATTCCGTGGTATTAAATTTTTCTAGTCGTACTACCGTATTTATACGTATGGATATATAATTCGTGTTATTAATAATAATAATGATAATAATATAATTGATACTACAAACGTCGAACGCAACTGTGCCGGTCGGTGCATTAATTAATGCCGTTACTCGATGCTTCGATTTAGCTTCATCTCGCTGCACAGCGTGTAGAACGACTCGCACGAGAAATGGATTACACCTTGCAATTATACGCGTTGTAACGAAACGAAATCGTGTTTCATTTCGCCGACACGAAATTGACTACGGAATCAATTCGTAGCTTCACGATCTGCACCGTGCTGTAATAACAACCATCGTTATAACGTTGCCGGTACTTCGAGCGGTACAAAATCGACAGGGATGCAGCGCCCGCATGGATATCTACGGTAACCGAGAGATCAGTTTTGGAGACACTGAAAAGGCAATCGCCTCGGTCGCAGCCGACTTTTATATCGCCAAGATTCCTTCGAGAGCTTTCTACGACTTCCGGTTGCAAGCGGAATGGATTGCTCGTAAATCGATACGCTTTCGAAGTTACAGTTAGAACACGCCGCTGGTAGGCGAGTTTCGATTCTACGCTGGATAGATTTCTCAGAGGGTCCTCTCGCATCATGCTTTACCAACCATCGATATCGAAAAGTCGATCGATTTTACGAGTCAAGCTGCGCAACGTTATTTCTAATTTTACATTTTCTAATCGAAATTCTTTCTTCTCGACTTTGTGCTCGGCCCAACTTCGTACACGTAATAATACGTTGATAATTGTAGTTATCCAAGGCCAGATTACGCGAACACGAAAGAGTCGAATACGAATAACCCGATTGATCCGAGAGAGATTTTAATTGGGCGTTAAGCTAACATTTCGTTTCGATAAATAGAGTTCGGATAAACGTACTTGTAGGCTACATCGGTTGCCAATTAAAAACGCGCGATATTAATTGCCACAATTTCCATTTCTCGTTACCAACGACGTTAATTAAACGAACGCCTACGTTTTCTCGGTTATGCAAATAAATTCGCCGCCTCGCTAATTCAAACGTCACCACTGTACGTAATTCAATTACTCGTCGTTGTCGTTTCTCGATCTCCACGCGCCACCGTCAGTTATTTTCCCTTCAACAATGCAACAGTTGCGCGTGTTGCCGCGCGTATTACCTTTTCTCAGAAAAAGACGCGAGCAATTTCAATGTCTGCTTAAGGATTAACCGTTGTAGATGACTGCAGGCAACAGCTGTCTCGACTTTGCAATTTTTCCTCTACAGGCTATCGTAAAAGCAATTTTATCGCTTCGTTTTTAAATAATTTTCAAAAACGAAAAGGAAACGGATAGACGTACGAGTGTCTGGCCAGGCAAACTGATTGATTTCATTCTTGCCGCGCTAATTTACGAGAATAAGAATTTATTCCGATACTTTAGGAGAAAACGCGTGCAAGTACGTGGTAAAATAACATGTGCCGTATCGCGGAGCTCGCGAAATATTATAATCGAGAGACCGAAGATCACAGAAGAAATCTGCCTGTTGCCTCGAGCTGGCTAGACGCGGTGAACAGAACGCACGAAGCGTACCACGACTGCGTAACAGGATCGAAAGTTCGTAATCGATGCGAAGCAGGTTGGCCGCGAGAGTGATAAAAGAGGAGCGGACTCGGTAACGGTGATTTCATTCCGGTTCCTTTGGCCACGGCGCGATACACGCCACGCTGCGCCGCGCCGCGCCGCCCCGATTACAACAGCTGCCAGCGGTAAATCACCGATGATCAGCGATCGTTAGCGCCCTGCGATTCCGTCGATGGGGTTAGGTGAAAATGAAAGAATCACCGCGAAACCGCGCGTACACGAGCACGCGTATCGCTACGCCGGTGTCTCTAAAGTCTAGAGTCTAGAGCGTCCTTATGGTGCGTTTACGATCAAACGAGCGAGCGTCTAGTAAAATTTCGAAATAAAAGCGTAAGCGAGCATCCGTTCGCCGTCTGACGATTACTCCGCGGATCAGAAAGCGAAAATGGCGAAGAACGAACGTTCGCTGGCTTGGTCTGGACGTATCGTTGGATGCCTGAAACAACGAGGGCAACGATCGACGCCTCTCTGTTATCTCCTTGCTATCTCCTATGCTAAATCCTCGTCCTTCGCTGGAATTACGTAACTGAAAATAGCAGACCGGTTTCGATGATGAACAAGCAATTTCGATAGAGCAAAAGCTAAGTGATTTCCCCTTAATCGCCCGCAAGATGTAAAGAGGTTCTTCATTCGCTGAATCGTTAGGTAGATTCCGCCGGGAGATTGGCACAAAGTCTGGGACGCCACGAGCGAATCTTAAGCACGCGTTTCGTTATTTTCTGCCTCGCAACAGCCGCCGGTTGTTAAACGACGTGTTGAGAGGCAGGATCCGGACTTGGACCATCGAGGTGGACGATAATGTGATCGAACGCCGGCAGCAGCTAAAGAATCTTATTCTTTACCGTGATACGAACAAATCCGGAGATCGACGTTGGAATTTGCTTTGGGTCAGCTGCTCTCTGTCCTTTACATCTACTGTTACCGCTACTGTTCGATCCTGTCCGGCTTATGTCGATGGATCCAGGTCCGGCGTATCGAGGTCGTACAAAGATCAGCTATGAACCTACGAACGCGAGCTATAGGAATCGTAAAAATCCTAGAAATATCGCGTCTTTGCAACGACGCGAAACGCAATGCTGGAAATCCGCGGAACGGGCAGAAACGCTATACATCTAAATGGGAATGACGTCAGTCCTCTGACTCTTGGCTATGGTGCGAGCAACTACTCGGTAACACGCTGACTAATTTCAAGCTGTTTAGAGCTGGTTGACTCTTTGTGAATCGTGAGTAACGATAAGAGAGAAGTAGCGATCCAACAACGGCAGTGTCTCGTTTACCGCTGAACATTTTTATAAAGTATCGCGACGAGAAACGACCGCTCCGATTAAAACTGTAAAATTTGAAAACGATTTCGAAATATACGCAATAGTTACTTTTCATCGTATGTACGTAGAAATATTCTGCCGTTCTAATCTCATAAATTATTAAGTACCTTACATTAAGTACGTTAATTTCCCATGTTCTTTTTTCTCCAAAATTTCATGTAGGACACGGACTATTGCTTCGCAGGAAGATTCCTACGGAGAAGAGGCCGTCGATTTTCTTCCACGATTCGAAGAAATAATCGTGGAGCGGGGAGGATGCAAATGACGTCGGAGGATCGGTCGGTCGTAGGGTCGCGGCTAGTCACGAAATACAAGAGACACAGGGAGCAAGGTGCATCGCGCGCGCCAAATGCAGAATGAATAATTTATCATGGCGGCGATCCGTGCAGAAATTATGCGCGAAGCCAGCGACTACCGTTATGCACATTTTCGGTAATCTCGGCAACGGTTAAATCGCCACCGGTCCACCACGGCCGAGCCGATTATTTAAACAATTTTACGCTTCGGATCACCGGTGCATAAAACGTTCACACGCGTCGTTACGTGGCCGTTCGACGCGCATTTTTTTCGGTCTGCATTCTTTCAATCTGTTGTACGCGGAACGTAACGAGCTGCGTCGACTTTTCAGCCGTGGAATTCGCGGTATTTCGCCAACAAAGTCGCCGATTCCTCGATTACCACCGACGCGTAACGGAATTTCATCGCTAACCGTGACGGTCGGTTTTTTCCCGCATCTGCTCCCTCGTAGAAAGAGAAAACAGTTGGACATCGATCGAAATTCAGATCGTATCGCGCCATGCCACGGCTATAAGTTTCGCTCGCGTAATCCCAACGCTGCGAGCTTATCCTACGAAGAACGATCCTTTGTCGTTGAAGGAGACTTCCTTGTACTGTCATCGTCCAGATATCGAATCTGACTCTATCCGCAGGCGACTTCCGGCACGCTTTATTATCCAGACTTTGTACTGCTCCAGACTCGAGCACGGAATACATTTTCCAGAGGATACTCGCGCGCTTATCTGATCAGAGAATTTAATTGTTTCCGCGAGTTCGTCCTTTCCACGTTGATTCTCGGACGTCCCCTGCGAGGGAACGGTTCTCCAGTTCGCGAATATCGTTTCAAGTTTTCCATTTCGCTGCGTAGTTCGGCTAAAGATATCTTTATTAACACAGATGAAGAGGGTAAACGCAGAACGTTTACGTAGAACGGACAACGAACGAGTCGCATATTTTACGAAATCCTTTGAACCGAATTTCCGAGGTTAGGGATATGCACGAAAGAACTCTGAACAAACGCAATACGCGCGAGTTCGCAGTATTACGTATACGATTCGCAGGGTCGGAATTAACCAGCGACGATATACAGCGATGCGGAAGAAAAGTTCGTGCGAACCTGAACGATCTCGCGATGACGATGGAACTGTACTTTGATAGTCGAAGCGTCTGAAAGCACGCGTAGGCATCGGGGGAAGACGTCGGCGAAACGATCGCCTTAATTTTGAACTCGCTTTACGACCTCGTTATATCGCGTCTTTGTCGCGAATTCCTTCCCCGGTTCAACAGGATTCTCGTCCGAGTTCCCCAGCAGTCTCCATAGCCAAGAAAAATGACCGTCCGTTTTGCGTGTACTCGCGTTTAATTTATTTTTAATTCGAACCGTGTCGTTAGCAGGGCCCATAACGTGCAATTATCGTCACATATAAGTAAACGTTCGCGGCGGAACGTACGCGAACCAGCGCAGATTTATTACCTTTGATAGCACAGGTAACGATCATTGGCAGAACAGTGGAATCTTACGATACAGTCTCCGTCGAGGAACACGCACGAACGATGCCCGTCCGGGAACTTGTAGGTACGCGCGACTCGCTTCCGATAACGCGCTCGTGTTGCATATTCGATACGGTTGTACCTATGAGTTTTCTTCATACGCGAATCCACGTAGCCCGAATGGCCAACGTCACGCTCGCCAATCCGGTCAATCGCCGGCGATAAATTCCAACCGAAGAATCTCATCTCGACCAATTGGTTCGCGATCGACTTTTACACGAGCGAACGAACCCACTTGCGAATTCATCGCGCGTACTAATCGTTAGAGCGGGCGTTTATGCTCGTGTCGGTTAAGAACGTCGCGGCTTATTAACGATCGCCGTGATCGTTTTTGCGATCCTTCGTTAATTCGATGGCGTAGATATTAAAGAATCGATGGAGGATAGTTTCGTTAACGGGCCTGCGCCTGCAATTACTTTATGATCTCTGTCGACCCTCTTTACAATCTCGCCCCTCGTATCTGATCGAGAAAATGCTCTTCTGTGTTTTGTTTTCTCCTTACGCGCAGGACTTTCGTCGCTATTTCTATCTTTATCCTTTCGGACGCCGTAGCGTTAATTCTTCGTTAATCCTGATTTTCACCGTGCAGCTTGCGTTTAAGTCGATCTCCAAGAGGAATTTTATCAATTTATTAACGTTTCCCCGAATGGAACGTCTCAGGAGCTAAACGTCGTGTCACGTTTCTCAAAGGATCGATCTCTATCGAAGCGGGAAGATGTTCTCTTTCCGCGCTGTCAAACGATTAAAGCGAAAGCCGAGAAGAGTCTTTGGATGAATTTTCATTGATTTAGGCACGACTGGCGAAGCGTTCGATGGACTCGAGGCCACGATTATTCGATGAAAACGCCGTCTTTGTTAACGAGTTGCGAGTGACTGGCTACTTTGAGGAATTGCGGGATCATCGAGGAAGGGAACGGGCAACGACGAAGCCCGCGCGACGTTATACTCTCGTATTCCACCGATTATCATCAATGGCGAAAACGACCGGTTAACGGCTATGTCGAGCGTTCTCGAGATAGGTCAGGTGGAGGGAAAAGCGATTATTACGGTTAAGTGGCCACCAGCATCGTCGAAGAAAACGTCGTCGAGTCGTCTAAACTCGAGACGCGGTAAGAATGCAGCGCAAAGAGGTACGCGGTGATTATACCTACTCCATTTCTCGAAAATTGCTACTTTATACGCGACGCGAGACCAGCCTGAAATTACGTCCCAGATGCGTAAATCCGGTAGGTGGAAATCCTTGAAGCTGAACTACCGAACTCGTCTAATGCGTTTCACCTATGCAGCAACATACGAGCGTAGAAAAACGAAGCGACGAATTTCGTTCGAACGTATTTCTTTTTTTTTTTTTTTTAGAAACCGTACTCGTATAACAGGGAACAGGATCAGTGGAAAAGTAGCTAAATGAACTAGGTAAATGAAATTCATAAAGATCGATGTCGTTGACGTGACAATGACGTGTCTCGAAAATTAAGCGGAAGGAAAGACGCTAGAAAGAACCGTGCGCATTCGTTGTACATCGGGGAAAGAAGAGACGAATGCGGTGGTCTTTACGTGTCAATCGTCGCGTACGGATGTTGTTCGAACCGGCAAGAAGATATCGTCCGCCTAAAACGGAGGCGAGGTACCGACGAGCAATTTTTACGGCTCGCCTGTGCTTCGCGAAGCAGCTTATACGGCATCGAGAGACGATCGTCGAACGGGAGGAATTCGCCCGTGGGTGCTGCTGTCCGTCCTTCGTCTCTACACGCACAGGCACGCGTGCCCACGCAGCCACGGTGACACGACACGCGTGCACAGCGAGTGGTTCGACCGGTATCCGCCATATTTGGCTGGAGGAACAGTCGCGTGAACTACGGAGACGCAGAAAATCCGCCAGGGGAAGAGGTCATCCACGCTATCGGCACTCCGGGTTAAAGCTTTCCGTCGTTCGGTCGTCGTTCGACCAGAAGATCTCGTCGATACACCGTGAATTACGACGAAACGAGGATCGTAAATTAACTCCACGCAGGGAGTAAATTTAACTCGTTGCAAAAAGTTATCCCTCCGTCTAAAAGGATCGCTGCTGCCTTTTTACCTCCTATCGATTACGCCTGTAGCATTATCCAGATACAGTTAAGTCCAGGCGTGAAACAACCGAATCGAAATTGCCTTTTCGTTCGACGGATCTCGATAATCTTTTTCAGCCTGGTTTTTGCTCGGGCCGCGCCGAGCTCGTGAAATACACAGAGAGAAAGATTCCCTCGCACGAATCGCCTGGGACGTGCGGATATGTTGCATCGAGCTTTAAACAGTAGCCTCCGAGCCTTTCAGCATCTAACGGCTGAGTTTTAGCGGAAAAACTTTCCACGGTGAATGACGTTTACGAGGGTACGTCGTAGCCAGCGTGGCACGGAATGTTAAAGAAGCGTCGAAGAATGGAAGATGGCACGTTTCCTCCATCGACGGATCGCCATTCGTGCAACACCGACCTAAAGAATCCCGTGTCAAAGATCGCGAGTCTTCGGCGCGATAACTGTACAGATTTTTCGTGGTGCACCGCTATTCTTCCTTAACCGTAAAAATTGAACGCGTCGCGAGGATCGTTCAACGACCGGCCACCTAAGACCCAGTTCTACCGCGTGGAAAAAGTGGGAAAAGTTTCCCGTCGATCACGCGTCGCGATGCATCGTCCTTGAAAAAAGTAGATCCGCTAGATCAGCCACGCCGGACGACGTAATCTCGATCCATCGGTCCGCCATCCTATCGCTTTATCAAGCTTTATCCTGCGTTCAATCCTTTGCCGTTCGATAGCAAAAACGAACGATTAATCGAATGCCGATTAGATTCGAAGCTTTCGATAGACGCCGCGACTCTGGGAGAAAGGGCGAAGAGACGAATCGATCGGCGTTTAGATCTTCCAACGAGATTAAGGATCGAGTTTCCGACCAGCGATCCTCGATCGTTTCGGTTTCAAACTGGATCGAGGATGACCTCGTCGTGACGTTTTTCTTCGTGCGCGCGTTGCCTTTGCGTTCGCCGGCTTTCCGATGGATTTTCTCTCTCCTAACGAGTAATTGCTTTTACCATTTGTTTTACGTTTTCGTTCACGGTGGTCTGCATCAAGAATCGATGAAAATCGATCGGCGGATCGGTTTGCTGAAAACCGGAGTGCCGGTCTTTTTAGCCTTTTCTCCGCTAGTATGTTCGCCGATGTCCAACGTCCGCGCAGATTGGCAACCGGTTTTCCTATGGCCTCTCCCGGACGATTCCTCACTCCCACTCTCACTCCCACCTCCGATTCCCATTCCAGCGCAGACCCTCTCGCATTCTCCGCGTCCTCCTCCTCCAGGGCCGCCGCGATACCCCATCTTCTCCCTTTCTTTCCACTCTCCTCGTCCTTTTTCCTTCGTCCGCTCTTTCACCGGACCCTTTACCTCTCGAAAGAAAGGCAACCTGTCAAAAAGCAAACCTGTCGCGCGGCATGCTACGCGCCCGACACGCAACATCGCCAATTTTTCTCCCGATGAACCAGACGTCCGGGAAACTTGTTCGACGAGCACAGGATTCGTTCGACACCGGGTACGGCACTGGCGACACCACCCACTCGATTCGCTTTTCCACGAATAGTTATTTTGCATACAAGGCTCGATCGCGAGACGCTGCCTCGCAATTAAATGCGTTCCAACTACGAGCGATTGCCGCCAACGTATTACCGCGAATCGCTTTTTGCCGGAATCTCGGCGACTTTGCTCGTATCGCGAATTTAGCGCGTATCTTGAATTTTCTTCGTAGGCTTCGTTCGCCGAAGGGAACCGGTGTCTCTGGTTTCATGGTCGCGCTTCTCCGACCGACCCTTGGTAACCTCGTTTATTCCTCGTTACTTGCAACGTGTTTCGGTTGATGGCGAAACATACGAGATACCGTTTCCGGCAAGTTCGGCTCGCGGCTTTTCGCTTTCTCGACAGAGGCATCGCGTCGCGTCCGCGACCTCTCGCAGCTTTTCCCCGTGTTCGAGGAAACGAACCGCACTGCGAGATACGCCTGGAAACCGCCGCGATTATTATTTTACCTTCGCCACGAACCACTGCGGCCTGGCTAGTTTATTTTAATCGGACAACTCGATTTAGTCCGCGATTGAACACGCTTTTTGCGTTACGCTCTATCTGCGCTTTTTCATTTCCTCCTATCGACCACAAGGGAGGATATCGAATCGACGCGACGCGACCAGCCCGTTTCCACGCTTACATCGATCCCCGTTTTCTTCGCTTTTTATTTTAAACCACCACGCCGCTCGTACTTTTATTCGTGGCTGCTTGCAGCGTGAAATTTAGCGAGTAAATTCTACAGCTGCCGATCCAGATAGGAAAAAAGCACTGCCGTGTACACGCCTGAACGACGAAGCGAACGATAAAACTGTAAAACGTTCGTGAAGGTGAAACGAGTTCGTTTCATTCGTTTGCGGATCAGGAAAATTCGCGTCTTCGTGGACGCGAAATTAAAGAAACAGCAGTTAAACAAAGAATATCTGTTATACACGTTGGATTCGTGACAAATAAATAAATAAATGTTCGTAAAAATGCTTTCGTGAGTCACCGCAGTCAAGTCGAATTTCACCTTCTCTTTTCAACGTTCTCCTGCCCACGTGCCAGGAATCCAACCGAGCCGAGACGAGAGAACGGAATGCGAAATCCAGCTTTCCTCCTGACGTAACGTATCGTTAAACGCTCGAGTCAATTTTTAAAGACAAGGACGGTCGGGTGTTGAACGATTTCCAAATTCGGCCTAGAAATAGCGAAGAAAAGGAAAGAGGGCATGTACAGTTGGTGGAACGTACGTAACACGAAGCGTAGAAAATCACTTTCGTCCTCTTTCCTTCCCTTTCTTTCCCCGATAGAAAGATTCTGCTCGCGTCGAGCATTCCGGACAAGTTCTGCTCGTTACATGGCGCGGCAGAGGTCGGCTAATCAATTTGGTTGGCTCTCGGACAAGAATTTTAGCCGCCGGAACAGAGAAACGCGAAAGAAAATCGAATCCGATCGATCAAGTCCGAGATGACGTGGCCCATTAAGCTCGCGTCGAGGAATTAACTGGAAGAAACGAATTACCAAGGAGGAAGCAATCGCGAGCGATGCGTCTTCCGTTTGATTACGCAAAAACACGCCGACGCTAAATCAACCGGTACACAGAGAGATCTCTGCGACCGTATTGCGATTTCTATCGTCGCGTCAGCTCGACCAATTTGCGAGGAAATTAATTTTTTGCCAAGCCAAAAGGGACAAAAACCTTTCAACTTTCGCCGTGGACAGCCGTAAACGCGCGAGCAACGAGTGGCGAATAACGAGACGTATGAAAGGGATCGCGTGATTCATCGGGCAATGTTACTGTTCACGCGTAAATCACGCAAGTTTCCAGCCTTTCGCACGATATCATCAACGTTCTTACGTAATTTTCCTATGCTTTTCCGCTTGCGAGATAACCATGCAAGCCGTCGTGGGCTAATTTTCCATGAGAATTCTGATACGTGAAAAACATTCGTAACTCTTCTGCGATCTAAAAATACACGTCAGGTAAACCCGGGGTATCGCACGCGGTTGAAAGCAGTTCTCACTTGGCGCAACATTTCCCTCGTTTCTTGCAACAAAACGGTACAATTACCCTCTGATCACTGTGGGCCAGAATCGCTACGATTATCGTGCAACCTTCTCCTCCGCCTGACGGAAGAAAAAAAAGAAGGGAAAAAGAAAAGGATAGAGATTCGACGGAAACGAAGATTTACGAGACGCGAGAGAGCGTTGCATCGAGGCCGATGCGACGATCGAGTCGCGCGTTTGGCGAGTGAACGTCCGTCGGCCTTGAGCCAGGCGTCCACCGTCTGTCCACGTGACGTTTCCTTCGTATCCGGGCCACGTCCCATTTTTTCGCGAAAATAATCCTTTTCGTAAACAGCTACACTTTCAACTTGCTCACCGTTCGCTCCTGCCACACTAAGAATATATATCCAGCAGAGGAGCAGCCTTCGGGGTCCGGTCTCCATGTCAAGCTGGCCGACGTTACCGATATTCTCGAATGGTTGGAATTAAGGGAAAGGGGCGTAAAAGGGACAAGAGGGAGAGAGGGAGAAAGAACAGGGAAGAAGGAGAAGGAAGGTGGGAAGAAAGGGACGACGCGACGTTTTCGCTCTAACCGCGAGAATCTCTCATTTAGTCGGATTGTTCGATCTCCTCGAGAATCAGCTGTCTCGACGTCCTTGGGCGTTCACTTTTAAAGCGATATCGATGTTCGTGCGATACGACGCGATACGACGCGGTATTACGCGGTATTGCGCGATCTCGATGGAATACGGATAAACACAGAGGAGGAAGCGACGAGACGCGACGACGCGATCGAGTCGGAGTTGTTCTCCGTGCGAGAACGCGAGAGACACTGACGGGCCCGGGCACTGGCGGTGGCGGCAGAGTTCGAACCGCACACACCGACACACCGGACCCACACGGTACACGGACCGCGCGCAGCCGGACGTCGACGCGGAACGGGGCAACATCTTTTTAACGGCGCGCACGTGAGATCCGTCGGATGGTACGTTGTGCAGCAGGTACCCTTGCCGCTGATACCGGCATTTTTCGCAACCGCTGGCTTAACCTCTCTCGCGGTCCACGCCGGTATCCTGCGCTATCCGTTCGAAAGAAACACGGATAAAGTCGCAACGTTGCAGGAGTCTGGAGCTCGCTCCTATCGTACCGATGAAATTGGCCCGCAGTGGAAACGATCCGAACGTGAATTTCGACATGCTACGGATTGTTTGTCAGGTCTGTATCCCGAGACGGATTATTTAATCCGTATCTCGTTTACCAGCGACGAATGCAGCGATGGACATGGTTTTCTACGAGGATGTAGCTTCTGCCGAAAGGAAGGAAGAATTTTTCACGTAACGTCGTCTCGTCGATAGGTTTGAACGTAACGTTTCGGTGTAACGGAGTCAGGGTTGCAAGAGCGTCAGGCTAATTGCTCGGTGGATCGATTGGCGCGCGCGGCAAGATCGATGAGAGCGATACGCTGCAAGAGATTACTCTTTCCTCCCACGAGTAGCTGGCGCGACGTTGCTGGAGAATCGACGAGCCGTACATTTTGGGCCCGTGGAATCGTTCGATATTTCAGCTGCGACCGATACTCTGTATTTTCGTTGGTACTACGAAATCGAGTCACGTAGCCTTTTCGAGGATCCTCCCGTTGCGTTGGAACGCTGCTTTTTATTTTGCAAGCGCGAACTCGTCGTCTCGCCGTAGGCGTACAGGTCCACGAACAGAGACGCGACGTTGGGCCTTACATGGATCCGGTGTGAGTCACTGCCCAAAGTGGACTATGTAAATGCGTTCAGCCAGTACGAAGAAACTGGTCGCCCGTTTATCGCGTTAAATCTTCTCTTGGAAATCTTCCAGCGCTTCTTTTTTACATCTATTTATAACTGGCTCTCGCTGCCATGGATATGAACCACGAACCGGAATAAGTAATTGGAAATCGATACGTTGAACGAACCTGGTCCGCCTGCAAAAATATCCATGATTTATAGAAGGGTGGCCGTTGATCGATAATTAATTATCGCATTAGCGGAATAAGCGGCGACTGTCGGGTCAACGAAACCGAGGCTCGCCGCTTCTCGTTCGACCGGGAGGATGAGACGCGCATAAATTTATTCAGGCAAAACAGCCTTGGGGCCTTATGGCCGAGCCGAGGCCAGACAAACGGATGTCTGCCTCTGATAGACACTGGCGTCGTTCGTGTCCGCTCGTGCACGATCGTGCACTCTCGTGTACGGTACCTGGACGAGCCACGCCACAACTCCGGGCCTCGAGGTGAAAGTGTCCAAGGATTTCGTAACGAGCAACCGATTGCGATTACGCTCGCTACGAGAAATCGTTTGGCTCCGTAACGACCGCCACGGCTCGATGCTAATTGGGCTCCATCCTCGGAGACTGCCTCGAAAAACATTCGATAATTAAAGCGATCGCACGAAAGTCTACGACATTTCCGGTAACGTGTTATCGAGAATCCATTCCTACCTTGCGCTAACAGCGCAAATAACAAGATCAGCGACAAGACGGAGAGACGATAACGAAAGAAACGAGGGAGAGAAAGATTCGGTTCCTCAGTCTTGTCCTACTCGGATCCCATCTTTCCTCGCGTAATCCAATTTATCCGTTTCTAGTTGTTGCAGATTATTATTCCGTACCGAAGAAATATCTAAGGAGTAAGAAGGTGTCTTAATATTTCAACGAAGAGTCGTTCTTTTTTCGAGTTTCAGAAATCCTCCGTGGCCGAGCTATCTCGTTTACGTCCACGTTTAATCATTTTATTATTCTGTTCTTTCAAAAAATCGGGGTAAATCTTAGGATACCAGCAAAGTACTCTTTACCATGTTACACGGTCGGTTTTTAAACCGTTTCGTCGCTTTGAGAAAATTCAAGGATACAATCTTCGCTTGGAGAACGGAGCAGGATGAACACGGTTCTTCCTCGAAGCGTTTGCTCGGAACCAAAATTTAAGCATTACGTCGTACCTCAAATATTTGAGAGGAAATTCCTTTGGACTTTTTTTCTTTTTTTTCTTTCTGTTTTTTTTTTTTTTTTTTTTTTTTTTTGCCAAAAGAATCCACTTTTTTCTTGTCTAAGAGCGGATGCTCAAAAAAGTAAATTATCTTTTTTCTTTGCGTAGAGGCGATAACGATCGTGCGCGTTGCGCGTTTACCGATCCAAAGTCCCGTTAATCGTCAACGAAACAGGATGGTCACGTCCCTCCTTGTTACGTATCTGGCGAATTCTGCGACATCGCGAGGAAGACCACCGAACAAGGCCGAATAATGGCCGATGGAGCGAACGATAGGAAGGAAGAGCAGAACGAAACGTGTCGCGTGGATGATCGTGATCGACGCTGACGCCATTAATCTTCGTGGCGGATAGTTTTGCGGAAGCGACAACTTCCACGGGACTTGGGCCTCATTAGAAAGGCCCCGAGCCGTTCCTCTTCCTCCGGGATAACCGTGGATGCTAATTATAACACGCGGAATAATGAAATCATCTTACTACGCGCGGCTCGCGAGCCCGCTGACTTCCTTGAGAACTTTTTCAACCGGGCCTGCGAGAGAAACGCCTTTATTAACGACGGGACAACGCTCCGCGAGGAATTAGGTTCGTGGGATTAGACGACCAAAGTTATTAAGACAAATTGTCCGCTAATCGTTTACGACTCTCAACCACCTAACGATCTCCAATTACCACTGCTCGCCACGCTTTTTATCCTTCGCCTCGATCCTATCGTCTCCGATACCGACCGATCGGTTTCGTTTAGTCCCTGCCGACAAATCGCCTGTGCCTCGTGTCGTATTTCTTCGTCCAGAGTGAACAACGAGAGTCGTAGTACCAATCAGCGACTATATTTTACAAAAATAAATACACGACGGTCAACGTCTTTGCGATGCGTACTGGTAAAACACAACCTATGTACAGCCACGATCCACGCCGGAACATTGATTTACGATCGTATCGTTATTTACACGGTTAGTCGTGGGAGCAGCGAGAGAATCGCGCGAAACATCTAGCACGATGTCGCGACGCTCTTTTCTTCTGCCATCACGCTAGAGTACCGAAGGACACGGCGATTAGAATCAGGAACGCGTTCACTGTGAACCTCGACGTGGAAGAGTCGAGCCCGTGCTGCGCCAATATCCGACACTGGGAGCTTCGAAAATGCTTCACGTTCCCCTCCGAGTCTCTCGCCAGCACGCACAGCTCGTACTTTGTCCCGGAATCCTGTAACTCTGGAATTTTAAAGGACCTCTCGCTGTAGACGAGATCTTTCTCGATCGCGGACTTGCTGCTTCCAGATTCACGAACCACCACGTAAAAGTCGCCGATGTCTTCTCGCGACGTCACGTACCACGTCGCCTTCCAACTCTTGTCCTCCTCGTTGCTGCAAAGTAATCACAGCTGCGTGAAGGAAATGCCAACGCTTCGACCTATGCGAATCCAAGATCGATCGATCTTTTCTAGAATACGTACTACTCGATATTTCGATACTTTACGTCCGGAGTGATGTCGAACTCGGGATACTCCTTCACTTCCCTCTGACCGCATGCCATCAGATCTTCCGTCACCTCAGTCAGCAATTTGTTGGCCAGGAAACGCGGACTTTCGCAGCTAACGTTCGACCATTCCTTTGGTATTTCGGTATGAACGTTCAGCCATCGTTTCAAGGGCCTCACGTAACAGTCGCAGTGCAATGGATTTCCTGAATATCAATTGGAAATAATATATACAACGATACCTGATTCTCAATAATAAAAGTTAGCGATTATTAAAAATAATGATCGGTAGAATCGTATTTAACATTTTGCTCTCCCTCTCTCTCTCTCTCTCTCTGTGTATGTGTGTTAAGAGATATCGATGTTTGGCTACTCGTTTTTTACCATTATACTGAAGCTTCGTGCTATTTTCTATAATCTTCATGAACATATCGTTGAACACTCCGATCGAGTTGGATTTCACGTCGAGAATCTTCAATTTCGGCAACGGAAGGATCTTGTTCAAGGGTACGTGAGTCAGACGGTTGTGACTCAGGTACAGATTAGTCAAATTCTTCGGAGGATCAAAGATATCCGGTTCTGAGAGGTCGTTGATCTCGTTGTAGGAGAGGTCCAGCGTTCGCATCGCTGTCAAATTCCCAATCACATCTAGGATATTCAAGGAGAAAGAAAAGATATTAAATTAATCGATCGCCACTTAACTCGATTTAATGTAGCAAAGAATGAAAAATTTTAATTGTCTCCAAGAACCTTCGAAACTATCATCTTTTCACGAAACACAATAATCATTTCGTATCACAATTTTTTTTAATTTTTTCTTAACTCTTCTTTTTTTGCTACACTATTGACAGATCGTGAAAACGAATTCGAAGACCCTTCTGTATACTCACATCTTCGAATCTCGTTGATGTTATTATGACTGATATTCAAGTACTGCAACTTTTTCGTTCCTACAGTGAGTTCGTGCGTCAACACAGGCATGGTGTTGTACGAAAGATCGACTTCTTTCAGTCGATAAGGGATCCAAGGATCGTTGGGAAACGTTTTCTTCGTAATGAAAGATATTCTATTGTGACTGAGATTGAGTCTCTCCAGAGATAAACAATCGTCCAGAAGCCCGTGGGTTTTGTTATCCAGTCTTTCCAACTTATTGTGAGAAAGGTCCAAAGACCTCAAAGAGACGAGACTTTGAAACGCTCCATTGGGGATGTGGGTAAGTTTATTGCTCGTCAAATTCAGCGTCAACAACTGCAACAGTCCCTCGAAAGCTCGGATGCTCACGTTCGATATCCGATTGTTCGCCAGATTCAGTTCGAACACTATTGGAAGACGTCCGAAAGCGGACTTTCCTAATTCGGTTAGCTGGTTGTGCTGAAATTATCGTCGGCGTTAAGTTAAATCACCTTGCTCGTCAAGTTGGAACGTGATATTAACTCAACTTATGATAGCATAGAAAAGATCGTTGAACCTGCATATAAAGATACTGCAAGCTAGTTAGAGTGCTTAGTGCCTCCCACGGTGGCCTCGTCATGTTGTTCGACTGCAGGTTCAAAGTCCTCAAGGTAAGCAGGTTTTCGAAGCTGCCGTGTTTCAGGTTATCGCCCAATCGATTGCCCGAAAGGTCCAGCGAGAGAAGAGCGTTCATCGTGGGCCATACGTCCATCGTTGGAATTTCCTCCAGCCAATTTTCGGCAAAATCTAAGCTACCGAGAGAAATAGGCAACTGGAAGATCTTCGTCAATCGATTATTCCTGACAGACAGGCTCCTGCAAGTTAACGCGACATTTTATTCAATGCTATGCCGGTCATCCTCATTTTTAGATAGTTTTAGCGAATTTGAACGAGTCACCGATCACCTGCAGCTTGGCAATCTGGTTAAACTGCCACGAGCGATATCGTTCAATTGATTGTAACTCATGTCCAACTCCAACAGCGTTGGCAGAGGACCGAACGTGGACGGTTTTATCTTCTCCAGAGAATTGTACGATAGATTTAAGAAACGAAGACTGAAGAGAGTCTGAAATACGGCGTTGTGGATTTCGGACAAGTTGTTATGGGACAGATCGATCGTGTGCAGCTCGTATAGCTTGGGAAACGTCTGACGAGGCACCGAATGGATCAAATTGTGCGACACGTTGAGAACTTTCAGTCCGGTCATGTTGTGCAGCGGCACCTGCAATTATTAATGATCGTTTCGCTCCGCGTTTCTTAGGGTTTCGATTCTCGAATTATTCGCCTCCGAAAGAGACCTGGTTGACCGCGGTGAATCGATTGTAGCTCAATCGCAGTTCCGTGGCGTAAGTTGCGCTGTCGAACGAGTATCTGGAAATATTTTCGAGCTTGTTGTGACTTAGATCCAGGATCGTGATGTTGACGCAGTTTTCGAAGGCGCCTGCTTCTATTTTTGAAATCTCGTTGCGAGATAAATCGATCTTCGCCAAGTAAAGATCTTTGAAAGACAGCTTTTCTACCACTGTCACGAAGTTCTCGGACACGTCCAACAGCTGCAACGAAAAACAAATTGAATATTTCGCGTCCGCGTCTGCTTTACATTGTTGCTTTAAATTGCTCGGATTGTCCTTAAAGCCACGATTAATAGCATTTATCAGGATATCTACGATAGTCGTACCTCTGCGAACTGCAGCTGATTAAACATCTGGAAGTCGATCTTTTTGATAAAATTCCTAGCCAGATCAATGGTACCTATCCTGGTAACAGGCCCAAAGGTACCTCTTCCAACGTCGTTTATCTGATTATCGCTCAAGTACAATCTTATCAGAAAGCGCATACCACGGAAGGTATTCGAGTCGAGTTTTCTGATTTTATTGTGGCTCAGATTGAGCACCTTCAGCAGCGAGTTTCTCGCGAATGTTCCCCTATAGACAAAGATATTCGTCGATTGATCAAGCGATTAACGTGTTTTCATCGTTTATTCGTATTTGTTTCGTATAGGGAAGAAAGCGCCGTTAGTGCACGGGAAGCATTGGCGAACAGTTTACCTTTTTAAATCTGAAATGGCATTGTGAGACAAATTGCACCAGCCCATCTTCGTCAAGTCGGCCAAATGAGATCCATCGAGCTTGTTAATCTGATTGTGGGATAGATCTAGATATTCCGTGTCCCTCAAACCCTTGAATTGATTCCTCTTCAGCTCCTTAATCTCGTTATCGTGAAGATCCAATTTCTTCAGTTTCTTCAGAGGAGCCAACGCTTCCACGGGCAAAGAAGTCAGAGTGCCTACAACAGTAAAATAACTGTAGGAAATCAGAGATACAATTCGTTCAAAAATAGTACAGTACCGTTGCTGATCTCCAACTTTTCGATCTTAGCAGCCGCAATGCTGTCAGCGAAGCTGTCCACCGGTAGAGTGGAGATTCGATGGCCAACGATACTCAGGATACTCAAATTCCCTAAAATTTGCAACGCCTGACGCGGGAATTTCTCTAGAGTGCTGTTTATCACGTAAAGTTCTTGCAGAGTTCTGTTCACGCCGAGAAAACTGTGTTCTTCTATCAGTCTCAATGGAGTGTCGATGAACCTTAACACTCGAACGTCCAGAGGATAGAGAGCGGGCCCATAAAAACGTCCTTTAATCGTAACATAACGAAAGCGATTTGCAAGGTAACTCGAGAACCTTGTTCCACGTATTTACAAAGCGTAAACGCGCTTCTCCGAGAAACAGCAAGCTTGCTTACCTATGTTGCATTTGTACAGAACAAGTTCCTCGATCGGTATGCCCTCGTTACCAAAATTGGAGAAGGCCAAGCTCAAACTTGCCAAATTGGTGTTCTCGCAACGAACATAAAGGCCTCTGTCACTGCCACGAACGCACAGGCAAGGATAGACGTACTTTGATTCTTTGGGACATCTAAACCGTGGTCCGGGTGGAACGTAGCCGCCCATGATGGCAGAGGGCACGATCAACACCCATAACAACGGGAAAAGTATCATCTGCGGAACGAAACGACGAAGCATTACCGATTAATTTTTCATTCTCGTTGGTTGCCAACAAGAACGCCAATTCTGCCGATAAGAATTCTAACGGGAGCAAGTGCCCCAAGTTGTAGAACTTTTATTAGTCACGGCACTCGTGTTGTAATCGCGCTGTTTGGCGTGAAACGTGAGAAAGTTTTCCCAATGGTCGGTCGATCCTGCGTTAGATTCGCGCCTCGATAACGCGCTTATGGATACCATAAACCAGGAGCCAATTAAACTTTTCCCTCGATTCGGAACGCGTCCTTCCGATCGACCGTCTCGCCTTTCCATTTTCCTGCTTCTTTCAAAATCCGTGACGCATCCTTTCTAGAAACTTCCTCGCGGACTCTTGTTTTCTTGCGTTGGAACCGCGCCTAATCAAACGAGCAAGCCGCCGTGACAACGGTCTTTGTAGAAGAATTACGCGCATCGTCTCTTACGATATCGACTTCACCGTATCGCGAGCCTAGCTTCCAACTGCTAGAACACATCGTCGTCCGAATAACGTGAAAAACGCGATAACACTTTTACATTACGAGACTGTGGTACGAGCGTCTCGTAGACAAATCGCAGAAAGATAGACGTTTGGGTGTCTAAATAAGCGCAAATCACGGCGAGGCGCGACTAATTTGTTTGCGGATCGGCGATCACCCGGAGGAGCCAGTAGAAACAAAGAAGTCGTAAAGAGACGAATGACCTCGTTGCTGCTACTTCCTTGGTATACCGTCTTTACGAGGAATCGCGTGCAACCACTGTTACCCACGTATCGGTTTAGACAGAGTTTCTGCCTGACAATTCCGTCCACGAAGTTGCCGCGATCAAAGATAAACGAGATCTATTCGCAGCAGATAATCGCGTTAATTAAATTTTTATGAGTTTCTCCAGCAGAAAGCTGTAATTTCGTCTTGTCGTACGATCGAACGTCGCTATGCAAATCCGAGAAGAGCGTGATAGATTATTATTGGCAAGGGAAGTGGGTGATCGCCACTGCATTCTCTGGCTGAAAGTGAAATGCCGCTCCCCGATGCGCGCTCGAATGCAAATTCTACTTTCGTTCGAATAGGTAAAGATCGACGTGGAAAAAAGTTATCCGTCCTTTTCGCCAATGAATTCGATAAATGAAATTTCATACCGGTCGCGATAAATAACAACGAATCCGCTATTCTCTGGTATCCAGTTAGAAGTAGCATTTGTCGGAGCGCCTGGTCGCTTAGAGAGACGGAATGATAGAAATTCGGGATAAAAAGGCTAGAACGTTTCCGATCGATCCAATGATCGAGATGCTTCGGCGCGACAAGTACTTAGGAAAATGTGACCGTTCGATCTAGAAATTAGGCCTTTGATTAACCGTTAGTTAGTGCGCAGGAGTTTGCCGTAAAGAGGATTCGCGAGAGGAAAGCGTGGGCTAGTAAAACGAGCGTTCTTTATTTCGATCGATGCGTTAACGATGGCCTCGACCACGGACGTTTAAGGGGGTCAACGAGAAACGGGAGAATTCCGCGGTGTAACAAAAGATTCTATCGGCCAACAGCCTAAAATTTTACAACTCTCTTTATAGCTAATTTTACAGCCTAACGTTTAAAAGGATGAACGCTCGCGAGGCCCACTGACCTGAGAAACTAGCGAGCAAGCGTGCTTTATTACGGTTCCAGTAATCTAGTAATTCAGCGAGCGAGGAGGTAAAGAGAAAAGCGGTGATCTAGTTTCGCCGCACGTTTATGCAACGATCGGAACATAATACGAGCCTTCCACGACCGAGTCGGTCGCAAAATACGACGCGTAATACGGAAACGTGCTTTCTGTAAAGCGCCAGGCATCTTTTCCACAAAATTATGCAATTCGACGTTGAGCAAATGTACCGATAAATACGTTGTATAATAGGAAGTACAGAATTTTAGCGAAGCGATACAAGTTAGACGCGCGGCATATCGAAAACACCGTTGGTCCTTTCACTTCTCGCGAAGCGACCTTAGCGGTGCAACGACAGGCAATGAACCGAATCATTTTGACTTCTAGTTGGCGCTAAAAAAATTTTCCTGCACCGGTTCTAATGACGTAATTTCGCGTTTGACACCTGATATTTCACGTTGCCCTTCTATCGATGTGAAATCGGAGAAATCCAAGAACGATGTCGAAAGTAAAACGTCGAGGAACGGCTCGAACCGCGCTTGTACGTATTATATTAATTCGAGGAGGCGTAAACGAGTAGCTGCGCGAATAATCGAGAAGAGATCTAAGCTCGTGAGAAGAAACGTTTCAGTTCCTCCGTCTCGGAAGGAATAATTCGTGCGCGAAGAAAATACAAAAACCACGCTCTACTTTCCGCGCCCAATTAACGTTGTTACGACAGCGTGGCAGGGGAAAACTCGAAACCTCTGGAATAATGTTTAGAATCGTCGGTGTCTCTTTCCGACTCGTTCCTCGTTCTCGCGTTCTCCTCGTTTGTGCAACGGGGAAGAGGGCGGCGAAAAATGACGTCACACGGAACTTTTCGTTTTTTCCTTTCCGCATCGACTACTTTCAAGGGTATTTTCGTTGAACCAGCTGTCCTTGCAAAGCGAGATTTACCGACGGATAGCGTTAGAAAGAATTCCATTTCTTTCGGAACTCGATAGGTTCGCGATAGAAGCTGTCAATGCCACGAACGGTAACTGATATCGTGAGAGCCACTCGTTGACACGGATGGGCGAGGAGAAATCAGAATTTTATCGTCGAAAGGAAACGTATAATTACGGAAAAGGTGCAATCACTGGCGTAATAACCGGTAACCCGTATCTCTATTCACGCGTTGAACTCACCGCACTTGGCAGATGACGTACAGGAGCACGTGGAACCGCGCTATCAAATACCACCGCGTTTTTCTTTGATTTTTTTTCGTAAGGAGAGTTTCGATCAAGATGTTAATTACACGTATGATCTTCGGGAAGAAGCGTTCGTATCGAAGATAAAGTACCTTGTATTGCGGTTCGCGTACGGACAGCACGTTCTGAAAGCACGATGACGGTCGTCGTCTTCGAGTCACATATTCGTCGCTCGACCAGTTTACCATTCGATCCGTTTCACGCGCGCGAAATCAAAGGCGAAGAAGAAAATCACGTTAACGTTTCACCGCGTTTCTGTCTTTCAGACATTCTGCGAGTAGTTCCTGGATGAGGCTGCCGTGAAAACTGAGCCGTGGCTCGAAGCTAAAGAGAAAGGCGGCTCGAGACGCGAGGCCTCCCTCGTAGGCAGTTGATACGCGCTGTCCTTTCGTGGACACGCGGCTCTCTGACTCTAAGCCCAGAACATTTCCACGAGACAAGGACGCTAAGGTTGCGCTTCATTGGTTCGTTGTCTCTCAGGGCCGTATCGAAGCCCGTTTCTCGATACGTGCGTTCGATATTCTCTCTTCTTATCGTAATTATAATCGAACGCTTTAGAAAAATTGTTAACTAACTTTTAGTTTGGAGAATAATACTCTGAATCGTTTTTCCGTGGCCTTCTGTTTACGTATATACGTATACGTTAGAGAAGGAGTTGTCGGAGGAAAGCCGCGTTTAAGATGGAAGAAAGTGGAGAACGATGGCCGCGATTGGTCGACGCGGGTGAAAGTCGCTTAGAACAACGACTTCTTTACGAGCCAGTGACATCTATCGGTACGTAAAATTAATCGCACGGAGATTTTCAATCGATGTTATAGATAATTTCAACGACGAGGATAAGAGCGATGAAAAACTTTCGAACCGCGTAACGTCGAACTACGTTAAATTAAGCGCGTTACCGTAAATCGTTTTCGCAAATAGAGTAATCTAGTTGAATCTATTTTCACCGGTGGATGTCTCGTAAGTAACTTTAACTTTTTGAACATCACATAGATTCGATTAGTTGGCAGTTTGTAAACGTTCGTCAAATAATAACCGGATATCCCGGTTAGCGAGCGTTTAAAGTGTAACGAGAAATAGCGTTACGCTCTTCGAGAAATTACTCGCTCATTAAGGTCGATAAGTTGTCTGAATAGCACGGTTCAAGAACCAGGAGTGCCAGTAAAGACAGCTACCGCATCAGCCGAGGAGTATCGTCGAATCGCGCGCACAGAGATCGTGATTCGCAACGAATACCACAAAAGAAATTCTTTCGGAAATTTGTAAAAACATGCGTTCTTCGACTATATCTATCTCGAAGCTTCTGCTATGGACTCGTAAGTAAAATATATTTCCAATTTCTTTGAAAAACGAATTTTTCTTTGCGAAAGGAATCTCTGTTTTACAGGGCCGTTGGTCGTCATCGTTGCTTTACCAACTCTAGGTTACATCGTACGTTTTAAATTCTTCTTTCGTATCGCGAATTAAAATTTGAAAAAGAATGAAAAGATGTTTCTTCTCGCTAGGATCGACACCGCCTAGAGACTTACGAGGACCTGTCCGAAGAAACGAGCGATTTCGATGTTTTCGATAATCTGACTTTCCGATTTTCCTGCGAGGGTAAACCGGTTGGTTTGTACGCAGATCTGGACTACGATTGTCGAGTTTTCCACGCCTGTGACGATTTAGGCAAAGGTTTCCCCGTAATTTGTCCGAACAACACCTTGTTCGATCAGAGAGAACGCGTGTGCAGCGACGAAGAACACATTGACTGCGATCGTGCGAACGAATGGTAAATACTTGAAGTTTGAGCGTCTCGATACGAGCGATCGACGTTTGTAAATTTGTCCTAGGTTTTATTTAAACGAGTTACCCTTCTCTGTGGACGCGACGGAAGAAAATCACACCCTGTCGGAGGAAACAGAAGAGATACCTTCTGTGCTGCCCCTTCTGCTAGCGTGACGCCTAAGGGATCAAGACGTCGCACAAGTGTTACTTTACTTTACGTTTATCGAGAACGTAACGAGTTTATGCCTGTGAAACTTCTATATCGTAATAAACGCGCGTCTCTACATACGTACAGCGACAAGTATGCGATTACGTACACATATTTCCGACGATATATTTTACTTATATTTTTGCTTAAAACGATATGTATTCCGGTAATATAAGTTTAGAAATAAATAGTATAACGATCGATCGCGAGCACCAGCTTAATAGGCTGATCGTATCTTTTTCTGCGCTTTAACGGCGGTAGTGATCGTTTAATAATATGAAATATGTGGCAGTCCGACATTTACCCAATTACGTATCTGAAGCACCGATCTTTGTAAAAGAACCGTCGTATATGCAACGTAAAAACATTCTTCTCGTGTATGTCGAGAATTTCCAAGGGTTCGATGCACGATCCTTCCCCCCCGTTCCGTCTATAGTACGATTAATTTAAAATGCAACATCCGGTAGGATTTTTAAACATCAAAGCGTAGAAAAAGAAGAAAAAGAAAATAAAGTAGCCGATGTACGGCAAATAAAGAACCAAGGTAACGTCGTATTCGTGCGAATCTTGACTGTTCGGATGGTGGCCCTCCGAGTGCTTGAAATTGCAGCCAACGTCGTTCCTCGCGATTGCGATAAGCCGTACAATCAAATATCCATCTTCTTAATCTCGATATACGTCTGTTGGTGTAGCTGGTTTTAGTTTTTTTACGCGTAAGAAGCGAGGCGCTCGAGACAGGAGCAATTACGTTACTCGCGCGCATCCCGCGATCCTTATCTTGAAAAATTAGCGCCGGCAACAGAAGGATCGATAAAAAGCGGTAGCTAAGTCAGAGGTGCTCGTAGGAAGGAAACCAGGATGGGTGGATTCTCAAGCGTTTTTTTTATTCTTCGTAAAGGTAGATATTGCGAGAAACTAGCGAGAATCGCTGGCAGTCTTAGCAGCTAAGGCCTTTACAATATACGTATACCACCTACGTGTTGTCCTTAGTTATCGAGCGCAATTCGATTATACGCAGATCGATAAGAGAACAGCGCGATCAAGATATTGTGTTACCCTTCACCATTAAACCCTCCACGAACGAACAAGAGCTGATACGAATTTTATTTAAAATAAACTCGTCGAAACGTATCGATTGTGAGCTACATTTGTTCCTAACTAAGATCGAGTCTCTGCAGTCCGTGCTGTTAAAATGTCTATGTAGATATGTATTTATTTCGTGGGAAGACTGAGTAAGAGCGCCGACGATCGGATCGTCGTCAACCGCGTTACGGAAGAAAATTAAAGCTAGCCCAATATAACGTTCATTGTTATTCAGCCTTTAAGGTAAACGAACGACGAACCCTCGACCAACCAAGTCGATGCGTCTTAACTCTTAGTAGATCAAGTGCCGTGCGTCAACTACAATTCTACCATAGCGTAATCGTAATCAGTAACCGTAGAACCCTCTTACTTATTTAAAACTGGCTCGTAGGCTAGCCTATGCATCCCGACTCCAGATAATTCGACTCCTGTTCCCATGAAATCCGGAATCCTCCAACATCGTTTACTCCTATCGCTACATTTATCAAAATCGCTACGCGTGTCAGAGATCTAACGAATATCGCGTGAAATTTCATCGCTCCACTATCCGATATAATATTCCGATAACGCTCGTAATAATTAGTTATCTATAACGATGGCTATCCGTAGTAACGAGAACCGGATTCGTATTGAGTAGGCCAAGAGATTCCTGGTCCGTTCTTATCGTTGTCGTAAACGTACTTAATTTTTGGATGACCGCTCGATCCAAAGAAAGAATCTCGAATCATTCCGAACATAGCCGTTCCGAGGGCCATATTGCTGATCATTCCAGCCATTGACGCGGTTGCACGCGCGTGAGCCAGTGCCATTTGAAGCAAAAACGACAGGACCAGTCCGAATCCTGGCATCATCTGCGTCATCTTCGTCTTGAAAGCTTTGCCCATGTGAATCATCGAATTGGTCACCTTTCTCGACACCACTTCCTCGTGTAAACGTGGCAGTTGAACGACCAAAGTGGATTTCGCGTCTTTCTCATATTCTTCGATGATTTTATTATCCCCGACGTTATCGAAACTTTCCGCGTTCGAGTCGTCCTTGGACCGTCTGTCCGAATATTTCTCTAAAAAAGATTTGAAAAAGTTCTTGGCTCGTTTCCTTCTTTGTCTTTCTTCTTGGTCCCGCGACGACTCTTTCTCGAAATCGTACGCCACTTGGCTCTTCGTCGGTAGAACCTTCGACTCGTCAGAATCTTTTTCAGACTCTAAAGACACGATGTCCACTTCCCTTATCGGCTCTATCGGACCGTTCTCTGCTTTTTCCATTCTAAGCTCGGCATCGAGGGATTCTATTTCGCCGGCAAGTTTGTCGTGCAATTTCGTCCCAAAGAGAACTCCGAAAGCATCGTACGCGTCATCAGAAGTATACTTGGTATCGTCGTTCTCTACCTCTGAATCGTTCGGTCTGATCCTGTCGAGAAACAGCGTGATAATCTCATCGTCGTCTATCGACCTCTTAATATCAACGATCTCCTCGCTGTTCTTCAAGAACTGAATATCAGTTTCTCTCGAACCTTTTATGCTTCTTTCCCTCTTCTCCTTATCCTTCTTCGCTCTGTCACCTTCGGGTCGTTGGTCCAAAACTTCCTCCATTATGTCGCTTATGATCGTCAATATACTAGGAAGATTCTTGTTATCCTTGAGTTTCGCTCCTCTACCTTCTCTGAATCCGGAGAAGCTAATTCCCAGCTGGTTATTCCCATAGCCCTTGATCTTGAGATATCCTACATCCGTTTGAAACTTGTCCTCCGCCAGCTTTCTGTACCAGTCGAGTAAGAAGCTCTCGATCGATTCCTTCCTTTCCAGCAGCTTCTGCTCGAAGTCGGTCGTCGACATGCCGAAGAAATTGCGCACCTGACTGTCCGTGTCCAAGTTACGCCCCAAGATACCGAAACTTGGTAGAGACGGAAGACCGGGAAGAGAAGGCAGATTACTGACGACAAGCGGCCAAACGAAGATACCCAAGCATCGTATGAAACTGAGACTCAGAAGACACTGTATAACCTGTTGCGTAAGTCCTTTGCTCGATGGTCGATCTTCCAAGTCTTGGATAATCTTTAAGATCTCGTACTGGTCGGCGGTCAAAGAATTTCTCATCGTGGAGTTCAACTTGTCGGCGAGATACTGTTCCGATTTAGAGGGATTCGCGTTGGAAAATCTCAGATTCTCCTTCATTTTGATCAATAAACGAAGGTACTCGGATTCCGTGATGTTTGGCAACGCCAGGGTCGACGATTTCGAAGACGCCAAGCTATCCGCTGTGTCCGCTTCTTCGTTATCGTAATAAGAGCCGAGGACGTCTATGGTGCTCCTACGTTGTCTACGTTTAACTTCTTCCGACGATTTTGAATCGATAGTTGCTGCTTCTCTACCAGTATCGGACGAGTCGACCTTCTCGTTGGAGATGTCTATGAGGATGCCTGGCGGTTGGTTTGCGTATCCTGGGACGGCTCCGTCATTGTCTGTAAAGATAGAAAGAATTAGAGACAATTCCGATAGTTTCTATAAATATCGATCAACGATAGATTCACCTACTGACGGCGTGATCGTTGGGTCTCCTTTCGAGTTGCCCTCCTGGGCTTCTGCGCGCGTATCGCTCTGCGAATTTTGCGAGTCTGATCGTGCCGCGAGTTCGCCAGGCTGCGTCGACAACGTGGGAAACCCGGTTGACAGCTGGGAAATTCCGGGGATCTGTAAAATCCCTGGTAGTTGAGAAATACTTGGAATATTACTGGCGATGGATCCAAAGTCTGGCAGGTCAGGAGGAATCTGTACGATGCCGGGGAACTGAGAAAACAAATCGCTGATGCTGGAAAAGTCGGGCAACGAGAAACTGTATTGTTTGAGAATTGGCCAGATTATGTTATTCGTGCAAGCTAGAAAATTGTAACCCGTTATGCAATTTTGCATTCGCGTGACGTAAGATTGTCTAGCCGCGTCTGGTATTGCTCTTTCCACCAATCTGATGATATTTATCTGTCTCTTGTTCAAACTGGAGCTAACAGAATCGGTTAGATTTAAATACGATCGCTCCAATTCCGGACTCTTGCCCAAAATGTCGGATAAGATATTCTCTATTTTTCCCTCGGCTTGCTCTAAAAGTTCTGCCTCTTTGATCAAACCAGCTCGAGAACTCGACTCGTCAGGCAGATTCTGAAGAGTACCGAAATTCGGGAAGCTAGGTAGCCATGGATAAAACTTGGCGATCGTTGGCCAAGTAACGTCTCTGCTACATTGCAAGAAGTTTCGTTCCTCGATGCATGGCTTCATATTCTCGATATATTCGAGCCTCGTTGGAATCGGCAACAAATTCTCCGCGATATTTATAATATTGATCTGATGGTCGGACAGATGCGGCGAAAACTCTTGCGTTCTTACCGGAGCTGGGGAACCAGGTAAATTAGGAATAGAAAATTGAACAGCTTTCAGGATGTTGGATATGATAGTCTCTGGCAATTCGTTGTAAATTGGAAAGAATCTGGTGTCGGTTATGGTCACCGTGGTGTCCCCGTGCTGTCCTGTCTTCACGTCGGTCTCTGAGAGAGCCGGGGTATCGGAACTAGAGCTAGATTCCGTTAGCGTGGAATTAGAGACGACACTGGGCGAACCACTGGGTCGTACGCTGCTTACGATTCCAAAATCCGGGAAATTAGGCAACCAGGGAAAATAGAGCGACAACGTTGGCCAAACCACGTCCCTGGTGCATATGAGAAAGTTTTCGGTGCGTAAGCACGAAAGCATCGAGTTGACAAAATCGGGTCGAACACTGTCCGGAAGCAAAGTATCCACGATACCAATGATATTCGCCTGTTGCACGGTAAGCAAGTCGAGGAATTCCTGGTTTTTGGTCGTGAAACTGGAAGTTGCCGAAGTAGATTTGATGGATTGCAGTTGAACCGATCGAAGAATGTTATAAATCACAGACTCTGGAAGCTCGGAGAATATTGGGACAAATCTAGTGCCCGATACGCTGATTACCGGTACGTTAGGTACTCTGTTTCGCGATTCCTTGTCTCTGAAGAAGATACCCGCCGCCTTTTCTTTTTCCACGTTCGACACGACTCGTTCTTGTATCAGAAGCCCAGGATTTATCGAGCTTTCCTCGATCTCCGATGATCCTTGCGGATCAACTGGCTCCTTTGCGTGATCGGGAACCTCGGATCGTGGGAATTCGGATAAAGTCGGCTGGTACTTTGCGATCGTCGGCCATATTACGTATCTGGCGGCGTCGATGAAATCGTTGCTCTTCTGAAGATAGGAAAGAAACTCGGTGATAAAAGTCGCGCGAGCAGATGGCGGGAGGAGAGATTCCGTCAGGTGTAAAATTTCAATTTGCCTCTTGGTAAACGTAACGAATCTCACGGCGTTTCCCGTTAAAATAAACGACGGTATCTCTCTGGCTTGCTCGTAGGATTTCGTAAGATAGACCTTCTGTAGGATCTCCAGGATCTTGGTCTCCAACTGGTCGGAAGATCGTAACAAAGTTCCTCGATTCTTTAGCGACGAATAAGCCGGCGCCTCGGTATCCTTTGGAACGGTAGTTGCTCCGACAGGCACGTAGAAGTTGAGATTGGAATAGGCGGAGAGTTGTGGAACGTAGCTACCAACGTCCGACGACAGTCCTGCACCTTGAAACTCCGGCATGAGGCTGAAAATGTCCGGAAGAGTAGGAATGAAACGTTTGACCGTTGGCCAGGCTGAGTATTTGAAACAAGAGAGATAGTTGTACTCCTTCATGCATCTGACAGTCTTCTGGACAAATTCTGGCCGATAAGAGATTGGGATCAATTGCTCGGCCATGTTGATGGTTAATAATTGATCCTCGGGTATCAGAGTTATATACGTATCCATCGATTGATCCAGAAAAGACGGCGAAGTGGATATTCGTGGCTGTTCCTTTAGCGTATTTTGAAGAACCTGGATGATGAGCGCCTCCGGTCTAGGCTTCCTCGTTCTGGTACCATCGGCGTCCACCACTTCTGGCAGCTCGCCGATCTCTTCCGAGAAACTGGGGAAGGGGAAAATCGGATACTGCGGGGACAGATCGGCGATCGGATACCAACATTGGTAATCTGGAAAAGCGGGCAACGCTGGGAAGTATTGTTTGACCAAAGGCCACGCAAAGTACTTGACGCAACTAAAATATTCGAATCTCCTGACGCACGAAAACATCTTGTCGGAATATTCTCGGCGTAAGGCTTGAGGTAAAAATTTCTCGGCCATCTGGAGTATAGTCAACTGATCGAAAGTGAGCAATTCCTTCAGAGTGTCGTTTTTCGGATCGATGTAAGAGACCAGCGTTTCGTCGTTGGGATACGATTCCAGGGCGTCTTGCAGGATGTTGTACACCGCGACGTCCGGGGTGAGAAGCCTGACTCGATGAAGATCCTCCACTCTGCCCGATTTTTGCTTGTTACCCTGAAACACGTCAAACACGTTTATCTCGATTGGAAGGTTGCTCAAACTTTGACCGATCGATTCCGGAATATCGTCCATCACGAACGGTCGAACGAAGATTCGCATACAATTTAAGACACTAAGCGGTCGAACGCACCCTGTCGAGTTAACGATCAAGGATCGTCGCTCTCTACTAGCTACCAATAGTTCGGCGCATCTGATTATTCGCGACTGAATCTCGGTTAAGCCAAGCTCGTTCGTATCGCTCGCGTAAGACTCGAACTCGAGACTCCAACGTGTTCTTCGCGAATCTAGGAATTTCCGGAAGAACTTTGGTCGTCCGTTTTCTCAAACGTTGTACGAACGCGCTATCCTCGATCTGGCTTTGCAAAGAAATTGCCCGAGCTTTCCACCGTTTAAGAAAACTATACACCTTGGCCGATCGTTTAGCTTCCGTTAGTTTAATACGTTTTACCTTGTTCGCGCTCCGAACCTTCTCCTCGTTAAAGGCAAGCCACTCGTCCGTCTCAACCTGCCGTTTAGAATTTAAGACTTTGGTCTCGTCTATCTTGTCGGTCTTCTGAGCGTCCAGCGCGTCGTCGCGAATCGATATTAACTTCTTTATCTGTCCATCGACGATCGATTGCTGTTCCCCATCGGATATCTTCTTCTCCTCCGCGTTCAAGTAAACGGTGGAACTCTTACGTTTCGATTTACCTCGAGGCTCGACGAATGATCTGTATTCTCTATTCGCGAAAAACTCTTTCCTTTCTTCGGAGTCTGCACTCTTGTCCGAGTATTCCTTTTCGTTTTCGTTTTCGCTGTCGTCGTCTTCGAGCTTTCCCGATTTTCGAAAGTAATCGGGAAGCGCTTGTTTCGATTTTTCATCATCCTGGATGCGACTCTCCTCGGCATTGGATATCTCCGATTCTTTAGGCTCGATCGCTTTTACAGAGCCTTCGTACTCTTCGTTACTGTGGCGTGCGTCGAACGGGCCAGGTGCAACGCCATCGGCATCCACTTGCGAATCGAATCTCCTGATTCCCTCGTCCGTAGCTTCCCCGATCTGTCCAACTGGAATCCCTTCGCTTTCTCGAACCTCGGATTTACCGACCAAAGCAACGTCGTTTCTTCTACGCTTTTTCACCACACCAGCTTCCTCGTCTTCCTGTTTTAACACCTCGCTGCTACCCTCGTCACTCGCTCCAACCACGTCCACCACCTTCTTCGTCTTCCGATTCTCCCTTTTCTTCCTCGACTCTGCTTCGAACACTACGAGATCGTGTTCCTCATCGCCACAGTTTACGTTCAGCGGTCCACAAATTTCTCCAATGTCCTCCGTCGATTCTTCGGGCTTGAGCTCGGCGATCTCCATCGAATTTATTTCACCAAAGTCGTCTTTCTTCGCGCCCGGCGAAAGTTTGGCAACTGGTTGAACCTGGTTCTGTTCATCGTGCGATACACTGCGTGGTTGGCCAACGCGGAGAACGAACAGGAGAAACAGCAGACAGAGGAAAGATCGAGGGAAGAGATGGAAGGTCCTTGTTGGCTGTAGGCGTCGCGAGTTGAGTGCTCTCATGGTCGCGGTCGAGAGGCGAATGTCTCGGCCACTTGTGAGCCGGTCTATGGTCAACCATGGCGGAGGTATGGTAATACATATAGCGTCGTCCGGGACGCAGCGGAGGAAGATGCTCGTGAGAGTGTACGTACAGGCTCAACCAACGAGACGCGGGCATTCACGAGACTGTGTGAATAGGCAACAGTCGGGAATTTCCATTTTTATGCTGCCCCTCTACGAGCGAATCGAGTTCGCGGTCTAACGGGTGTAGATGCATTTACCTTTACGTTTCTTACGATTCCATCGGCAGCGGAGATTCGCAGAATCATTCCATTAAACGACTCTACCGGCGTCCTCCTTCGCGGGCACAACATTTTCAGGGTTTGGAGAAATTGCGCGCGTTTTGCGCAACGTTTTCTAGCTAATAGATAGAACGCTATCATGAATGGTCGTTAAAAACTCTATCGTAAGGATAATATCGCTTCTCTTTTATGGCTCGACATCCAGCGTGGCCGAAGCAACGAGTCGCTTATACCGGTTGCCGACCGCTAATGTGTCCAGCTCTGTTTCTTCTTGCGGCCGAACGGTAATGAGCCATTCAACCTTGAGGCAGTGGTGCTTGGAAAATAACGTCGAAGCCTCTTACGATTCTACTCTCGAACTCGCGTCCCTCGTTTCCTATCGTTTCAACCATTTCTGTTGGACCAACAGAATCGTAGATCGACGCCAGTTAAACGGAGAAAAGATAGTCGACCAGACTATCTCTCCGCGGAGAACAGCCAAGAACGGAATTCGAATCGACCCGCGATTATCGACAACGGAGAATCCAGATTCTCCCGATTCTCAAATATCAGAATCTGACATTTCGTCCTTGTTTTTCCGAACGATAAGACCGTACTTTCGATGGGAAAGGGAAATTAAGCGACAGTCGGCTTATCGGACGAGCTGACCTCGAAAAAACTTGCTTCTTCGAAGCGAAGAACGTTCTACGCTGGTAAGAAAAAAGTCATTTATCGGTTTCTTTTATCCTTATGGTATTCTTAAAATACCGGCACCGAGACTGGCTTTTAAAAGCTCGCCGCGATCGAGCACAACGTTCGAGCGGGCAAACGTTGCAAGAGAGGGGAGCAAAAAGACGGCGAGGGAAGAAGAAGTCGTCGCGAAGAGACCGGAGGATACAGCTCGAATACGGTCGAAGCCGGGTTTCAAGTACATCTTTAATACGGCCTTTCTGGTTCTGGTGCAAGGGGTTGGATTTTTAGTCCTTGAGCGGGAATCGAGACTAGAAGGGACGGTAGGGAGAAAGAGGAGTTACCCGGCAACAGGATACGGGAGGGTAAAGAATTTTTACGACGCGCATTATTTTCCAACATGGCCTCCACTGTTTCCTTCTTCGGTTTACGCTTCTCTCTTTCCTTCCATAAGGAATTCGGATTCACCTCGCAAAGCCGATGCAGTAAACCTGTACCGCTTTTCTTCCTTTTATCCGTCCAATGCCACCTTCGTTCTTAAGGTGTATTCACAACCGCGTTGACTCTGATTTTACTAGCAATAACCGCGTCCGCCTCGCCGGCGCAAATCCGTATCATGCAAATTGCTGCTTTCGCTCCTTTACTTTTACCATTTTCTCCGCGGAATGTTTCACGCTTCCCAGCTCCATGTTATGTCACCTGATTATTCGCGAGATTTTACGTCGATGCGTAGCGCGTAATACGTCTACCGGGTTGCCAATAAATTTCTCCGTGGTTAACTACCTTTAGAATCGCCTTCTTTTTCATTAGAAACTTCTTTTCGCTTTAACCAATTACGATCTTCCTCTCGATCTACCGATCACCGCTCTCTCCGATTCTTTCTGGATCTATCTCGATCCGCATTTTCGGACTGTCCTAGGTTTCAGGTATCAGAGATACTCGGATGCCTCCAAGATGTGTGCGCAAAGCAAATGTCACTTAATTTCATATTTAATTTTACAAGCAAAGAATCGCGTATCTAGGCGATAGAAAAATGATGCGTACGGATCGATATCGACCGATCGAAACTTCCACAGGACCGTTCGGATCCATTTGTACCCATTGGTTACTTCATTGGGAATGTTATTATAGTTTGTAATTTCTTCGAAATTGCAGACCACGTTTATTACCTTCTTCGCTGCAGAAATAGCTGCTTGACTGCATTAAATTAGCAGGGCCGTGAAAGCCATTGAAAACGTAATGGACAAAGACGTTCTATAGTTACTGCCTCCCTCGTTTCGTATTCCTTTGACGGTTTTAAGGAAAAGAGTCTTCTTCTCCACACTCGAACGATAATCAACGATGGATGAACGTATAGTTTCGCTGACGGGATTCCACGGTCGAGCAGTTCCATGCGAGGCGAGCAATGTACGGATGATCGCGGTACAGCGACCATGAAAGTGGGACATGATGTACGTTGGATGCAGGAAAGATTCCAGACGACTCGCGAAGGGACTGCCAGCTTTGATCCTCGAATACCGCGATCTTACGTTTTGTCCCAACCGATCGATTCCATTTTCTTTTTCGAAACAGAGATAACGTTCGTCTTTTATATTTAAGTATTTGTGAGAGAGCGACGACGATCCTCTTCTTCCTAATACCTGATAAAACCATGAAAAATTGCAGCCCGGTAAACGCAACGAGGCTGTGATCGCGCCGAATACGCCGGCGAAGCTCGCGGCACGTTCTAATAGCGTTCTCCAAAAGTGTTTCAACGGCGGCGCGTCCACGAAATTGACAGTCGAGGTGGAAATTCGAGGTAGTGCGCAGATCCACCGCGCACACGTAGGCCGATCCTCTTTTGTGGTGCGAACGCCGTCGTGGTCGTTCGTCCGAATCATACGGCGGCTCGTCCGAGCACGATTAACACGTTGTAATTCGTGGTTCCTGCTCGTATCTCGCGATCAAAGATCGAGCAACGATCGTAGGCAGGGAAATTCTTTGCCTGGAGCGGAGCCCCGGTGTCGATGAAGAGAACCACGTGATCGTAACCGGTTCGATAATGCGACCGATTGGTTGGACGCTGGCGTGCGCGTTGCTCGCGACTACTTTTCCAAAAAGTGCAATCCTGTCGGACGTCCAGAGTGTTGGTGTCGCTGCGGGTTACCAGCGCGAAGCTGGACGCGCCAAAGTCACCAAACTGCTGCCGATTTCCAAGGACGCGACCGTGGACCCCGATATCCAGGAGCTGAGAAAATTCCTCGACGATCTGTTCGTCGGTGGAAGCAAGAAGGTTCGAGGTAAGCGTAAAGTTGACGTTTCGAGATATTATGGTTTACAAAAACGAACGATAGTCAAACCGCGATCGATTCGACGAACGACTAATTGGATATTAAATATTTATGAAAAGCAAGCGGACAAGCTCGAACGTTTGGCCAGAAGCGAATCCAATTTATGTTAATGCCGATGATGTACAAAATGGGAGTGATGATGACAATGCTAACTGTTTTAACTCTGATCTCGCTGAAGGGATTGCTCATCGGTAAGCGAAAATTACTCTATAGTCATTGTACGTATGTACGTATGTACGTAGGGATAACGGTTCGGCTATGATAGTGTACGCTACATGCATACTGAATCAGGAGACATCGACGACCCATTTATCGATAGATGTTCTTCGAAATCCATCAAACATCTACGATTCGATAGCAACGTTTTTCCTACTTATAATTCGCACATCGTAATTCTTTCGTTATAACGCAATCTGAATACGGACTCGGTTGCAGGTGCCATACTATTGATGCTAAAACTCAGCACGATAATAGCCAAGTTTACCTCTGGTTGGCAGCACAATGCGCAGTCTGCTCAACCGATCCACGTGCACGTTCACAACAGTCTGCCGACAGCTCACAATCAAGCGTACAATGGATGGATGTCGGCAAGCGGACCGGAAAACGCGGGAGAACATTACTACTACAGAGGATGACGATGAATTCTTCGACGATATCTTTCTCTCGGAAACTGTCTCTTCGATCGCCGCAATCGAAACTAGGCTATCGGACTTATTACGTTCCTTACCTGCCGACCGACTGATCCCGACCTCCGCTAATGCTGGGAAAATAGAGTAAGCACGTTGCGGTTGTCAAGCAGACATCGACGATACGGCGAACCGCAACTCGCTTCTCGTGTACCAAAGTTTTGTTTAAGTATTCTGAGATAAGACTGGTAACTCGCGTCGCCTAATCGACCAACCTGGAAAACCAAAATTGTAAACTCGTACGTTTAAGGAGCAACCTCACGTTTACCTCAAACTAGCAATAACGTTAATTTATTTTGTAAAGAAACTGCGTCTCTACTCCTATTTATTCAAAGTGTATGTATCATCGTAGAATGTATTTATTAAACTCTTTCTTAGCAAGCAAATTTCTCTCTGTATTTCGAAATTAAGCTGCTCGACTATGAATTTTCCGACACCGAAGAAATCGTAGCCACGAATCCGTCGAAATAATCAATTTTTCGATAAGAATGAGAAGAGAATCGAAAGTCTCGACGTTTAGCGATGTAGAAGCAAAGTTGAATTTTCCGCGTTTCAAGGTCTGCTGAACGCATACGCGTCCGTGACCAACCGCGTGTATAGTACACCTTCTATGACACGAATCGCGGCAGCGAACTGCAGAGACCCAGTTTCCTAGTTTCAGTGGGGTAAGCAGACGGCAAAAAGGAAATTGTCTGCTCTCCGCTTGCTACGATTCCTTAGCAGTCTCCATCATCGATCGAATACAAGCACCACGCGTTCTACTCGTCGGTTATGAAACGAATAAAAGTACAAACACGTAAAAACGATCGTTGATGTTTTAAGCGTGCGAAAAGCTCGACAGCCCGAAAGATAATTTGATCGCGCGATTGTAAAATCGAACAAATTTCGAGATCGTTCGTCAGAACGGCTGTCAAGCCGAGTCAGTTTGGACCCCGGACCGGAAGTAAGAAAAGGAGCAGCGACAAACGCGTAACGAATAACGTTACGCGGAACGCGGTAAACGGTGATTCGCAACGAAATTCCTTACTCCCCTTAACGATCGATATCGGAAGAATGATAGAAGGAAAGGTAACGGAAGAATGAATAATTAAGCGGCAATTAGAAAGGCAGTCAAAAGGAAGCTAATAGGTTATATTTCTATTTAAGAATTAACTTTCTAAGCGACGAGGCGACGCAACGCAGCCATGAATAGAGTGGACGTAATTTTTTCGTGCTTGTGCGTCGTAATTCTCTTTCAAACTTTGGCCCGTGCCGAAGATGTCGCAAAGGAGTTGAACGACACTTTGAGGGTTGACGTTTCTCAGGGAATTGCACTGTATATCGCGAATGACGAAGCAAACGTTACTCTGAGCCTGTCGTCGCTGTTCGAAAGTAAGTAAAACGTTTCTAAGATCAGTGTTCAATACGCATCCACGAATAGCGCGATTAGTTACAATTTCTTTTGAAGGGAACGACGTAGAGCAACGAGATACGGGAAGATTCAAATTTAAGAAAGGTATCCTAAAAAGAATTGGAATGACGATGATGATGGCTCCTCTAATCTGGCAGGTTTAAATTAACACCCTATACGTATTATTAGCCTGCAAATTTTTATGCAATAGCGGAACGGTGGGGTATAACGCACTACTATCGAGCCGTACAAGCCTCGTGGACCTATCTCTGACATTTCATATATCGTATGAATTTTCTCGAAAACTGGTACAATAACTGGTACAATTTTATTCCGCGATAGAATAATTGCAAAAGAGAATAATACGTACCAAGGGACATTTTCACTCTTCGCTATAGGGGTACGCGGGCGTTACGTTTTATCCCACTCTTTTGTCCCGGGTGAACTAATTTAACATTTAATACCTATACTTGAACGCGAGGTGCAAAACGAGCTAAAACGTCGAAATACTGGCTGTACTTATCGTTTTAAATTTTCAAGATGCGAGTTTTCAAAGTAGAGAAGAATAAATGGGAAATTAATGCGCACGAACTGCGTTGCGAGCAAGTGTTTAGTCTCGTGTTGTACGACCGCGGCTCATTCGCGTCTCTTATCGAAGAGTAACACTGGTGTTTTATTTTATCCATTCGTTCTGTCGTACCCCCCTTTTCCGCTTTGTATATTTTTACATTTCTCTATTTCCCATAAATGCATAAATATTCGCAGTCTACGTATCGCTGACAAATGAATTTAGGAAGCCGCTACTTCTAACGCGCATTTGCATTTTAGTTAGCAACGTTACCAGCTACCCTCGCCTCCCTCAAGATCAATTTGCTTCGAAGCATTTTCATAGGAAAAATCGCATTGGCGATAATGTTGTACAACGCGCTGAGGAATTCGCAGAAATCGGAAGTGGTACTGATCCATAAACCCGAATATCACGATCACTATTATCACGCTTATCACGAACTGGAAGACAACGACAAAGGTTGGTGGGGACGACGAATGAAACGGCACCTGTAAAATAGAATAGCTTCGATTACTTCATCGAATAATCGTATTTAGAATAATTGCTGTTCCAACCAAATTGTGTATCTGTGATACGTAACGATGGCGACAAAATGTCACGATATTTCAAATATACGGTTCTAATCAAGAGTATACACGATTTTCCACGCGACGAAAACGCACCGGATTGTATATAAAATTAAAATTAAATTTTGGGTCTCGAAAGAACGTCCGTGCGCAACGACCAACAACGAGATATTCCAAGTGACCTACTTCGAGCTGCTAACGGCATTTTGGTCCAGATTCTGAAGCGATCAGCTACGACCAGGGTTTTCCCTTTTCTCTGCCGTTAAATTCAACGTCGAAATCGAAATTTATATAATACCGATCGATTTCGACGGGGATGAACATCGCGTGCCGATGACCAAACGTCTTTGGGATTACAGCGCAGCTTTCTTTCGTTTTTCTCGGATAAAATTTTATCAACGCTGCGACGAAACAGACTTATCGCGATTATGTCGTTGAAATTTGAAACCAATCAGAAAATCTACGAAGAAGTTAAAAGACATTTACTACGAGCTATTTGGTACAAAAATCGATATACGAAATAAACGTTCGTCTTAAATACATGATTAAGTGTTTGGATATTTTTATGATTTCTCCGAAATACGGTATACCTGGTCCGCATATTTCGTACGTTCTATGTACATCTCCGGATTCCTTCCAAACTTTACCGATATAATCGTGATGTATGTCGAATGAATGTCATTATACCGCTAGTGAAATTTGTAAATGTCCCATATGAAATGCCAAGTGTATCGATAAAAAGTTTCAAATATAATTGTCGAGGTACTTTGACGAATTACTGTAACTACCGTTTCAGAAAATTCTTCACGTTTACGGTAACGATCACGATTCTTGAATGCAAAAACTGCACCAGAAGACCGCTCTACTTTTTAAGAAACGAGCAAACTGTTCGCGTATAACGTTTCGTGACGAGGTTCGATCGTTAGAGACGGATATAGATCGATGCTAGGGGCACGTAACGAAAGTATTGTCAATGTCGAATTTATTCTTCAAGGCCTCGATATTCGTGGTGCGTATACGTGCCAGAAACCCACCTTCCGTTCGCATAGTTAGTATGCCAACGCCATCGATCCCGTATCGACAGTTCGCCATACGAATCGTAGTCCTATACCGTTTTCTAAACTACAAAATGCACGATGCACGACGCATACGTGGCAAATCAGAATGGAACCCGGATTAATCTCTGTATGCGTACGAGCTTAGATCAGCGCCGCGACACGTGAAAGCATTCGGCTTTTCAAGAAAACTTACAATCGCGTATCTAATTTGATCGAGCGTGTTTGTCATTAGAAAAGTCGAATTCTCTTTGACAGAATCTTTCCCTTTACGTTTGCTTTACGTTTACAGCGATACCGACGTTGTTCGCCTTTAACTATATAAATTAACGATCTTTATGGCAGATCTCGATGGCAATTAATGGTACGTGGTCTCGTTCGCCGCTTATTAATTTCGTTTAATTAAATTAAACACCCGGATCCGTTGATCTCTGCTGGATCTCTAACGAGGTAATCGTAAACCGGTAGAAATAGAAATACGTAACATAGGCGATTAAAGATCGGAGGAAACGTACGTGAGATGGAAATCCGCTTACTTACCACTTGCGATACTTTTTTGAAAGGAGGAGTAACGCGTGCAATCCAGAAAATAGTTGATAAATTCGCGAAATTCGCAGTTATTACGGGAACGTAAATATTGTACGATGTACGCGATAAAAACGTGTTTTAAAAGAAACTTTGACAAGAACTTTTACGGCTTTGTACATTAGTAGAAAATCGATGTAGCTTCGATGCGTCGGTAGAAGATCGGTAGCCGTATGTCGTCGTATAATTATATAGGAAACGCGCGAAAGCGAGCGTCGAGGACACTTCTACGCGTCCGTAGACTTTTCGCATATGCGGATTCCACGATTTCCTCTTCTCCTTCGATAAGTTGTTCGGTAAATCGGAGAAAATCTTTTCCTCGCTTAGTTACATCATCGTTCGAGTCTCGAGGGGCTCTTCTTCGTTTAACGTGCTGACCAAGCACGTGAAGATGTTGTTGCACGTAAGACGTTCTTTCTCGCAAAATATTTGAGATATTGAAAGCAAAAATGGATTGATTTTAGCCTATACGGCTGTTTAGCGTGTACAGTTTGAGAGTAATTCGTTGTCTAAGAATACTCGATGCGACAACTGACTTCGTTATTTTAGATTTCATTTGAAACAATGAATTTCTTTATCTTTGTTCGTATTTAAAACAAACGTAGCTTATTTAGTAAAATTATTATTAGTCAGATTTTGCTCTCAACTTTAACCTTAACGTTGCGAAAAGATCGAAGCGCGCTCGAACCGTTTTAGAGAATGCTTACCAAAGTTACGTGCTTTCTCTTCCTTATTCTTATGCTTTGGAATTTCGCAATGACAAGTGGAACGGCCGAGCAAAACAGACCTTACGAATTTGGGTTCAACATCGTTGTTTTTCAACATAGGTACGAGAAGAAAGGTTCGTAAAATGCGTTCTTCGAGTCGTTTTCGATCGTGTTAAGCATCTTTTTGTTTTTTCTTTTTCCGGAACGAGAGTGTGATTCAGACATAAATATTCGACGAAAGCCAAAGTTAACGAAATACGTATGTCCATTTCACAAGATGCTGATGGAATTATCACGGGAATGACTATAGGAGTGACTATGACTTATAGAAGAATTAAAAGTTGTAAGTCTGCAAATTATATTCATAAACCAAGATAATTCGAATATATATATTGCAGAAAAGTAATAAACCCTATGGTTAAATTTCAGTGAAGGATGCGCAAGAAATATCGAGGCAGAAAATTGGAAAGAAGCTGGTAGAAGCTGTAGCAAGGACTCGTAGTGCGTGCAAACTTGCAGTGAAAACAGACGAATCTGAACGTACGACACAGACCATTCGACCGGTAACGCTACTTACTTCCAATAAAAAGTTGGATGCCCTGCCACAAAGGATGGCAGAGACGTTGGAAATGGGAAAAAAGAGAAATGGTAAAAGATCCTTCTCTTACACGTCCGATGATTATCGTTCGACTATTTACTATTGCTATTTACTCGATTACTTTGCAGATAAACTTTCTCACGAGAGAAATGAAATCTCTCAAAGCTCGAAGGATTTTTCTAACGAGAGAAGAGGAAAGAATTTAGTTCGAGACGTCGTGAAAGATACGGTAGATCCACGCCTCAAAGAGCCGAACGTGGATGATCGAATGCTGGAGAAGACGGCGAACGATCTTTACTATCGCTTTAATTGCTCGATAACGACACACGAGCATCGAGAAGATGGATATAGAAGCGGAGAAAAAAATGGCAGCTTTCGCGCGGAAAGTGGAAATGGTATCGATACCCGAGTGAAATATTTGTCGAACGAATTTGGTCATCGGCCGAACGTTTCGTTTGTTGCCAGCGATAATACGACGAAATTGCCCTTTGGTACTGGACGTGGAGAACGAATTTTGTTTATCTTTCGAATTTTTACGTAATAAATTTTTAAAAGAAAGCAAAACTTGTTCGTTAAAGTAGCTTAGGGGAAACTTTATGCGACGTGAAATTCTTATTAACGAATAAAAGGGAAAATGGATCGATGAAATACAAAAAAGCGAGTCGAATCGATGGAATTTTGAAACGTCTGTATTCGAATTTCGTTAAATTTTTAACATACTTGAAGGATTTGCCGTAAACGATCAAATCGGAGCGGAACGCCTGTGCGTCAAGCGTAAAGTCTTTTGCGTTAAATGAGAATCGAGATGACGGTGATTCATGCGGACGATCATTCGCAACGTGCTGTGACAGTTTCTTTGTTACGCTGGTTATGTATCTTTAAGGGCGAAGACCGAAGCGGTTATGCTAATTAGCCTGAATAAATAACGAGATTCGCTGTAGGAACGTCCGTTTACGTTACTTCGTTATAAACGAGAAAAGAATGAGGTATAGCAAACTCCTTGGTACAGACTGCTGATAAATATTCCTTGTTCTTAATTGTTTTTAATTCTTCTTGATCGCTTGGCGTTTCGAAAGCAACGATTTCACTACATTTTCACGCTTCTTTATTCTTTAACGATAAAAATGACTAGAATTAGGTTGTATTAGCATCCCAACGCTGTTCAAGTGGAATTTCTGTCATCGGTCCACGTACGTGACTCACACGCGTGCCAAGTTACACGCGTACAATCTTAAATCCATTACGCTTTTCCGCAACGAGGAAAAGGTTAACGCGCCATTAAAAATTAATTTTCACCGTCCCGTCCGGCAGAAAACGGATCTTAGTTGTGCATCGATTTGCATAGAATCAATTCCCGGGCTTCTAATTTTGCAATTTTTCGCCTCTTACGTTAACGAATTTGACATACTCCAACTTTAAAGTTTAAAATGTTCATTTTCCGAATCTTTGAATTTCGCAGTTTCTGAATTTTTGAGTTTCGTTACTTCGCAGTCTTTAAATTCTCCTTTTTTGTTTCCCAATTTTCGAATTTTCGTATCGTTCGCATTCTTAAGAACTTTTTCAAAATCGAAGCAAAGAAAATCGTCGAGCGAAGTCGAGAGTAGTATAAAAACAAGAGAGACAAATAAATTAAGGAACCCGTTCGTAAGCGAAAGCGGTAACTCGATGAGCCTGACGTCTTGTTCGAAATCCGTTTTCCGTGTTATACGAACATCCGCCAAAATTCTTTTCCATTCGTGGCAGCGTCTCGACCCCACGAGGTGGTCGGAATTCTTTAAGAAGAGGCAATCGCGGCTCGGTTTCGACGATGTGTGCCCACGAAAACCATGGCAGTGGGGGGATGCCAGTCGAGTTTTCACTTGAAACAGTACCAACTTGATTGGCGGAAGTCCAGAAGGAAGGGGTTAGACTCTCATATATGTTCGACCACGCACCTTGCACAACCACTTCGTGCCCGTGACACGCGGTCCAAGGATATAAAAAGCGGAAGGTCGAGTTCGAATTAAAGAAAAGAACGGAGAAGGGTGAAAGACGGACAGCGAATGAGCCGTGATATCGCGTAGTGATAGTGTCTTTAGAAAAAATTATCTTATCGCATCTTCGCCATGAGGATAACAGTGTCCATCTTCTTGCTCCTGGGACTCCTTCTCTGCGTTCAGGGTGAACTCGTCGGTACCAAGGAGGAGGATGAAAGTTTCCTGACCTGCGTGTTAGAGGATAATTCCGTGGCATGTCTAAGTACGAGGCTAGGCAGGAACCTCGATCAAATCGAGATGCAAGTGACCGGCAAGAAGAGCGAAACACCGATGAGTGCGGTTATCGAGCAGGCCGGCAATTTCGTGGCCGAAGTCATCGACGACGTGCAAAATCCCGGAAGATCGGACGAAGTCGCGGAAACCGCGGATGCCGGTGACCAAGGTGAGAATATTGCGAGACATATTGCCTTTAGCGCGTAATTAAAGTAATTTATCGCGTGTAAACGATATATTCGATCGATCAACGAAGAAATAGACAAAGCGCATCGAGCCTCGATCGACACGTGGAGCGCATGATAAAATCAACCGTGAACTTTCCTCTGTGCCGAGAGCACCGTTAAAAAAAGTCGCCTGACATTTACCGACTTGCTTAACTCGAACCTCTTTGTCTTATCGAAACTCGCCTTAAGATTCTTTTCATTACCTTATCCGCGGATTTTCAAAGTTCACCGATTTCCTTCGTTCGTTTCAAGTATTTCTTCTTGGCGAGCCTTTGACTCGGTACGCGCGAGTTCGGACGAGGAACGCTGTTGCAACGGAGAACAACACGGGTGACTCACTTTCGTGAATGAAGCTTAGAAAAAAGCCGCGGTTGCTTTTGAAACGATTATGCGAAAAGTAGAAGGAGGACAGACAGGCAGAGTACCCCGACTTTCGAGTTGCTAGCTTTTGCGATAAACTAAACGAACGAGACTAATTACATTTGCACAGAATAATATTTAACGTTCGAAGAAGCTTGTTAACACGGGAATGTTAGGAGACAAGCTTTGCTCTATTCTGGCAAACGCATCGAATACGTGTCTTTAGGTCACCAACGATCGCTTGAAATTCAACATCCGATATGTCACCAATTTCTTCTCTCAGTTTGCACATAGTTCAATGAAGCGACTTGAGTAAATTTGCTCTAACGGTACGCCGCTCGTTATCTTCCTTGTCTTTTCGAGCAAATCGTAGCTACGAAATTGAACAATTTGACAGACATCGAGGCAATCTTCTTGCTATTAAAGCAAGTATCGTATCGTTGTTCTGCTTTTTTAAAATGACGTATTCTCTTTGAAGGACCGTGGCGTATTTTTCTTTCCGTTGTTTTTAAGCCATTAGAGTAAAATTACGCAGTCCGCAACAGTCGAAAACATCTAGGTCACTGGACTCGTTCATCCCAAATTATTCGTTACTCCAATTACATATTCGTAACTTGTCCAAAATGTTCTTTCTTCCGTATTCGTTGAACGTGGACACGTAGCTTCGGCGTAGAAGGGAGAAGTGAATGAAAGTAGAGGTTAGCGAATTAGCAAGTAAATCTATGTTTCCAGCACCTTGTTATACTTTTAACCTCGACAACGATTCGCGGTGGTTCGAATCGCGGCCATCGAGTCGACCAAAGAGAGTGAGTTCGCGGTAAAGAACGAGTCAACCGTTTCCATAGTTTCTGTGTCGATTCGCGCGCCAATCGTGTGCCCACGCGAAGGAGAAAGGCCTAGAAAAATCGATCTCGTAATTATTTGAATACAAATTTCGCTGATATATCATAGATCTTCTTTTTACAGAATTACTAATAGCTAATTATAGCTAATGATTAAACGCGAATTGTTCGCGTACTTATGTGAAATTTAAATACGCAGGAATGTACGAAATACGCGTAATATCTAGAAACAGAAAAAATAGCCAAATCAGAATACTCGCTACGATATTTAAAATGTAAAATAAATTTCCATTTCCGCTTCTTCGCTTACATTCAAGACGGAAAAGTCTACCAACGATATCGTCGATATAATCGATTCTTTACGGCTGCAATTAGAACGGATTCGGCGATTTGTATTTAAATCCATCGTGAAACTTTGATTACAGAGGAAGCACGTGGCAAGAAATATGGAAAGAAGAAAAAGAAGCAATTGCAGAGACTCCTTGGTTTGATCATGCTGTTCAAGGCTAAACTCGGTCTGCTACTTCAATTGATCTCAACGCACTTCCAGCTCAAGTTCTTCTTCATCGCTATCATCACCTTGATCCTCAACGTTGTCAAGTTTTGGATGGATCTGAAAAAATCTCATCCGTCTAAGGTCATCTATTACGAACACGCTCAACATCAACACCATTACGATCACGACGATCACGACCCTAGTTACTGGGGACGATCCTCCAACGATCCTTCTGCTCAAAATCTCGCTTATTCCTCCTATGCTCCACAAAATCCATAGAGGCTCGAGCTGGAAACGTCAAACTCTAGTTTTTCAGTGACGAAAAAGAAAAAGGGAAAAAAAAAGAAAAAGATAGTAGCACCGAGAACTAGGTGGCAGAAAAATCTGTCGCCACGATTATTTTCTCCGCGCTCAGGTTTCTAAATAATTACTAAAGAAACCGTTGATCGTTGTTTGACACGTAGTCGCGTAATCTATATTTAATCTTATATTTATATCAAACTATTTATTTTTCTATTTATATTAAAACAAAAATGTCAACGACCCGTTAATGCGCGTATTATTTAGGAAAATTATCGCGTCTCCTCGTTCATGTACCTTTCCCCGAATCGCAAAGCATTCGATAGAGGATCCATTCGCGTACCAAAGTCCACTTTGCGTACCTGCTGTCGTATATATTCTCACGCCCCATATGTTAACTGATATCGTTAAATGACATCTGTAAGAATCGTACACTCAATAAATTATTTTCATAATAATTCGCATTCTGTCGACTTTTCTACCTTGAACGAAGAACTCTAGGACGAGAAGGCCATAAATTCGAAGACGACGTTATAATACCGAAGCGAATCGTAGATCGTAGATCGTCGATTTATCGACGGTGAATAAGAAGCACGTAAGGACAACCGAGAAAGCTTACCGAATCGACTTACGACCTTCTTTCTCCATAGAGTGGACCAGCCTGTAGCGACCAGCTTACGTATTCCTCGACATCGCGCCGTGGGACATGCGACAGGAATTTTCAACGAGCGCCAATACTTTCGGGCTGTTCACCTTGCCGTGATTTCGATCGACCGATAAATACGCGAGATTTCTTCTCCCCGCAGCTACGTTGTATTTATTTTATTTTTCCCCTTGGCTGAAACCGAAAGACCTCGATAGATCGGTTCGTTCTCCTTTTCAAGTACTTCGTATTAAAGTACCTTCTGTTAGTCGTCAAATTGCGTTACATGAAAAGTTGGAAAATTAACAATGCTATGCTACGTTTCTACATGATCGATAAAGAAAAAATAATGATAATCTTTTTAGCGATAATTCAACAAGGTAGATAAGGAAAAGGATTAATCTTTGCGTATCGGTATCGCTTTAGATTTCACTTTGAACAACGTTTGTGTTTCTAAATAAGTTATAAAAAAAAAATCTATGATCTCACCTACAGCTTAACAAGGTGGATAAAGGAGTCGATAAAGATATCGCTCCATACGACAATTGTATTTCTAGATAATATATAAAAACGAGTCTATAATCTTTTCAACGATAACGTAATAAGACCAGATAGAGTGTCCTTGTTTACGCGAAAAAAAGAAAAAAAAAAGAAAAATGCATAGACGAATATACCAGGATGAATCAGGATATATCGTGTCTGTCATGGTCAATGACCAGAAACGGACAGAGTTTCGTAACCGGTGGGACCCCCGTGGAAACTTAAGTATTCACGTACCGAAGAATCGCCCGGTCTCGGTGCGACCTTTAGCGAAAGACGAGGCCCGGTTCCACTTGCCCTCGGTTTTTGACGTCTAGAACCTCTTTTCGAAGCTCTGATTGGACTGCGGCCAACGAGACCACCGTGTCGCATCGAAATCATCGAAATTCGTGAGAAGAGACGCTGAAATATCCTTCCGCCGTTCATTTATAGAATTTCTTCGCGGACAGGCTACGTCCAACTTTTTCTTAATCAGCTAACGAAATTCGATCTCACTTAGCGGCAGCTATTTTCACATTCCACCGCATTTGCATCCGTCCTTCGAGTGGATACGTCTTCGGGATATTCATAGAGAATTCTCCGCACCCGGTTTCTCTTCGCGAGAATATCCTTCCCTCGACTCTCGACGGGAAAAGCTTCTCCCTCTCGTCTCCAAAGGGCATATCAATGACCGTTTGATCGACTCGCGAGAAGAACGATCTCGCTTGCTCCTCCACAGGAATATCATTCTGATTTTTACCGTGGCCGCAAGGTTCGATGCGTCGAATCGCTGAATGGACGTCACGACGAATTTTCAATCCAACGATGAATATTACGCGAAGCTGACCGAAGGAATTCGTCGTGGTTACACGGGTATCGTATCACTCGGCACATCAACGGGGAAATTTGCATCGGGCCTTCGAGGATGATGTGGACGTCTGGATGGTCATTGGCAGACCAAACGTGATAAACTTACTAATTTCTGCCTACCGAGAATTGGCCATTCATACAATATTCAAGATCCTTACACGCAAGTCACTATATAACACCCTTCTACGGATCGGATCACCAGTCTTCTCAGGATTCTCGATACATGCAAGACAAAGCCCGATACGCCTTCCATCCAGTGATCTAGAAGAAAGCGAAAAACGTTTCATTCATCATGATCCGACCAACTTGTTTAATCGTATCGCTTGCTGTCATCTTCGCCATTGTTTCGGGTTTGCCGCAGCAACCCAAATCTAGGAGACCCGTTCCAGAGTTTAAGGTTTGTTCTGTAAAAAGAAAACGTTACACCGTGCTGTTGATGAACGTACGTCTTCTAATAAATTTAATCTTTTCTTGGAACGCGCGTTAAATTTCAGAACAAGACTGGCGGCTTGGAACTTCCGGACAATGCGACGCTGATTCGGGACAATATCGTGGACAACTTCTCCTGTCAAGACAGAATTTATGGATATTACGCCGATATGGATAACGATTGCCAAGTTTTCCACGTTTGCATGCCGCAGGCTAGGGGATCGATCAGATGGAGCTTCATCTGCCCCGCGGAGACCGTGTTTAATCAGGTGAGTGATTATTCGAATCGTTTCTTCCTCTCGGTTACTAACAAGCCGATCATTCGTCTCGTTAGGCAACGTTCGTTTGCACGAAAACGGAAAACTCGATACCCTGCGAGGAGTCTGAGAAGTTTTACAATTTGAACGAGGCGATTGGCAAGGAGGTGGAGGAAGAGGAAAGCGACATGGAGCACGCCACGAAAGAATCGGACGTGGAAGCGATTTCGAAGAGACCAGAGACCAGGACGTCGAGAATCTTGAACCGGAAGAAGCCGTCGCGAAAACAGTGATTTTTTGAGACAATGTTCGCGAAGAATGGGCTGTGCGTGTGGTAGAAGAGACGAAATTCGTGGACTGTCAAAAACGCAAGATCAACCAACTACGTTTGCTTGTCTGAAATACGAATGAAACACGATTTTATCTAGTATTTAAGTATATGTGTATTGCGTGTTTAAATTATGATAAAAATATGATATTAAAATATTAGCTAGAGATTGTGCGTAACTTTATTGTATAGGAACGTGTTGGAGTAATATTGTAAATTTGTGAAAGCCTAAAATTAGAAAAATATTGAAATAAAGGAGTTGAAGCGTCTGCAACAAATTTATTGTATATAGTGGTCGTACATGTAACTAATACTGCTATCTTCATATTTATAATTAAGCAATCACGCGCGGAAAGGAGTTACACAAATGTCCCAAGCCTAGATAGAAACACAAACTACGACGATGCGGTAATAATCAACGGAAAGCAAAGATTAACTTAATGGCTAAATAAAACGTCGAAATTATTACGTAATCATTACGAAGCTAAAAAACGTTAACGACGACATTTCCGTCAAACATTTATTTACAACGATTGATATGTTTCGATATTGGTCTCTCGTGGCTTAAAATAAGTCGAAAATAAATTACGCAATATAGAAGAATTAGTACTGGACGCGGTTACTGTACATTAACGAAAGTACGAAAAACATAAAAGAAACTAAAAACACACACGCACACGTGCAAAGCGGCTAGAGAAAAATCCAATCTCTTTTTCTTTTAAATTCAGGTAATATGATACGAGATGGCAAAAGTCACCGATACGAATCGGTAAATCTTCGGCTCTTTTTCTATTTTGTATCTTTGGATAACTAGCCATTATATCGTGGATAGGCGGTGCCTATTCCTCCGTTCATAAATTCCGATAAAATAATTAACGACAATAATTACGTCAACTTTCGTGCCCACACACACTTTCACATTTGTCAGGAGAAACCTAAAGCGCGTATCGGAACTCTGATTCAAGTACATTTCAGTCGAAAGAAAGATAATCAAAATCAACCTATGTACACCTCTGATCTGATCCTATACCTGATAGCCACTGGCCTCCTAGTACGATTACGCGAATATAATAATTATAACAATAATAAAAAAAATAATATTTAGTACTTAAATAATTCACTTACAGATATAAACCAAAAACGAATGACGATACAAACGTTCGCATCTTTAAGAAACTTCTTAGAAGAAGATCAAGCCATTCATCTTTTATTCGTATAGCGTATAAACATTTTTCTTAAATGGACTTGTATAGGAAGATTCCGAAATTGTGGAGCAACCAAAAAGCACGCACGATCGTTTCTTTCGATATTCTACATTTCACTCTGGAAAATGAGGCGCCACGAGTACGAACAAGCTTTATTCTACATCTCCGATCGATTCTTTTGCCGAAGAATCGCCTTCTTTCCGATTGCCCCCGTGAATCACCCTGTATCCGTCGATATAACGCGATCTACATATATTAAATATTTTCGACGATGTGTACCCTGTGTCGTCCACCGAGCAGGTGTCCTACGCTCCTGCGTGACACTAGTTCTCGCCAATTCGCCGTAGCAGTCTTGCAATAGCAAAATAGAGAGAAAGTAAACGTTTCATCGAGAAGAAGAACCTAATTTAAGCCTCAGAATCCACAGCTAAATCGGCTTCGATCTCCTCGGGACTTCTAAGATCGATGGCGAATCTTTTCTTCGCGTTCTTGCTTGCCATCTCAGCCATTTGGTTCTGCGCCTTCACGGTTCTCGAATAAATGTTAAAAGCGGTGGCTAAAGCGCAGGTGAGCTGCCTAGCGTGATGTTTCGATTCGCAAACGAAAGCGTGACATTCGAACGGCGAAACTCTCCTGAAATTCTCCGTTTCGCGTACAACGATCATGGAGAAGACACGCGTGTAGACGAGATCCTGAACACCGTACGAGATCGTTTCGATGGCGTATATCCTGGCAAAGTTGGAGTCTTGTTTCCTTTTCTCGATAGGCAGCAGGGCAACGCCTTCTTGAGAGACGACCAGTTTGGTCAGAGGGAGCATGGTGTTGGTCGGTAAGGCCTTCGCGGCAGCGACCATATTATCGACGGGCCTCCTCGTGTGCTTGATGCCCCAGAGGCCCCTGGCATCGTGAGAGCCCAAATATTTCACCTGAAAAGGGTCCCCCTTTTAGTCTCCCACGTGCGGCCCTATTCAGGTAACAACGAAACCTTTACCAAGACCTTGGACCTCTAACGTAACGTAACGAACGATATAAGCGAGAGTTTTAAGACCCGTAAACTTGCGTTAAGAAGATAACAACGTTATAATTTAATTAGCCAACGAGTTGAGCAGATGCGAGGTGTTACCCACTGATGGGTATGTGAATTTATGCTTTGTCCAAATAATCGAAGAGAGTTCAATAGAGGTATAAGGCGAGGTGCGAGGAAAACATTGTAAAATATACCTGGAACACCTGAGGGAGATCCGTCGAACCCTCGAAGACATTGTTATCGATGGATAGACGAGACAATTTTGACACGAGGTCCTTCTTCTTGTCGGTGGAAGAAGCGAGATTTTTGTCCTTCTTCATATCGTTCGGCTCTTGACCTTTCTGCATTAAGAAATACGACGTTAATACACAAGCGTTACGAAATATCTCGGCGCCTTTCTGTCGTTTACGACTAAAAAAGAACGATCGTCCTGTTGAAGCAAGATATATGTGAAACGGGACCAACAGTTAATTAAGTAATACGCAATTTACAAGGTAAATTGTGAAGCAACATTTTCTGTCGCTTCGTGACTCTCAAAAAAAAAAAAAAAAAAAAAGAAAAAGAAGGAAAGAAATAAATGGAACAAGAGCTTTGTCGAGAAGGAAGTTTAAAACGTCGCGTACTCACGATACTGTTATCGAGTCGACAGATTCTCTGTGTTTGTCCGGGCTTCACTTTCAGGTGATACTCGACCACGTTCGGTATGTTCGGCGGGTTGGAAACGACTGAGGAAGCCGGAGAGGATGAAGAGGCGGTCGCTGGCCGCTGAGGGACGGCGTTTCCGGTCTCGGTCGCCCCGAATAACGGCGCTGTCATCACTGATCTATGCCCACTAACCGTTTCCCCTGTCTGACAAATTTAACGAAATTTTTGGTCATTCTCTTTGCTCCAGGCCCTTTATCAATCTCTTAAAAGTATTTATCCGACCTTCTTCTCCAAATAGCTACCCTCGTCGTTTTTCGTCGCATCTTTACAATCGTTGTTAACATTTTTCAGAACACCGTCAGACCTCTTCGTGAAACCAAAGTCCTCGTCTTCCATAGCGGTTCTCGGTTCTGTCTGTCCTCAGAATCTTTTCACTTGCTCCAAATCGGCCCTGTTCGTGTCACCGTGATCCTTTAATCACACGCAATACAATTAGTGGAAACGATACGAAATATCGAGCCTCTCAGAAACCTAATCTCTCGGTAATCGTCTCAGTTTAACTATTTGGATGCAAATTCTCGATAAATAAATAATTTATTCGCTATAATAAACGACACGCTTTTTTCTACTTCCCAATTTCCGAAGCCGATTAATACGGTTTCCGAGCATTAATTAGTGAATCAACGCTGGTCGTCGTTCCCCGTAATCGTAACAAGACCATCTCGTTATGCCAAACAAAGTGCAAAGCGTAACTTTTACATATACGACGTATGGAGAGCCGGGTAAGTGAAACAACGCTCGAGCAATTTCCAGCGACCTAACGAGCAGAAGGGAGAACCGACCGACCCCTCGTAGACGTTATTATCGTCATCGTTGTATCCCGAAATGCGTTCAGCCGCGAAATTAAAAACGTGCTTAACGTCTCGGCTTAAACCGGAAAACAGCTGTCGCGCAGCACGTGTTGCACCTTGCGCTCCAGCTCGATCGTTGCTTTCGCTCTCTTTTCGTGCGGCCAGTTCTCGATCGTTTCGCTCGCAAATATAGAAGTCAGGCCAAACTCTGTCCAAGTTTGGAAAACGTTTCGCGCCACGTCGCTTAGGATACTCGAGGTACAAAGAGTCGTTTCACCTGCTCTATTTTATACAAAACCAGTCATTGTCCCCGGTCACAGATTTAATCGAACGAAACGGATGCGCCGGTGCACATAAAACACGATGCTATCGAGAATCCTAAATGTGTACGGGGGGCTTGGCTTTGAGCGGGCAGGAAACGTGTCAGGTGACCGATAGTCAAGTGAAAAGGGATTCGTTGATGTATTCCGTCCGTTGGTCAGGTGTGGGCATACTGTTGTTCGAGCTTACGCCGCGTTGCGTCCGCGCGAATCCGTGTGTGCAGTTACCGTTTCGAAAACGTGCGCTGGTTTCCGCGCTCCCGGGGACGAGAACGCAGAAATTCAAGAACCAAGGTCGAGTCGGAGAGCCGTTCGTGAAATTTTACTCCGGCTACATTCCTCTCTCTTTCGCGAAACCCGATAACGAACTTTCCATAAATAGAATAGAAGAAGGAAACTCGTACAAGCAAATAAAGAGCGATACGCGAGCGAGTTTAACCGACTCGAGTCGAGAATGCCATAACGTCGGTATAGCGCGACAAAAGCTGGACAAATTTATTTTTGGGCACCTTGTATGTTGCTCGCGCCTCTACACCTGTCGTCCAATTACACCCGCGTACAACGCTAGAACTGTTAACGCGCGTGTTCACGTACCGGGTGTTCTAAACTGTATGCGTAGTCTGACGCCAATGTAAAGAAACTGGTTCTTATGGCAGCCTAGAGAATATTCGATAAAGGCGCGAAGATTTATTATACGATTCGAAGATATCTATGCAAAGAGAAGGAAGAAGTATGGTATTAATAGTAACGGTATCGTTCGAGAACGAAACGAAGCTGCAGATAGTCACTGATCGTTATTACGGTTTTCCAAGATTTCCGTTACGCATCGAGATATCGGACTTTATCAATTCCGCGACCGAGTAAATAAATTCTTGAACATCGACGTCGAAACGTACACGATCGTGAAAGAAATTTGACGGAACGTCGTTGCTCGACGCGGGAAATAGGGAAGGAGAGGAGTTCCCTTCTAGCTTCGAGTTCACGAGAGGATAACAACGATACCGGAAACGTCGGTGGATGAGTGTCTGACCGGAAGCTATTATACCCGTGTCACGAACGAACTGCAACGGCGCGCGTCTCGCGCTGTTGGAATTTAAACCATACACTTGGCTACATTTACTCTTTTTAGTCGCGACAATGTCGCTTTATTTTAATTACGCGTTTAACGCGCCACGTATCTACCAATTAACCGATATTAAGGACGATAGCGTGCCAACAGATTTCTCGTTATCGATCCGAACGAAACGAAACGATACATCGTAACTCATCGCCGTTCCCTCCCACGTTTTCCCACGGTCTCGCCATTCTGCGATACCACTCTTTTTCTTCGGCAAAAATGCGGAAGGAGAAGATAAGTGGATCGGTAACTATCGTAACTAGAAAAGAAGAAATATAGGAGAAAAATTTAGGCGAGATTTTTATCTCTCTAAAGATCCTATCGCCGTCTTTATCGATAATAAATACCCGTTATATATAGAGAAGATAACGAAATCTTACGATCCTCGATACGCGATCGTTTCTCTGAAGAGGATGTCAGCGTGAAACACAAGACACGAATTAAACGTTCATAAAGAGATAAGACGTAACGACCGGTGTTATCCAACGATTACGAAGGAATCGTCTCGACGATGCGGCTTGCATCGCCGTACGGATAAAACGTATACGCGTAATAAATAATAATTCGATGAATTACTTGCTGTTATTTACCTTGGTAGTTGCCGCTCGTTCGACGATCCACATCACTGAAAGACACACGTTCACCAAAAACTCTTGCTCCGAAGATGAGCGTTTCGAAGCGCAAGCGCGATCACGATACGAACGCGACTGTGTCCGGACCACTCTGTCGATTCCGAGTATCCGGAAACGTAACCGTAGATGCAGCTACCGATCGATCGATCCGCGCCCGTTCAACCGCGAAACCGTTCTAAGGATGGACCGATCTAGGATCGGCGAACGATCGACAACCGGCTGCGTGCTATGCACCGTCGCGTATACGTACGACTGAAAATCTGGGACACCGCAGCTCGCTCCGACTCGCGTCGACTGATAAAACACACGACGAGTCGCCAGCACCAGCTCGATGCCACCACGCACACGTACGTATATACGCGTCTATTGTTATCATCGAACTTTTGATAAATCTCGAGTAAGCGAGATAACAGCAATTCGCGCGCCAACAGTCACGAATAAGACAGAAATGGACTATTTGTTCGAACGAAGCTAGAAGAAAATAGCAACTTTATTTCTAATCGCAACGATCCTTGTTTTATCGAATTACAGAATTCGCTCTTGTCGCTGTGAACGTTCGCATTTCTCCGTTACTACGTTTCTTCGTTCTTCGCAATGAGATTCGAGCAACCATTAATTTGCTGACAAACAGGTGTCGCGTTACAGAATGTGGGACAGCCTCGGCCAGTCTCGTTCGAGCACAACCGGAATGAATTGTAAAACGTACAGCAACGATGTTACGTGTCAGTGATATCGTAAGCACAGATATCGATGATAAAAACGAAGAAATTGGCGAACATGTAGCTTGCGTCGCTAGCAAAGCAAGTCGAAAGACGCTTCCTAGCATTCGTTATAATTGATGTTATATTGCTTACGTAACTCTGGGTACAATAAAATCCATACGTTACCAACGGAGTGTTACGTAAAAAAAGATAGTGAAGCTTCGATTGTGCGCACATGCACAGGTACCAAGATGCGGATAAAAATCGAGATATCAATTAAAATAATTAGACAATCGGCGGACGCGTAACTAAATCGATAAGGATTTCTAACGATAGATTCGAAAACGCGTCGAGAATCGACCGATCATCGTTGCACGCAATTACGAGTTTGTCACCACCTCGAAACAGGCGATGGAAAATAAAACGATCGGATCGCTAATACGACAAACTCGATGATACTCCGCCCCATACTTTGGTTAATAATTAATTCCGTAATATCGTAATTAAATATTTAATCGGTCGACACAGTGGTAGAAACGTGAGAAAAACTTTCATGTCGCTTTTGTACGACGACAGGAAAGATGCTCGGAAGTCAACTCGTTACGAAATTACGAAGGCTTATAGCGACTGAACATTGCCGAGCGTGTGAAAATTCGGAATATAGAGTAACCGTCTGACGAAAGTGTCCATTAAAACAAATGGTCCCCTTTCGATTGCCTGTTTCTGAAAAAAAAAAAACACACGGTCTCGTCCATTCTTACCGCAATAACACCTGCGCTTTTACGCTGCACAGCATTGGAAACAGCAACGTTGAGATACGTTGCACGATAACGCGTTTGAAGCATCGATCGAACCAGTCTTGTATTAGGGAATCACCGAGAGATTTTTTAACCCGACTATAATATTCTTAATAACAGGTGTCTTAAGAAGAGAGGAAGACAAAAGTTTTCTTCTTCGTCGACGCTTGGCGTTTCCCTCGAGATACGATTGCCTGCTATTTTTAATCGTAAAACAGCCGAGCGGACCTTCCCACGAACGTTACACGGATTTTGTAATCGGCGTGATATATAATTAAGAATAATTTAATTCAAAACGACAACTATCCTCCTCTCTTGTCTTCCTTCTTCTTGTCCATTCTTCTTCTTTCACGTCTAAACTACGCGATCGTTACACAAGTGGCGTCTTGGTATTAGCCGTGGCAACCGTTTTACTTTGTAAACTACACGAACGTTTGATAAATCGCTGTAGGATATATTTGAAAACGACGCAGTATTTTGTTACTTGATTCGAAGGTAAAGTATGCGAACCGTGGCTAAAATCAGCTATGTAATACCATGGAATTTGCATGTCAATCTCGAAATGTTTCGCGGTCAGCAATTATGCGCCGCTAATTGGCATTGAACGCGCCTCGAAAATTAAGGGGCTACCGAGAAGAGGATGGAACAGACTACGGCATGCAAATGAACGATTTGATCGTGCGAGATTTCTATTTTCCGCCTGTTTAGCTACGTCGTACCTCGAGGTATCTCGATCGGAAGAAAGGAAGTACTTTGGAGCTTCCTATTTCCTTGAGAGATATATATATTTTTCTTTTTTCTTACTTGATTGCAACCTCCTGCACTTGATAAATGGTAACGAACGGGTACTTTCAATTTTATTGGAAAATCTTTCTTCGTAGCAGAAAAAATGGAAGAACTCTTGCATCTAGTCTTATCAAAGGATGTTGAGAAACAACGGAAAATCGATATGACGAATAACTTGGCCGGATACTTTAATTCGATAAGTCGCAGGATGGTGAGTGACTGATATTAGCCTGCAAGTTTCCCTCTAAGTAATTCTCGACCCGATCGTGCTCTGTCATCGTTCGAATCAACAAATTTCTTTAGAGCTTAAAAAACAAACTTCTTCGGATGTAATATACAGGAGGAACGTAGCTCGGTTAAACCTTGGATACACGGTGCGAGATAAGACCGAGTGATTTCGGCACTGGTACACGTGACGAGGATTTTCCATTCTGCGGAGAATCCCACGAAAACAAAAAACCTAGCTATCAGATCGATGGGATCGGTGAAATAATCTAGAGCATCTTCCCCGCGAAAATGCGAAAACGCATACAATGAAATTAATATTATACAATCCCACCGAATCGGTGAAAAGTATCGGATATGGTAGAGGAAAACATTCCGCGAGAAAACTGTCTGGGAGTAGCATAACGAAATTTCGAAGGAACCGGCAGGTTCTTCCCTTGGTCCTTGTAACAAGATCGTTTTCACGGTTGTAGAAGCACAGACGTTGCGTAAACGTGGAGCAACGTCCACTTTGTGTTCGAGGTGCAAAAATAACGACAACGCTGGATCGATCGTGCTCTCATAACCGACGAACGAGAGATCGTTGATCGACTCGCGTTCTTACCTATTCCTTTTCAACCCCTTTCGACGAAGACGTGCAAAGATATGCCTGAAACACGAAAAAGAAGTTGCAACCCTGACTCGAGTATGATCTTTACGACTGTTTTCACGGGTGTAAGAACACGAGAGGGATTGCGTAAGAGAAGAATCTGCGGCATCGTAGAAACGAATCCCTCCCCTACCTCCTTGGGATCTTCTCTTTCTCCGTTCGTCCGGTGTGGGAGCCCCGGAAAAGAGGGGCTCTCAAGAACCCCCCCTTGTTTCTGCTCGATCTCTAAAGCCATATATATACCACCACTTCGTGGTAGCATCCTTCGAGAAAGAAACTTTGCCCGTAACACCGTGGAGACCGAACTTGCAGGCGGAGGTCCAGCGGATCGGGACCGGTGAGTGCATTGTGCCAAGATCCGAAATCGAAACTCATCCTAAGATAAATGAACACCACGTGGAAGGACACTGCGGATTAAGGTGATTGGATCTTTTACGAAACGGTAAGATTTTATTTCCCTCCGCTTTCAACAACTTGGAAAGCTTCTAAGCTTGGAAAGTGTTCTAAAATGTAAAATCGAGAATTTGAGGAAATAAGTAGAACTTGGATAAAATTAATCCATCTTCGATCTAATTATTTCAAATTTATTAATCGACGATTTTATCCGTTATTTTTTTTTTAGATGATTTCGCGGTACCAAGTTTTGTGCGCGCTACTCCTATTAGGCGCTGTTTTGCTGTACCAAGCGATGGCGGTAAGTGACACGATTCGCCTCGTTTCCCACTAAAACCGTTCGATTCGGAGTTCGATTCGGATTCGAATTGCATATAATATATGTATATTCGGCAGGGAGTACGCGTCACGCAATACCTTTACGAAAGCAGCGCTGAATTAAAGCGCGAAATTATTATATTCACCGTACTTTCTCACGTGCAACAATGACAGAGGGAGGACGGTATCTTCTCGCGTCATCTTCGCCAAGTGGCGGCATGAAGTAATTCATTAATTAAGTCGTGTTGCGCGAGCGCGTTTTCTCGCGCGCTTCCTCGGACAAAGTGGTTCGGAAACGTGCGTTAAAATTTCCACGTCTTCCAGGTCTGTTACGATCGAATAAGATTGCGCAATGCGAGAGATGGGTCCTGGCAAAACCATCCGGGATTCCGGAATTACGAAACCGTGTGATTCGAGCGCGGATCTACGCGTGTTCATCGACGGCACTTTTATTCGCGCGTTTATCGATGGGCGATCGTGCGACTACCGAGCCGCAAGCATATTCATTTTCACCGGAAACGATGGCCGTGAACGCGGATCGAAACGCAAGGGGACCGAATTTTCAATGCCGTCGAGCCACCAGCCAGAAAACTGAAAATGATTAATTAATCCGCCGATCGTTATCGCGTTAACATTCACGGTACGCGATTCCAGAAATTCTTTCTTCATCCTTTGAAGAAACCATCCAGCCATTTTGCCGTTATGTAACGCAGAATTCTTCGACATCCAGTTTTTTCGGTCAAATCGTCAAATTAAAATTTTACGATTATTACGTTCATTTCGTACGATGTACGCATCCGATCGCAGCCGTTACCAGGTTACAGAGGATTTTTTAACACCTCGTTGCATATCCAGCGAGACAAATTTAACGGTTATGTGTTTTCTTGCGCGAGGCAAGGTTCGATGATCGTCGAGCAAAACCCTGACCTACCCTAGTTTCGCTGGCGGTAACCGCGCCATGGATTACGGGCGTGCTTTCTTGCCAGGCGTCGAAATCACCCGTCACGTCGAAAGGGTGGAGGCAGTGTCTTGCGGTTGCGCGCGTGTTAGTGGACGGGAGATCGAGTACAAAGGCACGGAGATGCGCATCCGCTTGCGGGGAACAATGTAACCCGACTTCCGGTCAAACATCGGCACGTACACGCACTGGACTGGCTCGATCCGACGTTGTGTCGCAACAGCCTCTTTTTTTCTTCTCATTTCGACCGATAGCCAATTGCGAAAAAGATCGCGCAACGAGATTCCCCTGCGATCCGCCGCGATTTAAATGTTGTTTAAAGGCTGCTTGGATCATTAACCCTGTGCCTTTTCCTTAACCCCTTTCGCGTTTTATCTTCGTTGCGCGATCGAACAGTTGGATAGAAATTTTTGTTAATGACCTAACAAGCGCTCGATGCATCGTGCATAACAATTGCGCTACGAAAGGAAGCGCGACTTATAGCGTGCATCCTCGTTCGGTCCACATTCCATTGTGAGAAATGATAGATGATGAAAGCTGTCGGTGATGTTTCGTCACAGTCCCAAGGGAATTGCAATGTAAATAATGCTTTTCATAGTTGCGCCTTCTCGGCTAATTGTCTTTGTTCCAAGAGAAATCAAGATGTAATTCGCGCAACTTATTTGAATTGAAACACGTAAGCCGTAATTCGATTACCCTACATATTCTACGTATACGTTGTACGCATACTCCCTGAAATCTTCGTTATCGCGCTATGAGTTGCAACAGGCTTGCACTGTATACCTGTCCCTGTACGATTAACGTTAATTAAGATGTGACAATTTCAAACGTCTCGCCCACCGATCTCTACCGACGTTTCAGCAAGTAGACGGCTATACACCTGGCGTGGATTATCCGATCTACGACTCGGTACCTTTCGGCCTTACGTTTACCTGCGGGGGCAAGTTGCCTGGTTACTATGCCGATCCTGAAGCTAGATGTCAGGCAAGTTTACGCCGTTAACTCGTGCCATCTGATCGAAACGCAAAAGGATCAACACGATTTTGAAATTTTTTATTAGGTCTGGCATTGGTGTTTGCCAAATGGGCGTCAGTTCAGCTTCCTCTGTCCAAACGGCACGGTTTTCAGCCAATCGGCCCGTGTCTGCGATTGGTGGTTCAAGGTACTGCATTCTCCATGTACTTCGATCTTTGTCATCTCTGTTCGAGGTCTGCTTAAAACTTTTTCTTTATCGTAGGTTGATTGCAACGACTCGCCGAGATTGTACGGTATCAACGACGACCTGTACAGGGATGTGAACGGGAACAAGATCTAACGCTCTGATTGTAAAATCTGTGAACATTTAAACGCGTGTTAACAAAGAGTATATTTCTGTGTACAGTTTGTTCGAGACAAGAGAGTATTTCAATAGAAGCGTCGTATTTCGTCCAACGAGTTGTGAGTTCCTAGCTTGCCGGCAGAGAAACGCGTGAACAGAACGCTGTAATATTCTCAGACGCTAAATCACACGACGACGATCGATCGCTGCAGGCTGATCGAACTTTTAGCTAGGTAGAATTTCATCGCAGGTGCTGATCACTTCCGTAGAACGATGAAAAATCTCTGTATCTTCCCACAAACCATCCGAATAGTTCTAACCGCCTTATAACAGATTCGATTCTTCAATAAAGAACAACAAATGCATTAACTTTTTGCTACGTGTTGAACGTGACCGTGCCTTGATCGTGTTTTTTATCGTAAAACTACGTTAAGAGAGAACAGTCCCGGAGAGAGGAGGAAAGAATGCGCGATCGTGCATCGCAAAACTCGAAATCGCATCGAACAATTTCTTGGCATGATTGAACAATAGAAAGTGAGCGAGCGATCGACGCGAACGACCAGCTCCTTCCCTACCTTTTTCCTGTCAAACGCTGGCCATCCGCGCTACGCTTTTCCGTTTACGTTTTACATGCACGCTGCGTCGCGAGTCCTTTTCCCCTCGCGTATCTTTCCAGATCGATTAGAAAGAAATGCCGATCATATCTTCGACCAAATCGCGCGGAAGCCTCGCCGCGCCGGCTCGTTTTTCTTCCGATCGAACAACTTGTAATTACCACGAGGAATTTCAATCGATGCCTCGGACGTTACGTAAACGAATAGAAATTTGACGTGGTCACTTACGAAATCCTCCTAACTTCCACCTGTCGAACAAGTTTTTAGAGTGTCAAGGCCAAAGTCATCGTCAAACACCGTTATTACCATTATTTTCCGTTCGCCACACGAATCAAATGAAAAATACATCGATCGTATCGTGGCCATCTCGTTGCGCGTAATTACGATACCGTCCGACATCGGGATGATGCCGTGACATGTCCGAAAGATCGAAGCGTCGCGTAGGATTACGAGGAATTCGCGTGAAACTTTCGAGCGGCGAGCGAGTTAAAATTCCGCGCGCGTAAAAAACACGCATCGAGACGTTCCACCTCGAGCGAATCGCGAGCGCAAATATCACCGGCGTACCCGACGCCTCGTCCTCAAATTCTTGACGATCCCCTTTCAAAGATCAACAGGCGTGTCGTGGCAAGTCATGCTTCTGACAGTGATCAAGATCATCGGCGTTCGTTATATCTACGATATCGATCTGGATCGAACGAACTGCTCCATTAGCAGGCAACAAGTATCAGGACATACATACATTATATTTCTATCGAACGTTCAAACATCGCAAATACGATGATATGCAAGTACTCTTTATAGCTTTAGATTTACAGCGACGTAACTAGAAAATATGAATAAAGAATGAGATTGGATTTGTAAATGACGACACGTGTCCTGACACTTGTGACCGATAATGTAAATCTTCGTCGAGTTTTACCAACCCATCGACTATAAAATGGCCGACGAAATGACGCGACCTTATCTCGAGGAAAAGAACGTAAGACAAGGAAGATCGAGGCCTTGAATCTCGAAAAAGAAAGGAGTTGTCGTCCTTAGAGAAAGCAGCGAACTTTGATGGAACGATCCATCTCATGGGCACGGGTGAGTTCCAATTATCGCGATACGATCCTGTTTTACGATCCTGTCGACGAAGCTGAATCGAGAATAAATCGCAACTAGATGGCCATCGCAGTTTTCATCGAAGGTTAACTTGACTTCTTCTCATCTCGGATTTCTTCTTCGAACGAATCCAAAAATGGTCGGCACGTACGCGCGTCAATTGCACCGGTATTCCCTTAAAGTTAGAAAGGACTAGTCGAAGGAGTGGAAGCTGGTTAGAATACTTTCTTCGAGTAGCTGTAGCTGTATTCGCTCGATGCCTGACCCTGAAGGTGATTTATCGAAAAGCCAGTCGGCTCGCTCGGAGAGTCGATCGCTTTTTCGCTTTTTCTGACGGCGTTCGATTGCGAAAGGATCATAGCGCGAGCCTCGCGGGAAACCAAACTTCCTATTTCCAAAGAGTCGGGCGCGTTGTCGTCGGCCGAGAAAGCGATCGTTATCGATTAATAGAATTCTAGAGGCGCGATGTACTCGCCGGTTCCACGATTTTGTCCTCCTCCGTGTCCTTCGTCGGCGGAGACGACGTTCCACTTTCACTCCGTTCCTTCGATCTTTCGAAAAATTACAATTACCAGGAGTTTGCTACGTAGCTGGCTCGGGTTATTTACGAAAGATCACAAGGATGCGCCAGTCGGAATCCCCTGAAGGCGCCACGAGACCTTTGCAACTCCGCTCGAGATATACCATGGTCCTTTGTTTGGACGCGCTCCAAAGAAGAGGACGAAAAGTAAAAAAACAGACTGCGCGGTAAAAGCAAGATGCAATGTCCATAGAAACGGATGGCCTTCTAACGCGTCGCTCAAGAGTCAAGTTTGAAAGGTTCGACGGTAAATAGCATTGGTTCTGTTCGAGTTGTGTCGACGCTGACTATCAGGTGGCGACGCGGGTGCTCCTCGCGAACCTTTCGCTCGGTGGGGACCGTTTTTTGACAGAGCTACGCCAATGCGAGGCCAGCCAAGGCGCCTATGTACGTCCAGGCCCCCTCTCTCTCTTCGACCTTATCCTCCGTCGTAGAAAGCTCGACCAGACGACGCTGGCCGGAGCACAACGCTCCTGCTGCTGACTTTTCCACTTGCATCGCGCAGTCTTCTGGCCGGACCGGACGCGGTCTTACCCTCAACCAGCAAACGCGGTGTTTCCCCGGGTGATTCCTCTCGAAAATTTGAGCATCGATCCACCCCCGTTCACAGCGGGTTCGAGTTGCCGAGCGTGCCCTCCCCAACACAGTGCTTTCTCAAGATCGTTCGCTGGCAGAGAAGTAGTCGCGCGGTGTACAGGTGTGACAAGTATACTTGGAGTGCGCCTCGATGTGAGCACGGTGCTTTCATGAGGGATTAAGGAATAATCGACGGAGCCGAGAGACAGGTCTGTGCATTTCTTTTGTCCAAAGCAGCTTCTATCTTTAAGAACGTGGCACGCTTTCTAGAAACAGCAAGATTCTCGATCGAAAATCTGCAAAAGTTTGAATAAGAGCGATCGATTATTTCGGGCAAACGGATTGGTCGTTCGAAAAAAAAAAGAGAGTTACCATGGAGATACCTTTGGATGGAAATCGAGGTTTTTATCGGGTTATTCTCGCTGTTAGAATAGGAGAGTTTACGAGATTAACGTGGCGAAAGTAGTGGCAATTGCCTCGCTATTCGTACTCGAGAACGTTGGCTTCTTTCGTCCACCGAAACCAGACGAGCTAGGCAAATTAAATTCGGATTACTTAAGCAGCGGTAATCGCGGTGTTTTATTCAAACGGTACGAGTCGTCGGCTTCTCCCCGCGGCCAGAATGTCGGCATTTTCTTGCGACAATCCGTCCACGTGAGCGTTCCAGACGACTTGAACCGTACCTCGCGGCTAAAGAAACTACTTGAACCGACTCCTTGCCCGATATAGTCGAAAGAAAAGACCGGCCACGCAATACCCTGGCCAAATTTTCGCGAGGAGAGAAAACTGTAGGGCGCGTTGGCGTAAAAATAGTCTTTCGTCGATTTCGCCATCTCCGGCATCCATCGATTCGATATTTCACGACATGTTACGAGAGACAGCCAGAGAAGCATGGTCAATCGATCAAATCGAGACAAACGATACGGTACGTTTGAAATCGTGAAAGGACGATCGGGCAGCGCGCGAGAGCTTCAGGAGTAAAATAAAGGTGCCAGGACTTTCGCTGACCATCCCATCCTCTCCCTCTTTCGCCGAAACGTTTTTACATCTTCGGATGACAACGAACGCGAACTGGTTCTATCGTCGAATTTACCGTCCGCCCGACTTTCCATTCCTTGTTTTCTTTCGTGGAAAAAAGAACGCGACTCCTACGCTCGCCATCTCCCTCGAGGTTGTTTAATAAGGTGAAAGGAGAAAAAAACACCGCCGATACGTTTGCTTCGAGTCGGTCGTATTTTTGTTTCCAGCGTTTTTCACTCTGTATTTTCATATCTCGGTATTTTCGTGCGTTTCGAATAAGCTTTGAATAAAATCGCGGATTTCTATTCTGCTCGAGGATCAGTGCGTTAGCGAGCATACGTATTGGTATCGTTCGAGGAAATATATTCGGACTCGGTACACGTGTTAAGAACACACGCACGCGAATGTACGCACGCATCGCCATAACTACGATCAAAGTATGTATCTTTTTCTTTCTTTTTTTTCCTTTGTTATATACTGTAGAAAGAGTTCTCGTTGACCTCTAGGAAGTGGAATATCTCCACGCTCTTTCGTTTATACATTTCCGCGATTTCGATCCATCGAAGGAAAAGAAATCGAGGATAATCGAGTGTCCGGCCGAGATCGTTTGGGAAATTCGAACGCTCTGACTCGCGATCGATTCCATTTTCTGTCTGATTCGTTCGAACTATATACGAACTATATCGTGAAATACGACATTAGTACACTTCCATTTTGCACCAGAATATGGCGTGTAGCGTAACGTTCTCCGCGAGTTACGCGTCTTACAACATCACGGCGATAAACAAGCGGGCGTAATTTTAATCAAGTTACACGCCGGCTAATTCTAGCTGCGATTTTTTTCAACGGTCTATGGAAATGAAAGAACCGCCGTTCACGGCGGATCGGCTACTTTGTCGATTAATCTCGTGGTTTTCCGTAACCTCGACAGTGCCTCGACCAACCGCTCTCTCTCTTTCTCTTTCTCTTTCCTTCGGTGTCTCCCTTTCGTTCTCTCCTTCCTTCTCATTGCATTCTAACGCGTCCACATTCACTTTCGATCGGCGGATTCCGTGGTCGATTCTACACACGCTTGAAAGTGAATTTATTTCGCGAGGAGCCCGTTAGACTCGCGACACGCCTAGCCGGCCTAATTACTCGCCACACCACGAAATCACTGTTTCGAGTTTCCGCGGAAACTTAAACGCGTGCAAGCGTTCCGCGGCCGGAAACTACGCCGCTCTGTGATTTTATTGATCTTTGATCGGTCGATGAGATGTCGAACGAAGCAACTTGCACGAATATATATCGAGATATGGGGAAACTGCTCGTAAAGGAGCAAAACGTGAAAGCTCTGGGAATCTGACAGGATCGAGCGGATGCGAGGAAAGCGAGGAAAGTAGCGTGGAGAATGAACGTTTGCTTCCCTCTGAAACTAAGAAATAGGCTCGTTCCGATAATTATAGGTTTGAAATCGCAGCTCGATCGCGCATAAACCACCGACGACTATGGCTGACTGTTGCGTAATCAGCGAGCGCTTTCGCGAGCTTACGCCTGACACGTCGACCGATATTTTACCGAGTCTTTTTCGATAAACAATATCGAGAGCGCGCGAGTTCGAACGAACGCCGGCGTTACGACACGAGAACGCGCGTCGTCCAGCCGCGGTCTGCTTTCTCCCGCTATACGCTGTCGGAAAAATAAACGAGCTACTTGGTCGTAATCGAACAGCCGGAATAGGCTTAATGGCCGGGTCGATTTGCCACGAAAATCGAGCCAATTCTTTCCCCAAAGTGCACCGCGTCCCCTATCAGCTTCCAAGCAGAATCACAAACGTGAAACGTCGAACACGACGACTTACATGTACACGTGGTGCGAAACATTTTTCACGTATGCACGCGTAATTGGACAGAGAGTTTCATCGGGCACGATATCTTTTAAACGCGTCGATCGCAACGAGCTGATCGCAAAGAATTCTCTCGAAAATGAATATCACGTGTACGGCTAACGAGAACCGTCGTCGCCCGTATCCGATAACGTGCTATTACTAATAAATAGTATCACAAAGAGTGCGAATGATTTCTACGACTATTTTTTATTCTTTTTATTCTTTGGCGAAATCTTTCCTCTCGATTTCGAAAATGTTCTCGGCAATTGTAACGTAAAACTCTTAACGACTGTAGGGAAAGGAGAGCTAAGTCGTCTATCGAGTATCGGGAACAGAGACAAGGGAAAGACGATTTTGGCCGCTATTTCTCGCCTTGGGATAAGGCGAAATTTGACCATCGCTTTCGAAACGAAACAAAGTGTGTCAGACTGTTCTACGAGGCACGCGTTAATATCGCGCGATATCTACTTTCGATGATGCCCGCGCGATCTGCACCGATCGATTCGATATACACGATCTGTCTTCGTGAACGATACTTTAAAGTAGTAATGCGAACAGCTGAGAGACAGACCACAAACCGGTGATCGTGAAATTTCCATTCAAGCAGAGACGATCGTGCAACTTTCTGGGAAAAGGCTGGAAAGATAAAGTGGTGAATTAAGTAAATTGCGTAGCAAATATTAGTTTTAGTTTCTTTAGTAGCATTCGTCTTTTCTATACTTGGCTTTTCATAATAATTCGACTCATTAATAGCACGGTCTTCTGCGATCTCGTGCCATTCGATGGTTCCAGTAATTTCCATTTCGATGACGGTCTAATTTCTAGACGCGGATATAATTTAAGGAAGCAATCGTAAAACGTCTGTTGTACGATTCAGTATCGGGCTCGTTATACTCTCTCAGCGCGCTATCGTTGCTGTGGCTGAAAAAGACTAGAAAAGACACGTTAATTGCGCTAATTATACACGCGAGTCTGTTTCACTCGCGAGAAAGAAATTCGTAGGAGAAAGAGGAGGATGAGAAGACAAGTCCAATTTCCGATTCCGGCAATGTTTCTTTCCGTGCAATCACTTTCCTGCGGTTTCGGAATCACGTCGATTCCCAGTTACAAAATTTTCTCCGAAACGATGGCGAAATCGGATTCTGGATCGTGGAACGACCAACGATAAGCGTAATATGGTTGCAGGCCGCGAAAACAAATGGAAAGCCTTTTTTATTACCACTTTCCTTATCATTAATATCGTTAATTTCGCCAACTTGTGGCTCGTTTCTGCTCTTTACCGTCCAACTAACGCCGAACCAAGAAAAAAGCGGTACAACTCCGCGAGCAGAAGCCTCGCACCGTTAGCGTTCTGGGGCTGTAACGCCGGTTTATTTGTCGCGGCAGGCTTACACAATGTGTCGATAAAACGTGGCAAATAGCAGTTTACGGTCGAATAAATTTTATTCACGGTGGAGAGTGAAATCGTTTATCCCAAAGCCGGTTCTCTCCGCGGCAAGAGCAACGTAGTCACCGCCTCTCACGGATCGTCGTTCCACAAAACGTTTCGATTTTGTCAATTAAAAATTAAACCTCGCATCCTCGATTCCTGGTTGAACGAACTCGACCGAAAAACTCACGAATCTAGAGATCACCGCGACGATGATAAACGCGCTCCTTAATCAACGATTTTACCACCGATGAATGGATATCGCGTTACGTAAGTTGACCGCTTTTAGCGAACGCCAGATCGATTATATTTGCCGAACGATACTCCAGACTGGTATTTATACGAGAAGAAAGCGTTACCAAAAATTGTAATAATTACAACTAATAAGTACGATACAATTGTACGAAAAATCGAGGACTGTAGCTTTCTGGAAGAAGGACCCGTAAGAGGACGCTCGATTGCGAACGAACGCTAGGATCTTTGAAACTCTAACAAGCGCAATTTTTCGCAGTCGAGGCAGCTGTTTCCTCCTCTCGTTCGATCGAATGCTCGTTGTCTTATGGCGTAAAGCAGGCGTGTCGCGTATCAGCTTTTGTCAGCTTCACTCGCACGCCACCAATCCGGATAATTCTGGCACCTTGACACGAAAAACCAGTCGGCATTAAAGCGCACCTTCGCAGCAACGATGCTCGATTTTCATGTCACTGTGAGTGAGCAAGACACATTGAAATATATTTCCATGCTTTCAAGGCCTAGCTTTTCAAGGTAGATCCGCGTTATCCTAATTCCACTCTGTTACGACAACAGCTGTTCGAGCTACCAGGCGAATAAAAGCGATCGCGATATACTCTCGTTCCATATTCTTCGGGCAAGTATCGACGTCAGTGGCATACTCGTTCGCCTGCACAATCCAACACTTTCTACATACGAAATAGCAATCCTTTTGCTAAACGACGTGGAGGATTATTAACGATGCAAAAGAAACCCACGTTCGTGGTCTGCCTCGTTATCCTACGATCACGTTTACCAATAACTGTAAAGCGTGATTTTAATTGAAAGCGACGAACGAGAAGAACCGAAGAGAAGAGACGGAGTCTGTGCTTGATATCGCGCCGACTCTGACCACAGTCCTCTCTATCCACTGTACGTAATTATGTGCTGTGCACCGCGAATGCAACAAGCGTCTAACGAGTTACGGCGTTGGAGAAGACCGCGTGCAAGTCTATATGGAATGTACATTATACCGGTACTCGTCTCGACGGGACACTTTCTACCCACGACGTGGTCCGATCCGTAGTCCAACGAACATGAAACACGGATAAAAGTGGCAGCTAGCGGTCGCGTGAAACGCGCCTGTTCCCTCGTTTCAATTCGCCTTCGTCGTATCCCATATCCCTGATCCAACGACTGGGAAAATATCGCGTTACCTTCCTTTTTCAGGATCGAACTTAATCGCTCTGTGCCTTGACCTCGTCCGATCAATTGCGTTAGACGACCGATCTCGAATCGAGCGCGCGCTCAGATCGATAAGGTTACTCAATGATAATCCAAGTGCCGATTACGGGAAAATCGACGAGAAAGCGTATGACCTCAACGCAAGAAACCTTTCCATGAAACGTTTGATCGCGACGAGCTGAATCTATTTGCAGCGGATCGATAAGCGTCTGGCTGACTTCTAACAGCTTTTTCCACCGCACAATGATCCGTGATTCGAGTTTCCGGTGAACGTGAGCTACGTTTACTCCGTGTACGATTGCGATATATATGTATAACGATAGGAACAACGAAACGAAACTAGAGAGAAGTCAATTCTCACGTTCTGCTTTTAAGTAATTGTTTTTACAATTGAGAGCGCACGATCGAGAGAAACGCTCGAGTTGCTAAAGCGCCTGACGCGGGATAAATGTTCGAAAAAACGCGGAAACTCGTACGAATGGACGCGGAACACGGTCATTCGATGACTGTTTTCCTTCGTCGCTTCGTCGTTATTGCCACTGTCCAACGTACAACCTTTTCGTAACAATGTACGATAACGCAACGTCGATAGCAGTTGCTCCAAGCACGAGGAAATGAAAGCTTGCTGCACCAACCTGTACGACTTTTGAAGGCTATCGGGTTTTCTAACCACGCCTTGCGTCGATGGTTTATCTGAAAAATCGCCAATGTCCTCAGGGAAGAAACAACGGAGGCAACCACGTTTTAAATACGTACGATAATAATTGCTCCTGCATATGGAATGGAAAATATATCCCTGCCAGTAGAATTTTTACGAATCGTTCGTGTACGACGGAATTGTTCGAGCTCTAAGAATGAGATTCGTTTAGAATTCCATTTCCGGAGAACGCCTCGGAGGATATTCGAAAGCACTGGATATCGTAAGGTATTTAAGAAACGAAGTGGGTCGGTCAACTGGTCGTGCTAGCCATAACTTCCGGTGACCTTTAGCGGTCGCGGGATGACCGTTACGCGTGTTGTAATATAACGTAATTTACCGTAAGGTAACGTTACGAGTGTCGCGTTCCGCGCGTAACTCGATAAAGAGGAATCCTCCGTTTGTCCGTTGGAGGAAACGTATTTGCATTATCCTGGAATAGCCGGAAGGCGTTTCAAAGTATCTACGCGATTCTGCGATCGAGTCGAATGGCGAGAGAATTCATTTCGGCTTGATTTTCTAGACATTTTAGAAACACCGTACAAACAGGATCGCGTAATCGTGACTTCTCCCGAACGAGACGAACAACGGGACTAAATTTCCCAGCAGGCCTGAGAACTCGCACAACAGTTCGTTGTGACACGAGCAAAGAAAGCAACAACGAAACTTGTGTAACCGAACAACGCGGCGATCCTCTATCTCCGAGAGTAACGCAGCGATCCTTCTGCTTTTTCCTGCCGCTTTTACACGAACGATAACGATCCGTCTGCGAACTGGAGCGCGATAGAGCGCTTAATTAATTCGAAAATATGCCGCGATTAACCCGAATGCTCTACATTTTTTATCCAAAACCGAGGCAAGACTAGAAAATTCCGATCATCGAATCCAATACTAAACAGAGAGATCCGTAAACTTAACTTTCAATGGCTTACGTTACAGCTTTCGATCCGTTAACCTTAACCAGAAATTTCTCTATTTGGAAAAGCAAAAATCGATAAAGACGAATTAAGCGCGGTTGTATATGTAAATACGACATGATTGATTTCAAAGGCGGAAGATCTATATTGTAAATCGTCTCTTTAATCGGGGAAAGGTAAAAATGCCGAATTACGTAGTCAAAACCTATCACGAAAGCCAATCTTATCTCCAAACTACTTTCACCAGTTTCCGTTTCGAAATTGAGAGAATCTGTTCCGAATACATCAAAAACTGAACCTTCGAATATCGTCGGCTAGATTTATCGAAATATATTTCTGTAAAATCGTTGCCATCTATGCCAATTCTCTTCGCTATTTGCCGATAGAAGGCCGAGTAGCTGTTTCGAAAAAGTTTCATCCGTGAAGTAAAGGAGGATATATACCGGGTACCCTAATAGCGAAGTTGTCATTGTTTTAGTAATTAACAGATGTAGCATGCGCAGCAGTGACGACAAAGTCACACCCGGTATTACGTGATCGTGCATTTATATAACACCTACATTATCCTTGCATTATATGGTTAGCAGTGGTGACAGCACAGAGAAAGTTCCTAACCGTTCCCATATGCTCAAGTGCCTGTACCGGTCTACGGTCGACGCCAGAACTACGTCTCGATTATGCTTTATACAACTCGATATCGAACTTTGGCAATCCACGACCACCTCCGTGTCAATTTTTAGTACGGTCGTAGCTACGATATTGCGTCAACGCCGAGACGCTCTTACGAAATTCTTGCATCGAATTAATTAGAAATATTTCTGCCTGTTACAGTAGCGCCAACATGCGGGAGAAAAGGTGGCTTCTGCTCGCTCTGTATGGTAAGTAAAACATACGTTTCTAAGACTCGCTGGCAAACACAATGATCCGCCTGTGCCATTTAAAACATATCGCGCACGATCTTTTAATATCTCCGGGGTGATTTAAATTCTCGTATCGTATTTCGATGGAAGTAAAAGCGCGGTTAGCGATCGTTGCTACAGGTTGCGATGTGACAGAGCTTAGTATTTTTGGACTCTCCATATCCGGAGAGGAATGCCGAAGACAGCGGTCGACCTTCCATCCGAGAGTTTAGCATCGATGTTATTGCAAGGTTCGTTCACACCGGCGTCCCACGTACATATATTCATTCTTCGGTACGAATCGAGTTCGCTTCATAGAGTTCGATAGGAACGGTAGAACGATCGAATCTGTCAACTTATTTTGAAAAAGAAGATGCTACGATTCGTATTCACGACACAGATAAACGGCGTACGTGTGACGCGCGAAAGAACTTCACAGAAAGAATCCACGAAGGAAAAGACAAACCTGTCGTGCATATCAACAAGTCCGCTTCCTTTGTCCTATCGCGACGTGCAGTGCGAATCGACGAGCTCCGAAATTCTCTATCGATCGAGGCATCGGAAAAACCAGACGAACGTATTACAGAATTTCGAGCAAGCAGCTTTCGTCGCTAGCCGACACGATCCTCTGGATGTAAAAGCAGTCGTCCAATCAGACATTGTTAAACGATCACGCGTGCGCTTAACGCCGTTTCTGACATTTTCACTTGTTCGACGACTATTCGTTTCTCGTATCGAGCGACAGCCAGCCGAGGCCTTCGAAAACTTGTTTGAAAGCTACCGAACGATACGGTCTACCTTACACTCGCGTCTCGATTCTTAGGGATCGCAAAAATCTTTAGCCATAGTTTTGCATCGATGTTTACCATTCTCAGACTAGTTTACGTCGCCGATCTTTCGAATAATCGGTTCTACCATCGATGTATCGCGCGTGATCGTGCAAAAGTTCCCGTTTAACTTTTTACTTCGATTCTCCTATCTTATCTTCGAACGTAAGAAACTTTATTTCATCGATGTAAGAATTAAATTACGCGATTGGATGGAAAATGAGCGAAAGAAATTAGTATCGCCGTGCCCTTTTTTAACGAGAATGCCATGACATTCCCATTCGAGCGGGAATCGAAAAGACAATCGTTAGTTGCCGATACGATAGAATCGGAACGATGCAATTTGTTTAAACCGCCGCTACGGCAGTTTGTTTCGTCACGAAAATGTTTCGCCGTTACATTTCCAGCAGGGGTGTGACCGCGCCAGCGTTTCTCACAAACGGAATGCGAGCACGTTCCCATAATTCATTTTTATGCAACGTCGCCGGTTGCTCGTTGTTATCGATTCCAGCTTGGAAAACCACGATCCCGTTACGAAGGTGCACAACCGCTGCCGGACGACGTGTTTTTCAACATCGAGGACGTTCACTCCCCGAAAAGGACCGTAAGGAGACCATCGCACCCACGTCGATCGTACCCGTCCGATCGCTATCCCTTCGCTATCGGACACCCCTTGCGAAGAGAGTATCGGCGAAAGTATCGCGTTTTTTTCCACGGGACGACAAGTTATCCTGTCTGGTTCGAAAGGTTGTCGCCAATCCGCCGACCTTGAACCGGTTTGATTTAATTAGACGTAGTTGGTGCGCAAAGATTTTGCGATAATTCAAGTTCATTAACGGGATATCGTTATGGTAGCGAGAAAAAATAGGAGACACGGCAAAGGTTTATCCTTGAACGCTTGGTACGACGAAAATAAAACGATTAGACGTATCGTATCGTACAATCTGCTCGTAGATCAACGAAAGTCACCCACGATCGAAAGAAAGAAACGATCGATAGACAGCCTTGATCTGCTTGAAAACAATTGCCCAACCGAACGCATTCACCTGCGCCGCGAAAATTGCAACACTTAAAACCGAGCTCTCGCTGCTCCTCTCATGCGCAGGTTTCGCAACGCCGACGCTTCTTCGTGACTTATGCAATCCGTGAATGCGTATCGGCCTTTGATTATTTACCATGTGTCTAACCGGTGTCCCATTCCAGCACGTTCCAGCGATCAAACCTGTCCCGTTGCTTTTAATAGTCACGTTTCGATGAACAACGTTTACCGCAATACGGGAAAACCGAAGGAAAAACATCAACTACGAAATTTCAGATCGTCTTTCGTTTTACCAACGAATATCGAATATTTTCTTCTCAATTTCAGGAATTCTGTTGACCAACGCAGTTTCAGCCGAACGAAAGCCTACCAGACCGAAATTCAAGATCGCGACAACTTCCACGTCGACGACCACTAGCAGCACCACCGAAGATAGCCACGTCCACGAGAATGAAAACGAAGATACAGAGGTATGTCTTAACAAAGTAACATTCTAATTGCAGACGTAGAGATATAATTGCGCTCAACTTTTTTTGGCGTATCTAATCGAATCGAGACGTTGCTCGCGTAGCTTCGAGCAGTGAATTTATAATGCGAAGCGTGGTTGTAGCGCGAACCTGTCGTGTCGCGCCTCGATTTACCGCTGCAGGAATAGAACGGGCAGATCGTTTATCGTCGATGATGCAAATCGCGTTGATGATGCTACAGTCACGACAAACCACGCGTCTCTTTCTATTTTCCGATTATACATGCTAATAAACTCGATGTAACGAAACGAAGATGCACAGAGCGAAAGATCGCGACACCGGTAGCATCGTCTAAACGATACGTCTCTTTACGAGCGTTTCTCCCAAATCGTTGTAATTTACGACAATCCGCCGGTTTAGATCTCTCGATTACGCCACGTTCATATTAAATTAATTAACGTCTATCTAAATCACGGTTGGGGCGCGTTCAAAGACAAGTTTACCTTCGCATAGAAACGGCATCGTGACATCATCGAAGTAGCATCGCGAGCACATCACTGACCGTTAGCAAGAGCCACGGTAGAACTACGCGATGCATTAGATAACTATCGTCTCACAGGCTAGATACACGCTACTACGCTTGCTTAGCTTTTGACAGAATGGCAATGTTTGAAAATTACAAATAAAAAGACTCTCGGAAATCCTTAGAAAATCAGGCTCATTCGTAGACACGACAAAGAAGATTCTTCGAATCAATAGAGATATCGCGGTTTTAGCAATAGTATTTAAAATCAACTGGCACTTGATCGAATTGTGTATTTAATTTTAATATACTATATGATATACGTATATATACGTTGACTCTAGAAAAAAATAGTAAATCTTAACGATATGCGCGTATTGTTATTACAAATCGATCAACGTGTCCAGATACTTACGAGTGATAATGTAACTGATCGAGAATGCTGTTTGTGACTTTCTTCAGACGATCACGACGGTGGCTACCGAAACGAACGCGACGACTGGACACGTCCTCACAGGAATCCCGCAGATCGATTACATCTGGGACCCGAATCTGCCTCGTGAACTGAACGGCTACAATCTCAGCGATTATCCGTTTTACAACAGCATACCGGAGGACATCGACTTTAAATGCGATGGTCTTCACGATGGCTTTTACGCAAGCGTGCCTCACAAATGCCAGGTGAGAACTATGACTCTTCGTAATTATTCTGCTTGACGCGGTATCAATCGCTTAGCTATTCTTGGCGATGAAAATTGGTGGACTTTCTCTTTCTGTAAATAAAGTGAACATCTTGAAGGATATACACCGTCGACTCGAAGATGTCTCGAAGGTTCCAAAGCGCTCGACCGTTCGCTTATTCCCTACGTTATTTTACGTTCACGATCATTCTGCATAATCGAGCGAACTTTGTCGTTTATCGTTTATCGTTTCTCGGAGACCTTCTTAAAAGTAACACGAAGATTAATAGGACGCGGAAGTCGCGCATAAAACTGTAAGATCGAGGACAAGCTAATCCGCGTGTGAGAAAACGCCTGTTGCTTCTCAACTATCTCGAAATTTCGAAATTTCATCAACGATATAACGTACACTTACTAATAAATAGTACATCAGTGGTAATGAAATTTGAAAAAGTTACGTGCGACGCAAATACTTTTCCGAGTTGCTTTAAATATTTGCCCACTCTCGTCAATTTACTTGACAAATACCAGAGTATTCTTTATCAGGAGGGAGAAAAAATATGAGTAAAAATACAATGTGTACGATGAAACGTATGCAAGTATCGAGAAACATGGTGCGTAGCATTCTTGCGGAAATCAGTCCGTAATCGCGAAACGATCGTGAAACGTGGGACCGATCGCGTCCATTGCAAGAGTAAAAGTGGGTATCGTGATCGCTCTAGTGAAAAGGAAAGTCAGTGTCATCTGGATGAATGCCCGGGAAAGATTTTCTGACAAGGTATATCGTCCACTCGCGCGATGAACAAACGTCAACGGTCCGTGACTGCGGGTTTTCCGTTTCTATCGACGGGACGAGCACCGACCGCGAACAAGAGACATCACATTTTGATGGCGAGAACCATCCTTATCCATTACGTCTAACTAGTTCCTGCCACGACGCAAGTTTGTCCTTTTCGGAATATATTTTACGAACACGAAACAAAATGATTAACCTTATGGCGAATAGAGAAACAAAAATCGTGATCCGATATCGAATAGAACAAAAAACTTATCGATTCAAGTAAGCAAAGATTCAAAGCAACGGAACTGAAACTGCAAGTTTTTAAACAATAGTGAAATAAACGAAACGAATTTAGCGGACGATTTAGTACTTGGAGATTTTACACGTCGGCACCAGTACGCGTAGGAGAATGCTGGTTGGAAAAGCGAGAAAGACGAGGCTGTGGCGGAAAGAACACGAAGAAGAGAAGAGACTTTCGCGGTCCGATACACTTCCCGTCCCTGACCGTTTCGAGATTCACGCGCGGCGATCTTGCGATTGTGAAAGCGATTGCAAAGTACCCCTTTCCGACGTTCCTTATCGATTGTTTAGCCCCAGCTACCGAACGAATGGGCCTATTGTCATGCAAATGTTCGCAGATTCGCCTTGCTCAGCCCTCTGTGAAGCAACGATGCCGAGGCAAAACAGGATATCATACAGAAACGAGTAAAAGAAAAATTCTTCCGAAGCAAAGCGGATCGATCTGATACAACGTTTCACAATTAGACGCGTGTTTCGCTTCATCCAACTTACGATCGCTAAAATGGTTTTACGATACTTTTCGGGCGATCGTGCTTCTCTGATAACCGTTCGTGATCGAGTTGGCCGTACGTTTGACATTTAGCAGCTGCGAGTTGAGCAATAATCGCGATCCATCATCGCGAAATCGCTCGACTAACCCGGTTCGAGATGCTTGGAAACAACAGCAGAGTTTCGAGTAATTTTAAACCGAGCGCGTTCTTGTCATGCAGATACGCAGCGAGTTACTTCCTGCAATTTAGAACAGGGGACTCTGACTTTCCAATAAAATTACCAAAGCATAGAGAAACTACAGGCTGTTGGAGACTAGCGAGCGCGCATGCGAAAAGATTCGATTAAAAATTGGGATAAATGGGGAAAAAATTGGGGAATAACGAAGAAAGTAGACGAGGATCCCCGTCTGTCATTCAAGACGGTGAAAAAATGAACGAGACAGCGTCTCGAAGAAACAAAGTCGAACGAACAAGTTGTTGTACGAACCAACCTGGACGTGCTCTGAATGATTCTAGATAATACCTTTAGATAATCCGAGCAGACAGTCGTAGATACTTTTACAGAGACAAGCCGCCTATATGTGTAATACCACCAGACGCGCTTGTGGCAATTACTCGAGCACACATAGTCACGGTGTGAAAGCTACGATAGCTTCTAGCAATGACGAGCGTCTGTGTTCGGTGAAAAGTATGTTACGAGTGTCGAAGATCGTTTCCTAAAAAAAAAAGTGATCAAAATGTTCCCGACGAGATAGATACTCCTTCGAGAACAAAAAAAAGCGTTCCTACTTTCACGAATACCGAACTTTCAAAGCTTCTTCATTTTTGATTTCGATATATATCTGTAATTTCATCACGATCTGTTTGTTTTAATCCAATAAAAAATCCAATAGTTTGCGTTTCTTCTTTTTCAAGGTGTATCACCACTGCCTTTTCGGAACGAGATACGACTTCCTGTGCGCGAATTTCACGGCGTTCGATCAAAAAACCTTCATCTGTCACTTCGTCTCCGAAGTCGACTGCGCCAATTCGAAGAAATACTGGCACAGGAACGATGCCCTTTACAAGGCCACTACAACGTCCACAACATCGACGTCGACGACAACTACCGTGGCACCGGTAACAGCCGCCGCAGGACGTCAGCTACCGAGAGACAGGGATCTTCCAAGAAGAAGAAGACCCTTCAGGAGACGGCCAGCCTACGATTACTACGACGAAGAATATTACGACGACGATTATAGTCGTCCACGTGGCTACAGCAGAGACGACTACGACTACGACGACCGAAAGTACAGAAGAGACAGAGATCGTGACTTCAGAGATCGGGATCGTGACTTCCGAGACAGAGAAGTTCCAAGGTCTCGGGAAGGAATCCCCAGGGACGAGAGAGATCGTGACGCGAGCACCAGGGATCGGTATCCGCCTAGAAGCAACAGAAGAGACCCTACTAGGGCGAGAGATCCTCTCGAGGAAGATACGAGAGTCAGATCTAGAGATCCCGATCAAGGATCAAGGTCCGCGTCTAGAGAACTCGACGACGCGGAATTGGACGATCGACGAACCGAGTCGAGGCTCAGAGACACCGACGATCGTCGGTACTCCGATAAAAGGTAATTCCTTCGTGAACAAAAATGCGAATGTTTTTCCATTTGATAGTTCGACGACGAATTAAACAAATGCTTTCGTAGGTATAGAGACGATTACGACGACAAAGAAGCTGGTTCTCCGCCTTCAGGTGCAACTGGAAACTCGGATGGCTTGGTAAAACCTGCAGCGCCTGCAACATCGGTCTATGCAAGACCGAGAACTCCTCCAAAAATTCGAAGACCCGTGCCGCTTTCCGAACAAGACAGATACGCCTACAAAGCTACAGCTGTTCAATCGACCGGTAGGTTTCTTGCGCCGACAATGTTTAAACGATTCGTCGTATATGATTAATTTAAATTAAATACGATACAAGATTTTAAACGCGTGCGATCCACGCTCTTTGCAGAAGAACCTCGAAGAAGACCGGTGGACGTTGCAGACGATGACTATTACGAAGATGAGTTAGAGGATGTGAGGCCGGTTCGAAGACCGCTGAGAAGGAGACCAGCTTATAGAGAAAGGGATCGAGACTTCTATGATACCATAGAAAGGGATAGGGGCCGACCCTACAGGTAAGGTAACGTACGTACACAACACTGATACGATTATCTGTATATTCGTCTGTCGTAACTAATTGATCGCAACACATTATCTAACGATATCGTAACATGCGTAATCCGCCAAGTAACATACGTGTCTAACACAGCAACATCTTCGAACGTACATTCGTATAAAAGATACAATTACTTTAGGTTAGAGAAAATTAACAAAATTTCTAATTTCAGAACTCGATATCGGGACGACGAAGACGACCTGCGATCAAGAAAACACTCGGATCGCTCGAGAGATCGCTACTACGATCGAGAAAGGGATCGAGGTGTAGAACGTGGAAGAGATCGATCCCTCGATCGTGGAAAGGATCGTAACACGGAGAGACCACTGGATCGTGATCGAGGAAGAATGCAAGACACGGACAAGCCAGAAAGACCACATCGACCTCAAGATAAAGAACGCGAGCCAGATCGTTCTAGGACGGGTTCAAGATCCAAGGATTTACAAGAAACTACAGACTCGACCAGAAGAGGCAGTAGTTACGATCGCACGGAAAGGACCACTACCACTACGACGACTACCACGTGTTTGCCCGAACAACTCGTTCACAAAGCAGAATCAATTTCGAAAGAAGCCGCAAACGATAGACAAGCTTTTACCGAAAAACAAGCCAAATCTGCGCAGATTCAAACAACGCGAACGCCGATCGAGGATGGAGAATCGTATCGGACGAATCAACAGTCGGATTACCAAGAACGAGATCAGGATGAAAAGCGTGATCGTGGCCATTATCATACCGCGTCGTTGGAGGAATACTCGCAAGATTATTACGACGAACCGGAAGATCCGCCCGCTCCACCACCGAGAACCACGGTTCGCATTGTTAAACGACCTTTCTTACCATCTAGAGGCGGGAACCCTAATCCAAGAGGCTTGTCTCCGGTTGGTGTGAAAGCTACCACGTCTAAGAAGGAAGAGGATAGACCGACTGAAAGGACAAACGTTCAGGAGAGAGGGAAAAATTATTACGTGCACGAGGCAACGCAGGACAATTTCGGGGAATCTAATCAAGAGCCTAAAACGCAACAAGAGGAAAACGAAAATCACGATACGTACAGGAATGTTCAAACCGAGAGTCAGCATGGATATAATGACGAATACGATACATCTATAGTGAGACCTGCGATTAGAAGACCGACTGAGAGACAAAGGGAAGAAGAACAACAAAAAACTATAAGCGATGCGTTTGTTAGGATATCCAAGCAGGAACAAAGAGAAAATGAACAGAACTTTGGAGAAGGACTAGCCAAATGGCCCAGCGAGGAATTTTCCAATCAGCAGAGTAACGAAGGAAACGTACAAGTCTCGGGTTCGTTCCGTAACAAAGGCCGATTAACCGTGACGGAAAATTCAAAGGTTTACGGATCTACCTTTAAAAACGACGAAGCTGAAGAGCAGCCAACAGGGCCTCAGAGTTACAGAGTGAAACAAAGGCTGAACGAGGTGACGCATCGTTTGCAGGATATCCCGGAAAGCGAGTACGACGTCACTTTGAACGACGCATTAACGCCTACGCTGAATCAGGAGGCAAACTTGCCCAGTGGATTCGTTTTACCTCTTCACCGACAACTAGGAAGAGACGCGGTTCTACAATCATCCGAGAATAATTACAAAGTTTCCACAAATCCCGTAAATCAACAGCAACAGAAACCATTCGTATCTAATTCTCAATTTTTGCCAGCAGTTAACAACAACGACAGACTAAGAACCGTATATTACAGAACGCCCGAAACGATTCAGATCGGTGGAGCGCAATATAGGCCGCAAAGAGGATCATGGCACGATTACACCGGCTACTGAAACAAATACTAACGACGAAGAAATCTTGACAGAAAGCTTTGGAACGTTAGGAAATCGGTCGATTCGGGCACGTTTCGTCGATTGTACCACCATCGATCGAACGTTTCAAGGAACAATCTTTTACAGAAGCTAACTTCCTTTCAGAATAAAGGAATTTATTAGACCCTTGGTCGTGTGGTCAAACTTTTCGATGTCTTTCATAGGAGGGGATAGGAAAGCGGATGGTTTTCGTGTATTAGATCTTGAAAGTAGAGAACGAATATCCGAATAATCAAACTACTACACAGAGAGGCGAGCAAATATCGAGCACAGTTAAAACAAATCATCACGAATCCAGAAATTAATGACCTTTTATTCGACCGAATGATCGAAAAACTATCACTGTCCAAAATAGCTTTTAGCGTTAGTATCGACGACGTTAAATTCATTCTTCCCTGTAGTACTTTTTCAAAAACTATGTTTTAAATATTAGCTACTTATTAACTAGCTTAACTTATTAGCTGTTCAACTATTTTTATTTTATTAACTGTCACAGTATAAATCTCCGATCGAAGATGTAAATCGCAACGGTTTCTACTTTCGGCTAAACTTGTAAATACGATTATTCATTATTCCTTCGGGTTAAATTATTACTCCCAGTGCGATGATACACGTGTAAACAGTTTTCTACGAAAGCACATTCGTCGTCTCGATTTTCTTTTCGACAATAGTAACAAGTAAGTTTTCTCGAGTATGCATTTTATCTTTAATGTAATGTAAATTATACCAGTCTTGACGTACGATATTAAAGAGTGACAAAACGTATAAATCTAATTCATATCCCAACATGAACTTTATTGCGGACTGAATTTTCTCTTCTTTCTTTAACGTCTGCACTCTTTTCTTCTTTCTTCCTTCTTCTAGTAGACGTTTGCTATAAAAATATCGAGATTGATTAACCTCGAACACTGCATATAACGACGCGACTATTAAAATTAATTATTAAATCGACCGACAGTGTGCATATATAAATGTTACTATTTTACATTAAACGTATTTCTTACTAATTTTTAAAAAATTTCCAAATGTATATGCAGTAAACGAAGGTTGATCTCGTAGCCATTAGCTCGATATTACGTACATGCAGGTATTATATCGTAAATAATATCGATTGCCCAGGTCTCACCGCGGGGAGGTTGCTACGAATGGAAACCCACAAAAATAAGATCATCTTCAATCTTAAAAAGATCAAAATTCTATTCATTGTCGCATAACTTATGTAAAGATTAAATTATTACGAGAATGAATAACGATACGTATTAACTAAACAGATTGATTAAGAGGAACGTAAAATAATCAATGGTACAGCGTTTGAGTGTTATTTTCTTTATTTTCTATTTTATATTTATCGATGTTGAATATTTACAAATCTTTCATTATGGTCATTGATGACTTAATTCCGATGACACGTTTCGTATGCATTTATTAGAAATAGACAAATTCAGTGCTTTTTGTTAGATTTCTCTTAATTTTTAGACGCGCAGTTTTAGACTTTTTTTGGTCATAAAATTTACTATGAGAAAACAATGTCTCATTGTCAGAAAAACTATCAAATTTCTTGTTAATATTTTGCACTTAAAGCAGTTATACGATATGTACGTACAATGTCAAGGAACTCGAAAATACAGTATGTTCCTACAATCGAGCTAATATTACTCTTAACAAATTGTGCCACGAGAACGTTAATTAATCGATAATAAATGTTTCGTCAAGGATAACGAAAAATACATCACAGAGTATAATTTACAACTCAACAGAGCCACGTACACACAAACCAAGTCATCCCTGTAAGTACGAAAGGATGAGTAACATTCTCTGTTCCATCTCGCTTGATTCGATTTCCAACTACTACAACAAATTGTAATGCAAGATTATCGATGTTTTGCGTAAACGTGGCTATTATGAAAAACGGTAACAATAATTACAGTCAGTCGAATTGTCAAACTGCATCGCCGAAGTGCATCCTAATAGACGTGTCGTTAACAAGTGAAATGAGCGGTAACGTACATCGTATCTATGATCGTATCGCAAACTACGAGAGAATTTCCGGCGATACGTAACTAAAAACAATAATTCGCTAATACCTGTCGCACCGTTTCAATTTGTACTCGCCAACTATAAAAATATCAAATCTCGTCTTACGATGCCGAGCGGTCTAACCAATCAGAATCGATATCTCGAGCACCGACTAATTGCTCTGATTAGCTTCTAGCGCGTAGTTCTGTACATAAATGATAGTGTATAAGAATAGGTTAAATATATATATATAAATACATATATATATATATATATATAATATTTATATTTATATTTATATTTATATTTATATATATCTTGATATATATGTGTGTGTATGTGTATATATATATATATATATGTATATATATATATATATATATATATATGCGTATAAATCCAAAATAAATGCAAATGTGTACGTTTCAATAATCTTTCGCAAGAGATAGAGACTCGTCCCTTTTCTTAGGAATATTCGTGTATGTATATGCGATTTTCTTCAGAATCACAATTAGATTATACGCTATAGGAAAGAGACTGATTGGCTGGCAAGAATACGCACCCGCGGAATGGCGGAAAGTTATTTACAAATTTCTTTATATTACAAAAACAATACCGAGCGCGATAAGAAATGCAACGTTCTTTTGGTATGAGTGTAGCAATGTCTAAACGTCTTGCAGTTTAAAAGTTAACTCCCTTCGACTCGTAACAAAGACAAAATTCATCGACTCCCCTCGCGGTTAATTAATAACATTGCAGGAATATCTAGGGAGTGTACTAATCATACATGACAGAATGAATTTTAATGATAATTAGTTAATTATATATTACATAATATATGGTAATTATGCGGTAGACAGTGTACTATACGCAATATATATTATTAATTAATTAGGATTATAAAATGACATATATACGTGTAACAAAGGGATGCCTTTGCTTGCAGCTGGCACGCATGTATATCGTAATTTAGATTCTGAAATGTTTATTCTTTGGTAAAGCGACATCCGTTTGAGAGTTATCCTCGAAAGAACAAGACATTCAGAGAAAACGGTAAAACTTTATCCACGCGACACGATTCGATATCCCGAATGTATCGTCGGTTTCCAAAAAGTTTCAGCGTTGGCAAACAATAATATAAATTTATACGCAATCTTGCAAAGGAAGACAGTCTATAAAATTATCGGATCGACGTTTAATCGCGTCGCATGCGCAAATTTCATTGCATGATCGAAGATACAGTTGAGAATGTAAATGTGTAATTCATGCTAAATTTTGTATACAGCGAAAGATGGGCCGATAATCGCCGATTTTATACAACATATCAATAACGTGTTAAAGTTTACTGACCAGCTTCTTAACGTTATCGTAAAAAATTATGCTTTCAATATGTTCTTACAAACTATCGAAACCGCAGTCAGTTATCCCGTATCCTTTATAACCATTGTATTATATATAAACGTAGAATCAGTGATCGTGTAAGTAGCGGTATTCTTATGCAAATGTTCTCCATTTTCAATCGTTAAATAATAGCGACATAAATATCGTGAGATTATCAATAACGCTGCCAATATGGTCGTCAATGAAACGTCTTTTTACCTTTAGAAACGTACATATGTGTAATTACCACGTGAATGGATGTTATGTAAAAAGTCGGAGATGGATATGTTTTACACGTTCGAAGATGAAAGATTTGTGTTTATCGGCATAAAACGCGTCTACTTACACTAACACTCGTTTACATTTAGCCTCTTAATTCAGTTCGACGATATTTTGCTTCGCACATACCTGGTATCTAAACCTTCCCTCCATATATAGGTACACAGAGTTACACAATATTGTTCCCTAAGCGTAACAAGCTCCAAGAGAAGACGTTCATGCGCGACGTTCAATGTTCGATTCTCGAAATGTCGAATAGTCCGAGTCACGATCACGGAGGTATAAGCGGTTAAATACGTTGCCTATAGAACTCGATAGAAATCGATAGAGAAATCGATCGAAATTTCCTTACAACTCGCCCGGAAAGACGAGGGAATTGGACATGAACCGGTACTAGATTTTTATTGCGGTTATTCGGTAAGGCGATCCACGCAGCGGTAACTCAAAGCTTGTCGCTTCAAATTATGAATTGTGTAACTGAGCGTCTTTGCGTTAAAGTTCGTGCTTTTGTTAAAAACTTTCGCACTTTGTACACGGCACACGTATTAATTACTATTAGGTACCAGCTTACGCTATCGGTGAATCGTCATCGTCGTCGTCGTCTCTTGTGACTAGCACATTGCCGTAATGATTTGAACGAAGCTGTCGAACTCGTTGCAACCACTTATATCGCTTCTCCACGAAATACAGTAACACGCTCATTACTATGAGGAAAGTCAGTATAAACAAGCCAGCAGCTATGGAACTACCTAAACAAAATTTTAAAATAATTTCATTCAGCACCATCGACATGAAAAATCGTAGCGTTTCTTAATTAAACATTTCCTTCCACGATAACCCTATCTCGTGATTACTCTATGTACAATATAACTAGTTAACGCAATCGTATTATCAATCTAGAGAAAAGATAGGAAAATAGCGTATCATTGAAAACTGTTTGCTCGACCGTTTACGAAATTTCCACAGAATAGTTTAGTTTGCGCCGATACCAAGCTAACTTTGTCACTACCAAGCTAAATCTTTGGATTAGATCTTTCGCTGTCGACGTTTTTATATATATATACCTCCTGAGTGGACTTCGATCGTTGACTGATCGATAATTACGTTGCGAAATGTAGTAACCTGGACACACTGGCCTCCGTCCGCTTCGAAACCTCTCACGCATCTGCATTGTGCTTCTTCGTTCTCCGAATTTTTAAAGCATCTTTCGTTTTCGCCACACTGATCCGTCGCTTTGTTGATGTCGCATCGTTGAAATTGGCTTGTCGTCGCATTTTCGGCTGAAACATCTGAGTAGTCGGTGGTAAATTACTCTCGATCAGGCAGCGCATCCAGATCAACAAGTAGCGTTACATTGTACGAAATGATACGGCCCAATCGACCGAATACAAAGATTGTAGGAATTGAAAGCAGGAGACATAGAAAGCTTAGCTAATTCGTCTAAGTAAAAGGTTAATAGATATGGATATCAGCCACAGCGGGTAAACGGTGAAACGAACCAGTGCTTTGCTCGTACGAGTACAAAATAAAATAGTCCTCGAACATGTTGGAACGTTTATAGAAACCTTTTACGAATATACTATGTGCGTTGTATGATATTTTGCGCAAACACGTATTTCACAAAGATAAGAAAAATATTTAAACGGGATTGCAATTACTTAAAGGGATCTCATTTTAACGCTAATTATTTATGTATACGAACATTGATTTCCTACAAAATAAATGTTTGCATCCTCTCCTAATTTCTATATACATTCTCAGATTGGTTTTAAATACCGATTGAATCATCATAGCCGTATATCGTTACAGCGATGAATGAAATTTAAGAATGTCTTTATATAACACAGATAATATGTACATAAAGTTTCCTACGATAAATACCGAAACACGTACTTTCATGAGCTACAGTATGCATGAACAAAGACCACGTTTTATTCTACAGAATATCCATTTAATGAATCATTATTAATCGATTTGCGTAAAATGCACGCAAAACAATAGACAGCTCGGAAGAATAAAATTTTGCTAATGATATGATTGTCTCGCTCGAATTGACCGATAACGATAACTGCCAGCAAATTCATAGTCACGCGTTCGTCATTATCGTCTTTTTCTATCGCTATCGGAGTCAGCCGACAGTAACGATCATTTTTCAGCTTTGTTTGAACAAAGGACACAAAGCGCTTCCAACAAGAGTGGTATATCATTGCGACTGTATCGACACTGCGTGAGCCGAAATTGGCTGAATCAGTTAATCGAGGCGAATTCGTTTTATCAGCTAGAATACAGAGGTTAACTACACGGAGGTTGGTTCAGTCAAGCAAATTAACGGACTTTCTTCTGATTTAAGTCGATAGTGTCGCATTAATTCGATAAGGTGTCTTGTTGCAATACACTTGTCAAAATGCGAACGAATTTCGCGAATGTTGAAGGCAGTGCTAGGAATATCTGCTTGCCTTGAAACATCGCATTCGGTTTTCTGCAATTATATTTATTAATATACAATATCGCGGAATTTTTACTTGAAATTTACAGTTGTAGAACAACGACATCTTTCATTTGAAACTTACGTTACGCGTGCACGCTACTAAAGGAAACGGCGGGACTCTACCAAAAAATATTACATAACAACCGAAAACCATTTGCACATACGCTCGTTCTCCAACTTTTGTACCAATATAAAAGCTAATGATACGAAATTTCGATATACTTGAACCCAATTAATTAGTATATAAATATTACAAGAAATACAGTAAGACGCAAATACTTGTTATAGCCATATAAATCTATCGACTATAGTTAGACTGTTAATAAGTCTGTCACTTTGCTTTATATAGCACATACTGGGCCATGATAGAAACATTCAACGTACGTGGTTGATAACCATATCTTCTGTAAAATAAATTACATGGGCGGACAATACAGGATGACTAACGGAATCGTCGCGAAATATTATTCATTCGCAGAGCTAATTACGACCGCTAAATAAAGCGTTTGCACGTCAACTGCGCGTTAATTATTTCCCACGAAAGGGGATGCGAGACACAAAGTTACATTTTCAATTGAGCAGATTCGTGCGTGTCTTATTTATCTTGCGCTATTCGTTGATGGCGAAGAATGAAAGAAGACGACGCTGCTGCTGATACTGATACTAGCATTAGTGTTGAATAACGTTAAACGCTACGTACGGACTTGTTATAACATTGACTCATCTTCTTCGTTACAAAGTGAACGCTGTGTGCCTTGAGCAAAAAAAGCGAACAAAGGTGTAAAATATATCGGCAACTGTAATTGAACGCGATAAGTCTCGTACCTTCTGGCTAGACGATAATAAATATTGCCAACGTCCGTATTTCGTCCATAGATTCATGGAAATCCGTTGAAAGAAAAAATTGTCGGGCATATAATTACAACGGGAAATACCGGCCGTTATATATCAACTACCGTACAACCGAAACAAATTGATTATGCGATAACGAGCGTCTGCTACGTGCTACGTTAATCATTTATCTTCCATTGGGACAGTATGTACACGGCAGTAATTGATGTTTGAAAAATTGAACACGGAATATATGCGAGCGAATCAAGCGAGAGAAACGTGTTTCAACCAGTGAAACATATCGATGTGGCGTTGAAAAACACAACACCCGCGGCGGCTCGATTTCTGGACCATAAGCATCAAGAGGAGAAGAGACACGCGGATAGTCGCAGTGCAAGGGAATTGGAGAGAAATGGAAAGAAAGAAAGAGCGCGCGCGCCAGAAAGAAAGAGAACGAGTACAGGAGAGGGGTACAGGGAGAGACGGAGAAAAAGCGGAAGAAGACTATTGTGGCCTTACAGGGGTGACCCCAATGCTTCGATTGAACGAAGCAATTTCGGCCTCGCTCGGTGCAGAGACACTCAATTTGCTGGCAAACGCCAACTGTAAATTGTTTCAGAGAATCCATGCTTACCTGCGTAACTGGATGGCGCTAGAAAAAGCAGTGCCACGATGAGATAGCAGAAAACATTGCCTCGAATGTTTCGCATCTTGCTTTCTTTTTTTCTCTCTTCGGTGTTGACGCTTGCTCTTTGTATTTCTTCTCGGCCCTTCCTGATTCACGATCACATAATAATAATAATCAACTAAAGTATTCAAAGTACACTCACGATCGATGCGTTTGTGCCGCCGCTCGGGAAACCCAATGTTGAACGCACAAAACGTACACGCACGTCTTTCGGTAATGTATTCGTTTAGATAACCTAAAAACCTCGGCGCAAAAACAATCAACAAGCACGCATAAGCCGGTTCATTGCCGATCGGCCGACCGTCACCAGTTTTGACAGATAAATGGTAGGCCGCGCCGCAGAACGCGTTCAATCATCTGTTATTAAACGACCATTTGCACTTATCGAACTCAATTGGCATCGAGAATCGCAGAATGTGTTTCGATTTCGAGACATCGAGATGGCGCTATGGTACGCGCGTGTACCTCCGACTGGCGCGACGATCAAAACAAAATTTCACGCACAAGCTGTTTAAATCTATTATTTCTAACTAATCCAGCTAAAAAAGAATTATAAAACAGGTGTTACGAAAAATAGCGGTGTTCCCATTTGAATCTAATCTGAATTTTCATATTTATCGATCATATTGGAAAACAAAGTAATAATTGATTGCTATTTCGAATGTTATTCCGAATTTATATAAAAAGGAATACTTTTAGATCGGATAATCAAGACGATAGCATATTTCTCTCCTTCTATGTAACTACGACATCTGACTAACGAAAATCGATTCCCATGCAGGTTATTTTTGAAACATGGAATCAATTTTCCTCGAAAGCATGGAATTCGTGCATTTTTAAACATACCTATATCGTACAAAAAGTACATTTCATATATAAGAGAAATCGATCGTTACAGTTCAATATTGTAACTCTGTTTCTAATCCACGTTTGGCACGTTAAAAAATATTTTGTCTATTGCATAGACAATAGACATAGACGCAACAAACATAGTTGCGATGACAGCGGCACGTGTCATGGCGAGTGTGTTGTTATAAACGAAAGTCGTGTGCTGTGAATCGTACGTAAAATCGAAAGCTGTCAATTACAATAATCAAGATGAGGGAAGAGACAGTATTAAGTTTAAAGTGGCATAGTTTTCCGTCGCATTTGGCAGTTTCCCTCGATACATGTTACGAGAAGCAACAGTTTGTAGATCTTTCTTTAGTATGTAAAGACGGAACGATTTTAAAATGTCACAAAATGGTATTGGCCAACTCGAGCTCGTTCTTTCGTCGCCTGCTCGTCGCCAACGATCATCCTCATCCTATGATTATTCTTCACGATATCGAAGCAGATGATCTCAAAACTATCATCAATTTCATGTACTGCGGTGAAATACAAGTGGTTCAAAGTGAGGTTAGAAGGCTGTTGAAATTGGCCGAAATTTTGGAAGTCACCGGACTACGGCATATTCAAACTTCCGTTTTGGTAGGAGAATCGAATAACGCGTCTCATGATACGTCTAGGAAAACGAACACGGTATCTCGCTTAAAAATCGAAGAAACGAAAGGACTACCTACCAAAACAGTACCTGATCATGATCCTAATAGTAATAAACCACAAAATAAAACGGCCAGTCAATCGACAAAGTTGCCTTCGTCTACTCATCTTCATAAAAGCAGAAATAAAATCCCGTTAGACGCTACCAAAAAAAGTGAAGAAGGTAATATTAATTTATTAAGTCAACGTTTAGATACAGGGCGCTCTGGAATCAGTATTGTAGACATTAACGACATGCCAAGTACCAGTAGAGGAATTTCCAACCCACCACCTCAAAAAAGAAAAGAGTCTTCTGAACCTGTTATTAGTTGGCCTCATGTTCTGTCTGCTATATCAAAAGATAAATCTTTGCCTTTGAAAAAATTATGTGTTATGGACGAAGTTGAAATTACAGCTGGAAAACCACCTACAAGTAGTCAAGAGTTTCAGAGAAATGAACCTTTAGATAAAAGGAAACAAAGGACTAGTTCGGAGAGCAACAAATCTATGAAGTATGCGGTTTATATAAAAGATGAAGTAGATATATTTGAAATGGAAGAAGATGCGGACATGGACCCCCTTGAAGTTGATGAAATTGACAATGAAAATTCGGAGACACTTATGGGATCGTCCCAAATGTTTCCTGTTACAAATGTGGAACAGACATATTATAACGCAGGGACGCTTTCTGAGTTTCCCCCAAGAAAGGGATCCAACGGTTAATAGATAAAACAAATGTCTTAAATTATTAATATATGTTGCTTTGAAGATAACACTTAGACTGAATAAAACTTTTTGTGATTATAAATATTTGTTTAAAAAAGAAGCTGCAAAATTTCAATATATATATATATATATAAATTAACCATAGTTCAATACTTCACTTACTTATTACTTTCTTACATGATCTTGTTCATTTTCTAATAAATCAATTGAATATAAATGTTTCATACTTATTTAACACTTGAACCACTCAGCACATAATTCATGCTAGTACGTTACATGTTTCTATGGAAACCTTCTGTATCTAGTTGTCCTCGCAATTTTGGTTAGCTCGATCTTGTCCAATTATTTTTATTGAAAAGTATTTAAAGTATGGATCAGATAGTAGATCATAATAAGCTCGGTGAAAAGATAGCAAAAGGTGAACAAATTATGGACAACTTAATGGTAGATAAACATGTAACTGAGGAAGAATTTCAGAACTTTATGCATCGCGTTACCGAAGTCGGTAAGCATTATCTCCTTTTTCAATTACGAACATAATCTTCAATTTATTAAATTTTAAGAAAAAGTTGTGAAAAAGTTGGCGTCTTCCGATCCTGAAGAACAGAAGCACGGACAAATATTGGCCGATGAAATTTTGGGAAAACGGTTGGAAAAAGATATATGCGAGGATACCGAGTTAGAAATAAGAATTAATCGTACAGTGATTAACAAACGTTCGGTCAATGAAAATTCAACACAAGAACAAATGTGTAGAGGTAGCAAGTAATGATCCCTGTGTTTTATATTCCCAGACTAATCGAAGGTTTCTTTATATAGAAGCGTTTATGAAAAGCGTGGAGAAAGATGCGAAAGAAAGAGCAGAGAACCGGAAAATAAGAAACGAACGAGCGGAAACGTTAAAAACAATCGGTAATGGAGCATTTAAGGAGAAGAACTACGAAAAAGCGGTAACATACTATAGTAAAGCACTCGAGCAACGAAAAGATTCGACCGTGTTATGGAATAATAGGGCTCTATCGTATATTCAGCTTGGATTATTCGAAAGAGCTTTAGCCGACTGCGAATGGGCGCTAAAAGTTAATAATACAAACTTGAAAGCCCTTTTAAATAGCGCAAAGTGTTATAAACAACTTGGAGACGAAATCAAATATAAAGAATACATTCAGTTAGCAAAAGAAAGAAATCCACACTTCAACAAATTTATTGATGGTATACTTTATATTTTTTACATTGGAAACATTTCTATTTAAAATTAACCTTTTTACTTGTAACCTTTTTTTCTTTTTTACAGAATTTGAAGAAAGTATGGACATGCGCGTTAATTATCAAGCCTGATCTAGTAATAGCATTTGATAGTAAACAATAGAAATATTTCTTGTATAGCGTGAATATTTCTTTTGTAATAACCTAAAATGCATTTGACTGGTATCAAGATGGATCTATTTTTGTTGCATAACCTTCTTTAATCTCTGAGAGAGATCTAGGTTCATGCAGAAAGACTGTACATTCAATTCCCTGAAAAAAGTTATTACTGGAATTGTTTGAAACTATTATACTTTATAATACAAATACTTATACCTGCATACGTGCTGCTCTAACAAATCCCTCATTCGCCGATACTGTAATGCTTTTCATATCTTCCCCCGTTGCAAAAACTAATCTAGATCTATCTTTAATTTTACCACCCAAATTAAGTTTCTCCATTATTCTGCCAGTTGGTATATCCTTAACAATCTGAACTTTACTAAGTAGTTCTTTTGCCCTAAGGCTCTCTTTGGGTCCACCGATAACATCTATAATGTTCATAAAATTTTCATAAGCAGTTTGACAGACAATTAGTTTCTTTCCTTTAAACAAATGCTCTAAAATAGGTTTCACTGGACGTTCTCTCTCCATTTTTGCTTGTTGCGTGAGTAAAGGTTCCCGATAAATAAAATGATCGTATCCATTGGTCATGTTTGTCACGTACGCTAATAAGGTTGACACATCCAAGTTGAGAATATTTATTTCAGTTTTAAGGAAAGATGTATTTAACGTATCTAAATCTGAATCTATGTTCTTTTTATATTCATCCAATGGCTCCTCAGTAGATTCTAACGAATACATCCATGTGGAAAATCTGTCCTCGCTATCTACCTCCGGAAGAATAAACCATGAATATCATTTTTTAGTTAATGGCGTGAAATATATTCATGCATGTACCATATTAAGAAAACATTAATACCATGTACATCTATATTTTTTACATCTTCACACTGCATTTTATCCCCTTCAACGATTATTCCCATGCGTTCCAAACGTGTAGCTAATGGAATTTCTATACCATAAGCAAAGTGGAATACGATATCAGGTGGCCTATATAAATGTGGATAGCATTTTGCACATTGCAAGTAACTCATTGCTTGGTCAAGCACAGATTTTTGCCCGTATTCTCCATTACCCATTGAAATCATAGTGAGAGCTCTAGCATTTCTAGCAATAACTTTTATCCACGATGCACCACCATTGCATACAATATCTACTTCTAAGCGTGACTTCTGATACTTAAAGGGTTTCATAACATTGGTAGGCTCATTAGCACAGAAAAGTCGTGCTACAATTGCGTTCAAATGAATCAAATTTGTACTCTGTAGATGTTCTTTCTTTACATTGCCTGTAGATTGTACCTTTATTGAGAATAGCATATAATTATAATCTTGATTCTTTTAACTTAGCAAGTATGTAACCACCTTGCATATTTATAATCAACGAGATTAAAAGAAACAGATACAATGAAATATTTTACAGATTGCCCGATTATAGATGCATATGATCGCTACTTAACCTCGTGAGGGAAATATATGTATACGGTGGAACTCTTATTGTAATTTCAAGCAGACGTACCTTTTCTAAAAATTTAATTTCTTGTTGAATTTTTCGTATAAGTTTTTCAATCCCGTCAATCTTTCCCACATGTTTCAGCCTGTCTATCGTGGCTTTGCCACTCTCTATTTTTTCCTCGATGCATGTTAAAAGCTCAGCCTTTTCCTCCATCCTCCCGGATTAAGCGATTTTCGACAAATTGGCCATGAAAAATTCTATTTTCTGTGGTAATTCTAATAATTTTGGATAGTCCACGATCGACGAACGTAGTGTTAGCAGCCATCTTGCATCACAGTTCAATATCGCGTAATGTCGTCGGGTCGCTTGTCAAACTCGTCTATTAACCTCACAAACTTTTGTATTTCACCGAATAATTGACAGTCAAATATAATACATGAATCGTAATGATACCATTTTTCAGCGAATCGTGCGAAATGTAAAACTACAGACAGGAAACTAATTCGCGAGTGCAGAGCGAACGAAAACAAGGCTCCTTATCGCGCCGTAATTATCGCGCGCCGTCAAGTTTTCTCTGACAATAATAGAGAAATATCGCGGTATTTACGCTGCAAAATGTCTAGCGCGAAGATCATCGAAAATCCAGAAATACCGGGTGAGTTTCTATTTGTAGGAAAGAATTTCTCTCATTGATTCACGTTGTAGAAATATATATCCTAGTGAATCTAGTGTGCCGAAAATATGCAAACACGTAAATGTCCCGGACACATCGATCATTGAAAATACATAAAACGTTCGTCACGTTGTTATTGTTGTATTTATGACAAGATATTTTTTACGAGTGGTAAAGTGTCGCTGCAAACGCAAACGTACGCTACCTAATGCAACAGCTTCTATTACAAATAACCGGATGTGACTTTTGATATGTCTATATCAGTCAATTATCAAAACAATTACTCAAAGCATGCACGTATTGCACTCTATATCTGGCACGTGAAATATAAAGATGCGTTGGCTAGAGCAGAGTACTGGTGTGCTTACTGTCAAACTTTCATTCGGTGTTTCACTGTCGAAATCAGCTGACGGCTTAAAGTATGAAATAACGGACACATAGGTGTATATATACCGACGCAACAGTGTGGTGATACATCTCTGTCGTTTTCGTAGGAAAATGCAAAATTTATGAATGAAATCGAAATTTATCGGCAGATCGTAATTAATTAAATGGCGATGCAGATGTAAATGGATTGTGTTACATGGAATGTAGTATCCGTAACAATGTATATAAACACTCTGTTACCATTTAAGCGTATGTAGCATGAATACGATCGTTGATATTTTATGAACATTGTATCGAACGTTATTACCGCGTTATGCGTTTCATTCCTTACGCGCGATACTAATTTTTTCATCAAATTTAACCAATACGTTACTACCGGTTATCTCGATAGCGCAAAAGTTAATCGTGGGTGCCAAAGCAGATTATTCGATTGCGAGGTGTAGAGTGGATATTACAGCAGCGTATAGTCGATAAGCGAAATACGGTTATTGCCGTTTGTAACAGCTCGGGAAATGTATCTTGCATGTTACAAATAAAAATGACCGATATTACGGGTTACGTTCGCCGACTTATTCGAAATTAGCAAAATTAGTCAGAGCATTGCGCGCAATTAAATCCGATCTTGGAGCAAATTACGTTGATACGTATCTCTTCGGATTTTATTATTTTATTTTTACGGTATATTTTATTCGCGCATTTTTATACATGGCTCGGAGGCGCTTAAACTGTCCGGTCATTTTATTAGCGAGATAAATCTAACGATTAACGCAAATTGTTTGGCATGTGCGTTTTATGTACTATTTACCAAAATTGTTATGGTAATCGAATGAAATATTTTCCGTTCGTGCATAATGCAGGATTAGAATGTTTTCTGCCGCCGCCTCCACCGCCTCCGCCGCCTCCGCCTCCAGTTACAACGTCGGAAAGCAACAACTTGGCAATTACGATGGAGCAACAACAACCTGTGACAACAGAATCGACGGCGACCGGTTTATCGACTAACGAAACAGCGGGAAATCTAACAACGATTCAAGCAGCAACCACATCGTTTCCAAGCCTCCCTGTGCCAACAGCGTATATCATGCATCCGGCGATGCAACCGCAAACACCTGGACAGCCGACTACACCCTGGTGGGTACCAACGGATTCCGATACGTCGGACCTTTATGCACAGTGGTATGACACGACCTACAAAGCGGCAGCTGCGGCAGTCGTATCGCCGGCGATACAAGTTTGCAACAAGACCAAGAACAAGTATCACAAACGCAAGAACGAGTTCATCGATCCCGCGTTAGACGCAGGTAATTGTTTGCGACACGTGATAACAAGCGAAACAAATAGGATATATTTGTTTCATGGAAAAAGTTCAACCGGCCTGTAGAATCCCGCTTTACGCGCATCAAATTATCATTGGAGAAATCCGATTCCAGATTCTTACGGTATTTTAGCTAATTAAAGATTGATTTATGTTTCTATTTCGTAGAGAAAGTTGCAAACGCCCAGAGGGAACTGGCAGCACTAATGAAACCGCTGAAATGCGATCTGTGCAATGCAGTTGTAAGGCTCGATTACTTTATCCGATAAAAATACACGCGCGACTCTGTTGAATATCGTGTCGTTGTTTGACTAACACGTATTTAAGTAAATACGGCAGCGAATACAGGTTGCTTAAAAATGAACGGTTTCAGATGAACTCTACGTTACAAGCTAAGTTACATTACGATGGGAAGCCGCATCAGAAGAAGGTGTCTATGTTTTTGAATCAGAGTGTAAAGAAACAAAAGACCGCAGACGGCCAAGTCAGTAATACGACCACCGACTGGCAAAACTATTGTGATGTAAGCAGATGAAAAGTACATCGTCGTTGGTGGAATGGAATAACAGGTAAATCGCGATTGAACGCTGTTACACGAGCGAAACGTGTTTGATTTGCAGATTTGTAAGACGTGGTTCACGTCGCAAACGGATGCGACGCAACACTACGCTGGTAAAAAACATATTAGAGCAGCGAACGGCGGACGTCGTGCGAGGTACAGAGATGTATACTTGTCTCAAATTATTCTTAGAAAGATAGCTGTGTCAGCCGAGATCGTCATACCAGAGCGTTGAATTCTACAGGCCGTCGAAGAAGTCGCAAAATCAAAATCAGTACAGTCAAATAGATCCCAGCGGCCGATTCGGAATGGCTTTTCAGATGGAAGTGCAATCCACACCGGCACAGCCGGTAGTACCTGACGATACCAATGCGGTACCTGCGCCAGCAACGGCCTCCATCTACACACCGCCTCCTTATCCAACGCCGTTGCGTTGCGATCTCTGCGGTGTTTCGGCAAATCGGCAGGATCAATTAGAAACGCACAAACGTGGTGCTAGACACTTGAGAATGCTCAGATTGAACGGATTGCCCGTTCCCGAGCCTGGTAACTATTTTATTTATACGCATCTATCCCGTTCGTAAGCGTTAAGACAACACGTTCTCTCAATTAACGTCTTAATTCTATTAATAAGCGTCTTGATCTTAAAACTTACGTTCGTTCGTATCACGACAATGTTTATCGTACGAATGTTTTTAGCTACCGAGAGCGAGGCGACACCTGCTACTCCTGGACCTATAGATTATTCCATTTATCGAACACCATCAGGTAGGGATAGCTTCTCGAACGTTTGAACGATAACCAGCGAAATCCCTCAACAAACTGTTTCGTTTGCAGGCCAGTATTATTGTGCACCGTGCAATCTGTCGTTAAACTCCGAGAGTACGTTTGCTCAGCACGTGGAGAGCAAAAAACATAAAAATCAGTCGAACCCAAAGTCTCCGTCTAATGCCGTAGTGGTGTCGAAGAAAGCTAGATTCAAGAAGAAATAAGACCACGGGGGCATCGTACACGTGCACGGTCGGTGCACGTTACTTCCTTGTCTGTCCATTGTTTTCACTGAAACTTTTCTATTATTTCTCGATTATGCAGATGTATCGCGGTTGTATCGCAAGCAACGTGCAGCGATCTGTGCCTAATAATAAGAAATAAAACTCTTGTTCGATATAGGGTCTAGCGGCGAGACTTTCGAGGAAGTCAGTAACCTCTGAGTCTTCCAACGTCATCGCGAGACTAACGAAAATTACGAATTAACGCGAAGCTAGATCCGATCGTCGCGCCACTGATGAGAAAGATAAGTCTGTTAGTCTGTTAATCGGTGTTTTAAATTAAATACCGATTAACTGTAAATTCGATTTTCAGTAAGCCGAACTCGTCTTATTTAGACGGTAGCTCGTTAACCGTCTCGGAGGTTGCGCGACTAATCGCCCACATTTATTCAATTACGAAACCATTAGCTCGAACGCTCCCCGCCGTTCAATTCGCGAAATCGCGCGCACTCGTACGAACGGGCGTTTGTCGCGTCCAAGTGAAATTTATGCGTCGTTCACTGGCGACCTTCCACAGAATTTATGACCGAGCGAACGAGCCATACCGAACCCTCCTCTATTAATTACCTCCTAAGACACGTATGACGGATCAACGCTTTCAGCCTGTTTTTACTGTCACTTCCCCGCGACAAATATATCTTTTGACAACGGTGACCAAATAAAAATGTCGGTGTAAAGCATGAATCAACGACCAAGAAACCCTGGAGTTACATTCATGATACCCAAAAATGGCAACAAGACACGTAAAAGCTGCGTCTTTTGGAAAGAAGCACGAATTAGTCGTCGCCGTTAGTATCACTAAAAGGGAGGAGAATTCTTCATAAAAATTTCACAGACTATCGTTTACTTAGCTCGAACCTATCGAAAGAAGGCGAAAACTTTAGACAGCCTGGATCTCTAGACAACGTGCGTCGAAAATTCCTCAGAGATCGTCTGCCTTTTGTTTCCACAAGAAGAATCTCATTCCGCTGATTTTTTCTTTTTCTTTTTCTTTCTTTTTTTTTTTTTTTTTTTAACAAACTCACGATAATTCGATCATCTAACTATTTCCCCCCGACCCTTCTTCTTGCCTTTCCGTCACGCAGCTCCGGCTGCTGTTATTCCAGCGACGTGTAGAGATTAGGATCGTCCACGCACGGACTTGTAGATCGTTGGTTTATACCTGCGCATCGGATTTTTATGACCGCTGGTTCCACGTTTACCGTGTCTCTTTCGTTTTTTGTTCCTCGCTGCGTTCTCCCACTCTACGACATCACCGAAATCCCTTTTCCATCTTCTCGTCTGTCGTACACGTACCTACACCCGCTGCTATTTCTTTCTACTCTCGTGTTTACGATGGGAGAACCGAGATGTTGATTTTATGCAGCCTGGTAGCGTATAAGTGGTAGTGGAGATGCGGAGAATTTCCAGCGGAGACGAAGAACGGAAGTGAATTCGCAAGACAATCATAAAGGTAATACTGGAACACAATAAGAACGAGGGACGGAAATCGATTTGTCACGCGATCAGGTGTAATGCGCGTAAAAACTTATTAATCAGCGAGCGTTCGCGTAGAAATTCGATAAATTCCTGCCGATGACTGGAGAGAATTTCTGAGAACGTGAAAGCGGTGTGAGTCGTCTTCCTCTGAAATTGCCGGCACTGACGCGTCAGGATCGTGCAATAAACGAGAGCAAACGATCCAACCTCGTACAAGCTCGGCCAAAGATAAAAAAAGAAAGAATTTCATAACTATATCGAACGGGTTGTCTTCGATTCGAATATGATTCACCCTACGCGATAAATTCCCCTACGACGAAAATATATCCAACACGCCGAGGCTCGTACACAAGGCCTATACGGAATAAGGCTGATGACCGCTGATTATGCAGAAATCCTCTTCCGTAATCGCGTGGACCCACGTTATTAACAGGAGATATCGAGCGAAAGATCGTCTCGGATAATGAACATCGATGAACACAGATGTAAATGCTTTAAACCGACGAACGAGTCGAGAATTTATGGCCTGGAGGCATTCGCCTTAAAAAAGACATCGACGTTTCAAACATTCGATATTGCATGCGCGTCGATTAGAATTTCTAATACCTGGCGCAACATAGATCACGCGGGCCTAAAACCTACGATGATTTGAAAACGATTCTCCGTTAATCCTTACGGTCGAACCGAAACGCAATTCCAACGGACGATTCCAACAAGTCCGTGGCTGGAGGCAGCGGTCACGGATTTTCTTTACACGCGAACCTTCATTTCTAATTCCGCAAACGAACGGCTAACTTTGTTAACACGAGAAACGGTACCGGTGCCAAGCAAGAGCAGCCGCTCCTTTGTCTCGCTGAATCCATTGTTCCATCTGAGAGTAATGAATTGGTAAAAAACAGCTCGGAGAGGCAGCAGGCGAACCGAGAATGCGAGGATTTCTTTTCTGTCCCGTTCGCCAGCCCTCGAACAAATTCGTACAATTATTTCTCGATTAGGCGAGATCGTTGCCCACTGCCAGTGGAACAAGGCCAGGCTGCCGGCCTGTATTACACACGAGTAGGAGAAAAAGGACGCGTGTGCTTCGCAACGCGAGCCGCCTAATCGCGGAAATTTCGCAGGACGGCACACCCGCTTTAATAAGACGTTTTTGCGAATCAGCCTGTGGAAAGAGTTACCTCGGTGACGGGACGAAGACGGAGGAACGCGAGACGGGACGAAAAGAAAGGAAAGGGAATAAAAAGTGTGTTCCCGGGCGCATCTCGGTGGGGCTGACCTTGCAAGTCTTCACGGGCCACCAATGTAGACCGACAAGAAAATAGAAAATCGTGCTCCTAAATGCGGGCGGTGTGATGTCATGCGGAAATAGCCGCCCGTCTATGCTCTCTGCTCTCTGCCGCCGCGACAGAGAAAGGCGAACGGGGAATCTTGATCGGTCGACCGATTACCTCCTCGTCACTGAGCTTCCAACGAGCCGATAGACAGTTTCGCCTTTGCAATCCGCCAACGAAAGTTCGTTTGCGAACAATCCCAATCATTTTCCACTCGATTTTGCCCTACGCTTTTAACCCTCTTATCTTTCCATCAGTCACCAATAATTCCTATCGTTCATGGCCGCGCCATTCGTATTATGAATATTCTTCAAATATTCTTAGAATTTTGAAAAGTATACGATTGGTTCAAGAACTAAATAAAAAAAAAACAATTCTGTTAACGCGATTAATCGATCACATAATAAGCATTAAACGCGTTTAATAGTCGTAAAACGCGTAAAAAATAGTCTTCGCATCTAGTAGAAAATTAATATACACCATACGAGCAGTGCTTCGAACGATTCCATTAAACATCGAGGCTTTCTCGCACGATTTCATCGATAATTAACCACGTATATACTTTTCTGGCTTCTACGTATATTTTCAGCTTTGTGTCAAACTGTATCAATATCATCGCGATACTCGCAACTCGTTACGATGCTAAAGAAGTTTCAAAATGTTTTGTCTGACACGTAGTCATAAAGAAATACTTTTGCCAGTCACTTGATACGATAGAAACAGCTACGTACATACGTATATATGTATAAGCGGAGGAAATATTGCGAAAAAAATGATCGCACTTACCACTAAAAATCGTACGTTCAGATTCGCGTTGAACGAACTCTCGCAGTGGTCGCCCAATTCTGGGAAAATCTGCGAGATAACGATTGTTCTGGCAATGGTTTCTCCTCTCGGGTACAACGCTGCGTTCCCGCGTAATATTTCGTCGTATTGAATAACGCGTCGATTATCAGCGACCGTGAAAACACTATTACACGCTCTACATCTCGCGATTAAACGCTTCGCACGAAGGAACGATCTTTCAAAAACAGTTTCACATACTTCATAAGTAGATCTCAAAACGAAATCACGAACCACTCCGTTCGAGTCTTTCGCGGTCTTCGATGTTTCAATAAAAGTAATTCGATATAAATTAGAGGAACTCTATATGAAAATATATCGCACACTAACGGTATGTGTAACATGTATGTATAACAGTCTGTCGTTTCACTAATTTTATTTCGGTAACGAAGAAAATTGACAGCGACGAATCGATCGGTGACGAACGCGATCGCGACGATCAAAATTGCAATAAATTACCCATAATTCATTTCGAATCGATCACGTGGTTTCAAATTGCAAGAAATTACCCAGTTTGCATCGCATCGGATCACGTGACGAAAAAAAGATGCGTTCGTAGTTGATTTTCGGAAGATTGGCGGATTCGTCGTTCGACGTAATTGATCCAAGAATTTGCACGTAATCAGGTAAAAATTTGTAAATAATCAAGCATCGTGTTTCGTTTATAAGAATAGATGATTTATTTTACCGAAAGCTCCGAAAGCATGAATATAGTTTCTATACGAATAACGATAATTATATCATTTTTTACGATTTTGAAATCGTATAGGTTGGCAAGGATAGAAGATGTACGGCTTCTGTGTACGATGGGAGAGAAGCCCGATTTTCAAGTTGTCGAAGAAAGGAAGAAACAAAGGGACAAAGGTGTGCGAAGTAAATTTTAAACGATATTTCGTGGCGGTCGTCGTCAACCAAAGTCACCAGGAATTCAAGTGCGGAACTTTGCGGATGTGTATGAGAACGCCCGCTGTCATACCGCCGGCACGATTGCGCATGCGCGTGGCTTACACTTGACGGGCTCAAAAAATCAATGACCCCGCTCAGTCGTGGGTCCGTTTACATCTTTCTGCGAACGAGCTAAGAAGATCGGGAATAAAATCAGAAATCGGTTCGAGGAAACGCGCTGAACGTCGATGATCGGAGAATCTAGCGGGCAATCGTGGCGAAAATTTCTGGCAGGAGTGGGAAAGAAGCGATGGAGGAAAATGGACGGTAAGGGTGCAGCCCCGGTGGCGGCGCTGGTGTATACCGGCCGAATAGCGGTTCGGTGAAACCAGCCGAGCGACCTCGTCTCGTTTCGGCTCGCCGCGTTAGTTCGTGTTCTCTCGCAGCACACGACGGACGTATACTATTCCGCGACGGGTCTCGTGTTCTCTGCTCAAAGGAGAAAAAAAAGCTAAACTGTTATACGCTACCGAATCAGCGTGGAACACGTAATTCAGTGATTTACGTGTAAACGAAAAAACTGTGTCGCAAGTTAAAAAAGAGAGCGGAACGTGTGTCTGGCGAGAACGACACACGAGGTCGTAAGTGCTTCGACCGGCGATAAAGTTTCGTTGTGACTTGTGTAAGAAAAGAAAAAAAAGAGAAAAGTGGTGAACCAAAGGAATGTGCGAATATATATCGTTCGCGTCGTGTATAACAGTACCAGGCACGGTTTAACGGCGAGAAAAAGTCCGGTAATCGGATCGATTTTAGGTAGAACGCGGTTCGGTGAATTGTCAGGGGAGAGTATATACCTCTACCATCGTAGCCGTCGTCGCGGTGCACCGTCCATCCACCTTTCGCGTTGCCGCGAGTGCACGGGATAAAATGGCGCTTGCTTTCGTCCGTATACCTCTATCGACCATGACAAACGATTTAACGACGGAATCGCGTCGACGCCAGTCACGACGTTTTTGAGCAGCCGAACGTTTCGCGGCATTGCTTCCCCTCTTCGCCCCACCCTCTTGTCCCGTTTCGATCGTTTTAACGTCTTTTTCTCTACGAATCGAAGCGCTAACGTCACCGTCAGCCACGGGATCGCGATTCCAGGAAGACGACAATTTACAACGAAGGAAGAAACAATCTCGTACACCCGCGGCGTCCTTCGACTGGAATTTTGAAAACAACAAGCTTCGAGCTGCAGAGCGACGCTCCTCGTTCGTGTTACGGTAAGTAAAAACAAGGCTTCGCATTAATTTACAAAATCCTCGCCGTCCGTTGTAAACACATCGATACATAAACACGTAATAGCGTTATATGTATATTTCGAAATCGAAAGCAGCTTATCCCCGGAGTAGAAGATAAGTTTACAATCTAGCGGCGAGCTGCAATTCGTGTCGCGATAAATCCCGCTTCGACGCTACTCAACGCCGAGAGAAATGTTCGTTTTCCGTTTGTTATCCGCCACTTACGACACCAGATATTAACGATCGCAGTGAAAGGCATTGATTCGTTGAACCTCAGAATGCTGTGTCAGCAGCGTAGATTCCATTCGAACAGGTTTGCCATTTGATTCGCGTTACCTTCCCCGACGCGAGAAATAGCAGACAACGAGACCGATCTACAATAGCGATCCAAGTCCGGTTACGAGGAGAGAATTCTTTTTTTTTTCCCCTTGAAACCTTAATTTTTGGAGGTTTTTTCGGCAGAAGGTGCACAACGTGTATTAACGATTCCATAATTATGCAAATAAACGTTGAAAGGGTTTTGGGGGTCGCGGAGCCTATTTGAAAGTCTGAGTGACACGCACGCACATACGAAGCTAGCTAATGTGTACATAGGTAACGCGTGTGTGCACAGTCGACTGAGTACACACGCGCTTTCGCACGCGCCTAAACGTGCCAAACGCGGTTCGCTCGTACGCGCGGGCAACATACATGTACTACTCGGAAAATGACAGGCCATCGGTGAGCCGGTATGTTTGAGCTCGCCTCCTCGTGCAAATATTTTGCGCGGGCAAACATTGGTCATGACGGATCATGCGCCCTCCTAGAAGGTAGACGGGAAGAAGGTGCTTTGCGTCCACTAAACAACGGGATATCGTGCCGGCTTTTGCGTAATGTCACGGACAAAGAGCCACCGATGGGTCACACTAGAGATCCAAGAATCGTAAATTACCGCGTTAACATAGACGAGAAGTCAAGATATAGATCTTTTTAATACATCTTTTACAGTATCGATGCCATCTTGTCGTAAGTTTAGCTGTTTTAGATTACTAAAAAGATAAATTCACGTTACCGGAAGATCTCTCGATCGAGCTATCGCAACGGAACTTTTACGAGCGTAGCTGTTCGATTTTGTATATGTCTAATCAGATTTTGTCGCGTTCCATTTTACACGTCGTGCCACTGTAAGCATTGAAAAATTGTAAAGTGGTTTCCCATATACGTGCATGAGAAGCGGTTACATCGTAATAGAATTTTGGCGAGATCTCAGTCGTAAAATAAGGTTCGGGTTAGAAAGTTGACACCGGCGTGGTTAGGTAGAATGGTAACTTTTACGATAGGTAGTTTCATGGAAATTCCAGCAACCCCTACTGTGTTGTCTACCTGTTGGCACAAGTAACGCTCGTGGTTTGCAAAAGCAGGGAAGGAAACCCGTAGATTTAGTCCGTCAAGCTGTGAGACGCGATGAGATCGTAGAAATGCTGGTTTTCGTTGGATGTCGAGTGTAGACTGGCGTTGCGTCTAATCTAGGCGAGCGTACGAACAGTCTATCTAACAGTTGCAAGCGAACAATTAGCGTTCATCGATGCGCTTAGTCGGGACAGTTGTACGTCGGAGCGCGGTTCATTTGCATAATCTCGCGTTGCAGTTGCGCGAGTACAGTGGATGGTTGTTAAGGCGTGTGTAACTCAACACCATGATCGATAACCGTTGCTTGTTTTCAGCTTAATTTCATTTTCTGGTATATAACCGCGTGCCGGAGACATTCGTGGCAATTAGCCTCAATTTCGAGTTCCGTCTGAAAGCCGCTAATTCGTGGTATAACGTTTCTTGCCCTCGGTACCGGCGCGCGGCGTCCTTCTTTTCTTTCGCGCTTCCACCACGTGAGAACGGATTCTCGATGTTTGTCTTCACGCTCGTGGCACCATCCGCTCGTCAGATCTGCCCGATAATCGTCGAACCGTTAGACGAAAACGATCGTGTGCCAAGAACCGGCGAATGTGGCGAACGAGAGGGGCCGGTACGTAAAGAATCTTCTCTCGGTTTCGCTCGCGTAGCTCGTACGTGTACAACACATGTAAGGTTGAACGATGTCGAGAGAAGCAATCTCGTGCCGGTATCGAGGATTGGAGCGATTAATTATGATTACTGGTATTATTATTAGAGGCGTGCGTAGCGGCGGTTATCAGGACGAGCGAGTCTGTACGCTCGTCGAGCCCCGTCGTTAGATATGCCGCGCGACACCGCGATCTAGACACCGTAGCGTTCCACTGCGCACACCAGTGCGTAATTGCATTGTGAAAGTATTACAAAGCGATTCTCGTCGGCTCTGTGGAAACGCGTCGTCGCTCGATCGAGCGGCCTGCCTGCCGCGCCACACACCTCTGGAAATAGTGAAAGTAGTGCAACTACCTGGCTCGTCCTTTGAAAACCACTTGCGCCTATGTACCTTTGCTCATATACGCGCTCGGTTTTTTGTCCCAATATATCGAGTTACGTTTCCCATAGGAATCGAACTCGACTCTTTCCTCCGTTACGTTCGATCCTTCGGTAGAAACCGCGTCGTTGAACTTACTCGCTCCCCTCGGAAATTCCGAGATTAAAACGAATGATATATTATATACGATGATTATATAGGTAGTTACACGTATGGATAGCGTGGCCGCAATCCGTAAGCCAAAGTGTGCAGCCAGGATGTGAAATTTTGGGTCGGGCAAGTGGGTGCCGACTGGCGACAGGCCGATTCGAATCTCGGTTTACGTTTGCAACAAGGGTGACAGGTCTTCCTGCTCCTGCGCTAATCTCGCCGCTCATCTAGGATCTAGAGTTACCTGGTTGTATAGTTTGCCGCATCGGCTATGCACGCTCATCGTCCACGGCTACTACTATATATATCGCGTTATTCGCAAGGTCACATTTTCACATCTGTTTCGTAGCAGTGGATGGCCGATAATCTATCGCGAGTACGATATCGTATCTATATTTAAAGCTTCGGGCAAAATCGATTTCGCAAGCGGAGCTCCTTTCGTTAAACTTGACACAGCGATATTTTTCGTAACAAATTACAAGTTACTCGCCACACGTGTAACTTTGCTACCGGAATCGTTAATGAGTCCGCTGATTTCCATACTTTCGAACGTTCGAATTGATTCCTCGCGCAGACGGTGGAATTAATAATAGCGTGCGTTGAATTAATAAACCGCTTGATTAAGCTCCAGCCACGAGACGCGGACTTTCATTTGCCGCGACCAACGTATTAGTCACGATGCTATCTCGAAATCGGTATAATACCGTTCGGAATTCTTACGAATGGCATAAGAAAAGTACTTCCTTGGAAGATGGTACCTCGCCTCGCGTATCAAATTTCACTCGCGCAATATCCAGATAAATACACCGCGGGCTCGCTCGGCGTTATTAATTTCGCAATAAAAACTAAAGTACCAGGTCTTGGACACGGTCTTGCGCAATTTCATTTACATAGGATTTTTATTTCAGTGTCCGGCGGGGACGCTGCGTAAATTTTTATACGCGCTTCAGCCGTTCCTTTAGCCGGGCTGCGTAAGAAAATCATCGAAATTACCCGAAAGAAATTGACTGCACGAGAGTCGTGTTGAACCGCGATCAACCATAACCGGCAACACCTGTGTCATAACGATAATGATAATTAGCAACTCTTTAGTACGTACGTAGTTGCGAAACGTTTCTCGAATATCGCGACGCTGGAGGGTGAACGGTCTTCCGACCTACTTATCTATCAGACATTTTAGCAAGAATAAAACTTATCGACCGTTTAAACTTAGAGACACCGAGACAACCGAGCTAGAATCGTTGCAAATTTATGACGGGCTTATCGAAAGAATTTATCGTTAATCGTTATTGCTGAAACGTTCAAAGTCGTTTTGATCGATAAGTAGATGACGCTACTTTTGCCCCAGTTACACGACGTTTCTGCCAAAGGGAAAAACTTATCGCGTTCACAGCTTTGCATAAATTACCACGTAGATTCTTGCACGAAGCTTTGAGAAATTTATCACCATGTTATCGTTATCACGGTGATTCGTTTCTTTCCCCATTTTTATCGATAAGTAGATTTTAATCGGCGATTTTCATCGTTGGCTGATCGCGTTCGTCACCACGTCCGGCTTAACGTTTAACGTTTAACGTTTAACCACCTCGCGGAAGGCACCCTCAGTAGGGGAGAGAGAGTTTTCTCGGCTCATGAATTTTTCCGCGCCACGGTAAACTACGACGATTCATTGTGTCCGGACACGTGGTCGTGCAATCTAGCTTAACGATAGACCACGTGTTCCCTTTTAATAGGCGATGGCCGAACCGATCGAGAACGTCGCTCGGATGTCGGATTACCGACCATCGTTTTTCCTTCGAAAGGGACGGTCTTGCGATAAATCCGGTTAAATCGTTTCGTTTGAATCTTCGATGGCAGGCAGCATTATTATTGGAACGCGGCTTGGCAGAAGGGAAACACGACTGGTCTTTAAAAGACGGTGTTGCGTGCCATGAAAAAGTGAACAGCCGAGTGGAAGGATCGGTTTCTTACCACTCGCTGTTACCATTTCCCTTTATTACACCGTCGGCCAGTTTATAATCGAATCTCTTTGCGTTAATTGCGAATCGATTTACCCAGATTACGCCCGGAAAACACGCAGCTCGAAGGAATTTACGCGCGATGCGTTGAACTAGTTTTCTTTCTTTTTCTTTCGCAACTAGTTGCACCCGATCCGAGATCCAGCTGCTAATTCGGAATTTAAAGTATAATGTTCGCGATGTTCATTGTTTCGGGTGGCTGGCTTAGCGCACACGTCGGCGAATTGCCAGAACAATAGCAGTAATTACCAGGATTTCGGTGGAGCTCGATTATGCTCCGGTACAGAGGCGAGTCGCTCGATGAATTTAAGTTTATTTTCTCGTTGACAAGCGAGCGTGAATGGAGATTCGCCTTATATTCGCTGCTCGAGTTTCATGGGAATCTGGCCAATGGCGTGCCCCTTTCCTCCTACCTTTCTTGCACACACTGTGCAGTTAGCGATGTACATATGGCTGCGTTTTTTCGTTTTCATTCGAGGGACCATTTTTTTGGGAAGTGGGCGTACCTCTTTCCGGTTTTTGGGCCATTGTGTTCCGCCCTGTCTGATTCTTCTTCTTCTTCTTCTTCTTCTTCTTCTTCTTCTTCTTCTTCTTCTTCTCCTTCTCATTCTGCTTCATCGTCGCCGTCTTTTACTGCTACTTCTTCTTCTTCTTCTTCTTCATCTTCTTCTTCTTCTGCTTCTTCTTCTTGTACTCGGCAAGAATGTACTCGAACTGGTATGCGTGGATGCATGTGTGTCGGAACACGGCTGCAAGTACTTGCACGCAACGCGTGCATACTTGCTGGCACGCGTGTCTACAAATACACAGGCCGTGTGGTAAGTTTGTTTCTTTGCAAATCGCGGTACCGCGGCGAAGACAAATTCGCGTTGAAGAATTCGCTCGGCCGGGGCTCTATGCTCGTTACTTGTAATAATTAATAATTAACACGTTGGCGGTGCAGAACGGCGTTTTAAGGTCACGAAGCTGCAGTGCAGGGGACCATTAGAGACGGATAAAAGCGGAGGACATCGTTTTGTTCGTCACCTGGGAGAGACACTCTAGCCCGAGATACGTTGAAGATTCGTCGACGACAAAACGTAGCTGGTCGGCCAATTTCATTCGAAAAAGCCGTAAAGTACAGGTTAGGTTGGTCCGGTGGAAAAGAAAGGCTCGCTGGCATTGTGGCTCGAGACAAAGGGACATTTTTTTGTGCACGATCAAAGGAACGACGAAAGAGAGAGGGAGAAAGAGAGAGACCCTTTTACGCGGTCTGTATCGAGCGAGTTCTCGACTTGGCTTCGACACGCTCGAATTAATGATTTCCTCATCCGTGAGCATTACTTTTTCCCCCCGTTCCATTCCAGCTCGCTTCGACAACCGAATCAGCCTAATTATTTTTCCGTGCTTTCGAGCACTTCGTACTCGTCCGATACGTTCACCCGCCTGCTCCGCCTGACGGCCTTTCTAACCTCGCATGGAAACGTCCGCGGACCACGAAGATTCGTCAAAGTGGACGTAAATGCTGTCTCCCGTAGTGGATATCCTCGAGATACGTTGGATCGTTTGGACGAGTTGAACGACTGCGTATCCGCGAAGGTGCGCGATAAGGAAACGCGTTTTCACGTGGGCTTTTGCGGGAGAGAACGGCGGTTGCGAAGGCAGACGAAACGAACCGTTAGAACTGGTGCTCCTCTCTGCTTCTTCTCTTTCCGAGCTCGCGAACGGTTATCTCACGGAGAGGATCGAAAGATTCGGGTCGAGGTTAATCTCTATCGCGTCGTCCGAGGCACCTGCGATTAATTTCTTACCTTTTCCTCCACTTCAGCGATACCTTTCTTTTGTTTTTTCCTTCTGTCGACCGACGGCCGACTTAATTTTTGCGGAATATTTTAATCGGATCGTCGACGACGTTTACTTTAGCCGTTTACTCGATTTCGATCGGTTCGCCGTCAAGATAAACGATCGTATCCGCGCATCCGTCCTTCGCCGACTACTTTATTTGCACTTGGCTAACAACGACCGATCGGTTGGCTTTCCAATTTCCGTCTTTTTTCGCGGTAACTCGTCAGACCGTGAATAAGGGAAATTTGAAAATTCACGGATCGAACGGCACGTTAATCGAAACCGGCGCGGCGGTATCGCTACAAGAGCCGAGCCGAGCTCGGCTCGTTCATCGTGTTTGCTCTCGGGATCTTTGATCGTTGCCCGTTCCTCTCCTCCCGTGCTTCTCGCCGGATTCGCCAAGAACAGTTTCGGAAAAATCGAAAGGTAGCTCGCTCCCTCTTTCTTTTATTCTGCCTCGTAAGCTCGCCGGATCTTCCCGAATCTTCGAATAAATATTTGACGTGTGAACAGCTGCCACGAAACTACGAAACGCCTATGTATGTCGTGACACGTCGTCCAACTCCCGCTTGCGTGCCTTTTTCTTCTTTTTTTTTCCTTTTTATTCCCTTTTCTTCCTCTTTCGAGCGTCGATCCAAGGAAACGAGATTAACGAGCAGCCGATACCAGTTCGATTCCGCGGCTCGATTTACGAGTCGCCCTCCTAACTATTGTTCCCGCGAAACAGTAGCCAAATTAATTTCTTCGGCGCACGCGATCATTCGTACCGTGAAAACCGAATATACACGAAGAACCGGCCAAGCAATTTGCGGCCATGGTTTAGCGCGCAGCTGACGACTGTAACGACGACGCCGAATGAATCGTCGATACATATATATATGTATATATATGTATATCGTTTATGCTCGTTAAAGGAGCGCCAACTTGTACACTCGAGGATTCAACCGGCCGACTCGACAGAAATTTTACGGTATTTAACGAATTACGATAGCCGTTTCATACGCACTGTCGCGTGAGAAACGAACGATATTGTACAAACAACCTCGACGAATCCTCCCTTCTTTGCGAACCGTTGCGTTCGTATTTTACGGAAATGCCTGCTACGATCGTTCCGTGGCCAAACTACCTACAGCGTACATAGGCGCGCGTGTGTGTGCTTAGGCATTTTCCAAGCAGCTTTCTTTCGGGCATTGTACGAGCGAACGTTGCTGCGGGACACCTGGGATCTCCGAGCGATTTTCTCCAATTCACACCCTTGGTTGACCGATAGATTTAAAGCCGGTTGAAAATACAGGCAGAGCCGAAACCTCCGTGTGCTGCTTCCACAAGCTAATTTGTACGGACGAGGCTGATCCTATTGTGCAGGAATTTTACGCCCTCGAAAATTCTCTCTCTCTCTGTGCTTCCGTGTATCTACGTTTCTTTGTCTTGCATTCGGTTAACTCGATACAAAGGCGCAAGAGTCGGTGCGCGTAAACTAATTCACGCGTCGTTTTAACGATCGTTATCGACGATTGCTCATTTCGCTGTTCTTAGAAGCGGTGATTCAATATTGTACTCTGCCGGCAGATAGCGTGTTAATAATACCGAGAAACGCTATTACAGGACAGTCAGTTTTTTATCTATATTCATTATCAACGTCACGTGACATAAGGAGCGAAAGAATCTCGTGGAGCTCAATCGCATTCACCGGGATCAATCCCATATTCCGTTCGGTCTTTGTCTCCGTTTTTCTTTTTTCCATTCCCGAAGCGCTGCATAGAAGTGGGTTAAGTCAATGTTCAAAAGAAGACGATTTAAGAAGGTCTATTACGGCGGGTTCTTCGGCTGTTCAAACTTCTCCCTCCCCCCTTCAATCCCGCCACCGCACTCCAGTTGGCTGATAAGATCCGATGTGCCTCCGATGATCGCGATATCATCCTCTTCTTCGCGATTCCGAAAGGTTAATCATTTCGAACATGCCCGAGCAAGATGAAAGTTTCCCTACTTTGTTGTACAGTTTCAAACTATTTACGCATGCAGCAAGCTCGCCGTCTAACGGGATGCGCGATTAACCTATTTGTTCGTAATTACCGGTAGCCAAGATTTTGTAACGAAATCAACTAGCGTGCGTTCGTTAGACCGTGATTTGTACCTTCTTTTTTCTTTTTCTTTCCTTTACGAAATTCATGGCATGACGTAAATGTCAAAGAATGATATCGACGCTAGGATTTGTGAGAGTCGCAATAAAAATAGGAATGTTCGTCTATAAATTACGCCTTGTAAATTATTCCATCAAACGTAACAGGTAGATGATCGAACCGTCGTTGTATAGGCACCCTGCCGACCACGGGGATTAGGACACTTACGATGTTCGGCGTAAATCGAAGGCATTCGGCTAATTTTATTTCTCTTAGTCTTAACACTATTCACGAACTTGCGCGTTTTATCGTGTCATAAAATACCGAACGAAGCAAAGTTTGTTAGAATTGTTCAATAAACGTATCCGCTGGTATCTATCGATTCGGCTCTCGAAAGAGAAAATGCAAAGTACACTCCGCTTAAACGTATGACAACGTGTCTTTGTGTTTATCGAGACGCGTCCTCCATCGAGGGGATAAAATATTTTTTTTTCCAACGGGGATGGACGAAATAAAATAAAAGTACGAGCGAGTCGGAACGGGAGCTCGGGTGCCCGGGAGCAACGGGTCTCCGGGAAGATTGAGAAATCAGGATCGTGCATACGAGAATGTGTGCCGCATGCGTGTATTCCCCCCTTCTGGTTCTTCTTCTCGTTCACTGACAGGATATATACAGAGGGCACGTCTACCTTCCTATCAGGCGGCTACATTAGCCTTTGTAGATAGCGCTAAGTGCCCCTGGATATTTCCAGGCCTGCCAATGCCAGCGGATCAACCGGATATCACCGGAGTGGTACGTGCAAGCGGTTCCTCGTCACGAGTCGACCGGTAATAACCGCTGCCCCTGAAACAACTTCTTTTTAGAAAGCTCGAGTTACTTGGACACGAATCGTGTCACGAGGAGACTCGAGAAATTCCATTTAAAAGGCGCTCTTCTCGCCATCCCCGTGTTTCATCCCATCCATCCGCGGAATAACAAAGCAAATTTAACGATCGCGTCGCGCGAAAATAAAGGCCCGGAGGGATTGGAATTTCGTTCGTGGTGGGTGTGGCGTCGTGCGTGATTTTATTGGAAAATGGAGCGGTCGTGTACGGAACACGAAGCAAAGACGGAGGTGCGATTAAACGAGTCTAAAAAATGTAGAGATTTAAAGGGAATGGCAAGATCGATGGAGGAGGAAGCAGCTCGTAGTCGAAACGGGAGTATCGAGATAGCAGAGACGTCTACGAGGTTTTATCCGACGATAAAACGGTTAAGCGGTAAGATATTGGCGCGTCGATTATCCCTCTCGCGAACCTACTAATTATCCTGTTCGGGAAAACGAAAAACATATGGTGTAGCCCGAATAGACATAATTTTTCTCGATTTCCAATTAGACACGCGACTCGTTGGATGTCAGCGGGACGATAAAGCGCGATAAAACCGATCAGAGGGTTAATGGCTATCGCGGAGTTGGCAAGGAGATGTTTAGCCAGGACGCGCCTACCTACTTCTTGCTTCTTACAATGTGTACGAGGATGCGGGAACTCGGATGGCTGTCGGGACGTGCGAAGTAATAATTTGTACGCGTATCGTAGCCGGTAAAACGAGTGGAACCTAATAGAGGTAATGACAATGTCGTGCATAGAGAAATATACGTGTCACGCGTTAGGCTGTAATTTCGTATGTAAAGCAGCACCATTGTAACCGGTGTCCCCGTAGTTACGTGTCTACAGACCCTCTTCCTGTCCCGAGGCGACCGCGATTGTACGACGCCCTGTACGCGATAATGTGTAGCGTCGTCGCGGCCGACCGATCGGCTCCTCGCGTCTTTTTAAACCTGGCGAACGAGGGGCTGGCCCTGCGGTTCAGACCACGTTATGTGGAACAACGTACTCTTCTTTCACGAGTGGTACCGTGTTTCGAACCTTTAGAAACGATCGGCGCGCGTCCCGCTCGCCTTAACGAGCGTTAACGCCGACCAAGAAAAAGTCTACACCGTGACGACCGTCCGTCTAAGTAGTCGATAAGAGAACTCTCACGCGACCGTGAGACACTTTGAATGGTAAAAAATTTCGTCCTATTAAAGGACGCGCATACATTACCGCGAACGACGTGTTTTTCTTTTTTGCGCGTCGAGTCGCGTTATCCGTCCTTTCGGATAAACGATAATTCGATATAGCGAGCTACTCGGTTCGGTTCGGTTCGGTTTGGTTCGAGCGGAGATAACACGCCGAGTCTATAGGCGAAACAGAGGAACGATCGAATAGAAAACAGAACGTACGTTTCACGAGACCGTTGTTTGTCGAAAAATTATTGAATTATACGTAAATGTGGAGATACCCTCGGTTGAATAAATAATGAAACCGGTTCCCACCGGGGTGATATTTTTCTGCTTCTGAAACTGGTCCACATGGTTATTCGCGATATTTATGTAACTGGCGCCTGCCGAGACACCCCATTGCCCTAATGTTACCGGATAAACCAACAAACATGCAAATATTATTTTACGCGTGTCCACGCGCATATAGAGTGGATTGCTCCGGAAATTCTCCAAACATTTCGCTTCGATTCTGCCATTGTCGCGGGAAAATTGGGATATCGGGCGGGGGTTGTCGTTTAAATAAATAAACCTAAAAGCAAGTTTCCAATGCACAAACGGCATTCGTTTTAACGAGCGTGCTTCCGTCTGTTCGCTCCTCTCTCTCTCTCTCTCTTCTTCCCTTTCTCCTTTCCTCTCTGTGAACACGCGCAAAATTCCACGCGCGCCGAGGATTGTGTAAGCGGTTGCTCGCTCGCTTCGTATCGTTACGCGGAAAATCCCGCGAATTCCCGGGAAAAGCTTCGCCAGACGTTTGTCCTTACTTTCTCGTGGCTATTTTCACCCGTGATACATACACAGCGTTCCGCTGTACGACGCTTGCCGTAAAAAGCTTCTTCAAGTTTCGTTCGCCGCTACCATGAGATTATCGGCGGTCTATCCGATCAAATTTGGTCGAGCGAATGTGAAAATACAATGGCAAATTCCAAGATAGATTTTCAAAATCTGCGCATTGTCAGTTTCAATTCGAGTTTTACCAATATATTTACGACAGTAGCGTTTCGTTGGAGCGTCGAGAAAATTTTTACGACGTTTCGTGCGAAACACGTTCTGTAGACTCCCACTTAACGGGGATCAGATTATGGGGACCGAACGTGTCCGTAGGTAGACGAATGATCGATCTGAAAATAAAAGAAAACGATATACATGTAGTTAATATGTATAGCAATTATTATCTAATTGGATGAAAAAGAAGGATCCCGGAACGATATCCGGTGACGATAATTTTTCTGCCAGTCAACCGGATAACCGAGAGTATAATGTAATATATTAGGAAAGTGTTTCCACGTTCAAGCGTTCGGAAACTTTACGATCGATCGTATGGTACTCTTTCGGTAGACGAAGGGATAACGTCAGCTTCGATATTTAGGTGGCACGGCATTTCTCCAATTAATCCTCTTAAAATAAGATGGTAGTTTGTTGGAAATAATCTGTAACTATTCATAATGAATTTATGGTACCAATTAGGAAGTGAGGTTGGAGTCGCACGGTATAAGTCCGTTTTATGTCACGCCGGCGCAATAATTCTGGCATCTATTATTAGAACGTGTCGTAAAGGGGTACGCGCTGGGCCAGCTTGCCGGATCTTCTTTCTTTTTTTTCGAATCGAAATAAACGCGGCAGTAAAGGGCCGAATAAATAAATAAAACGCCCACCTTTAGCCAGTCAGTGCATCGAGATTTCGGATAGCGCGCGTCGACGCCAAAGCTCGCGGAACATTTACAACGAAAACAAACGGCGGGTGGTGCGCGTGGAGAAAAATCGAGGAGGGTACGACTCGTAAAAGTCTCGGTGAAGTCGTAAAAACTGCACCCGACCGGCGCTCAAGCCGTAACGCGATGCAACGACGAGTTACGAGTTACGACTTCGACGATATCCGCGGCCTTTCCGACCAGTTTCGTCTTCACTTTCACTCTTAGCCTAATGAAAGAAAGAAGAGATTTCGTAGAAGCGAAACGATACGGCGAAACCAGCTCGGTAATTCTTGCTTCCCGTTCTTTCTTCCATCGGGAACTTTAACCTTTCTCCGTTTACTTGGCGCAGCATTTCTCTGCCGTCTTGCATTTGTCCGCGCAAGAGTGTACGTCGAGTCGTGAAAATCCGTAGGATGCGCCAGGTTTGAGAGAGCCGTTGTGCGTTTCGACTTCCGCCTCGACCGATCGCCTCCTTCTCGCCCTACTTGTTTATATCGCGTCGTTTCCAATTTTCCTCGTTTCACTCCTCTCGGCGTGTCCCGGTCTTTGCTTTTATAACTAGCGATATCGCGGTCGCCCGTACCAGCTGTTTCTCGATACACGTTAAAAGTAACTTTTACAGCACCCGTGGGATCAACGCGAACACGCGCCCATCCCTGTATTTGTGACCAGAGGCAATTCAGACCACGTATACGCGATCACTCCCGGATGACTCGGTCTATTTTCGAAATTCCATCCCCCCGGCCAACCCTAAAGTGCAGTCTCGTGTAGCGCAACGCGTTACAATTACTTTCCTTTTTCGCCGCGCGTTGCTTCTTCCTTGAGAAAAGGCAGCGTCGAAAAAATAATCGGCGAACGAGAATCGCGTACACGCGGTGGCCTCTCTCGTATTCTCGTCGGGTTTCCGTTCCCTCCTCTTCGTTCTTCGTAGCCGCGGGCCAGTTCGTCGTTGGATCCCGCTGCTTGCTTCAAATATTTGCAATTTGGACATTCGTTTTTTTATTCTCGCGTTTCGTATCTAAATATTTTAGCAGGCCAGTAAATATCGCGAGCCTTTAAAACGCGTTCCACCGGCATTCTCGATTCGGCCCGCTGCGCGCATTTTTAATTTATCTGCCAACATCTGCCGCTTATAATGCCTCGGACTTGGAAGCGTGCTCTGCCGTAAAAACAAAAAGGTGCGTCTCAATTTATATGCTCATCCTTATTTCACCCAAGTTCCTGCCGGAGTAACCGCAGAGCCGACGAAATGAAAACGAGTTTGGTGCTTTACAAGTCCGCTACTTCGGGTGTCTCGTAGGAATTTTAAAAGGGCCGATTTGTCATAGTTTCCGGCATCCTGTGTAAGGGTACATCGTGGAGCGGCGCTCCTTAATTGGGAGACGACTAGATGGCAGGCGAACGAGCTAACAGTTTTAAAGGATCAAGCGTGGGAGAGAGAGAAAGAGACGGGCTGGTTTATTTTTCCAGTAATTAAAAATTCGAACATCTCGCCGGGTTCGGTTACTATTCCCAGAGCTCGATTAATTATCGCCTCGAGTGCCTTTCATTGTCAGGATCATTCATTCGTGGAGCCCATTACGAGGTAGAGCCGAAAAAGGGAAGGACGAGGAGAAGAAGGGCCTGGTGCAAAAAGGGCGACTCGAAAGGTCTTCTCTCGCACCTTCTACTTGTCGTAAGGCACGGTCGGCGTTCGCTCGAACGTGACCGTAGACGCGAAATTCTGCAAAAAAGGCTGTTGGCTGCTTGCATTTAATTTCCTCCGAAGGTTGCATTCGATTCTGCTTTAACAACTACCACCTATCCAGGCTGTACCGTTAATTCCGTTGATTTTTTGCTCGCGGAATAGGTATCCCTCGACGACTGTACGATTGTTCAAACGATTGTCCAAATCGAAGGTACGCTTTGTTTATTTTCGCGTTTCGGCGAATCCACGCTCTTTACCGAGCTTCCTTCGTAAGTGAAACGCGCTGTTCGATCGACGAAACGTTCAGAAATCTCGAGAACGTCGATCAACGACGTTTTGATCGGCTATGCCTCTCACCCTTCTTCCCGGCATCGATTTTTCTCCGCGATCGTTCCTGTTCGCGCGTCGAAGTCTCTAGGTTTGGCGCGTGGCGCGTATCCTTCGGCAAGAGCCGAAACGCGGCCTATTTTTCGCGCCGCACGAGAGCCAAGTAGGAGAAATTCCAGCGCGCGAATAGCGGAGATTTTCAGCGACGCATTATCGGGCCGTGCGCCGCCACGAAACGAGAAGGGAGAGCGCGAGGAAAAAGCATCGGTCGTAGAAGGAAAGAAAAGAGGCTGGCGTATTTCGAGTGTCCGTGCATTAGCGGGACTCTGGCACGCTGGAGTATATCATTAAATATGAGAGCCGCTGAGTCGGGAGCAGCTCGATCGTTTCTTTTTTCGTTTCCTCATCCTCCGACCCTCCCCAGTCCACCTTTCTTCTTTATCCTCCTTCCTTCGACCTTTTCTCTTTCTTGCTCTCGTTCGCACGCTCTCGCTCTCGCGTCTCTGGCGTTCCAGCATCTCTTGGAACGGCACTTGGCATCTCCTTTCCTCTTGGCGTTGCTCTCTCTCTCTCTCTCTCTTTTCCACCTTCTCTTGGTTCCTCTCCCTCTCCCTCGAGCCCCGACTTAGGTGTACCTGAATTCTCGAGGTCTCTTTCTTCTGTCGCGCGGGTCTCTTCTTCCCTCGACCTCTCTTTCTTCCTCTATCGGCGTCTCTCGTAATTGGCGTGACATGCTCTCTCGGTCCTTCGTTCTACGGTCGACTCCGCAGGAGAAACGCAGCGTGCAGACGACGGACTCTCTCTCCGAGTTACGTCCTTCGTCCTCGAGGCCTCCGCGATGCTCCCGCGACGCAAGGTTGCCGCTGTTTCCGTCGATCTCGAATTATGGATTTCCAGGCGCCTCTCTCTTTCTCTACCCGTGATCGAATACGTAAAAGAGGTGGAAATCACGGACCAGCCCAAGTAGATGGAAAAACTTTGCAAATGAATTCCGTCTTTGTGTTTCAAAGTTTCAGCCGATGAACTCAGGGCGCGAGCTCTAGATGCTAACTGCTTCTCCCGTCTTCCCTCTCCTTTTCTTTTCTCGTTAGCGGCTGCATTTATACGATGATCGCCTAGTCGATTGAAACGTCGAGCAACTTTTTCGTCGCCATTGCAGCACCCCCCCGCCTCTATGTGTCGAATCTGTGTAGAATTTTTAAGCCGCTCGTTAAAACCGCCGTTTACTCGCTGCAAGATCATTTACTTTGCATGGAAACGCTTATTGGCGATTGTCTCGACTTTCCATCGTTTCCTTCGCTCGTTATTTTCATCTCTCGAAAGCCGCATTCGCTGAATTTTTCAGAGTTCTTAAGAATCAGTCGTCTTAGGTGCAACGTCGAAGACTTTGGCGAATGAGATCTTATCTTTCGAACCGTCCTTGATCGCTTTCTTAACGCAACAATTTAAATACCCCTTAAATACCCCTTAATACGACTTGCACGTGGAATTCTTAACGAATCGCTGCTGGCCATTAATGGGATATTTGGAAAGGATTTCGAAGGAAACCGTCGATTATTTTACGCGTATATTACGGCGTGAGAGAGTCGAACCGGACTCGGCTGTCGTGGCCTCGTTTTCAACTGTAAATTATTACTGACGCGTTCGCGCTATTTCCAAGTTTTACTCACCGTGCCGTTTCTATGTATCGGGACGCTTTATCCGCAGCTTTTAACCGCGTACGAAAGCGCAACTTGGGCCTGATTATTCGAAAGCTGTTCCCAGACGCGACGAAACTCGGTAATACGCGCTGATGCATCCCGGTTGATTGGTGCACCGGCAGTGATCGTTGCATTTCCGATAATTGCGTGATCGATCCTTCGGATTCTCCCCTCTCGCGCTCTCTCTCTCTCTCTCTCTCGGTTTCGGATTCCTCCTCGTCCTTTTTTCGGCTCCTCGACGAGGAAATATCGGAACCGATAGCTCATCCGACGTGAATTACGCCTCGTTGGTCGCTCGACATTATTTAAGCGGCTGAGTTGCGCGGTTATAACCGCACACCCTTTCCTTCCCTCTCTTCTCGTCGTTTCCCTTCTACGCTCTACGTCTACTTCCACTCGTGCCGCCAATTTTTTTTTTTCTCGTTTTATCGCTCACCGACACCGTAGGACCGATGGTCGCGTATATACGATCGGACGCAAATCGATGCCAATCGACAGAACGGGAGAGAGAGAGAGAGAGAGAGAGAGAAAAGAAAAAAAGGAATCAGACGCCTCGATAAACTCGGGAAAACCTGCCCGTTCGAAGCGAGATACTCGCGCCCCTCTTTCTCTGCTCGCTGCTTATCCTCTTCCTCGTTCCCTCCGTCACGGTTCAATCGTTTTACCGGAAAAATGCTTTCCAGGCTCGTGTAGATGCTATTAAATTGCACGGCAGACGAATAGAAGGCGAACGGCGATCGTTGGGTTCGAAATTCGTGGTGAAAAATTTATTAGGACGTCTTCGGGACTCTTGCGACCGTCGGACGAGTTCCGGAGGCGCGGGCATTTTTCATTGGCGCGACAGAGAAAAGGATTACGTGGGAATTCGGTCGGTCTTGGTCTTGAGTGGAATCGAGACCGAAGAACCAATGGTGGATATGGTGATTGAAGGGTTGAAATCCCTGGAGCCGGGAAGACGCGCGAAGTAGACGGTAATCTCTCTTCCGGTCTCGAGATTATAACGAATGTCCTCCGCTCCAATGACAGCTTTATCCCGATAAAATATCGCCCCATTAGAATTAATACGAAGTTTTTCTGGCTTGGAGATACGGGGAGCCCCGGAAAAGGAAAGGATCTCGTTAATCGTTTTTTACCGCGTTGCTTTTTATCCTACACGAAACCGCGTGTTCGCGAGGAAAAACTCTTTCTGCCGGCAGATTAAGCCAGAAATTTACTGGCTTCCATGCGAGCAGAGCCCACGATCGTTCGAACGCAACGCGTTCTCGGTGCGACCATTCGAAATCGAGCGTGAAACGCTGGAACCGTAGCCTTTCCTCCCTGACGAGCCGGTAATCGCCATCGTCATCAGTCGTGCGGCGAACGCGAAGGAGGAGGAGGAGGAGGTGTGTATCAGCTGTTGCTTTCGTCTCCGGCCTCTCTCCTGTGCGTCTGCTCCTCGTCTTCGTCTTCGTCTTCGTCTTCGTCTCCGTTCAGCGTGCATCGCGGCCCCGGCTCCAGGTCATTAAGAATCCATTAAGAGTTTTCCAAACTCGGGAAACTAAATATAAACTAGCAGCCGCGAGGCTGGCAGGTGGCGTCTCGAGCACAGACGGTCCATACGGCAAAAGGGGAACGAGCTCGTGTTGGCGGCCTCCGCGATGGGATGCGATGGCGTCGAGACGCTGATGGAAGCATCGTAATTCCGACCACGTATGTTTCGTACACCGCGTCTTCTCCCGCTGTCTACGTGTTTTTCCAGAAAATGACATAACGCGCACCATGTTATAGTTATTAGATCGAGATGAATACGCGGAAACGACCCTGATGAGATTACGTGTCCCCGAATACAACTATGAAAATTATATCCACAAAGTACACGCCGTGTATATCAGCGACTTGAAAAAAAGATACGCAGCTCGCGTTATGATCGTCGACAGACTCGACCGGAATAACGATCAAGTCCGTATAGGCGGAGCACCGTCTCGCCGAAAAACGAAACGATCGTTCGTTTGTTCGGTACGTGTACCGATGCCACGCGTTTCCAATCGCTTGGAATTTCTACGCGAGTTTCCTAAACCTCCGATGACTTTTGGATACGTCGAGATCGTTTCGAGTCGAACGACCGAACGATAGATAGTCGGAGCGATCAGGATCCTCTGACGTCTTGTTTGAGAAACGACGAATCGATGACGAGTGAAAGTTTGCCTCCATCGGAACATGTTCGACGCGCAATCTTGCCGGCAACGGTATCTTATCTAGCTGGAGGTGAAAGTCTTCCCGGGTCTACGCTTAATTGAAAAGCAAAAGGCCTTCAAAAGCAATCGCTGTAGGAGATCCTTCTACGATCGCTTTACGCCTGACACATTCTCGCCAACGTGTATTCTCTCCTTCTCATTCCCGGAGGATTAATCATCTATTCACGAGCGTGCAACGGCTTTGTCCTTCGGCGACAAAGTGTTGCCTGTATTCTCACAATTGTCGACCTAGAAACAACCACCGCCGGTCTACGGTATATCAGGATGCGCTCGTCTCTCAAGAATTCCACCTCGTCGTATTTTTCTTTCGCGATTTTCTAGGCTTCGCGCCCGTAGCGGCGTATCTACCGCGAGTCGCTCGATAAAGAGCGATTGTTTTCAACTATGCGTATTCGAATGGGAAGAAACGATCAACCGGAACGATTTGTAGGCCTCATCGGGTGAAAAGTGTTTAAAAAGAAAACGCCAGCGTGTAGCAACGTTGTCACCGAGGATGGTGCACAGGTTCTTCTTTGTCTCCGTTCGATCGCACTCGGCCCCTCCGTTCGTTCGCCTTGGTGCCCCACGCCGGAAACGCGTCGGTAGATTCCACGAGAAACTATGGAATATGCGGGGAAATAGGCAAGTCCGGGGACGGTGGTTTTTGCGAGGCAATCGTCGAGAGATAAATTGCTACGGGGGAGCAGGCGAAGGAGGAAGAGAAGAAAGAGGCGGAGTATGTATATGGTGTCAGGTGCGTGCCACCTAAAGCGACGTAGGCCAACTTGACCTCGACGTAACCATTACCGGAGAGTGTACGACTAATGAACGGTTGCTCGTTAATGGGACGATTCCCCCATTGTGGATCGGTGGTCGAGAGCGGGCCGTTGCATGGGGCTGCGGGCGGAAACCCCATGCTGCCTTTGCTTCCTCTGGGATGAGTTTGACGTACGGATAGTCCGTGGGAGCCCCTTTACGATTCACCAATCTCTGTGTTCCCTCTGTCGCTTCGTGGACACTTGGGTGTCGTTTGCTGAAAACATCCTCCGATCGTTGCCGAACGATCTCGTTGTTGCTCTGCCGTCTGGCGCTCGTCCACGAGATCGTTGAAGGGTGCTCGTTTCGAGGTGTACGTATTTATCTGGTGGCCATCGCGGTAGATCGAGATAGTTGGTTGGCCGATCGTCGAAAACGTAAGCGTCATTATCGTTCTCTCTGCCCTTTGTTTCATCCGGGTGCCCCGGTTCAATTTTGCCGCGCATATTTGCACAAAGTTGCTTTATCGACCGCGGGCTTTGAGAAGTTCCTACTGTCGCCGCTATTCGAAATGAATTTTTATTGAAAAACGAGAATACGAACGGGCATTTGCATCGCTGTTTCATCGCCGGCTGTATTAAAATTCAGCGAGTCGAACTGGCGAGTCCCTTTGTCAATGGCGGGGGCAGGGGCAGGGGCAGGGGCAGGGGCAGCGTCAGGGGGTGGGCTATCGCGTAGAAAATTCATCCGGAGAAATATTCCGTATTCGATCGAGTTTTTAAAAAAATGCGATGCTCGAATAGACGATTGCTGCGTTTAAGGAGATTATTGCAAAGATTATCCGGACGATCTCGATCCCTACACGGAACCTCCGGCCCCTTTGTAATTCTCTCGGGCGACATAGCTGCCATCGTCGATCTCCTGGGAAAGCGAGAAGAAGAAGGCACACAGGGACGGCGGAGGGTTGAAAATATCCGGCGTCTCGCCTCTATACGACAGCAGCTCGGAGGTCGGGCTATCCTCGTTTAGAAAGAGAGCGATGTATCTATGCGGTCAACGAAATACATCCTGAATCCCAAAGGGATTCCGGGAAAACATGGAGCGCAGGGATCGCTCCATATGTCACGGGACGACGCTACCCTAATGTCAGAACGCTACCGCTCTGTTGCGTCTGATCTGCGCAAAAATGCAGGAACATGTAGGATGCTGAACGTGTACACAGGGACACGCGAAAGTCCGACGTGGGCAAAGAAAAAGACGGATGAGATAATCCGGAAACGATGACTGGAATTCCAGAACGAATAGCTGTAGCTTGCCTTTTCCACGAGATTCTTTTTCACCGACTTGGACGACAACGAAAGAACGAAGAAGAGGAGAAGGACAAGAAATTTGATGGTTTCTGCGGCAGGAATAATTTGGATCGCGCGACTGTTGCGGTAGACGAGGTTGATAACGGTCGGGGGTGGAAAACAGAAATACCGTCTGTTGGAAAATAATTTCGTTTCGAGCAACTGCGACGACAGAGGACGAGACGAGACCGACAAAAGCTCGAAACTTTCCAGTCGAGAACTTTCGTTTGCCTGTACTTATTGGATAAAGTAAGTACGCCTCGCTTCGTGGAAGCAAACGCGCGTAGACAACCTGCGCTCTCCTACTTGATCCTTTGTTAGATGCAATTTAACTTTAAACATTAACATTCCTGGTAATTAAAAAGCGCGGGATAGACTCGCTTTATCGACGGGATGACGAGCTCCGCCGGTAAACTTTAGGAGAAGTTGATGGAGAGATTCCGTTTACGTTTATAGTGGCCTTTGCTATATACCTATGTAGTTAAACATATAGGGTGTCTTTTAGCTGCTGTAATATAGAAACAGGAACGGCGGATGAGTCTGTAGAAGGAAATTCTGTTTCTCGGCGCTCGATAACATACCAAATCGCCGAAAACGCTTTTCGTCGTAAAAATTGACTACAAATTTTTGTTTGTAATCCACCAATCTCAATTCGATCGAATTTTTTAGATTTACGCATATTTCGACGTATTTCGTCGCGTAGAATAAGTGTTCCATCTTGTTTGACAGAGGCCGAAACATATCAAAGGACGCTTCTTATATCTACTGGAATATCAGAGAAGCGGATAGCGTCTATCCAACTTTTTCCTGAGCCGGTATTATCGTTTCCGTAGTATTCTTCGTATTCTCGCTGTTTCCGCCAACTGCGTCCATCCTACTTGGAATGGAGACACACTGCTGGCAGATAATCTGTCGTGTGGCGATAAATATCCCTGAATAAATGGAATGGCCAGCTTCTAAAACATCAGGAATTTCAGTAATAAAGCAACGGAATAGGAAGCACGGAGAAGACAATTCCAGCGGTGCAAACAAATCTGGAAAAAACCAACAAGAAAGGAATTGTAGTTGTAAAAAAAAAGCTGCTCGTTCTCAAAAGGTGGAAAAAGGAACGGCAGCATTGAAAGAGAAAGCTGGAGAACGATAAAGGAAATAAAGCTGCGGAGATAAAACAAACACCAGCGAAGCACGAAAAAGGAATTGCAGCAGTAAAAAAGCAGCGCGGATCTAAAAAAGAATTCCAGCTATAAAAGGAATAGGGAAAGGACGCTAAAATCTCGGATTCCAGAAATCAAACAAACAACGCAAGAACGAAATTCGAGCAATAAAAACAGTGGCAGAGGGACACGAAAAATGGAATAAAGAGAAGCAATAAAAAAAAGATCACGACGCTGCGATACAACCCGAAAAAGTATCGATAAAAAAGAATTGTATCGGAAATGTTAAATAAAACACCGCCGATGGGTAAAAAGAAGGACAAGAAAGCGAGAAAATATTGAAACAAAGAACCGAGATTAATTCGATGGATGTTACGCGTTTGGCAGATTTCTACGATCTTGCTGTATCGGGAAGATTACTGTATCGTCTAAAGTAGCAACGCGTATAGATTTCGATGAGAAAAAAATTGATGGACGAACGATGACGGACGGTAGATTGGAGAAAGGAAAGGAGCGAGTTTCGCCGAGTTATCGTCTCTGGCGTTGTTCGCGCGTACGTCATTCGATGTTCTAAGAGGATTAAAATTCGATCTCGCTGGCGTCGTTATCGTTAGCCCCCTGGTATTATTAACGTTTAGCCGTTAAAAAACATCCGACCGGCGATAAACAGTTATAACGACGCGGTGCGAACTGCTCGGGGTGGTCCAGGGAGCTCGGTATTCGAGGAAGTTATCCGATCGTTCCAAATATAGTACAAAAGATCCGCGAGGTTGAATGCCGCGAGGAAAAAAGAAGGAAAAGAAGAAAGATAACTGGAGCGAGAGGAAACGAAAGCCATATGGCCCTCTCTCGACGCGGAGCGTGCCTATGTGGTGTCTAGGAAAGAAACGCGGTGGCTGTTCCGCGGAGGGAGGGAAGTTTGGGCAACCCTCCGTGAAATATGGAGCTGCTAGGCCTCGGCAAGGAAAGTTACGAGGCACGCGAGACTCTCCACCGAGAGCGTTATTGCCGCAAAAGACACGAGTATATCACCCACGCTATTCCTACCTTCTTCCTCCTCTCTTTTCCAATGGAAAACGCGTTCCCGGCATTTAACGCGACCCCGAAGCGCGAACGACCAACAGCTTATCGTCCAGATTAGGGACGTATAAATTACGACCGCTGTTACGAACGCCCGATTCCACGTTGCAACGACGTCGCTTTCTCTTCCTAGTTTTCCCTCTTTTCCCTCTTTTCCCTCTTTTTCCTCCTTTTCGAAATAGGGGGCAAAATCCTCCTAGCCACGAACGAATCACGAACCAGACCACTAATGGTCGAACTATTTTGACGCATGCGATCACTCTGCGACGCGTTTGTCACCGCGACAGGATAAGAGAAACGTGGATTACCATTAGCATATCACCTGCACCGGTGTAGTAGGTACTCTTTTTCTTTCGTTTCCTTTCCTTTCGTTTTCTTTCGTTTCGTTTCGTTTCTTTGGGAGGAGAGAGCCGGAGGTACACCGGCGAAAATTTGCTAACAGCATGTTCGTCGTACCGAACAAGTTTGTTCGCTTCCTTCCGAGATGAAAAAAGGGGGAGCAGGCCCACGAAACTTCTTAGGATCGCGTGACTGATCACTGATGGACTTGACAAGGGTAGAGGACGCCATTAGCTTTATCATCGACTCTGCAACTCGCGCGCAATATCCGTTAACTAGCTCGAAATTTCGCCTCTCCTTCCATTACGCGTTTTACCGTTACACCGAATTCTAATAGTTTGACAAATTTATCGCTTCTCTTTCTTTCTTCGCTCGATAGCAAAACCAGGATCGAGAGCCGACGCGAGAAAAACGAAGAAATCGCGGAAGGGAACAGGCGATTATCGAGGATTCTTTTCGTACAAGTCGTTAAGCGTCTACTTCCTGTGCGTGAACCCAACTATTTCGCAGCTACACGCGTTCGTGGCAAGTGCCGCGTGCACTGGCAATTTTCACTATCTCTGATAATCGCTGGATAGAGGGAGAAGGAGCGAGAAACGGGAAGTTTAATTTTCATGTAGTCGACCGATCGGGGAAAAGAAGGTGTTGCGCAACTGGTTCAAGTTCTTAAAAGGTATATATTTGCAAATACGTACGAGTCGATAGCTGGCAACGCTAACTAAAGGAAAACGAAACAAAAGAGGTCTCCAATCGATTACGCTGACTGCGCCTCGCGAGATTTGCTTAGCTCAAAGTTATAATTATCGTACGGCTCGATATAACGCTCCATCGGCTCTAATGGCTCGTACGTTCTTAATTAAGCTCGAAGGCAAATCGAACCTTCGTTTGGACTTGAGACTCGGTCGCTGCAGCTCGGTTCGCGCAGTTCGCGCAGTTCGCGCGACTTACTTTCACCTGGTGGAAACGACCGCGTGTACTCGCTTGCGAAATCATCGCGGTTCTCCGCATCGATAGCGAGCCTCTATTTCCACTCGCGAGAAGAAACGTATATAGCGATAATATACGGAATTATTGCACGAGCAAAACGCGCACGGCCATGTATCGTGGGAAATTTCGTGTTTCCGTTGATTAGTTGGCAACCTATGAACGTTTCACTGCCGCGATTGACCAGTCACGTAAAGCTATTGTTGCGGCGCACGCGTGTTCCAACCAATTGTCGTTTTCACGAACGACGCATCTCAAGACAGAGATACGCATACGCTCGTAAGAATCTACGAAAATATTCGAACGCTTCCAGAACACGTTTCACGAGTATGACGGGAGTATAATTCTATATATTAGACTCGACTATCGTAGTCGATAATATTCGTATCGACGGAATTCGAAGCAAATTGCTGTAAAGCGAGTTGCTGCAGCCGGCAAAGCGGTGCATTTTCGCGAGTGAAACAAAAATATAGAGAGCATTTGGGCGAAGCCGCGCGATCACAGCCACCGTCGACATTATCGTTTTTAATTACGGCCACCACTGGGAAAAAGGGAAGCCCCGAGGAGCGGCACGAATTACAGCTAGCGCCGAGACGTCAAAAAAATTCTATTATTCTCGATTCGCCGTCCTACTCGTTCCTTCTTAGGAAACGAGGCGAACTTGGAAGAAATAAGAGAAATACGAAGAACGGGCAACGTTCTATATTCAAAGGGTTGTTTTTTCAAATTCGTGCCACCGTCGACCAACCGCGGCAAAACCCGACAACAAGGTCTCGACGAAATCCTTGGAAAATAAATCTAACCACCGCGTTCTCTTTCTGCTTCTCCTTATCCGAACGACCTTCTTATTCTGTTCTTTTTTTCTTCTGCCCTGTTTCTCGTATTTGACCGAGATCTTCTTAAATTCATCGGAAATAGAATTTGTCTCGCAAACGTGTTTTGCGGTTTGCCATTCGCGACATCGAACAGCGACGAAAGAAAAAGTTAGGGCAGAAAAATACCGGGTTGGGTTGGCAGCGACGTGGCGCCCGCAGAGTTTCGGAAAAATAAAAGTAAGCGTCGTCCAGAGTGGCGATCGCCCAAGGTATAATAATTTCGCAGAACTTTCTCTCCTCCCTCATCTTTCGCTCTATATATTTTTCTTCCCGCTCGTCCCCGAACTATACGTCTTTCCTTTGTTACGTTTACGAGTCTCCTCGGATCCGAAGTAAAATCTCCACCCTGTGCCACGCTTCCATCCTCCCCTGTTCTTCGCTCCACCTCTTTCCCCCGCCCCTTCCTTGCTTACCGTTCGTCTCTACACAGTGCAGCCGTGAAATAAATCCGTATATTCCGGAGGGTCTTAAATTCAACCGGAAATAGAATTTGTCCCGAGGCGGTCGCGGAAGCCAATGGCACGAGGAGAGGCCCGCAAAGAAACTCGAGGAAACTCGAAGAAATCGAGAGGCAGAGAAAAAGCAGAGCCCATCCGGGGAACCCGTAAGGTCGCGCGAACCGTGTCCAAGGAGGAAAGAGTAGGAGAAATGGGAGAAATAGGAGAAATAGGAAGGTTGCACGCGTTGTCTTTCTTTCCGGAACGTCATCGCCGAGAGAAAGAAATACCAGGGGGCTGAAACGAGTCTGGCAGGATTCACGATCGGGGGTCGAATCCGTTGTATTTTACGAGGAAGCGTAAACGGGTAAACGAGATGACCTCGCGTAGCGATGAAGCGCCATAGAGGATACGAAAGAGTCAAGATTTCAGGACGAAAGTTTCAAATATCGATGGTTACGTCTCTCGTTCGTCCGTTTCACCCTGGTAAAAGTTCAAAGGACGTTTTATAATACTCTCGGCGAGAACGTCGAGAAGAAGTGCTCGTTAGAAGCAGCGGCGAACGTCGTGTAGCCTACGGTTGCACCTGTTCGAGTACTATTAGAGACGGCTTAAAATTTTCACGAACCTCTCGAGCGGCAGGCTTCTCTCGGCTGCCGAAATCTGCAATTTGGCGGGATCCATCGTAAGCAGGTACTTGGAAAGAAAGTGTACGTTGCAAGAGAATAGAAAAAGAACGAGGCCTTTGCACGCTGAAGAAGGTGGCCAACCACCTCCGGAGTAGGCGAGACCCCGCTCCGCAGACGAGATCCTCCTCGTCGCGTTTACATCTGCTCCGAAGGAAGGAAAAGTAACGGAGAGAAAAAAGAAAACAGGGGAAAAATGGGAAATCGTGGCTTATCAAAGGAAGGCTAGATACTCACCACCCCCCGTGAAAACTGCCGCGCTCCTCGCAGGCTTCGCGCTCCTTCTCGAGCGCGGTCTTCTCCTCGTCTCTCTCGAGACGCTGAGCTGTTTTCGGCAATTGCTACTGGGTCTTGTCAAAAAGTTGAAAGAGAGAGGCTGTTGAAAAGAGGCACTACGGGTTTCTAGCCCGGCCGTGGCTGGCAAGGACGACGAGAAGAGAGTATAGAGGGCGAGAGAAGAGAGAGCGAACGAGAACGAGAGGTGGAGGAGGAGGAGGAGGAGGACATCTTAAATTTTTTACGAGGCCACTCGTGAGCAATGGCAACGGAAGAAGGCGGCAAGCACCACCGCGTAGACCTAGGAGGCGCTGTGCACAGCTACCAGCAGCGTTTCACCGAAGTCTGCAATTTCGCGGATGCATCTTGGCTGGTCTGGCTAGAGCAAGAGAACGCGAGGGAAGGAGGAGAAGGTCTTTGCCCGCTTTAGAAGAACTCCTAAAGCGCGCCTTCTACCTCCCCTTCTCCCTCGGCCCACCTTCCCACTCTCTACTATATTTTAGTACTCTAGAATTTCGTGCTTCCTCCAGTCCTCTGCCCAACCCTCGCCACCTCTTCGTTTTCGAACCCCCGACTCTTCTATACGAACCTCTCTATCTCCTCTTTCCTCCGTTCCCTTCTCTTCTTTGCTCTTCTTTATTCTTCTTTCCTCCCGTCTTTTGCATCCCTTCTATTCGCTTCTCTTTCCTCCTCTCTTTTCCCTTGTTCGTCTCTTTCCGTCGAAGAATAGCAGCGAGACGCCGTGCCGGCCAGACCTTGCGGCCTACCAGAGCGAACGAGATCAACTGGGAGCGAAACCTTGGTCGAACGAAGACGCTCGATCTCTCTCGGTCGCGCGTTCTGTCTCGCGGTTCTACGTGTGCCCGAGAGAGGCGAGAGAGACGGATAAACGCATGGTATTGATCCTGAAACCCCTTGCTCCTCGTCCCATCCTAGCTAGCACCCCTTCCGCTACATCGACGAACCCCAAAGTTGCGTTCACACACACACACACACACACACACGCGCGCGCGCTATTACTCACTCACTCGCTCGCCACTCTTCCTACCCTTTTCTTCCTGCTTTCGGCATTTCCTCCCTTTAGACTCGGCTAGATGACGGGTGCAACGAGTTACGCGAATTTCACCGAGCTTGGATGCGTGTTCAAGGTTGACCTTGAACTTGAAGTTACTCTCCAACCATGTATGCACCGCGCTTTTGTCGCGCGGACGTTTCTCCTTTCCCACTTGCCCCTTTTTCCACGCGCATTTCGATCTCGCGTGAACCAGCTTTTATGCCGGTAGTCGTCCCGCTTCGATAACGATGGATACGCGTTATTATCGCGCGGACGAGATCGTCACGAGGAAAGAAAAGTACTACCGACGATAGACGGAGGTGTTGGACAAATTTTCACAGTGTTCGGCCACTCGGGACTTTTCTCGCTTTCTTTCCTCAGCAAAATTTGCTGCTCGTACGAAACAGCTTTTATTCCGGTAGTTATTCGATTCGAAGAACGATCGACACGCTCGAGCGTAGTAAGAGATCGTTACGAAGAAACGAAATAATAGTCGGCGATGCTAGAAGATAGAGGTCTTGGCCAAAGCTTGGCGAACTTGGAACACGCGGTCGTCCATATGCCGCGTATCGCGTCATTTGGCACGCTCCGAGAAATATCGGAGAAACAATGATCCCTGCAGAGTCATCGGACTTAACGGTACAGGTGCCAAACGGCCGTCGATCGTGGTCGTTAACGGACGAATCGGGGCCTCGGGCCAATATTCGGTAGTCGATTTTCACGAGTCGTCGAAAACGTTCGATCGTACGGTGGGACGAGGGACGAACGATCGGTCACGTTTGCCACAAAAGAAGCTCGTTTCCACTCGATGAATCTGTGTATACGAGGGGGTACGAGTTTATTCGACTTTATTCGGTGTCGAGCGAGGGTGGAAGACTACTCTACTTGCAGCAGCCGGATGAAAGTAAACCACTCGGTAAAGCCGCGCAAGAGCGTCTCCAAAGTTTCCCGTTTGGCTCGAGGTTTAACTCGATCGAAGCCGCCTGTCGTTTCTAACCTTCGAAACGAAACTTTCCTACAGCGATCGGTTTTCGACATTTTCCACGACGATCGTTCGCCACCAAAGAAATTTATCGTCGGTCCGCCTTCTTTTATGTTTCGTATAAACGAAATCCTGTTTCGTGGTGTTAGCACCAAGTCACATTTTCCATATCTTACGCGGAAGAAATTTCCAAAAGTGCCGCGTTACCGAAATTCTCTTTTTATTTGATGTTGGACGCGCGATAAACAAATCGCTGGCTTTCGAACGCCTGGCTTTTACGTGTTTTGGCGCAGAACGTTCTTGCGCGTTGTAGTATCGTCAAACGCTACTCGCAGCTTTGCGCTCTTCTCTAGCGTCTAAGTAAAAGATGGCGTAAAAGCGCAACGTCCGTTCGAAAGCAGGTTCCATAAATTTGTAAACTTTTAGCGAACCAGTGCGCCATTTAAAACCACCGAAGTAAGAAACAAAGAGACAAAAAGAGTCAGATACGAGGGATGGAAAGCGTATAAAACGGTATCCCACTAGTTAGACGGACTCGATCGTCGCGACCGCGGAGCACAGCCAAAAAACGACCGTGCCGTTGTTTCCATTTAGGGATGTCATTAGAGTCGCGCGCTTCGTATCTCGACGAAAGGAGATGGAAATAGAGTCAGCGGTCCGTGTTCGGTCGGTGGAGATATCAGAAAGAAGGTGGTAGAAGGGTAGAAACGACCGAATGGGGAAGGATATTTCGCGGATTTTAATTAATGCGGTTCATCTTTGTTTCTTTCAGACGAGCCAGCCCGTGGAGCGTGGAGCGCGCGTCTATGAGAAAATTCAGGCGTTGACGGGAAGAAGAGACGAAAACCAGGAGGAGGAGAAAAATACAAAAAAAAAAAAAAAAGAAGAAAAGACAGAGAGGCAGAGGAAAGAGGAAATGCGACGAATCTCGGCTGGTCGTTAAGGGAAGCTGCCTTTTATAAGTGAGAGGAAAGGGGGGCGGGGGGGAAATCGAACGGGATATTCGCGGCAGTCGTGCAAGAACGGCACCTGACTACTTGCGGTACGATCGCGAGCGGTAAATGCGGCCAAGTCCACGTCCGTCGTGTGTTTCGTGCAACCGAGAGCCTACTAATCGCGAAAAACCCCAGATCTACAACGAGCTTTCAACGAGCGGCCTAATCGCTGTTAATGGCATAGAAGGTATTGGGTGGCGATCGTTTCTTTTTTCAAGAGAGAAGGAGGAAGAAAGTCGACCGGCGAGTACAGCGAGCGACAGTAACTCGTGGACGGACAATAACGAAGAGGAGGGTGAAGAGGAAGAAGGGGTGGTGCGCGCTTTATTCGAGAAGCGAAGCTACTTTTCGGAAGGGTAAGAAACGCCGGTGGGCTGCACGGCACATCTGGAAGGGTTGCACGACCTGGAGCAGGAGCAAGAGGAAGAGGAGGCAGGAGGAGGAGGAGGTGGAGGAGGAGAAGAAGGAGGTGGTTGTAGCGTCGAAGCTGGAGGAGTCGGGAGGCTACGAGGGTGGTTGCACGTCGTCGTCGCGTGACGTGCGGAAAGAGCAGACGAAGCGTGGAGGAGGCATGAGGAGGAGAGAGTGACGACGCTGCCGGTGCTGCAGCCTCGCACAGATCGTGAGAGGACCGGCGGCCCCACGGTGGGGCTACGATAAGAATGGCCCCCTTCAATATGGCGGGCGTAGCAGGCCTTCTAGCCACCTGCGCCGCCGCTGCTGCTTCCGCTGCCCACCTTCTGCCGTTGCTGCTGTTGCTGATCTGCCCGCGAGGGACCCACGCGGAACAAGGTAACCCTCTGTTCTTCCCTTCTCTTCTCTTCTCTTCTCTTCTCTTCTCTTCTTTTCTCTTCCTTTCTATACAGGTTGATCCAAAGACGTATCATCGCAGAGTACACTCGAGAAAAGTTGGTAACGCGTGCGAAAAGTTCCGAGTTCCGATTTATTTTTGCGATCGGTAGAATTTTGCATTATCTTCTTGTACCAGAACTAGGGTGGCTCGAAACTTTTGTTGTTTCTCGCTTTCTTTGGCAAAATTGACGGGTGGTTTAAACGACGAGAAAATCAACGGTACGAACTTATCGAACGACCGAAATTATCGTAGTAGAGGTAAATTGCTAAAAACAGAGATTTAAAAACGATTAATAGCCATTTTGTTGTTCGATATTTTTCGATACGTCGGTTGAATCACCCTGTACAAACTGTACTTTGCTCTATCTAAGGATCATAAAGTGAGATGATAGTCTAGGACGACACCTCGGGACACGATACGCGAATGCGATTGCTACTTCCTTCTGTATACTTAGCTAGATGCATCGATTAAGTTGTACGCCTGCCGTCGGACCTACCCCTCTCTCTATCGGGAATGATTGCGATAGAAAGTCTCTGACGATACAACGCACTGGTGTTTGAAATCGTTTTATGGACGACATAATTACTAGCTTCCTCGGAGAACTCCGAGATACGTTGTCTATTTTTTTTCTTCTTTTCGAAACGGCGACTAGTGGTCGACCGATAGATTCCTCGATACGACCACCGTCGATCGTTTGCTTGTAAATAAGTTAATTAACGTTGAAGCGACGGCAACTAATGGAATGTCGTTTATCCAGGAACACTATTTCTCGTCGTTGCTTCGACGCGCCTAAACGGTGTCACTTCAGCGACTGTTCGTCGATCGGAATCTGTTCGAATCATCGGAAAGAAATTTTAGAAACGCGATTACCCTTTCGTAACGACGGTATGAGATTTTACCGTGTGGACGATACGAGAATCGACGCTTTACTACGCATCGTGCAGATTGGTCTAGCCTTTCCGTGGGTTTAGCGATTCGCGCAAATCGATATGCACCGATATGCACGTTCGGTTCTATCGAAGATGCAGGGAATCGAGCTGCTGCGAGAGAACTTGCCCCATGTTAGCCAAGACTACGTAGAATCCTCGAACGTACGCGACTTGATCGGTATTCTCGTAGGTGGCCTGGCGCAGCGATATTTACCGAGAACTCGATCGATATATATCCTGTCGGATATTCGTTCGACTCAACTCGGCGAAGCTCGAACTCGAAGACTGTGCCCCAAATTTTCCGCTCGATCGACCAAACGGGAAAATATGCGACGGTAACGATATTTTATAACGATAACAGCGCGTTCCTGTTTTAATCCTTTACGATTGACGATTCAAACCACGAAGACCCTTGGGATCGCTTTTAAACGATTCGAGTATGCCAAGTATGGACGTATCGTGATCTATAACCGCGGCAGAAATTTATTCGAGCGATAGGAACGAGGGCTTTTTAGGAAGGTTTCTCGGAGATGGCCGTGGTGAGCTATCCGGAACGTTTTCCATATTTATGCGGAAAGAAGCTGGCGCCGCAGGGTTTTCGATGGGTCCGTTTCTGCATCCCTTCATCCCTCTTTCGTCGGGAATAACGATAATTTCGTAATGTGGGCCAATCTTCCGAATTGCGGGATCGTTCGAGGTGCCGGTAGTTAGTGCTGCGGCATTAAAAGGGGATCATTTCGACGCGCTCTCTAGACAGGAAGGAAGGAGGCAAACGGTGGGCATATATAGACTCCTCTTCGAAATTGGCCGGCAAACTCGGCAGGGCCTGTTTACTCTACGTGAGCCGATTTCTAGATGAAGGGTCTTGGTGGCTTTTTCGATGCGCGCTGCGTTTCTTCTCGACACCGACCGCTAAGAAGACCGCGTCTCTCTTCCCACCGATAGATTCACGTCACGAACGTCCGTTACTGTTTTGAAAAACCCGGGCAACCGATATCGTCGAATTTTTTAACCTTTATCCGCGTTGAAAATCCATATCGGTTTCGCGACTTTACGACTACAAAACAGTATTTCGATATAAAGCGGTAAGAGACGCGAAGAACCTGTCGAGAGTCTAGTCAAAGCTGGCAAACGTTAAAACGAACGATATCTTTGATATTCCAACCACCTTCGTTACTTTAATATCGTAACAAACGAACAAAACCTGAATCTACTGTGTTATAAAAAGTGGACAATGCCAAGTTGTCCCCTCGTGGACCTGGAACGAAATCTCGATGGATTAATAAAAATTTCCGTCTTGGACGTGTATCGTTGTACGATTTTTGCGGAACGCCTGCGGTGGATTTCGTGGCTGAGTACTTCTGCGGCAAGTTTTGATACCGCGATCGCCCGGGAGTTTCCTCGCTGCGATGAGAACTTTGGGCGTTTAATGGAACTTGTCAAGAATACGCATCCCCGGTGGACCGTGTCCGCGCGATGGAGACGGCTAACTTGGTTTCCTTCGACCTGCGCGAAATCCGAGCTCCTTGTTACCCTTGCCTATTGGATATCTCGACTTCGTGCCTTGCTCTCCGGCTTCTCCCGTTATATCTCTGAATTTCATTCTTCGACCGGATCCCTGAAAGGTCGACTACTCGTATTACAGTATCCGCTGGTGGACTCGTAAACACCGAATCTCTTCGACGATAAACTTTGCGGCTAAGCGAATTTGTCGAGCCAGCAGCCTTCTAACCGATCTCACCGCAGACACTCTCCGCCAGACACGGAGCCGATTTTCGAGAGGAATCCGATGGAAACGCGAAATTAGTTTCGGTGCGCGAGATCTGGACGCAAAGTCGGAGTCTTTGGTTCCTTCTATGAAATCGGGCGAACCCTCGGAGGGTTCGAACGGTATAACACGGTGGCTGAAATTCGATTACTTTCTGGAACGACGAGCAAGCCACTCGGTGTTCCACGGTTCGTTCGCTACGTGGACACGCTTAGAGCTCTATTACTTTGTCCTTCCACCCTCGAATCTGTCCTTTCGATTTCCCTTTAACGGTGGACCGTAACGGCGCTCCACGAAACTGACAGATCGGATCGTCTAATACGATTCCGTCCTACTCGTTCCGTTCGTATACTCTGGTTATTCGACGGTCAAATAAAGACGAAAGTGCAACGTATCGTCCGCAAATTTGCCCGCGTATAGCATGTACCTGTGTTATCGTTTTCAAAGCACGAGACTCGTAGCCGACACTCGACGTTTCCCTCGACACGTTGAATCGCAAGTGGTCGGAAGCTCCAGTAGAGTTTCCTCGCACGTGCCGCCACCAGGAAGAAGCAGAAGTGGAAGAAGAAAAAGAAGAAGAAGAAGAAGAAGAAGAAGAAGCGTGGTAGTTTGGGAAAAAATTGGTCGAATGTGGCAAGAGTCGCGACGTGTCGCGGTCAGGGGTCCAACGGACGCAGAAGCCGGTGGATGGCGGGCACGGTGACGGCGCGAGCGGGAGCTGGTGCCGAAGCCGAAGCCGCGGCTGGAGCTGGAGCTGAAGCTGGAGCAGAAGCAGGAGCAACGGCAGGAGAAGTCTCGGGAGCAGGTCGAGCCACAAGGAGGCAGTCCTCTCTCGAACAAACCCGATTGCCTCCACGAAAAGGCAGAAAGACTCGTTCGAGCTGCGCCGAGCCTCTCCGCTGCTCCTTCCTCTTTCGGATCCCTCTTTCTCTCGATTCCCCCCGGCCCGGTCGGTCGGCCTCCTCTTCTCCTGCTTCGTCCCTGCCGGCTATATCCTCGTTTCTCTCTTATTCTTACTTCATCGGGGCCTTACGGTGAGTAAGAGACGCGGCAACGCCGCAGGAATGCCCGACCAGCCCACCGCGTGCATACCTGTACAGCCTACTACTCCGGTCCAGGTTCCAGCCGTGTACGAAGCCCGTGGCAGCATCCTATCGAGCTGACAAGGACGGACTGAAACTTGCCCCCTGCCGGTCGACCGACGAAGAGCCAGCCAGCAGGAACGCCGCAAAGAGAAAGCAAGACGGAGGAGAGCACGCTGGCTCTCCGATGCGTGTGCTGGCGCACCGTTTCTCTCCTTCTCTCCATCTTCCTTTCGCATTGGAGCGGACTTTGCGTGTGCTCCGTCTTCCTCCGTGTGTCTCTTCTCACGGGAGAACGCCGCGCCGTACGTAGCTACGTGTGCCCGTTGCTGGCTTCGTGTCCTTTTGTACGCGCCTATGGTGAGCGCGTTGCCGCGCGCGTCCATGCCCGCGGATCCGGCAACAGGAGCGACGAGGAGGACTTACGGTTTCGCCGGGTGTGTGCGTGCGTGTGCGTGCGTGCGCGCGCGAGGCAACGATCACACGGACGAATGTAGGCTACTCTCATTGACCGAGCCTCTGAGAGAAGTATCGCTGCCGAGGACCGAGATGGAAGCCGAGACAAAAGGAAGAAGGAGACGACAAGGAGTCGTGCGATCCGTGTTGGACGATCGAAACGATCGTTGGCGAGAAAACCGGCGCCTTCGGTTTACGCCGATTCTCCATCGAGTCCGCTGGAATTTTCGAAGCGATAGTACCGCAATCTTGTACAGTTACGTTAATCCAGAGGGAATCGAAACGTTTTGCAGACAGACTCGCTTGCTTTTTCCACGCGTCCCGCGTTTCGTACTTCCTTCCGCGATATCTCTCTCTTCCGCCTGACACACACACACACACACACACACACACACACACACTCGCTGTGATCCACGGACTCGATTTAAATTTTCGATATCTATCTCCGTGGCAGCGCAATATTCATCGTCGCATCGCCACCGGGTCACAAAGGTGCGGTATAACGGACCAGATTAAAAATCAATATTTCCCGCTGGAAACGCTTCGCTCGGGTCCGCGCCGCTCGGACATAACCACCGCGTCCTTTGCTTTTAATGCCAATCTTATTCGGTTTCGGGGCAGCAATAGCGATCAGTTTTCGCCGCAGCTGCCGCAATCGCTCCGCCGATAAAAGCGAGTCATCATCGGTGGTCCCTTTGCGAGCTCTGCTGATCCTCTTTCCGCGACAACTCGATCCACGGGGACAAATGGGTTCTTCAGCCGCGGAAAACGTCCGGAAAAAAAAGCCCAGCTAGACGTTCGAACAAACATCGTTCAACGAACCCCAAACGAATTCGAAATCCCAATATTTCCACGTATTGCTCAGCGCGGTTTAACTCTTTATCGTTGGATCGATCACGCGTCAGACTATCTCTCCGTTGTGCTCGGTATAGAGATCCGGTGAAAGTGCCGCTCCTTCGGCCAGTTTCTTACTTTTCCTACATCCGCGTCACATTCGATCTTGGTTCATCGTAGTTCGAGCCGAGGCTCGACGCTTTGACGAACGCGTCAATTCTTACGCTTTTGCAATAGCATAGAAATAATGTTTCTAATCGAATTTATACTACTCTTCTTGTTTCGTCCAGCGTTCATCTAGCGTTTCCTTACGTTTCCAGATACGCTGAAACGTTTGTATTTCTCTCGTTTCTGACCTTCCAGGTAACGTTATATTAATTTCCTTCAGCTTCGAAACGCTAGGTAGAATATCTTTGATGAAGAAGAGCAACGCAGCGTCGTACGTTTCATTCTTTCTTCGCGACTCTTTTTTCGGACGACGTTGATCGGTTAACGATGGAAAAATTTCCGTGAAACGTCGTTCGTTGAACGACGACCTGGTCTGCCGCGTGGAGGATGCGTGGCGTGGTTGCGGCGATTTCAGGTACTCGTAGGAAGGCAGATCGCGAGAGACTGTTAGGCGGGTCTGTAACGCGGCGAAAAAGACGCGCGATGCTGGGCGTGTGCGTAACCCGGCGCAAAACGAGCATCGCGCGAGACGAAACGCGATATGCACGCACCGGGAACACGAGTGAGCATAAATTTTAATCGCCAAGAAAAATCTCGAGCAAGGAGGAACGAAGAAAGAACAAGGTTGAATAAGGAAAGGCGGAGACGGGTATAGAGATATATAGAGAGGTTAGGTATGCCGGCGAGTAAAACGCCTGGAATAGCGGGGCTCCAAGTACGACAACGACGTGCATCGAGGAGCCCGTATTACGTGTTTCTCGCTTTCGAGCGCTGCCAACAGCCGGGATTTGCACGATCTTGGTCGTGAACTTTCTTCCGTCCACGGATCAAACGCGACCGCGGTCTCTTTTTACGAAAAATCGACGTTCCCTTAACTGGCACGCACGTACGTACGTACGTACGTTTGCATCAAGTTGGTTTCACTGCGGAAAGAAGGGATAGGCAACGCCGTGTATTTAGATATTATTCGCCTGGATAGTTTCCACTTCGGGTAGGAGAAATTCGCGTAGAATCGAATAGATGTGTGTAGAAGTAGGTGTACGTGTACGTAAACCCGAGAAGGAGAATATTTCAGCAGACGGACACCTCGATTCGGTGAGAAATAATACGGAAAAACGGAGAGAAATGGTGCCCCGAATGCAGCGTATATCCGAGTAGATATCGGTGCAACATTTTATACGTATTCTTCGTTGGTTCGCACCCCGTTTTCCGTCTCCGTTGCTCCCCTTTATCCAGTTTTGTCTCTCGGCCGCTTTTCTTCGATTTCTCTCCCCCGTAAAGTCTCTCGAGGCGTCGCGACGAGGGCGTGAGCGTCGGCTGGTTACATTTCCTAGCAGACCATTATTTCTCTCCTACACCCACGCCGTGCCCTGCCTCACGGACACATACTCGCGCGAGAATCCACCGTAGAGACACGCACACAGGTACACCGCATTTTCTCCCTTTTTACCCCTGCTACTACATTACCTTTTCCCGTGCAGAGAGTTAGGAGGGTGTCTCGCTGCATATTAATGAAAAAATTTGTGACTTCCCTCCGTCATCCAGCAGCCGCATCCGCGAAAAGAAGGCGGAGGAAGGGGGGGGGGAGCGGACTTCTTTCTCTACCTGTGTACCAGACTGCGCCTATCCCGTTCTCTCCTTCTCCCACGACTCTTGCGTTCGCAATAAACGAACACACCGTGCCCGTGGTCGTCTGGTCGTCTCGCGTGCACGCGTATTCCAAAATAAATTTCAACCAGACGGCGGCGAGGTTTCGCTCACGCCGCGCCTACTTCGCTCCACCGAATCCCGATACCGCTCGTCTGCCTAGATCCTATCGATTCTGCCCTCCGTTCGCAGAATTATCCTTTCTCGATGCTTTCCTCGACGACGTCTCGCTTCTTCGGGTCTAACGTTTGGATCATCGTTGCAACGAATGGACAGTTCCGACGAATCGAAGAGGTCGGCTTTGCCCGTGCGAAAAGCTCTCGAACTCGTGGTGGTTTCTCTTAAAAGGAAATACGTTCTAATCGTGTTTGGATTCGGGGACGGTCGTGCAGTCGAAGCGTGACAAAGTACTCGCGGATCCTAGACGGTCGACACGTGTTTTTGAATAAGAACGGAAATACCTTGTATCTTTATCGTGTAGGGTCAAAGGCTGCGAAAAGTCGAAGGACACACAGGTGCTGGCGAAAAGGAAGAGGCAAGCAGATAAGAAAATACTGGTGGAGAGCAGACACCGCGTTTCCCGGTATACGTCAGAGCCAATAGAATTTTACGAGGCAAGATAACCCAAGGCTGTTTTTCGTCCCATTGTACCCGAAGACCACCATTAATAATACAGGTAGTTGGAGGCTAGTGATAATATGGCAGACCGCTGTAGCGAAGGAATATGGGCAAAGGAGGTAGCGAGAGGGAAAGGGTCGGGGAGAGAGATACGGACGAAGAGAGGGATGGAAAAGTGGTAAAAGGAAGGGCCCTAAATTTTCCCTTTTCCAAGATAAAGCGTTCCTTTCTTTCGTTTCTTGCCACCGCGTCTCTGTCTTCTCGTTTCGTGGTCGGGATAGGTCTATTAGCTCTGCTGGTGGCTTTTACGACTAACCAACTACCGTTACTTTTGCTTTTCGTTCGAGTTTGCATCGGGTCGCTGCGGGGAAACGGAATTCCTTGCGACTTCCTTATTTTCCGCTGCTTGGAAGGCAAAAGGAACGCTCTCTCGGCCCGATTAGCGCGTTCGTTGCGTATTTTCAGCTTCGTACGTATCAGGACGCTTGCAGAGAAGCAAAGTAAATCCGACGATTAATTGGAAAATCGTAAATCGGTTAAAACAGTTTTCGTAATTTATGTACCTTTTATGTACCTGCAAGCGTAACGATCTGTATGAATTACCGCTTTGTAACAGAACGGCAGTGACGAATTTGTCTGCCTTGACGCAAAAGGACTTGTGACGTTTGAGATAAATCTCTGTACATAAACTTGGACCGAGAAACCGCGCGTATCGACGACAAACTAGCGCAAAAGAGGCGGCGGGGTAAAGTTTCTCGATGAGAAATCACTTTGCGAGATGCAACGATTCTCGTAACTGCGATATAATAATGGTGGAAGAAAGAAACGGAGAGACGCGCAGTCGCAGAAAAATTAGCAAGTTTCCCAGGAAATAAGACGTTAAGAGAGATCGGCGAGAACGTAATAAGGCTGTACAAGGTTCGGGTTCGCTGAATAAATGGAATGCCCAGATCTGGTACACGAAGGTCTCGCGCTTTGAAACGAGTTTGATATCGTGTTCGTGTAGAGCGCAGGTGCGCTTCGATGTATTTCTAAGACGGCATAATGGATCCGCGTTTAGGAGCAAACGGCTACGTTTAAGGGTACACGTTGAACGTGGCAGAAGCGTTCGACTCCGAGCACCGAAGCGAATTTCCGCGACAAGCTCGCGCCGCGTATTTCTGCGAAACTTTTAACCTTTCCCGCTTTCGGAACGGAATAGGATTCCACGAGTACCATCGATCACACACGTATCGCCTGTTAAAAATTAATAACCACCCAAGAGACTGAACACTCTCCTTTAACATGGTTTCGCGTGCGTACAGCTTTTTTATCGTTTGCACGCTGACCGCGGATTACGCTACTATATTTATAGATGAGAGAACTCATGCATATATATACACGCGAAGAACGATAGCATCTCGCGGATTATATTTTTCAATTATGATAATACCCGAGTGAACAGAGGACCGCCATGGTCTCTGATCTCTCTCTCTCTCTCTCTCTCTCTCTCTCTCTCTCTCTCTCTCTCTCTCTCTCTCTCTCTCTGGTCCATGTCGTAGCCGCGTCGTCATTCGCGAATGGTAAACTGCAAATCTTCGTAATCCCCGTGAGATCGTAACAGCGGCGGCAGCAGCTTGTGCAGCCTCGATTCATCTTGTCGCGATAGATTCTGTCCGCGGTAATTATTTTTAATTCGGTCATCTAGACGAGCCGTGGAAGAAGGATCGAACGAGAGAAGGTTATCGAATTAAGGCGCGATAGGAAGAGGATATATCTAGGGCGACGGGTCTCTCCCTCCGTGGGATTACGATCCGGACTTTTCTTCGGACGCACACGATGCGGCGATAGAGGTGGGGTAACGCATATGGAGGCTGAATGGTAAAACGAAATAAGTTATGCGCGCGGATGACTCAGGTTTCTCGTTATTTCGGATCGTGTCGTAAAATCTCGGGCTTAACAACACGCGCGGGACTATAGCCCGCCTCGTGCTTCGGAATTAAAAGATTCCTGACAGAAGGGCGGGAGGTAGGCCGACGGGAAAAAAACCAGGGCGAATCGAGCGAAGCCGCAAATATTTTCTTCGGCCGCTAATGAACTCTGCCGTCCCTCTCATCGCCTCGACTATGCGGTGATTAACGGACAGTCTCTGGAAGAATCGAGACTTCTCGGAATATCGTTCCGTGGGAGACGTCGCTCCAGGTGTTTTCGACCGATTACGTTCCACGCGAAACGCTAGAGGAAATTGTTGGTCGGACGTCTTATCTATCGGTCGTGAGTCAGACTTGGTCGAGGCCAGACTCTGGTCGATACTCGAACGATGAAATAATCCCGAAAACGACGAGCCGTTCGCGACCACGCTCGTTCGGGCCGTACAAAAGTCGCGTTGTTCACGAAATGTAGCGAATCGAGCGAAACACGTGGCTCGAGTGGCAGCGAAGCGAAAATAAAGAACGCTTTTGATACTCGCAGGGATTCGAACGAAAGAGAAGAGAAACGAGTAGCCGGCGAGAAGGTGGGGAGGAATAATCGTAATCTCAGGGCGGCTGTAAAAAGGCGGATAATGAGTGACCCGCTAATAAAATAATTATGATATTGGGAGGCCAGTAATAGATTCTTGGAACGCATTAACCGGTCGAGATAAATCGCGGTCGCGCAGGGTGTATAGCGTGTATACTGGAAAGAGAGAAAGCTGGTATAACGAACGCGCGCTGCCAAGGCACACACGAGTTTCTGTGCGAGTCGCCAAGTCCACGAGTGTGTAAGATCGTACGAGCGAAGATCGGTGCGGTGTGGTGCACGCAGAAAGAGAGAGAAAGAGAGAGAGAGAGAGTATACGCGAGACGAGGCGACCGATCGAGCACGTTGCAACAGCGTGTACGGAGCGAGTCGTTCTACTCGCTTGGTTGGTCGTCCGCGCGATTGCGGCTGTGAGCGGGCCGCGTGCCCGCGCGCACGCTGGTAGCGGTGCAACGTGTCGATGTCTAATATTCTCGGTATGTGAAATTACCGAGCGGCATAAATTGCCGATCGGACAGGTGGCCGACAAATGGAGTGGAGAAAACGGCCACATAGACGCACGAACGCTGGCAACCGTTTGCAACGTCTGCGCGAATCGACTACCGCGAATCGGAATAGTTTTTTCTCCCCATCTGCTCATTTTATTAATTAACTCGTGCGTTCGTTCCCGCTCGGTATAATCCGTGCAACGATAGACCCGAAGCGGTAACGATCCTCGAATACCTAACAGTATCGCGGCCGCGTAGAATTACTGATCCGCATAAATTTCCAATAAAGGTCTGGTGTGCCGAGCGACGCCGGTCTATCAATTTTCCAGCGATTTCCGCCGCGATCGCTTCGACGAATCGATGGATCCGTTGGGGGAAAAAAAAAAGAAAAAAGAAAAAAGAGGAAAAAGAAAAAAAAAACCAGCCCGACCAGCGACCGATGCGACGGTATAACGAGGAATTTCTAGTTGGCGGACGAGAGTTAGGAAGACAGGGGCCGAATAAAAAACGGGGAAACGGGAGAAAGGATGAGGTAGAATAATCGGTCGCTTTTGTTTCGTGGACCCGTAGGATGATAACGGTCGATCGGACGTTTAGGACGATTAATTTGATTATTGTGGTCAGAGGCTAATTTGCATGCTAATGCGCAAGAGCGAAGAGCGGAATCCGTGGAAACGTGGAAGGACAGAGAAAAGGAAAAACGCAAGCTTATTTTCGTTGGGGCAGGTAGGCTCGCTGGCAAATTGCTCGACAAGAGGATCGCAGGAAGCGTCTTTTTGCGGTCGACGAGTTAGGTTCTCGTTGAACGCGAGTCCTAGTCTCTCTTAAACGGTTCTTTGAGATGATAAATTTGATTACCGTTGTTTCATCGGGGCCGATTCTTTGGCAAAGTCTGGCACGGGCCGATTTAGATGCTAATGCGGTTGCGCGCGGCTCGCGAACCAAGACGGCGCGACGCCGCGTTTCCAAGCAAAGGGTGGCCGGATAAATTAAAAACGAGGACGCTCGCAGGCTAGCGTCGTCGCCGGATAGTCGCGCTAAACGCCGGTCGGCTGAAATTTACGAGGCAGAAAGAGACGTCACGAGAGAATTTTATTTATCTCACCGGGAGAACGTACATCACCGAGCACACGGAAACAAATAAGTATTTCGATGACTTGGCTTCGATCCAACGAATGATCGATGGCGCGTCACGGTACCGCTCTTTTCACCTTCGTCGCATTCTATATCGACCCTCTGGCTGACTGGTTGGCTGGCTGGCCGGCTGGCCGGCTGCTGCTGTTCGTCGTACAACTGCTTTTTATCCGACTCGGTTTTCGTACACGCGCTTCTCGCTCGCCGCGCCGCTCATCGCGTTGTCTGTCGCTTCTGTGTCTTTGTCGCGAAACAAACGCAGGAGGGAAGAAGAAGATTGAAAGGGAAAGAGGCGGGGCGGGAATAAAAGCCACGGCGAAGGTAGTCGAAGGGACGGACGGGGGAAACAAAAGGGAGGGGGCTGCACTTGAAAAGCACAATTGAAATTCAAGATCCATATGCAAAGAGCCTCGCGAGAACCTGCGAGAGGAGGAGAAGAAGGAGAAAAGGAAAAGAGAAGAGGGATAGATGGGCGAATTGGTAGGAGAAGGCAGACGATCGAAAGAGAGAAAATTGAGAGAGGGAGAAAGAGGCGAACCGGGTAATCTAACGTGTCGCGGACACACAGTGTCGAAAGACGTTTGATCCTCGACTTGCGAGAGTCGTCGTTGGAACCCATATTGTTCAAATAATTGATTTAACACGTGTACATACATTATGCGCAAACGTAATAACGCTATGTAAATGGTAATTCCAACGATGGCTGCGTGCTGGTCCGCTCGGCCCGTCGTGGCGTGGGCCGGGCCACGTTCGGAGAGCTTCTTTCACCCTTCTCCCTCTGTTCCGGCTGTTCCCTTAGGCTCCCCATGCCGCCCAGTTGGACCCAAAGATATCGTGCACACGGTACCCGCGGGATCCCGCAGAGAACCAAGACTGGGCTTAAGTTTCCGAGCACCTCGTATTTTTTCCTCTTCTGCCGCACGACTCCGTCTATCCTTGTTCTTGGTTCACGGCTTCTTTTCTACGTTGCACTCGGATACGCAGCGATTCCTCCCACGGTGGGACCCTCTCCTCTTGCCGAGAAATCCATTGGGAAATGCATTTCCTCGGAACGCAGGAACGGTCGTGTGCCGAACGCGGCGTGTGACGCGCGACGCGATCCACACGTCCGTCCGAGGTTGATGCATCGCGGATCGATTCGAAGCAAGCTCCTCGGAGACAACTGGTATTCGAGATGCGACCGATACCGAGACGTTTGACGGCGAGCGTAATTAAAAGGATCTGGAAGGCTGTCGTTACTACCGAGGAGTCGAGCCGCGTGGCACCGTAGACGAGCCGACGATTAAGACCGGATTCTCTATCGGTTCTCGGTGCTACGTGGTTGCACGAATTTGGCAGCGGACCGACCAACCGATCGGCCGCGCTCCAAGCACGCCTGTTCGATGGGTCAACGACATCCTGGTGAACGGTTCGAGGTGCGATAGGATATGTCGGGGTAAAGGAGGAGGGAGGGAGGGGGGGTAAAGGAGGGACTCGTTCGGGAGGAAAAAGAAGAGGAACCGGCGAAAGGAAAGGAAGGGAAGAGAAGCGAGGGACAAGAGGGTGGCAAAGAAAGAAAGGAAGAGGACGGACGGCAGAGAAGGGAAAAGACGGAGAGAGAAAGAATGGCAAACGGTGGGGTGGCGAGAAGGGGCAGGGGAAGAGAGATCCTGACAAATTGGAAGGCCGTTAAGCCAAAGGCAGAGAGGTGTCGTTCGTTGCAAAGAGAAAAGAGCTTCGATGTTTGGCGAGGAGAGCTCGGTGAGCCGGGAAAAAGACGAGTCGCGCGACACTCGTGTCAGGACGATCCTCGTCCCGGCATTTTTAGAGCCGAAATAAAGTCGAGGAACGTATACCGTTGTATATTCGCTGACCGCGTACTCTACGGATCGTAGGTGGTCTCCTCTCACCGGCAATCTCGTCTTCTCTGCCTCCCGCCTCTCTCTCTCTCTCTCTCTCTCTCTCTCTCTCTCTCTCTCTCTCTCTCTCTCTCTCTCGCCCTAGTCTTCTCTACCTTTGCCGAGATCCACCGAAACTCGTGCATCTCGGCCGAACGACGACCGCCTCTGGCGTACTTGTACAAACACCGATAATCGAACGCACACGCGTTTCTCCTTGCCAATCTCGACGCGCCACTCTACCGGCAGCTCTTCTATCGCGATTCCCTTTGACCTTTCGGACGCGAAACTCGTGGATTCGCGTCTATGATAGATCGAACCGCCGAACCACGTAATATTTCCCTTCTCGTACGATCGCTGTCACGATCCTTATGGAAAGCGCCTCGCGCCGGTTAAGAGATTGAATCGTCGGAGATTTACGTGGGCTACGATCGCGGAAAGGCAGCCTCGATAGTTCGAACGGCGGAGAAACACGCAACGCGAGTATTTCGACGAGTTCGTCTTTACGGGGCAGAGATAAGATCGGAAACGGGGACGGGTTTGCTCGACTTATACGCGAAACGTAAATTTCGCCACGAGATAACATCGACCATAACCTATTTCCGGCGAGACCGATCGAACTCTGCCTCGTACGGATTCTTCCCTTCCTTCGCCGAGTGTCTACTCGCGAAACGATTATTGCCCGATTCAGGGAATCGTCGAGACGGTGTCACCAGCGGTAATCCAGACAGACAGACGGAAAGAGGGAGAGAGAACCGAGGCGACGGTCGAAACAGACCGGGCAAATCGTGACATTTAAAAGATCACCTCCGGTGATCGACTTTCCGGCGTGTTGATGCTAGTGAATGGCCAGCCACAGGACAGAGACGATCTTACATCGCGCGAGGATCGAGTCTGGCTGATCTTGGATGGTTGTTCGGAGAAAGAGGCAACGCGCAGGTGTGCGTGCGTGCAGGAGGCGAAATCGTAATCTTAATCGCCTTGGAGTAGCCGCTCGTCTCGGATCGGGCAACAGGTTCCCCCGCGCGATTCAATCGTACCTCCGGTTATATACGTGCGAGAGCCGACCTCTTACAAGCATATGGTAAGAACAGGCTCGTTACGTCACTCATCCATCTCCTTCGTCGACCTCGGCTATTGATTTATCGTTCAACCGGGCATTCTCATTTCTTTCACCCCGTCGAGGTGGATGCGTGTGCGTGAGCGATCGTCTCCGATTAGAGGAACGCATTGTGCTCCGACGGAATCGAGACGACCGCGACTGCATCGACGTAGCTCGGGAGAAAGCCTCTTCTTGCGTAACGATAATTGGAAATCGAGCCCGTTTTTACGATAACAACCCCACACCGAGATACGGACATCGATCTTTCCACGTCGAACTCGCTCTCCATCCACCTATGGGGAATTTCGTGGCAATTTTTATCCATATCCTATCTCGGCAATCGACCGCAACCCCTCCAAATCCTTCTCGAGTAGAAGATTCCGGAACGTCGCTGTCTGACTTTCGTCGCTAGACGAACCCAGAAAAAGCCAGCTATCCGAGACTCTTCGATTCTTTCCCGGTCGCGTATCGATGCCCGACCACGCCATCTGCCATTTGAATAATATGAAAAATCGGGGATCGCGCGGCCGCTCTTTTCTTCCTCGGATAGAAAGGAAACAGAGAGAAGGCAACGAGGAAGATAGACGGACGAATAAATGGGAAGAACGCGGGAGATGGACGGATATATGGCGAGCCCGTGGGAGAAAGGAACATGGAACTCCGGAGAGAAGAAAGACGCGCGATCGGTGAAGCGAGTTAGGGCCGGCAGGCAACGCTATGCATACCGTCACACCCAGCGACACGCTCCAAATTTGAAATTTAAATTCGGTACGTCTCACGGGACCGCGTCGTACACCGGTTACTCACACACGCGCGCTCGCGACGTACTCGCGAGAGTGCGTGCTATGGAGGAAAAGGGATCGAAGGAAAGGAGGGTAAGGAACACGAAGAAAAGAAACGTCCGACGACGGATACATGGCCGTTTTCACGACGGTCCGACGATCCGTTCGTTCGCTTCATCTTCTCCGTAAACACCCTCGGGAATAGTAATTCGAAGTTGACCCTGCCGCGACTTGTCCTCTCCTCGTCCAGACCGGTAATCTTCTTGTTCGTCGAGCTGGTGTCAGCCGGTGAACCGCGCGAGAAGGTCACCGCTTGACACGCCTCGTCCATCTCTACGAGGCTATATCGAGGAGAGATGGACGCCGCGTTTCAAACTCCGTCGATAGAACCTCCGGCAAAAATCTCGTCTCTCAGGTTCAACGATCACTTTCGGTTTCTTCCGTGATGGCGACGCGACGTATCTTTTCCTTCCTCGTGCCGTGCACGACCTACCTCGGTTTCTTCGTGCAAGTCCGACCACCACGCGCTCGAAGAATTCCTCCACGTTGTCCGGCCATACGAGCAACTTGCGTAACGTGACACGTGTCGTACCAGGTGGCATAATTTACGTGTCGTACGCGCATAGTACCGTGACTGCTTCGCGACCAACGATACATCTACCTTCCCCTTTTTCTTCTTCTCGATGGTATCGTTTCGAAATTAGCGATGTTTCGCGATAATCGTCGTTTCCGATTTCGTCGAGATTACCAGGCAGTTTTAGCGCCGGCAATCGAAACTTTTGTCTCAGAGTTTAGCGGTTAATGATTCGCGGCGGCGTTAACGATAACGCTTTGTACGACAATTTAACGATTCGCGACGCTCTAACGTCGTTCCGAGAGGAAAGAGCGCGCGAATATCGAAAAGCCGAACACGTACGTACGCGTGTTGACGCGAGACGGAAGAAACTCGGATCTCGTAGCGGCGTAAATGCTGCGGGAACGAGACGCCGTGGAACAGAGCGGGTCAATCTGCAAGTTTCACCACTCTGAAAGTTTATCGGAGGTGGCGAGAGGAACTTGCACCTTACTTTGCGAATTCGGTAGAGCCACGTTGCTGGATGTATCCGAAGTACTTGTGGAGAGTGCTCGAATTAGGGCGGGCGCGCTGCAAAGCCTATTACACACAATGAGAGACGACTCGGGAGATCGGCTCGAGTGGCTTCGACTCGAGGATGTACTCGCCAGAATCCACGGATACCGTAGCCGTGTGTCCATTACGAAACATCTACCTTCCCCACTGCACGAATTCCGTGGTTCGTTGGATCTCGCGAGCGGACGAAACACGAGAAGATCGAGCGAGCTTTTGGAACGTTAACGCGTAGGCGGTAATAGATTGGATAGGTAAGACGAGGATTATCGGGGAAAGGGAATTACGCGGCAGGAAACCGATTCGATCGATCGGATCTTGGCGTAGCTTGGCGTAACGATAGGTTGGTGGAATCTTTCGCCGACACTAGCTCGTTTCGGGGTAACTGCTATTGGAAGCTGCGGCGACGAATTTGCCGAAAGGAAGGACAATACGGCGCGCGGGACAATTATTTTCACCGGTTGGCCGTGTTTCGACGGTGTCTCGATGAGGTCGGATAATCGCGGTACGCGTGAGAGCCCCTGGGATTCTGCGTGGCTCGTCGAAGCAGCAGTCTGTGGCGGTAGATAGGGGGTAGTGTCGATGGCAAAGAGAGTCGACGGATACAACGGGGAGGCGGAGGGTGAAGGGCTCGGACGGATTTTGCAGCGCGCAGTTTTCACCTTTGAGATTCCATCCGGCGGCAGGGGCGGGCTGCACCCGCCGCGTCGGCTTGGGTACTTTGGTCTAGGAATTCAAGGACCCGGAGTCTGGGGTGGGATCGACGACACCGCTCGCGCGTCGGGGGCGGTGCGGCTGATGGCTGCGTGGCACCGAACACCGTGCGACGAGGACGCGGACAGCCGTAATCGAGAAAAACGGACAGAGAGGAGAAGAAGAAGCCGAGCGGCTAACGCGAGAGCGAGCGAGAATGTGGCGCGAAACGAAGGAAGACCGACGCGTAGAAAAGCGGAGAGAGGGCATCGAAGTGGTGAAAGAAAGAAGGCGAAAGAGCGAGAGAGCAGCAGCAGGTGGCGGAGCGAGGGTTGCGGCGAAGAGAAGAGAAGGGAAGAGAAGAGAAGAGAAAGAGGAGGAGGAGGAGGAGGAGGAGGAGGCAGGGAGAACGAAGGGAACGAAGAGGGTTGGACCGATAGCGTCGCGGCGGTGGTGAACACCGTGGAAGAAGGACGGAGGCAAAACTATAGAGGGGAAGGCGAGATTCGAAAACGGGGTGAAAGACATAGAGACCGGGAGGGAGATGGCGCGCGGGTGCGCGTCGCGCGGAGCGAAAGAGGAAAAGGGGAAAGAGGAAGAGGAACGTGAGAGGGTGGGTTGTAGCAGCAGCAGCCGAGAGCCGGTCGATACGACCACCACTACAAACGTGTCGCAGGACACGATGCACAACCTGCTGGCTGTGTCGCGTGTGTAACGATACGCTCGCGACCCTTCGTCTCCCTCTTTTTCTCTCTCGCCCGATCCTCTCCTCCCTTCAGCCGGGGCTTTCTCACCCTTCTCGTATAGGACGAGAACGAGAGCTGCCGAGAAGCAAGGTGTTTTAGCACGGTCTCGAGGATCCGCCATTTTGAGAGCGAGTCGTTTCCCTCATTCCCCTCGAAACCGTTGACTTTTCACGGTAAAATCTTTGCTGGGACTCTGCCGCACGTTTCGACACACCGACGTACCGAGTATCTCGTCGAGCCGAGGAATCGCGTATTGCGATCCCTGATTGATCGACCGACCGCGATCGTCGCTACGGACGTCGCCGTTTCTTCGTGTTTGAAACGCTCGCGTTCTTTCCTCCGCAGTCTTCCTCGCAGATCCTTTTAACGGCAGACCTAGGTCTGCCTAGGTGTTGCGCGCGAACGAAAAAGCGCAACGCGTACTTTTCTATCCCCTCGTATCTTTTGTTTGCAGCCCGACTGTAGCTTCTCCATTTAACCAGCGTTCTTTCTCTCTGATTGCAGTTGTTCTCTTGGACACGACACAAGAGGAGAAGCTCGAGTGGACAAAGTATCCGTTCGGCGCGGAAGCTAACACCCCAGGGGTAAGTTTTGTCATTAACGCAACGCAATCTCGTTGGGCCGGTGTCGTTGAGGGACCTCCGTTAAGAGGATTCCACCAGCGGAGAGGTGGTCTGCCGCTATGGTTTACGCGAGATCATCGATCGGCTCGAAAGTGGTCTACGCGAGCGTGACGGCAAGTCGAGGCGCTGGGGTTTCTCCGCTGGCGTGCGAAGGCGAAATAGCGTGTGCGAGCAAGGGAAAGAAGATGAAAAAGTACGAAATCTGCTGGACGCTTTCTCGTTCCGGACGGAACAGCGACCGCGTCCGCGTAGCATCCGTGGGGACAAAATGGGCACGCCGGAGGAAGAACAGCGGGTTCCGGGGGTACCAGAAGCGCTTTATAGTCTCGGTACGCGCGGCATACGTGGGCTCCCGCTGGCCGGTGCGCTCTCTCGGCGCCATGTTTGTTTTTCAGTTGTTAAGCGCGCAGCGGGCCGCCAGACAGGTTTAAATCAGCCACTACCTCCTCCTCCACCTCCTTCACCACCGAGCACAGCCAGCAGCACCTCCTCTGCTTTCTCTCTCGCTCTCTCTCCGTTGCTCGCGCGTCCACGCTGTCCCTCTCTTTTCCTCTCGCGTCCCATCTTCCTTCGCTCCTCGATAATCCCTCTCTCTTTCCGTGTGCTCGTCTCTCGCGCGGGACGCGCACCGCCGGACCAAGAGTCAGTCCGCTGGGTAACAAATTGCTTTTTGTTTGAACGGACAAATTAGAGAGACGGCCGCCAGATAGAGGGAGGAGAGGAACGAGCGGAGCGGAGCGCGCTCGCGAGAGAGACAAGGAGAGGATGCGTTTATTTAACGTCGTAGAACGCGTACTTTCGTTACGAGCGCCGTAGAAAATTTCGTCCTGACCCGGCGAGACGACCCTACGTGGGTGTCATTCGCTAAATATCCGCGCCGCGTCACGTCACCTCGCAAACTTTATCGGTGACGATAAACCGCGCGGACCGCTTGTTACGCTACGAGCTTCGAACCTCGGTCGATATCCGTTCGACTTTCCTTGCCTCCGTTCTTTCTCGATTGCACGCTCGCTCAGCGATCGATAGCCGGATTAAAGTGTGCTCTAGCGTCTCTGCGAGAACTAGCGATAATTAATCGATGGTTCCGTATTGGCGAGGGCACGAACCAAATTATCGGTCGGCCATAACCTCGTTATTTCGCGTTCGATTTAACAAACGTCGAAATCGGGAACGGGACGGCTGAAAAGATATCGGTCGTGGTTCTCGTCCACTTTTTCTCCCGTGGCTTTCAGCGTGGATCGTTAGTGCCACACCGCTAATCGAACGGCGAAACGTTCCGTTTGAAAAGGTTCTTTGAGTTTGCTGTTGATTTTACTAGCTGCTAAACGTTCTCCGCTTCCTCTCGGGAACGGGATCAGAGAAACGCGCACCCGCTCGTGTGCACGGAAGCTCGATTTTTTCCTTGTAACGTCAGGGAAAAAAACGGGCCTTATGCTCATCGTCAAGTACTCGAGTTCGCTTCGCACCTCTTCTGTCTACATCTAGTCGCACCGCGCGAGAAACGCCACTGGAGCGTCCAAATATGTGTTCACGGCCTTCCTATGATCTCAAGGATCTATCTGCGCGTAGTTTACACCTTGTTCTGGAAAATGGCTCCACCGTTTTTTCCATAGTTTCTACTTTACACGCGCGCGCCTATTACTCGACGATCCATGGCCATGAATCGGCGACCACGCGCAGAAATATCTTCCACGACGATATACGAGAGAAACTTACGATCTATCCTCGTAGCTCGTCGATTCGCCAGTTTTGTTTACTAGTTAGTCGCATTTGCTCTGCGTAATATTCGGTACAAATTGATGGTCGAACGACGATTCTGTCGTTCCATTCGCATCTTGTCACGACATATTTATCTCTTATTTTTGCACCGACGTAACGCGTAGCCAATCGAACAATGCGTAAGAAAGACGCGGACAGCGGTTTATCCGGTTTAGCCGTGGTATCGTTGATAAACAAGCGGAACGGCTACCCGTGAAAGTGTCGGAGGTTTTAGCTCATCGCGATCGGATCAAATGATTCAGATCGAACGTCATCGGAATAGATCGCCGCAAACAATCAACGGCCACCCGTTGGTGATTTCCTGGCCGATTCGTTTCGATATTTACCAAGTCGTCTATAAACATTTTATTGTACGCGATTATCGACCGCGCGCTCTCTTGTTCTTTAGCGATTACGCGTGACGATTCTAAGAACGGCTCACCCTTCGAATTCCATGGATTCTTAGTTCGTCGGTATCGATCGAGAAAAGACGACGAAACAGATTACTCTCGGCAATCTCGAATTAATCTTCGCGCGTATGTCGCCCTAAGCTTATTAGTTATTAGCAGAATTATCTTTCTCGCGACAATCCTTGGATCGACCTAAAGTCAATCTTCGCGCGTATTTCGTTCCGTAGAATTATTTTCCCCGCGACGTTTCGGTTCCAAGTATCCCGCGATCGGACAAAGGTCCTGAGAAATCCTCTTAAAGTGGTTCGGCTTCTTGATCCTCTTTTAACCGATGGCTTTTCGAAGGAATCGCGCGAACGAAATGCGAGATAAATCGCGTTCTTTCCCTAAAACCGAACTCTCTAAGTCCGCCTAATGAGTTCTTCGGAACGAAGCTTAGCACGTCCCGAGCAGTTTATCTTCAGATTCGTCCATGATGCATCTTCTCTTATTTATTTAAAGAACGACACGCGGTATCGAATCGGCAATGATCGATCGCATTGTATCGCACAGATCGAAGCCGTTTGTCACGTACGTAGGAGGTAGTGGTAAGAAAGTGCACGACGATTCGTTTCTATTTAACACGGTGAAGGGTTAACCTTAGATAGCACGAACGTAGCTGCTTCGCGATCGACGAAGGTTTTATTAGGAGCATCGTGTAAAAGTAAATATGGGCAAAGCGAAGGAAAGGAACGGAAGGTTGTACGCGACAGTCCCTTCAAAAGGTCTCTGTGGATCGAATAATACGCGAGAAAGGGTTAATTAACCAGGGAAATCGAGATCGCGTAGTGGACGAAGCGACTTGTTTACCGGTTTCCTTACGGCAGTTCTAATCGCTTTGCTTTCGAGAATCAAAGTCCAAAGTCCCCGCATAATAAGTACGACTAGTACGGGGGTTATTAATATACAGAACCGTAGAGAGAAAGGGCGAACAGCGTCAGAACAAACAAGCCAAACAGAATTAGCTCGGAGTATTTGAACAACCTGATGGGGAGAGAAGGGTTGGCGTGCGTGGCGAAGCGAGACGTCGCTTTGATGGCGTTGTTGGTGAACCTCGAAACTCCTATAAAGGGATCTCGAAGATACTCTCTCTCTCTCTCTCTCTCCCCCCGTGTTCCACTGATCTCGCCTGCAGGACCTTGCAAAGAGGCCGCGTGCTACCCTCGTTCTCGAGAATTCGAGAACACACCGAGACCTTAAACAAAACAGAAAGAAAAAGGGAAAAGAGGGGGAAAAGCCTGAACTCGAATTAATCGAGAACGCTCGAGTTTCCAGTCACTCGATCGACAGACACGGATGGACTGTCGCGCGCTCTTCTCGACCTCCTCGACCCTTCGAGTTTACCTCATTTCCATCTTTGACATCGAAGGGAACGCATCACCCCGTTATTAAGGGAGCCGACAACGCCAAGCTATCTTTGGAATCTTTTCTCCTTGGAGTCGATCCAAAGTGTTTCTTTTCTTCCTCGAGTCCATCGATACTCGAAGACCGGGAAGAGGCGAAGAGGTACAACAACCTTGGCTAGATCTCCGATCTTTCTTCCTGGAAAAATTTATCGTCGGTTTAGCGACCGTTCGACTCGTTTCCTGGTGTCATGTAATCCTCGCGCGTAGGAGAAGAGCCGGGAACGTTTAGAAAGTCCAATAAACAATGATGGGACAATTTTGGGAAACACAAGTCGTACGTTTCCGTGTACTTTATACTCGGTGCCTCGTTAATGTAAATTATCGGAGGTGGTATACACACGACGGCGTGTACCAATCGAGGACATCCAATCTACGGGAACATCGAGAAAAATCCTCGATAGCAGTCACAAAGAGGTACGCGACGCGATTTATTTTCACGGAGATAAAGTTTCGATAGAACGGCTCGAGCGACTCGTGATAGGCAAAGGAGGAGGAGCAGCAGGAGGAGGAGAACGCGATCGAGAGCTCGTTCGACGGAATATTTAAATCATTTCCCGGGCCGGGAACAACGAGAAGGATATTCAAATGCACGGCCGATCGAGGTACATTTTCGTTCGAGTTTTCGGTTTCGTTTAACTTTCGAAGGGGTTCGCTGAAATGAACGTGAACTAGCGACCAACTAACGGTACTCTGTCGCGATAACTGGTCCGTTTGGCGGAGCGTGAAAAAAAAAAAGAAGAAAAAACGAAAAAAAAGAAATATGTAAAATGAGAAACGTAGCTTCCGAAAGAGGATCCTCCGTATCGTTGGCTGATCATGCAGAGGAGAAGCCGGCAGCCAAGTTCATTTTCGAGTCGATGAAACGTGGTGATCGTGTCTGCATCGTTTCTGGCGAAAAGGTCTACTCCGCTCGCACGTGGCACTCGAGTTTCTATCTGACCGTTTCATCTCGCGTTTCCTTCGTCTTCATCCTCCTCGTTCACCTCTGTTCAGCTCGCGTTGGAACGACCGCTCCTCCACTCTGCTCGCGAACTCCGTTTTCCTCTTGCTCGCTCTTTCTCCTCGCTCTTCTCTCTGTCTATCACCCTCGCCACCACCCTCTCTTTGCTTCTCGGGTCCGTGGCTCATCGTCGGTTCTCTCCCGGTTGGTCTTTTTAACCGCAGGCGTATCTGCATCTAAATGCGCTCCTCGGATGCGAAATTCTGAGGACGTCACGCGGTGATATGTGACTCGGGTAACCGCGTCTTCGGGGGCTCTCGCTCGTCAAGGATCGCCTTCCCGGAATGCGAAGCGATGCGACGCGCGAGAAAACACTTGGCGAGCCAACTTGCGCGCCCTTCTCGTCCACTTTGCCTTGTCCGCGTATATATTCGCGTTTTGCATACCGGTAGCGACACTCGTTCGGCAGGGTTTCTCGCAAATTTTCAAACGAATGAGTCATCGCCTCGCCTCCTTTCTCCTCTCTCGCTTCAACGAGTCTTGGTCGTTTTTACGCCCTACAAATAAAACGCTCGTTAATCCGCTTCTTCCACTAGGGAATTTTTTCTCCAGACCACCAGTATCTCCTAACGAAACATCTCCGACTTACGAGAGAGGAAGGCTTTGGGTCAGTTTTTATCGACGTCGTCGTTGCTTGTTCCGTCGTTGAATTTTTAAGAATTTTTTTTCGTGACGAGCGAGCGAAAATATCGGAATTCGTCGATTTATCGACTATTTCTAACGGCTATAACGTCTCTAACGATCCATCGGATTATCTTCATTTCCAATTACGTTTCAACGTAATTACGTTTCGGATTTCAATCCGAAGATCGACGAAAACGCACGCGTTACTTTTCTCCCGCGATGATCGTATACGACAAGTTGGATTATTCCGTTCGCGTGCAGGATCTCAAGACGTTGGAGATGTCGAGTATTAGGCGAATCTAATAACTCCGAATCTAATAAATATATCCGTGCTGTATTAATTATCTGGCGTCCCTTGTCAGGCATTTCGAAACGTTTGGAAGGGAAAAGAATTTTTGGAGGAATATGTCGTCAAGACGGGAAAGCCGATATCGCTCGTACATCGATTTTATGGAGATAGCCCGGGCGCCTAAGTAATTACCCGTAGCTCATAAAAAGACTACATAAATAGGAGGGTGGAGACAGGCGCGTGTGTCTTTCGGTCCGGACGTGTACCGGGTGGAGCACAATAATCGTACAGCTGTGAACATTTCGGGGCGCCGAACGGGAATAATAAATATCGGGTTACCTTCGGGGGCGTGTCTAGAATAACTAGCTGGCTATTAGCTAAATATTTATTAGCCAGATAAGTGGATGATTTATTCTCTGCCTTTCTTTTTGCTTGCGTAAAGACCGACCGAGTGTCACCCCTGTACGACCTGTCAACCGCTAAAAAACCAACTACGTAATTCGTCGTTGGTGGCGCGTCGGAATCCCAACTCTCTTCAGGATCGATCGGTTCTCGGTGACTGTCGTTATCGAGACGAGTCGACGATCCGCGGAGCTTCGGAATTATCATCGCTCGCGACCATGTCCGGCAAACGAGCCTCGTTTTTTCCGAGATGATTTATCGACTCTCCGAGACTGAAATTCGAGAACCACTTGTCTCAGATATGGAACGACCCGTAACCAACCCCGTTTATCGTTAGCCCGTTTATCTGTAGAAAGGCGACGGGTACGGTATGGCTCGATTTTGCCAATCGAAACCGATCGGGTTCCTGGTATCGTAATCGAGTTTCCGTTTCTTCCAAGTAGCGTGAGTCAACCGTTCCTTTCTCGAACGAACACGCAGTTTTACCGCTCTCGCGTTACTCTCACGCTGCTCTCGGTGTCTCTCGGCGTATCCAGTTATTCTCTCTGTGTTTTCTTCGTCGTACGACCTGGAATATTATGCAAAATCGAATATAATCGTACTCGACGAAGGACCCTCGTGGCGGAGAGTCGTTGGAGACGGAAAACGAAACACGGTGCACGGGTGAAATTAAGCGAACGAGTTATCGGTCCTCGACGGAATTAATCGAGCCAGGATCGAGGCTGGTGTCCAGGAAATTGTAAAACTCGGGCCGTCGAGTTCTCGAATTGCCGAACGTACACGTGTTTTCGGCTCGTAAAATGTCGCCAAGCCCGTGGACCATCGTATACGTACGGTCGTCGAATCGAAAAGTATCGATTACAGATTTCTCATCGAGGCAACGCCGAACGAAACAAAATCGCTCGCTCCGATCGATAAACGCGCAATCCTTTTCTCCGTACCCTTCTTCTTAACCTCTTCGTATTACACGACCAAACGTGGCGATTCGTGCTCTTAAATACAAGTCTCGTTCTAAATTCCAGATGAAAGGAAACTCGAGACGGAAATTTACATATTACCGCGCGCGATATAACTCGTTCTCGTCCGATCGATCCAAAAGACATTTTCTATCGTATTTGATCGCGTTCGAATCCTTTTTCCAGCGTTAAGAGACCCGATCTCGATACCAAATACATTCTTCGGTGTGTGTATTCTCGTGTCTTCCGGAGAAAACATATGTTTCGTTTACAGATCTAAGATAGCGTTATCTCGGCAACGGATAGTTGGAAGAAAAGACGAGTCGCTTTGAAATGTTTGCTCGGAACGTAAATATGTATAAGCAAACGATGGAAAATCCGTAGTGTATCCAAAGGCTAAGCGGCAGAGCATGTTTGGACAATTGACTAAAACTAGCACGAGTGATTTAATTTCGATGGATCTCGAATCGATATTTATCAAACTACCGGCATGTCGTCACCTCGATGTCAACCTAACCGCAACCTAACTCCTCTCTTTTTTAAAATACGAACGCGCGACTTTCAAAGGTCGGATTAACGCGATAATTCCTCGAAACGCGATTAGCCAGAAACGCGAGAAACTGCCGCTGAAGCGGTAAAAGAATCGCGGAAAGACGAGTCGTCGGCGGACGTAGCGACGGTTATTCGCTCCGTTGTTCGCGGTGGTTAGGTTATACGCAATTACGAGACACTGTCCTGGGACACGAAACCCATCCGAAATCGTGGAGAAGCACGGTCGTTACCGAAGCTGCTGGATCGATGCTCGGTAACCGGGCCTGACCCAGGAGTCGCGCTTACGCATCTGTTTGCTGATTTGTGGCCCGGCGTCGTTTCGCCGAGGGATTTTTATCACGGCGAAGCTATCCGGTGATTGCGTCGTTAAGGCCTTCCGCGGCAGCAGGTAGAGAGAAGAGAGGAGGCCTCTCGTTTCTCTCGTTTTCTCTTTTCTCTTCTTTTTTATCGTCTCTTCGCGTACCGATGCTGCGTACGCGCAACTTCTCTCCCTCGTGCAACGATCCACCGTGCGCAACATCGTCTCGTCTTTTCCTCGCGGCATTCATCGAACGTCCGTCGAACCGTCTTCCCCCCTCTTTGGCTATTTTTTAACGCGTTTATTACGCACCCATCGATTTACACGCGGCCCACAGTCGCCGGCGTTGTACGTTCGTGATGCGATAGCATTAATCGCGGATGCATCGGTGATTGGTTTTTTAAACGCGGATCCTCGGACGACGGCGCATGCAACGCCACGCTAGGGAAAAGAATACGGATTTAATGGATAAGAAAGCATCAACGTAGAAGGGAATCGGCCGACGACAGGCAAGGACGAGAACGTTCGGTCCACGTTGCTCGTGCTTCTCCACCGGGTCTCCGGCTTCCTCGCGGTCGATGAGCCGAGACGTTTTATCGAGACACTCGATAGATGTACGATCCTCGGATCGTCTTCGGTCAAGACTGGATCGTTGTCGCGTGATCTGCATCGTCGGTCCTTTATTTCATCCTGTCCCTCGTGACTATCCGACCGTGTACCGCTCTCGTCACAGCACGGAAAGAGAAGCGTGGAAGCGTAGCGCGTAAGAAGAACGTGGAAGGCGAAGGAAAAAGGAAGAACAGGTCCGCGGAGAGGCCATGTTTTTCATGCGTTTCGCTCTTTGACAGGAAGTCGCGCTCTCGCGTCCCGCCACGATTCCATCGAACCGCGATTATTCGCTATTTTCTATCAGAAATTTTCGCACGGCCTGTCGTTGGTTAAAAGCCGTTTTTCGCGCTCGTTAATCGTACCGTTTAATTGCCGCTCTAGTATCCATGTTCGTTCGTTCGTTCGTTCGTTCGTTCGTTTGTTCCAACCCCCGGTGTTCTCTTCGATACTTTATCGTTTTTGCAGGGAACGTCGTAAATTCGTGGAATTCGCAGTGTCGTAAATCTAGCCGCCCTCGAAGCGCTACCGTGAACGTTCCCGTGATAATTACCAGAGCTCCGAAACGAAAAATAAGCCCGGTTCAACGACACGCGAATCCAGCCGTTCGTGAGCCAGTCGTACGTGGTCGAAACGATTTGTCCGATCGCCTAACGGATCTCGCAGCAGGCAGAGGAGGACGGGGTTCCTCTCGCGATTGCAAGAGGCAATTTTTTCCATCGCACCGATACGCCGCTTCTTTTGCTCCTTCTCTCGTCGTCCCTCTGCTTCTTCCTTCGCGCTTCCACCCACCGGACGAATCTTCCGAAATTCCGTTTTCGCTTTCGTCGATAGCCCCTCGACGTACGGAGACACTCGACCAACCTCGGATGGAACGAAATTAATGCTAATCCCCTGGAATTAATCCCCCGAGCCAAACGAGAGAATAGAGGTGGGTTACTCGGAGACACGCCATCGGTCACACGAGCGTCAGACCGTTTCCACGGGATTAATCATCCCGCATCTCTCTCTCTCTCTCTCTCTCTCTCTCTCTCTCTTTTCTCTCTCTTTCTGCTTCTTTTTTGGTCGATAGCGTTTCGAGGTTTCACGACATCGCGATGGGTCGTCGTTTTATTCCTTCGTACTCTCTGCTCCTCTTTCGACGCGGTGACGCAAGGCAGAATTTTTGCGTGTCGACTACGGTGGTGATTTAAAAGCGGTAAATCTCGGTCGAGCAAAATATTTGTTTGCGCCCTTTTAATGGTTAAACCGACCGTCGTGAGACGAAAACCAGCAAGAGACTCGTCGCTGTTCGCGAAGATGTTGGGAAGAGTTTGTCGGGTTATCTTTTATCGAAAGTGGCAAGGAATCGGGGCGTCGTCATCGCGGCCTCTGTCGTATCTGCTTCGATCTCGACATCTGAATCAGTGGTGTCGATCCCTTTCGTATCGCGTGACCGTGCAGGTTAAAAAAAACCTATGCTTTCTCTATCCTTCTTAAACGGCCTCTCTACGAGAGCGTGTCCCTTTTGTTCTTCTCGCGTTGCTGCCGCCTGCACCGGCGTTGTCCTCACCTACGGCATGCTGTTCGGGTTTAACGATACACCAGCGAGGACGAAACAGACGAACGATCGTTTATTAGAACTGATAGCGTTTTAACTGGCTGAGATATTTCAGGCGGTCGAGTCAGGAAGACGGAGGAGAAGACGAAGAAGAAGAAAACAAAAGGAGGGACGAGAAGAGGGGGAGCAAAGAGCACGATCTATAGCTTATCCAAACCAATCTACGCGAGCGTTCGTTTATTACGCTGTTGGACAGTGTGCGCCAGCGTTTGGCCAAGATCATCCTCGTTACTAAGCGTGTGGGCCGAATTCCACTCGATTAAGATTTAATTTTTAAATCACGACCACTCGTCGCAACGAATTTACATCGCGACACGTGCTCTTCTCTTCTCTTCTCATCTCCTCACTTCTCTTCTCTTCTCTTCTCTTCTCTTCTCTTCTCTTCCCTTCTCTTCCCTTCTCTCCTCTTCTCTTCTTTTCTCTTCTCTTCGTTCTCGTTGGACCGCGAGCCCCCATGATGTTTACATCGTGAATTTCCCTTTGACGAGGGGCCAAAGGATTTCGTGATGGATGGAGCTCGATCGTCCGCCGATTGTCCCTCGATATTGTCACGATGATTGCAGGCCACGAGTCGTCGACCTCTGTTCGAGCGCGACACAGTTTGACACAGTTTTAAGTATCGTGTGATCTCTGCCGCGAGACTTTTCTCGTCGTTCGATGGGAGCAATTAGATGCGAAAGAGGATCCGTCGAATTTTAGTCGGGGTTTCGAAGCGTCGCGCGAAATTCGACGAGCGTTTATTAGCGAGCGTTATAACGAATTTACGGTAGATAATAGCGAGTTGCGACGCGGCCTCGTCTAATTAGCCTAAAGTTTATTACAATGTGAACGGTTGTTATTTTCATAACAACCGTTTCGTTTTTTTGTGCAAAGGTACGATCGTCGTAAAGTACAACGCGCGCGTTAATTAAGAGGGAAAAGGCACGGTTCGTTGCTTATTGCAGTTTTCTGCATCAATCGTTTGGCCGAGGTTGGCAATGAAAGCGCAAAGGGCTTCTAAAAGACTTCTACCGGCAGAATTCAGTGAAATATACCGCGAGCGTATATCGTATACAACGAGACAAGGGATTACGATCCACACACCGTGCTAGGATCTCTTCCTCCCTCGCGCCGGTCTTTGGCCACGGAGAGATCGGCCTCGGTTCTTGCGAATGCGACCAACGAACCGCGTTCTTTATGGGTTTTCCCGTCGTCTTTTATTCATCGGCTCGCGTACATGCACAAGGTACGCGCCGATGAAAAATTTGTTACCGATTTACCCGTCATCTAACCCCTCGATTACGCTTCGTCGGTGTTTTCGTTGAGGAAGCTTTTATTCGGCGAATGATCAGCTGCAGCCGAAGGAAACCATCCAATCTCGATTTACGCTACAGACGTGTGTTTCATCACCGCCTCATCCGCTGTCTACGATATTTCGTACTTTGCCGTTTTGAACTCGACGATCTTGTAAGACGTGAAAAAGGCGTGCTGCTGTTATAAAGAAAGTTCCCCACGACTCGCGAAAATTTTCCCACTTTAAAGAACCGAATCGAGCGTGTTGCACGAACGTAACATCGGCTACTTGATATTCCTTTAACGTCTCTTTGATATTTTGAAATAGCACGTTGAAAACGTTTTCGCGGATTAGACGTGTACGTTCTTCCGCGTTTTCCACGATCACGGATAAATCCTGACCTAGCTCGAGCTATCCAGAAGACGACGACGACGACGACGTTGGAGAAACGAATGTGTCTACGGTGGCTGAATAACAACGGTTCTCTGGAAGCCCGCTCGAAGGGACAGACGCGTGCAGGCAAAGCATTATGCGCGCGTGTCAATCTCCAGCGGCGTGCTTGCCCCTTTCGCGAGGATTAATGAAAGCTGCATCAAACCCGAACCGTCCGCGTGCAGGACGACTCTTGCGCAAACATCGGGCTTCGGTACGTTCTCGAGGGCATGCAGCCTCGTATTCCGTCGTTCGTCGTACTTCGATTCTCCTCTCACGGGTCTCTCGCCGTCCAAATAAATTTTTTTCCTCCCCACGACGCTCTGTCTCCTCTCTTCTCTAGCTCACTTTGAAATTCAGCCGTGCGTCGCGCGATATTTTCGATATACGATATACGAAGAAAGGCCGCGGTGCATTTCCTGTCAACGCGTTTCTCTACGCTCTCGGAACAAAATTCCTTTCGACGGTGGAAATATCAAACTCTCCGGTAAAACATCACCGGCGAACCCTTTTACCAGAGCGCGCGACCTCAAAAGTAATTTCCAGGAATTAAAATCATAAAAATGACAAGCAACGTGAATACTAAAATCCGCGCCTTTCCTCTTTTCCCGCGGCACAAAGAGAAACAGGCCAGCCTGACGAGTACGAAGCATACAAACGCACGCGCGCCCGCCCCGGATGGGTCCACCTCGAGTCACTAGCAGCATAAATTCAACCTTCTGAACTTTCTCGTTCCTTCCATTTTCGTATCTTTCTCTCTCTCTCTCCCTCCCCCGCCCCCTTCCACGCATCTCAAATTCACGACGAATTAATAAGATCGCAGACGGAATAATTCCGACGCGGCACTTTGATCAGATTGTGCACCACTCTCGCTCGCAGCTTAACTCTTCAACGCTTCAGCTTAAAGTGGTTCGATGCTTTACGATTGCGGTCGTTAACTCGATTCTCGGGCGCTCTCTTCCTGTTATTTTTCTTCATCTTCCACGAACCGAACAATGCCCAAAGCTGCATTAAGGTACTTACGTACGTGAGTTCTTTCGCCGAGAGGATAGGTCGAATGCGTTTCGAAAGTTAAACAGTCGAGGATCCCGCGGCCTCTCTGATGTCTCGGCTAAGCCACTCGACCTTCGTGGTAACCACGAATTTTATGTACATCACGGAATAGATCGGATGGAGATTTAATTTCAACCGAAAATATAGTATCGTATATACGACTGTTCCTTGACTTGGTTTAAATCGTCCCGATATTCCTGGCACGAAGACGAAGTTATTCAAATAGTGGAGTTGCCCCTTGGCGAGATTTATGCCGCGAAATGGTTAACTCTGGCGTCTGCCACTCGTTTGTAATGTAAAAATCCGATTTACGAGGTTTGATTGCACACTGCGCTCGCATTTAATCCGGTCCTCGAGCTACTTCTCCAGACCTCCGCGTTCGTTGCACTCTGGTGCGAAGGGGTTAAACTCGTCGAAACGATCGGAACTGGATCGAAGATGACCGAGAACGCGTACGAAAAGGCGCGCAAACACGAGACGAACGGGAGAGGACGAACGAAGGGAAGTTAGGAAACGGAAGAACGGGGAGCGGCAGTGGCTTTGAACGGAGCTGTCTGTCTACCATCGGGTATCTAGGATGGCAAAGCCTCTCCTAATGTATCTGTACGTTTGCCATTACGATTCGGTGCGCGTGGGTTAAACTAACGAGACCGGGCGACTGCGAGCGAGAGGGTGAGAAGAGATCAGGCAGGCAAGGGACAGCAGCGGTGGCGGACGACGAAAGCAGGCAGGCTGTGCGCCGGTGTTGGATTAAAGAAAGATGGAAAGCGCGAGCGCGATCGGAACGGAGAAAAAGGTTAGAGAGTGGAATACGTGACGAGGAGAAGGCGCGGCAGAGAAACACCGGGAAAGGGAGAAAGAGGGATATAGAGAGAAGGGGTGAGTTTCCATCTCGATTCGGCCCGGTTTCCATAGCGACTGGAACGTGACCACGTTGCCCATGGGGAAGATGCAGCGAAAGAAAGACGAATATAGACAAGGGGATCGAAAGGAAGGAGAGAACAAGAGAAAGCGTCACGGGTGCGCGATATCGGCACACACGTTCCTCTCTCCCTCTCTTCCTGGTTGCCTCGATGTAGCAAAGAAAAGAAGAAGGAAGGGTAGAGAGCGGGATAAATGGATACAGCGGGTAGAGAAGAGAGCGGTTAAATCAACCGTGAGGTCACGTGGGAGCACGGTAGACCCTTCGAAAAAGTTGGAGCGCAACGAGAAAAAGTAGCGACTCCGTTGCTCGCTGCAGAGTCGCCTGCAATTGAATTCGCCCGGGCCACGAACTTGCTGGATGGAAACGCGGCCGTTTCAGCTCTAGCTACACTCGTAACAGGAGTAATAAAATTTTCGTCGGTCGGGAAAATGCGCAGCCCCTGGTTCACTGACTAGAAACAACCTCGCAGACACGACGAAGGAAGAAACCACCTGCCCGAGTCGGATGATAGTCATCTCGACCGTTCGATGATCGATAAAAGTAGTCTTGGGAAATTTCGAAGCGGCACGCTACGAACGCGAAAAAAACGATCCATGGGCTACGCCGAGGACACTCGAGTTTTGGGTTTATCCCGTGAGAGAGAGAGAGAGAGGAGGATTGCCAATTTGTCGAAGGGGTCTCGGCCGGTTGCACTCTCGGTACCGGTTGGATTGGCACCGCGGTTCGACCCCCTCGAAAGAACCTTGCGCCACAACGAGATCCCTCGCAGTTATCGCGAGTATTGCCCGCACAAACACATCTTAACCGTCGGCACGTACTTTTAACTGGAATCGATGATTCATCTCGTGGCATTGTTGCTCCGAAATGAGCACCGTGCTCCACCAGTTTTCCCTCGGAACGAGACACGCATACCAAAGCTTACGTGCCTCCTACGACAAGGAGGAACGCGAACTGACAGCAGGGGCGAAAGTCAATTTGGAAAACCTCGGCGTGTTCCGACTCGACGAAAGCCGAAGAAGGAACACGGAGGGTAGTGGGATACGTGTCGGACGGACGGCAGGAACGCAATCAACGGCACCCACGAAACTGGCATTTCGGAGAGAGAAGACACCACCCCTTCGATTTACTGCCATCGCGTAATTTCGTCGGTTCTTTGGCCTATTTCGTTTTACGTGCAAAGATTTTTGTCATTTTTCGTCTCCGAGGACACCCTTTGATTTTTATCGCAAGCTAATTCCTGGTCTTTGCGCCGGTAACGAAAATAACAAAATTTTCTTCCACGCTTTAAGCCTTAACGCTTGAAATATTTCTATACAATTTTATTTTGAAGATACGAATCGACGTGAAAATCTGACATTTTCACAAACGTATAAAATATCGTGCAACCACTACGTGGGTAGCTACTTTTGCTTGACAACGTAAAGGTCGATTCACACGTTTCTACCACGACCAGGAAGCAGAAGTTTCGATACGCGTGATAAAATGACTGTGCCGTTGATAAAGTAGCCGTAATTCGATCTTAGGAAGGGAATCTGCTCGTTATCGCTGGACCGCGTCGTCGCGCGATCAACCCATGCAGTTGCATATAATATCGCGCGATTTTATTGCGCCGACAACTACGAGCTACAGTGTCGATTACGCTACCGCTAGTTACGAAAAACGTCTTCAACCGCAACGAGGAAAATTTAATCAAAGACGTTAGCCGAACGGAGCGTCGAGGTGATTGATAAAACTCGAACGGTATTCTGTTTTGAATATTTTCGACGTTATTCGATAGCACGCGCGGTTCGTATCGTTGCCTGTTACTTTCAATTCGCCGGTGACGTGTCTCACGCCATTGTTCGCCTGCTAGGAAGGATGCGTTGCGTCGAATCGAAACGTAAAAAAGAAAAAGTTGCGTGGCTGGTAAAAGAGAGCGAAAGTACCGTTTGCAGTCGGACGCGTCTCTCCGTTCGTTCCTTTTCACGCTCTCCGTGGGACAGGTCTTCCTAATCCGCGGAGGGGTCATTTCCCAAAGAAAAATGTGGCGCTCGTTAAAATTATCTACGACACCGGAGAGGAAAGCAGTCTGAGTTAGAGAAATCGGGTGGAAAATAAAAAGTCGCAGCTGATAAGGCTCGCTACAGTACCGAATGGGGGAGAAAAAGAGGAAAAGAGAGAGGCGAGAGAGCGAAGAGGAGCTGCGAACCGACAGTCGAATTAACTTCTCTAGGTATTTCGACCTTTGCTCGTTTTGTCATTGTCCCCGCGGATAAGGATCTACCGAGCTCGCGCACACCCTGCGTACATATATTTTTAGTCCTTTATGAGCGAGGGAGGAGGATGGCACGCACACGGAGAGCGTGTGCCCTCCGAGTGGTTCTATAAAATATGAGGGACATTAATATTCCGAGCCTGCCGAGAAGAGGTGGTGGATGGAAAGTGGGTAGAGCGGAAACCGGCAACGAGAATCCACCGAGGCAAAGTGGAAACTACTGTCCACTCGGTATTTCGAGAAACCCTGGCCTGCTTTCGTCGCCCTGTAATTGCTCTCTTCTTCGCACCTACGTACGGCACATGTTTTTCTCTCGTACGGCCGAACCCTCGCTCTCGGCCGATTTTCTCGCGCGAACCCTGCAAATCGCAAGATGAGACTCCTCTCGTAGTCGATTTCGACTACGGACGACGAGCATTGCGAAGGAGCGAGAGTATAATACCAGGTACATTCTGGTACACAGATATATACGGCGACGCTCCGACGGTTGTTTTGCCTAAATTCGCGCCTAAAATTACCCAACCTCGCCATTCATGCTACTGTACGAGACGGTATCTCCGACTCGGTGTGACGTAAATCTAGCGACTACACCGACGACGATTGTAAAAATTCATATTTTTATAAACACGACTAAAAAGAACGCCTTTGTTTCGTCCACTAAATATCTTATCGAGTAGTTGGACTTATATCGTGGATTTTACTATGCTTTTTCGCTTGTTCCGACGCTTCTACGCCTCGCTGCTACGAGTTCGCACACGAGTCTGCCAAGTTGCCTTTTTAACGAGAGTCCTCGATCGGATGCGGACGTGGCAAAGGGATGCGAGTATCGTTTGGAACTGGTAGCTTTTGACTTTTTGAATCGCTCGTCTCCGTGCAAAAATCTCGCCTCGGGATAAACACACTTAAAAGTTAGCGCGAGTTCGCGGTTCGCAAGGACGTGATTCTCGTGGAAAAAATACGGCCACGGAAGGAAGAGCACCAGGGTGAACGTATAGCTCGGTTACATTGTATCTCGCGGTGGTCCTTGATCGCGATTGGACCAGACTCGAGCGAGATTGGATCTGCGAGTATCGATCATGCATCGGCCTGGGCTCCTCCATTCGAGTACTAATGGAAAGACTGGTATTCATGTGAACGGCCTTCGGGGCTTCTGCAGGCCGTTGCCTGCGCACGTCCGTCCTCTCCTTCTCTTCTTCCCGTTTCTTACTTCTTTCCTCCTCCTATTTCCCCTTCTCTATTCTTTCGTCCCTTTTCCTCTTCAACCTCCCCTTCACCACCGCCTCCTCTTTCTTTTCTACTCGGTTCTCGCTGCTTTTCATTCTCTTTGTCCGTCGTTCGCTCGCTTTCTCCTTCTCCATCGCGCGCCTCCAGATCCCCGTATATCTGTCATCTAGGCCGCGTCGTTAGAGGAGAAACTGTGTTTATTGACACGAGTCGTCGAGTGGCTCGTCGCGTTTCCTCTTCCCCTGCACGCGTTCGTGAACGTGCTACGACAAACTGTGTGCACGGCTTAATGCGCTACCAGTTGAAATCTTACCGGCGCCACGCGCGTCTTTCCGCGAGAATTTCGTCCCGCGAGATTCAGCTGATAATGGATTAGAGCCAGGCCGACGGCTAAAGACGAGACCAAAGAGGGTGATACCCTAGTTACCGTCGATCATAGGCTGCGGACGCGTGTTCCCACAACGTTTTCAAGTAAGACGCACCTTGTCGAAAATAAGCAAGCGTTCGGACACTCACGAATAGCAACGTATTCGCAGAAGTCTGGCGGTATCGTTCGAATCTTTGGAGAACCGAGTAAATTTTGATAACGCGGTAGAGCTCCAGGAAATTCCACGTAACAACGATCCCAAGATTCGCAGCAGCAAAGATCCGGCAATCTTTAAACGTGTATGGTGTTAGGTGAATCCGAGAACCTCTGTTCTTCCTACGGCTTCTGGGTTCTACTTTATGTTATGGATTCTTCGAGCACCGTTATACTCTTCTGGCGGTAGTTTCCCGAGGGAGCTGCAATTTCCGTCCTTTCGTGGATACGAAAGTTTCACGGAACTCTTCGAGGAGATTAATTCGGAAATTTATCATTGCTGCGAAGAAAAGGCGCTGCTGACCACCGTTGCCAAGTTATTCCACTGAAGAAAAATAAAAATTACCCGCAACGATGGATTAAAATTCTCACTCGCGCAAGTGACTAACGAGAATTTCCAATTCCGCGAGCTGTGTTGTTCTTTGAGTTCGTATCGCGCCTCTGTTCACGACCCCTTGACCACGGAGATATCCTGGAGATTCCGGAGGGTGGATTCGATGTCGCGTGTCTTTATTCGAGTATTCTCCGAAATCCCGAATTCGACTCGCTCCGGATCGAGATATATCTTCTCCCTGCGTATACAACAAATCCTCGTTACGTAATGCATTCTCATTGCGTTTTGCCTACCCCTGTATTTTCCACGAATGCATAAAAACTCGCGATAACGCATTTTTTCAGGCTTTTATAAAGAAAACAGAGCGTAGCAATTATCGTCGATATTTTTGTTAAAGTACAGCGTTGCTTATACGCAATACTCGAATTGCTAGAAATCGGGATACGAAGGACATGCAGATACTTTACGGACAGAATGTTTTTGGACGTAGAACAAAACTTTCGTAGAACAAAAAACCAACTGGCTCTCCTCCATTTTTCCAGTCGTGCTATCTCTACAAAGCTTATCTTGGCGACGATCAAACAGGGTGCCGAGGCGGCATTATTTTTTTGGCCGGGTGTCCTCTTCCGTTTCCTCGGAGCGCGAACGCGACACAGGGTGCTCGAGCCCTCGTGAAATTCCTAATTAAGATTCGGGAGACGAAACCCGGGTGAGAGAAGCGAGAAGACCCTCTTCTGCCACGCCGTGTCCCGGCTTCTCTTCTCTCCTCTCCTCTCCTCTCTGTTCGCCTCTCTCGTTGCCTTTCTTCCTAGGTGAGAGAGCATAGCCGCGGGCCATTGTGACTGGAGCGTACCCCTCGGTCGTTACCCACATTGTTCCATTGTTGGATTATCATAAACACAGTTTCATTATTACGATAAAGATGGCACGTAGCCCGAGAGCGTAGCGTCGAACGAGCCAGGAGAAACGCCACCCCCGGGGAAAAGCGAACTCGGAAACTCAATTTCTCTGGCCAGGAAAAGGGATGGCCGCGTCGCGCATCCGCTCATCTCCGCTCATCTCCGCCTCGACGTTGCACACTGTTTCAGAACGGGAAAAAATTACAATTCCGATCGTTTTTCTGTTACACCTAAATTTCTTTTTCTTTCAAGTTTCTAAATCGTTAAAGAATTTTAAGCATTTTTTTACGGCATACGTCTGGCGCTAGACGTGGTTGCAAGACGCGGCATCGTTCACGGGCTAGACAACTGTGAAAATATTTGACCGGGCAGAGAGTCGGCCGAGGAAACGCTCGATTAGCCGGGGAATCGTATTTTTAATTTAATAATCTGGTCGACTCGGCTGCGGGAGATACACGGATGCGACGAGCGGCTTCCTCCAGCCCCCCTTATATTCGGTCGGAAGAGGCGGAAGGGAGTACGCGCGTCGATATTTCCCCGAATCGAAAGGCAATTCCGATAAAATAACTGCGGGCGTGAAAGGTCGCGAAAGGAAGAGGGGGAAACGAGCTCTCGAACACAATGGTCGTAGGAAAGCCGTTCGCCGGCAGGTGAAGATCGTTTTGCCGCGTACCATCTGGACGACCATTGTACGGCTCGTGTATCGACGTGTTCCGAGGACTCGATTATTATCCAAATATCGTGTCCATCGGCGGAACCGCAGTCGGCGACGATGCTAAAACCAGTTCAAATAGCTAACGAGACTTCGATCGAGGCTCTCGCCGGCATGCAACCTACCGTGCAACTTGACCAAAAAATTGCTCGCCGTTTACGCGTAGTGGGCTGCGAAAACTGCGCGTTGACGTCTGGTCCACTTTATTGGGATCCTTCGTGGACCCGTAAATTTTAATCAACGCATAGTTCGCTTCTCGCGTCGCCTCTGCGTTAGTCTACGTTACGCGCGTACGCGGGGATCGATCTGTACGGGCTACCGAAATTCCTCGACTATTTCTAAACAGTCACCGAAAGTCCGTTATAGCTGACTTTGGCGGAAAGCGAAGCGTGGACGAGTCGAAGGACAATGTCCCGTTAAATTTTGCGTAGTCGCGGAACGCGCAGGTCTCGTTCGGATATCGGTGCCGCGCGACTGCACTGGAGGGCGTCAGATGCGCCTCATTCGTGTGCACGTTCCCTGTCACGACGAGTAATCGAGTATATAATGGATTCCTGCGACTGCGATACGTCAAACTGACAGGTCCAGGGGCGTGTGTCGAGGGCTCCGGCCGACCAGGTCCTTCGATATTAAAGCCAAACCCCTCGGCCTCACCCTCCTCCAGCTAATTCGTGACGATTTTACGAAGCCGCTATTTTTCTTCCTTTTCTCTCGTTCCAGTCCGAAGGACGGAGAGAACAAACGAACGCAACGAGACGCGAATCTTTCATCCTTCTCCGTGTTCCCTTTCCTCCCTCTTACGAATTAGCATAAGATCAGTTCCGCTCGCGCGCATCCCCCAACCGCATCAGGCAGCGGCGAGGGTTGAGATCGAACAGGAAGAGAAAAATTACATCGAGTATGCAGAACGATCGAAGCCGGCGGATCCGCAATTTTACCCCACGTTCGATCGCCGGCTCGTTGCAGCGAGCCCATAACCCGACGTGCCGGCTCGTCTGCTTCACGATCATTGCCCGGCTACGCCCCTTACGCGCCGACACTCGTCAGCCAACTCGAAATAGCACCGGGATATCGCTCGGTGTATCTTTGGACCAGACTCCATTCACACTCTCCAACTCCACGCAACTCGCGCGTTGGATGTTCGCGAGTCTCTCGTTCTTGTTGTCGGTGCTTTTATTGCCGTGGCCTGCGTGGCTGACTGTTTGTCGGCTGGCCGAGGTTTCCCGACGTCGGAGTAAATCGCGTTGCCCAGCGTCGCATACGTTTTCGGCGACCAACGTTGTTACGCAAAGAACGATGACTCGCGGATGACCGCGGAATTCGCTCGAAAGCCATAGATTATCGTAGAAGCTACTCGGGAGGTCAAGGTTCCGACGTACCCCGGGCCGCGAATTTTTATACAAATTCGTACTTTTGTATAAAAGTTCGTAATTGATATGGAACGGTAAACGATCGAATGAAATACGATAAAACTTTTTTGCTGGTTGAATTCGTCAATCTGTACACGAGTTGCTATTATCCGAACCAAAATGAATAGGTTAGCGAGAAAAATTTACGATCCTCCTTACGCCGTGGTCGGATAAATGAAGGTTCACCGTACGTTATATTCGTGTCCAAGTACGCACGAATAGTAGCGTACACCTTGGCAAGAAGCGAGATAAGAAGCGAGAGACGAGTTCAGAGTCGGCCAAGCTCTTTCAAAGAAGCTTGGAAATGCACGGGCCACCCCGTACGGTCGAGTTTTCAGACCCCCACGTGACCGAGCAGCCCTCCTCGTTACAGCGTGACGTGCCGTCTCGTCAGGGGCGACGGTCATTGGCGCGTTCAGCCCTTCCGACACGCGACACCGACGACACGTCGAGTTAACTCGAAATATTACGACGCCAGTTAGGCTCATTACGGATGGATGGCTATCGATGGACACGAGTCGTCGTCGTCGTCGTCGTCGCCGCTGATACCTTACCGCGAGACAACCGCTGAATTCCCTCAGCGACGAGTTTCAAATAGGAATTCTTCTTCGTTTGCCGAGTGCCGCGAAAATACGGGGCGAGGTCAGAATCGTTTCTCGTGGAACGCGATAAACTTGGATCTAGGGTCGTCCTTGGACGATCTAAATGCCTCGTTCGATGGGCCGGTCGTAACCGTCGACAGTTTCGTCGCGGAAGTTGACGCGATTGTCGGCGATTTTTCCACGCGACGAATCGAAATACCGACATCGGCGCGGTGTAATCGAATTTTCGCAGAAACCTCGTCGCCGTCAGGAGTCGATTTCCCGATCATAAATCCGACGGCTGAAAATTGCTTCGCAACGCTCCGATGCCGAGAGAGAGAACGATTTGTCCTATTCCGTGATCCCCCGACGAATAATCCGGGAATAAATTCTCATCCGATCGTTTCTTTACCCTCTTTTCGTCTCGATATTTTCTCCCTTTTCCGCGTAACGCAGCCATCGAAAGAGAAATCTCAGTTAACGCCCGAGACCCATGGAAATGCTGCTTAAATGGTGTTTCCACGCACTTTCCCCATGCCGAGGCGCCGCTGTATCAGACCGAGGGTGCCGAATAAACGGCTACATAAAGTTCAGCATTGCCGTGCAATCACCCCTAGCACCATACGGAGGGTGGTCAGCTCTTTCGGCCACACATATGTGCACTTGCTCGAGCACGACCCTCTTTCATCTCTTCGTATCGAATACCTCTACCGCTTCTTTAAAAGCAGCAACGAGAAACTTCTCGCCCAGCCATTTTCCCGTTAAGCGAATCCTCTCGGAAACCAAACCGATCAAACCTACTTTTTGTTCGTTTCCTGATTTCGTTACGTACCGAGGTTCGATAAATAACCTCGTCTTGCTACGGCGTTAATGAAATTTCAAAATGTTTTGTATTAAGTACGCGATATATTCGGGAAAAGTTTCCTCGAGCGTGCAAATACTTGAAGCACGTTCTATCGACAGAGTCTTTGTCTTAGCAGCCTGAACGTGATTCGCGATGGTCGATTTCGCAAGAAACGATCGGGCAAAAAACGATTCCGCATTGACGATAGACGATAGACGCGCAAGCTGTTCGATCGTATTTCCGCCGGCGCAACTTGCCCTCCAGTTAATTTAACTTTCGCGATTCCGTGGACCGTGTTACTCGTGGCCCGCGGTAACGCGCGTTCCTATGGAACAGCCGGTAGAATGTGATGCACGTAGCACGAGCAAGAGAGTAGTACGTGCGCCCGGTTGCTGGCAGCCCCAAGGGCGAGGGACGATGGTCGGGAACGAGAGCTCGATATATATTAAGATCTACAAACCCTCCGCTAGACCGAAAGTTCGTCCATCCCCCACGCAACCCCCTAAGTCTTCTCTCTAACTCCTTTTGCCCCGCTCGACCGGAGCTACACCATCGGAATTGCGATTATGGTGGCAATATTACGGTTCACCGAGGGAGAGAGGAACCGTTTCGTTCCTAGAGCTACGTGGCCACGGAATAAGGAAGGAACGAACAGACGGAGAAGGCTTCCTCTGCCCCTTCGTCTGTCCGCAAGATTCCCTCTTCCAACAAGTCGTACTACGAGCCGCTCGCTCGCAGAGCTTATTGGCTTTATTTCGAAACCGGCAGTTCATATCTATTTACTGGCGCAGGGTGATCCACGAGGAAATAGAAAACGGCGAGTGACTCGACGAGACTGGTCTGCCTGCTGTGGCCAGGGATGCTCGTGTTCCCCGACAAATCGATAGCTTAATGCCTCGTTCGTGTAACGTGCGTTACACTTTATTGACGACGACTGAGTTCCATCGTTTTCCGTGAACAAGAACGCGGAATTCCTCCGACGAACGAATAACAACGCGGAACGAAACTTTTTCCCCTATTTTATTCGTCGAGTAAGATTCTTTCTCGGGTCAACGTCCGTTCTGGCGTTCTCCTAATTTAATTCTCTTCTATCGATCTCGTTGTATTTTATTTATTGTTACACTAGCGATGCTCGAGCCTCGGCGTTACGTCACGCGAACTATGTAAATCAAAGGTTATCGACTCTCCGATTCTGTTCGCGCGAAAAATTCCTCCTTTCGTACAGAGGTAGCTGATTTTCCCGTCGATAGGTATCGTCTCTTGATCGGAGGAATTAGCGATCGGAAGCCGACGAGATCGATCGGACGTAGCGCGCGTTGACGGTCGTCGAGAACGACCGCGTCGACATAATTTCCGAGCGAATTAACGATCATCGATCGATGCGGCGAGGTGGAGCGCGGCGATAGTATTTTTCCGGTGGACGTAGACCGAGCGTTCGGCGTGGAGCAAATATCCTGGCCATTCGTACGCACGCAGCAATTAAAACCGACGAGTGAAATATATTTGGCTGTCGTGTTCCCACCGAGTTCGCGCATTTGCCTCTCCATCGACTCGCATCGCCATCGTTCTCCAACGAATCTTTCTTTATCTCGACCGATTTCGGAAACAACATCTTGGATACAAAGTGGATTGGTGTGGCGACGGTCGATCGATTTCGGCTAATTGAGAGGCGCTGCTCGCGATCCGACAAATTCGCCGTTTCATCCGATAAAGAGTGGCACGCTAACGTATCCGAGCCGCGAAACGCGTTAAGTGGCGTAATTAATTTCGCTTGGAATCTCGCCATCGTACCGCACCGAAAGACAGATTAAAGAAGTAGCTTGGACGTTGATATACCATTCGGCCTCTCTCTCTCTCTCTCTCTCTCTCGGTTTCTCCTTTGCCTTTTCTCGTTCTCTTTTTCTCCGATTCCCGTGGCGATGAATAATTTCGGGGAAGAATCGTGCCGTCGGGAAATCCGGCTCGCCGAAAAATCGTAGCGGCGCGGCGCGTTAAAAAGAGGACGTCTCGGCGGGACTCAATTAAATTCCGCGGGCGTTAACGACGCGCGTACACTCTGTCTTTTTTCGGTTCGCGGCAGCCTCTGGAAGCCTCCGACGAAAGAACGGAATGAAAGCGGTTGCCGAGGGACGAAGAGGGACGAAGAAGGAGAAATAGAGGGAGAATGAAATGGGCGGGTGTAGAATTTACCGTGCTAACGCAATTTCCCAGGCGATAAAGCTGCCGCGTAGGCGTCGAAATAACATCTCTACGACTTTTCTTCGTTCCTCTAATAGTCTTCGCGCCGTGCGATATTACCTGACGCGTTCTACCTCTTATGATTCCTTCGCCGAGAATATAACATCGGGTCGAGCGAATGCCGGTCAAAGTCGTTTCGTTTCTTAGGTAATTGCGATCGGCGCGTGATCCTTTAAACGCGTTCGTTAACGACCACGCAACGAGCCGCCGTGACTTTTCTGATCGCCGCACGCTGACCAGAGATGAAAGAATCGGTCCTTCGTCTCGTCCATCTACCGAAACGAAATCGTTTTTTTCCCCCTTGGTCCCTGCTCGTCATCTTTCCCCGTAATAATCTCTTTGTGCTACCGAGTAACCGTACGGCTGAATTTATTGCGGCCTCCCTGCCGGAAACACGTCCGCAAGAAAATCTTCTTGGTAAGAAGCCTGATCTTCTCGATCTACCGTTTTTTGTCCGTTCTTACCTACGTAGCCTTTCCTCCGCGCGAGAGACCGAGTATCGAAAGAGAAGGAGAGAATAGTCGAGGATGAAGAGAATCATCGTCTGTCGACGAGGAGAAGGACGACTACGAAGACGACGACGACAACGACGGCGACGGCGACGACGACGACGACGACGACGACGATCGGCGACGATGGCGACGACGGCGGGTCCTTCTTGCCCGGCCGGAACTTTTTGCGGTCTCTCTCGGGACGAGCCCAAGCCGAGGGGGGCAATAAAACTAATGGTAACGCGCGCCGGTAATTCCTTGCGGTCTGTTTGTCGCAAGTCGACGACCTGGCCTCTCCGCCTCGTCATTTGCCGAGGGAGGATACCGCGTTCAACATCGACGGACAAGTGGTTCCTCGGATCGGACATGGACCAGCGTGAACCTCCTCTCCCTTTCTCTCTTTTTCGCTCATCGCTGTCCACCGATCGAGCCGATAGAGATCGGACAGAGCGTCTCTATCCGACGACTCTCCCTTCTACCACGAGAATAAATCTGTCCAAGCTGGACGCGCCGGGGCTGCTGCCTCTTTGTCCTCTGACTCGAATTCTTCGCAACTTCCGCAAATCCGTCTTCGTTGTTTCTGTAAATTCTCATCGAGGCAGTTGAAACGAGCAGAGGGAAAGAAGCTGAAGACGCGTAAAGAACGGCGAAGGGACCCGCACGCGGAGATAGCTGCGACTAGGGGTCCCCGACAAAGCTGATTTCGTTAGATGCTGACTCGGTGAAATCTCGCGTAATCCGAACGCAAACACCCGAGTCTCTTCGACGAGGATCCCGAAAGGGGATCCACGCGGCGTCTCGCGTTATTTAAACAGCGTTTATCTTATCGAGGTTCGTCCGGACGCACGCGTGGGTCAAACACCTGGCGAATAAAATGTCCCGGTGTGTGTTTTTCTCGTTAACGGTTAATCGGATCGTGCAGAATTAAGATCGTCCGTGCTCTCGTTTGATTGCAGTGGGTGGAAGAGTCGTTCACGAACTTCGACAAGGGCATCAATTGGCGGAGTTACGTCGTCTGCGACGTAGCGTACAACAACGTGAACAATTGGCTGTGGACGCCGTTCATCGAGAGGGGACCGGCGAACCGCATGTACATAGAAATACAATTCACGACTCGTGACTGCTCGTTGTTCCCCGGAAACGCGCTCAGTTGCAAAGAAACTTTCAGTCTACTTTACTACGAGTTCGACGTGGCTACCAAGGAACCGCCGCCGTGGGAAACGGATAGTTACAAGTTGATCGGTAAGCTTGCCAAACGTGTTTCTCGACTTCGCGATTCAGAAACTTTTCCGTATAGTACAAGCCGTGTAAAACTGTCGGAATTTAGCCGTTGTTCGAGTCGCGAGACGAAACCGATCGTTTGATCCACAGGACGCATCGCTGCTGGCGAGGGAAGGTTCAACACTAACACCGGGGTGGTTATAAACACGGAGGTCAAGTCCATTCCAGTGACGAAGAAGGGCGTGTACTTCGCGTTCCGCGATCAGGGAGCTTGCATCTCCATCTTGGCCATTAAAGTTTACTACATCAGCTGTCCGGAGATCTCTGTGAACTTTGCACACTTCCCGGCAACGCCAACGGGTCGCGAAGTCGCGTTGATCGAACAAACGATCGGCACTTGCGTGGACAACGCCGTGGTCATCGAACAGCCAACCTTCCTCTGCAAAGGAGATGGCAAATGGTACCTGCCTAACGGTGGATGTCACTGCAAACCTGGCTATCAGGCTGACGTCGAGAAGCAAGCGTGCACCGAGTGCGCGATCGGTAAATTCAAACACGAAGCTGGGTCGCACAGTTGCGAAGCTTGTCCGGCTCACAGCAAATCCTCCGATTACGGATTCACCGAATGTCGATGCAACGCCGGTTATTTTAGGGCCGAGAAAGATCCGAAGAAAATGCCTTGTACACGTGAGTTTCTTAACTTTGTACCGTTGATCCTGCCCGATCGAGGATATTTTATCGATTTGCACGTTTATAGAACCACCGTCGGCGCCACAAAATTTGACGGTGAACTTCGTCGACCAGTCTACTGTGATTCTGTCGTGGAACGCGCCGCACATGCTGGGCGGCAGAACAGATACGACTTACAGGGTGGTCTGCGATGCCTGTAGTATGGGCGTCAAATACATTCCCAACACCGTGAGTATTTCCTCTCCGCTTTTGGTCGTTTCGTTTTCCTGCGAACGACGAAACGCGCGTTAATTCGACTGGTTTCGGTCAAACAGGAAGTTTTCAACGATACGAAGATCACGATAACGGGTCTAAACGCGGTGACCACGTATCGATTCCAAGTATTTGCCGAGAACGGTGTGTCGGCGTTGGCTGGAAAATCCGAGTACGTGGACATCACCGTCACCACAGAAGCTAGCGTACCTAGTTTGGTGAGCAACGTCAGGATTACCAGCGTGAAGAGTTCGGAACTGAGCATTAGTTGGGACGCTCCGGTAACCGAGGTCGGTGGAGACAGCGATCTGGTCGAAAGATACGAAGGTAAAGTTGCTCGTTTCCCCTTGATCCCTAAAGTGCGAATATATAACTTTAACGACACGTCCGTCGTAACCTAACGTGTAACTATAAATACGTATAAATTAATTTATACGTTAATATCGCGTGATCTCGTTTCAGTGAGGTGTTATCCGCGATACGACGATGCTACCAACGCTACGGTTATACAAACTTCCGAGTTATCCGCGACGTTCAAGGGCCTAAAACCATCGACGGACTACGCGATACAAGTACGAGCGAAGACTACGCGAGGCTGGGGCGAATATACGCCCATAGTTTATAAAAAGACGCCTCATGCTATGGGACTAGGTGATTATTAGGATTAGTTGTATCACGCGTTCCCTCCCAATGAACCATCATCCATTCTCTCAGTCAACAGTTTACAGCGATTTTACGACACAGCGTGCATAATTAAAGCGTAGTTTCTCAATGGGGCATGTTTATTCGTCTTTCACAGACTACGTCGGAGAAGATGACAATATGCAAGTAAGGATCATAGCAGGAGCTATCGTTGCTGTGGTAGTCCTTCTGGTGATCATCATTATCATGACCGTTCTAATTTTGAGAAGGTAAACGGATTGTTTGTAACATTAAGTAGTAAATTAAAGACGATACAGATTATAATCATTGTCCAAGCATTTACTTTGCATCGCGGCGTTTCATTTGACTCTGATCTGATTTGGTATAATTTCGATACAGCAGGGCCTCGGACGAATGCAACAAGAAACAGCCCAGTGACTGCGATACCCTGGAGTATAGAAACGGCGAAGGTACGTTTGTCCGATGCCGACAGGCTTCGATTCTCTTTTCTTTATAAATTCATTATCGCTATAACCCCTGTCACTTTTATAGTTGTTTCACTACGCCCTCGTGTCTTGTGACTAATATTTTTGGATCACCACCCCCCCGTTAGATCCAGCAAGTATCGACCCCAGCCCCATCGATGTATACAATACCCCGATGATTTATGTCTTGTCGCTAAACACCCAATACTTTAGAAGTACTTCTTCGCTATCTCTCTCTGACGAAAGAAAGATTATTGAAAAGTGGTTCGTTTAAAGAAAAGAAAAGAAAACGGAAAAAGTTATTCAAGTCCGAGAACGGCTTCAGGCCAGCGAGTTAAAAAAGAATGAGAGACGATCGCTTACGAGCAAAATTCATACCGATCTGGCCCACAACCTAAGTACCATTATTCTAACAAAATTCTTTCGATTCTTTCTTTTCATGTGCGATTCCCCTAATCTATCGAACCTGCCTCCATGAAAAATCCATGAAAAAATCCAATGAAACAATGTACACAATCGCCTGCTACTACAGGACTAGTTGTGACCTACAGTAAGTCTTCTCCAACACCTCAAATTTTTTTTCTAGGAACTCGGTTTTGCGTAGTTATCTTTGCACCCCCTTGTACATGCATCTCTTTGATGCGTTCTAAATTTTTTACGCACGGGCACGCACGATCTTCTTGCTCGCTCCACCGTCGAACGGACGAGCGCGATATCAGCTTTGCGTACAATACCAAGTACCCTCCGAAGATGTGCGTGTACGTGCTTTTCATGCTTGCGTCATACAGTGTGCATCTACGTTCTGCATGCGTATGTTGTTAGTTGTGTTATCGTTGGCACTGCACTTGTTTTATTTGCGGTATGTTGTTTTATATATTTTATCCCCCTTCCTTTTTTGTTTTTCATTTACACGCGAGAATTTATACGCGTGCAACTATCGCAGAAGCCGAAGACAAGAACGCACGAAGATCAAGCAAGCGAGAATTAAACGCGTTTCCTATCGTTTCTTTTCTTTTTCTTTTTTTTTTTTTTTTTCAAATTCTCTCTCGAGTCGTTGCCTCTGTTCGGTCGCGTCATTAAAACTCTGTGCTCATCGTACATCCTTCGCTTCTTTTTGTTTGCTGTTTGTCAATTAGTGTGTTGGTTGTTGTGTTGTTCACAGTGCACTGCAAAATGGACAGTTCACCGATTGTGACAACCCACACCAACAACAAGAGCAAGTCCTCGCGTAAGTCCTTGATCAGCCCGAGTAAAATTTCGTCGAAATCGTTGAATCCGGAGGGGACGCGTCGACGCAAAACGCTCTCTCCTCGTGATCCACAGAGTCTTCGAGACACTTTACACTCGCTCAAACTGGAACACCACACATTTGCCCTTTTCTTATTTTCCTTTTTACCTCTGCTTTTATCTCTCTCTCTCTCTCTCTCTCTCTCTCTCTCTCTTTTTCTCTTTTTTTTCTCTCACTCTCTCTTTATATTTCCCTTTTCGTTTCTTTTCGTCGTTCCCTTAAATTTTAAGTAGACGAGAAGCACGAAAAGAAAGCATGAGATTCCTTTATTCTCTTAAACGTGTTACCAATTTGCATCGTGTTCTTTTGTATCTCTTGCATCGTTCCATTTTTTCAGCCAGTCGTCGAGATCTTTTCCAATCGTCTGTATAACGTTCTGTGCGTTGACGTGTGCGAAATACTGGCATGTTTCGGTGGAACTCGAATTAATTTGCCTCGCAGAGTTAGCGAGCCGTCGCAGATGCATTCGCGGATGTAAATTAACAGGCGACGAAGTAATTCGATTCGACCGGAGCATCCTCCGCGCTCCGTACTACGACTAACGTCATTCAATCTGATGCATCGTAATTGAAATCATTTGGCGTATTAGGCATGCGAGGATTTCTACGCTAGCATGAAAGTTATTTAGCGCGAGATTTTTCAGTTTTCCGTTTTAGATCTTTTTATACATAGTGGTATAATTAGTGAATTATTTCGTTGCCCCTTACTTTATTAGTGAAAGCAAATATTTTCCTTTATATCGGAATTATTATAATAGAAAGTGTTTATTATACGATGGAAAATTGTGTCGAGTATAAATATTCAAAGATAAGGCTAGTGAGCTGGAAAACTAATAAACACACGGTTTCAGCCTTTTTTTTTTTAATACATATATATATATATATACACGTTTGTTTTATAATTTCGAACATGTCTAATTTTGTTTAAAGAGGAAGGGTGTGTGAGTGTTTTCACGGGATAATACGGTTGACAGTCACGGAGCGAACGTTGTCACTCTCGCGCTCCGAGATTCCGTCAAAATTTAACACACCGGCCCTCGTGTTAATATAATGAACTCTGTTTTGGTGACGTTGCAGTGACCACGCCGCTGTTCACACCTGCAGTGGGAGTTGCTGCCGCGAGTGCGGGAGGTGCTGGTGGCGGAGGTGCAAGGAGTTACGTCGATCCTCATACTTACGAAGATCCGAATCAAGCTGTGAGAGAATTCGCCCGAGAAATCGACGCAGGATACATTACGATAGAAGCTATCATAGGTATATAAATAGCCTTTTCGTGTCTTTTGAAACGTTAATACGTTCTTCGAACGCCTAGCATCTCGCATCTCAATTTTGTCAGATTTTTTTGTTAACAAATTTCTCTCGTTTCTCGTTAACGAACAGGTGGTGGAGAATTTGGCGACGTTTGTCGAGGAAAATTAAAACTACCGCCAGACGGTCGAACGGAGATCGACGTCGCGATCAAGACATTGAAACCAGGCTCCGCCGACAAAGCTCGCAACGACTTCCTCACTGAAGCCTCCATCATGGGTCAGTTCGAGCATCCGAACGTGATATTCCTGCAAGGTGTCGTAACCAAGAGCAATCCAGTGATGATCATCACTGAGTTCATGGAGAACGGTAGCCTGGACACTTTCCTGCGTGCGAACGACGGCAAGTTCCAGGTGCTGCAGCTTGTAGGCATGCTTCGCGGTATAGCGAGCGGCATGCAGTATCTTGCTGAAATGAACTACGTACATCGAGATCTCGCGGCGAGGAACGTGCTCGTGAATGCTGCACTCGTCTGCAAGATCGCCGATTTCGGGCTTAGCCGGGAGATCGAAAGCGCCACGGAAGGAGCGTACACGACCAGGGTAAGTAGTCAGCTCGCAAAACACTGTTGCTCGTGCTATGGTACAACTTCGTTTATCCGAAGCTCCGTTTAGTAACAATCGCGTTAACGTTGTAACGTTCAGCGAAATTAGAGGTGAAAATGTAGTCAAAAAGTTTTGGTCGAAGTCAATTTTATAGGCTTCTTGCGATAACGCGAAAGAACGGCGAGATACTCTGGAACCGTTTGCTAGACCGAGGAATTCGGATAAACAAAGTTGTATCGTATCGATGTTACTCCTTTTCTTTGACGAGACGCGGTCTCGTCGATGGAACCGAGACTTTCAAATATCGAATCTTGAAAGACTGTTTACTCCGGCAAAAAGGGTGGAAAGATCCCGGTACGATGGACAGCTCCGGAAGCGATAGCGTTCCGAAAGTTCACCAGCGCTTCCGACGTATGGAGCATGGGCATCGTTTGTTGGGAGGTGATGTCCTACGGCGAAAGACCGTATTGGAACTGGTCTAATCAGGATGTGATAAAGTCGATCGAAAAAGGATACAGGCTTCCAGCACCGATGGATTGTCCGGAAGCGATCTATCAGCTGATGCTCGATTGCTGGCAGAAGGAACGAACCCATCGTCCTACCTTCGCCAATCTCACTCAAACCTTGGACAAATTGATACGAAGCCCGGACACGCTGAGGAAAATCGCCCAGAACAGGTAACAATTTTCATTCTATTCGAGAGAATAGGAATTTCTTCGCGACTCGCGTACCTATATGTTACTGGCGCGCTATTATTCACGTGTTCGATGTATCGGGATTACCATTCGCAGGAGAAGTACCGAGAAAACTTGCGTTTCCGACTAACGTAATACGAACAACGGTGCAAAAAAAAAAAACCTGTCGTGTCGTTGCTTTCATCGTACGAACAATTCGGTAGGCTCCGTGAGATAATTGATCCAACGCGATACTAGATATTCCTGGGAACGCGTTTGGCATCAGGGGCCTGCACCACCGAATTGTTCTTTCATCATCTCTTAACACGAATCATGCCGCATGCTACGCGAATCACACTTCGTGTCCATAAATTAATTTCTCTCGACAGCCAAACGTTTTTTCCGTTCTATCGCTGAATACTGTAAGAAGCTCACATGCTCTGCGCTCTTCACGTACGCTGTTAGACTGGGCTTTGATGTTGTTGCTCATCCGTAATAGGATGTTACCGCCTAAACGATGAATATTGGCCGTCCAGGAATAATCACGAATGTGTGTGTGTCTACTCGACAGAGAGAGATTCTTGTGCACGTCTATGCTCGAGGCGCCGTTAATACCTCGACCTGATTGGCATTACTGGAAACGGGCATATTGTACTGGACTGATCTTTTTCGCACCTTTTAGTTCGTGACGTCTGACATTTTCATTCAAAGCTACTTATTCGTTTCTCTTATTTTCTTATGGATCTATTTTTTTTTTTTTTTTATATATACATATATATATACATATGTACACATTTCTTTTCTTTATTTTTCTTTTTTAATATTTTTTTTTTTTTTTTGTACATTTCCCGTAGCTCAAAGTCGTCAAAATTGATTTTGTACAGCGCCTCCGCTTCCTCGCATCTCGTTCTCTTTGAAATTCAACGATGTCAAATTGAAAGAGAGAGAAACACCGAGAAAGGATTTCGCGAGCAACGAAGCGCGAGAAAATAGAACGTGCGGGAAACAAAAATTTCTGTTGGATTTTTCTTGTTTACAGCACATATTTTCGATGAATCTCGGCGAGTAATCTCGTTAAGCTGAATGTCCGACGCGCGAGAAAAATGTCGTTCGAAAAAGTTTGCGACCATATACTACATGTAACAAGCGGCTTTTGCGCACGTAACTCTGCTCTTAATTAAAACGGCTTAATTTCCTTTGGAACGTGCAAAAAGATCTACTACCTACCTTCCGTTTCTGTTTCGTATTACTTGTTGGGAGGAAAATTAATTTATGGACGAAAGTCTCCGCGCGATCATTTTCGCGGAATAATTTTTCGTTCGCGTTTCAAGAGAACGGCGAAAAGTGCGCATCGTACTGCGGTGGCTTTCAGAGAGCTTTTATCGCTTTAGCGCTTATCGTTTCTGTAATCCTGGAGCCTTTAAACCCTCGTCCTCTTACCTCCACTTATTTCCACCGCGAAACACAAAAAAGGCGAACAAAGGCGAGATCAAACGATACTCGAGAGTCGGACGTCTTGCCAGCACCGCTTTATCGTTGCACACGATCGTTAATGAAGAATACGAGGAAAGTGTTTGTGGTTTTTAAGAACAGCAGCGGACATCGCGAAAAAATTGCCAAATTTTTCTCCCGATCGAAGAAAGGAGAAAAACATTTTGATCGTCCATCGATTCGTCGTACCTCGAGACGAGTCGATTATCGTTAATTCAACTATTTCGTCGTTAAACATCCAGAAGAAAGTTTCCAACGAAATAGAACAAGTCTTTGCGTCGCCTTTGCTCGTTTGAACTTTGGATCCATCGACTGTTCGACGAAATCCTGTTCTCTCCCCTTTGGTCGTGTAACTTTGCTTCAAAGGTAAAAAACGGTTGAAACGGTTGAGATATTTCAACGCACGTTGAAAAATAAAGAAATTCTAGATAGGACGCTTTACCGGAAGGAAAGGACTTTACGCATATTCGTTTCGACATCGATGGATCAATCTCTGTCGTTTCCATCCCTCTGCCCTTCGATCCAACGAAAATTTCAGTTTCTCTTGCCGACGACGTTCCTTTTTTTCTGGGCTAATTCTTTGTGGTTTTGGTTTTGTGGTGTCTTTGGTACCCGACTACGAACTGCAACCCAACGCAACTGCGACAACTACCATCTACCACCAACTACAACTCAACAACTACAACAACAGCGTGAGGCCACCTGCACACAATCCGTACTATGTCACAAGCCACGCGGCTGCCGCACAGGCCGCGGCAGCGACCGCTGCGATTCCAGCCGCGACAACGGGTCCGTTCGTAGACGTAGTCGGCCATCAGGCCCATCAAGCCCAGTCGACGATTGCCGTTCCAGTAATGCCACCAGGAGCCGGCCGTAGCTTACACTATCACACACACGCAGCGACACACGCATTGCCACAACAGCCACCGCTTACTTATCCCAATTGGGTCCCATTCACACACTTCGGTTAATCGACCAGAATCGATCGTATTTTTTCTCTTTAAGAGAGACAAGTGCTTCCTGCTGCCTCTTCTTCGGTTTCACGAGCGAACGTCTAGAGATCAGAAGCCTCGTTGCTAAATTTCCATGCATCTTCGATCGACGATGTTCGCGTCGAAAGCATCGTTACGTGCATTTCAACTTGAACGTCGTTAATAATCTTTAACGATAGGTAGCAAACCGATGTTGCGATATTCGTACGCTGTAATATCTGATTAAAAATTAGTATCAATTTGACATTTATATGAACGCGCGTTTATCGACATTCTTTTCTATGGAGAATCGACAGAACGCGATCATTGTCTATTCCGTCGTCCTGTCAGAGGGTCAACAACGATCAACGACAAAGTCTTTGCGTCTTCAGTTTTTTTTTTTCCTCGCAGCCGTCTCCGTTTGGGGTCGAAGCTCCACGATCGTCGTTTTCGTCCAAAGCTGAAACGAAATTCGTATAATGAAAAAGTCGTCGGAGAGTGGGAGTAAGACCCGCTCGTTTCTTTCCGTGCAAACAACGATCGAAGTTGTACGCGTTCCAGCTTGTCAAACGACAACCGGGTCCAACGGATTGGCTTTTTTCGTCCGTCGACGTTCGCCGAAGAAACACTCGTGCAGTTTTTGCCGAACGTTGAACGATGCACAGGGACGCTTTTCTCCTTAAGCAGAATAATCGCGGATAGGATGATTTTCACGCGTTTCTCTCTAGCGTAGGGAATCGCTCTCGTAAAGGAAATATTTAGGTTGTCGATTGTGTTGCGAGCGTATTTAGACGTAGGTAAAAAACGGTAGCGAATTATAGTCGTCGTAGTGGAAAGATTTTCACGGTTTTCGAATTATACGAGATTCATTATCGTCGGCAAAGGAATCTACGATACGTATACTTATTTATAAAGAGAAAAGTGTTTTTTATCGATGTGACGTTGGAGCGACCGCCAGGCGCGATGAATTTTATCCATCTTAGCTGCCACGTAGAGATCGCATAGAGAATATTTATGGTTCTAGTTAGAGTGATTTAAATGGGAAATTTTATGAGAGTATATACATATATATGTAACCCGCAGTTTTTTGGTAGAGATATAACGAGAATTTATAGAGGACGAATCGAAGCAACGAATAGCAATATACGTAGAATGGGTTTAAGCTGGGAAAGCTTAGGAACGGGCAGAGAGGGTTTTAACCGCGAGACGCGTTGTCATAGTCTTTCAGATGTTTTTCTAATTCTTCATATACGTAATGTGTGTATATATATATATATATATGTATATATCTCACAGGAGTATACGTAAACATATACATATATCGTAAAGAAGCGGATATATATACATACATATATATATATATATATATATCGATATAGTATTTATTAACGTCACGACTTTTACCGCAACAAAAGGAGGAAACTGCAAAGACTTATTAGCATTTAATCACGCGAGCTACCATTCGACCAGATTAGAATAGTATTTTTCTACTTGAAAGTCGAGAAAAGTCAGGAAAACCGTACCGAGAAATTGTACGCGATATCCCAGGTTGTTTTCACGCCGGGACGATCGATTCTTGCGACGATACGCGCGTCGCGCCTACGTTATAGCGAAAAATCTGGACAAAAAGGTCGATCATAGCGGAATGCGTCGCGACACACCATTACAGGAAAAATGGAATGGAAGGAAGATAGAACGGGACGACAAACGAAGAGGGTTAAGGTTTCGCTGCTTCGCGAACGATTTTTCTTTTTCGAGACGAGAATCAAAATGGACAATCAGCTTAGACGCGTTACGCCCGCGGAAATCGAATCGATGCGCGCTAATTACCTTAGAGTTTACGCCGACAATCGCGATAAACGAGCTTCGCGCAAGCACACGGTCGCACGCTCGCGCAAACGTACAACGGCACACCGGAGAGAAATCAGGGCAGAGATGAGACGAGAAAACGTATGCGATACACGTAAACACACACAGGCAAACCAGACACACGTACAAGCAAACACACGCCAAAGTGTGTGACCTCGATCGCACTAACAAATGCTAACAATTGTCAGAATCAGGGAAAGGGGTGCTCCGCCCCCACCCCCACCCGCCTCGTCGACATCCTCCAACGTGCATTTGAGGAAAAGGTAAAAAATCAAGAACAGCTTTCAGTCGACCCAAAAAGAAAAAAAAAAAAAGAAGTAAAGAAAGTACGAAGGAAAGGAGGAGCAACAAGGCAAGAAAAAGAATAGTCATTCGCCGAGGTGTTTCTTGATCGACGAGTACATACGATATAATACCACCTACCGTGCGAGTCTCTCGGAAAACAAATTCATCGACTCGGCGGCCTTTTACGAAGTTATCGATTTCGCGTTTACGCGAACAAGTTACGTAATTAGCATGGAACGTTTCGAAGAAGAAATCTTACGTCGATAAATTTACTTATCCGAAGGAGATAGCGGAAATACTTGTAAACTGCACGGTGCATTTAAAAAAAAGGAACGCACCGATAATTATCGTTCTTCCATGGATTTAAATTTACGCAGTTGGTCGACACGTCTTGCAACGATAAGCGACTCGCGTAGTCGCGTGCAACGGATTCGATTCGTTGCCTTTTTGCTCCGTTTGCTTCGTTCGAATCACCATGAGTATTGCTGCCACGTAGACAGCATTTGCTCTGCTTGTATCCTATTAGTTCGTATCGCACTGCTTGCTTCATACGCACCATTATCCATTCACGTCTACGTAATACGTCCAGCTGATCTCTCGACTTTGTGTGTATATCATCAACGTAATAACACCGTCATTAGCGACTCTCACTATCGTGTCACCATCGATCACCGATCGCTAGCAACGGTTCCACGAAGGTTCGAATTTTCACGATCTCGCCTGTGTAACCGTGATTCGATCGACTTTTTCCGGCGTGCAAGCACGAGCTCGCTTCGCAGACTGGTCGCGTGTATCGTAGATCGGTCGACACGCGAATCGAGCGAGGCTTTCAGGCACGGTCGTGAAAACTTATCGAGCCTCGGTCAAAGTGTACATAAAGATATTTTACCGGCCCTTCTAACATCCGTTTTATACCGTATCTACCCGTAAATCCGCCCGTAAAACATCTATCAAGTAAATGACACCAATGGAACGACTTCTCCTAGAAACGAGTAGCGAACCTCCCCCAAAAACTCGATTCTGAATCACGCTCTTTCACCCTAACCAACCACCCTATCGACTGCAAATTCTTTTCTTAACTCTGCTCGCAGAATGTCTCTTACGTACGTCCGATAAACCGTGTATCGCGAACGTGGACTTTCTACGAGAAAGTCGATTTTTCCGTCATTGGCGAGAATGACTTTCTGCGAGCACGAGAATCAAAATGTCTATGTATTTTGTTGCTAACCGATGGATATTAGTGTACATATACCGGATATAACATAGATCCCGTTTGTGTAAACAGATCTAGGGCTGAGTACGAGCGTAGCTATTTCGACGACCGATGTAATTGGCGTTCGTCGAAACGGCTGACCCACCACCACACCCTTCCTTACTAGAGATATTTCGATGATAGAATCCGAAATGGACTTGAAATTGCTCTTTACAGTTCCGAAGGTGGAAAGACGAAAGCGTTTCTCTAGCTCGATCGCTTGAACCGTCGATCTTCTCCGATCAAAACCGATCGTTTCGGAACGAGAAGGCCGATCCACTGGAAATCGATTTGTTCCTTTGTCCTCTAATTTCGATGAAGCTCGATCAGAGATCAAAGCGCTCGCGTTTTTCCGCTCTGTCCTTAGAATCCGATCAACGACCTGTAGAAGCTCGAACGAATTTCAGGTCTTTGGTTCCTCATAGCGTTCCCCTGGATTCCTTGATATATCGCGGAAACGAAGGATTCGAGTGTAACACGAAATTTTCGACAGGGGCACCAATCCACTGGCGCCGGACGCGGTGGACTTGACGCAGCTGACCTCGGTCAGCGAGTGGCTGGCTTCCATCAAGATGTCACGGTACGCGGAGAGTTTCGAAAGATCCGGAGTGACTACCTTGGAGGCGGCCGCGCGTGTTACCGTACAAGAGCTGACGGCGCTCGGGGTGACGTTGGTGGGACACCAGAAGAAGATAATGAACAGCGTGACAGCGCTCAGAGCGCAGATGTCGGCCACTTCGCAAGGTTTTCTCGTTTAATCGGGTTGACGTTGCGACCGACGCAGGATTCGATTCCACGTTCCATCGACGAAACGCATCGTTCGTTCGAGAAGCTTTCGCGTCGATCACCCTCTGAACGGAATTGTACGAAGGCACGACGGTCCGTAGCATCGTCATCCTAGTCAGGGCGATAGACGTTTTTCTTGGAAGAGAAGCTTCGTTGGCGAACGCGAGGCCACGAGCCACGGCAGAAGGGCCGCGCCGCCAGTTTGGCAGAATCGGCGAGGAACCGCGTATCGCAGACATTCCAACGGAGAAAAAGCACCGGAGATCCGTTCGAGTTGCCGCCTCCCACGTCGCATGCAAAACGACGAAATTCGCCGCTGCGACGACCACTCATCGGACCTAGTTTTTACGAAACTAGCGCGAATCTTCTTCGACAAACGAACCATTTTTTACGAGACGATCGTGACGGGATCGACGCGCAACAAACGTATACCGCGACTCCGCGAACGAGTCCGCCGTCGACTTTGTCTTTCTCTCGCTAGAAAATTTTTCTCGCGCGCTGTCCAACTCGTGGATCCGTGGCGTCGCGTGGAAAACAACCGAACTGCCACTGCACGATCACTGCCGTATAAAATTTAGAGAACGTCGCGCGACGAGCCGACGACGTCGATCCTACCTAGAAGCCGAACTTTTCCAACCTGCTCACCGTCGAGACTTTCTCGGTTTCTCGGTCCAAACGCTCTTTGCTGTCAACGAAAAGTCGCTCTCTCGTTTCACCGTGAGTTCCTAACCGTATGTGGCGCGAATCGAACGGTGAACAGCGGGTGGTCCAACGATTCGCACGATGCGTGCCGTCGAGCGTCTCTACGGTACAGAACCGATTGCACGAACAAATAGACGGCCTAAAGTAACAACGAGCCCCGCAGCTTGCCCCTCGTTTCGTTCCTCCGTGCGAAAGTTTTCGAGCAACGATTGGTTGATTACGAAACCGAAACGAAGATTCCACGGGTCTAACGATACGTTTTAAGCTAGCCATTTACAGGAGGGAGAAATCGAGCAGGGTAACGCGTCCTCGCTGCGAGTCTAGCGCCGCGTTTTACGTCCCGTGCAGCGAATATTTTCTAGCTCTTATCGATAAAGCTTAATCGATGTACAAACACACGGCGCATCTTACGCGCGGCTCGCGCGACGCATGTAGATATACGAATACGAAAAGCGTTGCCATTCCGCTCCGCTTTTGCCAAACGATCGAAGGAGCGACGGGTAATCGCGCGAGACTGAAAGCGAAATTGCTGGAAATTGCTCTAGATGTTAAATAACGCGACGACGAAACTCGAAGAAAGCAGGACTCTTGCCTTCGCGTTACCTATATGATAAGTATATCGTTTATACGCGATTTGTATAGGTACCTGTCGATCAAAGGGAAGAGGGAACGAGTAACCAAGCAGGAACATGTGCCAATAACGCTAAAACAGAGAGCGAGAGCGATAGAGGGTGAAAGTGTGTGTGTGTGTGTGTGAGAGAGAGAAAGAGAGAGAGAGTGCGTGAACGAGGGAAAATGTTTTGCGCGAAAGGGAAAGAAAAGGCGCACGCTATCGCGCGTAATCGTCGATTGCGAGGAAAAATGCTCCCCATATATATATATATATACACAGTTATTAAAAGAGAAATAGATTATACGGTGCGCAATGCGGGACAGATTTGTCGGAAAGGACCGTGGGAGTGTGCAACGAGTAGCAGGGAGAAAAGAAACCGCGAAACGTGTCCCTCGACACCGTGAACATATCAAGGAGTTTAAAAGAAAGATTAAATAAAAGGGACGATGAAAGCGCGAGAAGGAGCGTGGCGGGTAAATTTTTCGAAGCAACGACGAGCGAGAGATGTTCGGCGCGAGATCGATGCGGAAAAGTTTTCGCGACGACACCGACGCGAAAACGGACACGCGGTGGCCGCCTCCGAGTAACAGATTTACCTTTGTACGAGCGGTTTCGAATTGTTTCGCATCGCAGACGCAACGTCCGTGCCGCAGCGTGCACGCGTAGCGATACTATCCAACGGACAATGGATGGTCTGTATCTCGTTGGATGATGCACGTTCGCCGATCGTAAAGACTGCTTGCCAGACGGACGACGATCTGGCAGACGCCCGTTGAAACCGGCGAACGCTTGCGAGCAAGTCGGCCGAGCCACGGGAAATTTGTATTCTTAATTTAACGAATTACGCTAGAGATATAGTTGGGGAAAGGGAGCCGATGGACGCCACGATGCACGAAATCGCTGGCGTGCGAAAGAAAACGTGGAATAACTTTGTTCGTTGGTTTGGGTGGATCCATCGGCGCGCGTCGCGCCTCTCCGTCAGGAGATTCTTACGCGAGGTCGTTCCGTTTGCATGGGAAAAATGCGAAGGGAGATGCCGGAGGGTGCGGTTCGGTCCGCGTTGTTTCGCGTTGAAGGGCGAAAGATCGCGTGGCGAACGCGCACCCTCCATTACGAGAGAAAGAGAACGAGAAAAGCTACTGAGAATAGCGACGATTAAGAAGCAATAAGCGAATACACGCAAACGCAGATTTTTATATAGAGAATGTTAAAAAATTTCAGAAAATATTAATTATCGATAGCGCTATCTTCCTAAATGTTCGTATTAAAAGTTAAACGAGAAGCAAGGTAAAGCGTGAGACTTTAACGACAAAGTCAGGTGGAGTCCCGACCGAATCGCGCGATATCGCGACAGAGACGAAGGAGAAACGAGGCGCGCAACGATACGATGTCGCAGCGTGACGTTGAAACGAATTTTTAGAAATACGAAAAACCGATCGAACGAGAAGGAAAGAAATTTCGGCCGGGACTCCGCCAGAGGGGAAAAAAGAGAGAAAAAAGATTTTAAAAACTTTCAGCTGTAACTATTTGTGTCTAGCGACGAACCTGCGAGTGCGACCTGAAGTTTTGAAAATGTCGATAGTTTCAGTGAATTAATATTTAGATTTCATAGATCTCTGTCGATATTACACGATCGTAGGCACGAAACGAGCAGAAGATAATTAGTTAGAGCGTAAAAGATATCTTATTAGAGACCTTTTCCATTTCACTCGAGTCTTTCGCGTTCGAACCTGCCTACAGCTGTCTCTGTTTCTCGAGTCTTTTCGATCGCATTTCCTCCTCTTCTTCTTCTACTTCTACTTCTACTTCTACTTCTACTTCTATTTCTACTTCTACTTCTCCGAGAACCACGTCATTTACGTACTTTGATTCTCTGTATTTTCCACTCTCCGATTCTAATACGCAGGGCGCTTCTTATTTTGTAAGAGACGAGAATCCAAGGTGCGAAAACGTCGAGAGAAGGAAAAGCGATAGGAAAAATAACTGCGTAATCCGAATCAAAATTTACTTCGATTCACGCGAACGACGCTTCAATTGCGTTTCCTCTCCTATCGTTTTCCTTTATATTCGCCTTCTTTCCTTTATTTTTAGTTACGATTGTATTGATACTTTTTCTTCTTTTTTTTTTTCCTTTTCTTTTAAGTAATCGTTACTCTTCCTAACGAGGAAACGCAGCGACGAGCAAACGAATGAGAAATCGTTGAACACATCCTCCTTGGACGCTCCTTTACTTAAATACTTTTACTCGATTTAACACTTCTGTACTACTATTTATTAAAAACAAAGAAAGCCTTATTTATTGTTTAGAGATCAGACTAAATTAAAAAAAAAAAGAAAAAAAGGACGTTCTAACCGTGGTAGGTTATCCATTTACCTTACTAGAATCGTACGAAAGGGGACGAAAGAAAGATGAGAGAAGAAAAGAAAGATCATTATTTCCTTACTTCGCTGTTTTCGAAAAATTCTCACCGCCGTATAAAAAGAGACGAAAGGATAAAAGAAAAAAAAAACGCGAAATACAGCGTCATAGATACGATCGTCGAGTCTCTAAGCAGTTATGTTATCGATTAGTTAAGCGTTTTTTAAGCGATCTACGTGCACATTGTTGTTTAATTCTCTTTTCAATTTGTTTCCCTCCTTTTTTTTTCTTTTTTCTTTTGCCTTTTTAACAGTCTGTTTAACAGCGAACTTTGTCAAAGTACCTGCTTCGGAAACGAAAAGCAAACAAAAAAAAAAAAAAAGATAAAATAAAGAAAGAAGAAAACATATATTAAATTCGCGAGAAGACAAAGCACACAGGTACCGTCCCGTATATATTATAAATAGCTCATCTACTATCATGTACACGCATCATAATTTATGTATACTCATCGAACTGAGTTTTTACGATAATTGGTTCAGCGAATCACCATCGTGTGTCCTCGATTCATTGTATAAAACGAAAGAAGCGACAAAGCGCGACAGATGCAATAAGAGAGTTAATGTCGACAAATTTTGGAACGTGTCTAAAAACATTTTTCCTATGGTGTTGTCAAGACGATGTTGAATGTAAATAAGATATAATAAATAATATACCTTATACGATGTAAAACAACCACCAGTCATTCTTACCCAACCCATTGAAAGCCCTTGCTTCTCCATTCATTTACATTATACAATTTCCTTTCCTTGATCATTAAAAATTTACGCTATAGAATTTTACGCGACCATAAGAAACTCAAAGATACAAAAATGCATAGAGTTTCGCTCTTTATCGGTCGATTCTAAAGCTGTACGAGATTATCGTAAAAAAGGAGCGATTAATCGTCCAATTCGTTGGGACTTTGGTGTAAGAAGGGAACGTGTATCTGTCCTTGTCGCGCAATATCGCGTTCCTCGTCTACGACCACCGAATATGCTGCCATCCATCGGACTCGGTTAAAATCGCGAAAAAGTAACGGGAGCGTGGAACGTGCGAGGAAGTGTCTCACCTCCTGTTGGACAGGGAGAGCACTACTGTGCGACTTATGCCGCGTGAAAGACAAGGAAAGACTTATGCCGTGTTTGATCGCCATCTATCCCGGCACACTCCAACTTCGTGTTCCAGCTTTACCACACGGATGACAGTACGTGGCTTGTCCGTAGACATTTCCCTCTAATCCGACTAACGTTCGCTAATTACTACCTATCCGAGAAATATTCGTGTACTTTTAAAGTCGTCGAATAATTAACGATCATTTGACAGATTAGGAGACGTACGTCCGTACTTATCGCACAGTGGTGCGCTCCTTGTCTAACAGGAGGTAAGATACCTGCTCGCACGTTGTATGCTCTTGTTACTTTCTCGCAGTTCCAACCGGATCCGATAGATGGCTATCCTAGTCGTAAGCAAGGACCGCATTACTGTAGGACAAGGACAGACAGAGACGTCTCCTTCTAATCCATCGAATTTTGGATAATTATTCTGTTTTTAGGAGAAATTGTTGCAGTCCTGGAAGTAGAATAAAGTGTAGACGCCGTGGAATATTCTCAAATAGTTGTGCGATGGAACAGAAGATTTGTGTTAGACAAGGAACACGATAGTGCGCGTGCGACAAAGACAGCAGTAGCAGTTGATTCCACCTTTTTCGTTCTAAATTACGATGATAATTATCTTGTAACTTGTGCTTGATATTTATTTTAAAATGTATGACATATAATAAAAATGTGTAATATGTAATATATAATGATAAAATAAATGTGTAATATTTATTTAAAGATACATTCATAAATCAAAAAATACATATATCCAACATTATTTGCGATATAAAATAAATAAAAAGAAGCCAATCAAGTTTCAGCATTGCTTAACTTTAGCAGTCGAAGGGAAACGTTTAGAGAGAGTCTTCGTTTTAAAAAGTGCATTAATTATACATGTATAGCTTAACCTATAACGGAGAAATAATACGTCCAATGTTTACGAGTTGTAATTTCTGTGTAAATTTCTGTCCCTCCTTATGGACTCTACTTTCCAACTTAAGATTTATCTAGCCTAATGCCTTCGTGTTAAATGTTATTACCTATATTTGGTACTCGCATATCTGTTTAATTATTTTGTTTCGATTTTAATTTTACACGAAGGTCTGTTAAAACCTGCTTTGTATAAAAACATTCTCAATGTGTCTGGCCCTTTGCACCGTGCATACTAGATCTAGAATACATTTAAAAAAATCCCTTTATCTAATATTTCTCTGGTATGCTTTTCGTTTATGGCGAAATATTACTACTTATTTATCGCTAGAGGGCAGTGCTGTTTTAAAGTTCGAGATCACGCTTGCGTACAATAAAATTTCTCGACACTGTCGTTTCCTTTTCCGCTTGGATCTGCTAAAGGTTCGTTCGAATTTTATATTTTACTTTAATACCCGTAATATCTAGATTAATCCTTGAAGATGAAGTTGTTTTTACGATTGCTCTGAAATCGATGCCCTTTAACGATATAATTTATTATCATATGAACGAACCTTCCTGCTAAGAAACGAATATATATTCCAGAAACAAAATGGTACAGCGACTAACCTATCGACGTCGATTGTCATACAATACAAAGAGTAACAGGAGACGCGTGTAAGTATCTGCTTTCTTTAAAATATAACTAGTATATTATTGCGTTAAACATGTTATCGTATATTATATTTACGTTGTAAAAAATTTCCTATACAACTTCTAAAAATATAAACATTTGATCGTTTGAGGTTATATTTTGGTTTACTTTTACACGTGAAATTCACATGTGTCCTATTTAAAGTCACACAATAGTGTTTTCATCGAATATAAATTAACATTTTCTTTTAATTATACGCCACTTTAATCGATTCATTGAAAACAAAATATTTCACTACACAGATAGACAGACTACATAGTGTTTCACTATCAAATTGTGTCTGAGAAATAGTGACAGTATTATAAATTTACAGTGTGCGTACTCCTGGAGGAAAATTAGTATATCAATATCTTAAGAAACCGAAGAAAATTCCAAGATGCGGTCAATGCAAAGACAAATTGAGGGGTATTCAACCAGCCAGACCTATGGAAAGGTCGCGAATGTGCAGACGAAAAAAGACGGTCAAACGTGTATATGGCGGTGTTCTTTGTCACAAATGCGTCAAGGAAAGGTATAATTTGATTTCCTTTATTTATGTGGGATAACTATCTGAAAAGATTCGTTATTCGTATGGACCTTTGTTTGTAGAATCGTTCGTGCTTTCCTTATTGAAGAACAGAAGATTGTCATAAAGGTGATGAAAACACATGCGTTTGCAAAATTGAGGAAAGCAGAAAAATAATCATTTTCTTTTTCATAATTAAATAAAATATATTTAAAAAGACAATGTAGCGCGAATTATTTTCTTATAACTATAACAGTTACTTCACATCTGCGCTTTTTTCTTTTCTTTTGTTTACCATATATCGATGCATGTACATTTATGTAGTTGTAAAACATTATAGTTTGAAGAGTCTATCATCGATCGAGACTACCGACTATCGATATCAAATGTTTCGAAATTCGTTCAAAATTTAAAGCATAAAAGTGTAAGATATATTGCCATTACTCGTTTCACCATTCGTCTACATATTACTTATACGCAATCTTTTCCTTAATTACAAAATATACCCTGTTCTGTTTTCTATTCTTATGATTAAAGATCTTTGGAAGAAGATAATTTGAATTTTATCATCAGTAAACGAAATGTAACCGATATAAAAGAAGTAAAACTGTGAAGTGTATGAGCGAGGAACTTGTTGAGAGACACATAGCAAATGAAGAAAGAAACCAGTTTCTCGTATATCGACTGAATCGGTTGTATCTATTTCCTCTTCGAAAAAGAGGCAAGGGCCTGGATTCTCGAAAATGGTTTCGCGAAGGAATGGTTTCGGAACACTGACGAAGAGGAGCTTCCCAAAGATCATCCTTCCATGATGCTAAAAGCAGAGTGTAATCCCCTCTCCAATCGAGGCCAATTCTTGCTTTAAATTTCAAAGTCGCAGGAGCTTCAAAACCCGTTCGGAACATGCAATTTTTGGACCATATACCCGCTTCGTTTCTTATACGTTTAAGTTCTTTCGTAGTTCCTTCGCAACTGGTCGATACTATATTGCTAAGAGGTATTAATAAACTTTCGACAATTCGTAATTCTAATTCAGTCGTTCCAGAAGGTAAAGTATTATCTTTCTGAATCTCAGAAGCATCAACAGTGGATTCCTGTTTCTGAATCTTCATCTTTTGCCTTCGTTTCGATTCCAATATGTTCAATTCTTCCATATCTTGGAATAAATGACGATAAACGTTCAACTTTAGATTTTTCTGAATTCTTTCCAAATCTTCCGTATTGAGTGTCTTTATGTTTGAATTTTTAACATCTCGTGTTTGTCGAACAGCACGTTGAACATAAGTTCCAGCCGCGTTAATCGAATACAACGAATTGGAACATGCAGAATCACCATAATAATTCCAACGCGCGAACCACCTGCTATTATCGGAATAAATCCGAAAGAATCTCTTAGACCAAAATCCTCCATCGATGCTTTCACATCTAACGCTTAACCAAAGACCGCCGATCACTGCTGGAAGTGGTGGTGCTTGATGAAATAAAGGTGGACTGTACTCCGTGGCGCGATAGACACTTCCACAAATCGGACAGTCGGTAGCCTGCGATATTAAAAACATTCCGATTAAAGTTATTAGATAAATTGCGTCATCGATAAGTAAACTGTGGGTATCTGTGAAAAATTCATATTTTTATAAATTCAATTAAAGGAATGGACGCTAGAAGCACAAGAGAACTGCTTTATGCCATTCCTTGTCTATCGATAAAGCATACTTGCCGTATCGGCGCGTAGCAAGGATGTAGATTGCAAACGTTTCGGCTTTTGTTGTGTTTTCTGCGAACGGGCATTTCGAGCAAGTCCACCGAGTAATAGTTCGATCCTTTCACGCATCTTACTTTTACCGATCGTTTCGCTCTTCGTAACAATATTAGATCTTTTTATTTCAACTCGGAGTACATTTAATTCCGAGAAATCGATTTCGAAGGATTCCAAACAATTCATCGTATGCTGTTTTTTCGATCGTAATAGACGACTTTGAAGAGAATTATAATTCAAATCGTACATATTTAAGTCGCTGGGTGATGAAAAATTCATGGATCGTTCGTAAATGAGTTGCGCTAGATAAGGACGCCACTTTGTTTCGGTGCCGCCGCAACTTGCGTTCATGATACGTCCAAATTTATGAGCAACCTGATAATTTAATTTAAATTGTAATTTAATAAAGTATAAAAACTCTGTGTCGCTTGATCTTGCATCTTGCAACATCGTAAGAACGGTTCATCTACCTACCTGTCTATTAAGTGGTATCAAGTAAACCGAATCCAATTGTACGCTAGTTTCCGTAGCACCAGGAATTGCGATAGATGGGGATAAAATTTTAACGGAACCGCGTGCTACGACGGTATACGTTGCGATGCTGCACGACTCTTCGTCGTAATGATATTGTAATAGAAGAAACGAGTCGTTCTTAAAAAAATTATATTTCCTTATGATATATTTTGGACCAGCTCGTATTTCACACCTGAAGGAACAATAATGTCGATTTCGACGTCGAATACATTCGTAATAAATTCAAGATGCGGCTAGGTTTATCCCTTTCTAGATGAATTTTTTTTTTTTTTTAAATAACGAATACAATAATATGAACTATAAAACGCTCAAATTCCAAATAATTAGATTTAATTTAATTTTTAAAATGAGATATGCAGTCCCATTTGCAATAAGACGCTACGCTCTGACAGATCTCAATAATGTTAAAGAAATTACAATTAGACTATGGGTGTTAATGTGTTTATGAGGAATTTAAAGATATAAAAATGTACAAAACGTATATGATAAATTAAAATGTACGAAATATTATAATATGCGCAACAATTTTCAAAGTTATCGTAATGGTATGTATTATCCCATTAATTTCGAAAGGGGAAAAAGTATTATAGAAATATTTACTCGTGGGATATCCAGGTCGAATGCAGTCTAGATGGTGTATTGTCGGTAACAGCTGCTTTGTCATCAGAATCAATTTTTTTCATCATCATTTCGCAATTATCATCCTCCGTTTCGGATTCTAGAGAAACTGTGTAATCGAACCCTAAGAATAAAGAGAACGTAGAGCAAAAGATCAAATGATTTCAAAGCTTTTAACGATCCTGACAAAAGTTATAATCTCGTGACAAAGAAAAAGCGAAGGAGACGATAAAATTTTATGTTCTGCCGCATTTACGTTTCCACACCCGTCTTTTTCTGTCTTTTCGATTGGTATTCCAATCGGATCGACAGTGAGATACGATGAACTTCGTGATGTTATGCAGCTGCCCAAGGTACGCGTATCAATCAGAAGTAGAAGAATGTCAAGTAAATTTTAAAAAAGATCTCGATATAAGAGTTGATCTCGTTATGATAAATGATAAAATTAATCGTTGAAATAACACGATCTATGAAATATGCTTCAATTAACTTACCTATAAACAGGCATAAAAAAGGAACAGTGATCAACGGTTGCATTCTTGATCACAGCGAAAGTTTACAGGATAAGATATTTTATTTATCAGCGAAAATAAATTTTGCTGAGATGGAAATTTTTTTACACCAGCCTAGACGAAAATATGAATAAATTATACTCTTATTTTAGAAATTATACTGATCTACTAAAAAATTACTTTGTTATCTTCTCTTCCTGAAACTCCTTCTGAATGATCTGGACAAACTCAAGTATTGTTCAAGTCACCCTCAATATATATAGCTTTATCCCTTCCCGACCTTCTTCGTCCAACTGAGTAGTGGACATAAGTGGTAGATGTATCTACTATCTACAATGTTAAGCATTTAATTTGCATTTACCTTTTAAAAGAAAAATTGAATTTAAATTTAAAGTCGAGTTTAATTCGAGTGGCACTGATAACATTCTTAATTATCAAATATTTCTCTGCCTATGATAGTATTAAAAAAGAAAGATTTCTCTGTAGGATATTTATCCTTTTCCTTATCCAGTTTTCAAAATAATATTAACGATAGTTGATGATTAATCACGCTGATTAAACTTTATTTAAAAAAGATAGGATTTAATAAAATTCCAATATATCTTGCAAAAGCGTTTTAGGAATTTTCTACCTAAATACTTTATTGAAAGAATTAAAAACGATATAAGTAATTCATATGAATCATTATTTTTTAAATGAAAAACTGAACATAGTACGTGTTTCAGAATACGGGGGCGTTGTATTATTGCTTGCTACAAATGGTAGAACAAACTAACCTATTTGGATCTCACAGCTTATTTTTATAATAACAATCGAATTTTATTATTTTATCATTCAATGCGGTCCGGGTGAAGATATTTCAATATACAATTAAAAATTGAGATTATTGAAAAAATATGTTCAGTGCCATTAATGAAGATGTCGAAACTTCAAAACCAAACATTAATTACAAGTGAAATGCATGCCATTTCGTTTTGAGCCTTCGAGCACGTGATTTAAAAAAAAATTGTTTTAATACGTTCGAGATGGCAAAACTTTTTTCGTATTATACGCTATGTCCGCTTATCGATCAACAAAATTTGTTAGGTGTTGAAAGAGATTCGGAAAGCGGATGTGCAATCGTAACATTAGGAAGAAATATTGTAATCCGATATAAGGTAAATTATTATATTAATAACATTTGTTTATATTACGATCAATGTTTTCTGTTATCTATAAGCGATATAACGCGTTTTACAGCTACAGGATTTAAAACAATTGAGTAGTTGGACCAGCAAAGATCGATTAACGACGCAAGTTATTTATGATGAAACAACATGTCAGTATGCTGCGGTATTTAACGAAAAAAAAATACGTCTTTGGACTGCCGAAGAAACAGATTTAAATAGCATCAAAGGCTATAAATTTCAATCTGCTTTGCATACCATTCTTACGTGCGAAGACTGTCCACCTGTATTGGTACGCAAGGACGGAGCTAGTGCTTCACTAGAAACAGCTATACGAAACAGAAAATCTTGGTCCAAGGAAGGGTTATTAAACGTCAATGAAAAAATTTTAGATTGTTATTTGATCCGTACTGGTGATAAAATAAGTTTGTGTATGTTAACTGAAATTGAAGGAACTTACAACTGTGTTATAGCTAAACTTAACAATGATACCTATTCTGAAGAAACAAATTGTGTCAAAAGATTGGAGTTGAAGCGAAGATCAGAAGAGTTAGTTGGTCATGCAGTATTGCAAGCTAAAAATAAAGCTTGTCTTCTAACATTGTGTAAGTATAAATGTTGTTTTTAGATCCTTAATCCCTTTTGAAATTATGCATATTTTATATTTATTTTCTGCTTTCAGGGTCGCATGGTAGATTGTATAGTCACCCTTTAATGGAAACAAACAACGAAGCTGCTTTAAGTACATTAATTGGTATTATCAATAATATTAATACTAAACATCCAGTAGTTATGACGTCTCTAAATGAGGCAACTGTGGCAGTTTATGGGGCCGATGTTTCTGAAGAGGGGGCTGTGTTAATGATTTATAATGTACAATTTAAACTAATACAAGCTGTTCAAAAACTAAAATTGTATACGAAAGATGCAAAGTTGTGGAAAATCGAAGACAAATTGTTGCTTGCTGCTAATAGACATTTAGCAATTGCTCCTTATCATCTTGCTCCTCAAAAAATAGCTACTTTGCTTGGATCATCTTTGCATTTCAAAAACGATGACGAGAATACAGATAATAAGGAGATTATTGTAATACAAGAATCAACGGTAGCACAATGGGAAAAGAACGGATCAACTATTATTAAACAACCAATGCAAAAGCTTTCAAAAAAGCTTTCTAAACAAATATTGTCTTATATACATGAAGGGCTGAGCGATTCCGCGATACAAGAAATATTGATCCCGGAGTTAATCGAGTCGAAAAATGTTGAAGCAATTATATGGTGTTTGAATAATTTGAAAGATTTATCAGAAAAGTTATTAATCGATCTCTTAATATTTTCGTTAAGAAATCCTGATGAAACATTTTTACCTTTACAAAATGGTACAACCGATGATTTCTCAACTGTCAGAAACCCACATTCAAGGAATGATTTTCTTGATAAAATTTTTAGTCTCACTTATTCCGACATTTCTTTATCGTCTTATCTTAGGAGCGGTTTAAACTTTGACGAAATACTTCGATTATTGCAATATTTAATACAAAAATTGGACGCTCAAGATATTTGTCATGATGTTATACAACAACCAACTGACAAACAATTATATGAATGGTCTAGTCTTTTATTAGAGTCTCATTATCAACATTACGTGTTATCACGAGATCCAGAAGTTTCAGTGCTACTTAATAAACTCAGTCATGTTTTAGACGACCACGTAAGTTCACTCAAAATAGTGTAATTGCTTTAATAATTGTTCAATAAGTATTTTGTCTTCTTTATTGGCTATTCACTAATTCATTTTCAAAATTTCTTTGCAGTTACAAGTATTCAAAGATATGGAAAATATGAGGCCCATTTTAAAAAGAACGATTAGTGGCAAGTCATCGAAATCATTACAAAAAAATCGTAACAAGTTTTATACGATAGAAGAAATAAAACTCTATTAAAATACAAAGTTTCTATTTATAATTTACGCGTACATATGTAAACATTTTTAACACTGATAGTTTCTTTTATCATCGATATGTAAATGAAATTGTAAAATATTTTCATAAATATGTATATACAAACGATAAATTTAATAACACATACGCCGTTAAAACAAATAGTAAAAAGTAAAACTGGAAATAAAGAATTTTTATTTTTATTCATATCTACAGAGTTACACAGTTACTGAAACAAAATGCACATGGATATTAAATATCTTGTGCCGATTGGGATTGGTAACTTTCATATATCTTAATCTCAATCTTCACAATGTTGGAAAGAACTGGTATCAATTTCGTGTTATTTGTGTCTTCGAACGAAAAGCTACTAATTTTATTTTAATTCATCAAGATATGGTACAGTTTTCAAATTACCAAGGGCAGCTATACATAATTTTCCTTTCACAAGTTTGTCAGCCACCTGGAAAATATTTGTTAATGTAACAAGTACAGTTGAAGAATATAAAAAACGTATTATAACCTGCAAATAAAAATTATATTATTGATATACGCACAGCTTTGACATCAGATGTGGAAAGTTTATCAATGGCATTAGCTATTGATACTGGTGAGGAGACTTGTCCTTTAAGCAGTGCTTGTTGTTGCATACTTTCCAATAAACAAAGTGCATTATCAGCTGCATCCAAAACTTCAGTTTTTAATATATTCTTACCACAAGCAACCTCACTTTCAGATACTTTTAAAGATTTCAACCATTTGGCAGCTTCTTTTGTCAACTGTAGTAACGTGAAAATTAATATTAAAATAATATTTATTATAATTATAAAATTCTGTACCACTTACAGATCCTACTACATTGGATGTTGAGCATAATACGACACCGAAAAGTCCTGAATCAGTATAGCTAGCATTAAAGGTTGATAAGCCAAATGGCTCTGATCCTGCGATACTCGAAAGTTGTTTCTGTAACGAACTTGGACTACATCCCCACTTAACTCTTGGTCCGTCACCGGACGCCCTCTGCAGTACTGCACATGCTAAAGCTTCTTTCTCATTTTTCAATGATACACCTTCTACAGCTATTGCTACACTAGTTAAACTTGATGCAGTTTCTTTACGAACTTCTCCAGCATAATATTTGGTTGGTTCATTTGCATTATCTGCTGATCCAACACTTAAATTTGATCCCAATGCACTAAGTTCTGCTAATGAAACACCAGTGCCAACAACTGCGCATCTAGGTGCAGTACACCAAGTATTGACAAAATGTAATAGCTTTAAATAAAAAATAAAATGTACTTGAGCAATAAGGACATGTCATTATTTGTCAAAGTTATTTTATGATAATTGTACTTACACCTTCTGAATTAATTTTGCCTACTTGATGTTCTGGAGAAAATAGAGAATATCCAAGTCCACTACGATAAGCTGCTTTATGCAATAATTCAATTACCAAAGCTGTATCAGATAAGGAACCAAGTTCATATTTTAATCGAGGCAACTGATCTTGTACTTCCCATGGTTTAAAGATCTGCTTAGTAGCAGCACATTCTAGATACTGAAGAGTATCTGCCCTATTGATAAAAAGGAAATGGTATATAATAAAATGTTCATTTTAATTGCTAATAACAAAGTAACATAAAAGAAACTTTACAGATTGTCTCTAGTGATCTGCAATGTGTATGCTATACTTTCACGATCAAGAATGGTTATTAAATTTCCACCATGCTGTTGGATATTCCTTGTTATGGCAAAAGCACTTGAAACAGAGGTACCTAATCCTGCAGCTATCCGCAAATGATGTGCTGTACCTTGTGTATCATAAGTTTCATTTCTTGATCCAGCTCTATACATTAAACACTCATATAACAAAAGAAATATTACAATCAACATATGTGAACAATTTGTTTAGATTTCAAATACCTGAAAACAATGGACACCTGTGCAATTGGAGAATTGTTATCATAAGCAGCAACAGTAACTTTATTGTTTAAAACTTTAATTTCAGGAGTTGCTGCAGAAGAACTTGGCGCGGTTGCTGCAACTGCATAATGTCTGACCTAATACATAACAAAACTTGTTTTTAATCTTACTAAACAGTTACCTTTATGTTTTTAAATTTCTTTAATAGAAGATTTCGAAATTTTAGAAGAGTAAACCATTCTCAAAATGTACTTATAGTTAAAGAAGGCTGTTGTAAAAACTTGAAAAATTGAAAAGTTATAGGAGGGAAAAGAAATTGAAGTTTAATTACAGAAAGAAGATTTTAGTTTTTTATAGTTTTAACTATTTAATATAGTTAATTAATAGCTTGGCCTATGTAACCAATACGACAGAAATTGACATTCAGAACAGTATCAAGTCGTTTACATAACAGCTAAATGACTGATCTTATTTTAATGAATAAGAAACGATGTCAATTGACAACTAAAAAAATAGAGAAAAGAGAATTATTATTACCGCAGGACTACGTAGCAAAGAAGACCGCATAACTGAGCTAACCATTTTCTTGTTTCCAGAAAACCTCTCTTTAAGAGGATAATATGAAATGGCACTGCTGAACTACTAGACTATAGATCGCAGTCACCATATACCAGCTTACATATAGTTTCGTCAAGTGGGAACAACTCCTGTGATATCAACCGGTGTCGCTATGTTCAGCGAGCGTAGGTTGCGCGTCAATTTAAATTGCTTTAAATGAAAATACGATGATCAAATGAGGATAATAAATAATACTATAACTTTTCTTCTTTTCTACATAGTTATTCTTATTATGATAATAGATACAAGAAGGAAATATAACTTTCGTTGTGATGTTATTTTTATGGTTTATTCTATTAATTTTGCTTGCCATATTAAGAAATCCGATACAAATGTATTCCGTGTCATATTTGTACTCGTGAACATTGTTGTTTAAAGTTTTGTGTACTTGTAGCTAGTAGTATATAAATACACGAAGAAGGGAAGAAATTGTTATTTTCTTGGCTGCTTCTGTTGTTCCTTATTTGGAAGGAAAGGAATAATATAAAATGTGTTAATACTAATTAAAAGCGAACAGGAAGCCCTAAATTGCAAAAACGCAATATACAATATGAAAGGAGAAAATATCAATGGTATTAATAAAAACATAAATAATTGATCGAAATTAACTTCTGAGATTAAAAACTTATAGTTGTATAATATAAAAAAGAAAAACGTGCAACGCACACACATCTATCCAATTATGTACATACTTGCATATATATATATATATATATATACGCTCCACTTACACACACACATACATATACATACGCTTGCATACATCATACATACATACATACATACATACAATTGTATATTTATACCTATCATTAATACTACGAGTATTTTTATTTAATACAAAATAATCGGTGCGTTTATATTAAAACTGTACATATAGTGATAAACGTCCTTATTGATTTGGCACAGAGGTTGCACGATTTCTTATTCTTTGGTACTGGCAAACGATTCGTAAAGAAGATTTGAAAAAGCTGTAAACTACTTGTATGTGTGTGTGTGTATGCATCTTAATATATATATATGTACTCTGTAAATAAGTTTGATTGGTATCGTTACCAATCTTAATCAATACTTATATTTATTTTAACAACATTTCAAAGATGAAAGAGTGTATTTTATGCAAATGAAATAATCGTTGCAATTTTTACGGTATCGACATTTGCAATGCCCAGGATATTATAATAATAACTAATATTACTTTAACATGAATGTAATATGACTAGAACAAAAATGAACGTTTAAGTGTCACTATCACCATGTATAAATACACTTATAACTATCGTTAGGCAACTTGATTGATTTATTTCTGCGGATTGTGATTTATCACAACTGATCAAAATCACAATTCACAATGTTTCCGGAGACGTAAAAATTTTCACGTGCATTAATAATATCGCAGATCTTCGTTCACTCCTTTATCCGATTATTTTCTTACCTTTGCATACGACAACCTGACTATGAATTCTTAATCTAAATTTAAAAACAAGAACGATGGTAGGAGGAGAGACAACGTCGACGTCGTTGACTAATCGTCCGAAAAATACTGTTGCAAAAATTTATGGCAGCTACCGTTACATGTTACAATTGTTAGAAATACTTTCTTGTCGATGAACAAGAAATAGAAGAATATATATATTGAAAGTTAAGTAACATTTCATGTGAAGTAGCAATTACCTCAAAAAATCTACCACCAGTTAACGAAAAGTATGATTACTATGTTCAAATTTTACATGATTATATGTATAAAAGAACATATGTAGTATAAATATATGATTTGAGAAACTGAGAAGCTAATCTTTTTCTTCTAATCATGCATTGTACTTCTAATCGCGGAACGAATTTCTACAATTTTGTTCATAAATAGTTTAAAAAAATAAAGTTCACTCCAAAAATAATAGATACATGTCATTTTTTACTATACACTTTTACGATAATCACGTTCGACCGGTTGACTAATCCGACCATGTGCTTTAAACCACTCAAAAACTAGACAATCTAACATAACTGATTATATTTGTGCGCATCTCTGTTCCAGAGTTGTACTTTAATTTGAATGGTAAAGTTCTAGAGGTTTTTACTGTATCCAACGTTGACTTTCCATTATTATATGTGTGCAAGAAAGGTCAAATAAAGTTTCGACATTCAATAATTGGTCTCCATCGTTTGTTATCTATAAGGAGCATTTAACAAGTTCCCGTACGTGGCGTCTGAGTTACCAACCAACGTATATCTCGCTCGAAGTAATCCTATGTTTGCCGCCGGAACTAATCTATGACAGCTTCTTGTATTTTGGCGGCCGAGGAAAATTGATCTGCGATCATTCCTCCAAGGGATAAAAGACATGAAGTTCACACGTAGAAGAGGCTCAAAATGGGTGCTTCAAAATTTTCCACTTTCTGTTCCGCAATTTACACCGAACATTTCCTAAGTGAAATAACGAACTTTATCATGAAGTAGCACACCGTTGTTCAGCTTTCTAAGACGTTTGATCTTGATCCGTTTGTGAAGCTTGCCTATGGTTTTGTAATACGTTACAACATTGATAGTCTGGTCATGTTTCAGTAACTAAACGTTAGATATTACTCATGTCTATATTGCGTACGGTGTGAAAACGACGCCACGAATGGAAACTTTTTTAATGATCCTCATAATTTAATATATAATTTAATATATAAAAGAATTTCACTTCGACTAGTTCACGGTCTTGAATTTCTATGATTTTGTATAGAGAAAACGGAACCGAAATAGATTTAATATTATGTCGGAATATTGACATATATACCTTAGTGATATAGCATATTCTTTGATTATTTACGATTGAAATAGTTTTATAGCAAAAATTATATTGGAAAAGTTACTCGGTGGGTATTTTAAAATGTTAGGTAAAGGTACTGAAATTCTCTGTATTAGTTAATAGTAACCGGAATAATGATGGTATCCTGGTCTTGGTGGATGATACACAGCAGGACTTACAGGATAACTTGGATTGTACCCTGACAAGGAAGGCGGTGGAGGAGGAGAAGGTAGAATTCGTCCATCAACCGCGTCAGGTACAATATGTGGATTGCCAGAACCTACTGGTTGAGGACTCGTTATTACCCGAGCACCGGATCCGTGTAAGTGATGTGGTCTTGAAAGAGTGAGATCTACAGTGTGACGTCCACCGGGTGTAAGATCTAAACTTACAACCCTGAGAACATCGCTATGAGGGTAGGGTGGAGGAGGCGGTGGAGGTGGTGGCGGTGGAGGCGGTGGTGGAGGAGGAGGAGCTGGGGGAGGTGGTGGTGGTGGAGGAGGGGGCGGCGGTGGCGGTGGTGGAGGTGGTGGCGGTGGAGGAACTACTGAAGAACCAGATGTCACCTGAGAAGATATAGGAAGAGGAGTAGGTGATATCGAATAGCTTCCAGTCCTGCTAAGATCAACACTTTGTCTTTCTGCAATTTCGTACAGATGATGATGATGATACCGTGCATTTTGTATTTGTACACCAAAAGTATGATGAAATCCTCTAGCAGACATATCCAAGCCCTGAAGCTCTCCGTTTAGAACAAGAGGTTCAAAACTAGTTCTTTCTCTAACGAACTCTTGGTCGAGAGAATCATATTTATATGATGTTGATAGATCCAATTGCATTGATTTCTCTTTCACGGAGAGACTGAGATTTTGCACAACTGAATCACCTTCATCACTAGATAAATTGTCCGCGGATACCTGATGATGATGATGGTGGTGGTGGTGGTGATGGTGATGGTGCACATCTTGATATCGGGGATTTGGTGTTCCTGAAGGTGATACCAAGTCCTCTTGTTGAATATGTATATAACCGTTCGGCGAAGAAACACGTGGTATTTCTTCGTGATGTAAATACTGATCAATGTTATGTGTTCTTGGTGTACCGATATAATCAACGGGCCGATGCAGTTGATAATCGACGTGTAAATGCGTGGGTGGTGTATTTCGGCTATCTGGTGTAGGTGCAGGAGATATCAGTTCTTCTTGTTGTTGTATATAGGACTCTAAATGGTTTGGTGATCTCTGAGGTAATGGAGATTGTAGCTGACTGGATATTGAATAAAGATTTGTGTCGCGATCATTATCATCCAATATTGGACTAGTTACTGCTCCTATATCCCGCTCAGCAGCATCAAGAGCAGCTTCAACTAACAAGCTAGCATTCGCACTTTCAGTTCTTCTATAAACACTAAGTCCCAATTTAGCATTTTCTATAATATCTTGAGTCATATTATCTTGTCTTCTGGTATTGTTTGTCGATGATGATACTTTCTCATCAATTTCCTTCCGAGTATCTTCAAACTCGTAAGAATTTCCGGTAACAACACTTGTTGATAAATGAGGTATAGTATTAGATACTACTGTTACATCTGAGGAAATTGGAGGATTGAATTCACCAAGCCATTTTTTACTTCCTTTACTTTGTAATCTGGAAGTACTATATAGATCTGTTTCTGTGCGCACACCTTCTACTGTCGATTCTAAACCACTTGACATTGATGCACCCATCGGAAGCGAAGACGTTGCAATTCGTGAATTATGTTCCATTTTATACTTGGATGTAGGACTTGTACCAAACTCGATTATACTCGAATGTGTAGAAATACTTGGCGTTTCAATTTTCAAGTCATTTTTGCTATCATCCACAGATATTTTATTATCGTTTTCTTGCTGAAATCATAAATTATAAAACGAATATTGTGATTCGAAACGATTTGATCTTACGAAAATGTATAAGACAAGATATATTTTGGTGAAGAACAAACCTGAGAAGTTTTTCTACTAGGTCGCGGTGTTTTTCCACGACCAACATCTTCGACGAGCCCACCGCTATATGCATCAAAGGTATAGGCAACAGATCGTTCGATTTTTGGCATCATTTCTTCTGTAAGACCATGTACTTTTTTATAATGAAATTGTAAACATTGTTTAGTCGTAAAAGCTGCTTTGCAACCATTTTCTTTACACCTGCAATTAAAAAAAAAAAAAACAAGCACTCAATATCGTATTTACTAAAGAAATACGAAATGAATTATCTATAGGAATATTGCGATCCTACTTGAATGGTTTTACTCCACTGTGTGTTAACATATGTATTTTGAGATTACTCTTATTTTGGAACATTTTTCCACATCGATCACAAGTCGCGGCACCAACTACGTCTTTATGATGAACTTCTTTCATATGACGTTGAAGAGCAGCACGAGATCCCAGAAGTTTCAGACATAATTTACATTGAAACTCCCGGAGCACCTCAGACATATCTAAACATTCATTTAAATTGATAATAATCTTTATTGATAGATTTACAAGCTGTATAAATGCTTACCGTTATGCATTCGTTTGATGTGCACTTTTAATTTTTGCGGCTGACAAAATTTACGACCACAAAAATCGCATAATGGTCTTGAACGTTGAGGATTTTGAGCACACCCATAAGTACGATGCATTTCAAGGTAATTCAAACGTAAAAAGAATTTCTTGCAATATTGACATTGATATGCACCTCGACCTGCGTGTAATTCCGCTGCGTGTTTCATAATATTATCCTTACCCAAAACAGCAGCTCCACATACCTAAAAATATGGAATAAATCCATACATCTATACATTTGTTCAAAAATACAAAATGCGGAACGGTCGATATAAAGTGTAATTCAAGTGTAGTCTACCTTACAATGATATTTTCTTATGGTTAAACTATAATTCGTGTCATGAAAAATGCAGCAATGTAACCGATAGTATATTGGATGGGCAAAATTTAAATTACATCCTCCACAATCTGGGTAAATCAAAATAAAGTTAAACAAATGATATTGCTTGCTTATACTTAATTTATATTTTGAAAAGATAATACTATACTCGTTTTGTCTACTTTATTCTTCCGCGTCCATGCAGAAGATTGAGAGTCTGTCCAATATGTCAGCTCCATTCCTGACATAATATTCTGTGTAGTAACAAGGTGTAGTTCTCCCTGTTTTGTTATTACAGCTACGCTTCTTTCCTCTTTTGTTTCAGCAGGCCTAATATAACGAATCCAATTACTTTTTAATGGATTAGTAGTACTTATATACGAAGCTTTACCATCATTATCTATCTAAAAAAAGAGGAAAGAAGAACAATATTGTTTTATTATTGGAACATTTTAAGGATATATATGTAATGATTGAAATAGATGTAGTTTATACATACAAAAATAAAAAATATTGCATTGATTTTACCTCCCAAATGTGTCTCATGGGAAAATCATCAGGAATGTCCATTTCCCTAACTGGTTGTCCAACAAGAGGACCCAGTTTAACATGCATTGGAACAGAATTTTTTGCATATATTCCAAGCCCATGTTCTGAATTGGTAATTTTTAATTCAAAACATTCAGGTAGAGAGTCTCTAGCATATAATGGTCGATCTAAATCTACAGTTAATTGCTTTTCCTCTTTCTGAGTTTTCATTTTTGTTTTACATTGTTCAGTTAATAAAGATTCGTCATCTGATTCATTATTATCTTCTGTTATCTTTCCATATCCTTCAGACATAGGATCATCTGATTTTATAGCCTTTGAAACTTCCGTATTTTCTTTATGTTTATTTAACCAGCTTTCATATGATATAGAATCTGAAATAGCATATTGAGGTGTTATTAATGGACAGGCATCTTGTAAGTGACGATTATTACATTCTTGGCAGAGCTTTATTTTAATGGCTAATCTCTGTGGCTCAGACATTAGGCTTTCAACATTTGTTTCATTTTGAAGCTTTTCAATTGTAATTGGAGTTGTACCGTCTATTGTAGAACAAGCATTTTTATCTTCTTGCACAATTATTCCGTCTTGCGGTGCTTTCCGCACATCGTGATGTTTACGATTTTTATGTTCATTAATGTGTTTGTGCCTTTTTCTCTTATGTTTATGTACAAAATCATCTACAATCTCCTCAGATGAATCTTCTTTTACATTTTCATCGTCATCTTCGTCAGTATCGTATTTCAATCGCTTTCGTTTCTTTTTCAATTTTCGATCTTCTATTTCTTGATCTGTATTTATGTTGATATTTGAACAACTAGAATTTGTATTGACATATACCATACCGCTTGGGTCGTTCTTGTCATCTTTTGTCTCACTAAATTGGATGTGAGAAACCATGGTAGATGTTGAATCTGTTACATTTGAGATTTGTTCTACCACATTTTCACCTACACTCTTAGCAACTGATGATGTTGCTAAACAATTAGACCTTGATTGCTCATTTTTGTCACCAACCATCATAATTCTTTCCACATCGGCATCTCCAATATCATGATAAAGTACATTTTTGTTAATATTTACATTTGCTATATATTCTATGCTATCTACGTGTTCAGTCTTTGATATAACAGATTCAGCTGTCTTCGTACTAATACAAACATTGTTTTTTAAATTCGACTTTGACTCTACTTCACTAACTGACCTAGAGTTGTCTTTTTTAAGGGAAATTTGTTCCTCATCTCCTGATGTTATATCACTAGAAGATCGTTTAATAGATTCTAATGGCGAAACAATATTTTCAGTTTTAAAACGTCTTTTTCTTTTCCGTTTATCTTTATGATGTTTAGCTTTATTCTTATGATGCTTAGATCTTGAACTACGCCGGACATGTACATCAGTATCATTGGACAATTTTGTTTGTGCTGTATCAACAGAAAGAGATTCAGATTCTACAACTGTGCCACTGCTTTGTTTCCTTAAACTTCGACGTACAAATTCTCTTGTATCTTCTATCAAATCTTCAGTCTGCATCGATTCTGTTTTGCTCTTTTTATCCTGATCCATTTCCTTTTCCTCTTCTCCATTACACTTAAGGTTGTGTCTATTAAACAAAAATATGCAGTTGAGTGCACTGTAAAATATAGATATAAAGGAAGTGTTAAGTCACAATAGTGTCTCACAAAAGTTAGAAAGTGGGAATCAATTTAAGACAGAAAACGTTCAATGGTTACTAGTATTTTTATAAATATTAAGTGAAAATTAATTTACCTGAACATATTTCGTATTTGGAGTTAAATAAAATAGACATTTCTTCTGTATCGGTCGATCCGTGTTCTCAAAGAAAATCAAAATCAATGAAAATCAGTGTAATCGATAAAATTGACGACTATATTTTTAACGAATAAAAAATTATCGATTATTTTCACCCCTCTGACAGCAACCCTACAAGATGGCGATTCGAGGGAAAATTTGGACACGATAAAGGGGAAGTCCCGCTTTCGAGTGATACGTATGTTTAAGTATCGATTAAAACGGTTTTTATGGCACAGAACAAAATATTTTATAACGTCGGTCTAAATAAATTTTGATTGAAAACTAAGAAAGAGGTACATTTAATCTGTCACAAGCATCTATCTGGAATCCTACCTGGAAACAGATTCAGCAAGATCCAGCAAGTAAACTGCAACATCTTCATCCGTTGACAGACCTAAGCGTTTTTTAAGAGAAAGCCAACGTTTGCCGTTGGTAAGACCAATCCGGACGCTTAAAAAGTGTTTCGTTTTTGGTTCTGATGTGGTTCCAAGATTATTGCTTTTATGATAAGAACTTCTCGTTAACCCCGACTCTCTCACATGTCTAGTAGTTTTCTTCGGCATAACTACATCGTAGATCTGCCGGTATTAAAGCGGCGAACTTGAAGCTACCGCGGAGGTCGCGCACCGATATTATCCTATCCTCTTTATGCTCACCGCCTGACCATCGCCGCCCACTCCACCCTTTCCGCCCACCCTAGTCACTCGCCACCCCGGCAATCACCCATCCACTAACACTCGCTAAATTTCTATTTCACTCTCTCTATTCTTTCGCTAGTCTACTTTCCTTCTCCATATCCCATGTACCCCGTGACCACGATCTTCCTCTTTTATCGATCCTGTCGTCGCGCTTCATCACTGCAAACTTACACGCGTTCGATGTATGAACGCGTACTTACATGAGAATGCATGTATGTGAATATGCATGCACGATTGTGTACATTCCTATGTTAGATGCATATAAATTTATATATAGTATACACACAAATAATACAAATATGTAATTTACGTTTTGTCTATATAATCATATATATGTAATTGTATGTGTATCGTGTATGATGAGTATATACATTTGTTCATCTTCTTTATTAATTAGATGACTTTTTCTTATTTTACAATATCTAAATCAAATTTCTTGTTTATTACCTTCATATTTATTCTGTTCCATAATTATGATTATAATGTTTGCAATTAATTGAACAATTTAAATATATATATATATATAATAAACTATAACATAAACAATGTAAATTATGTTTGAATGCACGTACAATAAGGCGTAAGGTTGTATTACATAATTCACATTAATATGATAAGAAAGAATATACATATATGTACACGTGAATATTTTATAAATAATTTTTCAATTTACTCATTCTTATAACTGGTACGATCAGTAAACGAACGATTTCTCTGGAATGCTGCTTCTTCTATTTGTTATATACGTATTTATTATATACGTTTCTTTTCTTGCATAGTTCATTATTTTCGTGTACGTGTTTAAAAAGGATAATTATTCGTAATTATTTATCACGATATCTCGTATTTACCTAATGCTGCTAATGCTTAAATGCTTCAATTTACAACGAATAAATATCGACTGAAACAATACCTTTAAATCGAATATTTATATATATCGAGTACTCTATAATCGATATCTCGTTTTGATATGAAAATTCGATTAATCGATATCGGTAAAAAATCAGCACTATATACATATAAGAGTATAGTCTATACAACCATATCAGCTCATAGATACATATCATACTTGTTCAGCAGTCGGGAATTGTGTTACGTTTGGATCGGAGGAATTGTCATAGAAAAATGTCACGACAAGCAATTAAAGCGATAAATTGGGCTGCTCTCGCTGAGCGAATTCCAGAAGCTGAAAAAGCTGCTTTGGCCGCTTTTAAATCAAAGTCTGATAAATATTTACAACGGTTAGTAAAATTCATAAGATCATTCCATTATTCGATCATTTATCCTGTTATATAATATTTTCACATGTTCCTATTAAATCCTTACTTTAGATTGGTCGAGTGATTTAAAAAAATGTACTATTCTCCTTTATATAGAAATTAATGAAATTGTAGTTCTTTCCCATTAAATTTTTGTATGAGTAAATCTAGGTAAACTGACCTAACCTTGTTAGTACTGATTTCAAAATAGCGATAAGTATATTGCAGTAATAACTTGTCAGAAAATTGATTCAAACATAATAAACGAAAGAGTTGTGTCATTTAAAATAATCACTTTATACCAATGTGAATAAATTATTATATTTGTATAAAATATAGCATATCCAAATAGATATAAGACAATAAAAAAATATTTTTATATAATATATATTTTATAGTATGATGGCTAATCCAGAAGCTCTACCAAAAATTGACTGGGCATATTATAAAAAAGTTATTGTGACTCCGGGTTTAGTAGATAGATTTCAAAAAGAATATGAATCATTATCAATACCATATCCAGCTGATAATTATACAGCAGAAATTGAAGCTGCAAAGAATGAAACCGTAATAATATATTTCTGTTTACTTTATATTTTATATCCCAAATTGAATTTTATAAATAATGTTAAACATGTTACAGGCTAAGAAAATAGAAAGTTTCATTCAAGAAATAAATGCTGACATTCAAGAAATGCATAAAGGTTTGGACAAGCTAAACGATATGATACCGTTCTCTGAGATGACTATGGATGATTATGTTGATTTGAAACCAGATGGATGTATGCAACTAGATAAAGTTACAACCTGGCCTCATGACGAGTCATCTCAAGAACATAACTCTAATAATGAAGATTCAAAAGAAAGCAGCAGTGGTCATTAAATTTAACTTGAAATGTGTTATAGTTCTGTTGTAATATTCATTATAGCTTATCCATTAAGCTATTAACAATATATACTATTAAACTATTCATACAAAAATTTAGTAAGGTTCTGACACTAAACTTATAAAATATTAAATACATTGAAAGCATAATTTTGTTCATTATAATCGACTTTTAGTTAAAAATATGCTCAAACTATAAGTAAATCAACTTTGGTAATTTATTATTTGTTAAGTAATATTTATTAAGTAATGAATTGTTATGAAAACGATGTAAACAAAATATCATAATTTAACATATTATTTTCAATGCTGTATTTGTTAAATTTGCTACAGTACTTTGTTTTTTCTTCCCAAATTATGCCATTTATTACAGAACTACCGCTTTTAAAAATTATGCATAACATATCTAAAAAAAACGAGGGATATCTTACGAATATTATATATTTTTTTTATTATTTTTCTTTTAGAATTTTTTGGTATACATGGTGTGTAATATATCAACTTATATAATTTAAAATCTATAATACAGATCATTAGTTGGAAACTTACTAGAAAGATACAACATCCTCCTAAATAACCTTGTTCGTTATTTGTGTTACAGTTACAGACACCTAACCTTAAGTTTTAATAAATATGCGTTCTGAAAACGGTAAACATCTTTAAAGGCTTATTCTCAAGAAACCTAGGTTTAGTGAGAAAATCAATTACGATTGTTGATACATTTTCGTTTGACACTAGATAGAATGCGGCTTTTCTACGATTACATATCAAGAAGTGTGAAAAATTATACATTATTTCGTCTATGTATAAATGTGTATCCTATCAATTTCACATGGTGTATTTGCTTATCAGTGGCATCATTGATGGTTTTCTTGGATTAATTCTAATGGCATTGGTTGATCCAAACCAATTGGATATCAGAATCGATTGAGATATTTTTTCAACAATATTTTACATTGGTTCAAGTTTTATTTAGTTGCTTCATCGTTTCATTGTACTTAGCTTCATCCCAGTAGGAGACGTAGAAGCGTAACGTAATTATACGTAACCATACTAAAATTCTTAATTTATGTATGCAGATACAAAATAATTATATTTACTTTAAATAATTTTTCTTTATATTAAGTGCAAGTGTCTGTTTGCTTCGTTAGCCAGATCGTTATTATTTAGAACTCATATAATATAAGGTACCCAACAAACTGATTCAATTGTTTTTCTATGAATATTTTCATTTCACCATTTTTTCTTATTTTATCTGTATATTACTTCTTTCTTACACACGATGTTCCAGGAATCTCGAAAAAAATTGTAGGATTAAAAAGAATAATGTTAAAAATGCTACTCGATGTTTACAGAAAGCATGTCAATGAACAGTGTGGAAGGTACCACTCGTAAATAATGGTTAATCCGTTTCAATTTCGTGGTTGGTTGTTGGTTCTTGTGTATCCACCTAAATAAGTTAACTTAAACAGATACATATGTACGATTTTTCGGAAATTCCAAAGAGTCTTTCATGCCTATATCGGTATACAAATAAAACCGTAATATATTTTGATTTTTACCAATTTATAAGTCGCTATAAAAGTTCTCTGTTGATCGGTTGTTGTCGATACGGTGTGTACTTATAGATCGAACGCGTGGAGAATCGGTTACGATACTGTTTCACCTTTCGATATCTTCTTTCGATTATTTTCCACGAAATATTTTCCAAAAGAAATCAAAGTGTGTTCCATGTTCTATGCGATTACGATATTACTTTCCAAGGGAACGGTACTTACATAAACTGAAATAGATATTACGACAGTTAATCACTCTATAAATTATCGTATCTTTTATACGTAAATAACTTGAACGTCGTTTTTATTTGAGAAACTTTGTAATAGATTTTGATTGTATTGCAGGATTTATCTTATTTTTTCATTACTACTTTTCATTTATTTTATGACCATTGAACTTTGTACACCAAGGATGTAGGTGCGAATAATGTAACCTTAAGAATATGTGAAAGTTATTGAATTCTGGCGTGCCGTAATCAATTATAGAATACTTATGATTTTATGCTTTTTAATATTTATTAATATAAAAAATTACTATTACCTGCGATTGGTATATTATTAATGCAAAGTGTAGGTCATGCAGATCATCTGCAGAGTAATGTAATGAATAGCTGTGGGAACTCTAATATTAGCACAAAGCTACGTGGATCTAAGTGTTCGGAGATACAGGAAGAATCTGTTAGTAACAATCGAGCTAGTGTGTTGGAGAAAGGAGATGTTGGTGTTCTAAGTGGATATAACTCCAATGATTTTAATGCTCCAAGAGGCACTTTGGTCATTTGTCCAAGAAATACAAACAACTATTCGTCTGATCATAGTTTTTCCAGATTTAAACCAAGGTAAATTATTCTTCCAATTGTTTATTAAAATTTCCTATTCTTTCTTATTTAATAAGTTTTTTATATTATTATAGAATTGGTGGAGCTCCACGCAATGAATTTCGAATGGCTCGAGGAGGTAGCTCTGGAGATCGTGCCAGAGGTTCTTTACGGGGTAGGGCCTTTAAAAAGACACCTATCGAACGTGATTCCAATACAGAAACTAGTTACTACCCTACGACTAGACCAAAATTTCAAGAATCGCTGAAAAATCAAGAAAATGTACAAGGAAAATATTATGACGACAAAAGAATAAATGGTCCAAATTGTTTTTTATCTCTAGAATATACTGAGAAAATATGTTTCATATTGCAATCAAATATATTAATTGATATTTCCGTATTACAGAAGATTCTAGAATTTCCAAACTTTTAAGAAGATTGTATCGGGAAGATGATTATGATCATTTTATGCTGTTGTGCAAACAAGCACAAGAAGGTATAATAGCGCTTGAAAATCAAAGATACATAAGACGAAATTTAGATGTCATCTGTGAAAGCCTATTAGATATACTACATACTGGGCCTGGACAAGAAGCAAAACAGCAAGTCGCAAAATGTTTAGGACGCATTGGTTATGCAACAGAACAAGATTATAAACGGTAAACAAATGATCTAATAGTGTACAGTGCGTTCATGAAATGTAACATTTCTTTCAATATAAGTCAAATTTTTGGTGTGAAAATCCACAGATATATGGATTGGGTCTTTAATAAATATTCACTGGAACGGAAAGATGATATAAAGTGCCTTCTAATTAAATCATTCGTTGAAGCTTTTAAATTGGATGCAGAGGCGCCAAGGCTAAAAGAATTTTCAGTGGTACTTAAATTTTCTTTTCTCATTTCTTAATTTAATAGATATTGTGCAAGTTTGTAATTTTTTTCCGATTGGACTGAAGAAAGAAACAAAACTAATTATTTTAAATAAAGTACATTAGATATTCTTTCAGCTAATGATGTCACAATTGCAATCGACGCTAGAAAATGTTGATCGGTCGGATCTATTAGTAGCAACAGTGGATGCGATATTACTGATAATGGAGTCTTATCCTGAAACGTTTTCAAATCATTTCCGTGATACAGTTGATATATTAGTTGGCTGGCATATCGACTTAACACAACAAAAGACAATTGTAGCTTATGCCAGTCGTAGTTTGCAAAGATTACGAACTTTCTGGATAGCAGATTTACAGTTTACTTTGACCCTACTAGGACAATTTTTAGAGGATATGGAAAGCTATGACGAGGAATTATCTTTACCAGAATGTGGTAGGAGTTCTCCTGGAGATGAAGCATCCTCCACTTCCAAAGAATCTATTCGACGCATTACGTCCTTGATCTCGGTGTTTAATACAGTTACGAAAAGTATATCTGAGCATTTGAATCCTAATCTTACACCAAGTGTGCAGTGGTCATTTTTATCTGATTGTTTATCAAAAATGCTGAAAACAGTCGTTAAAGCGATTGAATTGGACAACGATGAAATCTGGCTTTCGAATTTTAAAGTCACACCCGAAATTACCGAAGAATTATTAAAATGCGTCAAAAATGTGGGCATCGTACCATCAAAAAATTCCAATAAATCAGAACTAATCGAAGAGGATGTCGTCAATATGTTTAAATCTTTGAATTTTAATAAAAATGAATTAAAAGATTTAAAGCAAAATATCGAGGAAGATGCTGCATTGAAAGAAAGAGAATCATTGTTAAATATAATACAATGGATGGAGATAAAAATGAAGAAAGATTTAGATCTAACAGAGGAAAAAGAAGAATTAATAGTTGTTGCAAATGAATGCGCATTTTTATTATTAGGTCATCTTCAGAGTCGTATAACAAAAAATCATGAGCTACTTTATAAGTTTATTGATCTTCAGTTAAAAAGGATCAGTATCTTTTGGGATGACACAATAATTTCTATGTTAAATACTATTTCAAAAATAATAAAAGAAGTCTCCGCGAATTTGCCACTGGAACTAGTTCATAAATTGCTTGGAAAAGACTCTGCTTTACTCAAATTGAGATTTCGTGACTCAATTCCTATCCAAAACGCCAGTCTTGGAGTATATCATAGTCTTCTTAGTCTAAAAAATATTCCATTATTACAAGAATCGTATCGTTACATATTGTCGGATTTGGAAATTGCTTATAAACTTATCTTAACAGATATCGAAAATTTAGTAACAGATAATCCATTACTTGATGATATTAAATACAAAAAGAACGATGCAGAAATTGTAGTTACCTTTTTGCTAAGAGCTCTTTCTGATATAGGTAAAAATATATGAATGCATTGTAAAATTCATCAAAGATAAGCTTATTATATATCATTTATCGATTTATTTTATTATATTTTCTAGCTAACGCGAGTAATTCTATCATTGGTATGTGGGCATTAAAACCAAGCATTTTAGAACTCTTGGCAGTTAAGCTGAAACCTTATGACCGCAGTTTATCGTTAACTAGTCCATTCTTGCAATATAGCATTTTGTATTTGCTATATGCGCATTGTTCTAGGTGAGTCATAAGGAAAAGAAGAACAGTAAACAACTAATTTAGCAGTTTTGACTGCACTATCTTTTTTATTCTAGATATAATCATTTTGTGCCAAGTTCAAGCTTAATAACTGGAACTACTGCTTGTCGTCCGATGGATATGTTTCCAGGAGCATTGGATGTTCCAACAACATCACCTACTAGTGGTCATCTTTCTATAATTCTAAACTTAATAGCTAAAACTTATAATGAATGCACACCAGAGCAAACGTTATTCCTTTTATCAACATGGATGCAAGAAATTTGTATACAAGCAGAAAATTACATTGGCATTTTGAGTAAAACAAAGGAGTATGAGAATGTTCTCGCAAGTCTTGTTGCGTGTGGAGCTACTATCGATCGAGATATTTCTATTGCCGTTTGTGATCTCTTTGAAATTTTAATGAGCGCAAAAAATGTAACCTGGAAAGAAGAAATGTATGCTTGTATTGTAGACTTGGTGATGTTACATTTAACTTCACGAGATGAAATCGTACGAGACAAGTATGGTTCATTATTGACACAAATACCTTTAAATATAGTGGTACCAAAACTTAACAGAGAGTGCTTATTGTCGGAAACGAAGGTAAGTGTAGGAAATATATTTAAAAAAAAAAATCGTGATTTACTTCAACTTTTTTTTCTTACAGAAATATCAAGGAATAAAAAATTATTCGACCGAGTCTTTAATTCTTGCTCAAAGATTACATATGCGAGGAACTAATACTGGAGAGATGCAAGCACAACATTTCAAGACTTATATGGCTTTTTTATTGCAAGAACAATACCTTGATGCAGCTGGATTGTCAGAAATATTTACTTTATGTTGGCCAATTGTGTAAGTAAAGACAGACGTAACGAATTTCAAGCTACTCATTTTAGTTACGATAATGAGAAAATAGTACGATTTTATTTATATTTATAGATCTGAGAGCGACACTACCAAGAAGATGTATCGTTTAGCACTTGCAAATAGATCTTTCTTATACTTCTGGGCCGGTTTCGAGGCAGCTCAACATTGTGTAACGAACAAGCTTCGTACTTCATTAGGAAAGCCTCAAGAAACATTTACATCAATCGAAAATGCTTTGAAAACATTAGCACGTGAGATTTCATACAGCTCTGAAACAACGAAAAAAGAGAAACATAGCTTGGATCATCTACTAAGCGAACATACACGAGTACGATTATTTATTGAATTTCTTGAACATCTTGAGAGAGTAATACATAACGCAGCAGAAGGTTGCGCGATCGCTCTGTTACCATTGTCGAAACCAGTTAGAACCTTCTTTCATACTAACAAATCGACTTGTAAAGAATGGTTGAATCGTATTCGATTGGCATTATGTGTAGTGTCGTTGCATCCTGGATTAGCTAGCAGTGCTCTGAGAAATAGTCAGAGATTATTAGAGGATTTAAGTAATAGCGATAATACACAGGGTATTGAATTTGAAAGAGCAACGCTTTGTACGGCACAAGCTATGGTAATATTGGGAGAAGCAGAGGCGTTACAGGGACTTTACGTTTATACTAAGGAAAAGGACAGAAAATTTCCGTGGTTGAAAGCTGCAATGGAAGAAGCTGCACATCGCTACGAATCTGCTGCCGAAGCGTATAAGTTAATTATAGAGGAGCATATGCGTGTTGCAAATAGTCGACTTGGAAAAGATGTAGACCAAGAGGAAGAGGGAGAAGATGTAGCTGACGGTAATAGCGTTGGTGGTGTTGATGGCAGTAGTGCGAATGAGGAGGTTTCCGATGGAAAAGGCAAGTCTTTTAAATCCGAAGGAGATAATCAAGTACTTGGTTTTTGTATGCAACGATTATCTCATTGTTACGAAGCTGTCAGTGACTGGACCCGGTTAGAGGTTTGGAAACAGCAAGAGGCTGAAATTTTTGCCCGAGATAAAAGTGCCGTTCTCAGAAAACAATTATTTACGGAGAGTAGCGCTTCTCAACAAGCCAAATGTTTAAAAAAATTCGAAAATGGTGAGAACATATGTTTAGACGACCTAACTGATTGGAGCTTACTGGATGGAGGAGCTGGTAAAACGGTAAATTGGAATTGCGCGAAAACGTTAGTGGAATGTGGTAATACATTGACTAATATTGCACTTAGAATTCATATAAATGAATATAAAGATTATTTTGAGGAAGAGATTGAACGATGCCGGAGAGTGGCAGCTAAAATTATGGAAGAAGGTCTAAGAAATGTACCTTCGGAATACTTAAACGAATCTATATTAGTACGATTTTCAGCAGATGGGTTAAAAAATATCCTTTCTGGTAAGGAAGAAAATATATTCGAATTATATAAAAGCGAAAAACTTGATCACATGGATTCGAGCATACTGACGCGAACATTATGGTGGTCAGAATATTTCGGTAGAACAAGGAAGAATAATAGTCCTGAAGCGCGATTAGATAATAATGGTGTAACTGATCTAAGATTGCATATTGTTCGAACTGCTAGAAAAGAAGGTAATTTTGAACTAGCGAAACGAGAGCTACTTAATTATTTGAGATCCGAACGAGAGCTTTGTCAATTTGAAGGAAACGAACGAAATTACATTAATCCCGACTTTGATCAAGCAACTGATGATGTTTTGAAGAACGTGATGCACGTAAAATGGTCAAAGAATAATATACGTGCTTTCCGCGAATTTTCAAAATTACTATATGATATGGAACGAGTTGATAAAGCGTTAAAGGTATGTAGTGCAACTGCACTTGGAATATCTCAAACTATCGTCGATGGAGAACAGTCGGCTGATTTACGCGAGAATGGTACAATTCTACTTTTGACTCTTGGTAAATGGATACAACAAGAAATAGGCGGCATTGAAAATGGTCAATTGGAGCAGTTGCTCGAATTTGAAGCTGCCCATAATGATGGCTTGATGAACAAGCTATTTGGCCCTACCACGAATTCAATTCCTGTTTCAGATATGATAATTGGTAGATTAACGCAACTGGGTGTAAATCAATGTCCAGATTTGCCACTTGCGTGGTGCAGTTTCGCGAGTTGGTGTTACAAATGGGGAAGAAAGATCGTAGACAATTCAAATTCAGGTCAGTTGACTGATTCGGATAGAGCAACCATACGAGATTTATTACCATTTGATACAAGTGAATCTGACTTGAACGCAATCTTTTCAATTTTGTCTCAAAATAAAACAATTCCTGAAGACGAAGGCGACATTACAGACACTTCCAATGATGTTAATACTTCAGATATGATAGAAAATCAATTACGTAGCGTTTCAATATTAAGTCGTATTAGTGCTGATCGTCTCACAACGTTGGTCGATATCTGGAGGCAAGCACAGAAGAGGATTTATGCATATTACGAGCTTTCTGCGAACGCGTATTTCAAATACTTGCAACTTGCCGCAATTAAAGAGGCCAACGATTGTGCTACTATCACAGCTACACTTAGATTGCTACGACTGGTTGTGAAACACGCTCTCGAATTACAAAATGTTCTGGAGTCTGGCCTTTCCTCAACTCCTACTGCACCATGGAAAGAGATAATACCGCAATTGTTTTCCAGACTTAGTCATCCTGAGTCTTACGTACGTACACGAGTATCTGAATTGTTATGCAGAGTTGCAGAGAATTCACCACACTTGATCACTTTCCCAGCTGTAGTTGGAGCGGTTTCCGGTCAAAAGAAAAATTGCAATAAAGTACTTTATGAGAAAGCAGAAACTGATTCATCTCAAAATGATTTAGATTTTATCGAAGAAGAAGAGGAAATGGACGCTGAGAGCTCTACTGTAGCTTATCAAGACGAGCAAGAAAAATTTATGGATTGTTGTTTCTCACAATTGGTAGACTGTCTATCGAATAGGATTCAAGATTCCATCGAGCAAGTGAAAATACTCGTCAAAGAGCTGCGTCGAATTACATTACTGTGGGATGAGCTGTGGTTAGCAACACTGTGTCAGCATCACACTGAAATTTCTAAGCGATTTGAACAACTGGAAATGGAAGTACAAAAAGTGCAGGATAATTCTTGGTTGAGTGTTGAGGAAAAGGATAAATTAATTGCAGAAAAACACAGAATTATATTGAAGCCAATAGTTTTTATATTAGAAAATCTTTCGGCTATGACTTCCGTTTCTGCTGAAACACCTCATGAAAAGACATTTCAAGAGAAATTTGGTCCTTCGATAGAAGAAGCAATCAATAAATTAAACAATCCTAAAAATCCTGCGAAACCGCAGATTGCGAGTATATGCTTGAAACAATTGGAAGGCAAATTAGCACAACGTGTACATAGACGAGCCGCGTATTCCCTTTCCATGAATGATATCAGTCCGGTATTAGCCAATTTGAGAAATACATGTATCGCTATGCCAGGTGTTGCTGCAAATGATAACAAAATTGTTACTATAAAATCTGTAGACAATAATGTTCAGATATTACCAACCAAAACGAAACCGAAAAAACTCGTGTTCCACGGTTCCGATGGACACGTATACACATATTTGTTTAAAGGTCTGGAGGACCTTCATCTGGATGAAAGAATCATGCAATTCTTAAATATATGCAACACTATGATGTCAAAAAAGGGTGATTCGAAAAAAGTATATAGGGCGCGCCATTATTCAGTTATACCATTGGGTCCACGATCTGGATTAATACAATGGGTCGATGGCGTGACACCCTTATTCGTTTTGTACAAGAGATGGCAACAGAGAGAGAGTACTATGCTTAATAAAACTGGTAGTTCTGCAATATTAAGACCGTCTGAACTATTTTACAATAAATTAACTCCACTTCTGAAAGAGCGAGGAATCGGTCTGGAAAACAGAAAAGAATGGCCTGTTCAAGTTTTGAAACAAGTTTTAGCTGAATTAATGGCAGAAACTCCTAAGGATTTGCTAGCAAAGTTAGTTCTGTTTTCTTTCTTTATTCTCATTACTTATATTTCCTCTCCATTTCCTAGTTACTTTTTCCTGCATAAGGAAGTTATTAACGATATTTTCTGATCTTTGTTTATCGTTATAGAGAGATTTGGTGTAATAGCATAAATGTTGGAAGTTGGTGGCAAGCAACCAAAAATTACTCCTATTCGGTGGCCGTAATGTCAATTATCGGTTATATCATTGGTCTCGGTGATAGACATTTGGATAATGTATTAGTTGATCTCAATACAGGCGAGGTTGTTCACATCGATTACAATGTTTGCTTTGAGAAAGGCAAAACTTTACGCGTACCAGAAAAAGTGCCGTTTAGAATGACTCCGAACATCAGAACAGCACTAGGGGTAACTGGAGTCGAGGTACAATAACTTTTTACGTCGTAATCATGTTATGGTATTATTATTATTATTATTATAAATAATATACACAGTTAAAATATGATATCTTCTTCTCAGGGTATATTTCGTTTGACTTGTGAACATACGCTCCGAGTAATGCGTCGAGGACGAGAAACCTTATTGACCTTGCTTGAAGCGTTTATATATGATCCGCTAGTCGACTGGCGAGCTGGTGCGGATAACAGCATTGCAAGTTACGGAGCCTGCCAGGCTAGAGCACGATGTACAGGAATTGGAAGGAAACAATTGGAACAGGAACTAACACGAGCAATGTTCGCCGTTCGAGCAGCAGAAATGCGTGCCGAATGGTTAGCAAATAGGTCTGTAAATCACTAACTAGATTTTACCTTTATACTCTTCATAATAATTAGTCTGTATCATATTGACTAATGATCTTTGATTCCTAGAGATGAGTTGGTGAAGATCTTTCCATCTCTGTGCCATCACTTGAATGGTTGGATAGAGGCAACGGATATCACGCGTCAGTGTCAGGATTTATTACAAGACAGACACCAACAGCTTGCTCTAGTCAAAGAAGCACAAGCAATGGGACGTAATCATCCACTATATTCTGTAATAAAGCGTTATAATTCTTTTAAAAGAGCACGCGATGCCCATGAAAAAGCAAAAGCTGGGTTGAAAGAAAAGATTGAGGACTGTGAAAAGCAGATTAACATGCACAACGTAAGCTTTAATTATTTATTCATTATTTCTTTTATTTTGAAGAAGTTGATCGAGTTACCTTGTTATTTTAGTTAGCACTTTCAATCGTACGAGGTCCGCAATTAGGACAATGGTTGGCAGAATTGGGTACGTCTACGAGTCAAGAGGATCACGTAGTTTTTGATCTTGTGAAAGAATTCTTACAGAATGCTGGTCAAAGTCAAATGATACTTCAATGTGAACAATCAGAAAATGAATTGACACAATTGGCTACACAACAGTCTATTCTAATACGAAACTGTTTGGATTTATTGAGTCAATATTCAGCGATTTGTAGCCTGTATCCACTGAGTAATATGTCACAACATCGTACAGTACTTTATCACGGTTGGGCTAACAAGCTTTTAAACACTGGTGGCGTCGAAACTTGTCGTGAAGTTATGGTGCAATTTGAAAATACTTTTGATCCGATCAAAATCTCCAACAATCAGCAAGTTCAACAAATAATAACATTTTCTTATCAAATGCAAGCGATTCTAAATGAAGCAAATGAAAGATTAAAGAAAGCATATGAGAGGATGGTTTCGGAGGGTTTACCGGAATCAGTCACTAGAATAGAGAAAGCATATGGAGAATCGAGAGTACAGATACAAAATTTTCTGAGACGAGATAAAGGTGCGGAAAGGGCACTCGAATGTGTCAATATAACCGCACTCTGCGCTTTGAATAAGAGATACTTAATGATGGAAGGCGCTGCTAAATGTGCAGGGGACTGTTTAGTTGATCTTACATCCAGAGAAGGAGACTGGTTTTTAGACGAAATGCGTTTAATGTCATCGTTAATTGCTGAGCTAGTTAGTTTGATACCTGAATGCCATAAAACCAACAATGATCCCAAGATATCTCTTATATTAAAATGTTTAAGAGGATCCGATTGTATCTACAAAGGATTGCAAGAACTTAATTATAATTTCCACACGATCATTTTGCCTGAAGCGATGAAAACGATTATAACGGAAGAGCCAACTGTGATTAGAATGATAGGAGAACTAACAGAGATAATTGTATCATCCGGTATACCACTTGGTGACATTCTAGGCCAGTTAGAAATGCATCTCAGGTTTACTGTTATGGAGATGGAAAGTCCTCATGCAATGATACAAAACGTCGTGAATAACATGAGATTAAGATTCGAGGCAATGCTATCTCGACCTGCTGAAATTCAAGAACCTAATCAAGATGAGACGTTGACTCCTGGTCAAATGCTTTTAATGGGCTTTAATGGTTTGTTCGAAAAGCTTCAGATGGAAGGTAACGCGTTGATTGCTACTTTGAGTACGCTCGATATTCCCTCATCCTGGAGAAAAATTGATCAGGTTCGAGAAGCGAAAGAAATGTCTGCACCAATATTCAATAAGACAGCTTGTCAGGTGTTAGAAGATATATTTTTGGTCAAACGATTACATACCATACAAGAGTTCTTCATGATGTGTAGAGATATTGCAACTGCATTTAAAGGCGGTTTAGCAAACGTTTACAATGACGAAAGACTAAACAAACCAATAAGAATCTTTACAGCCGATTACGTGTCACGACAATTGCTTGGTGTTACTTCTCAAACATTAGCTATCGCACTCTGTTTCTTATTACAACGAATGGGTTTAAGCGTTACTACTGAGATTGAGCAAAGGGATATCGGAGCTGAGAGTAAAGTTTCGATAGAAGAATTGTGTAGAAAGGTTGTCGATATATGTTTAAAGAGAGGTCTCTTTTCTGGTTCTGTTCTTGCTCAAGCTAGTGCGCTCAGTAGCACTCTTGAAAGTGTTTGGCGAAGAAAACAGAGTGCTAGATTTGCTCAGCAATGCGTCGAAGTAGCTAGGGCCAGCATGCAGAGACTTCAGCTACAACTAACAGCTCATCACTGGTTGCACGAGGATAGCTTACTAATGAGGTCAAATGTTAATTTAATGAATCCTCTGAGTAAGTCTTTGTTTGAATTTTTTTGTTAAAATTGTGCTTTTCTGCTTTTAAATATTAATTTTCTTACTTTTTTCAGATCGTTCTGGATTTATGTTAGAACTTCGAAAAACAGCGACAGCACTTTCTGCTCTACAATCTCGAGTATGTGAGGCACGAGATCAACAACAAAATCTTGTTTCCAGCGCGGTGCAACGATTGAAGTGGGCTGCTGGAGCGAACCCTGCTCTCGGAGAAGTCATGTCCGCGTTTGATAATGCGGTACTCTCATCTTGTGAAAAATTAACTCGACAGCATAATCTTGCGACTAATGTAATCAATACCTGCAATTCTATATTGCATTATGAAGCTCTAAGAACTAGGACATCTGAAAGTGTGACACACGATACGAATTTTGTCAAACTGATCAAACATTGGGAAGAGAGCTGTATTTTGACAATGAATTTAAATATAACAGTAACCGCAATTGAAGAGAGTCTTGTCGAACTACTACACATGGAAAGCAACGTTGATATGAACTGGCTAAAGCAGGCTGAGAGATTTATCTCTGAGGCGATACTTGATGTTCAAAAGAAATTGCAAGAAAAGCAAGAAGGTTTGCTTTCAGCTCAAGAACGTTTGAGAGAGCAAGTATCGAACTTACAAAGTGTGTTAACCGAGCATCATAGATTAATGTCGGATGTACGAATATTATTACGAACTATGGTGAAACAAGAGAACATCGATGGCCTACAAGAATTTCTTTCTTCGTATCGGTCCTTCACTGAAAGCATATCGGCGATCGTAAAGGAACTGGAATCCGACAATTTAGATGTGAATAGAGGAAGAACGATTAAAGAAGAATTGGAAAATATGGCAACTGTGGCACCAAATTTGTATAACGAGTTATTAGGATTCGCCAATGAAAAGAAAATAAATTCAGCAAAGATGTCTGAGAAGCAAAAAGAAATAAATAAGGAAAAAGAAAGGGACCACGAAAGAGAGAGTGAAACTGAAACTTCAATAGTTAGTTCGATAAAGAAGAAAGGAAAATTAATGAGGCAGGAGGGTGTGTGTTACAGTCCTAAGAAAGGAATTCCACCGACCCGAGACCCAACTACAGGAAAAGGTGAGCTTAGTTTTATTGTGGATTTTCGTTAAGATTACATAAATATTTTCTTATTATTTTTCTCTCTCATTTATATTTTCTTCGTAGCTGTTCAAGAGCGAAACGCGTATGCACTGAATATTTGGCATCGCGTACGGATGAAGTTAGAAGGATGCGATCCTTATCCAACAAGAAAGTATACAACGGCTGAACAAGTGGAATACGTGATACGCGAAGCTCAGAGCACCGACAATTTAGCCCTCTTGTATGAGGGTTGGACACCATGGGTCTGAACGAAAAAAGATTGACGCAGTCGCGTCGATGGTTTAATGCTCGTTACACACGGTACTCGAGTTAGTACCGTTCTTCGCTCTATGCTCCACAGAGTTAGCTCTCTGTCCGACCAGGTGTGAAGTATATCTTCGTTGTCACCTGAAAGAGAAAGTTCATGTCTGTAAGGATGCCGTTTAAGTTCGGCAGCGCGCACTTGCATACAGAGAAATTCCAGCGCGACTCACGAACCAACTTCGATTCTGGCACCGATTCTATGATTATCTCAAAAATCTCTCGTTAACAATGCGTACTGTGCGATCTATATCAAGGTTTCTTCTTTCCTTTTTTGCGTCTACATAATCTTTATCCGTTTTCCTTCTGGTCAAAGTAGACTAACGTGCAATAGCCGAGAAACAAAAAGAAGCAGAAATAAAAGAAAAGCGTGCACTTATGTACTATTTGTTGTTATGGACAGGGCAACAAAGGTTGTTTCGACAAGCTGGTTAAAAGATGAGAGGAAGAAAATATAAACTGACGTACGATCGAAAAATCAGCAGTCTTATTACGTATATTGCTTGTATGCTTAAATGTCGATGTTAGATTTGGGAAAAGCATAGAATCTGCCGCATCTTTGAAATGACAAGGAATAAGGGCAGAAAGTTTTGACAATGACGCGAAGGAGCTCGATAACGACAAACGCGTCGATAGTGACACTGCCACAGATATTTGTTCGAAAGAAGATCGATATCTATTATTTCTTCATTTTAGTAAATATTGATTGAATTTTATAATTGTAATCTAATCTTGAAAGGAAGAACGTGTATAGCGTTCGCGAATGAGTAAGGATACATTTGGAAATTTGAAGCGGGACCAAGAACGATATGTCACTGTCGAATCGCGAGCAAAGTAACCGAGATTATGGAGATGCTGGATGGAAAACAAAGTGTATTTTTCGTGTTCGTATTCGCTACTCGATATTAATGTAAATCATCATGATCTCAGCACTATTATTTTTTTTCCTAAAGTGGGAGTACATGTTTTTCCTAAATTTCAATCGATAATTGTCCAAATCATACAAGTTTATCGCGAAATTTACCGTATTATTATTTTTTTTTTATATATTTGGTAGAATCTGTCATACTAATTCTAGAAGTTTATTTAAACAAATATTATACAACAATTATGGTTTCAACATCATGGTACAACAATCATCGGTCATTAATCTGTAATAGCTTATAAAAATGGAAACGTCAGAAAAATGATATTGCAAATTTGAAACAAAATTTGTTCCTTTTCATATTAAACATGTAATGATCATAAGCGTTGCTGGATCATGTTATTTTCTCTTTTCTTTTTTTTTCGAGGGAAAGGGGGAGGAAAAGAAGGTCGCACTTTATAACCAATAAAGTTTACGGTATGTATAAAAATTATGAAAAAGATGTATTCCCTTTGGTTTAATTACACTTTTGAGAAACAATCACGTCTACTATTCATTTACTTTAAACCTCTATTTAAAGTACATTATGATCTTTTCTATTCTGTCATTCTTGATTATATATGTCATTATGTTTGAGATTTTTTCAAAACTATTTTTTCTAATCATTTCTGTTCCTTTTACTTTGTTTTATTTCTGTTTTCTAGAATCTCCCATAATATATACTGTACATTTTTGTTCTTACCTCCCTTCTCCCTGCTTCTGTCGAGATTGTAAACCATCATTGTATCAGTGAAACCACAAAGAATACAACTTTCAATAAAGGAACACAATAAATTTTTTTTAATAAATTACATCGTAATTCAATTCTATATTACAATATTGAAAACTTTAAAATTATATTACATCTTATATCACGTTGTTTTCCTTAGTCTATCTGTATACAGTGTACATGAATGCATGCACAATGATTAATTCCAACGACTAATTAAAGAACCGACCACGGTGACCATGGCGATATACGTAAAATTTTACATTGCATATATTGGAATTTTACATAGCGTTAAATGTTAGTTTGTAAACTAACATGATTATTAATTATTGGAATTCTAGGGCAATGAATTGTCTGCAAAATTTATCAAAACAAAGGTCTCCAATTTCTCATAAGCATTCCATGTAAAACACGTATAAACAAAATTTCATTTTGTTACTCCGTGGAATTTCAAATCTTTTGAAATAATTTCACATCAGTCTCTTGCTACGTGTTATCTTTTTTAAACGGCTTCAGCAACTTCGTTGCTGTATCATGTATCGTATCGTTGGCAAATTTATCGCCGAATCTATATCATCGTAAATTGTTAATTATGTTATGGTTCTACATCTATAATATTGAATTAACCAATAAACAAATTTTATTTATAAAAAGCTTCAGGCATCTCGCTTCAAAAGCTGATCAATTTGTGTTTTGTACATCTCTTTGACATCTTGTAGGTCCAAACGTAGTTCTTGATTCTCTTCCATTTTTTCACCATACATTTGTAATAACGCATCATATCTAGTTTGTATTTCTCGTAAACTTTCGTTTAAAACCGCAACATCCATAACCTTAACATTTAATTCTTCGATCTTCAAAGTTAATGTAGATAACTCTGAATTTAACACGTCTCTTTCTATATTACGCCGTGATAACTCCCACTGAAGTTGTTGTATTTCACCTAAAAATTCAAGCGAATAATTGATACTATCAAGTAGTTAAATCAAATGTACTTCATTATTGATAAATATTTAAACACGTACCATCCTTTTGCTTCAATTGAGCTTGTAAATTTTCAAATATAGAAGTACTACTAGAACTCGCTCTGATAGTGTCGAACGTCATTGTATAGCTTTCAGCTTTGTTTTCGGCAGTAGAATTGTACAACTGCAAAACGAAGATAAAATTTTTTAATTCAGATTCCGGTAAAATGAGAGAAACAATAATCACGATGTATGCAAATGCACTACCGGCCAAATACTGTCTATGGTATTTGCAGAATCTTGTTCTGTGCTAGGGGTAGGACTAAGTCGTTCGTTGTCTTCAATATTTTGTTGCTGTTCTGACATTACATGATTTTTCCTTCTTTCTGCGTCTGTAGCTGCTTTTTCTATAGATAATTTATTCTCTAACGCAATAATTTCTCGTTTTAACTCCATTATTTCCGAAATATGAGATTGATCGAGGCTTTCTATCGCTTGTCGTTGCCTGAAAAAATTATGTCCTTATCGCATTTTCTACAAAGAATGTTAATTTTTCTTACCTCATATTTTGTTCACCAAGCTTATCCTTTTGTATTATCAACTCATCATACAATTCTTGTAAACGCATTCTTTCATTTTCTTTCGCAGCAAGCTTAGCTTCTAATTGAGACATTTTAGATTTTAAATTAACATTCTCTTCCTTAATATAACGATCTGTTTCGAGTAAATTTTCTATTTTTGTTTGCAACTCAATATTTTTGTCTGACAATGTTTTCTCTTGTTTCATAAAACTATTAGTTTTGTGTAACAAATTTGCTTGGAGTTGTTCCAGTTGTCTCAGTAAAGGTTTTGTGGCCGTTGATACAGATTCTGAAAGTTCCTCGCTTCTAGCTTCAGCAGCTTCTAAGCGCTTTAGTAATTCGCTATTTTCGTGTTTCAAAAATTCTTCCTTTCTATATAGAATATAAGAGACAAAAAAATAAATGCATTAAGAACTATTTGATTTTAATAGCAGCTAGGAAATTATATCTTTTGTAGAATATTTACTTGACATGCATTTCTTCAAATTCTCTTAATTTGATTTTCAATTCTTCTACTTGCACAAGTAATTGACATGATTCTCCAGCATTAGTCGTTGCTTCCTTTAACTCTGTTTCTGTCGCAGTCAAAATTTTCTTTGTTTCAGATAGCTCCCTAAAAATTAATAATATGTCAATTATACGCAGTTATAAATTGTACATAAACATTAATAATGCTTTTATATATACTAACGTTTTTGTAGTATCTAAATTCTTTTTATACGTTTCTGCATTTTGTATCGCATTTTCTAATTGCTTTTGTAACGTTGCTACTTCTTTTTCCAATGTTTTTGTTCGTGCTGTTAACGAGTAAACAGCATCTATCTGAGATAGTTCAACTTCCTCTTTTGCACGCAATGATCTTTTTAAACGTTCTAATTCTGAGGTTTGTTCTTCTATTTGCTCTCTGTAAATGTTTCATATTGTGTTACCTTTTAATTACATTTATCATCTGTTTCCACTTGTTCTTTTATTTTTATAATGTAAAAGAACAAAGGAAATAACGAATATTACTTACGTACTTTTGACTTTTTATTAAGGCATCATTTTCTTTTTCTTTAACTCGCAATTTTTTGATAATGTTACTGTGTTGAAGCTGCTGTTTACTTAATTTTTCACCTTCATCTCGAAGTTCCTTAATAATTTCATCTTTCTCGGCATTCAGAGTAGACAGTTCTTGAGACGATAAACGCGTAGCTGCTTCTACTTTTAACTGTTCCAAATTCTTTCTTAGTGAATCTCGTTCTCGTATTGCTTGCTGAAATTTTCTTTCTAAGGCAGATAATCGTTGTGTATATTCATCAGTGATTTGATTTATGCTTTGGCTCTGTTCTGCGTGTTTTTCAAAGCTATCAAGTTGCCTATGTAAAATATAAAGCGCCACAGACATTAAACGGACATTATACGTTGTTTGATTATCACGTACTTCTTGAAAACTTACTTCTTTAAATTATTATTTTGTTCTTGTAATTCCATATTCATTCTACTAACATCGATGAGTTTCGATTCCCTAGCTTCTAATATTTCCGTCATCTCTTGTATACGTTTCAATAATTTTTCTATCTCAACGTTCGTTTCATCAGATCCTACGCTGATTTCGCTCAATTCCCTCGAATGTCCTTTAGTTTTTAATGTTCTCATTAAAAGATCACAACCTCTTGTTGATTGCAATTTCTGTCGCGATTGTGTCGAACTCGAATCACCATTTGGACTTTTTTTAACAAAAAATTTTGCTATTATACTCAGGAGAAAATTGCTTATAGCCATAAAGTACATGAAGTTAAATTACTCATAATTACTATCTTACAGTCATACCTGTACCTGGATATAACTTCGATATCGCTAGAAGTAGTGGTTTCTAATTCATCACCACTAGTGTGACCACTGGTTTGATCTGAACCAATTTTAATTAGATCGGACCGACTGTAATAAATGGAATCAAATTTATATCCTTCAAGTAATTAAGTATAGTATTAGTACTACGATTTCTTTCCGCACATAATACCTTTCTGATGAAATAGGTGAATTTTCTCGAGGCATTTCCGTGCCTTGTACTTCTGTTTCGATTTCACCTGCTTTTTCGATCATCGCATCTTCTAACATTGTCTTTACGTAAGAACTAGAGTTTAAAGGTGCTTGTAAAATTCTTTCTTCTGATTTATACTGTGGATTTTCTTCTGAACTCCCTATCAAAGTTCCTTCACAACTTGAATCTGTTGAAATCAAATGCTGATCTGAAATTTCTGCCATTTCTGATTTAAACGGATGAATAATTTCGCTGGTAGAATAACATTCTGTTTCTGCAGGTTCTATAGTTGAATTCATTAACCGATCGAAACTTTTTCGATCGGGTTTGGATATTTGACCTGCTCCATCAAAATATTCTGGCTTGCGAATCGGTTGCGTTGTAATTGCTTCAATCGGCAAATGTAAACTATGCTTTTCGGTTACAGAATCTAGATTCAAATTTAGTCTTGTATCTGTGCTAGCTTTTTTCAATGTTAGCTTATCATCTGAACTCGAATCCTGCATTTTTTCACTTACTGAAATACTACTAGAAGTTTCCATTTCATTATTCGCTTGATCTTTCTGCTGATGCATTTCTAGCATTGTTACAATTGTACTTTCTGATGCAGAAGTATAAGAATCTTCTGCCAAATTTGTTTCATCTCTCTCATCATCAGTGTAAGGTATTACTTCTATGCTTTCTGGTGAAGCTTTTATTGAATGGTTACTGGATACACTTTTGTATAAATGTGATCCAAGACCTTGATATATATCTGTTGATGGTGTGCTATCCATACTGCTCATACATAAATTTTCGTGTGATGTTTTGATTTTCTCCATCGGAGGTTCATACAGAGAAATATCAGAAGGTGATTGATTTATTTCATTTTCTTTATTCATAATCTGTGGGACATTGATATCATCCCAGCAAGGGGTCACTGTATCATCTCTATCTAAAATAGACGATGAATCAGAGTGTCTTTGCTCCATGGGAGATAAATAAGGGCTAGTATCGCTTTTCCAATCTTCTAATACTTCCACTCCAGAACTTGGAGATGTAACCATACTGTCTGGCAATACTTCTATCGACTCTGAATTAACTTTGGTACCCTTTGCAGATGGGCTACCATCCAATTCGGGAGTTGTAGTACAATCAGTGTTAGATCGAGAACCCAGAATTTCAATGCTCTCTGAACTCTTTTTATCATTTTCTGGAGATACAAAAGACAATTTATTTGATGTAGAGACAGGTGAATCTAAATCATGCTCACAAGTTTCTTTTTTTTCAGATTCTAACTTTTCATCTTCCTCCTTAACATCAACGTCTTTTTTTTCCTCTGAAGAACATTCAATTATTTTAGGACAATCATTAATCCTGTCATCTTTGTCAAAAGTTGTACTTGTATCAATTGTTTCAGTCGGTGGAAGTTGCTTTAATTCATTGAAATCAGATGTATTCGAAACATCTTGGCTAGGAACATTTTCGATCTGATTATTAGTATTCTTTTCTTTGTAATTTTTTGCTTGTTTACTCTTTTTCTTGGGACTCAATGGTTTACTTTTATAATCTTCTGAGAATGATGACGAAGATACAAGCTTTTTGATACTCTCAGTGGGTGTACTTTGCAAAGATTTAGAATGGATAATAGCTTTGGCATTTTGTTCTGGTTCATTAAATTTAGGTGATTCAAAAAATGATCCAGTAAAACTGCCCCATATACTGCTTGTGGCTTCTTGTTTAGGTGCTTTAGATTTATCATGACGTGGCTGTACAGTATAATGAACATCATTCTTTATCCCCCATGATGCAAAAAAATCTGTTGTATCTTCTGTGTGGCTTTCCATCGATTTCTGATCCTCATCTTTAATATCTAATGCTTTATCAATCGTCTTTTGAGCTTCTTTTAGCGCGGACTTAGCCAAATTGGCAAATCCAGTGGCATCAAACCAGCTCATTCTTTATTATATCTAAAAAAAAAATATAATCATAATGGATATGAGTAAAAATGATTCATGTTAGAACAAAGTATTTTTGTTAAACATCGATTGTACTATATAAAAGTACATGAAAAATTAATTTTATTAAAAAGGAAACAGAGCAATATTTAGAGGTTAGGGTGTGTATGATGATGTTTATAAATTACATTTAACATTATTCATATATTATGCATACATAGACTTAAAAATCACCGCACAGTGAATTAAGAAAAAATTAGAGAAAAGACGATTCAGAGATAATAATTGAACCAAAATACGATGGGAAGTTACTGTTTGCATTTTCGTAACGAAAATTTATAATAAAAAAGTAAAGGGCTCTGTTTTTAAAAATTTATTGCATTTGTTTTTTAAGATTATATTAAAATTATTAGGGTCAATGTATCAATGTCATTTGCATAAACAAAATATATATTGAATCCTTAATGACAATAGCAATGCGATGATTAAGGGCGAAAAATGCTGTTTACATGTAGTTTTACTTACTTGCATATCGCTTTAGAAGTTTTTTACAATATATAAAATTGGAGAATCACCAAAATGTAAAAAATTAACTGTAAAATGTTCTTGAACTGTTGTTACTGTATACCCGTACTAACTGTTATACTGGAACAAAAATACCTATGTGCGCATGGTAACATGTTATGTAAATGTTTCTTTTGCACATAATTTACAATTGACTTTGTCAAAATTTATGTACAGATGAAAAAAGCAGAAAACATACACATAATTCATTCGATATACTTATAGATTTGTACAATACACTTGTATTCCACTTCTTTTGTGATATATGATTTTAATCTTTTTATAATGACCAAAATATTCGATGTTTTCTTCGAATTTTTAATAATGTATTAACTTATTTGACGCGTCAACGAAGTGCTCACTACGAGCTGTATTGCCATCACACATGCATACGTATGCATAAACATACATGTAGTTTATCAATGCTTTCAATCATAGAAAATCCTTATTTTTACAGGAACAGCATGTTCTATTATTAGTGCTTTTTCTTACAATATCATAAATAGCAGATCATGGTTAAGTAAACGCGATGCTTTACAATATAATATTGTTTTTTTTTTAACTCAATAATAAGAGCACTGAAAATTGTTCCTGGAGAGAAATATTTTCAACCGCTCCAGTGGCGCAATTGGTTAGCGCACGGTACTTATAAGACAGTGAATCGTGAGCAATGCCGGGGTTGTGAGTTCGAGCCTCACCTGGAGCAGTTTTTTTATTTTTAAATTACCCTTTCTTTTATAAATTCATTGCGCATCGTTAATTATTACGATTGTTACGAACATGTTTTCGACAAAATTAAATACATAAGCGTAAGTTTACGAGTAAGTACATCGTATTATAAAGAAAATAAAATTAAAGAGAGTTGATTATTTACAAGTTTTACTTACATTTATTAGTCTGATTTTGTTTTACGAAAATCGAGTTGGCAAGTACCACGCGTCTAATTCTGAACAAAGTTTCAAGCCAAATACAAATAATGCGGCGGATGCTAATATGCTTCTAACAAACGAATCGTTTTTTAAAGCATGAATGGTACAGGAAAGGGAACAAGTACAGACGTCTTCGAAGTAACCCGAACCCTTATTCAACAAATAATAATCTGCGGCGCTTTGCCTTTCTTCGAGTTTACGTCTTATACTTTCTATAGAAATAATTATTAATTGCTTTAACATTTAACATTGATAAGGACAGTGGATAACAAAATATACTTGCTTCGCGATATACGCCTAGGGCAATGGCGATCGCACTCATCTCGAAATATCGTAAGTTCTTTCTCATCGATAGTATCGTGCCTCAACGGTCCTCCATTCTGTTTTTTAATTTTTTCACGTCCTAATTTTTCAACTTTTAATTTTTCACGTTCTAATTTTTCAAGTTCTAGTTTTTTACGTTCTAATTTTTCAAGTTCTAGCTTTCCACGTTCTAATTTTTCATGTTCTAATTTTTCGCCTTCTGGTCTTTCACTTTCTGGTCGTTCACGCTCTAGCCTTCCGCGTTCCGAAAGTCTGGCTGCTGAATCTTCTCCTTCTATGTCTTTTATAGGTTCTCTTACAATCACCTTATCCTCTCCTACGTTACGTAATGATCATATCATTCAAGTATGTGTTTTGCATTTAATTAATACTTTCCTGAAATCCTTTAATCTAATACATCTTACAACTAAAGGTCATAAGTAAGAAATACGATAAGTCACATTTTTCGTCTTTCACAGAATATCATTTTTAAGATTCAATATATTGTCGATCAATTCCATATAAAATTTACATTTCCATTTAATTTTGGGACACTAATATAAGAACTAAATTAATATTATTCGTTTCTTCTAAAGCGTTGCGAATGTATGATCTTTGTATTCTTAAAATAATCCATTAGGTTATTTCCTTTCTCAATTATTCCGTATTAAAATAGTTCTCTTTTCTTAGTCACCAAGTGACATAAAAGTTAGAAAATTAATAAGAATGGACTTATCATATTCGTACTGCGTGGTCCTCAATTATATACCTTTAACAGCCCATTGTGTTGCAGATTCTCTTTTGACTTTTGCGATCGAAACTTTCGAAGTATCCTCTTTTGTGATGTCTGTTACTATATCTACGACCTTTCCATCTGCCTCTCTCTTATAACGACGACCTACATCACGAGCGTCTTCAAATTCCACGTCTTTTTCCAAATCTGCATCCTTTGAAGGAAAATATTCCTTCGTAAGCCATGGGGCTTCGGTGACTGAAAGCTTCGTCAATTATTTTGGAGCAGTAAGATAAGCAAAAATGTTTTAAACAAAGGGTAACATATATGAATTATACTTGTCTTTTTCAATGTAGCCTTTACCACGGGACACTGTGGCCTGCATATGGGCATTTAGATTAATTTAAAAAATGGTTTTAAAGACTATAGCAGATGGCCAAAATTTCCATAATCGGACTTTCGATCGAGAAATCGATCTTATGACAGTTTGCTACCGCGTCATTAATGTTTGACAAATGATTTTCGTGTATTCAATTATCCTATAGCTTCTTTTCTGATTTGCAACATTCAATGGCCGAACAGGATAGTATCTTTAATGAAAATGTGTTCGACCTCGCCGAAAGGAAATTGCATTCGTGAAGTGAATAGAATATTGGAAGCGTCAAGTTTGGTTACTTGCGCGATATCAAGTAATTCGAGTTGTTGTGGTAAAGATGTTAAGGAAGAGGAGGAAGTAAAAAGTATAATCCAAGAGGAGGATGATCTATTGCCTTCGAATTATCTTGATAAAAATATTTTTGGTTTGTTAATATCTGCATTGGAAGAAACACTTATCGAAGCATCTGAACAGAACGTTCTTTGGGTATTGTAGAATTCTTGATTCGATCTAACAATGATTTAAAGTTGAAATTTAAACGGTTCTTATGACTACGCCTACAAGAAATCCATAAATTATCATAGGTCCAGAAATGTCGTTTTAACGGTCTCGATTATATCGCGGAATTTTTATGGAATCGGAATCCACGCCGTTCGAAAATATATACACCGCCTTTAAATGTATTTGATATACCGCTATTTAAAGAACATTTACGTTCACAGTAAGCGGAAGAAACTGACATTTACGTGGAAAAATTGATAATTTTTTCATTAATTTTATCTGCAGTCCTAGACCTTATTATCCAAAATCGTGGTTATGGTCCGAGGATGAAGCGGCGTTGCACATACAAAAATATGTTCGCGGTTGGCTTGTGAGAAAATGTGCGAATGTTCAAGAAATGAGGAAATTTTGGAAGGTTGATAATTAAAACAGGAAGGTGGTTCTTCCTATGTTGTTCTCCATTATTTATTCTAATATTATATTTACAATTATATTGATTATTCTATATATTATCTATAGGATATTGCGGTCAAAAGTCTCTTTGGCAAAAAGGAGATTTATTCTGTACAGTTTCAAAGACTTTTAGGTATGTTTTATTACAGATTTGTAGTGATAACGATATTAATTGATTTAATTTGCTTGTAGATAACAAACAAGACGATACAAAGCATGAAACAATCGACAAAGATTTTATTCGTTGTGAAAAATACCGGTCGTCGATTGCGCACACATATAATCCAATGCGAATATTAAATGAAAAACGCACATTTTAAATCTAAGATCATATGGAGAAATTCCAATTAAAAAATACTTAATCTTTATTATTAAATTACAAGATACAATGCACATATTGAATCATATTCATGATGCATCCTTCTGCTTGGTATTGTTGTATAAACAAGGACTTACTGGATTTCCTAATCCCACTTTTATATCAACCGTAGGAGTTTCATCTTCTTCGGCAACTCTATAACTTTTAATGCCTAAAGTACTATATACAATTTTTAGTTTTAAATCAGGAGTATCTTTTCCTTGCTTCTCTATTAATATCTTTTTCAAAAGGGGAGGAAAGTCAGTTGTTCGTGGCATGAGTCTTAGCTCCGGTACTTTAGTTTCATTTATATATTTTGCCTCTTGATCCTTGGGAATCAACACGTAATCTGGTTTATAGGTTGCTCCATCCATCTGTACTAGCGTAGGAGATTTTTGACCTCTGAAAACTTTTTCCACCAATACCATCACTTTCCGTGGGTCCTAAACGATGCAAGTCTATTTTCAATAATCTATCTATATCATTAGATTGACAAACATAATAATAAAAAAAATGTACATGTATATGTTTTGAAGTATCTGGTAGGGCAACAACTTTCATTATCCTCATGTAAGATGCTTCAGGATATTTTTGTTGAGCACTTCGTATTACGATTCTACCTACGCCATGGTTCTTCAAATTTCCTAATATCTCCCATAGTGGTTTGCCCTTAAAGGTATGTGTCCGACCAATATATTTTATCACCATTGTTGTTTTGATTAATTTCTCCTTCACAGAGATGAGGTTAGGTTTCTGTCTCTGTGTTCCATCGGTCGATGTTACACCACGTAGCGGTAAGTTTAGGAATTATATTCAATTTTATACCGAAGTTGATGAAATCGATACATGTAAAAAGATTTGTTTTCGCAATTTTTCTTGAATTTTTCAGTGCAGTACATATGTAATGAAAATAGTATTAATCTAAAAAATATAGTCTAAAATTATTGCCATGAAACTTTTAATGTAATTTCAGTTTAATCGTCGAAGATGTAAATTTGCAATAACAAAGATTAAAGCGTTAAATATGATTACATAGTATTTATTAGAGTTGCGTAACAAAGAAATTGCAAATAAAATGCAGTACTAAACGATCCGAATGTACTTCGAATCACGTTCAACGAAAAGAATGAATACTATTGTATCTGACGCAAGATTATCGATCAATACAAAAGAATAATTAGAATTAATTTACTTAACAATCTACACATTCTTATAATACATTATAAATATTACATATTATAAAATCGTCGAGTCTCTGTGTTATAAACGATGAACAACGATGTTGTATTATTATTGGGATATAGAGCGTAAATGAAAATGAAATAAAACGAAAATCGAATTAAGCAATATAAATAATCATAGCGTCGAGGTAGCGAATGATTTCTATCGTGATGCATTAATAACGATTGATAATTTGTTGAATCCAATCGAGATAATAGGAAACCCGAGCATATACTCCAGGAACGCCAGGTTGTCCACAGCCAATTCCCCACGACACGATTCCTGCCAATTGCCAACGACCATTCCGTTCACAAACCATTGGTCCACCGCCATCACCTTTGCAAGCATCTTTTCCTTCTTCTCCACCAGCGCAAATAAATCCAGAATGCAAGTTAAAACTTGGACCTAATCTCGTTCGTCGCATTTGCTGTTCGCAGACCGGGTTGCTCACCACAGGCACGTCGACTTCTTTCAAGATATTTTGGTATTTTCCGAAATCGCCAAAAGCGTCTTTGCCCCAACCGGTTGTCCAGCACCTGTTTCATGACGATATTTTAGCGAAAAGAAATCGTAGATATGCATTTTAGAAAGGGTGAAATTATAATACAGTGGCCGGTTATAAATAGAGATATTTCTGAATTTGTAAATTCAATTAATTGTACTAATTGTCGAAGGTTTTATATCTATCTTTCTTTATAGTATAAAATAAGATACGTTTCTTGTACTCCGAAGCACCACGAACGTAGAACAGATTTTAAATTTTTATCTCGAAATTATAGCTAGCGTTTGATTAAATAAACTCCCAAATATCCGCAATCTTGATAATTACTAACCGAATGAAGTTGAATTTTTACTTATTTTATACGTAATTGATAAATTATCGCTAGCAAGTACCTACCTGCTTCTGGTGAAATCGTCGCGTTTGTCCGGCAAACAAGCAGGACTAATGTGTGGATTCTTCTGAAAATCTACATCGTGATCGATCCTTAGTATCGCGATGTCATTGTAAAGAGTACCAGCATAGAATTCGGGATGTACATGGACATTGGCAACATCACGTTCTATGTAAGGATAAAATTCAACGTCGTGGTTTACGTCCCATTCTCCTAATCGAACGCGAAGATCTCGTGCTGCATAGGTTTTCACGCAATGCGCTGCTGTGAGAATGTGTCGAGGAGAAACGAGAGTACCACCGCATACGTACACGCTTTCCGTTGGATCTTTTTTTAGTATTGCCACTTGCCAAGGATATTCGCCTATCGAAACGGATTAAATTCTATTATTGGTATCGACAAACGAAGGAACGTCGAGTCAAACAGCATAAAAATCGGGAAATCAACAGAAACAGAGTTAGCATGCTTTTTTCATGTCATTCTCGAATGCAAAGATCGAAAGAGCAACGAAATAGACGTTAGTTTCTCACCGAATTCAGAGTCACCATCAACGTAAGAGGGTGTCTTGATTCTTCCATTTATTCCCTGAGTATATCTGATTCCACATTGACCTGGTCGTGGCTTCCTCGACGGTTGTCTTTGTGAACAACAAACGTAGCCAGGGCCGCAAGCTCGAGGGGAACTGATGCTTAGATATTGTCTCTGTCGAGAAATCATGATTTTCGTTTGAAAATATCCGATCTTCGCCACGCCGATTGAGAGTCAACCCATTGGTATACTAATTTTTTCTCCATCAAAGTTACTATTTTTCAACGATCTTTCCTTAAGTCTACGGTACTCACTCAGGTTTTCATTCACTGTGAAATTCCGAACTTTAGAAAGAACGACGATTAACAATCAATGTGCATTGTGCGTGCAATTGTACGTACAGTACGCACAGTTCTTTCTCCATCGTTATTAGCATTCGACTGCAATCAGTACACGCCGATACTTACCTCCGTTATATCTTCTGGTAATTGGAAATCGCGCGTTGATTCTACGTCACGCTTTCTTCTGTTCGGAAAGGAAACTTTCCCAGCGGTTCTTTCTTTCGGAACCGTTCGTCCATTCGCATCAACAGCGTCCGTTTTACCATTGCTACGCGCGTTACTACGATAATAGTCGTCGTAATCATAATCGTAATCGTCATCGCCGTCTCGATAGTAATCGGAATATTCATGGTTATAGTGAGGTTCATGGTGACCCGCGTAATGATGGGAAGGGTAGTGAGGTTTTACGTAATACGGTTTCTCGTGAAGCTCGATAGGCTTGGAAGGATAGTAATGCGGCGCATAGTTGGGCCCGTAATTTTCGAACAGCGTTTGCTTCTTGTGAGAGAGCAGATGACCGAGTTTCTGCACGATATTTCGATTAGGCGTTACGTGAAAATTTACAAACGGTTTTACCACTTTCTCGCCGTACTCGTCTTTGGTGAATTGTACAGCTAGCAGAGGATTCACGGAAACCAGGCCTAAATTTATGCCTTGATCGGCGGAACCGTACCCTGCGTACGGATTTACCAGGACATTACCACCGTAAGGATTAATCGGGTACGGGCCACCGGTTTGCGGCAGACCGAAACTGATCCCCCAGGTCGGCTTGAGGTTTAATTTCGAAGAGTCCAGATCGCTAGCATCGAGTCTCTGCAACCAGAGAGTCGAACAGTCATGCGAATAGAGACCGAGTTTCCGTATTTTCATATTTCTAATATTTTTGATAGTTGATTTCGTTCGAAATTGCGACGATAAAAACTCGGGATCTGTTCTATTCGAAACAAAACGACGACGACAACATGTACGATTATAACGCGACTATTTCTATCACGCTGTTTTTCATAACTATAAATCCACCTTCAAATTTTGCAGGATAACGCTCGACGAGATCTGATTAGTATCCGAATCATTAACGCAGTTATAGACGCAACTAAGACTTATTAATTTAATAAAAACAGAAATTGTTTATAAATCTTAGGTGGTTTTTATAACTATGAGTTGCAGCGTACTTACGATCTAGAAAAAATAACGAGATTCGAGAATACCCTTACCCCTTCTCCGCTCGATTTCTTTCTGCCTTCGATGCTTTCGTCACTAGCTACCTCCCTCTTGTTCCTTACGTTCTCTTGCGCCTGCTTTGGTTGTTCCTCTTCAGCAGAAATTTGGAAAGCATTCGAATCGACTTCGCCATTCTTCGCTATTCGCACGATCGCAGATGTTTCGTTTGCGTTCTTTTCTACCGTTGCTATTGCCTCAGCTTCGATATTCTTGTTCAAATTACGGGGATCAATGGGTAGGAACAAGTCGTCCTTACGTCCTGCGTGCTCGCTCGGACATTGATCGTACGGGACACAAACGCAGTCTCCAGAATATCCCGTGGAGAAGTCGTTTCTAAAGTCATTACTGTTACTATTTCCATAATTGAAGCTGTTAGTTGATCCAGCAGCGATATAATCGTTAGACGAGGAATGAACGGCGTTAGAAGAAACGTAATTGGCCGCAGTGAAGTATTTGCCAGGCTTGTAGCCTTCTGCTTTGCCGTAGGTGAAGTCTCGCGTTGGTTTTTCATAGACAGGATACTTGTCCGCGTAGCTACTCGCCGACAAAGAACCGAATGCATTTGCATCGTTACTCGATCCTTTCACTTTGAATGCCTTTTTATAGTCATCCAGATCTTGGAAATTACCACCAAGAACTCCAGAGTTAGGAATATCGTAAGTTGTTCCTATATTTCCATAACTGGACCCGTAACTGAGAGATGCGGCACTTTGGCTAATCGGATTCGCGCCAAATGTTGGTCCACCGGCTATTGTTGCGCCAGCGGCGCCATCAGAGTGGTGGTAATGATGGTGGACGTGTTGTTGAACCGTGTCAGAACCGATAGATGGTCTCAAAGCTATTTGTTTCTTGTCGATGAACTGACTGTTGCTCTCGAAGTCGAAACCTTCGTTTAGAGATCCTGTTTCGTAGACCGGTTTCGAGGAGAATGACGAGAGGCCGGGTTTCTTAAACGCAGGATAAGAACCAATTAGACCGGGCGAAGGTCCGAACGATGGGGGATGTGGAGCCCCGCCGACTCCGTAGATCACTTCCGGTGGCGGTCCAGAGGAAATGAAACTGGACGATGGTGGTGGTCCTGGTCTCGTTGCTGGACTGTACGGTCGTTTTACTGGAATGGCTGGTAGAGGTCTTCCAACGGGTTTGATGGTCACGGGTTGGGCGTAGATTATATCTTGAGGATATATTCCGCGATGAGGGGAATAATACGGGCGACGTCCCTCGACGTCTTCACACTGCGAGATATTAGAATTTTATTTATCCATCCTATACTTTTTATCGAAGAAAACGTCTTATGGAAGAAAATAGATCGCAAGTGACTTTCTTTTCGCGACTTTTGTATTTCACTTTTTTTTTTTTGCGTTCGAGTAACTAAAAGATATTGAATCGATCATTCTACTTTGCACTCACGTTCATTAAGCCGAGAGAACACAACTTGTCCCTGATGTACGTCCGAGCAATCGTCTCATTTCCCAATTGGAGGGCGTTCTTCACCTCTGGGTCTGCGTACAGTTGATCGAAACCTTCGATATTGCGACCCTGTCGATTAGAGACAAGAATTTCATCGACCACCGATTCCACCTGTGATAGAAACAATTGGTTCGTTACTTGAAAAAATTAAGAAACTCTGACTGTATTAACAAAATTTTAAATTAACAAAATTTCGCTGCAAGTAAGATTCGTTACGTTATGGTTTTAATTTTGCTATTTACCGATCGCTGCTGGGTAGGTGGATCGATGATTTTTATATTTGCGTTTGCATCTAAGATAGCTCTTTTATCTTCGGTCTCTCCTGTGCCTTGATTTTTGGTCAATATCGCGTCTTCCGCTTGCCATGACCATTCAGGGTTGTTCACTGGTACTTGCGTTGCAAAAGTATGCATCGCCATGCCGAGTAACCAAACGAACCGCAGCATCATTCTGAGGGAGGAAATCGATGGAAAATCATTGTCGATTCACGTTCAAGCGCAATTGTAGAGAGTGTTTGAATTGAAGAATCGCTTCGTGTCGAAAGTGTACTTTGTCTATCCCTAATTTGTTTTAGTTTGTGAGAAGAATTGTTCTTTTTTAATTATCACTTATTAATAATAAAACTATCATCAACACTGTAAGCTTTATCTTCTTAAGTCTGCCAAAAAAAAATTGTTCTTCGATAATTACACACTTTTTGAGCTGATTGTATAAGAAAGATCCAATGCGTTAAAACTTGAGAGCAGTTTTGTTGCTCGTAACACAAAGCACGAAAGGGTGAATTTAATATCGATCGATATTAAAGTCGTGTCTAGTCACTTACCTCGAGTTTCTAGAAAAAGTATTCGGGCTTGTTGTTCGTGATAATTGGATGGCGATTCAAATAGAAGAAAGTGCCATGAAAAGAGCGAGATGCCGGTGAGTCGTACGAAAGACTCAAACAATAGTGACGGTCGACCGACAAACCGACCAACGAAAGCGAGAGGATGTTGGGAGAAAGTCGCTAAACTGGTCTTTGCGCGATACTCTTATACATCTATATTAGCGTGTGTCTTTCAAGTGGGCGTTCTTTCGAAAATTTCGACCGCGGTGAAAGTTGTTACGTAATACTTGCTCGATGTAAACAATTTGCCTCTCGTCCATTGAATATCGAATAGAATATCGAAAAAATTGATCGACAAGTGGAGGGTATTGTTAAGTTGGATGAAGGTGCATCGAATTTTATAGAACTCGTGTATAAGAGAAAATAAAAGAAATAGAGAAAGTCGCGGCTATAAAAATTTGAAGAAATAAGAAAAAAGGAGACCTGTTTAAGCTTCTTACCTTAAACGTTGTCGCGTTTGTTGCGATTTAAATAAAACTTATCGTCACTAATGGAAGATCTTTATAACCGGTAGTCCGACAGGGAATGTCTGCGATGCGTCGAGTTTTGCTCTCTAACCAAACGCTTTCTCCATGAACGAGGTTACTCTGCGCGTTCACCGATGCCATTCGTATCTTATATAGACGTCCCTTTCGGAGATGCTGAGACCCAAGTAAAAGAAGTTACGGTGGGGTATGCTTGTGACTCATAGCAGCCGGACATCCGTTTCGGATAGGTTCCTCGAATTATATTGTACTCTTGTAGCCGACGCTCGAACAAAATTCGCGCCACACGGTACGACGGTAGTCATAGATCGTTCGTTCTCTTACTGTTTAATTTCCAAGTTATAATTACGTTCTAAATGGATGTTCTATTAAAGGAAATATCGATGAATAGAAATCGGAATCGGGTATTCTGTGATATTTCCTCCTTGTAATTTTTTTGATATTATACGAGCATGATCCTGTGGGAATGACGTCGATATATCTGGAATCTGCGTCGATGAGAATTGAATCGATAATGAAGGAAAAGAATAACGATAGGATGCGTAGATGCAAATTTATCGATCGATTGGGGTCGAGACACGGATGACGCGAGGTAGGCAGCATAGTTGCGTACAAATGTACGCAAGCACATTGAGTAACTTGGGATTTTCGTTAATAGACTTGCGTAATGTTAACCACCGCGCCTTCTCCTTTAAAAACGAATCGACCTTAGAGTTAAGCGTGGTTCTATTCGGTTAATTATCGAGATATAGCGAACAATAATACGTTTTTCGATACTTGAGAAACGAAGGAAACAGGTCGAGCTGTTTGATTTTAGTTAATCGTCGAAGGAAGACGATAAATGATTGCGATCACACTGTTACGACGTCGAAAGGTCCTACTATCAAATGGCAGAATTTGATTCGAGTTTTAGTTTATAAACTGAACGCGTATTACGATTTGGCGAAAAAGCACGGGATACGTTGCGGTTATAAGAAAGTCGATGGTTTCTCTTCTATTCCGCGACGATGGGAAAGCAAACGAACCATTGGTTCAGCTGCAGAGCGTTCCGTGTTTCGATGCTTCGACTTTTTAATACGTCTGCGATGCTAAAATTTGTCAAGCCCATAGTTACGTTCGTACGCCTCCACAACAACCATTTTCGTAGCAGGTTGTTCCATATCGCGCTTTCAATATCCGGGAGAAAGCGTTCCTTGCTTTACCCAAGTCCCGTCATCGATTTGATAAATGTCGATCGATGAAAAAGATTGCTCGTCGTTGTTTCGTTAGAATTTTCTTCGTTCCAACGATAGGTAAAGTCAAAGCCAGGTTCGTTTGCGAGCAACGGTGAAATGTCGAGTACGGATACGGCACTGTGCGGCTGTGTCGAGCTGTGTTCAATTACGCAATCCGGATTTTCCACCCTCTGTCGTAACCCTCTGGGTTTTACGCGTGCCGTCGACTGCAGTGAAATCGCCATTGAATTATGTTCTCTCCGAAAGTTTCTGGGAATACGAACGGATCGAGGGAACGTTCCAATTATCGTAGCTTATTTACACCGAGAGCAATCGGTAATAAGCGAGTAAAGATTACGAATTATGGATTACGTATGACGGTCAGAGCGTATTGTCATTCCTTGTGCATCGTCTTCGTGTCGCGGTGGAATGAGTTTCTTTGGCGCAGTGAAAGCGGCTTCTATTTTCACTTTCGATTTCGATTCACGTTTAAGGAAGCGAAGGAAGGGTACAGATACTCGGACAAAGTTTCGATTTTATGAACTGATGTGTATTTGAAACGAATTAACGTTACGTGATTCGAGCGAATTTATCGATGCACGATACATGGAGAGGAGATGACCGGTGAGAAGGGAAGCCGTTTTCTGCATGTTGGTACGTTAGGGGATGCGTTACCGCCTGAATCCCAAAACGAACGATGATTCACGATTCACGATGTCAGTAGATAATGCGATATCCGTGCTGTTCGATCGAGTAAGTGGAAGGTGCTGCTGCTAGTTCGAGCGGCGCCAGTGCTGGCAACGCGTAAGCGTACGCAGACACCTGGAAAGAAATCAAAGTTATCTTGAGCGTGCGAGAGATACTCGAAACGAACGGCTTATTAGCTGCTCGGTCGAACATGGAGTCTTACAGACCTGTAGAGGCGAGAGAATGGGGGCCGCAGCTACGGAGGTCGCTAGAGGTGCTACCAGATGCGATAGTTTCGTTGTCGAGGCTGGTGTTTTTATCTCGGTTATCGTAGTGAGAGCCTTTGCGGATGCGGGAGACCTTGCTGCAGCCAATGCCGAAGGTGACGAAGCTGGAGCCGGTGCTAGAGCCGGTGCTGCAGCCGGTGCAGGGGTTGGTAGGGGGATAGATTCGGCGGAAGTTTCCTGTTTGGCCGTCGATGGAGATGTTGGAGCGGCGTTAGCCGCGGCGACCGCGACAGCTAGAATAATCTATAAACACGGGAGATGATTCTTTTCCGATAGACCAAGACAGTTACGATTCGGTTAGTTTTTTTTTTTTTTTTTAGAAAATATTAATATTACGAAGCTCGGAAAGCTTTACTCACGAATTTAAACATGACGAGTCCGAGCTTTCTGTGTACACGCTTCGAGATGCTGCTTTATTTCTGGTCGAGGATCGACTCGAACCTCTCGTACTTATAGAGATCTTGGAGGTGCTGTAAAAAGGAAACCCGTCCCTGTCCCTACGCATCTTTGCATTCCGCTACGACTTTAGGGGCGGGACTTATTCTGTAACATGGCTTCACCTTGAACCTGCATGAAAAATCTTAGGGAACGTTCTTTTCCACTACTAGCTCGGTACACGGCGGTTCACCGGGAATAAGCAAAACTACCTTCTCGCATATTTTCGAACAAAATTTCAAAAATATATAAAAATGAAATCCATCGAAATCGAAATAGAGTCGTTGAAATGACGTAAAACATTTTGTTACGATACTTAATTTATGTATATAGATTAGCGCGTTAAAGCCGAACGGTGACGTGACTCGCGTATCGTCTAATTTTGCACCAAAGAAATCTTCCACAAAGAGCGATGAAGGAAGAATAACATTGTCAAGGAATAATAGTCGGAACGCAAGCTCGGGGATAATGAATATCGTCGTGTTTATATCACAGCGAGCACACCAGTTGTATATCGGATTGGTTGACACAAGCGGGCGAAAGCCCCTGTGATGTAATACGTGGTCGTCGAGATGCCATGAAAACTCTCTTCCACTATTATCCGTTTGATAATACAAATCGATGCATTGAATTTGTTGCTTCTATATCAGGTTTGTTAATTAAACAGCGTGTTTTTAACAAACAGGATAACAAGGTAACAAGATGTATCCTTTTAATCGTTTTATTGAAATTCTTGGAGAAGAAGGACAATAGAAATATAAATTTTCACGTAAAACATTGTAACGATCGCCTTAGGCGAAGAAGGGATAAGGGCGTGCCTGCTTGGACGACAAAAATCGAGTTTGTGATTGTAACCGGTTCGCAGGTCGATCTGGGTACTTTGCTCGTCCTTAAACTCGAGGCCAAGCAAATTTCCTACCGAGGAAATTTTTCTCATATCGACGACACTCGTTGTTCCTCCGATACTTTCCGTTTCTTTATTTGAATTCATTCTAATTCTTAACTTGTTCTAAAATCTTTATCAAATTGCAAAATAAATTTGTCGATTGCAACGATTTTTAAATCGAATGTTGAACTCGTAAAATGGATCGTGGAAAATGGATCGTGGTTAAACGCGACGAAAAGAACGGTTTCACGAAAGTTGCTGTATAAGACAGAGAAGAATACGAGCTACTAGTAGGAACTAGGAGACGAGTTATTCGACGAAACAGTGACAAAGGAAGGAAAGAGACAAGAGCGTTTAAATTGAAAATTAGCAAAAATTTATTGACGATAATTAGCCGACAGCGTCGATCTTCGAGTCATGTCCGATGCCGAATGGAACGATCTCGTTATCGACGTGATCGGAGAGAGCACGGTCGACTAGAGCGGCTGGAGATGTGGACCCGTTGTTTGATCGTGGTATAGCGTGGTTCAGTATGCGGCGACGACCGGAGCGTGAGCGAGGACGGTTGCGGCTGGTGCAGCAGCGACGATGGGTGCGGCAGTCTTGACGACGGCGGCGGTGGCCACGGGAGCAGCGTAGTAAGGAGATGCGGCGACTACCGGGCTCTTGACGGAGACTTTGTAGGTGTTGGCGTAGCTGGTGGCGACAGGCACTGTGTGGGCGACAGCGAGTGGTGCGGCGGCGACGAGCGGCGCCGGATGAATCGCTGGTGCAGCCAGGAAACCTGGTGCAGGTTCCGGTGCTGGAGCGGCCAAGGCACAGGCGAAGAGAGCGAAAAGAGCGACGAATTTGTACATGGTTGCGAAGGTAATTGTGTCGTTGCTCGATAAAGAGACTTGGAGAAGCTTCGTGCTATAACAGCTGAGATCGCTGAGAGCAGAATGATGCTTGACAAGTCGAGTTGCTGCCCTTTTATTCCCCCAAGTTGACCTCTCCCACCAACAGCGGGTGTTTCGATCATGCACTTACACACAATACCCACTCCAGCCGATTCGACTAGTCCTGAACGAGATTATCCTACCACTTTTCCCACTACCTTCGTTACTAGACAGATTCAGGGTCCTTTCGTTTCGGTTCGCGCTCCATGTGGGGAGAACACTGTCAAGGACTGAGAATCCTGATCTGGATCCGCGTGCAACGTACTCGAAAGACCCCGTATTTTTTTCGCGTTTTCGTTATCGACGAATACCATCGACCCTGTGCCGATCGACGCCTCTTCTTCCTTATCGTTTGCTCGATGAGCGTATCGCATGTACCTATGTCCAAGTTCGAATCGAACAGATTCGAACGAGTTCACCCTGTACGAAAAGCAGTGACTGTATCCGCCGATTATAGGATCCATCGACCATATCTATAACGAGCAAACACCCTTCGTATTTCGAGATAATTTCAGTTAGTTAACCGACCGTTCGCTAATTAATATACGCGAATCCCATCCCGTAATCCGGTCTCTATTTCCACGCTAACGTAACCCACCTGTACCGATCGAAGTTAACGCCGATGCCGATTACGTTATACAGGCGTGTTTACTTCGAACAGCAACGCGATTATGTAACAATTGGTGAGCCGTGTTTTAACGCCCACTCCGCGAGCTACCGAAACGCGTCGCGACGCAGTCCGACGTGCGTCGCGTCGTTTAGAAGGCCTCTTACACCAGGCTAGAGACAAAAGAAGCGGGCATGTGACATCGTTTGCAAAACCGAACGACCAACTTGATTCCATAAAATCCATGCATGTGTTCTCGTAATTCGCCCGGCGTTTGCTTCTTCCCGGAACCAGTTCACTTCATCTAAAATCTTTCCTTCCTTTTCCTCTCTCTCTCTCTCTCTCTCTCTCTCCCTCTCCCTTTCCTTCGCTCTCATCAATCTTTCTCATTTGTCAACTACTGCTCGCCGACCGCGTATTTCGTAGCAAGGTCGCGTTTCGTAAACGTCTCTTTAGTCTGGTGAACGCCATCCGACAAAGTTCGTCCTCCACGAGCTTACGCTTTTTTTCATCTTTGATACTTGTCTCGACCTTCGCCGACCGCGCTCGTCCATTAGGTTTTGGTTGGTGTAGAGAACGGTCGATCGTCGGAGGTCGAATCGGTATAAGAAATGATCCGATACGAGATCGTCGATAGCCGTGAGCCTAGCAACGCCCAAATCCGGAAGGCCTTGGCCTCCCGACAGATATCGTGCAAAGACTTTCGGATTACGGCACCAGACAGGATTTTCGAGACTCTCGATTGGCGTCGTTAAAAGTTAACCAGTTCTTGCAGATGGGGGATGCTTCGCTATAAAAGCGACCGCCGTCCTCGAGGTTCGAATCACTCGAGGTTTATAGCGATCGCGGATAATATCGCGTTTCGCGCGAGCGTCGTACTTTGGCGACTTTGTTTCTTGGTTATCGTTTGATCGAAATAAGCCGGTGATCCACCGTTGCATCGCTTCTGATGTTTATCGTCGTCTGAAATTGCGATAAATACGAGTTCGTTACGACTATCGTCTATCGTTCTATATAGATTCTAGAGTTACACCGTGTTAGGTCAAATCCTGGTCACCTCGACAAACAAATTTCCAAGAATCGATAGTAACAGTCTATTTTCATCTGCTTTGGTTATATTTGCACGCTCGTAACCTGTGTTTGTCATCACATGTTCCATACAAATACTTACGGTTATATATTAGATTCATGACTGATACGATTTTGCTGGCAAATTAGCACCTGTATAACATAGCAGTTACGTGCACAAAAAAACGACGTGTTATATGAGATCGCGTTATGACTGGACTGGATTACTAAGAGCAAGAGACAGAAATAGGTTTTGAAAACTACTGTTCTGGGTAATTATACGCGGGTTCCGTGACTTTTTATCCGATAAAATTAACATTTTGAAAATATTTTCTATCTTTCGACTCGATTACAACGGACGAGTTTAATGTTGGTGAAACTTCAAAATTCGCGAATAACATATTCTTGAAAGGTTTCTACATGCGTACGAATACTTTCCCGAGCGATTGCAGGTAATTCGAGCAACTCTGACGGGGTTTAAGGGATAAAATTGGAACGGGTTGTAACGCGAGAATCGAGAGGAAGAAATTGCGGACGAAAGAACCGAAAAGATGTATAGACACGATAAATAACTTGCAAAGCGAGGTCTTGAACGCGATGTTGTCTGTTCGTGCCTCGCCAACCGCGAATGTAGTAATCTCGGAGGGACCTCGACCGATCGAATGTAGAACGTCATAACCCGTGAAAGAACCGCGAATCACCTCGAGTATAACAATACCGTTGACAATGCTATCGTTTCATTCTCTCGTGGGACGCTCGATGATTCATGGTCGATCGTTGAGGCTTCGACGTCGTATGCTTTCACCACTTATGCATCAGCGGCATTTATTACGAGACAGAGAACGCACAGCCGTGCATAAATGCATGGGAAACTTTCCGCTAAACGGATCAAGGGAAACGAGATTTATCGATGGTTACTATATCGTTAGCCGATTGAATACTGAATTCGTTGAGAACAATCGAAGATGGCACGAGAAAGACTACGCGTTATGACGTAATAATTGATGGTTAATAAATATTTTGATATAAAGTAATCGAAGAAAAAATCACCTGGTAGGGCTAGCTTATACGAGATGCTGTTTTTTTCAAATAAAAGTTTCAACGATTGGATAAAATCTAATGGTATCTGGCCCTGCAAAGATTTCTTAAATATTCAAAAAAGTAGTAGAAATACGAAAGTATTTGATCCTGAAATTAAATACGATCGATACCGATCGATTGTATATCGAATTGTAAAATTATTCTTCTATAAAAGACAAGAAATATAACGTATCTGGTTTTTCATTTGTGACGTTCAACTTGCTAAGAAAAAATCGTATTGTGGTTGGTTTTACACAGTATATTAAAGGAACGTAGTTGATGTGTTTTTTAAAGATACAATACGCTGTCTTATTGTTAGAGGATAAACGAGATGTTGGGGAAAGAGTGTGATGGAAGAGTTGAGAACGTGTAAGGAGAAAATCTATTTTAATCGCAATACCAGTTCGTGTGATACATGCGTATTTTTATAAGAAACGAAATTCGTCATATATGTATATATACTTTTGTAAAGATAATTCAAGCTCACGGATGTTCACCCTCGGCCTCTTCTTCCTCGTCAAACTCGCCTTCTTCCTCGGCGGTGGCTTCTTGATATTGCTGGTATTCGGAAACCAAATCGTTCATATTGCTCTCAGCTTCGGTGAATTCCATTTCATCCATACCCTCTCCTGTATACCAATGCAGGAAAGCTTTCCGCCTGAACATCGCCGTAAATTGTTCCGATACTCTTTTGAACAATTCCTAAATTCGCATTTACAAAATAAAATGAAAAACAGGAGATTCGTGATGATAATTGTTGTCTCTTTCGTTTGATAGAATCGTACTCGATAAGTTGATTTATCGAAGGTGGATACGATACAGCACGGTCGTAATATCAGCGGGGAGAGCGTCGACGATCGCAATTGAGATATTTAGCGGAAACAAAGAGTGTAAGCCAGTTTCAAGACTAAGATTCGAATCGAAAGATCGCGATGGAATTTTAACAAAATTTGTTCTCATATTCCGAGTTGTTATCTTGCATAGATAGATTAATCATTTTCCTGATAATCTGGATTAATGCTACGCGGTAAAATTATGAACGAAGGTGTACGTCGTATTTTTTTTAACAACCAAGGAGAGACAGGATTTTAATAGCATATAATTTTAATGAAAGATATTAAGCAGAATATTAATCAGCGAATAACTTGTGCAATTCAAGACGTAAATTGCATCTAAAGAACGTATATGGCCCTGGGTGTGGCAACATTAACGGGCCTCTTTCCTCAAAACTGTAACTTACAACTGCGCTGTATCGTCCCCATCAAGTATACCTGAATGGCCGTCGAGTTTCCAATGAAAGTCGCCGACATTTTTAATCCGCGAGGAGGAATATCGCAGACAGCGGTCTTAACGTTACTGGGAATCCACTCGACGAAGTAACTACTGTTTTTATTCTGGATATTGAGCATTTGCTCGTCCACCTCTTTCATCGACATTCTCCCTCGAAAAACAGCTGCGACTGTCAAGTAACGACCATGACGAGGATCGCACGCTGCCATCATATTTTTTGCGTCGAACATTTGTTGCGTGAGTTCTGGTACCGTGAGAGCTCTGTACTGCTGCGAACCTCTGTCTCAGAACGAACAGTATACGCGATGTGACAAACTCTTTCATTTCTCTCGAACAATTAGCGATAGCAAATAGTTACGCGATACTATACCTGGACGTTAGAGGCGCGAAGCCAGGAATAAAGAAATGCAGTCGAGGAAAGGGCACCATATTTACAGCGAGTTTACGCAAATCAGCGTTTAGCTGTCCAGGGAATCTTAAACACGTGGTTACCCCGCTAAGCGTCGCGCTCACCAGGTGATTCAAGTCGCCGTAGGTTGGTGTTGTTAACTTTAAAGTACGGAAACAAATATCATAGAGGGCTTCGTTGTCGATACAGTAAGATTCGTCTGTATTTTCAACCAACTGATGCACGGATAGAGTGCAGTTATAAGGCTCCACCACGGTGTCTGATACCTGTAAACACACGAGATCTATTTTTCCGATTCTTTACAACAGGTCACGAAGTGTTTCGTTTAAAATGTTGGACAAAGTTCAACTTTCCCGAGTTCGAAAAGCCCATTTGTAAACAAGCAACATTTTTATTTACGAGTTAACTCAAATGTCATGATACACGCCGTTCCATAATACGGGCTTATAAAACAAAACACTCGATCGTATATTAAATATCGAATCGTGTAGGAAGCTTTATGCACTCATACTTTATAGATAAATAACAATTAGAATACCCTTTAGAGAATTTTATTTGTTTTATATTTATTTAAAGAGCGAATCAAATTTTCCTATGCACTCGGCTTCAGATCGATCATCGTGTTAAATGTTCCACCGTACTTCAAACAGAAACAATTAAAGGGAAAGAATACCTTCGGAGAGGGCACCACGCTAAACGTCATCATAATTCTGTCCGGGTATTCCTCGCGAATCTTCGAAATAAGCAATGTGCCCATTCCAGCGCCTGTTCCACCGCCAAGAGAATGCGTTAACTGAAACCCTTGAAGACAATCGCAGCTTTCGGCTTCTTTTCGTACAACGTCGAGAACGGAATCGACGAGTTCCGCTCCTTCGGTATAGTGCCCTTTAGCCCAATTATTGCCGGCGCCGCTCTGTCCAAAAACAAAATTGTCCGGTCGAAATATCTGACCGAACGGTCCAGAGCGCACTGCGTCCATGGTACCGGGCTCTAGGTCGACCAGGATCGCCCTAGGAACATACTTTCCACCTGACGCTTCGTTGTAATAAACGTTTATACGTTCTAGCTGGAGATCGGAATCACCGTGATAAGTGCCCGTTGGATCGATACCATGCTCGTCGGAGATCACTTCCCAAAACTATCAAAAAATAAGTATCGGATGAGCTTGGGAACATAGAAGCTTAACTGTCGCGAATTACGACCATAAAAGGATATTTTAAAATATTTCGATTCGTTTAATTCTTCGTCGAAGCCATAAAGAAGCGCTTTGATTTATTGTATCGGTTCGAAATGATATTTGAAACACGTCATGACAATTAAACGTTATCTAAAACTAATGTGTCCGATGAAAACGATAAAAAATAATAGATTTTATCAAAGAGCAATATGAACGTGATACGAAACGGATATGCATAATAAAAATTCATCAAAAACAATAAAAAATCGAAAAATTCGGACTTTGAAACTTTTTACATATCTCGATAATATCGTGTACACGCAATTTTCACTGTTATTTCGGCGTTTGGTCTTTAACGGGTTAAATTCGTGAGAAATACCTTAGCTCCTATCTGATTGCCGCATTGGCCAGCTTGGAGATGAGCGATTTCACGCATTTCTCTATTCTTCTTCCTCTACGATCTTCGTATTCGATCTTTCTTCGCCACTGATCGTATCTATCCGCCTTTCCCTTACCTCTAGCCCTTTATAAGTTCTATATTTTACAAAATTATTGAGAAATCGCTGCGAAGCCACGAGTTCGTCGCGGGGATACGTAGGAACATGAAAAAGCATAAAGTCGGCGAGAGTAATCAACGAGTTGTCGTTTGTTTCGCGGTTGCCTTGGATTTTTCGTCGTCTATCGTCTATCGTTTGTCTGGTCAACTTCATATTCATCTATCTCTCTCCCTCTGTCTTCTCGATATCATCGAAATACAATAAACTTGTTCCTCTTTCTCTCCAAAAGCCCAAAATACGAAAATACGAAAGAAATAATACAGAAAGGAAGAAACATATACACGTGGTGGTAGGATAAAATAGGCAAAGACCAAGTTTTCAAAGGGAGAAAAATCTTTTTTATTGTATTTTTTTTGCAAAATGAAAAAGCGAGCGAAAGGTCTGTCGATCAAGAGTAATAAAAGAAGGTGAGGAGTGAAAACCGAAAACGGAAACATCCTGAAACGTCGTCGGCATCCATTTGTAATTGCGGATCAATGACATTCACCGAGGTCCAGGATCTTGTTGCTGTAGCGGGGATGGTAGTATCGAAGGTTAATCGGTTGTTTCACGATTGGTATGGCCATTGCGTTGGAACGTAACCGGATGTCTCTCTGTGGCTGCACTGTCCTCGAACGGTGACGCGGTTTCGGTACGATTTTCAGCGTCTGCCAGCGATGAGGGTCGCGGCAGGGAAGCTGGAATACGCGAGCGGAGCAGCGGCGGCGTGGGCGATCACAGGGCTGGCGATGTACGGTGCAGCGACCGCGTGATTAATCGCGTGCGCGTTATAGCTGGTCGCGTAGGTTCCGACCGTCAAAGCTGCTGGAACCGGTGCCGCGATCGCTGCTGGCACTGCTGCTGGTACCGCTGCTGGCAACAAACCGGCCGAACAGGCAGCGACTAAACCGGCGAACACAACCTTTGACAAAAATTAACAGATTAGTTTCGGTTTATCGTTTGAACTTTCCTCTCGCGCCCGCTTATCGCGCTAGAATCTTTTTATCGTTTATCTTTGTTTATACAAGTAGATCAATTACGAAACTCGATCATCGATGGATCGAACCACGGTTGAGCGTGATATCAAAGCGTATTTGTAACGAACAACGTACGTACTGATATACGACGACTGAAAATCGTAATGTCGAGATAAACATGTCGAGAATTTGAATCTACTGTCACGCGTATTTCTATCTTTAAAAGTAGAAACCTTATCTTATGTTTAATCTCGTAATCGATCGAGCCACAACCCTGTTCTTTGGTAAAAAAAAGCACGCTTTTTGGACTTGAAAAAAATGTAACCAATTGTTTGTAATAATAAACGCAAGACACTATTTTACGAAAAGAGTAAACAAATCGATTATTATGATTCTTATTCGTATGAAAACTACAGGAGAAGAACACAACGAGTCATCAAGGATCGATTAAATCCCATTATCCAAACTACCAAGAAGAAGCGTGGAGGAATAGGGAACATCTATTATCGAAACTTGCTCGTTCCCCCGATCTATTCTCTCGATTGGGCTTGTCCACGAGAAGCGATTACAACTTGCTTCTCGATCAACTTACCAAGAATTTCATGGCGAACATTTTTACTTGTTGAGGTCTCGAAAGTGTATCGAGTGGATAACAACAGACAACTGTACTGTCATATGGATTAGCTAGAGCTCTTTTATACTCTGTTTCGTCCGGTAATATACTCCCACTACGAACATGTTCGCAACACCGGTTCGCGGTACGATACGACAGAAACACGCTTCTGCATATCGGATTAACTTTGCTCGTTTTAGGCCACGCCTGCTATTATACAGTAACTGTCTCTATGGCCGAATCTACGGCCTTCTTTTTTTCTCTCTAACTTTTTTAAACATTATCCTCGTGGTTCCTGATCGCGCTGCTCCACGTGGCTGCTCGGTGTCGTTCACCGCGGATATACGTTGCCTTCGAACGCCCTTTGTCCGTAACATTTTTCCTTTGCCACAGTCGTATACCATACGACGATGGACGGTATGGTACACAGTCGCATATCGTAAATCGTCGAAGGGAATGAACGTTAGGGTGAAACGATGAAAAATGTTGGAAATTTTCGCTTGCCGACAACAACGACCATTGTAGAATGAGTTACATCGCTGCAAGATGCGCGTTTGCTATTCAGCTCTCATAGACAGATTTTGCAAGCTAACGAAATCTCTTATTTTCCTTAACGGGGTATCTAGGCTCGCAACTTAAAAGAAAATGAATTATCCTGCATTTTCTGAGAATAGAGATTCGTTTACCGAAACTATGTTCTCGAATTTGTAAAATTTAAAGGTGAGAATGCATAGCTTGTACGATACGACGTGTAACTTTTAAACGCGTTTTTCTGGAAATTGTATTTCCTGAAATGATCGACAAAATATCGCAAGTTGCGATTGACCAATAATTCTTTGACGATATACCTTTGACGAAGGTGTTGCTGTCACGTGAATCAGAATTATTAAAAAGCTATTTTCTTTTTTCTTTATTACTTACTCTACGAAACGAATCTTAAGAACGAAAAGAATCGACAACTCGATACTCAAGCTTGAAAGTACCACCGTTTCTTAAATTTCCATCATATTCTTTGTCCATTCTGGTTTACATCGTAGCAACACGAACTGAGACTAGAGTGGAACCGCCCTTTAAATGCCGCTTATCGTTTATTAAATGTGGCTATTCGGGATATTCGCGAAGTTAAAATTGACGCAACAATAACGAAGACATCGATGTCGTTTGCAGTTCAGTTTCAACCAGTGATATACATTGGGTGCGGCTCGTGCTCGTTCCAAATACGAAACGCGGCCGTACGTACTGCGTCTACGACGATTGGGACATCGCAAGTTTCGAAGATCGTTCGTCGAACGTGACTCGAATTTCCGACTGGAAACGTGGATTTGTTCATCAACTTGCTCCTCGTAACTTTCCCTTGATTTATCGATACGGAATACTGTATCGAACTTCACTCTTGACCCTGTACGGATGTCCTACTTTTCATCGATACGTTTTGGCTTTAGGAAACAATTGTAAGAAAAAAGAATTTGGGAAAATAACGCGTAAACTTTTCTTTTAAAGATGTTCGACGATGGTCCGACGACCGATCGTTCGATGTAGCAAAGTTTGTTTATTTTTAAAAACTTCTGATACGGTGGAAAGATGAAAGAAACGCGTTTTCCTTTAGGTTACATCCGTATAATGAATTTATTTTGATAACACCGTAATGCAATTTACAGAGGGTCAGTAATTACAGCGATAATGATCTGACTCATGCAACGCAGCATCCTTTGTACCATCTCTGGCTACTTGGAACAATGGCACGACGTATGCAATTGTTTCGACAGGAGTTGCATGGACCGTAGGGATTACGAATAGATCGTAAACAAGCAAACTTGTATTTTCCTATATAATTCCTATTACCATTCATTTCTCAATCGATTCGTTCATTAATTCCTACCTATCAATCGCCACTGTAATGATCCATAAGAAAGAATCGTTTCGTCGTTCGTTGACGTGTCATAGTTTTAATTAGATTCGATTTCTTTCTAGTAGATACTCCTATAAAAAGATACATACGGTAACAAAGCGTAGGGTGTCGGAGGAAAGCCGTGATCAATTGCGGATTGCGTTACAGCATACGACGGGGATGTTATAGCGGAGGTTGAATATTCGAGGTAGATGCAAGTACGAAAGAACGATCGTTTGTTTTCGTTTTAAGTTGCAATTTATTCCATGAAAAAGAAAAACTTAAAAATAAAGATTTGGACAGGCGATCGAAGTATCAGGGGTGAAATCATAGATGGGCGGTGTAGGCGAGTGCAGCGTATGGCAATGGTGCAGCAGGTGCGGCGGCAGCGAGGGTAATCGGTGCGGATGCTGCTGGTATGGCCGCGTGCACGGCTGCAGGTACGGCGGCGGTATATGCCAGTGGTGCGGCAGCGAACGTATTGTAGTTCCTAGCTACGACTTGACTGCTCCTAGCAGTTACGATCGGTGCTGGAACAGCAGCAATCGCCGCTGGAGAAGCAACCAAAGGGGCGTGGAGAAGTCCAGCAGACGCCACGGCTGCTACGAAGAGAACGATGCACTGCGGAAAGCAATAGTTTTGAAAATAAAGTTTTTCATTTTCTTTCCATATGTATATATATATATATTAGGATTTAAACAAAGTTTGGATCATCTCGATTAAACCACTTACCGCTGTCTTGATCATTGTCGAGCTTGTGTGTTTGTTTCGGCTGTTGAGCGATGAGTGCAGAATCGTGGAAGCGTCCTCGCTTTATACCAATGTCCGACGCTGATGGGGTGGTGGACTTACGAAAAGAACGGTGGATGCGGGGCCTGCGAAAGTTCCGACCTCCTTGGTGTAGTCACCTTCGTATCAATTTTGTTGGTTGCGGTCGCATTGGAATGCCGGGCGCGAAACATCGGCCGTTTTCACGCGCTCCCTCGCTCGTTACGGCGCGGGCGGGGGCGACGCGACGCGACGCGACGCATTCCTCATCCTGTATCGTATTTTCAAACTGCTCGCGTTTGGTAGCTATCGCTCGCAACAAATGGATCGATCGATTTCGATGACCTTGATCGAAAGAGAAGCACAGGGCGGACACTTCTACGAGTATCACGAAATTACGTAAGCAACCAGACCGAGCAATTGTATAACCCTCTCGACTACGTGCTTGTCCGGTTGGAACGCACAACAAGGTTACAAAGCCGGCTCAGTGATTACGCGGGTCGTTCTGCTTCCCACACGATCTATCTGCTACTACTTTCATCTAGTTTTTCATCATTTTTTACCTAGTCTCGGTTTGTCTCTCTCTCTCTCTCCCCCCCTCTCTCAGCCTCATTTAAATAGTCTACTTTTATATCCGACTTTATTACACATCTAATCCGCACATCCTATTTGGTCTGGTTAAAAAAGATTGTTCGATTAGTCGCGTTTCTGTTTTTTCTCCGATCGTTACATTTTGTTTTGATCGATCGTTTTCCTACGCCTCTCACTCGCTCGATCTGGTCACTCGCATCCCTCCTTTGTCTCTGTGTTTCGCTCGCTCTATCTTTCTCTCGATTACCACAAGGCTGAACACCTCCAAGGTAAAGCAAACGCTTTTTTCTCAAGTTCAAGTTCGTCGAGTCCGAGTGAGACCAGCAAACGTTGTTTCCCCTTCGGTCGTGATACATCTCGTATCTCGACACGGAAGGTACGACAGGCTGGCATTACGTTCGTTAATTTCATCGTTATTTCGTCCAATTTGGAATCGACAAGCGGAGGAAAGCTGTATTAAAAGTCGCATAATTTCGAATTCGTCCCATGAATCGTGTTTCTTCTACTTTGCTATTCTTTCTTGACAGGATAAAGCGCTCTAGGAGCGTGGGAAGGACAAACGATCGTTCCGCGGATGTTAATAATTATTTCGAGCAGGTCGGCAGACGGTGGTTGTCGTTTGTACCTCGTAGCCAACGAGCCATTAAGCTATCCTCGGATCGTCAATCGTTTTTCGAAGTCGCAAGGACAACGCGATGCTGGAGAAAAGGGGAAAACCTGTTTGTGTTCGATGGAAAAAAGTTGCTCGAACGTAGACTCGAAAAAGAAGGAAATGGCGCGTATTGTTGGGACACGCCTGGTCCCGTGCAACCTTGAAGAAATCCGCGATTCGCCGGTAGTTGGTCGATACACGGGAAAACGTTCGCAGAGAGGCACAAAGGGAGAAGTCGATTGGTCGGTCGGTGGAAAAAATTGCGCGTACCAACAAGAAGGAAGCGAGTGTCCCGTTCATGGTCTGCTTCGAAGACCGGCTGTTGCCCTTCGTGGAATACCAGAGACGGGTAAAAGGAACGAGATGTAGAGAGATGGATAAAAGGAAGGGGGATGTAGAGAGATGAGAATCTTTGTCGCGGTTTCCCCTATATAAGCAGCGTTTCCTCGGGAATTGAGGTATAGTCGTCTCAGCTTTTACGTAGTGTATCCACACGTTTCAACCACAACCATGTTCAAAACGGTGAGTGCTGGAGATCGAGTGCTAGATAGTGCGGACGGAAACAGGGTAAGCAAAGGGAGAATCTCCTCTTGATCGAATTTTTGTGAGCGTAGCTGTTGTTCGCTGGATTATTGGCGGTCGCGTTGGCTGCACCGTCGCCGGCTCCTGCACCAGCCCCGGCTCCAGCACCAGGTCCGGCACCCTCGGCGTCTCTGGTCGCCGCTCCCCTGGCCGCCGCTCCATTGGCTGCACCAGCTCTTCTCTCAAACATTGGAACACCCCTTCTCTATTCCAACTACCCGCCTATTCCGGTTGCTAGTTACGCGCCTGCTTCCTCTTACATCTACAAAGGCTACGTCGTCTAATAGGATCGACCAGACGACATGGATCGATCGAGCGATCAAGCGACCGAACCGAACCATCGAGTAATCAACCAATCGACTCATCTCTTTCTCATCCTGAAAAGATCAATAATCGCATCTCTGTACTTTCCGTGAAGTATCGTTCGTGCTTCGATTCTCCGACAATGTTCTTATACTTTTAGATTCGGTATCAATAAAACTGTTTAAACGCAAAGGTCTTTCTTATTTCCTCGATACGCGTACATGTTTCTTGATGTCCCGTAGTTTACATTTCGACGATTACTTGTTTATTCGTTAATGAATCTATCGCGCACAGCTCGTTACGTGATTCCTCGTTACTCTGTAAATTCAATTATATAAGAATGAACGTAGGCGTGACCGCACTCTGAATAATCGTTCTCCACCCACTTATGTCATATAAAAATGTGTGTTCGCGTATCGGAATATGCGGAGTGGCACGCGTATGCACTCTTAAGTGCGATCGAACGAATAAGAAATATTCGTTTGTAGTAAGATCGGAAGAATCAACTGGGCGAAAAGCCTAGCGCGCACTCTTCATCGAATGCTTATTCCAGCTGATGTTCGAACTGCTGTCCGAGTTTGCACGATTTCACGAGACAATCGTTGCACTGTCGCTTTCTTGGATAAACTATCGCGTTCTCCACTCCTTCGAAGCGAACGTAATACGTCGTATCTCGCGTGGTTCGTCGAGCGTATCCACGAGAGCCAAGCGAACCGTGGACAAGCGCATCGAAAGCATAGCGATTTCAATTTAGAAGCGATGGAACGTGCGACGAAAGATGGTAAGAATGTAGCGGATACGAAGGAAATAGACAACGCGCTATAGAAAGGAGTGGATGAAAATACAAGGGTTCACGGTACACACGGTCGTTTGAAAATGTCAAACGTGTCGGCGACTGGTCTCGCTATTATACCCAGAAGAAGAATTCGAGCCAGAAATTCGCCATCGATGACAAGGGAGGAATCGTTGCGTTTCGTTGAAATCGAGCAAGGCCATGGCGGCCTTTTGTTTCTACAAACGACGAATCAATTATGCGGCAACAACAATACCAGAATCGTTACGTAAAAGGTAAATGCAATGTCCTCGCGTACGTCGTGTACTGGATGTGCCGTTCGTGGTTCGCTGCTGCTTCGTCCAATATGCTGTTAATCCGCTAAAGGTTTAACATACACGAATTTTCCAATGAAATCGAGCAAATTGTCTTCGGTGAACATGCACTACGTCACGTTGCGTTTCGAGACAGCAACGTGTTCCGCTTCGCAATATTCTTGGCACCGCAACACGTGTTACCGTAATAACATCGAGAATGAAATTTTTCTTCGCGTCACCGTGTATCATCGTACGAAAGCGTCTACGAGGAAAAGGAAGGGGAAATCTACATATAACCGAATCGTTCTATTCTGTTACGACGAACCTCGTTACGTCCCTCGTTACGCTGCATTAGGAGCTAACGGTCGGGGTGCGATGCATTTTCGCTTATATATTAATTTCTATATTCGATATGTTTGTTTCCGTATTTCGATATATTAATATTTCCTACGTATTATCTTGTATTCCTGGTTCGTGTCGTTATTTACAAAATTATTGATTATCCGGGTGCATCCAGCGCTGGCGGCAATGCGATCAGCCTGCATGGTACATCCACCCCTTGGCATCGATCGCACGCTGCAGTTCACCGACCTCTCTGCTTCGAGACGCGATACAATACTTGTACTGTCCCCATTATTGCCCTCTTTTGCCCTTATCTACTACCTCGATTGCTCGTCCCACTCTCTTAATCGGCGTCCATTAAATCGCGGCATTGCTAATTTTAACGAATTCGTTCCACCAAGAGTATTCGACGTATCGATCGTCTACTACAAAGGAGGTTCGATGTTCTCCGTTCGTTACGTCATTGGGAATATATGGTCCAGCCTAAAAAAAGAAGCACTTATACGCGCTTAAGCGCTTCTTCCCTATTCGTGATTCGTGGATCCGCTGTTTGAGAAAATGCATTTTGATCGAAATACGATCGACGTGAGTCGATTAAAAATAAGTGTGCGATTCGATCGAGAGAAATCGATGCGAATGGTCCGAAAATAACGAAAATGGCGCCGATTGGTGAATCGCGTTTCGGACGAGCAGCGTCCGAGAACCGCGTCGGTCGCATTCATCCCGACATCGCGTCCTCGCAGATACGACACGAACCCTCACGTGGCGGAGAGGACATGCGCGCACCCTCGGCAAAGCCGCGACGCTATATAAGAGAAGAACGCGAGTCTCCGAGTCTCAGTTCGCTCACGAAAGCGTGCGAAATACACACGGCAAACCCGGCAATCAACGACAAATTGATAAAACGCGTGTTTGCGATTAAAACTGTTCTTCTGGCACACAAGGATGAACAACTTGCAGAAAGACAGAAAAAGCATCCTGTAACTAATAAGAATACAGAACAGTGGGGAACGGGTGAAAATAAAAGATCAACGACCGATCTACAACGAAGCACTAGTTTCTCTTCGAAAGCATCGTTTTACGCAAGTATAAGCACAGTGAAACGAGTGTGGAATCGATTAGCCGCACGGAAATTGATCGACCGTGACAGAAAGGGCGCGCATTTGCCATCGTTTACGCGAAAGTCAGCGAGTCAACGACTGAGCGCGATCGAACGAAACTCGAGTTGATCCTGAACGAACGAGTTCTAATCGAACGAAACGAAATTTTCGAGCTGGCTAACCGAACGGTGCAGATTTTCGTCCGCGATCTTGATCGAATCGGTGGCTTTCGTACGTCACTGAGAATGGAGGACACGACTAGATTAACCGATCCGGAAGACGATCGTCGCCGAGAGCATCAAAAGGGCGACGGTAAACGAAGAGTCAGCCCGACCGTGGGCCCTGGTTCTTCGAAACAAGAATTTGGAGACGACGAGTGCAGCACGGACAGTGGTTGCAGCAGCGGTGGAAGTACCGGAAGCGCGGAGAGGCTGTCGCGTCGCGGAAGCAGCGAACGATTATGCCGCGCCACCAGATCGCCGAGAACCCATTGCTACCTGGACCGACTTCGTGGCCGACCAACTCGTTCTCAGGAGAGACTTTCTAGCATTCAAAGAAGTTCGGAGCGAGTTCGAGCCAAGTCCTCGCGTTCTTGGAGCCCTGGAGACGTTAGAGGCGTTGGGAGAACTTCGGAGTCGCTTTCGTACTCCTCGAGTCCATCGGACGCCCACAGCAGCACCGACAGCGACTCGTTGAAAAGATCCAGCACGGCAGATGCTCTTCGAAGAGCGCTTCAAACTCTCAAGATATCCTCCAAGTGGGAAGGGAAGGAGAACAAGCACGCGAAGAAGAGCCCTAAGAGAATCCTACGCAGTCCGGTGTCCTACACGTACGTCAGAGGTCTTTCGGGCCTACCGACGCAGAGGGTTCCAAGGAACATGGCACAGCAATTGACGATGCCCTGTTCCTGTCAAGATACCGTTGGTCTCTACCGATAAGAAGCAATCACGATCGATGGCGATTCGAGTCGAAGCCGGTTCACTCGGTTCATCCAAGTTTCATCCGTTTTACACGATACACTCGCTCAATTCCGGTCTCTCTCTCTTTCGCCCTCTTTCTCTCTCTCTCTCTCTCTCTCTCTCTCTATCTATCTATCTATCTATCTATCTATCTGTCCATCTCTCTATCTATCTATCTCATTACAAACGATTTCGAGTTTCGTTGCGCGATCGTCTCGATATTAAATCGCGCATACAACCGAACGGACCTTCCGCTGTTGGACCATTCTTTGCGTACGAGATGTTTGCTCGCACGATCTACACGAATTCGTAGCACACGCTTCCGTTTCCGTACTTTCTACTTTCGTCAATCGCGGCCGTTTCCTCGCCGCTGTTTTTTCAAACCTCGACCAAACGAGTGGATCAAAATGTATACGAACTTAGAGCGATACGAGCGAAATAATTGTAACAGACGCATCTTTCGCTCTCCCGGAAACTTCGCGGAAAGCGTATCCGGCGCGCTTCTTCCTCCGTCGAGATTTTCTTTCGTTGCAGGCCGATCGTATTCGATTGGCCGTTGATCGCTTGGGAGAGAAGAAGGCGAAAAGTGCGGGAAAGTTGCGTTCGTCGTAGGTAGAGGTGCGTCGACGTACAAGTACATTGTGTTTTAAGTTGTTGGTCTCTTATTCGTAAACGAGATAGATCACGTAGACAGAACGTAGCCATGTAAGCATGTATGTACCTACCTTTTGTAGCAAACGATTAGTACACTCGATAAAAACATGTACAATAGCGATACCAATTACGTTACACGCCAACGAATTCCATAGTTGACGATTAATCGGCGATCCGTTTCGATCGCAAGTGCAAAGAGGAATAAAACAAGATGGAAGAAGCACATTGTCAATGCGCTTCTATCGAAACGTCGTTTCGCGAAAAGCTATTATATCGTCGCGAAACCGAGGTCGGTTATCGCGATATACGAGTCAATTACGTGTGAACGCGTCGAGATCGCTCAACTCTGGTGCTTTTTTTATAAGGAACGAATGGATGGAAACGATCGTCGAAAAAAATCGAAACGAAACGTTCGCGATCTCGCGCGATCTTTATCGCTAACCGTCCGACGTAACGTTCGGTCGTGAATATCTCAGATAGATTAGAATTACTTGTTCGTTAAGGATACTTTTAAAACATATCACGATTCGCAAATGGTATCGTGAACTTCGTTCAGCGCAATCGTTCGCTCGAGACTAGCAAATTCGAGCGTGTGCGTGCTACGGCGAGACGTTAAACGAGTTTGCGAAGTTTCTGTTCCTTCTTTCGCAAGGCCTGCTGTGCTAACAGACGCTTGGCGAGTGTCGCGATGAAAAAGGAGCGGATCGTTCTGTTTTCGACCTCGTTTTCGTTCCAGTTTCATTCTCACGCAAGACGAGAATAACACGGACAATAACGATACTCGAAAGACGGACGCCGGTGAGTCGAACGGTTGCGGCGAAACGAATCCGAACGAAACCATGGCGAAGGGAAATCTTTTTCTTAAACTATCGTCGAAAGTTCTCATTTACGTGAAGGCGAACGTAATCGCGGAACGTATACGCGATCTTTCAGTGCCTTGTAAATATTTACCGCGTGAGTTACATGGTATGTCGCGAAAAAATTGGCACACAGATGTACGATATCTTGCGAGGAGAAAAAATAGAACGCTAACACACGCCTAATAAATGTCTTCGCGAATTCGAATTCGCGTATGCGCGATGATTCTCGCGCGAAAATACAAGAACAGAAAAAAAAAAGCGAGAATGATAGAATATGCGAGAAATGCAGATTCTCAGGACTGAATATTTTATATTAAGTATTACCTATATCGATACTACACGTAGTTTACGTTTCAAATAAACGTTTTTCATTCAAACTGACGTTCGCATTTATAGCCTTCCCGTACCATTAACATCCTCCCACTATTTTATCCTCTTACGAATTACGCTCTTTACTCGAATTATCCGAGGCAGAGACTTTTACGAAGGATGAAGTTAAATCGAGCAACAGCCGGTCAGTTAACGACACCGTGATTGCGTTTGCTTCGAAATAATTGACAGGACGGAAGGTTTCCGTTCTCGTGTCCGGTGCACGTCGTCAGAGAAACAACGTCGTTCCGGCCGATCTGTACGCAACGTGCCCGTACCGGAACACGATTCGTTGAAAGACGTGGAAACATGGAAGGACGTCCCTGGTCCGTTTATAGCTACGGCCATGACAGAATCAACGAGTGACCCACTTGCAGGGGTTTGCACCCCCGTGACGTCACTCGAGGAAAGCGACGCCATTCACGACCCTTCTTTGACCCAGATCGCTGCTACAGTCGTCCCTACGAAATACCATAGTTCATTCAAGGATCGTTTTCAGGATACTTTGTCGTTACCTGGACGCGTGACATTCATTTCCACCGCCATGGCGCTTATTTTTGTTTGTCCTCCTCTCTTTACTTTTCTTCCATTATTCTCCTCGTCTCCGATTTAATCAGTTGCTTACAAAAGTCTATCTTCCATTCGTCTCTCGTTTTACCTTCCTATTCGTATTTCGAGACTCGCTATCTTTTCTTAGACTCGGCGAAACGCAGGTGATTTTCAAGAAGACCCGAAAAAGATGACCGAAATAGCCGAAACTGAAATACACGTTGCTTTCCTGCGAGAAAGTGGCGGGAGGTGAGGGGGGGAGGCGGGGTAGACGGTGGTAGCTAGGGCGACGATCGCTGATTTCGTGCGTCGCGTCGTTCCTTTTTCTCAGTCCGTTTGTCCTAGTTCTCCTTCCAAACTAGTGACGTCACTGACGTCATTGAGAAGGCCGTCGACAACGCGTCCTAATTCCGAGCTTGCGATTGAATAAACCTGGTTGCAGCTTGTCTCTATCCTTCGAACTTGGCATCGTCGCGCGCGCGTTCGTATGTACGCAATTGTATCCTGCGTACACACGCCATACGCTGGGCCATTGTTTCATACATGAAATTAGAGACACGCGCATCCATAAGAACGGTGGTGTTCGTTCGTTTCTCGGATTTTAATCGCCAGATAGGGATACTTTTGGAGAAGCTGATCGTCAAACAGTGCGCAAAAATGAATCAATCGAAACCGGGACAATCGAATATTCGCCGCGCACCGCACCACCCCATTCAGCCTCCGATCTAGTCGCGCGGCGAGAAACGTACGGTCGGGTCGTTGCGCTTCGTCGATGACGTTGGATATTACGTCACGTCGTCATGACTACCGTCGTCCCGTTGTCGATCTCCCGCTCTAGCGAACTCGGCGAAAATTGGGGCTTCGACCTCGAATTAGGTCGGCGTTGTTCCACTTTGAGTCGCACCTCGCACCTCCGCTCCCACCGAAACTAGACGAAACGACCGGTGACCGCGGAATATCTCGCGTCAACCCCCCTTTTCATCCATGAACTCCGACTTTTCGCTTACCGAGCCGTCTTTCTCGCACACCGATCTGCAAAATCGGCAACGTCGTTGATTTTAAATGAAATATCGTGGTTCGCGGTCGAACAGCTACGAGACTATACGCAAAGATACTTTTCACGACGACTAGATAACGCATTTCTGATTCTTCGGGTTTCGATCGCGTTATTGGTACGTCACGTTTTGTCTCGATGTTTCCTGAACGACGAAACGACGTCGGAACAAAACGCAACGTACCGATAACACGATCGAAATATATTTTTGTCTCCTGCTCCGTTACCGTATCGTGTACCTTCGTTTAACTTTTAAAAATTTTTCAAAGAATCTGGAAATTACAAAATGTACAAAAGACATTGAAGATGTGGCTGGATATTGCTTGTCTTCGCTTTCTGGTCGAACCTGATCGAACAGGTTCCTCCCATTTTCACCTACTTTACCTTAAAATATTTCTTTTCAGACATTGAAGCAGGTGGGAAGATTAACATCTACCTGCTTATATCTTTCCCCGCGATCTTTTCTTGTAATAATTATATTTGGAAGATAATATCGTTAGGCGTTTCGAAATAGCGGAATTCTGGGGAAGGGAAAGAAAGACGGAGCCAATAAAGGCACAGTGGCGTAGAATCATAATGTAACCATATTATTTCTTTCAACGTAACACAGTATTATTATCATTATCATCATTGTTACAACAGTTGTTCGAATGTGCCCGGCGTAGTGGCGTAGACCATCGTGGACCATTATTTTCTATTCTTAGGTATGGTAGTAACGATCGTAACAACGATATCGGTAACAACAACAATAATAATAATAAGAATAATAATAGCAATAGTAATGATAATTGTCATAATCGTTATCATCAATTATATTAATTATGATTATAGTAATATTTATCAGCCGGTAATACGTATCATTCAAAGATTACGATGCTTTCTTTACGCACGATACATAGGCACAAGTGTGCGCGTTGAAGCGTTTGAGTTTGATTCATCGATCGGATTTCTGATACAACGATCGAAAATATTGTCAAAAGTATTACTTTCACGGGATAAAGATACAATATTTCAAAGATAACGACAAACTTTCGTATCTAGAGGCACTATCGTTCACGTGTTTCGTTTCTCGTCGATGTCATTTTCTCAAATTCTATCAGATACATCGTATATACCCAAAGGTTCTCCCTTTGTTCTTGAAACAACGAGCGAGAGAAACGAACGAAAGAAAAAGGCAAAATGGGTACAATATAATCGCTTAAGGCTTAAGATTACGAATCGATAGAAAATCGGACGTTCCTTTAAGTGTAAAAAGTCTCGTGAAAATTCGAAAGGTTGTAAGGAAACTATAGTAGATAGTAACGGATAAATATCTGACGATTCGTCGCGAACGTTATTTGTTTCAGCCGCTCGAGACGTATCGCTCGCTCTTCACCACTATCCGAACCGAACAACGTTTTGCTTCTAGAAGAAAGTTATACACGATTGTGTTCGGTTTTTTCGCTTAATCTGTTTCGTTTCGTTCGCTTCGTTTTCACGTTCGTATTTACGTTTACGTTCACGTTCGCGTTCGTATTCGTTTTGTAGATATTGAAAAGCGTAATAGTAAGAGTAGCGGGTAACAGAGAACGGTGCTACGGCGTTCAAAAGCGCTTCGTGCTTTGATACCAATCGTAACGCTTATCGTAGATAGCTGGCAGCCTTTCCTCGCGCGAGGTTGCCTACAATATCGTGTACGATACAATAGCGTGATTCGCTTTGCAAATGTGCCACTACGTACGAAGCGATTTGAACGACAATTTTTGTCAGGACAAACGGCTCGGTTCTCGAACATGGCCGCAAGTAGATCGTCCAAGATTTCATCAGCAGAGCCGACTGATCGATCTGCGCTCGGGCCGTTGCACGTTCTTTATGCACGTTCTAAAAGAAATTGACAAATTTTACTAAATGTACGTGACTGTATCGACGTAACACATTCGAGATCGACGATCTAGATTGTTCGCGGAGATTTTACGCTATCTGCGAGATAATATTAAAAAATATCTTGTCAAAATTCATCGATCTCCAATGTATTAATTTAGTAGGTATCAATCATTAGCGTAAATATTAGATGCGGGTAATAGAAAATTTGTCCGTCCACCGTAACTGACGAGATGGAAAGAAGCAAAAACGATAAATCTCGACGGTTACTGGGATGCGACAATTGCTGTAATAAAATATAAAAGTCTCCATGATACATCTATCGTTGAATGACGATTCGGTTATTTATTAAGAGCAGATAGTTAATCGATCCTTATACGGATTTGAAAAACTTTTGTATAAACTTAAACGTATTGTATCTTAACCCACGCTGGGGTTAAAAATATCAACGAAGCATTGCCTTCTATTATACGAAAATCTCAAACGGACGATTAGTATTTGCAAAAGCGGTACGAGACGTATGCATGTCCATGGTGGTCGCAAAACGCTGCCAATAAGTAATAAAATCACATGAAAGTGCAAGGAATCAACGTTCGTTGCAACTGTTACAGAAAGAGCAGAAAACTCGTTGTTCATGCGCAACTACTTGTTACAGAGTTTTAATACCAACAAGTTTTTCTCTGTCAAATTTGAGCAACTTACCCGTCTTATTCACTGAGTACCGGTAGCAGAGACCTTACGCGACAATTAGATTAAAAAAAGATAGGATTAGCTCGTGATTCCGCGAAAGTTCTTTCTTAAGCTATACGTATAGTAACATATTTTCCATCGATTTTGAAACGATCCAATAAGAAATCACAAGATAACGAGGTTTGTCTACTTACAGTTCGATACTCTGAATGGTAGATGTGGGACACGTGATATCCACTTTAACGTGACAATGCTTGTGACACTTCATTTGACAGTCTCTACACTCGTAACCCTGCTTGCCCAATCTTCGCGCAAGCGTTCGCTTACACACCTCGCATACGGTTCCACTGAAATGAAACGACTCGTCTGACTCTACGCTAATTTCATTCCTAACGCGATTTTTTCGCAATTGGATAGAATATGACACGCCTCTTGGATGTCGAATAACTTTCAGATATATCGCTAGCACATAGCGAAACGACACGATAAATAAACGATTGTTAAATAATATTATTACTAGAAATAGAGACGAAGATCCTTTGAAGTATCGCTGTTGCAGTATAAAGTGGAAAATCTACCTGGTTAAAAGCTTTTACGCAACAACATATACGAGCGTAATGCTTGTGTTCCACGTTAGCTTACCCAGCCATATGTTTCGCTATGAAAGTGTGATCGTTGAATATGTGAAGCTTCGTGCCTTTCTTTCGCCATTTGCTCTTTTGTGCGAGCGACAATGGTACTAGGTAATGCCTGAAAATAACAAAAACGGATGTCGAATATGATTCGTTCGGCATACGAAAATATAAACGGTAAAACGAACGTCGTGTTGCTTACTTTTTAATACCATTCTCGAGAGTCTCGAGAACCAAAGTGGAAGCCTCGTTAACGTAAGTTCTGGTCGACGCTCCGCTTATACCGGATGCTTCGCTCAAACTCGATCTCCTCGAATGCTCTTCCCTCCCTGGTATCGATAAACGAACTATAAAATTCAAGCGAAACAATCGTTTGCATCTCACGTTACGTTAGTCGCGTGTCAGCGTTATTGGCACGGGAAATGTCTTATTGGCAGTGGCGTTAGCGTTGTAACGTTGGCGTGCGTGTATCTTATACTTTTGTCGGCTGATCGTTTTACGAAGCTCCGTAAAATGCGCGCTAGTGCTGTTGCTCGTTGCATCATCGCTATCGGGATGATCGTACTTACCAACGTTGCGTGCCACGCACGGGATTCGTGTGCAAAACAAACAAGTAGAATTTTATACTAAAGACTCGGTCTACTAGAGGGAAGAGGCACTAAGTTTGTTCTAAATCAGGAATCGTTTCACGGGCGTAATGTATACTCGCGTGCAAACATACCCGAGCCAGGATCACGCGCTCTGTCCGCAGATATAGACCTGGAGTGTTGATCCTCGTGGTTTGCATCGCCTTCCGGTCCGACCGATCTGCTTCTCGTCTTCGATCGACTCAATCGTTTCTTTATCGTTCCAAAGAAATCTCGCCTTTTTCTTCTCGTTCTACCCCTTTCTACGATACAAAGAAGCATAATTTAAACCGACTATGGCATTTTATGTGAAAGCTGGAAATGCCTTGATACTTATGAATGGAGGAGTAAAACGCAGCGAGTAAAAACGATAAAAAAAGAAATGAAAGGAGGGGATACCTTCGGAATTGGAAGAATTGGGCGTGCTTTCTGGTCCCGACGTCACGCTGGTATCTTTCGGTCCATGCTGAAACGAATGAAAACAAAAGGTTTATAAACAGAGAGTTAAGGTCGCGATTGTTTCACAAGCATCATCGTTATAGACATTTTAGAAGGTATCTTTTCGAATCGACTGTAACGTAATTAGCGAAAACGTGTGAACGCGAAATTAGAACAGCGCTGCGTTAAGAATAGGACAGAAACGATCTCGTGACAACAAGAATAATTACCTCCGGAGAGATTTCCTGCCAGTTTCCACTTTCCGTCAGGGCGACCTGTGGAATTAGTAAACACACGCCACTCAACTGACGATAATTAGCGTTCTCGTAAAACACAAGGCTGCCTGATTTCCAATTGGTTCATAGATGCAAGAAGGACGTAAATGGGAGACAGGCGATGAAAAATTAAACGGGAAATGGGATCGTTCGAATGAAAGGAATATTATAAATACCGTGACTTTCGATGCTGGACTTGGAATGCTGGAAATTTTCTCCGGAAATTCGGAGAATGAACGTAAAATAAGGAGGATCTAAAAAATGCTGATAAAATACGTGCGCGGGTTTACAACCATGATCACGCCGGTGATGACGAGGGTGAGTGGACACGACGTCAAGCAATGGCTTACCTTAACCACCTGCCGCTCTGGCTGCTGCAAAAGAGAAGACACAACAAAAAAAGATAGACTATAGTCGATAGGTGTTAGTAAATGGAGTAAAATTTGCATAGGTCTCGTAATTGCATTCAACGTGCAGATTCATTGAGCGTACCCTTTGCTGGCTGTGCACGATCAGAGTTCCTTTGTTCCCGTTGCTTTGTCCAGTTCTGTAAGGCGAATCCACCACGTTGCCGTTCGTCAGATAGTCTGCAAATTACATTTGGTCGCTCAAAATATCTAATCGGTTAGAAGGAAGAACGGAAGGAGGTTTACGACTTTCTACGTCCATCATTCCACCAAGCATTCGTCATTTCGTTTACCAGATAAGTTTTCGCATGCCTGGCAACGTGACCGCGATTATGCAAGCGTATTGCATACACTGTCATCGTGATTTGCCAGGTTCGCTTCACTGGTAGTCGAAATAACTTCGAAGAATCGTCGATCGTAAGAAACTCGGGCCGAGAAGTGAGCGTACAATCGTTTCGTATCGTGCTAGAGGAACGTTAAAGCGAACGTTAAGTAACGGAGTTGATAGAAGAAGGGAGACAGGTAGAGAATTCTATACGTGTACATACGAGTAAACATAGGTCATGCGAATTATTACATGGCAGTGGAAAGTACAATCCGGTACAAGAGATGCAGGCACGCGCACGAGAGGGAGAGTTCGTGTCGCTGCTAGTACGAACAACCAATAAATATCATCTATTCTATAGTTGTAGAAGAAAAAAACCAGGATCTACGTTGCGTTAAAGTACACAGTGAAATGTAACATCGTTTCGGCGAGATCGTATGTGGCGAGAGTTGCGATGAACTGTTTGAGTACGATTTTTAAAGGGGAGAGTGCCATCACTAATCATCGCTATGTTTTCACACTTGTGAACACGAACGCAATGCCTTTCAGATAAAGTAATTGGTAATTACCCCCTTCGGATTGAACGGTAGAGTCGTACAAGATAAGTGTGCTGTTACCATTGTTGTAATTTAGACTATTGTCGCTGATGAGATTTGTCGGGGTGTAGGTACGAGGAGTCGGTGACACCGGCTTTATCGTCTCCTTCACCTTGTAAGGTTTGCTCCCAATTTGAGGCACCTCCGCGCCCTCGATGAATAGAAACTGAGAAAAGAGAGGACAGAGAGCGAAAGAGAGAGGATAGAAAAGGAAAGAAAACAATGAAAATGGCATAGCAAATAAAGAAATCTCGTTAAATTACACCGCGTGTCGCTCTTTTACTTACCTCCACGGTCAGAGTACCGGTGATATCTTCCTCTTCGTACGGTCTATTTTGAAGAGGTATGATCTGTCTCTGACTCGGATTTGCGAGCAGCTCGTCGATACCGACGATACCCAAACCTAAGAATCGTTGGGATTTATTTACGCGATCGTAGACCTCCAGCAGTACTTCCGACGTATTACGATTAACATCGCTGCAAATTATGAACGATCGTGAGATTCGAGTTGGTAAAAAGGCGTATTTTGGCTGTTTTTTTTCGTCAGAAACGAAGAAATAGAGAAATCGGTCGATTTCGATGACGACGACTCCGCATCGAACCGACGCGCCGCAATGTTTCGTTCCGAATGACTTACAATAGAAATGCTTCGTCCCACAATGGGTTTCGAGCATCCTTCTTGACGGACGTTTGATTTTTCTGCGGTGGTTCGTCCAATTCGACGACGCAATACGGTTCTAAAGCACCCTGCTCGCCGCCTAATTCCGTTGCTTTCACCACCTTGACGAGCAGCCGTCTGTCACTGGCAATATATTGATTTTGTGTCGGTGTTGGACTTTGAGTTTGAAGTTGTTGTCTGGAGGCTCGAAGCGAACCACTCGACGTCGTCTAGACGAATCAATTATTCGTTATGTAGAAAAGGGACCGCGTATCCGAGTCGTTTAAAAATAAATTTACCACGTTGTCGTAATGCATAGGCATCGAAAAGCTGTGTTGCGTGGTCGCCGGTTCCCTCCATAACCGTGGACAGCTCGGATATTGGAACAAATTCAGATGAACATTGGTCCCCCTTAACGCGCCTATTACGATTTCCGTTACGACTTCCTGCAATTGGCTCTCGTCCAGATCTTTCTTTATCGTGCCTACTTGGGCCAGCGAGACTTTCACCTAACGTAAAGGCGAAAGTACAAGGATAACGAGAAATATCACGAAGTCATTGGTTGAAAAAATAACGTAAAAATATGATACAAACGTCCGGCCAGCCGTCGCATTTCAAGTCTAACAGAAGCTTCTCGGTGATGCAGATGACGTTTAATCGCGCACGGAAACGATTTACGTTTACGCGATAATGGCTGATTTCGAGTTTATCAGCTTTCCGGCGAGATGCTTTTAACTGTAACGCTGGAGTAGCTTCGCAATCGCACGTGATCGTCTGAAACGAAATAAACGAGATGACCAAACTTGAAACGATCCTTGACACAGAAAATATGTGACGAAAGAATATTTCATACGTACCACGTCATCCTTGGAGTCGCATTCGCAAAAGATGTTAGAGAGATTCGGTGGATGTGTTTCGGGTAAAACTCGGACGAACTCGACTCCGACTCCGTGCTACGAGTAACGAGAAAACACGAGTGAAAACGCATTTTTCCGTAACAGTCGATGAATTAAAAGAAGCTTTGTTTTTCCTTTTTTTTAATTTTAAATAGATTCTATTCGATGTTATCGCGGAGTTGGCTCGTAGAAAATGAGCGGGCCAACGATAAGCGCGTGTAACTCGACGAGCCTAGAACACGATTTCTAGGGCCTCGTCGGTAAAATTGTCCGACAGCATAGCGCGAATGGGTTAAGCCGGTGTTTTTGTTGCTCAAGAACACCTACGCGGTACGCAACACGCAAGAAGATCCTTCTTTAAACTTTCTCTGATTCGATATTTCTCCGGTCACTGTCTCTCGACACGATGAAAGATATTCATGAGACAGGACCATGAACAATCCTAACGAAGCAGGTCTTTCTTCGATATCGAGAACATCATATCGTTATGATACAACGGTAATGCCGATGAGAGCATCGAACGGATGAGAATATCGGCTCACCTCGTCGACGGAATTGCTGGTAAAATCATTGAGAGACGCGACCCAAGCAGCCAGGAGTTGGTCCAAAATCGCTGGATCCGAGTAGAGCCAAACGATGATCTCGTTTACCCAGCGTACGGCTTCCGGGTCGGCTCCAGTGGCGGTCGGCAAATTCAAGCTTTTGCTGCTTCTTGCGGGGCTGATGAGAACACCGGACGACTTTCTGGTGAGACGTTTGCGTACAGGAGGCGTCGGTGGAACGTAAGAGGACGGCGACGAGCCGATACCGGAAGTTGAACTGGTACCGCCACCGGAAGGATGAGGGGCAGCTGCGTGCGATCCGGAACCGGCGCTGCCGCCACCACCTGCCCCGGCCCCCAAGGATACCGAACCCGATGAAACGATTTTTTGCTTGCCAAGCGAAAGTAACTTGCCTCCACTACCGCCGCCACCACCTCCACCACCGGCAGTACCACCACCACCACCAGCACCACCAGCACCAGCACCACCACTGACACCGACGCTATCACCGTGAACGATATGGCCGTCCTTGGCGGTAACTATCGCCCCAGAACCGAGCTCGTTTAAAACGAATCGATTGTAAACGTATTTGCCGACACACAGTACCACTAATCCGAACAACATCCAGCCAAATATCAGCATCGATAACGTATCCATGGTCGTATCACCAGCTGAGTCGAAACTGCATATCAGATCGTCCACCCGCTCGGCCAAGTCGGCCATATTGCCCCATCGTTCGGCCAACCAAGTCCAATTGGATTCCAAAAACATTCTTTTCTATTTTCACCCGCTAGCGAACAGCGCCCCACTACTACCGTATTACAAGTTATTAATAGATCTTGCGTATACCCTGGGCCCCCAGGACTACGGCACTGTCTCCGTCTTGATTTTGCCCAACGACCGCCTCTCAGCAGTTTTCCTTTCCCTGGGTCACATCGATGTCGATCGTCGACTCCTTCGCCCGCAACGCACTTTTCCACGATCTCGCGGCGCTCCCCTTTTCCTCGCGTTTTTAATTCGATCTTCTTCCTGTCGATCCGTCGAGACTCGTGCTTTAAGAGCTTTCAGTGACTCGTGCTGTAACCGACGCGGACAAACGATCGCGGGCGATCGTGCTCTAAGATCGACGATTCTTCTTCTCTCCGATTAGTTCCGAGTCTTTAAAATTCCATCTCGACACTTGCACGGTCTTATCGTCACCATTAACAGCGTGATCACTGCGACGAGCGTGACCACTGTGATCGTGATCGTAATCGTAATCGTTCCCACTTTGCCAAGTCGTAAACACGTTCGATTTCATTGCCGCCTCCACACGCTGAAACAACAATGATCAATCGGTCAATGGACGTACGCCGGACCGTAACTGTATACATATTCTTTTCGTTAGAGCATCGTGTACGATTGTTTATCGATCAGACTTTGCAACTAATCTCAAACCGATATGAGCAATTACGTACACGAGATTCCAAAATTGATATCATACATGGGCAAAACGTCCGGGATACTGAGAATGAGATAAGATATAATTCTGTATTTACGTGTACGGACAATGCTATAGTTTTCCCTTACCAGTGTTTCGTCATCGAATGCGTCATCTCTCGCGATTCGCGGATCGCGTCATCTCCTATTCGTGTTGTAGTGGAGTTTCGTCGCAGACCTCGTCGAGCGTCTGAGACTGACACGGTGAACGCGTTGCTCGATCAATGATCGACCACTGGCCCGTGGATCTAGCGACACGCGTGATTTCTGTTCGCTACCTCGTTCGCTTGAACACGTTTTGATCTGTCAATGTTCGAATACAAATAATTTTCAAACGCGAAACAAATATTTGATCGATACTTTCCTAGTCTACGTGGTTCGTGCTGATCTAAGATGCGTCATCGCGAGCATCGACCTTTTCGGATAAATTAAATAAATTAATTAAATTGTTTTCGAGCTGACGAGAATTAAAGAATCTATCTGCATTGTTGGTTCAAAGCTGCTGGTTCGATGCACGAGGGGACGCGTACGATATTCACGTGACACACGAGATATATAAACCTATTCGTATTTCAGCGCGTCAGGCGTAGTACACACGTGAAATTATGCATACCGATCCTCTAACTTCGAATCTCACAAAACTTATTTTCTATTGAGAACGATGAACGTAAAACGAAACGAGCGAACCAGATTACGAACTGGTGTGCTAATTTGCCACGGTTCCACGACTTTCCATCGATCCGAGTGGTCAAGACAACCGGCACGTTGTCTACGGCTACGGAACGTTTGGATGGTGTCTCGTAACGCGATCGATTCGTCCTCTCGCGATGCTTTAGCTTCGATCTCTTTCCGCTTTCGACGATCACGCGTTATTATGCTGCACTGACGGATCGACCAAGACTACACACCGTAGTACTCCAGTTAATCGTTGTTTCGCCTAAGACTCCGGCACGCGGTAGTTTGCCCTGCACGGTGCTCTATAATTGTGCATGGATCGCCGCTCCTCCGATTACTCGCACCGTGATTATCGTGACTGTACAGTATATATTCGATCGTTGCAACGTGTATCTTTCATTTGTTTGCCACGGTTCCTTGCGCCCACGTCTCGTCGTCTCCAAAAGTCTCACTGTGACGCGCGTCTCTCCCTTTCCGCTCCTCTATCGCCGCAACGCGTGGTCGTCCGTGGTCCGCAAGGCGCAAGCGCGTTTACTTTGCCGCATCTACCTTTACGACTTTCGTTTCTTTCGTTTCCTCCAGTCACCTATACCGCGCGATACCAACAACGGTTGACCTCATTTTTCCCGCCCGACTAGTTCGAAGCGAGTTTCACGGTCGTTCGCACGTTTTCGACAACTTCCGTTGTCGCGCGACCAACGTGTTCCATACGGGTACCTGCGGTAGTATCTGTTCGCAGGTCCCGCGATCGAAGTAGCGAGTAGCGGCGAGAAAGAGAGAAGGCGCGGCGTAGACGAAGTGACCGGGGCGCCAGTCGGCGACAGGCGATCTCCTCCGGCGAGTCGGCGGCACGGTGTCGCGACGGGAAACACCACGGCGAACGGTTACGTTCCTACTACAAACTTAGGTCGATCCAGGCGCGCGTCGCGCTCTCTCGATACTCTTTGCGCGTTATCGATCCGCAACGAACCGCGAAACACCCATAGGTCGCACCCATGGCTCCTACATGATACGCGAGTCTCGTACCTATGTGTGAGTCTATGAAACGAGTAATCGTAATCGGAAACGCCGTGACCGCGATCGGCCACGCTACGTATCCTCCGCGATATCCTGCTGTTTTATGCGTCATTCGTTCTTTCCCCTCCTCTAGGCCCCTTCTAGTCAGCCCTCGACTCCATATCCTTTTCCCATCGGTACAGACCTTCCTACGCCCCTTTACCTCTCTCTCTCTTTATTTATCTCCCCTCTCCCTTTACATCATATTCTTGGACAAGTGACGCATCGTTGCTATAGTAAGTAGTGAACGATCGAAAATCACCGACGAGGAGTGGAATCGATGTATGCGATTATCGATGACCTGCATGGAGCGGAGTTCATCCAGTGAAAAATCGTGCGCGAGTTTCTCGAGAGCATGGTTTAAGTCGTTGCCTACCGATAGATAAGGATTCTACGGGTCGTAGAGATGAGAAATCGTACTCGCGAGACGATGAAACAGATCTATAAATAACTCGATGGAATCATTGGATCGAGCGGACTGGAATAAAAAATTTTCTTTTCGCGGATTAAAGTTCGGATTAAAGGGAAGCTATTCTCGTAGATTGAGCGTATACTTTTTATTGTTTCGTCATTCATTTACATACAAATATTTTCAAGATACGTCTTAAGAAACAGTGCGTGTTCGGCATCGGTTCTTCGAACTTCGTACGTTAGTACTGCTAATTGTATTTCGTATAAATTTTCCTCGCGATCGCTTTAAACGCTAATAGAATACGCTACGTGGCCTCGTCGAGCTTTTCTTTTCGATGAGTCTAGGATGCGTTCCGTCGTTGTCGTTGCCAGTTGTAGAACCTGGATAGTTCGCTAAGGGACGATATCGACGTTTCTCGTGACCAGACGACACACCATTTTTGTTTGCGTTACGAAGGGTGCGGCCCGCTTCTCGCAAAGTAATCCAACGTGTAAACGCTGCCATTTCGTTTCGTCACGAGGCTATTTACTCGTTACAACGTTCATAATTGCCATATGCTTTTTCCAATTATTTATTCTTCGTTTGCGTCGTCGATTTACATATATTATAAACAACGACGGGAAACGGCGACGAGACTCGACGGTCGGCTAATAAGTCACGCGAACTTAAGGTATCACTGATACGCACGCATGCGTACGCACTCGTGCACGCGGTGAGACGTAACAATCGTTGTTTCGGACAGAAGGAATAATCGGCAGAAACTGCGAGCGCGTTATCGAACTTGAAGATGAGGGAGGCAGGTTCATTAACGAGTAAAATAAAATTTCTTTCCGCTTGTTTCGAACTCTCGTTGCCGTTGCGTCGCACGTAATACATAAAATAGCGTTTCGCTCGTTATTCTTTTATATCATACGTGTATTTTCTTGCTGTTGATACATTAATTATAATACACACCGTTTATAATGGCCCTGGACACGGTACAGTCTCGCCGACTCGGCTCGATTCGTCCCGATTCGTCTCGATTCGTCTCGATCCGTCTCGATCCGTCTCGATCCGACCCGATTCGTCGGTGTCGCAAAAACCAACCTCGATCCGTTATCGGCATGCTCTCTCTTTTGCGCTTCTTAAATAATTTCAATCGTAACAAACACTCTTTATGCTCGCGCGTTTAATCTTGTCATATTAAAATTATCCATGTATGATATATGTATATATAAATATACATATGTTAAATATAATTATAAATGCATCTAACACTAGTCGCTTTTCTCGTACCCCGTGCAATTTAGTTCATTCCCTTGAATCCATCGAACGTTCACCGTTGCCGCGCCCAAAATTTTCCCTTCTCTCTTCCTCTCTCTCCCTCTCTCTCACTCTCTCTCTCTCTCTTTTTCTCTCTCCTTTACACGCTACATCGCCATTTGACATTCGCGTGCGCATTCATGGACACACACACGTTCGATACGTACGCGCGCACACACAATGTCACTCATACACGCACACATCCTCATACCTGCTCCACCTGTTGTTTAATCGTTTAAAATTTAGTCTTGCATCTTCGAACGGAAAGCTTCGTCAAATCGTTATTTTTTCCTTTTTTTTTTTTTCTCAAGATAACGCAACGTTGATTGCAAGATCATTAAGTTTACCGTGGAAAGCTTAAAAAGTAGAGTAGAAACGTAAATCATTGAAAAAATATAAACCCCGATAAGCGTAAAAACCTTGAAAAATTGTACATTTCCATTAGTGGAATGCGATAGACAGAGCGGAATACGTTATTTCAATGTAAAATGCATCAAATGGCAAAGAACGTTGCCGGAATATGTACTTATGTAGTTATCGTTACAATAAGAGTATCAGTTTATTCAGTTCAGTCGGCTGTTGCTTAGCGCCGTATCGGTATTATTATAAAATCGATCGTTTCATTTTCTTTTTTCAATTTTTCGCGAACGTTAAAACATCTTGAAAGAATGTTTCACGGTAAATGCAAATGGAATATGTATTGAGATCGACGTACCAGTCTGGAATTACAGTTCCGTGAAAAAGCACGTAATACAAAAGAGAAAGGTCGATCGAATAAAATCAGAAGTTAATCACATTCACGGAGAATATTTGTGCGAGAACGTGCGAAACGATGGACAATTATTAATTATCAGTTATATCTCCGAAAGACACACGTCATATCGAGACATTAGCTTATCCCACGGAATAGTGACAGTGTATCGGTGATTAATACCTTTAATCTTTACTTTCCTTAGACGACTAGAAATTGAGATTTAAAATTTAGTTCGATAATACTTAACATTATCGTTGCGCTCTTAATTAGTGCGTTAATTTAGTAAATCAGTTATCACAAATCTGTCTTATAAAACAAAGAAAAAGAAAAAAAGAAGGAAAGAAAAATGTTAGTTAAATGTTAAATGCGATGAATCGTCAAAGTTTATCACGCGTCATTCGAATTTAGATACGCACATATCGTAGTATGTCGTCATATCGTGTCATATCGCGTCGTACATCGAATGATCGGTGATATCGTAGCACGTTCGAAAATACATACATAGATATTGCGAGGAATGGATACACGATTATCTTTTCTTCTTTTTCTTCTCACTTCTTTCTCGCGCTTCATTCTTCCTCTCATTTTCACTCTCTTTCTCGCTCGCTCGCTCGCGCTCCCCGAACTTTGTTCTGGTTGTATGCAATAAATGCCAATAAGCTGGTGCGAATCAGCGTATACACGGCTATATTATAGATACATAGAATATATATGAACTGCAACGTTAATTTTCTCATTTTCCGTGAGAATCGTACGAGAGACGATAAAAAAATATAAGAACGGAGAGTAGTATACAATATCGATAGCAAACACGATCGCCCTGTCACGACCAAGTCGGTCATTTGTCGAATTTTGAATTTGTTGTAGCGATCAATGATGCGTAAATATAAAATCGATGTAATCGGTTAACGATCGGATCATGAGGATGTATTTAGAGAAATCTCGAATCAACCGAGAACTCGTTTATTTGAAGATTGTGTGGCAATCGATCGATGATCGCTTTCATTCTGTTCTACCTGTTTTACGGTACCGAAACATTTTCACTTGGAATGTATCGAGCTGTGCGTTATTAATGAAATCTGTACATGGAAGTAGTGGTGGTATGTACGAACAAATCCAAGTAAGATTCAATTTAAGTTGCGTGCATTTTGATAAGAAAATTGGGAGCAAATGTTCAAAAAAAAAGAAAAAAAGAAAAAAAGAAAAAGTTGCATCACTATTGCGAAACAATTTAATGAGCGTAAGTTCTTTTAGCCCCAATTTAAATGCATCTTAGACTAGAGAAATCTCTTTTATAAATTCTTTACGTATCTTTAGCTGAGTTGAATTTCGTGATATTTACATAGAAACGCAAGCGTTTACCATTGTGCGTGGGATCAGCTTTTATGTTACGTCACGATAGGTTGCTCGATTTAACTACGAATAATACTTGTCGGAACAAGGAGAACAGCAATCGTCATTAATGAAAGAGAAATTGTACGATACCACCGAAGACTAATACGGATGCAAATGTAGGCGATCCGTGATGTGTGCTGTGCATCGAATTGGTAGAATCAGAATCGATTTTATCCAAAGTTCACGTTGCTTACTATTCGTCCAGTAAGCAACGAAAGGGTACGGTTCACTTAGAACACTAGATTAGATATAACGTACTTACACACAAACATGTCTGATATACATGGGGTATAACTGCATTCCATTTTCGCGAATACGTAGTAAAAAAAAGTCGTGTATGGTTGTCGATGATCGTTTCGATTGATCTACACAGCAGTAGAATTCTTCATTTCTTCTTCGCTTTAGTTCAAACTGGTCCGCGTCTCATCTTTATCTTCTACTTAGTTCTGCTCTGACAGCTGAAAATATAAAAAGAAAATAAAAACAATAGAACTCATAAACGATTTTCAAACACATTAACACATTTGATCGAACTATCGTTACCATCTACAATCTCTTGTTTCATCTTTTGGAATTCTTTGCGCACTTCCTTGATGATCTCCGCTTTAAATGCCTCCATTTCTTGAACAGTAAGCACAGCCCCGTCGTTAACGCCGTTTACTTTCAGGAGCGTGTCCTCGGAAGCAGAACCAAACCTCTTGCGGACAGATTTCGGTGATTCGGCACCGTTCGAGAATTTATTATTCGACAAACTGTTCTTATCCCATGATTTCTTATCGGGTGAACTTTCAGGTTCCTACAAAAAAGAAAGAAAATAAAAAGAAAAAAAAAAGACTTGTCGCAAGTTGAAGATTGATAGCAATAAATTTGAACACAGAAAGCATATTACACAGAAAGAGAAAAACCTACCTGCGGTTGTTCGGGTTGTTTCTTCTCAACGGCAGCTCGTCTACGAGCTAGAGTTTTAGCCATTTCGTCCATCATAGAAGCCATTCCACCACCTCCGCCCCTTCCTAGAGTGCCGTAATTCCCGCTGTTTCCAGCGCTTCCGCTGCTGCTAGTACTAGAACCACTATTCTCCACTGGTTGCTGCGATGCCTAGAATAACACGGAAACAGTCATGTGAGAAAGAGGTAAAAATCAGTAGAGAGAAAGACGAAAGTTAAAATAAATACGAACCTGCTGCTTCTTTTTAAGACGAGTCGCTTGAATTGCAGCAGCCAACGAATTGGAATCCGGCGATGGTTCGCTGGTAGTGACGGAACTTACAGATCCAGTAGAACCAGATGCAGAAAGGGGATTAAGATTGGTAGCGTTGACTTTTGGAGCAGGTGGCGGCGGAGGTGGAGGAGGAGCAGGTCCAGCCAGCGGCATCATAGGAGGAGGTTGAGGACCGGCACTGCCAATGGGGGCGTAAATATTAGGATTAACCGGTGGCGCATGATGTCCACTGCCGGGGCCGGTACTGCCACTGCCTGCATTACTTCCGCAATTACCACCGCTGCCACCGCCGGCACCAGTGCCAGTGCTGCTGTACTGATTCACCGAGTTTGATGGTGTTCCATAAGGATTCGTAGCGGCCGAAACTGCCTGTAGTTGGTTGTTACCATATTGTGCCTGTGCCTGAGATACGACGCTGTACTGAGACTGGTTCGGCTGGCCAACGTTGACTGCGACACCTACCCCGTACTGGCCTGTCGTCGCGGTTCCGCTGCTCGCGTACTGACTAATCGAATTACTACTTCCATACTGATTTCCACCAGCACCACCCGTACCACTACTACTTCCACCGCCGCCGTATTGGTTTGCTTGTCCTGGTTGTCCGCTAGGATACGCATTGCTAATTTGCCCGTTGTTATTGTAGAAGTTATTTTGATTTCCGGAGGGATACTGACATGGACTTTGCCCGACAACAGCGACGGTCGCGTACTGATTACTATTTGGCGCACCTCCGTACTGGTTTCCTTGAGTACTACCGTAAATCGACTGTGCTTGAGATTGATTCGGTAGATTCGACTGAGATGACGGGGATTGCGCGTATTGGTTCATCATCATTGGGGGTGGTGGTACCGGTGCGTTAAAGTTTATCATTGTCGGTGGACACGGTGGAGCTGCCGCCGCCATAGGAGGCTGAGGCGGTGGTATCGGAGGCGCACCTCCGCTCGACATTTGTCCTGCAGCAGTTCCCATACCGCCGGTAACTTGTATCGATTGCATAACAGTTTGCTGCTGAGGTTGAGGAGCTGGCGGTGCCGACGATGTTCTGTGATGACCGGATTGTGATTGCTGTTGCATTGGCTGTTGTTGCTGTTGTTGCGCTTGATGCTGCTGCTGTTGTTGCTGTTGGGGTGGTTGTGGCGGCGCCGGTGGCTGCGGTTGTTGTTGCACAGATTGTTGAGGTGTTTGCTGTTGTTGTTGTTGTTGCTGCTGCTGCTGCTGTTGCGAAGTAGGTTGTTGTTGTTGCGATGCGAGCGGGCAACTCGGGGAAATTGCGTTTGGACTATTTGTTGCTGTAAAAATCACACGAATTGGAAATGTTTCTCTAATCTCGCGACTTCTATCCGATAATTCGTCGTTCATTTATCGCGTTATATCGTACCTTGGCTTTGCTGAGACATTCTGCGTTCCTGAATGATCGCCACATCTTCCCTGGTCATAGTTCTGGCCAACAAATATACCATCAACTCTTTCCTCATTTTCTCAGCAATAATTTCTTTTTCGATATGTAGGTGCAAAAAAAAAGCATAGAGGAAACGAACCTGTATCCCATATCTTCGTCATATTGAGCATTAGTCGGTTGCTGTTGCTGAAAGACGGATTGCTGCGGAGTAGCTGAGGCGGGGGCAAGACTTCTCGATATGTTGCTTCCATTGCTCAACACCTACGTTAAATGTCAAACAATTACTAAATAACGTATATCTTGATCCATGTTTATCGATAGATAAACTAGAAGTAGAAGCGCTACGACTGTGTAGTTTAGCTTTACGTTAGTTGGCGCTTCTTTTCCAATGTGTGTTCCTGTTTCTATCGGTTTAAACTCACATCGAGCGCTTGCAGCATCGCTCTGGCAAATGCGTCGGCGTCGTCCTTACTGGAGAAATTCAGACCGTATACTTGCTTGTTATCTCGCCATTGGTGAAACGTGACTGTCGCCTGATTGTACTTCAGTCCCTTGAGGATCGCGCAGTTGATGACGATCTCGTGATCCTGCAACTTTCTTCCCACCACGCGAAACGTATTGTTCACTTGGTGATGATACAACTGAACTTTGGAGAGTCCTGAAGAACTGCCACTCGGTACCCATTTTTTATTAACGTCGTCATATACCATTACCGACGCACGAGCGGACGATATGCTCACTTCGCTGAAACATAAGGAGAAGCACGTTTCCTTCGTTATATATCTACCTTCGTGGCCTAAAGAGTATAGCGGTTATTTGCATGAAATAATCGAAATACAGCAAGTAAATGCTACCACGATCGATATTCTTCCGGAAGGATTTGCTGCGGTCGACGAGAATACGAGTATCGCCTCATTATTTCCTCGTTCGTTGGAATCGCGAGGAATTTTTCCCAATTTTTTCACTCATATGATTATTAACCAAGGAATTACGAGATTTCGCGTACAACGTTACGTTCGGTGTCACTTTCACCGTGCGCGGACCACGTTAAAACAGCACGAGCCGCTCACGAAATGAGAACAGAACGAAACGGAATACTAAAAGATACTGCCACTTCCTTCTTTGCTCAGCGTACGATCAGACAAGCCTGGATTCGAGATAAGAGCCGAAGTAGTATCCGCGATACGCGTAGTTTTCGAGTCTTCCCGTGTCTGTTGTTGTGTGACACCCTTTTTTTTTTTTTTATAAAATAATTGGCAAAGTGTTGCGTGTGATTAAATCAATTTAACGTGTGGTTCAGAAAAATTTGAGGAAACGAAACTTAAAAGAAAAGATTTATACGTAGTTGATTCTAAAAATCTCTGTCGTAGGAGAGACAACGCTATTCTTTCGTGTTATTTGCGTACAAGTGATAGAACAGAGGTTCGCGTCACTAGCCTCTCGCCGATCATGTTACGGTATAACCCTTTTAAAACCATTCCCTTTTTTACATGCCCTTAACTCTCTCGTTCTCACTTTCTCCCTTCCTTCCTGCCACTGTTACTCCTTTAAAACAGCAGATGCTTTCGATTTCTGAATCGAAATTAAAACGTAAATCCAAGATTTAGCGTTATATTGAGAAACATACGTTTAGATATGTATTAGGGCTTAGCCAAGTGCAAAACGCGTCGAACGTGAATCATAATGTGACTCACTGATCGGCATAAATATGTTATCGAATAAATTCATTCATATCTTTTCCTATAAAGTAGTAAAAACGTGTGCCGAGGTGAATGAATCAGTGTCAGCGGCGATTACAATATCTCAGGCTCAATGTCATTGATATTTACTTTATCAAGTCTGTATAAAATATATAGAAAATTATTTTATAAAGATTATTTTATAAAGATTTATTAACGATCAGGAAGAACGTACAAGATATAATAAAATATTAGTCCGCAGAAAAAACTGTAAAATATGCGCTTGCGTGTAGCAGATCTCTCGTCTAACATAAACAAATGTGTGCAGTGAAATTTTTCGTCTAACACTAATCCGTCTTGTGTGTGGTATACACGCGCGTACATGAGTTGCGTTTAGATAAGGGTAACCCGAGGAAGCGTGAATAGTATTCTGCCTGGACGTAAAAAGGACAGGTATGAACAAAAGTAGAAAGAAATTTCGCATGCGTTTACGATACACAAAGGCGTCGAGACGCAAGATTTGGAAGCACGTCAGAATATCATCCGGCAAGCAAGACTAAAAACGGATCAACGGATGCGTGAAAAGAATACTCGATTAGTAACGATGCAGCCGGTGAGGGTGAAAGAACTGACACGTTTCGAGATATTCGATAAAAAAATAATCGCGAAGCCCTACCCGAAATGACTCCTAGTACATATAGATCCTTTTCGAAAAATTTGAACGCCAAAGAGGCATTGCATTGCATCGATAGACAATGGACACATCAGTGACGAAGAGTAAGAAGAAATGCCCGAGCTATTAGAGGTAGCCTACGGGATAAACAATGACCAAAGACGAAAAGAAGTTGCGTTTGAACCCATATACTGAACTCGGCTCGATTTTGTATGACTCGACCCTCTCTCTCACTCGATGCTGTGTCGTATACGTGGAACTTACTTCATGTTTGTTTCACTGGGAAGCGTATGCTATGCCTTCATGCAAGCCGTATTCCTGCTTCTGCACAGTATATCACCGATTCCATGAAAACACGCGAGATTCGGGCAGGATTTGCGGTAGTTCGACATAAATAACGTACGGCACTAACACCACCCCGACACCCTACCTATGCACATCTAGCCAGCCATATTGCCGACTCCAGGCCCATACTCCTACCACCCTTCGTCTCGATGCACACGTTTACCTAGAGGGAATACTCGAATTGCAAGCGTTAGTACGGTCTACCATTTTTACTTTCTCGTTCATTGTCTGTCTCCTTTCTTCCTTCTCACTTTCTTTGTCTCCCTTATTTTGCTCGCCTCATTATTTTTTTGTTTACAGAAAAAATATAAAATTCTGGCAATATATGTCGAATCGGTCCATTCTGTTCGTATTTCGATTCGATCAACGAGGTGTAGCTATTTATCATCGTGAGATATAACTATTTACTTTGACAGTTCGGATGTTGACCAGCGATATGTAGTTGAGATATTACCATATATTACGCAATTTCAAACTCGATTATCGATGTCAGATTATCGATCGAAACAAAATTGAAATTATTTTAGCAGTGATCATCGATTTATCGAGTATTAATATTTATCGATGAATTTAGATATGATCGTAACGATACAACAAATGCGTATCGTATATCGTCGAATGGTTTGAATCGAGTAGAGCATTCTAGGTCGATATTCATTAGGAGAAAGTTGTAACTAAAGACGTACGAAATTAAAAAGAAGCATTTGTTAATAATTATGTACAAATAATAAATCTCTCATGTGTATATCAAACTCTTATGGACATACATGCACAACGTACATATGTATATACAGCTTTCATTCAGTGCATTACTAAAAATATGCGACTAATAGCCTGTCATTTTAGAACGCAAGCGAGTACATCTTGAAAGACGTAATAATATCGTATCTGTTGTAGATGATTCGAAATGGCTCAAAGTTAGAGTTTCGTATAAACCGCTAGGTGAGACTAATGGCAGCATTGAACATCAGATGGCGCGGCAATTTGAGTTCTACTTGAATACACGGGAGTTTCCACGGGCCCTGTCGCCGACGCACCTGGCGCATCGACCGAGAAACAGAAACAGCTGTCTGTTCGAAGCAACTTGGAAAATATCGTCCGTTAATCGTCGATCCAGAACCTTGTGGATCTTCGTCGCGGTGTTTGTGGAATGCGAAGTAACGAAGTCTCAGGGTATTGTGCCTGTCATCAAACGCGTACTAGCTTGCCCCTTGCTTCACCACTCTTTACCGCTTTAGGCGGTCGCTGCGATGATAACGTGCCTGCCTTTTATTTTTCCGATTTCTACGATCCGGAACGTTTCTATCCCCCTTTTCCTCTCTCTCCCTCTCGCTCTTTCCCTGTCCCCACTTGCTCATTCTCGCGCTCTCTCTCCTCCCTGCTCTTCTCTGTCTCTCCCACGAATCCTCCGTCTCCCTGTCTCTCATTCTCCCTCTCTCCTATTCGGAGTTCTTCTCGCGATCTGCGTGTGCTTCGTCAACGATGTAAACAGACTGATATTTTTTGGAGAAAATCTTCACGTTTCTACTCCTATTTACCTTTCTGTGCGATTGTCGGTTAGTGTTGTTGCTCCAAACGCGATGGTGTCTGCGCGAATGTGACGCACCTATAGGCGAAATACGCGCGTATCAACAAGCAGCGTTTCTTCGATGACAGTGTCGTTGATCGGTTACGATTCCTAGGATAACAGTTGGACCTATCGGGAGAAAGGTACACGCACTTTTTCGGTCGCCTCGATTACTTCACCGATACTCGTTCCTTCTACGAGGTTATAGATAAGAATTCTCCCGCGCTACGGGACACGGCTGTGAAAGACGTAAAACATCGAGTCAGGATTGGAATTAAGTGACCTTAAAGTGTGAAGATAGCGATTTTAACGAGTGGTTTGAATCTTTTGCAATTCCGATGTCGATTTGTGTAAGAAGAAACTGAAAGAAGATTTCAAAGAATCATCTCTGCCTCCACTGTGTTATAATATCATTGACAATACTCCATAGCCTTTTTTTTTTTGTTTCATTTTCTTCATCCTAGTACTTCTTATGTCTTTCCCTTCTTTCTTTCAGCATGCTAATTAGTTGTCTAATAATTTACTGTTCTTCCTACTTCAACCATACCCAATAATTGACTTTGTTTGAAACAATAAGTTGCATTTGTTTTTACAGTGATACCAGTACGAGCAAAGCATAACCCTATGCAATCAGCAAACGATGAGGGAATTGTTGGTAGAAACTGGCAAATAAACATGGAAGCTCCATTCAAATATCTAATAGTTCTGCATTAAGCATATTAGGGACATGCTTTATACGATCAGGAAGGAACTGAATGAAGGAACAAAATTATAAGGAATGATATTCTTTTTGAGTCTATTGGATGTTAGATAAGCTAAAAAATGTCTGGTGATTCAGGATGGAATGCTGTAATTCACCATCCGTCAGAATTAGAATTACAGAATTGGAATTGGGAAGAAAACGATGGGGAGCAAGAGAGGGAGCTCCCTTCGACTGTTGATATGGATGCCATAAAGGGTGGCGGTAGCTGGGACCCGACTACTGAACCTAATGGTATTAATATGTTACATTAGCAAATTATGTAACTATTTTTTGATAGGCGTTTACATCACCATTTGAATGCATAGTTGAATAGAATTCTAAGAATTTTCTATTTTTTGTGGACATCAGGAACAGATTCAGTTGATTCCGAAGAAGATTCAGATTCCGACGACGAAAGTTCTGGCGGTACCGAAGGCAGTTGTTCTTATTCGGATTCGAATTCGGATTCGGACGACGAGAGTAGCGGTGACGAGGAGGAAGATACCGGATCCAATTCGGATTGCACGTCGGAACATAGCGAGCAAACATTTTCCATTCAAAAAACGAATTTCGAACCGGTATGCACAGTAGAATTTTATAATTTTTCTTAATACTGCAAGTTTAAGTACAGCGATGAAACGAATGATGAAATTTGTAATTACGTTACAGGGAGCGCTTAAATTAAAAATCAGTATGAAAGGTCCGAAAAAAGAGGATTTGGAAAAAGAAAAAAATAGGAGAAACGTACCGAAGAAGGTTAAGTCAAATCGTGGAGGAAAGGTAATTTAATGTTGATTTTTAGAAATTTGAGTTGAGTCTTCCTTTAGTGCACATATACTATATCTCTGTTCTGTTTAGTCATCTGAATGCAGTAGCGACGATTCTGACTCGTCTGAGAGTCATTTACCCTCGCAACATACGCAGCAACAACAACAACAGACTCAACAGTCTCAACAGCAACAACAGCCACAGCAGCATCCGCCGCTTCAGGAAATCAATCAAGAAGATTTAGCGGCTATTTTACCGGATCAAGAGCACGAGGACGCTCCGTTTGATGGATTTGAGGATTCAGAGAGCGGTCGGTTGGTATCGAAAGCTATCGAGCGGATGTCGCTCGGCGCAGATTCAGATACGAGCGAAAACGGTGATCAGAACCCTGTACCTGTGTATAGTTCCACTTTATTGCAACAGTTTGTTGAAAAAACGGCTCTGTTATCAGAACCGAGGAAAAGGCGGAGCAAGTTAGGAAAAAAATTAAACGATTCGGAGTATCCTTGCGTTTCAAACGTATCTCCGGATTCAGGGATTCAGTCTGTAGATAACAGTCCTTTACATTTGGCAATTAGTCCTGTGAGTCCTCCAGCACCGACACAGTCCCCGGTGCAACCTGTTGTCACAAAGCCGGCGGTAAACGTAGATCGTGTTTTATATCCACCTAAACGAAAACCTGGTAGGCCGGCGAAAACAGTTTCCACGCAGCCCCGTGGCCCAGGTAGGCCAAGATTGAAACCAGAAATCGTAGAAAAAATAGAGAAGATAGAAAAAACAGAGAAAACTGCGAAAAACGAGAGGGTCGAAAAGAAAGAGCCTGCTCCGCAACCAACGAAAGTCACGAAGGAAGAACCGTCTAAAAGAGGAAAAACGAAGTCGGCGCCACAGAAAACAGTTGCGTCTCGGGCGGATAAAGACGGAGAGAATGATTCGGTTAAGAAATTAAAGGACAAACCAGCTTGTCAGAAGAAACGGACATATAACATTTCCAAACAGTGTACGCAAGCAAAGATAAGTGGAAAAAGGAACAACACCAGTTCCCCAGCGCGTGTCAAGTGCCTAAGTAGAACTGTTACGAATAAGTACGGGAGAGAAGGAGTTCAATGCAACGGTGGAACGTATAAGAAAATGGGGAAAGACAAGGCTGGTCCAGGAAACAAGACAACTCCGATACGACGACAGAAACAATCGGTTTGCGAGCGAGTTTCGAGCGATAGAAAGGTAATCAACTCGAAGAAAAAATCTCTCAAGGAAAATAGAAGCAGTACAGTTCCCATGGCTAAGCGACAGGCGTCGTTAAAGAAAAACGTAGCGCCGGTTACGCGACGTGTATTGAAAGAAAATAAAAGTACTAAGAAAACAGGTGCAGGGTTTGAAACGAATGGTGTTGGTGTCCAAACTTTAATATCTTTACCCGTTGGCGAGGTATTAAAGTCCGAAAAAGTTGAGAACGTAACAAACAAATGTGACAAGGCGACGCAGCCTATACACAATCATTGTCACAAACATCATCATCACAAGCATCGCAGACGATTGTTGTTACCGCCTAAGAATCCTATACGTATCCATCCGTGTCTCATAGAAGAGTTAGAAAAATTGATCGAAGAATTTTCCAGATCGTGCAGCTTAGGTAGGAATAATTCAAATTCTGGATATTCCGAATTACCGCAAATTTTTCGCGTAAAGAAATTAACAAAAAAGAGGAAAGGGGGCGATATTACCACGAACGATGATCAAAAATTAAAGAGGCGCCTCAAGAAGGAAAAGATACTGTCAGGGACGGATTCGAAGAACAGTATGAATGCAAATGCAAACTCGAATCCAAATGAACAAAGGTTACCATTAAAAAAGAGACATTATCACGTGTCCAGTCCTCACAGTTCACAAAGTTCGAACGCAAGTGGCACTGACGTGGCTGTTAACGAAGCGAATTCTACCGAAAGTCACATCGAAGAAGCAATCGAAGCTACGATAACGAGATACGGAGGTAGCTCTGCGTTCTCCTTCCAAGAAGATTCCGTACCTGTTACTCCTAAGAAAAGACATAGGGATACCGAAGCTGGAAGTCCTGATAAATCGAGTGCAGCGTGTTCCGATTTGTTGGAAGAGAAACCGTTGAGTCAGATAGAAGTACAACCGCGACGTAAAAAAAAGATCGTCAAAGATCTTCGTGTGACAGTTACAAAATTACCTGTTGAGAGTCATGCCGCTTTGGAAAAAGCTGAAAAAATAGACAAGTCTGAGAAAGCTGATAGCAAAGCTGAGAAATCTGAGAAATCCTCGAGCGATTCTAGAAGTTTGAAAAGTCGCGCGGAAAAAGGCAGTAAAAGTGAAAAGGTAGTTTTAGAGAAATTAATAAAAAGCGATAAAAATCAGGCGGATAAGATCGAGAAAAGAGATATTTCGCCAGATCATGTTCGCTTGGAAAAAAATATAAAGATCGATGCAGCGGATTTTAATACGACGGAGAGCTTTGATGAGAATGAAACTACGAACGAAATTAAACCGTCACAAAATAGTTTCAATCCAAATGTTCCAAATCCCATGAATTCCACTGCTGTATTGGTTTTGGCCAAGAAGAAAATGAGACGTCGTAAAGCTATAAATCGTACAGGTTTTCCGACGTTAAAGAAAAAGAAGAAAAGATCCTTGAATGCAAATGAGTCGGATCCGTCAAAAACCGCAGTTTTAACTAACGAAGATGCTACCCCGGAGGCCGATGCTGATGGTGAGAATTCAACGAAAGAAGCAATCGAAGATTCGGTAGTGGACAGCAAGACAAGCGTGTTAAACAACACTGAGATACAAGATGTATTTACCGAAGAGCTTTCTACTAAGCACAGTAACAACAGTAACAACAGCCTCGTGCAAAGTCGAGTTCAATCGAAAGTTATTCCGAATGGAAATCAGGAAGAGACGAATTCACCAAAGTCAGAGACGAATGGTCAAGTTCGTCCTGATGAACTTTCTGAACCTCGATCTGGCCAATTGAGAGTTCGCAAGGATCTTGTAGAGACAGATAGCGACAACGCATTGAACAAGTTATGTCCTGTTAAGTTTGAAAAGATCCAAGACACGAGATCGTACGACGAAAATGCTCCCTTAGAAGAGTCCCTCGAAAGATTCACCGCGAATCAACGCGTTGCTGAATTAAACGAAGATAATGTAAAGAAGCTTGAACGCGCGAGCTCTCAAACGAACATCAAAACGGAACATACAAGCTCTTTCAACGGTAATCAAAAGAAGCGACGAGGTTCTTCGAGTCCCTGCAATTTGACTCCTAGAAATCTGAAAAGATTACGTAGTTCTGGTTATGATACGGAGAACGACATCCTGCCTAATAGCGACATTCTTAACGACGATCACGAGGTGGGAAAGCACTCGAGCTCGACGCATACAAGAAAGAAACAATCTCGGTGGAAGAAACGTTACTTACAGGGAGGTATTTTACAGGAGTACGGCAAAGACTTTGAAGGGAAAACGCGTGGTAGCATCGAGAATAATAGTGGGAGAAATAAGGTTGTATGCGAAACCAACGAGTCTGCATCTGCCGCTTTGTTATCCGCGACGTATCATTGTGGCAAGCTTTTACGACAAAGGAAAATGCCGTTTCAATTACCATATGATTTATGGTGGTTACATACGCAATCTAGGCTACCTGGTAGAGAATCTGTTCCATCATGGAATTACAAGTAAGCATACAACATGCGTTATTGAATATGTTGTCGTTTTATAAAATTATTCAACTATTTTGACTTTTTATAGGAAAATTCGTACTAATGTGTACTACGACGTCAAACCTACTACGCTTTACGAAGCGCAAGCTTGCGAGTGCAAACCGGAAAGCGGCTGCGGAGATGACTGTATCAATCGCATGGTCTTTAGCGAATGTTCTCCGCAGCTTTGTCCCTGTGGCGAAAAATGTGAAAATCAAAAGATACAGAAACACGAATGGGCACCGGGTTTACAAAAATTCATGACGGAGGATAAAGGTTGGGGCGTAAGGACTCAGCAATCTATCAAGTCTGGGGTGTTTATTCTCGAATATGTTGGCGAAGTGGTGTCTGAAAGAGAATTCAAATCAAGAATGGCGACCAGGTATATTAAGACCATGTACAAGGGTTTTGAGTAAATATAGCATCCAAATTCATTTTCTTTCGCTTATTGTGTAACAGGTATGCCAATGATACGCATCACTATTGCCTGCATCTCGATGGAGGCTTGGTAATTGATGGTCATCGTATGGGAGGTGATGGAAGATTCGTAAATCATTCTTGCGAACCTAATTGCGAGATGCAGAAGTGGAGCGTCCATGGTCTTCCGCGTATGGCGCTCTTCGCTTCTAGAGACATTAAGCCAGGGGAAGAGTTGACATATGATTATAATTTTGCACTTTTTAATCCATCCGAAGGGCAAGAATGCAGATGCGGTAGTAGTGCTTGCAGAGGAGTGATTGGTAATTGCACAACCTTTCCTGTTATAATCCTTCCTTTTCTATGTAACAAATTTATTTATTGCATTTTTATTCTGTTTTCATAGGTGGAAAGAGCCAAAGGGTTTCGAAAAGTATTACTTCCATTCCGTCGCAATTGGAGCCCCCAGAGAGGCGGTCAGTCGGAAGACCGAGAAAAAATGTGCGGAAATCTAATACAGTGCAGTCTGTTAACTCGAAAGGCATTTGTAAATCTCGAAAAGTGGGCGATTCTAATCTGATTCATGCACCTGTGCTAAAACCTATGTCCCATCAGCAACGGTGCTTTGCTCAGCAACATCATTGTTTCCTGTTAAGAAATTTAGAAAAAGTCAGACGAGTTAAATTGTTGGTAAATCAAGTACAAATGCAAAATGGTAAAGTGAAATGCGGTAACGCGACAACAATAAAAGAAAAGAGTTCAGGTGATGCTAAGATTCAATCTGATGCATTTTTCTCGCAATTAACTGCTCTGACTAATACAAATACACGTACTGTGCGAACTCGACGACTAGCTCAAGCTCAAGATGATCCAGAAGTGCATAAAACTGCAAAATTGGCTAAGGTAAGGCACATTTACGACCTTTTTATTCATAATTCATTAATTTGTTATATTTGTTCATTTGTAATTAATTAACCTTCAGGTATTAAAAGATTTATATAGTATCGTGGCGACTGCGAAAGATGAGAATGGACAATTATTATGTACACCATTTATCACATTACCTTCGAAGAGAAAGTTGCCTGACTATTATGAAAAAATATCAGATCCTATAGATTTGACAACAATCGATCAGTGTATTGGTACAGGTCACTATAAAACTGCAGAACATTTTGATCATGATATGATTAAACTTTTTGACAACAATGTAAGGTTTTTCGGGAGAACCTCAGAGATGGGTATTGCCGCAGCTAGACTTAGAAAATTATACTTAGGAAGCAAGCCCGATTTCGTAGATGCAATAACGGAAGCAACAGGTTGTCCCCCATCTCAAAGCTTTCTACCTCCCCGTGGTTCAACTGCGGGCGAAGAAGACGTTATCAGGTGTATTTGTGGCCTGCATAGGTATGCGTGAATTGCAATTTCTATCATAGATTGGTTGTTGTTGTTGGAACTACTTGTAAATGTTACTTCATGATCGTAGGGATGAAGGCTTGATGATTCAATGCGAACGCTGTCTCGTATGGCAACATTGCGATTGCGTTAAAGCTGATACGAGCATAGAATCTTATTTGTGCGAGAGGTGTCATCCACGTCCCGTGGATTTAGAAATTCCACTAGAGGGTGATGAGGAAGAAGAGGGCAAGAAACACTATGTTACTTTGATGCGCGGTGATTTACAACTTAGACAGGGCGACACCGTTTACGTGTTAAGAGATACTCCTGAAAAGCATACGTACAAAACCATTCAAAAACCGGATTATGAGCAAATGGACATCTTTAGAATCGAGAGACTTTGGAAAAATGCGGAGTAAGTAACTTCGTATGCATGAATTTATTGAAAGTTTTCGTGAGAATTGTATGCTTTGCGTTACTGATATTCAATCGTTCTTGATTCAACAGAGGCGAGAGATTTGTATTTGGCCATCACTATTTGAGGCCACACGAAACGTATCACGAACCAACTAGAAAGTTCTATGAGAATGAAGTTGTATGCGCGCCACTTTACGAAGCCGTTCCATGCGATTTGGTTGCTGAGCGTTGTTGGGTTCTTGACCCTCACACGTATTGTAAAGGTAGTGATTCCCATCTTTTTATTTAATCATACGGTAGATACTCTTAAAAATATTTATTTCACTCATCCCTGCTTCTTTCTTAATAAAGGACGGCCAGTTGGTTCTACTCCAGAACATACTTATGTTTGCGAGTATCGCGTCGATCGTGCTGCACGATTATTTACAAAAGTTGCAAGAGCTAGGCACCAAGTTTGTACAAAACCGTATGCATTTGAAACGTTCCCACAACGCATTAAGCACTATCGTACATATTTGGTAAGTATCGAATTACTACTAATGAAGAAAATGGTGAGAATGGACACTACAATTTTTTGTAAATTATGTACAGCCTCACAGTCTCGAAGGAATCCAAGTTGGTAGTAAAATGAATAAAGAGAAAAAGAAAGTTAATAATCAAGATGTCGATGCTAATCACAAATCTGAATCGAATGAAAATACAAAAACACACGTGAAGGATCAACAAAAATCTTCTACGAGTAAGGGTAGACGAAGATCGAATGAGATTTTACCCATTGTTACACCTGCTACGTTATGTGCCCAGGTAATCATCGCATTATTATCAATCGATATTATATTCAATGGTGCCTTAACTTTTGGTAATTCAACTCTCACATTTTGCTATTAATATTATCTTAACGTGTGTTACATTAATTATCTTTAGAGAGAAGAGCAAAGAAGAAGATTGAACAACATTTTAATCGGTCTATTACAAAAAATGCCGAATAAAAAGGATCCTTTGGATTTGTCGTTTTTATTAGAAAGAAACAGACGAAATCGTAAAAGGCCAGGTGGACTAAATCCGTGACATTGGATTATACATGATCGATAATAAGGCGTTATCTATACACATATATGTGTTGTGTGTGTATGATAGCCACACATAGGCAGATGCGCGCGCGCACATATAAGTATCGCATAGGTAATATATGCCACTGCTAATTTCTATCGCAGTCAAATCTGTAATCAAAGTGATTCACACCGATCGATCCTTTCATTTCGCTATACGTAATCGATGTCATCTAAACCGTTTTATAAGAAAAACGGTAAACAACGCGTTTCCTTCTTACACTATGACCCGTCCATTCGTATAATTTAATCTTAATCACGAAGGCTACTCCTATCGAAGAACATTGTATCGATTGAGATCGTTTTATATGTTGTTTTTACATGTTTTGAACTATAGAAAATTGTCAATAGTCTTTTGGCATTGTTTTCGTATTTTAGACTACCTTCTTCGCTTACGCTGGAAGTTAGTACGTAGTACGTATCGAGATTAAAATGAGACATTTGATAAAGTCGAACAGAACGTTGAGGAAATAATAATGTTCGATACTCTTTCTTTCTTTTGGAATATTCCAAATTTAAAGTCTCTAAAATGTTCAATATCATAGGGGTGTAATGTGTTAATCAACTCAAGTCAAGAACTCCCGTACGTGGAACAACGTATCTCTCATATTGAATCTAACGAGAGTTATTATTTCTAATATAATTCTAATATAATTAGGATTACGAAATTGTATAAAAGTAATTTGTAAATTTCTTTCATAGTGGATATATTTAAGTGTACAAATTATACATTACTCGGGATTGAGGAAAATGACAACAGCACACGTAAAAAAACTGTGGAATAAGAAAAAAATCGAATACATGCGCGAGGCTTTATTGCACAAATGTATCATTATATTTTTCATAGTCCCAGTGTTATTTGAATTAAGTGTAATATATAGGTTTTTAAATTAATAGATAAAACTTTACTAACATATATATAAATAAATATATATATATATAAATATTTAATTTATTAATTATCGCGATGGAATATAGCTAGTTGTTGCTATAACGACGAATATACGCAGGATTTCGTATTTATTGTTACATTATACAGTTAGTAAATTCATATTATTAAAGATATTTAATACATATGTATAAGTCTCATTTATATATCATATGTTTCTACGTTTTTGCACAGTATCCGAGACGTTTTTATTGAATGAAACTGATATTACAATGTCCCATTCTGTTTTTCGATGTAAGTTGGAAGTGTACCAACATAGTATAGTCACACCACAAAAATCACCATGTAATAGATCTTTCGTAGCATGACAAAAGGGGGTTGCCTATCTTTATACTAATTGTAAGTAGAAATTAATGAATTGAGAGTAGAATTTTAAATTTGAATTTATTCTTTTAAAGAATATTATGAATGATTTTTATGAGTGATGAATTTTGTAATGTTAATTTCCTTTATACAAAATGAATGTAAAACTTTTATCTCTTATGCAAAAACGATATTTATAGTACAATGAATGTCTCGAATAAAAGGGTATTATTTTTTCTTTTTTCTCTTTTTTTTTCTCTTTCAATAAATCATAAAATATTGATATTACTTTCAAATTTAAGTTATTTTAATGAATTATAAAGATTTATCTATATAAGAGGCAGCAAAACAATTAGAAGAGCTTACGGTTTACCGGTAACCATGCACGATAAAATATCTGCGCAATTACACGAAATACGTTACAAATGTCGTTAGACAAACGATATCGCGTATATGTAAATCACTTTAAATAATTTAAATCCATATTTGTAGATTAACAAAGTCAACATGATAGATTATGTTGACCATTATATTAAGCGTGCGTGAAGACTGATTTACTGTTACAGGATATTTCTAGCAGGTAATTGCGCTGATTAAATCTGGGTTGTAAATAATTTAAATTCTAAATAAATAGAAGATATTTTTTATTTTTACGAATAAGTTTGTACACTTTCGTCAACAAGTAAACTCGTCGATTAAGAATAAATTCTGCGAAATTATTCTTATTCGACCGTATAAGAAAAGAAATTTTGTTCATTGACTTACGATTTAATGTTATTACATGTTATCGTTTGATCTTGATCGACTTCTAGCCGTATGGTAGTGTGCGGTGACGGAGCTTCCTCGTACTTTCAACTTTCATTCTTGCAAACTTTATCATAATTGTTGAATGTTCGATGAGCACCTTAATTCGAAATCTCGCAAACTGTACAAAGTATTTTAGAAAAAGGAGGTACAAAGACAATCATCCTGTAACTACGAGAAAGCGGTTTTTCAGTACGATTGAAATAACGAGCATAAACTAGAACGAGTACTGTTGCTTTATTCTTCAGTTTGTTGCAACAAGAGAAAATATAACAAAACGAAGAAAAGATAGAATGGGGATAGAGGGGAAGAGAAAAAAAGAAATAAGGGGAATTAATGAATAAGATGAAAGACATTGGTGATAATGACAAAACGAAGGAACAGGAGGAAGTACGTCGGGTAACAATCGCATATCCTTGATTATAGAGTAACATTACAAAATATAACATTCAATTCTCGAAAACATAATCTGGTGATATTATCAGTTCAATAAAATGCGCGTACATATAAATCAAATTCAATAATAATTTATTCGTGATACGATATTTTCCTTTTTTGTACATTGTCATTAGTATAGAAAGATAAGACAAAATCATATACAATATCACTCTCGTGTTTTGTCGGGAACAAATATCTTTTTTTTATTACAAGGTATTTTAACTATCAATATATAAACAGACTTCCAGTAAACGTTCGGTGTAATACGTTTGAAAATCTGTACATATTTACACGTATTTGTTTTGAGAGCGATTATTCATTTCAAGTATTTTAATCTTAATGCTAATTGTATAATGTACCCATACGTGACATCCTTCCTCTTGATCGATTTTTCGTTTAAAAGATGTTACAAGATGTTATTTATACGTTACCCCCTTTTTGATTTGAAATTATTTAAGAACTACGTATTTAATACAAATACGTTTTCTTCATTAGATGCCTTTTTCCGATGATCAATCTCCAATTGCAATTATGTAATATTATAATTCGTTTAATAATTGCCTTCTGCAATGCAAAATAATTCCATGTGGTGCATGTGTAACGGTGCCTTCACTCGATAAAATCTAAATTGTTGCTCGAGTTATAAAAACGCGGTAGATAACTTTGGAATTCGTACATTGCAAAATATACGAACAAAAATTGTGAATATATTGTCGTGGAAAAATTTGTCCATCTATCTATGTGTAATCAGTACCGATATTCGATGGTATCGATGACACTAGAGTTTGAAGTTTTCATTTATTTCTCGCCAATTTGGAGAATAAGTCCCATTGTGGAATCGTTAGATAAAGCAGTTGTGCTGTTCGTTCAGCCTGGAAAAAGAAATAACACGCTGTCGTATAGGAAGTATCATTTGTGCTAGCAATAACAAGATAACAAAATGAATGACAGAAATGATGAAAATAGATTATACAATAAAACTTGTATCAATCACACTCATTTTTTCAATGCAGCAGAATATAAATCAAAGTTATGAAATACGATTATCCTCTACTTTCACTTCATTTCTAACTAGCTTTTTTACGAAAAAAAAAAGAAAAAAAAAAAAAGAAAGGATATTTGTGTATCTTACTATTCCACTCTTGTGACATATATCCTAGTAGATTATTGTTTGTTTGTAGTCTGCCCGCTACTTGTCGTAGTTTGTCCGCTTTGTTGCTGCTGGCCCCAATACTGATTATAATACTGCTGATTCCAACTATTCCAATTTCCGTTACCATAACCTTGTTGATTATAATTGCTTTGATTGTAGGACCCTTGTCCATAGCTTTTCCAGTTACCCCACGGTTGCGATCCCCAATTATTTTGTTGACCCCAACCTTCTTGAGATTGACCACTTGGCCAGTTGCCTTGTTGACTCCACACGGATTGTTGTGAAACTTGATAATTCCTTATTGAGAAAATCGATAATTATGAGAAAATTCAATAAAAAAATTTATAGGAAATACTGAAAGAATAGAAAATATAATTACCCTATTGGAGCTCTTGACCGGGCACCTTGACGAGAACCTAAAGCTCGACCTCTGTCGTTTCCTCCTCTTCTATCAACAGTACCACCTCTTCTATTCATTCCTCGGTGTACAAGTGGGATAGGTACACCTCTTCTTCTTCGTGGCATGGGGGGTCCGTAACCACTGCCGTGTCGTATGTGACCACCTCCTCTTTGTGGTCTATCTCTCCATCCCACATTACCTCGCCAAAGAGGATTACGATTCCTGTCGGAATCTAAAAACATTTATTTTTTGTAAAACAGACTTGGTATTTTTATATTTCTTTGAAAATTTTTATTAATTTTAACATTTTTTGTAAATCTTACAATTACTTCGTCTGTCACGATAATCTCGATTATCCCTATTATCACGATTACTTCTTATGTCACCTCGATTTTCATGAATGTTTTCTGACCTCGAATCTATACGTGCTCGTTTACTTCTTTTTTGTTCACCATACCCTGCATCTTTTCCCTCTTTATTATAGGTTTCTACAAGTTTTTCACCTTCTTCTCGATTAAGTTCAACCCAATCAACGACATCGAAAGACTCGCCAACAACGGGAGCTCTAAAACTCGCTGAAAGAATCAACACGTATATACTAGTATATATGTTATTATAAACGTAAGTGAAGTAAAAATCACAATGCCAAAATCAACCTTTCATCTCCAAAAGCATAGAATCAGAAATCTCTTTACTATCTATTGGTTTATGTTTGACAGTTCGTGACTTAAATTCGTCTTCTGATGGAACTACAACTACTGCCTTTCTTTGATACCCACAGAAATTCTTCATTTTACGTCGTTGTACCGAAGGATACACATTTGTCTGTATTCCATTTCATAAAATATAAGTCACGTTAAATTGTATTTTACTATTTTGACATAAAAAAAAAAAAGACAAAATCTTCGGAAACTTAAATACATACCTGATCTAATATATAATTACGCCTTCTACTAGAAGCCATTTCCGTCAGTCTATCTAATGCGTCAGTACATTTATCGATAAGTATTCTCCATTGTTCGTTATACCCTTCTTTATACGATAATCCGGGATCCTTAAATGATATTAGTTATCAAATTATCTAATATTGTACACGCATATTCAATGATATACTGCAACGTTTACAATACGTACCTTCATTTTATTAATTAGACTACTGAGTCCTAAGATATTGTACATCTTTTGAGGATGTTGAGCCGCGTACTGTGTTGCCCAGGTAGATTTCCCGCAAGCAGGTAATCCGCACATCATTATTACTTCACATTCGTCTTTCCTCTCTGGCCTTCGCGGACCAGGAGTTTTATATTGAGATTCCACATTTCCGATTGAAACGTAATCTTGTAAAATTACTTCTGTCCATGGTGTTTCCTGGCCAAAATTGCAAGCGAAGCTACAATTTTTACTCAAAATATGTGGAAACAATGGTTTGTCATTGAGTTCTTCTTTTGAGATACGAAATGCTACGCCTTGATCTTTTCCGTTGACCGTATAAGACATAATAACATTTTCAGATGTAGCATCCAAATAACAACCGATTATATCGTCTTTTCCAAATTCAAGCCCATAATCTTCGTATTGATTATCCGCCAATTTTTTACCAGTGCTGCTATATCCAAAACTAAATTTTTCTTCACCAAGTTGCATTGAAGTATAAGGAGTGGACCAACCAATTCTGAGTACATGTGGATGCTCTTCGTTTCCTGAATTAATAGTACAGTGTTCCACTATTTTTGTTTCATAGTAAACCTTTCCACAAAGAAAACCGTAGGATGCTCTTGCTCCAGCCCACATATGTGAAAATCCGTCGTTGTGCATAGGTGTAGCAGTAAAATATCCATCCTTATCAATAACCAAATTTAAATCTGAGTCATCTGAAAATTGTTTATAATAATTAAACATTTGTTTCATATGATCCAATCAGTTACTTTCATTTAGTTTTTAACATACACCAGGATAGTATCAAAGCAGAATCGTCGATTTCTGGTTCATTCTCGATGAGAACAGGAGCCGGCGACTCGTGTCGATCTTCTATAGGGCTAGGAGATCTTTTCCGCTTCCTATCCATAACAATGTCGTTTGTATCTTGTTCTTTGATATCTACATCAGCATCTTCTTCGTGTCTAACTTCTGACATTTCTATATCCTTTCCATATAAACGAAAATAGGTCAATGATTAAAAATATTTTTTGCAGGTACAGTAAGACTTTTATGTGTAATAAAATATAGAGGAAGTAATAACTTTTTGAAAACATTGTCGATTTCAAACAATTATCAACGAACGTTTTCTATTCTTCTATTTCAAATTTAATTTTCAAACACATAAAATTTCAAACATCGAAGTATAAACGTAAATTTATACATCTCCGATATTTTAAGAAGCTCTTAACTGCAATCCTCTACATTTCGTAATGATTATACCGGATAAAGTTTATAGCAGATAAAGCCAATAAATGTTGTAAAAATGTGAAAGGGACATTTTAAATGCTGCTAAAAAAAAAAAATCAAAGTAATTTTAAAATAAAAGTATGAGTAATATGTATATTATAATTAGAAATTAATGTATAAAATATACCTCTTCATCTTGCTTTTTCTCGATGCTACTGTCCATCTCTTTGTCGCTAGTAGACAAGATGTCTTTATCTTCTAGTAACTTCTCCTCTTTTAATTCATCATTTTCATTGATATCTATGTCTTGATCTTCTTCAAGTAACTCATTTATTTGTTGTTCTGGGTCAGGAATGTCAGTAGTTTTAGTATCATTAACAGATTCTACAACATGATCATTATCTACAGATTCTATATTTTCATCCTTTGTTTCATTAACTTCTTTTTTTATATCATCTATATCATCGCATGCGTCATAAATTGTAGTTGATTTCTCATTTTCTTGTACTTTTGAAACAATATTCTCACTTTCTTTTATATGTGTGTTTTCTACTGCTTCTAAGTTTGATTTGATCACTGTTGGTCCTTGTTTTAGATCTGTTTCATTTTTATTATCTAATGATTCCATTGATGTTGGAACATCAACATCGCTATATTCAACATTTTGTGATTTCACGGGAGGTGATATACTCGTGTTATTTTCTTTCTCACTGCTTTCTATAACATCTGCATCCTTTATATCATCGTCTTTTACAACTTCCATAGAATTAGCATCTTTATTTTCTACACTTGAAAATAAATCTTTTGTTTCTTCTTGTTCATCCTTTTTAGGTGATAAGGGCTTTTCTTCTTGAACAGGAGCCTCTATTTGTACAGATTCTTCCTGCATAGATATTTCTTCTTGCGTACCACTTTCATCTGGCATAGTTTCCTCTTGCATAGCAGATTCAGATACTGTTGGAGATGGTTCACGAGACATGTCATTCTGATCTGCTTTCTTTGGAGATGTCCTCCGCCTACTAGAGTATGGAATTCTAGTAGTCCTCCTAGAGGATTTTTTTGTAGAATCTTCCTTTGGCGTCATCACAGATGCTGTTTTTGACAATCTACTAGACTTTTTTGGTGTCTGTGGTATTTTTGTCGATTCATCATTTTTTTCTTGAACTGCATCATCTTGTGTGTCTTCTGCACTGATATTTGCTTTTCCTTGATTTACTTCTATAATTTAAAAGTATTTACGTTGTATTAACTCGCAAAAGAATAGAATACTCAAAAATATAATACTCTTAAAAAAAAATGCAACATTTATACTAAAATATTTATTTAAATAGCGGATACTGCGTATTTACACTCTAATTGTAGATATTAATAAAAAAGTAACGGCATAAAATTTTGCTATTTCTAAAACCTACGAGATGTAGTGGCGTCGCGAGCACAATTCACACGTAAACAGAAGAAAGGCGCGCATAGTTCGCGCCTACTCAACATTGGAAATGCCGATAACAAATTCTTTACGATTATTGATCATTTTTAATAACGATAAACAGGTTATCGTTTTCCATTCTAAGATAATTTAACGGGAAAAGTTAATAAAACATGTTAGGCGACTTATTATTGGCTCGTTTGAATGTTTGTCAACATTGAAATACACGAATACCTTGGTCATCGGACGAAGAATATCATACTTAAAGAAATTTGGAACAGTGTAAGATTAGAGAATAAAAATATAGTGACTTACGGTTTGCATTTTCCTCTTCTATCGCCTTACGAAGTCTCTCAACAAGCACTGACTTGACGCCTTTCGTATCGAGTCCACGCTTTGAGAGTTCTGTCCGTAATTCGACCACTTTTAACTTTTCCGGATCCATCGCGTGTTATATTTCACGGTTCTTGTCAATGCACACGCTTTTATTCAGCAGAAAATCTTATGAAAAGGCCATACACGCGCCAGTGACCCGCGTTAAATATACAATATGGCGATACATCTGCAAACAACGCGTTACGTGTTGTAAATGGATTTTATTGGTCAATGTGGCATTTATTTGAACTAACGCCAACTTCACTGCTAATGGAATTATTTGTTCCCATTGCGGTGGTAGAGTGTGGTAATTCTTATTGGTTCTCCGAAGGCGGGATTTTATCGGATTTGTTGAGAAGTTACGTATGCACACGAGATTCGTAGAGCCCGCTGGTTGCATACAAATTTGTGAGTTATAGTTGTCGCACTTGTAAAATGTATCATTTTTTGGAGTTGGTGAAACCAGGTGATACGAATAGAAAAGAAGTGATATTTTTAAAAATTCTCACTAGTCATTGAGAATTAAAGTTAAAGGCATTTACAGTACGAAAGAAAGTGGGTCTTAACCGTTCCACTCTTTTATCTTTTTTTTCTTTTTTTTCCAATAATTTACGAGCAGCGATCGACTTTTAAGATAGAATCATCGCACGGTAACCTTAATCTTATAGAGAATATAGCGTCTTTGCTATAGTTGCTTATGTTTATCGAAAATTTATCAGGCTTCCATATCTTCTGATTTTTAACAGCTATATAATGACGGCAATAAATGTGAATTGGCTGCATTCTGTGGAGGGAGAATCACTAATGCATCATTTCTATGTAAACACATCAAAGAAAAGGAGATTTTATGGTAAAAAGCGTTAGTCAAATGAATGATTCTTCATTGTATATATTCGTTGGTTATTTTTCTTTGTAAAATCCCTTAGGTATTCTTGAAAGACCTCCCCTACCATCTTCAATCGAAGAAGTTACATATAAAATTTTTATGGTTGGGAGATCTGGAGTAGGGAAAACTGCTGTTGTAGCTCGTCTTGCCGGAGTATTAGAATCCAGTAATTATACTGAAACTAATGGGATAAAAAAGACGAATGTATTTTGGCCAGTTAAAATATGGGACAAAGTTGTGTTGTTTAAATTACAGTTCTGGGATACATCGGAAACAAGCATTAAAAAATATAATCACATATTACCCGTACGTACAGTATAAAGATAGGATATATTGAAATGGGATATCAAAGAATGACATTGTCTTAAATTTTTAGGCTTGTAAAGACAAAGTAGATGCTATATGTTCTGTATTTTCTTTCGATGATGCGACAGGATTTAATGACGTTCCATATTTGATGAATACTATGGCAGCTATAAAAGAAAAACCAGCAAATATAGTGATAGGGACAAAGTAATTTATCATAATCGAGTTCTCTTTTCTTTGTTATCTGTTGGTAAGAATAGTTAATTGGATCTCGATATTTTGTAGATTTAAGCCATGGTCGAGTTCTACAATAGAAGACGCACGTATAAAAGAATTTGAGGACAAATGGAAAGTTAAAGTTATTAGAATTGATATTAATAAACCTTCTATGAGATCTGAAGTGTTTGATTGTTCTTATCAGTTGAATACTATATGTAACATTCTTTGGAATAGGGATAAAGAATTTATATCTAAACAAATGGGACAAAGCTAGCAAATTTTTTATTGGATTTCTATAATACTCCGAGACATTTTTTATACGAGATTCAATAAAGGTAAACGCTTAATCATTTTCTTTTGCATCGATTTTCTTTCTATTTAAATACAATAGCGATTCTATTTCAATTGGTTGTTTCGATCGGGGTAAGAAATATTCTCAACATCTCAACACAATGTATCTAGGAATTCTAGGCGAGTAAAAGTTGCCAGTACTGAAAGCTAAATTCACGAGCGTTACGCTTGTTTGTTACAATTACTGGCGGCAAAGTTACCGATTTACCGATTCGATTGTTTCTTTTTCCATAAAACAGAAATTACGACACTTTAAAGATCTTAAAGGTACATGTGCAGGTGTGTTGCATCGTATTTATGATTATACAACACAATCAAGAGATTAGTAACGTTATTCGATTTACACTAAAGTTTTATTATTTAGGTTATAGTATTTTAATGTGTAGTTTCTATATTTCCTTAAGTATTATTCGCCTCCAATGGTACTTGTAAATTCGGAGAAATCTCATAAATATTTATCCGTTTGTCAGTTACATCATTGAGCGATGATATTTTGATTGGTTTTTCATTACTCACTCATGCGCTGTAAAACATGGCGTGGTTTACAAGCGCGCGTAAAACAAATCACTACCGCGAGAACGTGTATAGATAGACCGATAAAATTTCCGTGGTATTATACGTTATATTTTTATTTGTAAATGTAAAATATAAAGTTTTGTTGTAGAAATGAGAAACAATAAAATTCTGCTAGTGGGGGGAGCAGTTCTTGCGTCGGAAGTTCTTTGGTATATCTACAAAAGAGTTCATAACGTGTGGAGTAATTATGTAAATACGCGCAAAGTGCTGGAAGTACAGATACCTAAATCGAAACATGACATTTCTGAGGTCATGTTTTTTACCAATGAATCTACTCTTTGTCGAACACACTTCACTACCAAGATGACCTGTCCTAAAAACAATTGTCCGGTTCGATATTTGAGGTAATGCGCGATTTATCATGCTTTTAAAAAATGGCTTTTAACAAATGATAAATAATGTTATAGACATATAGAAAGCTATATGAATCATGCAAAACAAAGTTTGGACGTTTGTATGTACATGTTCACTTGCCATTCGTTGTCAAATGCAATTGTGAACGCTCATAAACGAGGTGTACTTATTCGAATAATACTGGATCGGCAAATGGGCTCTAACGATGCCGCACAAACGGCGTTATTCTATAATAATGGTACGCGATAAATATCATCGAGACTCGTAGTTGGATCTGATCATTGGCTACCAGCATTTGAATTAATTCTTTTTTTCAAACGCCGAAATATTTTGCGTTTCAGGAATCGCGATTAGATTAATATGTCAGGATGGTCTGATGCATCATAAGTTCATGATCGTGGACAACGATTTAGTAATCACTGGTAGCACAAACTGGACCATGTCTGCGTTTTTTGGAAACTTTGACCACATTATAGTGACTAACCAGCATTCGTTGGTAAAGCCATTCGTCGTTGAATTTGACAGGTTGTGGAAGGCATTTTCAAAGACGCAAGAAAGTTAGGAAAACTTGATTCAGCCCTCGTCCGATGACACTTTATAATCTAGTGAGTATCCGTTTCATTTTTACTATTTTTCTCCCTGATACTCGAACAATTTTCGTCTCGTCGTATTATATTTGTCGAGTCCCTTGTTGCTGATACCTAACGAAAGACGCGTGTTATCGTCTCGAGAGTGCCCCTTTGACGTCAAAGAAATCGAAGAAGAGGTCGTAAAACTTGGAGGCATGTTAGCAGTTGGAGGTATACCTACGTAACGTATGCGAAGATACATACTCGTGAGATAGAACGTGCATGGTACCGGTCAACACGTGAATAACGCGATGCAAATTAGTACGGTGCTCCGAGCAGCGGTCAACGCTGATATGTCGCGCCTTGACGCGACGTGACGCGCGGTAACTCGCTGCTCTCATCGGCCGATAAAAGTGGAACATTGTCCGTATATATAAATAGGTTAGCCTATATGAAAATAGACGTCGGGCTGTTGGACCGGAGGATCGATGACGAGATACTCGGCGACGTGCCGTCCGTTGCCTCAACTTTCTTTCCCTTCCACTCTGCTTTGAAATTCACGGTCTCGGCGTGCTTTCGTTACGCCTCTACGATATATCGTTTCATTTTCTCTTCCTTCTTTCACATTTATTTTTGTTATTCTATACTCGTCTTCCAATTGTTACAGCCTCTGATCATCGAATTGAGACCATACGTAGAAATTTCACTTGTTCAGCTATAAGAAGTTACAGATAGCCGTAGATGATTATATATTAACGAATTAATTGAATTTATTACTGTACCATGTCGAAGAATATCCGCGTATATCCACGGCCAGATATCCACTCCCGATTTGAATACCATTGAAAATGTTTGGAGCCTGATCAAATCAGCTATATGCTCATCTTTAAAAACAGCTGATTTGAAAACGAAAATTCGGTATGTTTATAAAAGTAGCGAGGACATAAAGGCAGCGTATGACGAGAGAACAGAAAGAAAAAAAATCACGTTACTCGCGTCTCTAGGTAAAAAGGTGAGAAGTATTGAAAATTTGGTAATGATCCTAATGATCAAATGAAAGAATGATTAGCGTGGTATTTATATATGGTGGACTTATATGGAATTTTATCGAACGACGATAAGAAATATAATTGAATCGAATATACTGCTCCCTAATCGCGTTTCTGCTATCTCGTGTTAATTTTGGACGTACGTAGGTAAACATGTTCCTACACGAGATAAATACATTCGCACGTTGTAAGAGAAGCATGTAACTTGGGAAAGCAAACGATTCGGAATAAACGTGCGACGCGCGGAAATAGCAACGCGTAGGCCCAAAATATCCATTGTATCCAGATACGATAAAAGCCGAATGCACGTTGGCGCAGTTTGACGTTTGCTAATCTGCTTTTTCCTGGACTGCGTCTACGTCAATAGTTAAGAACGGATCGTTATTCAGGGAAATGTATGGTTCTCTAACTTGAACGTTGCTTGTTCTGCTTGCGCGAACAATTTCCGAAATATCACAGCCAACGATTCCGCGAATCGTTCGCTTCTCTCTCGAATCGCGTAATAAATTTTCCGATTCCACTTTAGTTTCTACCGTGGATAAGTTTGAAGAAATCCACGCACGTTACACGCATATCTCTCTCTCTCTCTCTCTCTCTCTCTCGAAATCTTCAGATTGTATCTCGCAAAAGAATGTTTTTTGTTTACGACGATATCTTTTATTTTTTTTCTCCCATACGCTTATCGAAAAGCGTCGGTTTTACGCGTTTACTCGTCGAAACGATTAGTTATACATATAGAAAATAAGTACGATACTCGACGAATGGAAAAAATAGGTATCACGTAGGTCAAGGGTGTGTCAAATCGGACAAGTGGCACGTTCGGCCGCGACAGTCACGGATACGGGAAAAGGAAAAGGTCAAAAGTCAAGTATTCCTCGATGGTCCTCTTAGTTGCTCTCTTTTCTACTTGAGACGCGGGAATTGAAGGGCAACGAGAAAGAAAAATGTTTCTCGTGCGGGTAGCAGCTGCGTTCGTTAGAACTTTGCGGAATACGCGACAATCTTTTTTTCTCCGCCCAAGCAAACGCACTGCATTCAGTAATCTTGGTTTGTTACGTTCTTTGGATAACTTTTTCTTCTTTCTTTTTGTTTCGCTACAACTCTGATAAAATCGCGAGAAATGCTGTTTCCTGAACGTAGTTGGGAAAGAGACTAGAGCGACTCGAGGGAACACTATCTTACGTAGATTATTTCATAGATAATTGCAATTATTTATGTTTAATGTATTTATTTCGATATCGTTTATATAGAAAACATTGCTTCGCGTTAACGGAGGTCTAACGCGTTGTTCATACTTCGTACTTCTTCCCTTCTATCTGTTTTGTTTATCGTTCGTAACGTTTCTACAAGTTTGCTAATTACATACAAATTTCGCGTCACGCGGGGGAAGAACCGTGTTACGTATGTGTAGCTTGCTGTTTTGTGGTAATGTAGCTCTACCAAATTGTGTACCATCGATCATTTCTATATAATCGCTCCTTCTACCGATAAATTGCTAGAAGAATATATGCGCGCTATGTGTATACATACGTTATATCGCTTAACGACACTAAATACCGCTTAATCTCTGTTCGAGTTCTTCCAAATTCGCTCCATCTTCGTCTCGAGCGTTTAGAACGTTCTTCGTCTGTTTCTTACTCGAATCTTCATACGTTTACACGATGGAACGAATTGTTCGATTTCACGCAAGGCCTCGTACAGTGACCCCTACCGGTTACCGTTCGTTAAACTACAGTATAATTATCATAACGTAATAAATTACTAGGAAATCCGCAGTCATTATTGTCTCTATAGTCGACACCGAAAACACCGATCGCAGTTACGCTCGCATTTGCCGCAGTCTTAACGAGTTTGTTTTATCACATACGTTTCGTATTCTTTACTGGAAAGGAAGAGAATCGCCCGTAATTTCGCCTTCATCGCACTCGGCTATTTCCTACAGTTTTTAGGCGATTCTCGTCGTCGAAGATTCGTTCACGGGAGAGGAAGTGTACGAAAAGATGCCCGTACGTGATAATATATACATGTTTGTGTATATACGCACATACATTTGTCGATAATTGGTCCGCTCGTAGAGAAGATTGATGTAGCGAGGAATCTAGCGAGGAAAGGAAGAAAAGAGGAAGGAAAATGAGAAGAACGGCGTTACGCGAATGAGTCGAATGGGCACGATGAGCAGGAAACAAAGGAAGAAATGTGTAACGAGTGGAGGAAGATGATAGAAGGATTATCACACTTTTTCGCGTCCATATCGGTCGACGGTCGAAATTCGACGCGACGCCGCTGTGCGGAAGCGACGGTGCACCGTCCTAATGGAAGATCGATGGCGAGTTCGTCGCCGCTCTTTCGAACGTTGCTTTGGCACATTGTAGGGACGACGAAGTGTCTTCGTCGCGGGCAGCATCGAAGCCACCGAAACTGTACTTTCGTTCCTGACGATCGCTTCTAAGGCAAGGTTCGCTAGAAGCTTTCACCATCCCTCACATGGTTTCTGTCCCGAGGCTACCGACGAATGCCGGCTCCGCGATGTTCGAATCGCACTGCATCACCCATTCCCAGATCCTCTTGGTCACGACTTTCTGATCGATCGTCGTCTCCAGGCCGTAACTATTCAGAAGCTTCCTCAGCTTGTTCTTGTTCTCGTCGACGTTTCGTTGGTCGTCTAGGACGGTGTCCAGGTAAAGTAGACTGTCGCCTCTCCTCGGTATTCCTTCGCTAGCGTCTACCAACGTGGACGTGGCGCTGTGACTGATTTTGTTTACGCACCAGGAATCCTTCAGATACTTGTTGATCTCGGTTACGTGCGGCCTTTTTTCAGGTTTGTGCTCGAACGTCCGCCTAAAGTATCGCAGTAATCTGGGCGTGAATCGTCTGAACGTTGGTGGAACTTTGGTGGTTCTTCTCTTCAGCCACCTTTGAAAGGCCGAATATTCCGGATCCTGAATCAGATCGGCAGTCTGCCACGGTGGATTTCCAGTCAGGCAGACGAACAGCACGATGCCGAATTGCCAGCAATCGGCGCTCCTCTTGCATGCGTACCTCTCGTTTTTCACTATTTCGTAGATTTCGGGTGGTTGGAAGGGTAGCCAAGTGCATCGGATCTTGTTAACGAGAGTTCCTTCGCGCCTCGTGCACCCGAAATCGCACAGTTTGATCTTGGACATGTCGAGCGCGAACACCAGTACATTTTCCAGTTTGATGTCTCGGTGTGCGAGCTGCTTCGAGTGAATGAAATCGAGAGCGGAGCAGAGCTGGCTGGCGATCCTTTTGCACGCTTCCTCGCTCAACCCTCCGGCTCTCACGTTGCCCGCTAGATCTCCGTAAGGAGCGTATTCTTGCGCGAAAACGAAACACTTCTCCGCTTTGAACGCGACCGCGTACGAGCACAATATATTCGGATGCGGGCTCAAATGGTACGAGTAGTGAAATTCGCGGAAAAAGTCCTTCTCCGTAGTGAGTTCTTGATGGACGGCTTTCAGCACGACTCTCGTTCGCGTCGCTCGATGAGTCGCTAGTAAAACTTTGGCGAAACTACCCTCGCCGAGCGTCTTCTCCACTTCATACTCCTTCGACAGATCCAACTCCTCCAAAGGAATCTCCTGCACTCTGTGTATTCCGGACTCCTTTTTCTCGTGAAGTTTCATCTGAAATCAGGCCGATAGACCGGTCGTATTAAAATTCTAAGAAAACTTTTGAGAAAACTCGTATCGTCGCCACGCGTACGCATTAAAATCGATCGGCCTGCCGCAAGTTCTTACACTCGCGTCCCTAATCCTCCTAATTCGAACGTTCGATGAAAAGTCTTTTCATTTCGTTTGCGTCATCGACGCGCACAATTGCAAACCATCGTGGTGTCGCCGATACGGCCGATCGAGCGTGAAACGAGTTTAGCACTTGGTCGGCTTTCCGTCACAGAGGGCATCGCACTCTCGCTGCTGCGATTCCAGAATCGCCCTTGCCCTTGCTCGTCCAAACGCTAGCCAAGACAATCGAGTTTCTATATCTAAACGATTAACGCGACGATTTTCTATTAATTACTTTTTTTATCTTGTACGTCTTATACGTGTTATACGGTTTATAAACACGAAGATAAACGAGCGAGAAGCAAGTCGGTTGGTTTTCCTAAAGTGGAAGAACGATGCATTTGTTCGTTGTAAGGTCGTGCGAAAAATAGGAAGAAAAATCGTCCTGATGGTTCGTGTAGGCGAAGGACGAAATATGGGCTGGAGAGGCGAGGGGAGAACGCCGGAGGTTGGCCGGGTGAACCCAGGACCTTTTGAGCTGCCTAGATCAATAGCAAGGATTTCGCTGCAGCAACGCGCGTCAAACCGTTTCGTTATAGTTCGTATTGTCTCGATTTCTATCTAAGGTGGAACACGAGATAAAAGAAAAGAGAAACGTCGGGATTCGGGAAATCGTATCGACGTAGAAAAATTGACTGGTCGATTCGGCCTCGTCTTTGTAACCGATGGCGAGTCACTTTTTAAGACGCTGATTCATTTGCAAAGTAACGATCGACGTTTACAATTCTTTGGTTACGCGATTCGATTTTATCGCCGGTCGTAACGTCGTTACTGTCGTTTCTTCTCGAAATAATTCTTCTCCCGATTTCATCCCGTGCGCACACGTGTCTCGTATCTTTACGCAAATCGCGCTTTGTAAATTCGTAGAAGTCATAGGCGATTATTTTTTCTTACAACTACCGCCGGTTCTTACCGGTTTGTTCTGACAAACTTTTGGACACGAGTTATATTTAGCGTTTCTGTTTACCGGGGCTATTTTAACGCGTGCGAGAGATTAGTGAAGTAATATTTTGGCTTGTGTCTTTACGGTTAACGAACACTTTGAGAGAAAGACCGATTAAAAGGCTAAGAAGGAGAGAGAAAGAACGAAAGCAAGAGAGAGAAAAGATATATTTGTATCTGCCGGTTAAGCTACATCTTTCTCTCCGTTATACTCCAATTTTGATCCGCTTAACGTTGTCCTTAACGTTAATCGCATTGCGTCTCGTTCCTGTCAACATCGTTGCCCATTAAAATCGATAACTACGTGTTCGATTCGATTTACAAGGGTTGAACGTCTGATAGATTGCGATAGATTTAATTTCATCGTGTCACGGCCTTCTAAGCAACTTACCACGTTGGTAGTAATCCTTTTGGCGATGAAAAAGGCGTGTCTGCGGAATGACGAATTAATTTTAACGTAATCGTCCAATTCACTGAGAACAGGCTTTCACCTTGGAACTTGTCACAAACGATCGTGCCTGCCCCTTCAGTTACATTTTCACTGTGCGCCACGATACGCAATTACCATAAATACCAACGATACACAAGAAGCGATCGTCTTGGAAATCCTCGCGACAGCCTTCGAAGTTTTGGCGATCTTTCACAGAAATTGAAAAAACTGTCAACGATGGTGATAAGAAAACCGCTACGTCCTTCGATGTCACATTTTCAGCTATGCGCGTATGTCGCGTCTGGAGCCGTCGCGACGCCCTGCGTCGCTTTTATAGACCCGGCCGCCACGCGCAGACGTAGATCGAGTAAGGGTATGAAACATGGACGATTAAACGATGCGTGTTTCTACTTTGTAAAAAAACTGTCATTCTCTCCAATTGCTTTCTAAATAAGGTCAATTATGTCTTGAATGCAATTGCATTTATTCGTCGGATGTTAATTTTTCTGCCGTTTTTTTTTTCAGTTATTTCCGACCAAGTCGTATTCTCTATCTCTAGAAGATGTAATAAGTTTCGGCTAAATTGCACTTTTTTTTTTAATCATCAGACGCGTCAATGTCTTAAATTTAATTTAATTTCAATTGCGCGCTACAGTTTCAACCGACTCGTATCTTCCTAGCGATTTTCTCACGAACGAAAATGCAAAGAAATCGATTTCTTGTTTCGGTCGAACGTAAACATTTTCCTTGAACGCTAAAGATCATCCGGATCGAAGCTAAAGCTTAACGCGTAAAGAATCGATGGATCAGAGCACGATCAAATGCAGAATTTGCATCGTGAGCGAAATACATTCTGTTTTCCTTGGTTTCTAAAAGTTGATTGATAGTATCAAAACGTTGCGCTGTCTACTCGATGTTTCCTCGTATCGAGTATGCGTGTTTTTCCGCTATTGAACCAACGGAAATGCCATTCAGATCGTAAATTTCGTTCTTGAGACGAGAGATTTATAAGTTAACGATTTTCCGCCGGCAGATACGTCTCGAGTGGTTCCGCTCTTTCGTCTTAGCACGTGCAAAAGTAGCGATCTCAGGTTCGTTGTTCTCCGTTGCATCGGTATAACGGTATGCGTATGCTTAACGGCAAACGATGTTCGAACGTGTGATTTTGTGATCGTGAGACACGCGTACGCACGATGGCCGAATATAATAGTACTACCGATGGCCAAATAATACGCATACTCCTGAGGTGGAATTTAATTTAAACCAGAAAGTATTTTTAACATGTATGTCAAGTATACGATGTCCATAGGGATGGATCGTACATACCAGTGCAACGACGGCAATATCGAAGATATAAATAGAGAAAACCGTTACGATAGAAATAGGTAATACGACGTATCGCGTAACTATTTCGTTTCGACTCATTAGACCCGTAACACCTCTATCGTCGAGGCATTCTCACCTCGTTGAAGGATGCGTGCGTTTCGAGGAACATATCTTTTTCTTACGGTCGTAATGTTCGAGCAGCTCGTAACTACGCTATGTCCATTGTATGCGCAAATTTACACTGTTACGAATATGATTTGCTTCGCCTTCTAAATTCTGAAACAAGAAAAATATATGGTAGCAAGGTATGCTGGATTTATCGTCGACCGTTCTTACAAAAGCAACTATTCTATCGTTTAGTTAACGAATACAAAATTCGACATTTTCGGGAATACGTAACAAATTCTTTATTTATATACCTCTCATTCGTACAAACATCCACGTACATATAATTTCACGTTAACTCGATAAATTGGATTTAAAGGTAAACGACGTTATAAGAAAATTAACGATCTATCAACATTAATCTCATTTGTAAAAACTTTGTTCGACAAATCATTAATCCGTAGTGTATTCATTTCGCCTTCGACCGGAACAAGAGTCCGCGCGCAGAAGAAGAAGAAGGAGAGGAACAAGGGGAAGAGGAAGAAGAAGAACAAGAACAAGAAAACAGAGAGTACTCTGAGTAATCGCAAGAGGAATAGCAACCATTGGAACAATAGGAACAGCAACTATCGGAACAATAGGAACTACAGTAAGACGATTCGTTGGAGAAATCGGAATAACTGTCGTTGTCATCGGAGCACGAACTGTCTTCTGTAAGAAAAAACGCGCGAAGTAGATAAACATAATATATACGTTGTGCTCGTAAAGACTTCGAAAAGCAACAGGATACCTGGTAAATAACCTATTTTCTTAATTATACGTGTGACGTGATGAATATACGTTTCCATGGCCCGATCTACCTTTCTTTCGATCCGTCGTATCTTTCCTTTGTAACGTCTTCGGCGTTGTTTCAGTAAATGCTTCTCTTTACCGATCTGCTTCGTCTCTATCGTGCAAACAATCGATTACTCACAAACGACGTAACGAAAGAGTTGCGCGATCGAACGCGAAAACAAACACGATCACTGGTTTACCTGTAATTGCCATTTGTTTATCGTGTTTCTTGCATCTCGACGTTGTCTTTATCGATACGTCCGATATTTTGTTACTTTCGGGCTTCTTCTCTTTCGTTATTTTCTCCTTCTTTCTATGCTTGCATCTTACCTTTTTTTTCTTACTCTCGTCCTTCTTAGAATCGGTGTTATTGTTGTTGCTTAAATCCTTCGTCACGCAAGCATCTCTTGCGCTGCAGTCGTTCGTCGAAGCGTTACGTTTCACGGAAGAATTAGACGCCGAGATATTGTGCTCCGTAGTAGCGATAGCCTGCTTGCCGGTGAGATTGTCCTGTTCGGAATCTTCGTCGCGTCTCGGCGTACTTGTTCTAAACGGTGACTTTAAATCCGTGCTCTTCGACGGATTCACGGATTTCGTGCTCATGACCTTTGCTGTATTTTCCATTTGATCGTTCATCGAATCTGTATCTTTCGTTTCACGTTGTTGTTTCGTTTCGGATGGATCGTCGACGATTCTCTCCTTTTTCTCGTTTTCACACTTTCCGCTTCTTTTATTGGGTATCGTTGCTCTTGATTTCTCGACGGTTACTTTTGGGACATCTTCCAACTGCTGCGAATAAGTTTTCGATTCTTTAGTATCGCCTATATCGTCCTTAGATACCTTTGTCGCAAGTAGAAGGCAAGTCGGAAACACGAACGAAAGAAAAAGCTTCGCTTTTGCTAACCTTCTGCTCTTTCCTCGTCGATACTTTCGCCTTGCCACTCTTTTTCGCGATTTCTTCTTTACGCTCGTTTAGTTTTGCACCACCACCTACCGGCTGATCGTCTAATTTCTTCTTGGGCGATTTTTCTTCGTTCGTTCGACTCGCTCCACCGTTACGAGGCGATCTCCTGGATGACGTCGCTCGTGTTTTCCCCGGAGTCGTATTATCTGTTGTTAAAATGGGGAATAAAACGCGCCTTTCGTGCAACTACGAACGAGATATTTTTCGCTTACCTACGGGGGTGAGTTTCGGTTCGAGGGTCAGCCGTTCGTTAAACTCGTTTAAGATGTTTTGCGTAAAGTTTTGTTGCACGAAATCGTCGATCTGTTTCCACGGATCCGTTTGCAGAATTTGATCCACGTCGAGAATTCCGTCGACCGCGGGAAACGAAAGCGAAGCTCTTCCAAGAATCTCCTTGCGACTCATCTAGAAGGGAAGACGAGGAGGAAGAAAGGGCTGTTCCGCTAGAATCGCGAAGAATTCGCGTAGAATCGGACCGCAAGCTGAGATTAGTGGAATCGAAGTTGTTCTTAAACGAAGTCAACCGCCGAGGTATCCGTTTCGCAGCGTAGAGACGAAAGGAAACAAATACAAGATAGATTTTGCTCGTTTGCTTACTCGTAACGCCCGTTCTACGTCAAACCGTGTATTTTCGGTTTTCTCTGTTTCGAGATGAAAACGAACCGATGCAAGCCGCCGAAGGCAGCGTGCGCGAACGCGAATCCACGTAGAACAACGACTAATTTAAGAATCGTGAAAACCGAGTCGCGTGCTGTTACTTCCAACGAAAATTCGATCGTTACTGATTCGAGCGTCGATCGTCTAGCACACCGATTATCGCGAAAGGACGTTACTTGCGCCCCGATTTGTTTGTCGTATCAACGTCTCATAATAGTCGTTAATACGACTGTACGATTCAAATCGATGGATCAGTTGGCCGTTTGAAGCGTACAACGAGTTATCTCGTTAATGATCAACATCGTATCAACGCACAATTTCATTTACAACGCCGTTTTACCAGTTAATTTACATCGTCGAACGCTGCTTCTTTTTTAATGTTACGGTTACGAACGCCAACCGATAAACTGTTTCGCATTTCTCTCGTCGTTGTTCCTTGATTTTGCGAAATTTCAAGGAATCGAAATTGTTACGTCATTAGCGAGAACCATCTGTTTTTAAATCATGGTATTTTTCTTCCTTCGCTTTATGTAAGTGTTTAAATACTTTGGCCAGCGCCGCTGTAATTGTGTTCGTCGAGACAGCTACGTGTTGCGGGCGTCGGATACATAGGAGACGCGTACAGGGTAGAGGAGTTTATTTTTAGCGATATCTGAAAAGCGTGAGAGACGTCGATCAAATTTTCCAATTTCCTCGTCGACGGAAGCGCGTAAATGCCGACACGACGATCATCGCCGTTGGACAACGGCTGAAAGGAAAGTTTGATACGACGGCGAGAAATGTCAAGGTACATGGACGAGGTGACGTCACTTCTTCCTTGTAAGTTGTCCGAGTTTACGCCAACAGGGGACTAAATCTCGCTTATAATAGCGGGTAATCGCTTGGAAGAGGGATAAAATGACGTCACTTTTCCAATGACCATACGTTACGCCTATGACACTTTACGATATGCCGTGATATCGGTTCTGTCCGCCGTGAACGTCGTTGTACCTTAAAAGGTGGAAAGAGACGTTTTACGAAACGAGCACGGCGTAGGAGCGAACCCGATTATTATTCGTCTGCGCGTAGGAACCGAGAAGGAGAAAAAAGGGGGACTGAAATATGGAGAAGACTCGTTGCACGTTGTTACAAAATTTCAAAGAATACCTCGCGATCTTCTGTTTCTTAATTTACCTGCTCGGTTCTAGATAAATAGACGTAATCGCGAACCCCGCTGCTGCTCGCCAATCATTTATTTCCACTCGTTCAAATAATATTTACGTACGAATTCATAAAATATTCTCCACGTTTCGTCCCGTACGTGCGAGTCGATGCAAATATTACGCGTTCGAACTTATTAGTTCGATAGCTTATTTATGTAGCCGATGTATATCGATATCGAAGAAGCGGCGAAAGTTCTATATAGAATCCAGATTGGAAGAACATATATCGCTATTACGTACGATCGCAATTTTCTGCGCTCGCTTTTCCTCTTCTCGTCGTTACGATTTTACACACCGACCTCTTCCCAACGCGGATCTGCGTTTTGTCGAGCGATCGACGCGTCTCACGGATATCGAAGCGCGCAAGGAAACAGGTAAATAGGTTCTCAGGATATCGAGAGAGAGAGAGAGAGAGAGAGAAAGAAATGCGATCGAGGAAAAAAAGAACAATTCGACGAAGACATTGCCCCGGGCGCGACTGTCGTGGCCGCTTGGCTCGTCGTAATAAAACGTCGATTCATGTTGTGGGACCAGTGTCGCCACGTATATCCTACGTATATGTATAAAAGTGCCGTCATCGGTGTATGTCGGATCTGGAAACAGTTGAACGCGGTTGTTCGAGCGAACATGATCGAGGTAAGACATCGACGCGATCCAGAGCACGGAACATTTTCAACTTTTCGATCGATATCGTACTCGATCTTAGTTGTCACGTTCGTTTATTTGAAGTTTCGTTTCGCGATTACTTTTTCTCGGTCATTTATTTTTTTACCTCGCTACCTTTCTTTGTAACGCGTGCTAGTCTTTGACGAGTAGAATTCGAAAATACCAGATCGTTATTTCGGAGATTATACCTTTACGTATTTCGCGCACATATCGCGCGATTTACCAGCCCTCGTTCCGATTAGTCAAGCCAAGTTTGGATTTAAGCGTGAAACTTGAAATATCTTGATCTATGCGAGCCTGTGATTTTCGACTTGAAATATCCTTTTACGTTTCTACGTTCGTTCCCATTGCTTTCCGGGTGTTACTTTCTTCGAGTCATTTGAATGTAATCAACTTGTCCGATCCGAACGAGCCTTTGTTATTCAAATTTATAGACGCGACACGCGAACGTTGATTTCCATGGTGGACGCGCGTTTGCGCGCTTTCGTCGCGCGTTTTGTGATCAATGCGAAAAAGGAACTCGACATTTTCGAATCGTTACAGATTATTGCGTTGTTTATCGGAGTGGTTGGAACTTTGGCGGCTCCCAGCCTGGCAATGCCCGAAGCGTCCGAAACGCCTGGAATTTTTTACGCCCCTCGAAGCATCACGGAGGATACGGAAATGGTCTCCTCCTTGCCATTGCCAGGCTCTGAAAATCTGGACGAAAAAGCGATACCCTTGTCGAAACTGGTCGATCGCCCTTTTTCATCGGCCGGACAAAACTTGGTGGAAAAGACTCAAATACCTTCTGAACTCCCTGGGACGAAAAATCTCGCCGAAAAACGGATTCCCGAACCGGTCTTGAGAAAGTTATATCAACGGTATCAAGACGATTAGCGAACGTTTTTGGACGACGTAATTTCACCGAGAGATTGCAGAGGAGTTTGTCGAATTGTGAAAAGGAGTTTTAGAGTCAAGTATCGATTAAAGTAGCGTCGTTTGAACAGTCTGAAATATCGTTTTTTTAATGTCACCGAATAGACGATGCCGATTTCCTGAACCGCATTCCTTCGCATTTCCCTTGATCCTCTCCGTGCACTTTTATCTTCGATATTCTTCGTCGAAAAACTTAGTATATTTATCCTATCTTCTCGAGTTAAAGTTTCAAAAAATTTTCTTTTTTAAGTGTTATTAAATGGTAAAATATAGTTAAACGTATGAAATAGTGGTCGGTTTTCTCGCCGTAATATGATTTTCGTCTAATCTTAGATGGATGAAAGCGAAATCTACCTTATCCGAGGAAGCATGGCTACATTCTGTAATACCGACTTTGAAAAATCACGAGTTTCTCACGTCCTCTGTGATTTACTCTAACGAGCTATAAATCGAGGGTAAATAATTTCTGAAATCACGTAACGAATTAATCGTCGCGTGATTTACGTTGTTTCATCTTTGCTCGCGTATTATATTTTATTCGCAGTAGTCATTACGTCGAATAGAACATCATTTTCGCGGATTTTGCGTACGCCTCGCGTATTTGCTGTTCTCTTTTCCGAAAAATGATTTCTTTAGTGCTTTCCGACTTCTCTGCCGTTTCTTACACGCGTGAACCGACCGTCGAATCGACGATTTTGATCGAAAGTAGTTTGACGTTTGCCTTCTGGTCGGAAGGTGACGCTATCAGTTACGTTCGGGAATCGTATATCGAAAAATCGATCGGAACTAAATCTTTCGCGGTACGTAGCGATTTTTATACTCTGGTGAAAAATTAACGACGAAAACAACTGGAAAAATTGTTTTTCATCCGATTTAAAACACGCTGCCCGCGTTAATTCGTTTTCAGAGGTGGATTGTCACACGCCGGGCTAACAGAGTTGTCAGTTTATTGAAAAAAAGATGGAGGTTAATTCGTCTCGAACAGAATCCCTTTGTCCCTCGGATCCGTTCTCTTTGTCACGAGGTTTGCTAACAGCGGAAAACTCGAGCGAAAAGGCTCGAGAGTGTTGAAAAGGAAGAATAGAGAAGAAAGGGCCGAGAGAAGGTATTTTCCTGTTACTTTTGTAATTTCACGGTTCTTTCTCCGAGCAGGTAGGTAGGTAGGGAGGGAGGGGGGTGGATTCGTCGGGAAACTGAGCGAGCGAGTGCCGCAAACGTGGTTACGAAGGGACAAGGGAACAATTTCGATAGCTTAACAAATAGCTTCGTTATTCTGTCGCTGCCACGCGCGATAGAACGAACAGATTGTACGCGCGATCGATTATCAACGCTGCACGATGGTCGGTTTCCTAACAATCCACAGAATTATCCGACCATACGGGTAATCGCGTTACTTCATCAATTATCCGCTGACGCTGCACGCAATTAAGGCAGCGAAACACCAACCGATAACCTTCGTTTCGCCATACGTAATCGCGACCGATTCGTACCAGGCATAACGAGAGAGAGAACTCGCAATGTTTTGTCGTATTACTCTGCGGGCCTGGATCTCCGTTATTTTCCTCTGGTTATTCAACGGCGTGTCAGATGCGTGTTTGAATATATCGATTTAGAGAAGGGAGCGTTCGATAGTTGCCCGAATATGCAAATAAATCTAACCATCAAAGGCGAAATATGCATATGTACCGATTTATATACGTTGCTCTCGCGCCTCTCGATTTTCTGATCGCTACGAGAGTGGAATTGTCTGTCGCATTCGTAGGCTGTGACTCGCAAATGACTCTTCTGCTCGCCTGTATCCGCCGTGTATCCGTGTCGCTATCTCGCTTTACTTCGTTTTTCTTCGCTTGCTTTTTCCTTTTTTTTTTCTCCCCCGTTTTATCGAACGCTGCTTTTTCACGCCGATTCATAGAACCTGGTAGGACTTGCAAGCGAAACCGCGAGTTTCAGTTTCCATTGTTCGTAGTGATACGTGGCGGCTACTTTACTCTTTACTTTACGGCTAGGCAAAGAATCCTACACCATCGGCCAGTTAATTATCCGAGAAAGTCGAACGACGAGCGCGGATAATGCGAATTAGAGAGACGATCGCGAGCTTCTCGATTGCGGATAAAAAAACTATTCGTCGAACGATGCGTAAAAGCGACGCGCGTAAGAGCGGATTATGCATCGCTGATAGAGTCGGCGCGGCACGGGCTCACGCTTTCGCCGCGTTACCCTACGCGATTCCAAGGAGATAGAACGAATCGTGGAAATCTGTGCAGCGGGAAGATCAAAGAGGACGGCAAAAACCGCGACGTTAAAGGGAAAAGTTTGGCTGGATGAAACGAATAGGTTGGTTCCGTCCTCGAAGTCGGTCGCACAGTCGGATGGAAGTTGTTCGAGGACCACGGAGCACGTTAATTCGTTTAACGGGCTCGTTTCTCCTTTTGCTCACACCTGCTGCCTTCTCCGGTTTGGTTACCTCTGTCGTGTTCGTCGCAGCGATCAGCGACTGAATCTCTAAGTACACGCAGTCGTAGCTTCTTAAGCATGTATCGGCGTTTCAAGACTGTTTCAACACAATAATATTTTCCGCTCGAATTTCCCACTAGATACGCTTTCTTCCATATTTGTGGCAACTGTTCTACGACGAAACTTGCGAACGAGACTGTGGTTCGCGAGAATTATATATATCACGGGTTGCTGCGTAGTTTGTAGTATTTCTCAGTGTATTTCGTAGTGGAAAGTTTGGCCATTACGATAGTTAGGATGGTTAAGACTTGATCAACGTTCGATCAACCGTAACCTGTCGATTGTATCGTCAGAAAGAGTCGATGCTTTTGAATTTGTCGATGTAAAATTTCGCCAGGCTTTACGCGCCCCAACAGCTGACAAATTTTTTACTCGCTTGTACGAAACATCGTACGATTACTATCGTAAAAAAGCATCGTAGTAAAAGGTATGCTCGGAGTTCTGACGTAAAAACCATGGAGTCAAATTTCCGTTTTATCGTCGCGGCTCCAAAGTTTCGCGACAATTGGTTCACAGAAGCATCAAACAAAAAAAGAAAAAAAAGAGAAAAAAAAAGGGATGATTGGATCGGTTGGAATGGGACAACGATGATCCGAGCTTTCGGACGATAACAGAGTCTGCTGGGTCGCGCGATACGTTGGCCATTCGTTAACGAGCATCGTTACGCACGATACACTGCGATGTCTATAGGCGATAATCCTCGGGAAAAGAATGTCTCGTCTTTTCGACGCAATCACAGAATGACGTAATACGCGTTTGGTCGTTCGTGTTTCGCGTTTGGATATCCGAAGGAATAACGCGGTTGTTAGCGATGGGCTCGAATACATTGCAAGTAGGTTGCCTGCTGTGCGAGTATTTCGAGAAAACAAGCAAACTCGATCCGATCAAGTAGGTTCGACGTTTATCTTACGAAAATTCTCTGTTCTCTTAAAATTACTTTTCTCGATCGCCGTCGAAATCCTTCACGCGTAATCCAATTCTACGCTGATAATCGATCGCATCTGCCTTCCACAGGTATAAATTAGATTCGCTGCAACACGGAAGTACACGTAGTGGAAGATAAATTTTGGAAAATTTGCGAGTCCCGATGGAACATTTGACAAGTATCCAGTTGTGCGAAAAGTGTCTTTCTTTGGCAAACGTATTTTTTACAACGGTGCACCTTCGCACAAACGTGAAATCAAGTCTGTGAAACGTTTATCTCAACGGAACAAAACGAATCGCGCGTAATTCGACGAAATAATATAAAACGAGAAACGTCGTGCATCTATTATTTCCTCGTAAAACGAAAGAAACTTTTCGCACAATCTAATACGATACGATAAACGAAGCATCACGCGTTACGAGTAGTAACACGCTCGATACGTTAGCGAAACGTCGGGAAGCGAAGCTTGGTTATTGCGTTTGACCTGGATTTCTAAGTACGTATCGAACTTGATCCCATCGCTAGTGGTTCCGATACGGGGAAATTATTTTTTAGCGATCGAAAGAGAAGCTGCGATGCTGTCGATGAACGATGATGCATCGGCGGACGACGATTGTTCGGAAGGCCGTTAGCGGCCGTTCGTAACCGGGATTCCACCGGAGTATCGTCTCCCTTCCCTTCTATCGTCATTCTCTTCCTCTTGCGTCCTCCACCTCCTCTTCGTCCTACCGCCTCTCCATTCCCATTCCTCTTCCCCTTTCATGTCCAGATCACGCGATGATACAGGAATGTCTGGGATGCCGAGAGCGATGGCGTAGAGCTCTTGGTTGACCCGGCATGGCCATTATCGTGATTACATTAGGTGCTATCCTACTGGGTAACGTGGCGTCGCGCACCCGCGAACCACCTGATTTGCCAAGCGTACAATTCGATGGCGGAAGCCGGATCGTCAGATAGCCCGATCCGCCGCTATCTGATGTCCTTTACACGATTCGCGTCTCGTTTTGCCGTCCCATCAACTTCCCTCTACGCATCCCATATTAGCTACAATTTGCATCGTTGTCCATGAACTTTCGTACGGGAGTGATCTCGCGTTACCAGCGAACGCAGCCTGCCTGTGTAGCCGATCGTACTATCTCCAAAGGGTAGTAAACCAATTTCCGTTTCTCCGATCGATCGTTGCCCGATGATAGCGGAATTCTCACTTTCCACTGTGTTTGCTTCGTTTTTTATACATTTTTCATCGATACCGGATCGCTTAGATACGTTTATCAGGTGTTTGCACACGAAACGGTGGATTTCATAAAGTCGTCGAATAATTCCGGATTTACCGAGTTTTCCAGATTTCTCAAATTGACCGTTGGATAGCTCTGCTGTTAAATGATATTTATTAAACAGCTATTCGAAACTAGCCAGACGCGATATGATCAATGTTTCGGCAATCGTCGCGTTTCATTGTGCAAAGTTAGATTATGCGGCGACGTGGACAGAAAAAGCACGGTTGACGACTTAATCGTCGAAATTTAACGAACCGAATAAACACCACGTTGAAAGCTTTAGAAGTAAAATACGCTTTTTACGTTATTTCGTCCAGTCGATGCGACGCGAGCGGTGCTCGCGCGTGTAAGAACAAAATCCGTCCTTTGAAATTTTCGAGAAAGCAACATTTTGTCGCGTTCGTAACGATATCTCCGTCGCGGCGTGATTTTCGCACAGACTCGGACGGAGGAGTAGAGTTAAGAAGCGCGCGAGGAAAGAAAGATAAAATTAAACTATAGAAATTAGTAGGCGACGAGGGAAGGCCGATAATTTAATCGAGTTACGTGGTCGATTAATTCGTCCGTTCGGGAGCGTCTGGATCCAGGAACGTTAAAGATACGCGATGACGCTGTGCGTCAACCGAAGAGAACGACGCCTACGAAGAGTTTACCTCGGTAATAGAGCCGACGTCGTTTATCCCTCCCTTTTTGAGACTTTATTCGAGCAAGATATTCCCCGGAGATCGCAGCTCGAGACTAACGTTTTATAACTTGCAGTTTCTCCGGTGTGTCATATAGTTGGGTTATCCAACGACATGCTAGACGTCTACGCTTTTACCTTTTCTTCCGCGTTCCCTTCACTTTCCCGGGCCAGACTTCGTTTTTCTCTCGTTAGGTCTATTATGTAAATAGCGATAGATCAGGTTGTCAGGCAACGAAAGGTATCCGGCTGAAGAGTATACGTGCCTCGGTTTCATCGTCACATACCCGAGAACAGAAACCCGTGTACATTGATACGTACGTATTTGGGATAACGGATAGGCAACGGCACGCCAATGGATACGAACGCCGTATTGTGCTGGCGATCGAAACCCGGTCGAACTTTAAAAGCCGCGACCGTACACGCTTCGATAATCGCGATTGAGAGGTTGGAGAGTCGAAACGATCGCCGACGAGGCGAGTGCCGTACTCGGAGCGATCCGCTTTCCAGTCGATCCTCTTTCCCATCGACGGAAACGAAACCGTTTCGTTCTTTTGGCCGTCGTTCGGTTCATCCGACGTCCGTTAGACCGGCGTCTTTGGTCGCGAAGTTGTTTCGCGTAATTTCGTAAGACCGCAATCTACGCGAACAGGTGAGAAGAAAATGGCCACGATGTTTTCGCCCTAGGTCGGCAACGGTATACCGTCGAGCTAAGCCGAGAACACAAGGATGTTACCGCGAAAGTTCATTTCTTATCACTCTCTTCTTCCCACTGGCCCATTCTCTTTTCCTTCCATTTCCCGGCTAGTCCTTTCTTCTCTTTTTAAACGCCAATTTTCTAATACACTCTCTTCCCCTTTCCTACGTCTATGTGAGTGTTTCTACTTTCATTTAGACCTTGTAACGAGATATTTAGGACAAAACGCGCGGTGGTATCCGGAGAAAATTTGCGAAAGAGTAAAAGAGAGAGAGAGAGAGAGAGAGAGAGAGAGAGAGAGGGAGAGAGGGAGAGAGAGGGGGGGCGGGGCGGTGGCGGAAGGGGAAAGAAAAATCATACAATTTGTGGAATTTCGCGCGTTCGGTGGGCAAATGAGCCTCGTTTTTCAACGAATTTAATATTTATACCGTTGGTCTTCTTCGTAACGCGTCCACCTCTCTTTCTACCGAGGTTCGAATTTATACTCCGCCTCGGTCTCCTCCTGGCGGTTCTCTCTCGTTGTACCGTTCATCTCGGTTTCTCGTCGTTGCGTTTCCAAGAGTTTTTTGTGTACGCAATTATTATTAACTTCGGGCCGACGAGCATGGAAAACGCGAGCGGGGAGCGCGTGTGCTAGTGCACAGAAACGAGAAGGAGAGCGAGGGCAAGAGCGAGGGAATTGTGGCCGCGGGTGAATGCGCGTTGTTGTATACATCTCGCCGTGTTTCCGTGCTTCGCGTAATTACCGTAGAGCGAAAGCTTAATCATTGCCGACTCGCCGCGCGGGAAATTACCAACCGCTCGCGAAAGGATCCTGCATGTACGCGATAGGTTGAGAGCAATAACGAGAGAGCTTCGAGACGGAATCGCGGTTCTCTCCGACCGGTGCTCCTCCCATTGCCCTTTGCCTGGTAGCCGGATATATTTTTTGACGGCGAATTCGTTGCAATTGGGAACGGTCTCGTCGAGGTGTCCGTCGAGTTTCGCAAGAACAAACCGAAGGAAGGATCGCGCGACCGTGCAAACCGACTAGCCGACTGCGAGGAAACGCGGTCGTCCTTGTAGGCAGAAGGCAAAGTTGCGGTTAGACACGCGAAGACGCGATCCCATCGATCGTGTGCTCGCCCCCTGCTCGCTCACCTCTATCCGCACTTGCCCGATGGAAATTACGATGTACGCGCCATTTATGGAACTTTGAAAACTCCGCATCTCGACCTCGACCTGTCGCGTGCGGATCGCCAGACCCGCGCCACTTCTCACCTTCCAACAATCGGATCCACCGTGGCTTTCGTGTCGCGTTTCTACCGACGCCCGAGATCGATCGATTTCCGTCCTTTCTGCCACGTGATGGATCGAGGTCTCTTCCGCCGCGGTAACAACCTTCGTTTCTTCCTTCTCGTCGAGTCCTGCTTCAAGAACGACGACCCCGACGACGTTTCGCGTATCACGTCGCATCGAGCCGTCCTCTCCTCGCTCCCTTCCCGTAACGCGTTTTCCTCCCTTTCCTTTATCGCCTTTCTGCTTCGGATCTTACGGTTTCGCGTAGCGAAATATCCTCGAGAACCATGGTTTCTCGTATGCAACGGCTGCTTTTACACTCGCCAGACAACGTACGCGTTTCGTGCGACTTTTAAAGTCGCAGAGACGAGGGTCGAGTGACGGGGCCACGCGATTCTCCGGCCAACACGGACGAGTCGGTATCGAGCTCGGTTAAGTCGTACACCTATGCACGGTGCAGGTTAGTCGCAGCGCCTCGAGAATCGATAAGGTGCAACGAAAGCTCGAACTTGTACGCTCACCCTCTCCATCCTTTTACAGTCGCACGAAACCGCAATATACAATAACGAATCGTTGTAATTTTTTATACCATATTCCGTAAAATATATTAAACTCGACGGCATTTCGAGGCTGATTTTACAACGCCGCGATAACACCTACATGTCGAGAGTAATTGCGGCGAAAGCGGCGGGTATATCGGTTCCGCGCGGCTTTCCTTAAAAGCTTCGGCTATGAGAAACCGAAGATTCGAGTAGTCTGAGCGTGTCGCGCGTCAATTGAATCGTTGGTAGGACGTGACCGGAAACTCTTAAAGTCGCTATCTCCTCTTAAGCATTTTATTGTACCATCAGTTTTTTCGCTCTTGTCTCGAAAAAAAATTCTATCTTTTCTTTGTTCTCTTCTCTCTCTCTCTCTCTATGTATATATATATCCAGCGGAACGCTCGTCGATCAGCGTACTGCGGATTTTCCTGTATTTGTAGGAAATTTAAAATTCCAAAGATCCACGTATTATGCAAAAAACGCAGAATCCGTCCAAAGTGTTTTACAATAATCTTCTCTTAAGATCGATTTGTTTAATTAAATATACGTACGAATAATTTGACAAAAATGATTTAACTTTTAGGTGTACGTTCGGAAACGTTGTCGCATAGAAATTTCCTCTCGTATTCGTGCTATGCGATATTTTCGTTCGATGGGAGCGGAAGGAGCGCGATAGGAAACTGTATTGTCCGAAACTTTTCGGGTAGACAGGAGAGTTTTTAAATGGAGGTGCAATTTTTTTGTCGGGGAACGCACGGGGACGGCCCTTGGGCGCACGGTCTTCGCCGGTCGGAAGCGACGTCGAGTGTATTTAAAAAAGGACGAGGCTGACGAAGCGAGAACGTCGGTCGACCGTGGGCTGTCATCTGAAAACGAACCGTTAAATCGGTTCGCGGCGGAAATCAGGAGGCGTCCCCTTTCGTTGCATGTCGCGTGATTTAAGCGAAACGAAATAAAAAGAAAACCGCCGCAGCGATATCGGTTAACGCGTCGGTTACGCGTAGCTGGCGGAGCTTTTTATTTCGCGGAGGTGGGAATCGTGGCAAGACGAGGCACCGAGGCGGCGACGAGTATTTCCGACGGTGAAACAGTCGTTGCGTGCCCATAAAAGCCGCGTGGGACGCCACCGACTATTAACCATTATGTAAAAGTTCTGCTCTTTTCTGTTGGTGGCGCGGGAAAAAGCTCGCTAGCTGGAAAAATGTTCGAAATTCGATGCACCGCGGTCCGTTAGGTTTTTCGTGGCGACGCGCGACGTGTCCAACGGAAGATAGTCCGGGAGACGTGGCGTTTCTATCAGGCGAGATGCAACGGCATAAAATATTCACCGCGCGAAACGCGGTTGCGATTTTGGTGGAGGTTTGGAGGTTTCGCGCACGTTGGTTACGAGTTTATTTCGAGGCTAACGACGTTGGGCGAAAAATGAAGGCAAAAAATAATCGAGGCAGGGAGAAAAAGCGGCGGTCTTTTTTCCCGCCGTGGTTTACACGAGCTTCCGGAATTTTCTAATTTGTCGGCTTGGCAGGATCGTGCAACGCGCGTTATAATCTCCGTCGCGTCGTCGATTAAAATTCAAGTCTGCGAACGCGGCCAACTGAACGGAATCGATAACCCGGAGATCTTGGCGAAACGAGATACTCGGATAACAGCGCGTACAGCCGAAAGACGGTAAACAGTGACGTTGTTACGCGTTACTTCGGAGATACGGAATATCCGCCTCGACGAGCTCCGGTAATGACGTCGAACGATGACAACGAACGACATGGCCCCGCAACTCGAACCGGCAGCCTCTCTTCGCTTCCTCTTCCTTTTCCTCCTTTCTCTTTCTTTCGAACAACGTTCGTCCCTACGCCCACTACGCCCGGACCGTTCGATTCGTTTCGACTAGAACCGAATTTCTGTCTAACCGCGTGCGTACAACGTTGCACGCTAACAAGGATCGTGCATTTTCTCGAAAAATGAATAACGGGGAATATCCGGTTGATATCGGGAAGAAGCATTCGTCGGAGACTCGCTGGAGAGCCAAAGAGAAGCGAGAAAATATGCGGAACAGCTCTCGCTCGTCGCAGCTATAATCATCGCGTCGCGTCGATCCAGCTTTCTTCTCGGCTTCGAAACCTACGAGGAATCGATAACCGCCGAGTTATTTTAACGACCGAACCTCTCCGGCGATACATTCGTCGAAGATGCTCGAGCCGGTTGGTTCACAACGGAAATTGCTTCTTTTTAATCGGTGGCTCGATTTTTCCGGCCTCGAATAAGGGAAAGAAGAAATCGTCGAACGAATTTTAAAATATGGATTTGCCCGAGAAGCGTACCGAGGTTAAGGGGGTGACGCGCGCAAGACGCGATTCCAGAAGTTATCCGATGGAGACTCGATATAAAAAGTCCGAAAGAGTAAACTTTGTCGAGAACGCTTCGCACAGATCGAAAGTTGGCTCTACCTCGCAGCAAGAAGCGTCCGTCGAACTAAAATTTTCTCCTTATCCCGCAGGAGACGACGAGGTGTTGCAACACGCTGCTCGATGCTCGACCGTGAGGGTGGTAACCGTCGACCGTGTTCCGGTCTCTACCGGAACCCCTCGACTCCACGACATCAACAAGTGACAAGGAGGGAGTAGCAAAAACTCCGTCGTGGCGCGTCGTGCTCGCGATAAAAGCTTACCGAGATAGGGAAAGTTACGAACGCCAGACCCCACTGAAAACTATGAGCATCTCCTTCCGATTAAAACGGTTTAACGCCGCCTCTTTTCTTGTCCGCTTCCCTTGCCCCGCCTCGTGTCCGTTAAATTAACGTTTTATCGATCCGGTTATTTATTCGATCTACGCCCAGCGTACGCGTATACTTCCACTCCTATATATCGTTTCTGGTGGACGCGAAAACGGGCGAAAATTTCTAATCGGGGAAAATTCGTTGGGCCGAAAAGTTCTAAAGGATAGTCGTTGCGATGCGATTCCGTACGGGCGATCGGTCTACTCGCCGACGTAAATTGGCCCGGATTAATCGCGGTAAGGAAACAAGCGGATAGTTTGTGGGTGGCAAGCCGGCTTCCAACAGGATGGATGGATGAATAGATGGACGGATATATGGGTGGATGTGTGGATGGATAGGAGAGGAGCGAGTCAGCGAACGTAAGTTCGGGGGTTGGGTTGAAGCGTTGTGTACGCGGAAGGTGGCTAGCCGGCGGGTCACTCGAGGCTCGTCGAAGCAACCGGGGTAACCGAAGCTCGCGAAACACATGGTTCTCCTGTTGCCGTTTCCGTGGAGTTTGAGCACGAGGACGCGCGCAACCAGGTTACCGAACGAACGAGCGAGCGAACGAGCGAGCGAACGAGCGAACGAGCGAGCGAACGAGCGAACGAGCGAATAAGCGAACGAGCGTGCGGCTTTACCGAGCATAAGGAGCAACTCGCACGGTACCGTGGCCCAGCCTTCGGCAAATGCATGCCCTGTAAATTGCCTGGCATTTAATTACCATGAGTAGGCAGACCCTGCACGCTAAAGCCAAGAGCACTCTCTCACTTTCCCCTCCTTTCTCTTCGCTCTTTCTCCTCTTCTCCCGGCTCTCTCTTTCGTTACCCTCCACCTCCTTCTCCTTCCGCGTGCCGTTTTCGCCGTATCTCTCTTCGTCCGCCCTTCACCTTTTCCCAGCGCTACCTCGTACCTCTGACCCTCCACCATCTCTCCATCTGCCTTAGGCTTACGGCCTACAACGCGTGTTACCAAGTACCGCTAAATTAAACACCTGCTTCAGTCAAACGGTACGTACCTCTACTCACCGCTACGACCTACAAACTACACGGCTCAAAGCTCGTCCCTCGCTCTCCCAGCCCCAACCCTCTCGTCCTACCAACGTTTGCCGCTTCTAATTGGACGATGCTACGTCTCTTTCCTTTTTTTTTCCTCTCTCTTTCTCTCTCCTTTCTCCTCTTTTTGTTTTCCCTTACCTACGTGACACGCGATTACGTAGATGAAAAGTGCCGGGATAAAAGCGTCGATCCGGAATTGTTTTCCATGCCGCACGCCTTCGTCCTTTTCCTTCGTTTCGTCATCGCCTTCGCGATCAACGCGTATGGAAATACGCGATCACGAACGCGAGCGAGTCCCGGCGAAACGAAGCTTTACGATTCGGACGGCAGTTTGCGCACCTACTTCTCGCTGCGAACTTTCCTAGATTTTGACATGCCCTGAAGAGCCGGCTCGTAATTAAGATATTTATCGGCAAAGTCGAGATCGTTTTGTCTGCCTTGCCTTGTCGTTTGTTTCAATTTATCGCCTGGAAGAGACAGTGGAAACGAGAGGGCGGACAATGCCGGCGTTGCTTCCAGACTTCTCGTGGCCTTGATTTCGCGCTCTTTTCCACAGACACTGACGTAATTTCCTACTACTCGTCTCACGATGCATTTTAATTTAGCTCCTTTCTCGAGTTTGCCGCCGACGGTGATTCGTGAGTCGGTGTCGCGGCTCCGCCAACTTCCAGCGGGGTGGCTCTTTGGGGGTGTTTTTGATTTGTTGGCTCCCATGGGACGACTGTTGCGAAAGAGGCAGGGTGGGGGAGTTATTAAGAGGGACGGAGACAGATAGAATGACGGTGGAAGAAGGGAGGGGCAAACGGGAGAAAGCAGGAGAGCGCGAGAGAAACGGAATAGGGTGAAAGCCATGGGCGTACGACGGCGCAGAGGGACGAACGGAGGAGTGGTTGGGTAACCGCACATTATGTGATTTCTACAGGGAGCTAGCTAACTTTGCGATTGAATTGTACCGGCGACAATGGCAATCTGCCAGGGCACTCGACGCTTCTCCGAGCAGGATTTTCAACGATTTTGCCGCGTTTCACGTCGTGCTGCGTATCCTTTCTCCATTGAAATTCTTTCGCCAGGAGAATGCGAACAAGCGCGACCGACAACGCCGATCCACCGCTTCTCTCCTTCTTCTCGCCCTTCGTTCCCCAACTCCTTTCCTCTACGGTTTATCGGTAACTGTACTTCTCGGCGCGTATCTCCAAGGACGATCAGTTGGTAGATGTACTTGCACAGACTCGCACGGTCGATCGATCCTGTAATCCATTTATCGTAAAATTTATGTAGACACTTTATTGCACGTAATCCGTGACGTATAAAATAATTCGCTGTAAATATCAACTTTTACGCGAAGAAGATACACGGTAAAGGAAAGATCGTTCCTTAAGATCGGCAAAAATTGTACGCTTTTTCCCCCGTTTAAGTAATTTCTGTATTAAATATCGATCGAGACGAGGACGATTTTCGAAATTTCACCGAACTCGTTAGATCGATCAGTTTTCCCGATCGAACAGCTATTTCCAAAAACGTCGTGACTATCTCGCTTCCTCTCCAAGATCATCGAACGCGGTGCTCGATGATTCGAGCGTTACGAGCGTCGGAATATATTTCGGCAACGTCTTGAAATTCGACGTAGCCATCGATCGGCCGAATCTCCCTCTCGGCGCGGTCGATACAACGCGATACATCGAGATTCGACGACTGGCAAAGTTTCGCATCGCTGCTGCAACGATAGCGTTCCTAGGAAGGAAAACGTTTTGGTAGAGAACGTGATATTCTGGGGTTTGGTTTGGTACCGTTTCGTTTGGTTTACGGAACGTTCCCGTAAATATTTGAAAATCGTCTTTCTCTTGGAAGCAACTCCCGGGTAGTTGACTCACGCTCGTTCGAGAAACAATCGGTTTTTCTCTCGAATTTTAAAATCGTAATGCTTGCGCGCGCCACTTTTTTCTCTCGCGCTTCTATGAACGCCATGGTTTCGTCCGACATCTATGGCGTTAGATCCCGTTCAAATATTAACTGTCGAAGCCGCACAGACCGGCTTCGGATCCCGTCAAAATTTAAACCCACGCTCTTCTATTCTCTCGCCCCGCGTTGCTCGTCTAATGCATTTTCTTCGAAATTAAACAACCTCTCGTTCGTCTTCCCGGCAGGCGAACCTTCGCCAATTTTCCTCGCGTTCGGAATTTCAACTTTCGACGAAACTACGATACACGATGTCTGGTGACCGGTGATATAACCGAGCAACGGATGATTCTCTGTGAAAACATAAAATATACAACATAAGAACGTAACGTGAGAAATTTTGAAGAAAATTTACAAATCGGTAGCAGCGTGTCGTGCTACAAGCAATTAAAAAAGAAAAATTCCTTTCGAATCGCCATGGATAGACTACCGCCGCGATCCCCTCCCCATCTCCTCCTCCCTCGTCTTTTTCTTCTCTTTTCCCCTTTTCTCATCTCTTCGTATCTTTTATCTTTTCGTTCGTCTTGCCTTTTTACCTCGCGTGTTCTTCTCCTATGCGCCTTCCAGTGTCGGCGGGCTCGATGGATGGTCGCTATTTGTTTTTCGTTACGCGAAATTGCGACCCGGTATTTCTCGAGGGCTTGGCAAACTACGCTTGCCATCGACCACCGACCGTAAGCAGGACAGTCGTCTTAAAAAAACGTATTTATTCTTCGCACGCATAGTGACTGCATCGTCGAGACACACGGAGACCGAATGGAGAGGAGGATCGTCCGACTAACCGGAGAACGAGCTGAAAGACGAAAAACCGGCTGCAGCGAAGGAAATTATGGTCCCTTAGCTCGCGTTCCAGCAATTTAGTCCGCCTTAGCGAATCGGATGCATTTTCCTCCTAGGTGGAAACGACAGCGACGTTTTTCTGCCCCTCGTCTTTCTTTTCCTCCGAGTCGCCAGTTTTCATCGAACTTACCTTTAATGCTTACCTTTTCTCCGCGCGAGAAAGAGGCAACTGGGAAAGTTAGAAACGTCACCGAAGGGTCGTGGCGGTCGGGACGAACCCGATTGTCGCCGAAGGCCGACGCGAATATAATCTTTTTGTCTGCAGAATGTTGAACGAATCGGAAAAGATATATGAAGGAGGGTGGAAGAAGGATGGGCATCGATGATAGAGGGACACAAAGAATATCTAGAACGCCATCGTAGAAAATACCATCTTTTCTTTTCGGCCCACCATTCGTTGTTCCACGCGATCCTTACGGTTTTGCCTGGAGGCGTCGCGATTTAGGTTTACCTTTCGAGGCTTACGGCGAATCTCGAGCGGCGAATAGCGGTCAGACTCGAAGCACGTTTACCGGGGAACTGGTGTCTTTGAATATTTCGCAGGATGAAACTGTCTCGTCTTGGTTTCACAATTTTTTTCATAGGAGACGCCAACGCAACGAAAATAACGTACGTTAGAGCGTGGCGTGCGATGACATCGTTTCTTTGGACGACCGCGGGAACACGATGTTCGCGGTGGTTTTCGCGCAAGAAATTCCCTCGCGAACTGGCTCGTTTGCGAAATAGATGACAAACAGAAGTCTGTCCATTCTTTTTGCGAAACGGCCGCGTCTTGTGGGAACAACAGCGAGAGAAGTTCGACGAGTTGTCGCGGAAAGAAACGGCAGTCAGGGAAAAAGATTCGCGTCGTTGCGACACTTACGTGCCGGTCTCGCGACCAAGTCGAACAGCAATAAAAGCTCGTCGATCGATGATGGATCGATGATAGAACGCCATTCCTTGAGATATTCGGTCATCGATGGACGGCGTCTCGATCGATGACGAGTTTCGAACGTGCCGCTATGCAGTACCCGAATAGTAAAATACTATCATTGCTACATTTTTAATGGCTAATATAAATTCATAGCACGGCGATTGCGTCAAAGGTAGCGCAACCGTTGCTCCTAATTAGGCGGAAGATTCATCGTTAATTTGTACACTTTGCTAAAATATGCATTGTACGTAAAGTTATTATAAATTAAACAAAGCGAGCGGCACAGTAGAGAGTTTGCCTGCTATTATATTTTACAGAAATTATTTTGAAAAAGCATCGTGTGTGTAGGGCGCTCGTCGTCGATTGTAATACATACGAATGTACCTTCTGGTATTCGAACGTACTGGTTCGTAGAGAAAGGGTCAACTGCGTAACTCGAAGCTGAGAATTTCAATCTTTAACCCCTTTACTACTATTCTTTATTCAACGATCGATTTCCTGAAATCAATTCACGTTCAAACAGATTTTCTCCCGATGTGGATACCTGGATAGCTATTCGGAAAGCAACGAGACGCAAAAATACAACGTTTTTCATTTTCAATTGATTCGTATCCACGTTGCGGTTAACGGTCGGCCCAGCGCACCGCTACAAATTCCATTGGAATTTCGTTTTGTTAAAATAAATCAAACTTTTCGCGAACAGGACAGTTACGCGCGTCACGCGTGACGATCTACATATGATAGTGAAATACGACGCGTGCTTGATCGATTCCGAACATCCGAATGATTTTATTTCCCGATCTGGTGATTAACGACGTTGTCGAAATTCGTTGGCCGTGCGATCCAGCGCCGTAATTTTATATCTGGATCGACGACACGCGCTAAACGCGAAGAAGTCACGAGTTACCTCCTTCTTCTCAAACGACGAGTCTGGCTCGTCATGGTAATTTAACTCTCGTACGGATAACGATACGACATCGTGCGAGGCGAACTGATCTCGTGATATCATTGGAAGAATCCATTCAAAATGTTTTATATAATACGCTTAAGTAATATTACTATGTCTATGCACGAAACTTTTCTACGATAAGCGCAGAAATGTTTTCTTCAGCCACTGTACGAACAAAGTTCTACCGGGTAGTATGATCTTTGTTTGCGGCAGACATTCGTAACGAAAGGGCTAAACGGCGCGGCGTGGAGGAATCCTCGACGCATCGCCGAGTAGCTCGCGCGTATTAACATTGCCAGTAGATAGTAGGGGAATTCCCGCGTGCACTTGGCACGTAATCGGACATTGGTAAATTTCCATAGTCGGCAAACGGGTTGCGTTTTATTACCCTTGCGGTCTTGGCGGTAGATTATGGCCTGGAAATATAACTATTCGGACAACGGTGTTGCGCGGGTTTCGCGAGTACAATTCGGGCGGATAATCAGCGGTGCGCTTGCAAACAGTCGCGGAAATGTTTACCGATATAAGCGAAGAGGCAGCTCGATCACGTTATAGGCAATGGAGAAATCAAAGCTCGAAACGCCTACTAATTGCAAACGGTGGTTGGACGCGTCGAGATTCTTTCAATCTTCCACGGTTTTTCCACGTAAAACCGAGTAATTTATCTATGTTTTTTGCCACTGTTCTTCCACGTGTCGTAGTCTCTGGAATATGCCAGCTACCCATTTCACGAAACCAATTCGAAGAGTGGAAAAAAGAAAGGTGGATGGAGGCAGTTATAGCGGACTTTTTAAGAAGAAATTCGTTTCCGATAACACTTTGTATGCAACGATCGCAACCTCAATGCGACGCGTATCGTGAAATAGCTATGAAACGAAGGAACGTTGCGAGTTTCACGAGAACAGGCTAAAAGTCAGGTCACTTTGTTTCTCTTCTTTTTCCTTTTCTTCCTCCTTCTTACTTTTGCATCCTCGCGCTAGTTTCTCGTGACAACTGTCAACGAGGCGCGTGGAAAAATATTTTCCTACGGATTTCCGTCGCGACTACGGAAAAACTTTCTCCGCCGGTAGTTTCGCTTCCTCTTCCTTCGTTCCTCCCTCGTCCTCGGTATTCTTGGTCTCTTCGCGTCATGGTCCTCGTCTTCATCGTCGACTGCGAAATGTGCCGGACCCGCGGAAGAGATGCGACGAGCCGACGTCTAGTCCACGAGACGAATGGAGGGAGGGAAGACTCGCATAAGCAAACACGTTCCGAGAGAAGGATCTGCTGCAAAGTTGGATGGAGCAGCGACGTGGATAATCTTGACAAGTCGTTGATAATATGTTCTTCTTTGAACAGTGATTAATGCTTCGAGGCTACTTAAACCAACCTTAGTTGTTCGCTGTTGAACATCGGATGAAAAATGTGGATAAATTATACGCAATTTTTAATTATCGGTTCTCGTGTTTCCGAGGAGTCCGCAACGATTCCTCCATATTTTCTCGATATTAAGAAACTGTCTAATTGTAAAAAAACACGATAGCTGATACTAACTGTAGTTAATAGCGAAGCTAATCTCTGTTAGAAATACAATCTACCGTCTTCATAGTACAACTACAATACCGGTATCACCGGTGTGACTCGATATCACAAAACAAGCGGTCGCAAATTTCGATTATCCTTGTGGAGTGCGTTAAGACGGCTGATTCTTATTTCTTCGGTCTTCATCTTGGACCCGTTAAAAGGTAGCGCGGGATAGATGACTATACGAAGGAGTCGAAGTCGAACAGACGATATCGGTATCGCGAAGACGTTGCTACGCCATTGGCGAGCCGATAGGCAAGGGAAAAGAGTAAAAGGGAACAGGAGCAAAGGAAGGAGGCAGGGGGCTGGAGTCGTGGAAAATGCGAGTACGTAAGGAGATAAGTGTCGCTACAGGGAATACAAAGTCTCTTCTTTGGCTTTTTCTCTTTCTTTGCTGGCAGTCTCGTTGCGTCGCAGCGTGCGTTCGCTCGGGCGTGAGCCAGAGGAAAATACTGCTCCATAGTTGAGCCGTACGTAATCTATATCCTCCACCCCATCGTGCAGGCTGGCCCGTACCCTCTGGAGTAGGTAGGTGCTATAAATTTTGCAGCTGAAAATCCCCCGATACGTACACGCGCGTGCATTTGCCCGTTCGTTTGTCCGTTCGCTTGTTCATCCGCGAATACAACTTTCCTATAGGCCATATATCTGTTGATCTGGCGCACCGGCCGACTATGCAGCCAATCGAGATTGGAACTAGCGCGCCAGAGAAAAACCACCCAGGACCATCTTAAATTTCCATTAAACCAAAATCTGAACAGCTACCTTTCCACTTCGGGACCGCATCGCTATTCTAGTTTTTCCTCTGCACGAGCTTGACGCGTCCCCACCGAGTCGAATAAAATCTACGCGATAGATTCCAATGCCTCGCTGACTATTCGCTGTTCCAAGAAGCAGATATTCCTTCTTAAACGCTATGTATAGTCGGAACTCGCGACGGAAACTACGTTTTACAAAAAAGCTACGTTTTATATTCCGTCCTGGCAATCATGGTACAGTCGAGGAAGAGGCTTTCGGCGTTTCGTTTTTAATGGAATCGAAGTTGAAAATTTGTACGAATAAAGAATCAGCACAGGAGATTATTCTACGTGCGAGTATAAGTGCCGCGTAGAAGGACACGCTTTAAAAGAAGATATTGATATCGAGCACGTTTAATTACGAATTGGTCTAGTGTACGCGTGTTTGATCAATTTTCGAATTTAATTTGATCAGCAAGCGTCAAAAGCGTCTTGCGAACGAATGTTATTCCAAATTTTCCATCTGTCACCTTTTTTTATATTTCGAGCCGTAAAATAACTTTCCGTCAATTATTCGTTCTTGTTCAGCGCGGAATTAGTCAAGTTCAAGCGTGCTTGACAAACGTTCAAACTACAAAAAATTTTTTCTACATTTTTGTACCACGATTGCCGGGATATCCTCTATTATCAGCGGTATATTTCTCGCTGGCGGATACAGTTGCTACGCGTATTCTCGCATCCTGCGGACTCCAGAATACAAAGTGTCCTTATGAATTTTCGATAATCCATATTGGACCCACCTATCGGGTTGACCACTCACCGCTGTTGCTTCAAATTGTATTCCCCGAAACGTGTAAATTCGATGGAAGAAAGCTACCTAGGTTCGTATTATCTTCCTACCATTGTCTAATTTTCTCCCACATTTCTACTAATTTCTTTCCCTTTCTTTTCTCTTAATCTTTTTTTCAATGCAACGAACGAACAGTGCGGCGGTGATCGAACGTGATGTCGCTGGTGCAGAATCGCGCGCTGTCAAGCTCGCGATAGCAGGATTAAAAAGACATGGCGCTAGCAACGAGAAATAAGTCGTAATTACTATGTTGCGCCGGTTCAGCGGGAATACGAGCGCCAATGTATCCGGATCATTAAAAGCTAGCGCATTCGCTAATCTCAGCTGGCGAGGCGGATAATAACGAGCGAAACGTTTCGCAAGCTCTCGTATCGATTTCGACCGCAGTGTTCGCGAGGTACGTGTAAAACGTGCAACGTCGTTGGCGCGTGTCATCGAGACCGATCGTATTGTTCCGCGTACACGTGTTTTTCCAGCTACCATATTCTTCGGGTTACGATCGAACAGCGAGCAATGGCAGGAATATCCCGTCGTTGATCCAGGTTCCCGTGCCGAAAGACTGCGTTTCGACCGTCGATCCGGCGATAGCTTTCCCTAACCCGTTGAAATTTCTCACGTATGTACGGTATCTACAGTAAGAATGTTCGAGTCATTTTTTCGTTTTTCATTCTTTTCTTTCTCCGGCACCTAAAGTACATAATAAGCATTTTTAAGCGCTCCAGTGTTTTACGTTTCTTTTTACTATTATCGATCGATGCGTTCGTTGTTACGCTACAGACTAACAGCGTCTCGTGATATACGCGAAATTTGATTATTCCGTGGAAAGTTTGAGTTTGAATTTCGAAATATCGAAGCTCGACTAACACAAATAACCTTACTTTACTCTATCTTTTTATCATTTGATCGCGTTCAGGAGGAGATTCGATAGAAGTTCGATCGCAATCTCAAGCCTGAATATTCGCGACTTTGTATCTCTGACGAATAACGCGTCCGTCGAACCAATCACCGCTTATCGTGGACGGTGATCGACTGCGAGTCGCTCGGCTATTCGATCGTTCGTTCCGTTCGTTCTTTCGTTTGCTCGCTTGAACGGATCGGGCGATGTGTGACAGTAGCCGTGAATTAAACGATCCTCTAAATTTCAATTTTGATTGGAACGCATCGGACCAAAAGATCGGCGAGATCGTAGACCGCTATCGCGTATCGGAGCCCGATCGCCGATACGCGATTACACGCGACGATATTATCTGACGTTAATGCCCGGGCAAAAAATGTTAGATATCAATAGCGGTTCGCAAACGAATCGTCCCGACATTTCGGATTTCGACGCGATGATCTTTTTATCCTGTGCGATTTCCATGCGTATGCATTAGAAATTTAATAATGCAAGTCGCTCTTCATTATAAAACGAACGTGCGTTCGCTTTCTCCCTCTCTCGCTTTCTCTCTCTCTCTCTCTCTCTCTCTCTCTCTCTGGCGAGTCGGCTCGATAAACGGAGCGGCCACTGAAATCTTCATGAGCCAATGAAGCCAGGTTCGATAACGGAGATAAGCGATTATTCTGATTAGTACCGGGATATACGCGATGTAGAAACGTATACATTCACGGCATCCCGCTCGTGACAAGCTGTTAAATTATCGGTCGGAATTGAGGATCGAAAACGAGCAGAACTACATACATATTGCGATATCGTTCGAAGATCGATTTTTATTTTCTGGATTATTCATCGACCGGTATATTGGTCTATTGTCACATCCTTTATTCGTCCCATTTGTCTACAGTGGCTCGCGAAAGTATTTCTACACTTACCGTGCAAAATTTTCATGTCCGTATAAAACATTTTGAAATTTCACTCAGTAACGAGACACGATTGTATCGATATTTGCAATTAGTCTGAAAATGTATGTAGAAATTACAAGATATTTACTGCAAACGTATATACGTGTATTTGGTAAAAAAATTAATACACCGTACGAATGGCCAACTTAGGGGTATAATAGATGCAAATTATGCTTTCATTTAACGTTGAGATCACATTAACGTAGGTAATAAAATAATTGTTTGAATATTCTTGCGATCTTTGCGAAGTATTTTGTCGCTTTTATATATATTTTCCAAACGGTTTCAAACTTCAACAATATAGCGATGATAGTCGGGCCTAGTAACGGTGTTAATGAAATTTCAAAATTTTTCGTATAATGTATATATATATATGATATATTCGTAAAAGTTGCGAACAAATATCGTAGTAGCTTCGCGAGTCTGTGTGTGTAGTTTCCATTTCGTGCGATTGATAATTGATCAGATGAAATCTAATATGTGGGCGATATTGGCGTCTCAAATTTAGTTTTTGGATACACGATTCACATATTCGATGTTCATCAACCTAATATATAGCGAACGTAAGAAATATTCGTACAGCGATGAATTTTAACAAAAATTTTGTTTACATGAAATATTTCATCAAACGAAAATTTGTACATATTCGTAGAAACCTTCAGATTGGATTTTATAAAGAGATATTATTTATCCATATTTTTGATGGGAACATTAACAAATATGTATTCAGAAACCAGAGGAAATTATACGCGTAATAAGTATTCGTGCAGTTCTCGTATCGTGAAATTGTGCATAGCATAATTATAACATAATATATGACATGTCAACACAATTAGCATCAGAGTACATTCGGAGACATGGTCAACAGAGGATGGCATCTAAATTGAAATATAAGTAACTATCACAATTCTGGTATACCACGTAGAGGCAAAGAAACGTCGAAGAAGAAAGAAAAATTATTATAAATTTGCGTGACACGCGCAAACCGTTCCGTGACTTTTGTAGGATTGTAAATAGATCGAGTTTAATAATCCGAGGGATTACAGTCGGATATTGTAGTGCTCTCTATAGGTATTTCGTATTTTTATTACAACTTTTTAACAAAGCTTTGAATGGCTTACGTTTATATAACGTTCTTTTGTTTATTCATATCCATATAATATATCGGTAAAGTTTGACTATTAATAGGATATAAATCCTAGCTCGTTTCATCGGTGCGAATAGCGATTCCTTTTATTAGGAATCTGATACGAAATCAGACTCATCTCTTCGATTAAAATAAATTCATTGCCGTCTGAAAACGTGTCCCGGGAAATGACCGAAACATTCGACAAAGCGCCGGCTGATCGCATTTATCCGCGAATAGAGATAATAGTTTGAAAGTAGGATCGGCTAGCAGATCGAGAGCCGTGAAATTTAATAGAAATGAAATTGCGTGCGGGGAACGAATCTGCCTCTTTCATGCCGCTATTTCACTCGATACAATTCCTTTCTAATTAACGTGACCGAACTTACCACGTCCCATTCGATCACCGTTGCTTTATTTCTTTGACGGCGATCCCTAACGGTGTTTCGTACTAGTTCGATCGAAAGGACTACTTTGGCAACCCGTAGACGTTGTCGAGCGGGTACAGGGTGGCGTGCAAACACACTCGAACCCGTAGCCGTTCCCATAACGGACCGAGTATACTGACTGCGCCCCGTTTCGCGCGTAGATAGAGAGATACGGATAGAGGAGGGTGCACGACGAAGGGGTGCGAACGTTCGTGTGCTCTTCTCTCTCCGTTTCTCCGGTTCTCTCTCTCTCTCTCTCTCTCTCTTTCTCTCTTCATGGCTGTCCTTGTCATCCGCTTGGTTGTAAAGAGAAGGATGGAGCGAGAGGGGTTGGAAGAGGGAGAGAGGAGAGGAGAGGTGCACTCACACAGGTGTCGAGGGAGCCGTGCAGGGTTATAGGTATGGCCAGGTCGAGCCGTTGGTCTTGCTTAATCTGATTACAAGCGGACCGGGTGGGGATCGATATTTTCGCGTGAGTTTTCCAGGCAATCGGCCGCGAGATAGCGCGGCTCGGCATATTTTATACGCGTTCAGGCTGGCCGACCCCATTTACAACCCTGTCCGTCTGTCCGTCCGTTCGTTCGTTCGTCCATTCGTCCATTCGTCCAATCCGTCCCTAGGTCCCTCCGTTCGTTCGTTCGTTCGTTCGCGCGTTTTATCAACCGTCGACGACCGAGCTTACGGTCGCGCGCGTACGTATTTTTTTGCCCCACCTGACTCGCATACTGGTTACGGGTCTAGTTGCAAGATCGCGGGATTCTACTCGAAACGATAGTCGGACACGGCACAGTCGTATCATAGAAATTGCGCATCGTGCCAAAGCATTTCACATTATGCGCTTTTCCTGCGATATTTATGACAGTTTTAGGTAGCGGAACGCTATAAACAGAGAAGCAGAGGATCGGTATGTACATATATCGGAGGTTTCGATTTTACGCGCGGATTTAGCGCCAGTGACGCGAATATTTGTTCCTGGGATAATGTATTTCCGAATTATCCGGCAGGATTAAAGCTTAGGTAATTGCAGCTATCGGGCGTACAGCCGGGATATACCGACTCCAGTAGCGTATCGCTACCCAATGTTATCGGTATCGGAAGCAATCGCTTGCCCGTTCGTCTTCCTTCTTACTTCGCCACGTCACTGCAAGAATTCCGGTCCGAGAAGCGAATAATCTTTTCCTCGCATCCTATTCCTCGCTTCGTTCGTTCTTGCTTCGAAGGATTTCGAGTCCCGGAACCGACGTCCCTTTACCATACGTCTCTCGGTAGACGCGCCACGTGATGGATGGCTTGGTCCGTGGACGTCGACGTGGCCGGAGTTTACGGCGACACGAAATATGTCTCCTTTCTTGTAACGCGATGCACCTTTTCTTTTCTCTCTCTTTCTTTCTTTTCAAATTTTTTCGCTTCTTTTGTTTCTCTGCGTTCGCCGGTACCTATTTTCGTTGGATCGACGCCGCGGATTCTTATTTTTCGCCTGACATATACCGAGCCCGATTTTCTTATTATTAAGACGTTAGGAATACTTGGCTTTAATCCTGCTGCAATTTTCTTTTCGCGTCTCGATCTCACCTTCGTTTTGGTCGACAAAAGGTTCTTCTCAGGTTTCTGAAAAATCATTGGCGTAAAATTGAAACGGGAAATCACGCATGTCGATAAAGATTCCTCCGCATTTCCCTTGAGAATTTAATAAATTTACTTCGGCCGAAAATTAGCAGAAGATTGCCTGCTGCCGTTAAACCGAATTTACGAGGCGAATATGATTTTAATGTTATTTTCGAATTTACGATTTTTTATATGCATTTTTTATCTATTTCGTTTTATTTTCGTTAATCGTCGAGAACGTGTTGAATCGAAGGACTCATAATAAAAACGCTTCTTGTCCGTGGTTCTCTTTTAGCAGGAGAGTTTATTCTCGAGCTAAAATCATTCCACGTTAGACCAAACGAGTTTATTGCGTTAGTCCATTAACCTATTAACCGAGTAGTACTTTCTTTATGTAAATATCCTCTTTCTTTTTACGTATATCATTAGTCGGATCATTTTTGCTAAGAATAAATTATATCGCATTCGCGTTTAGAAGAATTAAAATTCATCCAACTTGGCCAGATCTACATTTATTAATATTCGATTGTACTAAAATATTCGAACTAAATTTTCGATTAAATACGATATAATATTTTGCAAAAATGAAATGGCAGTCAACGCGTTAACGGGTGAAAGTCGCGACCAACAGAGCTGCTCGCTCAACAATCCACGACGCAACGTCTCTCCTCGTATCCGAAAAATCGTCTCAGGTTAGGCCAAAGGAGGCTGAGTCCACTATATCCGTTGGCTATTTCGTTTTTTATAAAAACAATCCATTATTTTCCCTAGTACGATGTTTTATGGACGATTCAGCGGCGCGACTGCAAAACAGATCGCGCGTAATCTCGTAAATCATCGCGACGTGTCGCGCGTTGCAAGGCTCGCTGGTTGGTGCCTGCTGTTTCAAACCGTCCGGCTTGCCAGTGACTTTTACACGAACGCGGGGAACAGGTGGGAGAACGAGGAGGAGGAGGGGGAGGAGCAGTAGCAGCAGGAGGAATAAATTTTAGGTAACGACACGAAACGCGTCGCTGGAGAGGTTCCGGTTATTCGTCCAGGTCGCGAGCCTCGAGTTTCTTCGCATTCCGGATCGTAGCGTAACAGCGTGACACGATCGTCTTTATTTACGCGCCACGCAGTTTGCATTGGCAGTTGGCGAGAATCTTCGCACGCCCGTTTCGATCCCGTGTCACGCCTGTTCGTTGATCGAGCGACGCGACTGCGATGTTTGGTTGGAACGAAAGGAGGATCGATCGATGCCGCTTTATCTTCTTCCGATTCTTCTTATTTTTCTTTCTTAACTTCCGAGAAAGGGTTGCTCGAATATACAAGTTGGAAAAGTTTCAAGTAAAACTATTTCTTCTTCATAAAAAATTCCTAGGAAATTGTTTATCGCGGCATAGACGTTCAAGTTCGATATACAGCGGCTATAAAAAGTATCGATACACGCCCTTATTTTCCAAAGGAGCGTTCTTTTTATCAGTAGCAACTGCAGGAAAATAATTTCCCAAAAACAATGTTTCCGAGGATAAACGCGGAAGAAAAATCGTAGATTCGAGTTTGGCTTGTTCGCGACGGCTCGAGTTCTAGGGTTAATTTCCGTGGCGCAAACGACGAAAAAGTCGCAGCGAATACGATTTCCAGCGATTTATGTCGTAGGTCATTTATAACCGAACGACGGCTCGGTAACGTTTAGCCGGTAATCGACGCGATTCAATTAACTTTCACAGCGAGCACGTCACGATGTTCATCGAATAATTCGTTCGTCCATCGGACAACGAGATATTCTTGTTGGAAGCAAAAACCGTTTGAAAAGCAATCGCCCGTGCTGGACTTCTTAAAAATTGCCTGGAAACTCGTCGAAACGCGCTGTCGACGAAAACGTAAACGTCTTTTTCTTTCGTTGGAACGCTCAAAGTCGAGGGATCGCGGACGCGTCTTTCCTTCGCGCGTTTAGCTCCGCCGTTGAACAAAGTCGTCCTCTCCTTTCCAACTTCTTCTATTTTCGAGCATTTTTTTCGTCACGCTTTACGGTGCGCTACTTCCCAAGTACTCTCGAGACTTTGCCGCTAACTAAGTGTTCTCCGTCCACTTTTGTCTTTCGCGGTTCGCTTTCTTGCTCCCTCTCTACCGGTTGCTGCTTGCTATTGCTGCTGCCGCTGCTGCTCGTTCCGCTTCTTTCCTCCGCTCTGCGTCTTCCGCCCTTTACCGCGAGACTTTGCTTCTCGGAAGTTTCGCGACAGTTTCCATTTGTCTAGTCCGACTATCGCGGCGCGTCCTTTCTCCGCGACGGTGCATACGAGATCGCGTCTCGCGTCTCGCCCTCCTCCATGCGAATCTTCTCTCGCCGAGGAACGAGCGAGAAATTCCTCGCGCGCCATAACGCAGAGCCTCGCGGGACGTCCCGTGATTCACGATTTATAAGCCGACCTCGGGAATTCGGCGCTGTGGCGAGAGTCGGCGGAAGAGTAAGATGAAAATCGAGGTCGAAAGTTGTCGCTAGACCAGCAACTGAACCGAATGGATCGGGAAGCTCTAGCGACGCGACGGCTAGCCGCTGTTACGAGCCTCGCCACCCCCCGTAGACGGGGTTATTCGTACCTCCGCAGGAACGACTAATGCTCGACTAATTGCCAGAATGTAAATAAATATCCCCGGCACGGTCGTGATCCAGCTACCTCCGGGGAGTACGTCTATGAGAATATACTGCGTTTGGACATGCATCGCTGCTTCAATGCCCGGATCGCGCGCTTGCGCTCCTCCCTCGCCTCTCGTTCCTCGCTTTTACGCCTCTTTCGTTTCTCCTACCCATCCTCGGTAACGACTTTCGAGCGAGAATACGTATCGTTCGCGGTATCGTTGCTGTTTCGTTCGTCGTGTCGACAAACACCATTCGGCATTGAGTCGCTGCAAATTGCCGTGCAACGTGTCTTGCGCGTTACGTCGGTCCGTTTCTGGTCGCCTTTGCTTTTCGTTTTCGTTAGAAAGGGCCATGCGATCCTGCGGCAAACGTGACGCAATGCGATGGCACGCTCGTAACGTCGGTCCATGCAAATTTCCCCTATCGACGTGGATATCGAGCCGTTTGATATTCTTCGCGAGAATTCGCCCAACTCCGGCCAACGTCTAACTTTCCAACGATACGTCGAGTCGTCGCGAGCTTTCGATTCCGCTTCGCCTTATCGCCTCGTCTTCTGGCTAGCGGAGTCGATAAACTTCGTCCTTCGATCCGAGAGTCTTCGCGCACGCGAGTCTACCCAATTAACTCGAAACTGGCTATCGTTTAGCGGTTGCAGGAAATACGCTACGCTCGGCGAGTACGAGTCGTCGTCCCGAATTTCATCGGAGGACAGGATCGACCTGCGAATACCGCGCGATTTCGCTATTCGCGTTACAGCAGACCGATCGAGCGGGTGGCTGCAGCAATCGGAAAATTCCGGCTATACGATTGTTCGTCCGTGACTTTTCTGTCGATACGGCCGCGCACTCGACTCGGAGGCTTCCATGGATTACGCGCGAAATTGCATCCAAATCCTGTTTTTAATACCCTCGACCCGTCGACTCTTCCTGTCGATTACTTTCAATCGGCAGCGTCGATTGCTCTTTAAATCGTAAAATATGAAAACTGTCGAAGCGCATCGGACACGCGTTTCCATGTACCAGTGCCACGAGTCTCGGCCTATTTTCCAGCTCGTCTTCCGGGCCAGACGACCCCCGGGGCAGCGGAGACGACGAGGGTGTACCGTTTTCCATTAATTTACGTTACGCTAATTTAATCGGCCATCAACCGCTTTGTATAGCGTTAAACTCGGCCCTCTCGAGGTCCGTCGCCCTGTCTGTCGATAGAGAGAGGGACGACGCGAAGGGAGAAACGGGGATTCTCCGGTTCGTCTCTCGTCATAGGGTACGTAACTTTGCAAATCCCGTGGCGACAGAAGCGTGAGAGTCTCGGAACGTTTAAAGGGAACGAAGATATCTTCGCTGGTCGGATGTCGTGAGTCGAAAGTGCAGAGTCGAGAAAATAGGGTAAAGAGAAAGAGGGAAGAGCAAAGTGGGAAAGAAAGAATGAATCGAGGGAGGAATCGAGAGTCACCGAATCGAAAGAGCTATGACACCGAGCACGGGGTTGTGTTCTTTGTGCGCTCGGCCCGATGCATCCGGTCGACGAGTAGATTGCGCGACTGTCAATAGCAGAATAATTGAAAGACGCGCTCTTAATTAGTATCCGGCCGGCAGTCTTGCGCTCGACTGCCATCGTTCGGGCTTATTTCGACCGAGGAATTGCGAGAATAAGAGAGAGAGAGAGAGAGAGAGAGAGAGAGAGAAATTGAGAGCGGTTGAAGTACAAGGAGGAAAGGGAACGCTGCGCGAGCTCTTTTCGCGAAAGAGATACAAAGGATGGAGAGAAAAAAGAGGCGAACGGAGAAAAACGACGACGAGACACGGGCAAAAACGAAAGGAAGAAGGCTGGAAACGGTCGTATTTCGCAGTTGGCAAGAGTTGCGCGCGACAAGAACGTGAGAAGCATTCGAGACGTTTGACTCGCGGTTACCCCAACTTTCTTTCCCCGATGAGTCTTCCTCCTTTCTCTGTTCCTCTAAATCTCTCGTTATCGGTCTTTGCTTCTGCCTTCGTCGCTCCGTCAACCTTCTCCTTAATCGCGTTAATGAAATTCTGTCACGGCTGGATACCGAGCTCGACGCGGGACGAATGCTTCTCGCGAAAAGAAAATCGGTGTTCCCCACCGACTGGAGAACGTTGATCGACCACGCACGGTCGTTTGTTTCACCCATTTTGAAAATGAACTTTCGCACGTGTTTTTCTTTTAAGGATTAACGGAGGAAACTCTGTGGAAAGTTGTACGGGTATTTTAAAGATTTTGCATTTGTAATTTGTTAATCTGTATAACAGGTTACGTAATCAAAGCGCTATATCCCTTTAGTAATCTCATGATCGATACAAGATATTAAAAATAGAATTGATGCGATTCAGCGAACGGTAATTCAGTTTGACATATTATTTTTTTTTTTTTATATTTCGATTTTACTCTTCGCTCTCTATGCCTTATTTGCAGCTAAATATGTAAATGAAAATGACCGTCAATGATCAGAGTAGATACCGTTACTACGTTTCTTCACCTATCTCGCACGTCGATCACCGAAACAATCGCAAATAAATAAAACGCTGTACAATAAAATAAGTCCAATAATTCCCTGCAGCGTTCCGTTTTGCGACAAATCTCTATTGACAGATACTTCGATAAAGGTATCTGTCAAATGGTCGTTGAATTTTTGTAATCAGTTATGAAAGCAACGATGGTATACAATTTTTTACAAGTTTCTCCTGCAAAGAAGCAAACGTGATTTCAAATCAAAAACTTTTCCTCCCTCTCCATCTCTCTCTCTCTCTCTCTCTCCCACCCCTCTATCACTTTAATTCGATTCCGCGTAAAGACAAAGTAATTTTAATCGCGGAGGAGCATTCGTCCCAGCGCTCGGCTTCAAAAATGCATAACCTATTGGCTTCGATCTTTGGTTGGAAAGGGCCGTAAACATACGGCTAACGCAGAAGGGAGTAAGGAGAAGCGGAAGAAGGCGAAGGCGAAACGCGAGGGCTCAAAAGGGCCATCCATTGTAGCCTTCGAGCTCGCGCACTCGAGCCGTCGCGCGACCCACCGAATCGACCCCGTAAACTGACTCGTCGTTTACGGCCTCGTCTGCGAACCGTTGCCAGCCTGCGGAAACGCGCGCACGTACTTTCCTTCTCGAACACCGACGTTAACGATATCTCGTTAAGTCCCGTATCCGATCGAACGATTTTCCCGCAAGGCTAAGCATTTTCGCGCGGCTAGAAACGGGACTCGCCTTTCCACGCTCGTCCTTTTCCGTTATTGCGTTTGCCTCCTTTTCGCTCTTCCCTTTTTTCTTACAAATCGCCTAACGATCTTCGACTGCCGCTTTGAGCGCTTTCATTCGGTTTTAAACTCCGTTTGTTCCTTAACTTGTACAGTGTATACGCTTCCTCCGATAATGGCACTCCACGAAGAAACCAGCTAAACGCCGAATACTCCACTCTGCGAGCCTCCGTTAATTGCTTCCTCTGTCTCTTTTCGAATTTTCGCTGCTCCCTTTTTTGTTACAGCTTTTTCGCGCCGCGATTCACGATATACATATCGCGATACGTTGCGTGGAATATCGCGTGATAATTATCGCCTGTGACAGCGATTCTTGTGAGATACGATACGCGATGGCACGATACCGATTTTCGGTATAGTGCTTTGTCGATCGGTCGTCGACGATCATTTTTCCATCCGATCGAAGAAAGATAGCAAGAATTGCTAGGCATTCGTACCGTGGCTGAAGTATCGCCGTGGATGTAGAACACCGTGAATGGAAAGATCCCTTTTATCTTTTCTCATTGATCGGATAAACTCAATATTTCTTACTCATTTTTCTTTGTTTAGTAGCTCCTTTATGTATAGATCAAATGGGTAAAACTTCAACCTCATCCATTTCCCCGGAATAGCTTCCGTGAAAAAACGCGTGTTCCATAGACAAGAGGGTATCGCTGAGTGAAAATCAAATGACCCGCACGGAATTAGCAAGATAACGCACGAGTATCTTATTGCTGGGTCTTTTGTCTTTCGATAATATGCACACGCACGTACAATACTTTTGCGTAAGTGCGGTACACCTGGCCGTCTGTTATCTACGCTTTTATTAAACTCTGTACCATTTGCTGGTTCGAGGAAGCGCGTCAGTCGGAATACCATCGTCATCCGATTCACTCACGCGCCACAACAATTTTAAATACAATTTCAAGAGTAATTTCGCATATGTACAGTTTCATTGCGTATTCAGGTTTCTTTTATCGTCCAAACGCTGGCTACGAAAACTTGTATTTCGGTAAACATTTTGTATTCTTTACATGTGTACATGCGATAAAAAGAGTACGGTAATCATCGTGGCAAACGTATATCGCGATACACGTGTCACTGGTGCAAAACAGCTCTTATGGAACTTTGAACTTTTCGCTCGGCTTTCAAGTTTTGAGGAAAATGCTAAACACTCGATCGATTCGCGCATTGCTCACGACGCAGGAGCGGTCCCAGTGTGCACATAGGCAAAGTTTGGAGGGGACGGATATCGATTTTCTGCCATTGTTCTTAATTCGATCGCTGGTAAAGCCAATGGAGAAGGGTGGCGACGACGCGCGACGTCCGCGTCGACTCGCTTCGATACGAGCCGATTAACCGCTCGAAAAAAGCAACCCGTAATTAAGTCTGCACCGATATTTTATCGACGCTAGTCGACCGAGCGAGTTATCGGATAATCGATATTTTCGGCCCGTTTACAAACGCCGAAACGATCTCCCACCTTTTGCACCCTGCACGAACCTTCGTGTCGTAATTCACCGCATGATTCAAGGTGCTTAGATTTGCGCGTCTGTTTTCTACTGATTCGAGGTCGGTACTTGCGTCATTTGTTCCGTACGTATCATGATGCGGCATGCTCCGCCTGTTCGTCTCACGGTCTTCGTTCTAAAGAATTTTCCCTAACTTCCTGATTTTAATAAAATAATAGAAACTGACAATTATATCTTAGCTTCTGTTCGATCGTTCAAGATATTTAACGATAAGTTTTACTTTATAAGTAAATTGTTTGAAATACTAAAAACAGGATGGTCTAATGGCACTAATGAAGATAATAAAAAATGAACCGATAAAATTCCTGGAACGATTCTAGCTGTCGAAAGAGCAAATAGAGGTAGCATAAAATGCAAGCACGTATTGATTGATCCCGAATACATCGATGCTTTCTTACCAAGTTATCAATAATTGTTGAATCGAATATTTGCTAGAATTTAATAAAATATTTATGAGATCGTTATTTTATATATAATGTTTGACAGATGATCTAAAATTAATGAGATTCACAGTGCTGTAGACAACAGAAATCAACTGTTTTCGACATTCTATACATTAACAGTTTAACAGTTAAGCTAATACGTTATATTATAATCAGACGCATAATACCTAAAAATATCCAAACTGTCTAAAGTAGAGCGCCGGTCGCAACATTTACTTTAATCGAATCAGACAAATCCCTACTGGGATTTTACTTGTTCGTTCGTCACTGACCGTGTTCATAGAAGTTGCATAAACATCTGCAGTCTAATTATAACCACAACAAGTTATCGGTGTGTCGATAAATATGTACGAGGTTCGTACGGATCGTAGAAATTCATCTGGATGAACGAATGTATCGACGTGCTGGAACACGAATCGTCGAATCTACCCTTTCCGTGGGTCTTTTAATCAGTTGATTCGATAAGCGGCGGAGGACGTAGTTGGTGGAATTAGCCGCGTCTCGAGATTCGTTAGATCTTCCGAGGAATTCGAAAGGGGGAAAAAAGAGGAAAAGCGCGAGCGAGTTCTTATCAAACACGGTTTACCGTTGAAATTTTAAGGGAAGAGATTGGATAGACGTTAAGAGGATAGAAGCGATAGCTCCGTGGACCGTGGGGAACCGTGGCAGCTCTGGTCAACTTTTTCCTCGTTTTGGAAAAAATTGAGGATCCTCTTTCTCTCTGTGGCTGGACGATTCGAACGGGAATCGATCGAGAGAACGTTACTGGACGAAAATTCCCAGAGAACGGGAAGGAAATTGGCGCGATGCGACGCGGAATCGCGCGACGAAGGCCGCGGAAAAGAAACGCGACGAGAGCCAGCCGAGTTTACTTTTTTTTTTTATCTAAGATGCTTTTGATTCTGGCGCGCGTCCCGTTCGTTGGAACGAGAATTTTACCGGAATCGAGCGTTAATTGCGGCCCCTTTAAAACTTTCACAGCTAGCAATTAAGGTGGCACGAATTAATTAATGTTTTTCAACTCGTTCCCCTTGCCTTTCGTGCTTGCTTTCTTAGCTTCTCTGTTTCTTTCCTTCTTTCCTCTTTTGCTGTTCGTCGCGAGTATTCCACGGTTACGCTAAGGCCGGTATTGCCATTCCTCTCTTCTCCCGACCAAGGTCCCCTTTCTTCGCTTCGTTTCGTCGCTACTCGGACGTTACGCCAATTTTTGCTGGAATTTCGATCGCAGGATCCGCGTGAAACTATCGATCGATCATCGAAGAGTAAACCTTTCCGCTATATGCTAGGTCTGTGCGAAAATTCTGTTGCGACTTCTTATTCTCGAGAATTTCTTTATATTGGCCGGCATGATTTCGTTGTTGCAGTCTGATTCAACAAACTTTTAACGTAATTTTGATTCGCGTAAAGCAATCGATCGATCACCAACGAATAAACTTTTATACTGTATATTGGATCTATGCAGAAGTTTCAGCGGTTTCTTTTTATGACGAATGTAATTTATTTCTTCTTACTCGTAATGTATCATCGCCGGATTATTTCTTCTTATTTTCAACTACGTTTTACCATCTTTCGCGATAATTTCTCGTGAAAAACGACTTTGATTTCTGAAATACGCGTCCTCGAATATCTTTGATCTCGATGAGATTTTTTAAAAATAATCTTTATCGTCAAGTGGCAGGACACTTTGAGAAAAACAAGCTGAACTTTACGAATTATCTATTAATTACCAATGATCTTGTAACTTTCAATTCGTTACTTTCTTCTCGAATTCTTGCAAATAAATAGTCTTCGCAATCTTTTACCGTGTACAGTGGTTACAAGGAACAAAGTTTCCTTTTCTTATCAGGTTCCGTATTTCATTTCCAGAGTATCAAATTTTTATAGCGTTTGTCGGAGTTCGATAAAGGTGATTCAACGTCGTCACCAATTTTTGTAAAATGTAAAATATTGTTGTTTATTCGTTGCCGTGTATTTTTTGACTGAAATATCCTCGAAAACGGAAATACCAGGTGCTAAACGGTACGAAATCTAACATATTATTATTATCTAACATATTACAAATACTATTATACGCGACTACTTCTGGTAACCGTATCTTTGTAACTGTATTTAGGTGCTTAGATGTTAGATCGTGCCACGCGGTACAAACGCGATATGACAAAAATTCGCCATTTAATAATCCGAATGAGTTACCACGTTTCGTATAAACCGTAGATCGTAGACTATCAGGTGCCCTAATACCGACGAACGAGCGTGTACGTTTTGTTGCGTTCGTAGCGCGGTTCCTCGTCTATCTTCGATTTCGCGTTTCATTCGTTCCGACCTCAAAGCGCGGAATCGAGCACTCGGTGGCTCTTAAAGCCACGACCACCGAAAGACCGCCGACCGATCGTATTTTTCGGACGAAGGATCCAGTTTTACCGAACAATTTGTCGGACCGGGACAGAGAAACGCATCCAGCGGCCGCAGCACAGAGATGGGACTTTGCGACTCAAAGGAAACCGCGCGGTCGATCGACCGTTCGTTTTACTCGACTTCGTTTCTCTCCGATTCTCAATGCCTTTTTCCACAGGTTTTTTCAATCGAATTCCTCTTACCTCGAGATTCTTTCTCATTCTTAAATTCTTGCTCATTCTTTCCGACCTGTTTGTCTAAGGAACGATCGAACGTATCACTGCAGTCACGCTGGCCATTCCATCCCGACCAATTTTCTTGTACAGAGAAACGAGAAGGTTCTGACCTATCCGTCGGATCGAAGGAAAAGCTGGAAAGCATCGAAGCGCGCGGCCGAGACGTTAAATCGCGCTGTAAATCGATCGAGAAGCACGCTGCAACGAGATGGACCTTGAGATTGTGGTTTCTTTTATGCCAAGGCTGCCGGCTGCACGCTCCTTCTGCAGGGACATTGCGCGAAGTCACGAATCCCGTAATTGAAAATCAATATTTGCGCTCGCTTTGCCTCATGGATGGAATACGCCTCGCGAATACTTCATTCCTTCGCGATCGAAATCTTTGGAGCGTGCACCGCGCGCGCCCGTTTCACCGACCTCCACCTTTTTCCACTTGCTCGCTCACCACCGCTTCCAGTTACCCTCTTTCTCTAGGTATCGCGGCGGCTCTCTCCTCGCGAGACTGTTTCGTGAAACCTGTAACACGAGTCCCTTGGTCGAGCATGACGTTGCGGCGAACGCGGAAAAGTCTCGTCGAGAATGCCGGAACTGGCTGATGTTTATTGATTTTGTACGGAACACCCCGACGATTAAGCAATTTGCTGCGAATTTCGTCGTTGTTAACCTTTTGCCCTCGAAAAGCGTCTTAATCCTTCTTTTTATCGAGTAGGTGGTTGGAAGCAAATGATTTCACGATTGTTATAATTAGCGTTTTGCACATCAGATTTCCCATAAATGCATAGCAAGCAGGGATTTATGTATTATCGAGCAGATTAATGTACGTTTACTCTTTACAGGTGTGATATCCTTGTTTTAAAGCACGATATCTTTCGAAACAATCGACCGATTAGTCGAAAGAGTGATTGCGAAACGAAATGAAATTTATGTTTTCGTAATCACGCCGTGAGCTTTAATTAAAATATTGACAAATTATTTTTTTAGAATACAACCTTTTTCTTTCTAAAATTAGAATAATATTTCTTAGAAGGAAGGAAATATTTTCGATTAGCAAATTCGTGTATAATAATTTTATAAAATTCGCACGAGATCAAAAATATCGTGCTAACAGAGTTGATATTCCGCGTGTAAAGAGCCAACACGCCTCGACCGATATCGTTAAGTTAGGATACATAATTTCAACCTTTAGATATTTGGAGCCGGGGTGAGTATTCCCCGCATTTGAATATTTTACTGCAACTTGCTTTTGTGAATAAATCGGTAGTCTTGTTTCCTGCTATTTGTCGATTGTTATTTCAGATTATTTACATATTTGAAATTTTGATATACCGGTTAAATCGTTTCTTAAATCTTCCAATAGCCTAGTTTCATTATCCAAAGGTTGAGGCATTTAATTTTATTTCGTGCTCTACTTTCACGCGATAAAGACCATTAATAATAGTCTACTACGTGAAGTACAGAAGACTGAATAAAATTCTACACTCTCAAATTAAGTACCATTATTCAGATTTTTATGGTCACCTATCAACAATGTTAGTCGAGGGTTAATTTTTTCGCCTGCTTTTTTACGTATGTTCTTCCGTTCGTAAGTATTACAACACGGTTAGAGAAAAAGCAAAGTAAATACGAAAGATCATTAAGAACTCGTTCAGACCTCTGAAATGACTATTTCGTTTGGAAATTAATTCTTGGAATACGAGAAATCTAAACATTTTACGCTGTAATGAAAATATCGTCAATCAAATTTTTATTTAATTTATATCCTTCTCTATTCATCACTGATGATCTTACTAATTAAATTTATTAGATTTTGCATTCTATTTCTAATTGTCTATTTGCACGAATTCCATAAGTGATCCCACGATCTACATTTAGATTTCCAACTCCTCCAAATTTTCTACCTAAATTGTCCAAAATTTCCTCGATAAGATTTAAATCAGAGAATTGTGGCCACCGATATACCGCCACTGTTAATTCATTATTTTCCTCTAATTATCGCGACCAACTTTCATAAATTTCTGTCCGTGTATTTTGAATCGTTATCTTGCATGAATACATAATTTTGACCGATTAATCGTTTCCTCGATAACCTGCATCAATTACAACGATTTATGCCAGATCAGCAGCTGTTCGAACAGAAGAATATGAATAGATTGCGAATATTTAGGTGAATTTATATTTTTGCGAGTGCGAGTAACAAACGGTGAAATTCAAAGGGTATCGTTAAAATATAAACAGTTTTATAAATATTTGCATTTAGCGTTCGATATTTTTAAATTTTCCTGCTTTCCGTGTATTTCACGCTTTTCGATAGATATCCGTGTCGCTGGTATAAAAGACAGGATAGACAAACACGGAGAGGAAGCGAAGAGAACAGTAAGATACTACACACCCGTCACCTATTCTAATCTCAATATCTTTTATATTTTCTTCTATAATATTATTTCTGTTACCAGTAATGTTAGATATTTATTAATAAATCTAAACATAAAGAGTCGCACTCGACATAAAACGAACGGAAGAGCATGTGTCGCGTCTCTCGTCATTTTTGTTTATTCCGATAACTCGGAGGGAGTTGCGCGTTTTGGAAATTCCCGTTTCAAGAGGTGTTTCAGCCTAGGAAATTGCCGTTGATTATGAAATTAAATATCGGAGGCGCTTAGTTGCTGTAAAGTTTGCCAGCCGGGAGGCTGTAACGAGCCTCTCGGCTTCACTCTCGCCAAGTTTCAGGGACGAATCGTCGCGATTCACGCATCCTCGTAGTTCGAGCGGAGTCTCGACAGCCGAAAGAAGAAACTCCTATCGAGAAAGAAAGGTGAAAATGAAAAGACGAAAAATTATTCGATTCGATCTTCGCTTTTTGCCACGTTCTTTCGAGAGATCGCGTTTCCTTCGCGAAAGATCTTGGCATCTCCCCTTCGAACGAATCGCGTTGAAGCATCTTCTACGTTTCTACAGACAGCCACGGAGCAAGAGGGAGGCAGAGAGGGGTGCCTCCGTGGTTTGTTTCGAAAGTGCGTTTTCCAGCTGAGATGTTATCTCGGTCTGTTTGAGAAGTTAGACGTTTGTCGATTCGTCCGGTAGCTCGTGAACGAGGAGATAGCGGTTTCGTATTCGTAGCCGGGCACGAAGATATATTCGCGTAGTCAGGGCGCGAATGAAAATTCACTGGCGCAGCAAAGTGGTGGGTAACCGGCGAGAAATCGAGAGGCTGTCGTAACGTAATGCACGCCTTCTTGGAAAAGCGACCGCTTCACCGTGTAATCCTCGGAACGGTCCTCGCATCGTACGTCGTATATCTATCGTGCATCGCACGTTGTACGTCGTTGTACGTAGTACAACTATGCACTCCTAGGGATATTGCGTCGCGTATTAGGCTAGTCGGTTGCAGTGGACGCGTATTCGCAAGAAATGCCTTCTTATAGACGCGATCGTAGTTATCTTGGGTAAATCGTTGTTTAACACGTTCGCCGCGGATCTGACTTTCATTTCCTACAATGCTGCGTGCTATCAAATAACTTTCATACAATATCTCTCTCTCTATATCGCGAAACTTTACATATATGAAACTTTGAACGAAACTTTACATCTAATATTCTTTCGAATGTCTACTTTCATCCTTATAAGTCAAGCCGCTTGACTTTCAGAAATTTTCGATGCTTTAGTAATGTAAATGCGTTATTTTTCTTGACTCGAATTGAATTATCATTTCCATTAATTCGATTCGAGCAAAGCTTACGTGATTTAGCATCGGCGCTTGTTAGGTACGTAATATTATTTTCAGTTTCATATCTACAATCATAAATATTTGGACACTTATAGATGATATTAAAGTCTTTACGAGTATTATCTCGTTTGAAATAAAAATCGTATTTTACATGCCTCTATGTATCCTGTGTCGCAAGAAGAATCTCATAAATAAAATGAAATTCTCTTCTCGTCTATAATTTTTCCCAACCGCTGTTCTCATTATTAGATTTTCAATCGCATCGGTTAACTTTTCCATCGCTTTGCATTCTGTATATGAATTCCAAGTCGAATTCAGACTTTTACAAATGTCGCTAAATTTCTTAACTAATTCAGCCAAAGTTCGCTCGATGAGATGTCGATCGGAAGATAGTATCGCATAAATTCGTTATCTTTCCGTGACTTTAACAGGCGATTCTTTGAATCTTTTACTGTCTGTTCTTAGTCGTTATCTTGGGTGAACTTACGATTTCCATCAACCGATTATTTCTTCGTCAATCTAAACGGATTATTAGGTTCTGCATTAGAAGACGGTAAATGGTCCCAATATTTATGACCAGAAGTGTACACGGTGCTCGTATTAGTTCGTTTGAGAGCGATATGCAGCATCCGGGTGCGCGAGAATCCATTCTATCGACGGTTCTCTCGTACCCACGCGAATTCCCCAGTCCTGTAACTGATGTTTACCAGTCGGATTTGTATCGCGTCGGCGTTTGAAAAAACTCTGCCTCTTGCCAGAGTCGAAAACCGTGTAGAGTAGTTTGCCAAGTCCACGCTACAGGCGTAGAGAGACGAGAGGCTATGGAGACTCCGCGAGAGAAAGGGTGCAATTAAGCTCGCGTTCTCCGTTTATTTGCGCGGCCGTGTCGCAGGGGATACGCGTCTCGACACAGGAAGCGGCTGCTGGCGGAGACACGAACGTGTGAATAGCGACGAAAAGGGAGGGCCTACCGAGCTGTCGACCCGCGAGACCAGACCACCGACCGCCGACCACCATCGGTCTCTGCCTCTGCCTCTGCCTCTGGCCCTGTTTCTGGCTTCGCTACACACGGCTACTCTGCGCCCGTGCTACCAGCTCGCGATCCATAGTGGCTAGATTGCTCAATAGAGCTGATTATGCGACCACGATCGGCCATGGTTCCACGCTATTTTGTTCGTGCACGCTGCACACGCCCACGTCGTTAGACCGACAACTTGCTCTCCCTCCTTTTCACCCTTTCCACTCTCACCCTTCGTTGCTCTTCCACTGGTAGAGGCAAGTTGGAACGAGCAAGCACGCGGAGAATATGTGGAGTAACGAGGCAACCTTCTTACACAGCAGCTGCCAACTACTTTAGCTTTGGTGTATCGAGAATGTGGAAGATGAATACGAGTGTTTGACTCGAGGTTGTTTTGGCTTGTTGGGCAATTTTGTAGTAGCAATCGAGTGGTTATTGAAAAGCATTATATTTTATTATGCACTGTGTTTCATAATATCATTTAAAAATTGTCAATTTTTATGTTTCACTTTATTTATTTTTAATCAAATGTCGTCCTGTCTTGTACTAACAATTATAATTACTATAAAATATTCGAAACAGATAAGAAGAGTGTTGCGTGTTCTTTCAAGTTTCATATTAGATCACATAATCTGTATCCTACTTTCCTCACGATTCACATAGTTTATATACAAATAATATTCAAGCCCATTCCACAGTTCACACTTCCATCTCACCTGTTCCGTGTTTCATGCACCTCGTCCTATGGTATCCCATAACTAGTTTTTCTAACCCACATCTTGAATCCTAATTCACACAACACATTCTCATATTTCCATATCGCTCATCCTACAGCACATTTCCATATGTCCTTTCCCACATTCTATATCCAATACCTACCAAACCATATCCCACATCCTCTGTCCAATATTTACCAAACCATATCCCATCCCACACTCGGTGTATTCTTCTCTATATTCCATATCCTACACCCTATTTGCTTTTTCCAACTCAAACTACCAATTCCCTCAAACCTATTTCCAATATTCCATATCCTAGAACATCAAATATACCAAACAAAGGCGGCAAAATATATTTTTAAACGGGAAAGATATATTTCTCCCACAACTTGCCCACAACGGTACGTTAGATTATATACATTTTAAGGAACGAAAGCTCCTGAAATTCTTCTGAAGCTTTCAAATCTCATTTATTCTAGCTCCCGAAAATGATAAGGAAGTAAGATTGGAGGTGGACAGAGTCGAGAATAAACGATTACATTCGAATTTTCGAGATTTCGACTAAATTTTTTATTCGACTTCCCGATTTTGTATCAGGAGAATGCGATGGAACAAGAGGTATTCCTGGAAAATGACTTCATTTCCAGGAATCGCTTCGATTTTTTCTGGAGAGCGATGTCATTTTCAAGAATCGTCAGAATCGTGCCAGCTCCTGTTCTATCGCGTTCTCCTGACATAAAGTCGCAAAGTTGGACCAAATTTTCACGATTTCGACTTGGGGCAATTCCTGGAAATGACGTCATTTTCCAGGAATCGCCAGAATCGTGCCACCTTCTGTTCCATCGTGTTCTCCCGATACAAAATCGTGAGATCGGACCAGAAATTTGGTCTTTCCAGTGATTTTGTATCAGGAGAAGACGATGGAACAGGAGGTGGCACGATTCTGGTGATTCCTGGAAATGAGGTCATTTTCCTGGAATTTCTCGGAGCCGAAATCGCGAAAATTTGGTTCGATTTTGCGATTTTGTATCAGAAGAACGTGATAACATAGGAAGTGGCAAGTTTTCTGAATTTTTGTTATTTCAGTTATTCTAACTCGCGAGGATGGTAAGAAATTAAGATTGGAGATGGACAGAGTCCAGAGACATGATATTACATCGAATCCCCTTTTTAAGATTTATTTATTGATCAAATTTTGAAATTCTACAATAATCTTTGTAAATACTCTCAATTGTATAGTGATTCGCGCATTTATCCATCTATGAATAAATAGAACATGAATTGTCCTATATAACTTATCTACACAATTAATCTGTATAACTTAATATATACTTAATTCTAACTTTAACGATGCATCATACTTAGTTTTCGAATATAACTATCGTACGAGCATTTCTTTCAAACTACTATACATTTATAGTCACGTTTCTTCAAATATTTGGGATATCGATAAATTATAGCGCTTGTCACAATAAAAACATACGTGTAAATGTTAGACATAATTATAGAAGATGAATATAATGGATTACGGCTAATTATCATTACTTGATACAAATCACAATTAATTTTTTCACGTGGCGAAGATTCTGTGTCTTGTTGCTGTTTTCTGATGTTGCTGGGAAATTAATTCTGTAACACACAAGAGAAACGTTAATTTACAAACTAAATCTATAATCATTTCGTAACGATATCATTCGAAAATAAATATTTTTGATGCTTCAGTGATAGTAGGAATCGTTTAATTAATATCATCTGTCCCGATTAACGTTTTGATCTACCGAGCAGAATTTGCGAACCTTTATTCGTGTCTTTCGGAAGTTAAATGGAATGTAGGAAGAAGACTGGGTGCTTCGTTAAGATAATACAATCACAAAAGTAGATAAAGTGGAACTAATTTATACATATACCTGTCCTCGTCGTACACTATCGCTCTCTATCTCTATCGTCGCTCGTGTCACTCGTTTTGCGTGAAATTTGTGACCTACGAATTTTATTTTGCGGGCTGGTGGATTTCCTTTTCGAGAAGCAACGATTTCTTGTGCGTAATTTATACGAAAAGTACTCTTTGCGTTATTTCTAATCATGAAACCAGGATGTGGAACGCGGGGCGTGAAACGCAGAACAGAGAAAGTCGGATGTAAGGAACGGAGTTGCGATATGGAGTTCGGAATAGAAGATATATCAGATATGGGTTGGCGGATGTAAGATTTGACAAATGAAGTAAGGAATTTGAAATATAAGGCTACTGAAATTTTGCAAATTTTAATTACAAACTAACGTGTAATGCAATTCTTATAATATAAGCTAATATAAAGAAAAAGTTACTAGTTAATTATTAGATAAAATTGTTAAATAATACACAATTAATAATGCATAATATCGAATAACACGATTTAAAAGAATATTAATAATATTGAAAATGTAAAGATTTTAAAATCAGCTCTACTTCGAACAATATTGCTGGTATTAATAATACTAATAAAATAACAATAAAGCAGCGGAATAATAGAAAAAGGGTAGAATAATAAAATATATTAAACGAACATAAGAATATTTGTATTATTCCATCTATTATTATATCTCGCATATTTCCTTATATGTATTTTTAATTCAAGTTATTCCTAGTTTCCACCATATTCGTTTCCAAGAAGGAACGATCGACGGAAAGTAAAGGAAATCATTGAATATATCTATTGCATTACCTTTTGAATCTTTTATCTTCCGTTTGCGAACATTTATTTGAAATAATTCCAGCCGAATAAATCTAAACTAACTGCCAGTAGTTTTGCGAATGGCAAAGTGAGCATCGTTGCTTGTGGCATGTCGCGTGCTCTCCATTGTCTTCTCGTCTCTATAATCCGTGTGTCTGCACCCTTCCGACAGCGTTGCTTTTCATTTCTAGTCTTGCAACAGGAAAATGGAAACGTCGTTACAGTTCTATAGACGATAAATGCTTTGCGCAGAGGGAATTTTCAAAAGGATAGTAACTTTAAAATCGAATTACTAGAAATAAAAGCTAATTCGTTTACATGTCTCTACGCAGTTATTTAGGTGTGTTAAAAAAGTCGGGGAATTCTACAGCCAAACAAGTAAGCGAAAATCTCGAGAACGCCGAAGCTGTCGAGCTTCGCAAGAGTCATCTTGCGAATTATAAACGTACAAAATATTTTAATATATAATAAATATCATAAAAAAAAGAAAGCTCTTTGATTTATCCTATTGACTCTAAATGATACTCGAAGTGCATCGTGATAATTAAAGAATCTGACGAAAAAGACAATATAGAAATATGGTATTCCTAAATATCGAAATAAACTGACAATTTTCATGATTTTCATTTCGATACACAAGCAATTCAGCGTGAAAAAAGTAACGCTCGCCGTATTATTCTTAATCCTGGAATTTTGCTAATCGAGTATTTTTGTCTTTCCATTAGCTCGGACATGGGCTGTGCCGTACTTCAAATTTCACGCCAAAAGTTTGGCGGATCGGAGAAAGGAACGAGTTCTAGGGAATTTCCATGGAAATTTTAATGCGATCGACTTCGATGTAACTATCTATCGTCAGAATGGCGAAACGAGGATGTCTAATACTTTGAGACAGAAAAAAAAAGAAAACGAACTAGGGAACTGTGACATTACCTTCTCGACGATCGAAAGAATAATGTGGAAAGTCGACTTACGCGACGAACACCGGCGTTTATCGAGCAGGCAGAAATTTCTTCCAAAGGAACCACTTACCGTGCAACGTGCCACTGTGGAATTCCAGCGCTGTCAAGCTTTCGTCCGTTTGAACATTCTAAATTACTTTGGAAATTCTTAACCACCTATTTCTGTCCAGTTTGTCGCGAATTTTAAGATACTTTACGCACCGGCCTTGCTTATAAAACTGTTTTGTACAGCTAAACCAACATTATTAGACAAGTTTTAGGCGCAAGTCGCGAGTTAGAAGTTACCGTTATCGATAAAGCCAACAAGTAATAAAACAAATGAAGTTTCGCGAGAAAATTGTATAAATCGTATAAATCGTACATTATCTGATTATTCTATTCGAGAGCGAAATTAATAATTTACGACTTGTAATTTGTCGGTTTATTATTATTAGTCAGCGACCAAATACGACTCGAAAGTCGTCTGTATCGCTGCAATCGTCGAACAAAATGGATATCGAGAATATCGCGTTCGTTAAATTGCATATATTCAAGTAGTTGTCGAAAATTCATGGCTACGAAAATAAAATTAGCTTTCGTCGACGAACGGTTCAAGCGTTTCACGTCCGTCTTGAAACGGAACATACTACTTTTACGCATCTGGTCTGCATCGTATGTGTGCGTGACTCTTTTGTATTCTGCACTTGTCTCTTGGTATATTCTTTTTGCATTCAGATATCTGTACTGTTTTTTTGTCAATTTTTCTTCATCGCTTACCTACACCGTACTGGTTTTCCTGTTCATCAGGTTGGTAATACCGATACAGACACGATACGATGTATATAGCGAAAGAGTCTAAGGAGGTGCAACTCGAAGAGGAAGAGACCTTCGGAACAGAGTTTAGCGAGTGAGAGTCGAATTTAGCTTTGTTTGCATCTTTACTTTCGCAAAGACTTAATGCGTTTCAATTAATTAAATAAAGTTGTTTGTAGAGAAGACACGAGTGTACTACATAACCGAATGGCTGGCTCGAAGAAGCTTTACGTTTTCTTATGTTCTCCTTTAATAAATTGCTGGACAATTATCTTCCAGATGTAAATTTAATAAAATTAAAACTTTTCTCTTTCAATTCTACTTTCCACTCGGATTCGATCCAGAGAAGGGCTTTTGGTAGTTTAACATAAAGTTGAAACGGGAAATTACCTGTAGCGGTTCATCAAGATATTCCAACACTTACCGTAGAAAATTTTTACGTATATGATAAACGTACGATTGAAACTATACGACTGAAATAAAATCCAAGATATACATAGAAACTACATGGTATTTAGCGCAAGTATACGATATTAGAGACGATAAGGTTGTCGAAATTTTACAGCTTACTAAACGTTGAAAATAAATGCCAATTGCACGTTTAAGACCATTATTCATACCGTGTACTCATCTTCTATCCAATATACGTTTATAGCAAAAATTTTGTAGTTTCTACACGCATACATGTATACGTTTTTACATCGATTTCACATTCTACCGATATAGTGGTGTCTGATCAAAGCGTCAACATCGCGGAATGTTCAAAAGTAACGCGCATAATAAATAGATCAAAATTCCGTACGGTACGTGTTGTGTGACATATTTGTCAGTCACCGTGTACGAATAACTGGAAGAATTTTCTTTTATGAGAGAAAGAATGATATGAAAGGAGAAAAAGAAGAGAGATATAAAAATGCTCCAAGGGACGCACGGTAATTTCACGCAAGTGTCAATAGGTAGATAATATTCGCCCGTACGAACTTCCGGTTCTTCGTTTTCGAACATCTCGATAAACGAGAACGTTGGGAGAGAGTCGCGACGTCGGATGCTGCAAAGAAAAGTTTCTTACCGTAATTACGAACAGGCTGCCGCATCCGAGAATCGTATCTCAGCCGATGACGTTCCACTGGCGGTAATCGAGAGGTTGCGTCTAAAAGTCGGATTGGCAGGCAGCCGAAAGGTATCGCGCTAGTCGGAGAACCGATCGATCCGAGTGCGGTTTTTCAGGAGCACAGGTGCGCGAGTAAGAAGACCGGTCGACATTTTATAATTCAGGATGCTGGGAGAAATGGAAGAAATTATGGAAGACGGCGAACGATCGCGAAGGTTTCGCGACCGTCCGCACCTTTCAAGAGCACGTCGTCGATTCTCGCCGCTGCTGCTGCAACCTGGCCTTTGCAACCTGCGAAAACGTACCGCGTTGCCGTCTCGTACTTGGCGTGGATAAAAAAACCGACGAGCAGATAAACGACACGTTGAAAGGAATAATTGAGATTTATGTCGTCGCAGGGGAAAGACAGCGTGGAAACGCGGAGGCGTGCGAACTTCGCGGCGCGTCGGAACAAAAGGAAAAAGAGAAGAACGAGTCTGCCCCGGCGAAGAAGTTAATTAAAGGTAAGGCAAGACAGGAGGACCACGAGAGCGGAATATCGATCAACTCGAGATTCAATTTCGATCGAAACGAAGAATCTATTGGGGTGCTCGCGCGAGATTATAATAATTTTAATAAAAGTCTCTGTGTCCAAGAAACGTTGGACGTCGATCGCTGGCTTCCTCGGGTAACTAGCCGCTAACCGTTCTTTCGTGCTCGGTCGAGTACGAGGAATCGTGGAGCCAGTTCGTTTTAAGGTCGGGTCAGTGGAATACTTTAAAAAAGGATCTCGCGGACGACTTAAGAGATCGCGACCCCGTTTCCCGGTCATTGGCCTCAACTACGTAATACCGAGAGATATCGACTTTATTTCTCCTCCTCCCACTCCCTGTTACGCGTCATACGTGTATTTTTGGTGTATCGTGACGAACAAAAAGTCAATGATCCGTCCGAGAGAGGTAAATTGAAAGAGAGAGAATGGATATTTGAAGAATGGAACGAGGAAGAGAGAGAGAGAGAGAGAGAGAGAGAGAGAGAGAGGGAGGAGAAAGGAAGGAGAAGGGACAACGACGCGGTTATAATTGCCGCGCATCGATTCCCTGGTCTCCTCGATGCCAAACTCGTCTCCCGTTTCGCCAATTCGACTCGTCGACGAACGTCCAACACACTCGCTCGCTTACAAATCGAGCAAATTCGAGCCGGCGCCGAATGCTAACCGCTCGTAATCGGATTCGATGGTTGGCACTCTCGTCGCCTCCTCGTTTGGACCGCGAGGTATCGCGCGCACTCCGACAGACGAAGGCGAGAGCACGAAGAAGCCTCTGTCGTTGTTTGCGTCGAAAGGTGAAAATAGAAAGGCGAAACGACGAAAGACGAAGGGAGAGCACGCGTCGATACATATTCAAAGGACGAGGCAGGCCGCCTGGTCTGGCACGGGCCATTAGCATCGATCGTCTTCCGGGAGACTCGCGTCGGTTCGCGTCGACCGACCGTTTATCCTCTCGAGAATTTCCTTCTGGTATCGAGTTAAGGGGCGCCCCTTGCACGATCCCCGCGCGTCCTCTGCCCCGTATTGTCCCGTGGCACGAACGACCATTAATTCTTTCTCGACCACTGGAACAGCCGGAGATCCTCCACGTCCGACGGCGAAAGCCGATCGAGCCACCGGAACACGCCGAGATCTTCTAATCGCGCTCGTCTGTTTCGCGTACACGTAAATGGGCAGGAGATAATGGGCCGTGGGTACACGCCCGGCCAGAGGCAACGAACACCGACGACCCACCGTATAGTATACCAGGATCGAGGTTTCCAGTGAATCGCGGCTGAGGTGATATTATTATTTAGCCCGAGGAGTACCAACCCAGAGGGTATTCGGCGGGACGTGTCGGGCTTGAGAATCGCTTTTGTAATGAAATACGATTTATTTACTAAATATGCGAAATATATATATATGTATGTATATATATATATATATGTATTATGTATACGTATATACATTAGGCCATACACACAAGTACGTAATCTCTGTCCGATTTTCGGTAGTTTCGGGGAGTTGTTCGACTGCGCAGCCCCGATCGTAGCTCGTTTCGAAACGAGCGACGGATCCGGTTTTTGGAAAAACGCCGCGCCACGTTGTCTACGTTTCTACGGAAAGCGCGAATAAAGTTCGCGATCCAATGCTTTCTCTTCTCTATCGTAATGTTCGACGAGGTGTATCTAGTTTTCGTAGATAACGGCAGATGTACGCGCGTGCAGGCGTCGCAGCTATGTACAAAGTATACAGACACAAAGAGAGAAGTCGCGGACGCGAAGGGAAGCGGAAATCTCTAGGTTTCTCGTTCGTTCGTTCTTGGTTGGAGAGCGAGAACCGCGCGACCGATCTCGTCCCGCCTTTTCGGAATTACAACGGGAGTTAAAAGCTTCGAAGCCGTATAACGAGTACACGTGGGTATCGTTGCGTGCTACGCGGATGCGCGTCATGCGAGAGAAACACGGATATGCGCGGGGTGGATCGTCGAGACGCCTCGCTCGGTCGCGGCTCTCGCTCGTCGCGGATATCTATCGGAATCGCCGCGAAAGAATCGCCGACTCGCTTCCCTACGCGCTCCAGACAAATATTTACGCTATCCCGTGCACGTCGAATCGTCCAAATTAATCCGCTTACAGGCTCGTAAATCGTATTTTCGAGTCGCGTGCCGTCCAACGGGATGATAATCCGCGCGCGCGTTTTCCCGGACCCGCGACTGCCCCGCGATTGCCTCACGGCGACCTCGGTGCCCCGATCGATCACCCATCGGCCAAGTAGCCAAGCGATACTCGTCCCTCGCCAACTCCGCGAACCAGAATTTTTCCGGCTCCGACCCGCCTTTCGATTCTCTGTTTGTTCGATCGTCGCGGTATTTTCGTCCAGCGTTCCAACGATATTTCCCTATTATTTCTATTAGCATTTGATCGCTAGGTACGACGATCGTCCATCCGTCTCTTTCTTCCATCCTTGCGTTTCTCATCTTCTCTTCTTTCCTACTCGATGGAGTCCAGTCGTGCGCGTGGCAATTGCGTCTCGTCGACGCGAACGCGGTCGGCCGCGCGCGGTTCGCACGCTTATTCCTAAACCAAGGTTGGCAGTAGTCGGAGAAGTAGCGCGCTGGCTACTGTCAGGCACACGGAAGGCGTTGCAAGGCTGCCCTGTCCTTCCACTGAAACATTTAACGGAAGACGCGTTTCGTTTTGATCGTCGAAAACCTCGACGAGGTCTTTATAAATATGTATAATATGTTTTAGCGTGCTAATCCGTTTGCTGATAATACAGATTATTATTATGTACACTAAACCGATCCCTGAAAATATCTTCGAAGCTGTTCGCACTACTTTTGTCTACTTTTTGATACACGCGCTATTCGATCCACCTTGGCATCCCCTGTTTACCGTTGGAAAAGTTCCTGGCGGATAATTTGGCCGTTGATTTTTGAAATCTATCGCGCGATAGCCAAGCAAAAATGCAACTTTTGTATTTAGCGAATTTTACGAGTTCCATCTACGACACATTGGTATTAGGAAGAAAGTGTCAAAGTGTTTCGCATCACCTGGTAAAGTATGCATGCCAATTAGTCGAGGGAAACCTAGTCTCGAAGAAGCAAGCTAGAAGAGAAGAACGTTTACGAGCGAGGTTCGTCAAAGCGGAAATTTCAAGTTTTTAAGCCGACACGATTGGAACTTTGTTCTTGGACGTTTAGCCTCGATCTTCTCGAAAAGTTTCGGCCTAGGAGAATTTGGTAGGTAACGGAGTCGCGAGGATGCAAAGGGTGGAGAGGAACGAGAGCGAGAGCGGCAAATGCGGCAACGCGACGTACGTCGCTTCCAAGAACGACTTGGTCTAACGAGAAAATCGAAGATCGTTAAGAGCAATTTCGTCGAGACGTTCGCCATTCTCTCTCTTTCTCTTTTCCCTTTGCACGAAGCTCTCTCGCTTCCGCTACCGTCCCCTTTGGCGATTTCGGCCGACGTTTACCCTTCACGGGCGTCCCGTCCGAGAGGCGGCGACCAAATTTCCCATTCCCTTTGCGATCGATCGTTCTCTACAAACGCTACTTCCACTCGATTATGTTTTATTTCCACCTCTTTTAATTTTCATTCCGAATCGCGTGGCGACCCACGCGATTTCATTCGTCATCGTAGAATTCGTGATCGAGCATAACTAAGGCCACGATTCTGATTACGATGAATTTTCCGACCGACCAACGTTCCGAAGCACTGCCAAAAATAATCAAGCACGGCAGAACTTCCATTCGAAAGGGGAATATCTGGAATTATTGCCGAAAATATCACTGTACCAAATATCCGTAGCTTTAATATAGATTTTCGAGTTTGTTTGAAACTCTAACGTTATATCCACGATACTCACAACTCGTTACAACGGCGATGAAATTCGAAATACTGTGCGTGATACACAATGTATTCGTAAAAGGTTTCCGTAAGTTTCTGGAACTTTGAAACGTTTCCTACGATATATACGCGAAAGTTTCTAGAAATATTCGAGTATTTTCGCGAGCCACCGCGTACACGCGTAACGAGTTTGATGCAATTAATTCGCGCGAACGTAACATTTCAGATATCGAGGCTTCGTTAACTCGACCAACTTTTTATTCTATTTGCTTAATCCGCCAGAACCATTTACATCGATCGTAATCGTAACCTAATGTATGGAATTGATCGCTGGCGTTGAACAAGAAAGAAAGGAGAAACCGAGGCGAAAGGTAAACGAGCGTAAATTATTGTTTTAATTTTGGTAGTTGGAGCGAGCGCGCGCCTCTCGAGGGAAGCTCGGGCCGACTTTGCGGCCGGTGCAGGCCCGTTCCACGGACACCGACGATCGTAAAGCATCCTTAATTCGTTAGAGCGCGCGAACGATGCTTAATTTCCTGCGAAAGTGACTCCTCGCGTCCTCCCTTTCCCCTTCTCCTTCTCGCTTTCTACGGGGTTGCGCCTCTTTCGCTGAGAAATAACGAGGTAATCGTTTCTCGCGCCGTCAGGCACGCGTTAATTAACGCGTCCGTCGTTTCGACGGTTCTCGCTTCTCCTTCGTTCGTCCATTTTTCGAAAGAGGACGCGGCCGACGAGAAGCGAACGAAAGGCGCGTTGTGGGACGCGAGAAAAGGAAACCGGAAGGCTAGTTTCGCACGAAGATACGCACGTAAAAGACGTATTCGCGCGAATACTCACGCGATATATACGTAGCAGCCATCTAAGACTGCGATTTTCAGACTTTCTCGTCCCGTCGCTCGTATAAATTAATTGCTAAAATTCAGCGGCGCGTGGAAAAATATATTTTGCACACTCGAGACTTTTAATTCCGAGGTCAAAGGATACGAAGACGGTGAGCTCGTTCAGATATTTCTACAAAGTTCGACGATTACGAACGTCGGTTTTCACTATTAGGTCGTCCGATAAGTTTCTTTCGTTTTATACGATCCATTTTGTTCTATCAAAATAAAGATCACGACGTTCGACAGATTAGATTTCATGTTCGTATAAAGATGCGTCGTTGTAAGAGACGGGCCTGTAAAAGAAAGGCACTTTTCGGACAACCTAATGTTACGTATTGCCTCTTAATCCCGTCAGAACGTCCTACTATACGTAGCTATACTCGTTGTACACAGGATAAAACGATTACAGTTCGATATATCCGTAATTAAAATATACAAGGTGGAATCGATAATTACGATAGTGCGGTAAAATAAACTCTGTTTCGATAAAAATAGACAAGTTGTATTAATATCGAGTTTATTTACGGCCGCGGTAAAAATCGTTGCCATTCGAGTAACGAACTACGCACACGCAATTTAGTCATTAAATATGCGTTACCAAATGCATCCATACGATATGTACATGTTGGAAAATAAAATATACGTTTATAGCCGTTATACGTGTGGCTACTTGTCGCATATCGCGTATTTTCGCGTGCAACTAGCCGAACAGAGAATTGTCGCGGAGATCGTAACGAGGCAGAGCTTACCGAAAACTTCCGTTGTGCGCGTCTCGAAGCGTGGCTTGTCCGACATCGAGTCCAATACCACGGTCGCCTCGCATCTTCGACAAAATTTATAGAGACGTATTAATCGTCGGGGCTGGACGAGTCGGGCTGTTGACGATGATAGCGATGGCAGTGATGGCAGAGTGGCGGTGATGATATGAGTGTTGGTGAGTGTTGGTGGTGGTGGTTGTGATGGGTGGGGAGGAGATTGTCCAGGGCGGAATTACCTGACGTTTATTTTGTCGCCGGCGATGTGATCCGGTTCCAATTGCAGTCGTAAACTGGATATCACCGAATAAAGTCCGTGCTGCTCGAACACCATTTCCGTGTCTGGTTTCACCTGAAACAAACGCGACGGGACGTGTTCCACGAGTTGCAGCGTGTGAGAGACAGTCAGGGCGATCGGCCTCGAGGATCCAGTCAAACTTCCTTTTTATCGTCGCGCGACAGTGTCGAATTCTCGCGATCGAACATCGACGAGTTACGGAAAACGAGCGAAAGAAGCGACGATGCTCGCGAGGACGAAAAGAACGATACGACGCGGCGTTTAGAGTTTTAGGCTTTGAACCATGTTCGAAGTGATTCGAATATTTCATCGCGGGTAGGATACGCGTTCCAGAGGATCCGAAATATTTTAGTACCGGCGATGGAAGGCGAGTAGTCGAAACGCCAAGTCGAAAGGTCGCGGTACGTCGCGGCGACGAGATTTTCTCCGAGAGCAAACGAGATTCGCAGCCGCGGGCTACCCGAGCAAAGAACTTCGTCTTGCTTTCGCGAAATGAAAGGCCGGCGCGCGGCAGCTACGTTTGCCGAGAAAATCTGCTCGTTGAACGTTCGCGCGCGAGTCCTAAGGATTCCGTAGCAAGGAACCGACACTGCGCACGCTGTCCTCGTTTTATCGAAACTATATTGCCTCTCCTTTTTCATCCTCATCTTCATTTTCATCCGCTTCTTCCGTGAATCTGTTCGCGAAAGGGGGAGCGGACCGGAGACCGAGAGATAAACGAGCCTCGAAATTAAATCATTTTTAAGCCGTATTCTCCTCGGCTTGCGCTGCTTCTCTCGATCCCTTTGATCGCGTCTCCGTCCTATTTTCGTTCCTCCTTCGCCAAACTTCGTCGAGCCTCCTATCTCTCGTTTCTTTCGCGCGTACTCACGCTATTTAACGGCGCTCCTCTTCCTTCCCTCTTTGTTTTCTGCTTTCTTGTTTTTTTGTTTTTTTGTTTTCTTGTTTTCTTGTTTCTGATCGAACGCATCGATCGATCTGCCGGCGCGTTTCGGTAAATTCCAAAGTGGATGACGCGAACGGAGAGAGGAAAGAAGGCGCAGCCTTAGAAAGGATTGTTCGCTCGACCGCCCGAAGCCGGGTAATTGAAAGAGAATCGAAGATTAAGTGCAGCCGGAGGCGGAACGCGAGCGATCGAGGGCCGCGGGCCGTGGAAAGTCGAAGGCCTCTTGCGGCCATCCCCGTCGGCTTTGTCGCCGAATCTTTCGAGAGTCGTCACGACGAGAACGTTTTCGAAACGATATTACACTCGCGTTAAGTGGCGCGCTAAACTCGCTCAACTCCTAATGGACATCGTCGAGAAGGTTGGCAAGTTTTCCTCGAGCAACGCGGAGGTGGGAGACGACGAGTCGGATAATAGGAAACTTTTCGAGCCGTCGCGGCGCGCGCGATTCGCTGCGAAGCCCTAAAGGGGCAGCGACGTTCATCGACGTAATCTTTAAACGCGCGCAACTTGCGAGCTCGTGTCTACTCGCTTCAACTGCCTGCGCTTTGCGGATTATATTTTTAAATCCTCGGAGTGACGAGACCTCGCGGCCCGGCGATCTACCGCGAGAGGCGGACGATCGAAAACGCGAGATTCGATCGCGGTTTTCCTTTGTTCGACCGGTTCGACTCGGCCGACTTTTCTCCCAGACAAATTAAATTCCCTTCGACTACGTGACGCGGATTAATTAGCAGTTAACCGAGTTGCCCGAATTTCCTACTTCCGCCGACCGTCTCTCTCGTCTTTCCCTCCTCCTCGCCGTTTCTTTCTTTCGAGCAATCTCTCCTTGCCTCTGTTTCTCGAATTATTCTTCGTTGGCTCTTGTTTCTCTGAAAAGAGAAGAGAGAGAGTCGAAAAGTCGTCGAGTTGCAGAGAGTAGCCGAGGCAAAAGAGGACGTTCCCGGAAAGCGGTGGTTGGCGGTGGCACGTTGGCGCAGCGAGGCGAATGTAGAGTCGACTGGCGCCCTACTACGCGCGCGTTCTCCCACAGCTCGTTAATTGGAGCTTTGGCTCATCAAGCATCGTCGTCGTTGCCGGTATCGTTGCCTCTGCCATCGTCATTTCTGAGCGCCTCTCTCCGCGTCTTCCCTCGCTCGCTCATCCGTTTAACGATCTCTAGGTCTTGCTCCGTCGTCACGGTTCGCCTATCCGCATGTTTTCGGACTCTCTCTCTCTCTCTCTTTCTCTCTCTCTCTCTCTTTCTCTCTCTGTCTGTCTCTAAAGTCTAAATCTATAACTTTCGAGCCGTGCTAAAATATATAACTCTCGACGTATCGACCATTACACCGATGAGCACGCAAAAGCCTATTCGACGATTTCGCTTCTCAAAGTTCCGGCGAGGCGAACGGAAAGCTCGCGTTTCTCTCACCTGCTCCCTATTGATGAACCATTTGAGCGTCGCGGCGGGATGGGACTTGCCGCTGGTGCAATTCAGCCCGAGGACGTCGCCGGTCGCGTAAACCTTCTCCTCGCCCGTTATCGACGGCCCATCTTGCGGCAGAACTGCAATCACATCGAGAACATTTACGCGCGGTCGCTTATTCTCCTCGCTGCTATCCACGCTCCGCTCTACTCTCCGTCTCGCTTCGTCTCGTGGCTTTTTTAAATTTAAAGGCTCTTTTTGTAACGCGATCTACGCGAACGACGATAAGGACCTCCTCGTTAACGACCGAAATTCAACGACGCTTTCCACGCTCATCCCTTACAAAGGAACGACTCATCTGTTGCGTGTATAGTATTTGATCGGGAACAAGCCATCATTCTGCTTATATTTTTATTACGTCGTTCAATTTAGCCAGTTTTAACCGTCGCATTAATTTCGTTGCGACAAAAATAATTAACCAGTTGACACATTTCACGATCCTTCTATTTTCCTTCGACCAAAATTAAATACGACGTATATCTTTTATTTGCAAGTATATGCGGTCGAAAATCGATTATTTTTTACCGCTGCCCGAAGTTAATGCCGTTATCGTAAAACTTAGATACCGATTTTCATCCGCAAGATCCGTCACTGCAAACGTCATCTCTCGCGAGAAACAGCGACGATTAAATGACATTCCTTAGCGAGTCAGACTCGCGACCAGATACTTGGGCCAAACACGAATATCGCGAGTCTGACTCGCTAAAGTACGGCAAGGGGTTAAGACGGTTGAGACCGTTTCGTTCGTACTCGTTACGGTATTCCAATATTAAGTCGTTCGAAGATATATACACACGCCATAACGTTTCCAAGATTGAAAAAGAATCGTTTATTATTCTTCTGTGAAGCAAGTAAATGCCGAATTCTCTTAAACGCAGTAATTACGGGAAAAATCGAAGAATATCCGAGAGAAAAGATGATTCCGAACAACAAAGGGAGAACCTTGTGTACCGTTGAATATAAAATCAGTCGAAGTATTCAATTCCATTCCGCCATAAATAGCGAAACGTTAGCATGAAAGAAGCTTCTATAAAGACACGTTATCCGCAAATATCTTTTCTTCGTTGCGAATTTCCCCAACGACCTAATTTACACGTATTTTCGATTCGATCGTTGGACGTACCAATACCAACGACTTTTTTCTATTTAGACAGTCGTTTCGCAATACCGCGAATCATCTTCTGTGTCTTTCGCTCGCTTTTGGTTTCCTCGATCGATGCAATGTAACGGAAAATCCGAATGTAAGTATCGTACATGGGAAGAATCACTCGCGAATTCGAACGATCGATGCTGGCGTTTCCATTGCGCGAGCACGCGTACCGTCGCGTAGATCGATCGACGCGCGATCGAAGCTCTTCCTATTTCTCGAATATCTTAGCAAGATTGCCAGCGTTCGCGACTCGAGATTTAATCTGGACCAGTTGGAGGAAACGTTCCGCCGTCGGATCGTTTTCGAGAGCACGATCGCGATAAAAGTTCATCCCCTCGATAAGCCTTCGAAGCTGTCACGACACCCCGCTTAGAATATTCAACGAAGCCATTCGCGACTGCTGCCGGATTGATCCTTTCGCGCGTCGCCTTCAACCTTACGCGCAAAGATACACGATTCGGCTTACAACGGGACCTTGCTTCTCCTCTCTCCTTCTCGCTTTTTTGCTTCTCGTTATCGAGAGACAAAGAGAGAGAGAGAGAGAGAGACTTTATCCGCGCGCTTCCCCTTTCCTATACCGCGAACAAGTTTGCGTATTCGAAGCGAGGCGTACGCGATATTCCTCGTCGGAGCGAGAATGAGCAGCAAATTGAAATTTACGAGAAACGCGAAAATCTTTGGTTACGGGACTTTAGACTGGGTGGAATAAACGTTCGCAAAGAGAGGCTCGAAGAACCGTGGCATGCGGTTTCTTGTTAGCTTTTCGTTTGCGTCGACACTTGCGGTTTGAACGAAGGGATGCGTTAGCTTCGCGGAAGGAAGGAAGTGAAGGAAGGAAGGAAGGAAGGAAGGAAGGAAGGAATGAGGGAAGGAAAGGAGGAAGGGAGGAAGGGAGGAAGGGAGGAAACGGAGGAGGGCGAAAGGAAGAAAAGGGTAGAAAAGGAGAAAGATTGGAAGAACGAGGAATTCGGCAGAGGCACGAACTATGGCCGCGGGTTATTTGCCGTGTACCAAATTTTCCACGAGGTCGGTAAAGGTACGGTAATGGCGGGTACGTGGTGGGTTATCGATCGTGCATGGGTCGGAGAGCGCGGCCGGACTACGAGAAGAGGAACACGACGCAGAAAGGAAATTTCATCGTTTTCGAAGACGCCACGGGAAAGCTTTCGAAGGCGGTGCGCGGCTCTTTAGTCTGCCGCGTCGCGACTCCTTTCCCGAGAATCGAGCCGACGATGCTTTTACGGTCGAGAAGCCTTTCCTTTTCGTTTATAGTTTCCCGTCTCTTCCTTCTTTGTTCCTCGCTGCTGCCATCCATCCACGCGTCTGCGGCTCCGCGTTACGATCCCCGTAATATTCGTCGGACTTTGCCTCGTCTTTACGCGATCCTAAAATTTAACGCTCCAAAGAAAGATCGAAGTTTTCCGTTGTCGTAGGTCTAGAGTGCAGGTTGATGGAAGCGCGAGCCAGCTAAAGCCGAAGCCACACGACGGCTATTCGCGGTAATGGGTCGCCAGGTATCCTCGTTTTGTTCCAGTACACAGGTACACCTTGATCGTCCCTATGATCGATTTTAAAGCGGAGCAAAAGCCGACAGTCTGTTTTTGGCTCGATCGATTCCACTTTGGACCAACGTTGACATCCATCCATCCGTCTTGCGGAACGACGCTGTGGAAATATTTGACCGATGATTCTCTTCCTTCTGCCCGTTTACGTTCCCCTCGAATACCAGAGAAGACCGAAACTCGGAAATGGCGAACGCTTGGCGCAAATTATGGCGGTTCGATAGCGGCGATCAAAGGATTATTAACTAGCGGAGCAACCCGAGGACGGACTCAAAGCGAGACGGAAAGAGATCAGAGTAGGAGAGACGTAGGGTTGACGCAGACTGGTTCGCTCACCTGCGACTTCCATGCTGGCTTCTGCGCTGACCGAGTTGAAGCTAGGAGCCTCCGCGCTCACTTCGCACTTGTACCGTCCGCTACTGTGCAGGCTCACGTCCTGCAGCAGCACCTCCTTGTCATTGGATTTTCGGTGCTGTAACAAACGAGAAGTTGCTCGATAAATCTTTCATGTTAATCGTCCGCGTTCGTGGTTACGAAGCATCGATCAGATAGGAACCTTTCTCGAAGGACCAACCTCTCGGCTAGCTACAAGGACGATTTTATTCCGAACTGGATGCGTAAACTACTACGTGTAAACTAACTGTTTGAAACCTTGGAAACATTGCGCGAGACCTCGTTGCAAACTAACGGAGGAGGAACCTCTACAAATCGTTGCCGAAGAAGACCCGAGTGTTTAGACTTGCTCGTCCCTCCTCATACCGAACGACCAAATATGGGCGTTTACACGATCGGCGAATCCAGATCGAACGCTAATTGTTCGATTCGACCGTGTTTTCTCTCCTGGGCTATCCGCGACAGGAAGCAAGCTGGGGCTGGCAACGATCGCTTTATCTTTCAAAGGGGATCTCGTGGCCGCGGCAGGCGAGATCGATGCCAGGCTCCGTGTGTCGACGCACTTCTCTGTCGACCTGGAAAAAACCCTTTGCCTCTGTCGACCCGCGTTCCATCGACGAGAGCGAGTCTTTCCCTCTCCGTACTAAAGTTTACCGATACAAATGGAACGAGATGGAGCTTCTCGTTCGATCGAGCGAGCAAACAGCCACCGTTACATTTTCGCACCAATTTTTCCGAAGCTTTGCCACTCTTCGACGCGTCCAAGTCCACCGTCCAGCTCTTCGCGTGGCTCGCTGCTGCGTTTTCCACACGCCGTTTGAAATTATTCTTCATAGACAGAATATTACGCTATTAGGTAGGTAAGAGGCTTACGCGCTTATATCGATTTATTGCCATAGTCGCCGCCGGTACCGGCTCTACGTACTGAAAGTTATTTCGGCGAGATAGATGGGTACAGCGGACTTGTTCCACCGGTAAGTAGAAAAGGTACGTCGCTGAGCCGACGTTGCTCAGAGGTGCGTCTGTCTCCCGTCCCTTGCGTCCCGGCTGCACACGTTCGATGTTTCGCTAACAATTTCGATACCGTTGCTAAGCATCGCGAAAGCGGCTAAACGCGTTTTGTACGAGTTTTATGCCACGATTTCTAACCTTCGTGGCCAACGTCGAACGAAATTTTCCATCCCCCACTTTACGTAACAAATGTGTTTCCACCGTGAGTCGTTCGATGCCTGATGAGACTAACTGAACGTTAGCGAGACATCGCGTCGAAGCGTAACGATGCAAAGTATAACGGTGTTAAGTACGAGGGATCTGTATAGCCAATTATTTCGAGAAGTTCGATCGGGAAAGGTATCTACGGGCGGCAACCGTGGGTGTCGCGACGCGATCGAGCAGGCATCCGATCGCGATTCATCCGATCGCTGGAAGCTCGCACGGAAAGGGAAGACCCGCAATAGATGGAATCGCGACGTTGTTAATCCGTTTACCCTACGCGCGGGTCTTTCTGCTCCAACGTTACGAATATTCCCGTTTCTTCGTTCCCGTTCGCACGCGGTCGGTCCGCGTCGCGACGATCCGATCGTCCGAAGGAATCCAACGGAATCTGGATGTGGAGTGCGCAGATCGAGTTGCCGACAAGTTTTTAGCGATCGGGAGGAAACGTCGACGTTTATTCCGCCGCGGTGAGACTCGGTCGAACGCAAACTTTCTTCATCGACAAATCGATTTACGTTGGAGAACGGGGAGAAAAGTTGCGGGAAAACAAGGGAGCAGGGTGAAGGAAAGTCGAAATGTTGGAGAGAATCGCATTACCTTCGGGGTTATTTCGTCCGGTGAACGCGACTTCTCGGCCGAACGATTTAGGTCGCTCGGGGAGCAAAGGGAGAAAGAGATAGAGAGACACGCGTGTCTGCGATTCAGCGAGAAACGCGGCACGTCGCTACATCGTCGGATGCGTTCCGATAAAACGTGACTCGTTCTTCTCCGCTGTTTCGCGTGTGCTACATTTCTTGAAAACGCGTCGTGACACGGAACGAGTGGATCGCTGTCTCGGAAGGCCAAACTTTCGAACGAAAGAGCAAGACAGAGGGAAAAAGTTTCGCGAAAGCATTGGCGAGAGAGTTCGAGGTTTGAGACTTCGATTCCTAGCCGATGAAAAGTTTCGCTCCGATACGAAACACGATTTTAAAGGGAACCGCGGCACATTCTTCGTCTTTAGCGAACAGGGAATTAACGAACGAGGGGATTACCGTGGGACGTTTCGAAATGCTCGACGTTGGGAAAACGGCGTGAAAGCGTTGCGTCGTCAGGAGAACGATCTCTGGTCGATAAAGCGCTTAATCGTTTCCGCTAGCCGTCGATTAGTCTGCCGCGATACCGTGCGCGTTCGCGGGGTAATCGCAGCTTGTCCCGTCATTTGGTTTTCTTCTATTCTTTGTAAAGTCGACCTTTAACCAGACGAGCGCGGCAGAAGCGAAGGGAGAGTTAAATAAACGCGGGGAATCGGGGCCACGATTTAAAATTTTCAGATAGTGAAATTAAGTGTGGTGTTACGTAACGGAGCAAAAGGGGGGGAGGTGGAATGAGAGGGAAAATTAAAAGTCGAGAGCCCGAGCAAAAATATACGAGTCCGCCCGCTAAATCCACTTAATTCCTGCTACTCCAATAAGTGTCACGTGAGCGTATCCAAGTGGAGGAATGGTCCGGATGGAGGGGGTGAAAAGACACGCTCGCTTTTGTCCACGGAGAAATTTCTTTGTCGATATCGGAGAGCCATTGGACCGAGTCGGATTAATAGCTGTTCTCTCTTTCTCTTCCTTTTCTCTTCTCGATCTCGAGAACGGAGCGAAAGGATGAGCCGATTCGACTCACGTAATGCTCGTTACGCGTCGGCCGATATTAACGAGCGTCGAGGAAAACGGAACTTTCGTGCCTTCCAAAACGCGAATCGGAAGCGGACGTATCGTACCGAGAATAGACGAGTCTCGTGCGATCCGTTTCTGCCTTCCACGGCCTCCGGGACCACATCGCGCGATCCCAGAAATCGATCGGTTAGCCAACGGTTGCTCCTATCCTTCACCCTGCTCTTTCTTCCTCTTAACCTCCGAGCTTTTCCTCCGCCTTTCCGACTTTACACCGCGTGACTCTTCCTTCAGTCACGATAGATGGCGGCGATCTCGCTCCTTCTCTCTCTCCCCCCCCTTCTCTCTCTCTCTCTCTTCCTAGTCTCGTCCCGATTCGTCAAACATTTATTCGGCACGATAAAGGCGACCTCGTTCCACCTGTACGGGGACAACGCGCATCCACCTCGTCGACGTATATCGAAACGTATCGCGAACTTTATGCTTTTCCACCCCGTCGTTCCTTCGGCCTTTTTACTCCGTCCATTCCGACTGGTTCGATGAAATACTTTTATAGACGACGTGGAATAAAATTCGGAAAGGGAAATTGAATAGAGGCTTCTTACGTTCAAAGCTGGGTGCCGTCTTGGCCGTGGACGAGCCATCTCTTCAACGAACAAGCGCGCGACTCGGTTTTACATTCCGCATGGTGATCGGTCGCGTTATCGCGGTCGAATTCCAGGTCTCTATTCTTGTTCGCGAGTCGTTGGTATCGTACGTAGCTCGACATTTTGCCCGGGGATCGAGAAAACTATGGAAACAACGATTAATCGACTAGAGTTTAACATTCACGGAACGTTGCTTGGTCAACGGTCTAACGAAACAAGATCGCCATAATTAATTATCGATAAAATTTGAGAAACGTAGATAAACGGAAGATAGAAACCGAAGAAATTTTGCAATTCAGAAGCGAGCGAGAAAAAGGTAGGAGATTTCAAGTTTCGCAAGTGTCCTGATACTCGTGAACCGATGGTTACACGAGGAACCGGTAATGGCTGACTTTTACGTTTATCGCGTGACACGAAACGCTTCAATATTCGAGCACTCTGCTAGTTTATCGTCACCTGGTCGCATTTGTACGCGTACGTGAATGTTTCACCTTTTCTCCTCCGAATGAGACTCGCAAAAACGCAAATTCTCTGCACTGCCGGTGATATTGGTTTCGTTGTTCGTTCAGTACCAGAGTAAACGAACGTCTTTACGATCAGCCAGCCAATTTCTCGTCAACTTGCAGCCACTTGTTACGACTCTGTATGCGCATAAACGACGCTTACGATCCTCCGGTCGTTATCCTTGCGTGACTCGCAGAAGAATCGACGAATTATTTGGCTAGAGCTTTAAATATATTATACGTTGGCTCGGTGCTGTGAAAATCGTTTCAAACGGATTTCACAAACACCCGATACCGATCGATTAATTTTTCCTTCGCGAATCTGTCGCACGAGACCGGTAGGCGTTCTGACACACGGCTCAGTTTCTCAGTAGACGAACCAGCGAACTCTAGTTTTCGTCAATTTCTCAGTTTCGTTACACAAGTACGGTATCGTCGATGTTCGCTTCTGAAACGAATCCATTTTCCATGAGTCGATTTATTACAAGTTGGTGGCGCGCAAATAACGGCAAGTCTCGAGGAGAATTTAAAAAATAGCGTTTGTAACGTCGTCGCCTCTTTATGCTTTTCATTATGTTTCCGAGTGGTTCGCTTATTAAACGGCAGTGTACGTAACGTAAAAAGTTCCAGCTAAAAACATAATCCAAAAGTAAACTTGTTAAATAAAACAATAACATCGTAGTGAGTCGCGTCATTTCCGTATCCAGCGAACCTTCGTTACCTTCCCACCGACTGAACTCAATTTCGCGATACGTCGGCAACCGTGAGAGAAAAAAGAGAAGCATTCGCGAAATGTTTACCTTAGATCGGACCACCGACGCATATTCGCAAAGGTAATTGCGCGCGTTTCAGCGCATTGCGTAATACAAAAATACGTCTATACACGTGTAGAGATACGCTGGATATTGAAGTTGGATACGAGATAAAAGAGCCGAGTAACTGCTTGCTCTTTCCTTCTGTACTTTTACCAGTCGCTCGTAAATGGAATTTCTGTCGATGTCGCTCGCTTTGTTAGTCCTGGTAACGGGGACATCGCCATGCGCGAATCGCTGCTTCTCTTCCTTCTGGATCTCGTTGATTCGTCTTCGTCCAGTCTTCGAGAAGAGCGAGAAAGAGCGAGAGAGAGAGAGAGAGAGAGAGAGAGAGAGAGACGTGGTAGAGATCACGGGAAGGTTAATCGCGCTCCGATCGAGCATGAGCGTCGAGCGGAATCGTACAAAGATAATCCGTAAAGTAGAAGGCGGAGAAGACGCGGACAGCGGATGTCGCGCGCGTGGTACGTGGCAATACGATGATCAGATACCAAAGTCGGAACAAGAGTGCGCGACGTTGCGGGACACAGGAGAGCTTTCAACTCACGTCAACTTTAACGCCCTCGACGCGATAGCTGTGCTTCGTAGGTTCCCCTCTAGGCACGTATCTGTAGAATTCCTCGTGATCCTTGTACCACGTGATGGAGTAAAGCTTGTCCGCTTCTAGGTCGTATCTGAAACAAGAGAGCAAACGATGCGTGACTTATCGTTAAGAAAAGCGCCGGTCGAATAGTTTCTCGACGATTTGTTTATCTATTTGCTTGCGCTGGGATTTCGAGCGCGTGACAATACGCGAGAGTGAAAAGTTTCTTTCTGATAAAGAACGGTACAAACTTATTGCACGAGGTAGAATATTCAGGATCGTTTGGAACGTTCGATCGTGAAGAATTCATACGTTTAATGCTGTAATAGGAATGCGTTTGCGAGAGCTTGCATATTACAGATACGTTCGATTCCATGAATCTTTACTCTCCGCAAATGCAAGGTTCCGATCGATTAATCGCTTCCTGGTACCGATTCTTGAATTTTCTGAGAAATGTTCGATGCGCCGAACGGTGCTACATGTATATGTACGTCGTGTGTCTCTGTATATAAAAGAGGTTCTTCTTGCATATATAGTTGTGTCATTGCATCCTATTTCAATTATTTCTATCAAGATTACCGGTTATGAAACAGAATGGCCATTAAACAAATAAATAAATATTTCGTTTTCTCTTCCTCTCTCTCTCTCTCTCTTTGTCTATCCTCGGCGCGTTTCTCTTGGTTAATATCGATTAGTCGAGACCGAGGACGAAAGCAGATGAAACGGTAGTCGTGACGCGTACGAACCGCGGAATCGTTTCTCGATTAGTCGCGGAGTAGACCGTTTCGATGGTTGGGCCGTGCGAGTAATGGAAACTGTTACCGGTTTCCGGCAACGTATTTGAAGTATCGAGCGCGCGTTTGATGTATTTTTTGCTTTACATATCGGAGATTTCGTTCGTTTATCCGATATTCCATGGAATCGTCTCATCTGGTCTCGGTGTCTCGTTTTGTTTCGTTATCCCGGCTGTTCGGTCTTCCGCGGTTCGCGAATGTTATATAACTGAGCGTTGTTGGGTTTTGGAAAAGGGCGGTGAACGTTTTTCCATTCCACAAAGGGGAAGAAGCAACAGGAAAAGGAAGAGACGCCGGTAATGCGAAGGGTGGGAACGGCCAGGTAAAAACGATTCGGGTTCTCGCGTCGCAGGACAAACGAGACAGCGGTTGCCGGGAATCGTGCGAGCTACGTGTTCGTCCGTAGGTATGCGCTTTAACGTGATTACAATGATGCCCGGCACGAAGGAAGGAACGGGCCACTGTCGCGTGACAAGCTTCCAACCTGGCGAACAACAATTACGGTAATTGATCAACATCCGCGATCCAAGCGTAGCGTCGCGAATCGCATCAATTTGCTAATCGAGCGCTTTCCTCTCGTTCATCGTTCTCCCGTCCCTCGGGGAATTAAAAAAAGGTCCCTCGGAGGATTCTCCGTTCGCGTCCCATCTTCGAAAACCGGAAATCTTTTAGCTCGGATAATTCCACGGAATCGAACGTCCGGAGGATTTTACAAGCAAACGTGGTTTCTTCGTCTCTTCCGCCCCGCCCCCTATCTCTCTCTCTCTCTCCTTCTTCCTCTGTTTCCTCGGGTAGTTTCCTTCGTCGTAACGAAATCGAATCGACCTCCACTTTGCCGTGCTTCTTCGGTGATCGTCGTTCGTCAGCACCAATACCGTTCGTGTTCCGCTATCGGAATCGCCGATAAAATCGCGAAGCGCAACAGGCTATTCCGCTGGAGCGCGAGCTGGAGTGCAACGCGATAATTAATATTTGTAAAGTAATTAAACTAGCACGTTTGTGTTGGAGTGGAGCGGCGATGTCTGGAGTCACCGTGGCGCGATACGTCCTGCTTTTCGGATTCACTGCCTGCCTCGCGTAATAGCATCGACCGTATCCGGCGGAACGATCGCGGATAACGCGCGACGGCGGAACTCGCTCGTTGGAAAACTCGTCGACTAATACGCGGTACTTCCATCCTCGAATTGGACCGTATCTATTATACACACTCTGCTTGCGGCGATCGTCTCGATAACAAAGCAGCGAGAAGACCAGCTTACGTTTACCAGCGATTAAATTTTATCCGCGTTCGTATTTTATTCCTCCTCCGCCATTCCTAGATGGCTGGATGCGTCGTCGTTTCTCTTATTGTCGTCCACGTCTAGCCTCGTGTCTCGATCGTAATCGTCTTTCGGAATTTAGCCCGTCGGCTTCGCCCCTTTCCTCTCTGCCATTCTCTCGACTCGTTAAATCGCGTTGCAACGGAGAGTCGGTCGATTACGTTTCAACGTAGGCGTTCTATATCGTCGAGGCAACGACGAGAAGAGTACGATAAGGTAGTTGCACGCCGCGTTACCGTTAGATACCGTGCACCATCGTATGGAATACGTCGATGCTCCCGCTGTAGGATGTCGTATCGCGACGTCGTTTGTACAGTCTGTTGGCCAACTAGCCGGTTACTTGGTTGCTCGGTTGCTCGATCGTTGCACCATTGCGGAGCGACACGGTCGCATAGTGACATCGTTGCATAGCCGACGTACCCAAGGGGGGCATCCGGTAGGGAGGGGTTGCTCCGCTTCCGCTTGCATTGGCACCGGTGCTGCTGTCGCCATCGCCGTCACCGTCGCCGCCGTCGAGGTAGCTCCCTAGTTGCCAGCTGCAGCTACCGGAAAAGGGATTGCCGCATTCGAGCGTAGGTGCACAATTTGGAGGGCTGCGTCGTGGGATTGATTTGCATCCTCCGGCTCATTTGCCGGGTCGTGTCCTGCGGGAACTCCCCCTTCACCTCCCCTTGGATTTCCAAGCTCGCCCGCTCTCACGCTCCGCCTTTCCATTTTCTTTTCTCTTTGTGGCGGCTTTCCCAGCTTTCCCTCCTTTCTATATAGATCCTACCAATTTTCTCTTCCGTCGTATCCGCTTCTTTCCCTTCTTTCCACCCTCCTCCTTCCTCTCTCGCCTTTGCTTTCCCTTTCTCCGAGACCTTGCGTCGTAGACGGCAAAGCGGAAATCTTTTGTTTCGACTCGATTCCATCCGATTCGATTCGATTCGTCGAGTATGCACGTGCGCGCACGGTATCCGCTCGTCAACGAGCTACAGCGACGGTGTACAGGACCGCGCGCCAGGCAAATTTCTCTGTTCTTTGATCAAATTATCGCGTGTCGGATTTGCGAGTCGCGGTAGAACGCGCAAGAGGGAAGCTGCTTTATATCCACCGGGCACCCCATTGTTCGCAGCGGAGAGAGTTTCGGTGCAGCAGCGCAAGGGCTGAAGCTTCGACGTATCGCGACTGTACCTCGTATCCTGTATGCGCGTAAAAGCGTTCTTGACGTTGGAAAATCGCCCGACTATCTTCGTTCCGTCGTCGCTCTATCGTCTCGTTCGATGGTCCGGACGGAGCTCGGAGAAAGCGTTTTTCCGCCTTCGACTACCATTCGCCAGCCATTCGAAGAAGTTGCGCAAAGTTGGAAGATTTGTAATGAAGAGAAGTCGATCGTTCTTCTGTTCGAAAAGTTGCGATAAAGGAGCGCGTCTCGGCGTAGGACGACCGTCTATCGCACGCTCCGTCTCTGGACTTTGCTTCCGATTCGACGATTCCGTTGTACGCTTGCGAAGCGTTAGTCGCGCTCGGAAGAATCCGGTCGTGATCTCCGTGGCGGTGAAATTTCTCGGAATTTCGACGGGTGCGAGCAAGAAGACGAAGAGGGACGGCTGCTCGCGCGCCAAAATCACGAAGGAACTTGGTCGTTGGTCTCCGCGCCCCGTTAAAGCCGCTCGGAATGCCGTTTGGAACGGGACGAAACAGGCGAACCGGAATTGAACAGGACAGAGAACGGAACGGAGAATGAAACGAGGTGAGGTGAAACGGGTTGCCGGAACGAGACAGGACGGAGCGAGGTTAGGAGCGGGATACGGAGAAGAGAAGAGGCGACGCGCCGGATAAACCAACAACCGAGCGCTCGCTGGGGACGGTAAACTAATTTGCAATTTATACCTACGTCGGAAAACGATCCCCGTCTCTTTGCTACGTCATGCTGCCGTCCTGGCGCTCGACTGGCACCCAATATCAAAGAACTTCGTGTACATGCTCGTCGTCCAACTCTTTCCTTTTTCCGCGAGAGAATGTCGCTTCCATCGAGAAAAACGGTACGTCGACCCGGATAATCGAGGATACCGAGCCAAACAAACGACGCGTTCTACCCGAACAGCCTCCCTTCCCCTTCGCTTTCATCCTCTCGTCCGTTTCCTCGCCTACTGCTCGACCAAGCGACGATCGTTTCCATCGAATACGACTCTGCGAATGGACACCATCTACCGACTCCTAGCGTCCTTTGAATAAATCACATCGATTTTACGAGTGGACGAGAAGATGCCGAGTATCGCGCAACACTCCGAGCGAAATGTCAATTTAGCTTCGAACCTCGTTAATTACGCAAATCGTCTCGTTGCCGTTCTCGTCTTACCGCTCCATCTTCTTTTCCTTCCATTTTTCAAACGACTTTCGGTAGGTCCTATCCTCCACGCGCCTCCCAAGACGTCCGAGAATAAACAGGAGAATCGACCGTGTTTGTCGTCGAGAATGTCGCGCCAGCCTGACTTTATAAAACTCGATGCTGATCGTCGTACCGTGACTGCGTGAAAATCGAGAAACGAGGGACGAGAGGAAAACGATACCGCCGCCGTTTCGTTCGCTCTCTCGGCCTATGTACCGGCTATCGCCAGCCTTATTCCAGAAGAGAAGGAGAATGAGATTAGAATACGAATGGCTGGTTGTTTTGGCAGGACCGTGAGGAACGAGGACGCGGAGAAAAGAGCTGGACGAACGCGTCACGTTCTACCGTTTGAAAGAAATCGAGCGGAAGGAAACGACAACTAAACGTAAGAACGAAGAGTCGGAAAGAGTACGTTCGTTTGGCTGGTAGATACCTGGGAAAAATGGAAAGTTGCGAGACTTTGGACTTTCGGTCGTACAGTGGAAAGACGGCGACCTACTACGCCAAGGTCCTTTCACACCTTCTCCTCATTCTTAACGACGTACAGTGGAGCTCGTATAGCGACGTATAGTGGAGCTCAAACTCCGATTACACAAATCTCACGTGCTTTTTGCTATTTCATTGCCATGTCCATACAACGGTACAGCACCAAGATGATAACGTTCGATCGTCCATCGGTGTCACTTACGTATCGGAATACCGTTCACTTACAAAATTAAAATCTAAAAAAAGCAACGGCGAATCTCATACAGCGTACAACGCGTTTCTGGCAACTGGGTGATAGATGAATATTTTATTGGATAAGCTTAAATTATTTCGAGTGGCGCGTCGCGCGGTACGTGCGTCTTCTTCGCAAGCGAAATCGCTTCAAGATTCCAGCGTCGATGCTAAGAAAGAAGCAATACGTAACAGTACTTATTATTAGCTGGTAGGACTAGTTAGATACACGACTTCACATTTTGCGACGAGTAGACGACGACGAAAACACGCCGATTTCTGTCTCTCCCGACGATAATCTGTGCCTCGATGTCAAAAGCTACGAGGCGATATTTTTAATCTCTGGTGGAGGGCTAAATCGATCGATCAAAATACAAGAATAACGAAAAAGTTTCAATTCAATATCGCAACGTTACGCCGGTTCGCTGTTCTCAAGTTATTGAGTTTCAAAACGTAATAGTTCGATAGAGTCTGTTCGAGGATACGTGCCAGCGGCGTGCAGGATATGCCACTCTAACTGACGAATTTTGCTTCTCAACTTTATAATTCGATAACGCACGACCGATTCGCGAATTCGAACAACGCCATTCGACAACCTGCGCTCCACTCGCGTTACGGCTTTCTTCTCCATTTCTCGTCCTCTTGCTCGCCATTCCATGACGCTTAAATAGATTTTCCGATGCGTCCGTGATACAATCGATAACGCGTTGATATTATACGACGCGAGCATCGGTCCCAAGAAAAATAACGCTTAAGACCAAACGTGGAAAATTGAAAAAATCTCTATCTTGCGCACGGCTTCGTGTTCTGTGAATTAATCTTGGGATTTTGCTCGGCAGCTGGCTGGCTATGCGGATGAGATCAACGCGTTGATTCAATCGATCGGTTTTCGCGATCAACGGTGCACTTTTGGTTCGACGCGTCCGTCTCGTTGGATATTATCGAGCGATCTCGCGGTCTAGGTGGACGACACGTTCGCGAAAATCGATTTTCCCTGGAAATCAAAGTAAACTCGGCAATTGCTCGCTGTTTCTTACATTGCTCGTGAAAACAAGTACCCACTAGAAATGCAGGCGCGCGCGATATCCAACGGTCGACCTTATTTTCTTCGTGAAAAGTCGTTGAGTCCGCGCCACTAATTAGAATGCATATTCCGACTAGCCGTAATTGTAGGACGCGCAATGCTGGCACCATAATTTCATTACGTCTTAATTAACATGGTGGCACGCGCGCGGAGCTTAAGGATCCACGAAATATCATCGAGGACACGTTACACGGTTAATCCACGACCACGGTCGTTGCTTCCATCTTTTCCAAAATGTATTTCGATGTTCAGTATGACTTTTAACGATTATTTAAGTCAAAGTGTTGCGACAAAGGGTTTGGCGATACGATCCAGAAGCAGACGGATGTACGCTCTCGTCTGTGAGTCACCAGACACTCGCTAGTTTCCAGCGCGAGCCTTAACGAGACGAGTTTTAGTAAAATATGTGTAATAAATCTTGAAAACTTTCAACAGATTCTCAGATAATCGAATGTTTCTTATAATATACGCGATTAACGAGCGTTAGCTTCGTTTCGCGATAACGTGCGTGAAAGATCGAATCGAAATCGTAGAATGACGTTTTTTTCGTACGAAAACTCGTTTCTGAGTTAGTCGGTGTTCAGTATTCGTCGGTTACACACACCTTGTACTCGGATACAATGTTGTTTGTTGCATTGTAAAATTTTTGTTGCATATTCGATTCAGACGTTCAGCTTTTGTCATTTTGTCGATACGCAGAGCGAAAGTGGGACAAAAAGTAAATCATTTTCCAGAATTTTAATACTAATAAATAAAATTATCCTGTAATATATACGTTTGTATCTCATTTCTCATTGCTTAGCATTTAATAAATACAAACAGTATTTCAAGCAAGCATCGCGTCGACACGCGTCGTATGTATGCAGGCATACCGTGCGATTACACGTGTAAATGTACTTGTATTCGACAGATTTTTATTATCGATTTATTCCAAAATAATGCTACGATAAAATGTCACTCCATATTTTCGATTTATTTTTTCATGTAGATTTATACCACTCTTTCGTGTTTTAGTACGAGCCCGAAAACAATCCGTATAAATCAACAGAGAAATTAATACGAATGATCGATATTTCTACCGTATTCTATCTATCGTATCGAAAACAAGCCGGCTAATTTACATGTAGCACATTACCGTTCAAGTTAAAAGTATTTACCAGTACTATCGCGCAACATTAATTCGCAAGTAATGGAATAATGTATTTCGTTACGATACGCGTATTTTCAAGCTTGCGGATAACGTATTAAAGTGGCCGAAACTTTGTACGATTATTATTCCAAAGTTCTTCATATCTTCGCTATGGTAATAAGCTCGCGGGAAACGGGAAACTCTCTTCTTTAAAACGATTTCAGTTTTATACTGTTACGACTTTCCATTCCTGAGATATCATCGTTTAAAGCGGAGCATAATGTTCAACGTTTTAATATCGTCTTCCTATTTCCGCGATCGAATCTCGCACGCGCACCTCCAGTTACCGACCTACCTCACAGGCTCCAACGTCTTACGGGATGGTCAGCGGCACGTTGAGTCGATGACGTTGTTTTTACTATTACGATCACGCGCACGCATTCTCCGCGATAAAGCAGATACTATTCGCTATTTCTCGTAATTTAGAGGCTCGAGGTTTTATATCTCGAGAACCGATCGAGCTTTTAATCCGACGCCATTACAAATACGAGATCTCACCACAAAATTTATCTACTCGGCTTCTCTCTCGTCGCTGTTCTTTGATACTCTCGCGTTACACCGTGTGTTCTGCTATTCCGTATGATTTTATTAAAGCTACGAAGACAGCTCTGTTCGAAACTCTGTCCTATCAACGACTCTATGATATTTAAAACTCCCGTGGAAAGCTTTATGCCGGAGGGTTTTAGAGCCTCGTGCCCTACGTTGCGTTACTCGTTCAGCGCGTTCTGTCTCTGCAAGGGGAATAGATGTCGTCTGGTATGGGAATGAACGGCAGTTTGGTCAACTCCGCGGAAGTTTCGCAGGGTTTAGTTGGCCGTAGTAACCGTTAAGGCGCGTACTCACCAGTAAACATGTTTGCAAACATTTTACGACCATTCTACGATTTTCTCACAAACGCTTCTTGTATTAACCGACTCTCGACCACTTCTAAAATCCATGGCCAGCGTTCGACCGATGATTCGTTCGGCCCTATTTACGCGATTGTCGTCTACGGTTATTCGAATCTCTGATTGATCACGTACCAAGAATACGGTCATTCGGAAAAAGTCGAAAGACATCAGCTATCGGTATGGGTATTTGTTTATATGTCCGAAGCTTCGAGCTAGATTTTATAAACGACGAGATAAAGATAAAGAGAAAGAAACGATCAATCAAGCAGCACCGGTAACCAAGCCAAACTCGGATGCCTTGCATCGTCTTCGCCTATGAATCGTGGTTAATCGAGATTCGTTAACAGAGATTCGCCGAGACCCGTCGTTTCCTACCGGAAGAAACTTTGATTCCGCGCTAACTACTGGACTCGCGCAATTACCGGCCATACGACAACCCCAACGAAGACGGGGAGAACGGACCGCTACGATGATCGACGCAGGGACGCTACAGGCTGCGCGTTCCAACTCGCGTTCACTGGAGGGCGAAACGTTCATTCGAGTTAGGCGTTCGAATTCGTGTTCCAGGCAATAGACAACGGAACGAAACTTCCGCATAGTTGGAAGCAACTCGGCCCTTATTCGACGAGAAGCTCTCGTGGCTGTTAGCGAAATCTGCAAGATGGCGGTGTAACCGGAAGAGGAAAAGGCACAGGGACGCCAGGAAGCAGACGCGCGAGGAAGAGGCCAGGGTTCCGCCAACGAATTCGAAAGAGATCTCGCGGGAGTCGAAGATTGTACGCGCGCGGATGCCTCGGGAAGCATCTTTTTCAGGCGAGAAACCCAACAGAGGTAAGAGGAAGCTTTCCCGCTCGGATTGCGGTCTACGATATTGCGAGTATAAATAAATAAAGCGCGAGGAGAGAGCGGAAAGATATCGAGATTCCTAGCTCCAAGGGATTACCGATCCATCCTCTTCTTCTCGTCTTATTTTTAATCTTATTTACCGTCTCGCTCGGACGCTAAGCGTAAACTCGATACGTTATTGGCTGGCATCTTATCGATGTCTTTACGAGTTCTTCTCGTCTGGTTTCCCCTGCTGTAAATAAGAGAGAAAAATCGCTCGACCCGTCTTCGCGTTTCTTCGTTGCGGTTCCCACTCGTATCGGACCACTCGATCGCTCGCGTCCGACTCCAACGGCTTTGTCGTTTTCCAGGGATTTATTCGCTGGATGACCGCGAATCGATTTATCTCGCGTGCATTGAACGCGTGCTGAAAACGTCGCCAGCGAGGTAGGATCGTTGTGGGAGACTGGCGCGTGACGACGCGACGTCGAGTCGGACGAAAAATGCCAACGGTTCCTACGTCGTCGTTCGCAAGCCTTACGACACCTGTTAGCATCGCGCGGAACGTCGTGGCGAACGTCACGCTACACGAAAAGCGATATTTTCCAATTAATAACATCGGCTTTCGTCTTTGTCTCTTCGAACATCCCGATATTTAGGAACAACGACGTACGCGTTTGCTTCGGCAAGTACACAGCCGACGATGATTTCGCGCCTGTCGTTCCTGAATGTGGCATCCGTACGATCGATCGTCGTCGGTCGATCGAAAAAAGAGACGCGGAAGGACCAGCGAGAATCTCTTTGAAAACGACACCGCTCGACGACGTTGCACCACGTCCGAGTACTCTTACCTGCACTCGAGAAGCGCACTCTGGCCCCTAAAGGAGTACGGCGGGACGCTTATGTAAAGCAGCTTCAGCCCAGTCACTGTAACAGAAAGAGGAAACAAATTTTTTTTTTTTTTTTAGACACCGACGGAAGCCATATTTGCCCCTTTGGTCTTCCAACTTTCGAAGAACGGGGTGCAAGGACTAGCCGAAAGTTAAAGAAACGCGAAATCCAGCGCATGCTTGCTAGCTAGCAACGGCATCTTTGCGATCGTTGGTGAGGATCTCTTTCGATTCAAATGCCCGCCGAACGCTTGACCTACTGAGAAGCGCACAATGAAAGCATTAAAAAAACGGCACTCTGAACGCCACTCTGTCCCGAATGACATTCCTATGATAAAATCTCGCGGCGACCTTCGAGTCGACCCGTGTTCGACTTGACTCCAGCCACCGACTATTACTTAGTACAAGGAAGAAAAGCTTGTGGAAAGTTGTGGCTCGATCGAATGACCAAGAGGCGGGGTACGGAGGACGCGAGTGGATTGTACTAGATGTTCAAACAATGCTCCGCAAACTCCATTGTACTGTCCTTTGTGGCCGCTTTCCTTTCTTTCTTCTTCGCTTTCCCATGGTCCTCCCTGGTAGAGAGGTACCCGGAAGAAGTTCCATTGGATACGGTTGTCGGGAACAAACGATAAACGACACGTAACGATAAATATAAATAAGTAGGTAAATAGAAAGAAAGAAGGTGGTACGTTTGGCGAATCGGATTGGTAGAGTGGCCAGTACAGCGGAGTCACTAAGCTACCGAGCAGAACCGAGAGAACGAGACTGTGTCTAGCGCACGGTGCTCGGTTCAAAGGGGTTTGCGTTTAATTAAGCTCGTGCGATATTTTACGACGGTGACGGTACGCGTGGCTATTCCACGGAGGGCCGGCCTTTCTCTGCATCGTAAAATATACCGTCCGTAATGTATCGTTACGCGAGCAGTGCACAGAGACCGGCAGGTGAGTTTGCTTGAATTATTTCCTTCGGAGAGACGCAATTTTTCGTACGTCCTAACGTGATTTCGAGGCAAGCCTCAACCGAGTACGATTCTCTGTTTCGTCCCATCGCGTTTTCTTTTTCTCCCCCTCTTTTTTCCCCCTTCTTTTCTTCTTTTTCCTTTCTTTCGTAAGCGGAATTTCTACACAAGGTAACTTTGGCCCGCGAGTCCAGGACGTTTCGCGTACGTGGCTGGCTTATAAGTTACCGTGCTGGAAAGAACCATTCCCAGTGGTTAATCTCTTCCACGGTCGTACCGCTTAATCCACCACTCACGAACCAAGATACATTGTCCTTCTAATTACCCGGACTATGATCTTAATGGACTTGGAAATGCCAAGCGCGTCAGTTCCGTGTGCAAATTACGTAAACGTGGAAGGACTCTTTAATCGCGATGGTACGCGTTACGACGCGCGACCGGCCGACACGAAAAAGCCGACACACGGCCGTGTTTTAAATGCGAATTGCAAATTATCGCCGTTGGGCTGCATAGGGACTCGCCATTCGGTCCTCGCGCTTCAAAGGTATACGGCATACAGCGTACTCGTTTGGGACTGGCAGCGGGGCTGTATCGATTTGCATCTCACCGCTTGTTTTATCCTTCCAGTTATACTTCGATCAGCAGTTTCGTCGATGAAAACTTCGACTTAAGCTTCTATGTGAAACTTCGTGTCTCGTGTGTTTGTACGCAGCCTTCAAAGCGATACTTTTTAACGCATAGACGGGTTTCGATTACGTATCGTTATCCCGAGTTAACAACTACGTTGCTCGTGTATACGCGTTTCCAATGGTTCATCGAGCGCGATTCCATTGATGAAAAATCGATCGATGAGAACCGTGAGAAAGGCAACGATGACGTTTGCCCGAAGAAATTTGATTAGGCGCAAATTTGATATCCGTGCATTAACGAACGTTAAATTAGTTTTCGAATGAATCGCGACTCGCTGCGAATCGATAACTCCGCGCACAGAATCGCCGGTTTGACGTCTCGTTTTGGCTTTGCGGGGTCCGGTTTCGAGAGGTTCGTAGCCACGACAATAACGTCGCTTACGGTGTACGTAACGGAATCGTCCATTGAATTAGAGTGCCCGCGGCGTTTCGAGACAAGCGAGTTCGGGTCCGGACTACTCAGCTTTTGGCCGAACGATCGTGACGCGGGTCACAAGTGCACCCTATCGGCCGCCTCGATTCGCTTTCTCCGCGTTCAGGAATTAATTGCACGCCGGTTCGACTTTGAATAGCCACTCCAAGTCGGCTCTCCACCAAACTCGCCGCTTTCTCTACGCGAACGCGTCCTGTGCCTTCTGTTCCTCTGTGTCAGGTACTTCGTCATCAACGATGCTATCCGCACGATGGTATGCACGGTGCGGTCGAACAGCGTGTACGAACGGCCATAAGGCGATTATTTATGGAAAAATAAGAACGAAACGTAGAGTACATCTTTGTTCTACGAGCGTTTCTCTTGGTTGTCGCGGCAAAAACCAGTCACGAAAGTCCTTGCTGATCGTTACTGGACGATCGACGTTAAAATTCGTTAGGAGCGATTCTTCGTTAATTTCGCGCAAATTAATCTAACGAGCTTTCTTCACAGCGTTGATTCGATATCGGCCGGGATTCCAATTAAAGCCACAGAGAACCGCTAGTTTCGACGGGCCCTTCTCGAATTCTTCGGATCAAATCCGCCAAAGTGAAATTAACGAAGAGCTGTTTAGCTAGCGTTTACCGCGGTACTTCCTAATGTCCGCAAATGCTATCCGCGATGAAATGTCCGAGGCGAAATTCCAGCAACGCGATACGGTCGTTGCTATCAGAAGCAATACCATGAAAATACCAGAATTTGTATTATCACCGTTGCGTCATTTTATTTTCTATTTGTTTTACGCTTGTGCGATAGGCGATCGACGTTTCAAAACTTATCTATCCGACGGTTGATAATTCTCGAGCCATATAACGAATATAAGATGAATTCTCAGCTAGTCTTAATGCGAATTCCTATAGTCCGGTGTAGTCCAGTTTTCAAACAATCACCAACGTTTTATGGCATGTTGAACGTTCCATCAAAGTTCTCTTTGGTAGATTTCCTATAACCCGTGTATAGCTGGTTTCGATAGTTGAACCAGAAAAATGTTTCGAACACAAGTCCGCTGGTATCAAACGGAGAATGTACTCGTGTTAAAAAAGCTTTCGACAGTAGTGTTTTCTCGCAAAAAAAACCGGTCTTTTGTATTTTTCAAATCATATTCTTAAATTACAAAAAAGAGCAATCTTTTGACGTGAAATTTATGAAAATTTATTTACTACAAATAAATGAAAGATGCAGAGAATGATAGAGTTGGAACATGATTAAATTAAGAATTAATCTAGTACGGTATACGCGTACTTGCAAAAAATGCCAAAAATAATTTCCTGCAGAACGAAGCGCCACGTGAAAAAGATTCGTTCTGTATTTTCGATTTGTTTTTTCACGTCGTATCGCTCCCTTGTCGATTACCCGAGCGCTCTGTACGCATATATTCGAATGCAAGAATGCGAATTTCGAATAGCCGGTTTATCCCAAAAGAACAAAAGATTTTGCGTTTTATCTATGAACTATGTTCATCGTCGTCTCGTCAAAACGGGACAACGTCGCCTCGTTTTGACGACGCGCGTCGCGATTTCCCGTTGGATGCGCTAAATGCGCACCACTAGCTTTCTTTTCTTCTTTTTCAAACATCGGACCAGCGTGTGCAGCGATACGATCGCATCCCGCGTCTATGTACGAGATGTTTTGTCCGTCTCTAGTGCTCCGGTTAGAGAAGCTCCGTCCTCGAATTCCGCCTCGATTCGTCGAAATCGTAAAAGCCAATTTACCTGTGATTCAAGGCAAGCAAGATTAATTGGCACGGTAACGAGAGAGCGATACTCATTGAGTTCCGTTTTTCGTCCGGAAACGCATCGGGCTCTATTCCGATTTCCGTCGTCGCACAATATCGTCACGAGCTGAAAAATTCGCGGTCGGCGGAGAATGGTGAAACGCAGCAACCGCGATACAAAGATAGTTCTCCCTTAGACGTTTTTTACTCTGCTTCCGAATGCTCGCCGCGAAAAGGTTTACGGTTAAAAGCGTTTTATTCGCATAGACGCGCGTAATTCGCTCTCCCCTCTCGGTCAATTCGTAACGAGTGACGATTCACGAGCCATTTTTTATACGTCGAGCGTGTAATTGTATGCGCCAGTTGGTGAATCGTTTTCTTTTTCTTTTCTCCCTTCTTCTTCTTTTTTTCTTCTTCTTCTTTTTCCTTTGGAAACAAACGAAGGAACACAAAGAATTTAGAGATAACTCGTTGAAACCTAGCGGTTAGTTTTGTGTAACACCGTATATATAAATTCTATCGCGGTATCGACATATCTTTAAATTACAATCCCGATCGTCGATGTCGAATCCTATCGAACAATTTCTCTTTTTCAACTATAACGCCACATCGTAAATAATAAATTTTCTTTGGCCGGCCGAATTATTATTCGATACATAATCGCTCGTGTATACCGCAATTAATTAATTACCATGGGATATTACACAGCCAGATTCGTTTCACAGAGTTCATTTCGTCGAAGAACATCCAAACCAGGCAATTCATCCGACTTGAATGAAAATGTTTAAAGCCAGCTTAAATCACTTGTGCATTCACTTTTAATCACGACATGAACCGATTCGAATTTAATCATTTCAGAAAGCGGAAAAGTGAAATAATGCTAGTAAATCGTACAACGTAAATCTAAAATAAACGCTATTAAAATTGTACGTACGAACTTTAAGTAACGAACTGAACGAATTCGTGACCGCAAAACTGCATGGAAAATGGATAAGAATTTCGTCGGATAAAAATAAGTGGAAAACATAAATGCGAGAGTATCGCCACTTTGGTTGATTCGATTGCCGGCAACCGTAATTACGAAATTGGTAAGCGTGGTATACAATTTTATCCTGTCACACGCTTTCACACATTTTTCTCCGATGGTTGGCTCGCAACGATTCCAGGAATTCTTTGACAGAATCGTTCGATCGGAAGCGATCGAAGCGCGGGAACGCGAGAGAAAAGAATTCCTCTTGTTCCGGATCGCAAACGCGCGACCGATTGGCCGAGCGAAATTGTTGCTCGATAGAGAGAACGTTGGCCGGACGGACGTCCGAGAAGTCGTTATCTTATCCTATACAGTGGTTGTTCGGCCAGGTAGGCAGTTAACTCGTATCTGGTCACGCCACCGGTTAAATTCCCCCTTACGTACTTATCGCGAATTAAAGCGCTCCTTCAAAGGGGGCCGGAGACACGGAAAGGTAAAGGCCGTCCTTGTATTATCGCGTTCGGATGAGTTTCACGCGACCGTGCTACCGTCAGTCGACATTAACGTTTTCATTATGCGATTACGATTAACCATCCTGCAAATCTGTTATTTTCTTTTCGCGAGGATCGTAGCGTCCTTCTTCGTTTATCCACCTTACGCTATCCGTACGTACGAACGCGGCTGATACGTCTGCCACGACCTTCGATGGTACTTGCGATACCGATTTCGAGTTTGTTCCGCGCGTTTGTTCCTCCTTCCCCTGTATGTTCGGCCAACGATCGCGGACTAGGTTAACGATCGTGAGTGGCGAGCTTCGAAAGCACAGACGATCGTAACAGGTGTAAAACAACGATAAAACAGACTCGCTCGGACATTGTACGACGTCCGCGTATCGTGCGATTGTAATATTACGACAAAGTGGCGTTGAAACCAGCGGATGTCCATTTGGAAATCGAGCGAATATTTGGCAACGTCATCTCGTCCGTGCATCTCTACTTTTCAAGCGATCAAAACTATTGCGTGTTTTATACACAAATAAAACGTCGAATAACTTTCCTTCCAGCTTCTTATCTTTGTACAGTTGTAAGATCAACGCCAGATAATACGTGTTGGTAATTAGCACAGATTGCCGGTATACAACGAGTTGCCATAATTTCCGCCAGCTACTTATTTTTCTTGAATAAATCGTTCGTTTTATTCGAGGCTCAAGGTTAAAGCGCAGGTGGCTGCTCGTGTAGCCTTATTTTATCGTATATTTGCCGCTAGCGTATATCCGGCTGAATTTTTCCCAAAGAATTAATACGTATTTCGTCGTTCGGCGATTTATTCTCGAGTACAGCATCGGACCGCAACGATGGCAATTTATTAAAGCGCGAGCAGCGTATCGTGCGTGCGTACGTAGACAGGGGTGCGTGTAGGTTAGGCGAAGGAGAACCGTCGAGAAATAAGTGGCGAACACGGAATGTGTGCCGTTGCCCGAGGCCGGACAATCCAGGCGGCGATATAGAAGCGCCTTTCCCTCGACTCGTATCTTTGGTTTCGGTGTTCCCTCGTGTTCCCTCCTACCGTGTAGCTAAAGGTTGGCGTAGTCGTGACGATAAATTTATCCAACGATAAGAGAGCCGATTTTTGTCTTTACGAGCCTCGGTGGGCCCTTCTTTCTGGGAGGAAGCAGAAGAGAAACAGAAAGACAAGTAGAAAAAGAAAGAGTGAGAGAGAGAGAGAGAGAGAGCGGCTTCCGGGTTATGGCGTGACCGCGTCACCACGCGCGCGTGTCCCTCGGCATACAGCTATTGTAAGCAAAAGGAAAAAGAGGAGTGAAAAAGGAAGGGAAGGAACGACACGGGCGAACAAAAGAGAGGGCCGCCTAAACCGTGGCTTGTATGTACGTTCACGGCCCTCGCGTAATGCTATCGAGGCACATTTTCCCCTCGAACGCCTGCTGGGCGGCGAAGGGCGCCGGCGATGCCGGTCAGGCGCGTAAAAACCGGGTACAGATCGCACGCCGTCCGTTTCCGTCGTTGTTTTCGAGACAGAGAGAGAGAGAAAACTAGACGTAGCTTTGCTCGAGGGTAGAAAGAAAAGGAAGAAGACGGTCGTGTCCAATGGACAGTGGAGTAGCCACTGGTTTTTTCACGTGCTTCGCGAGTTCATCGATTCCATTGGCCTCGCGGCAACGCGAAATGGGCGAAGGGGAGAGGAGAGAAAACTAAAAGAGGAGCGCGGTATACGTGCACGGTTGGCTGACTCAGCTGAAACGCATGCCACATTAATATTAATTATCACGTAGACGGGGCGCGTGTCGTGTCGTGCGCTACTTTTTTCGGCTGAAAACGTTCGGCTCGACGACGGGCCTCTCGAGAGACAGTGAGAGAGGACGAGAGCGAGATCGACACGGAGAACGCGGATCGGCTAGACGAGCGTACGTACCATCTCCTTTCGTTCGACCGCGATCTTTTTTCTTTTAATATTCGCTACGCGACAAGGGGGAACAAAGTGGCCAGCTTTGCGATTAATTATTACCGTGGGCAACCAGAGAACCGCTCGGGGAGAGAAATTTTGCCGCGAACACAATTTTTCGAAATGTCTGGCGGGAGGGTCGAGAAGGATCCTGGAGAATGACAAAGGTCAATGGATATCCGGGTTTGCCGGAATACGCCCATATATCGTGAGAGACGAAAAGACCCATTAAGGACATTCGTTTGACCTATGAATCCAGTGGAGCTGATGTGACAGAAGGTACAGTTAGTCATTGAGAGTCGACCGTACAATGCGCGGCAGTTTTACCTACGCCACGAACGTTAGCGTACGAAATAAAACAGACGAGAAGGCTACCGTCCGACACTTTGCGTTTCTACGGCAAAATCAAACGATAATTATCTCGCGATTGTAAGATTTCCAACTTGATATCGACGGATTCGAATCGATTCCGATCGCCAGAAAATGCTACAAACTGTCAAACGCGATAGCGACTCTCGAAACGGTAGCTGAACATTTATCGTCAAACTGTTAACAAAGTGTTTGCTTTCTTTCCCTAGCTGATTACCGATCTCGCGAAAACGAAAAAGTACGTAGACGGAAATTTCGATGGAAACATCCGGCGATTAGGAAATTCTTTCGTGCGTATCAGGGATAAAGATACAAGCGATGTAGAGGATGAACGAACGCGCGGACTCGATAGCGGCGGAGGGAAAGTTTTCTCATTGCGTCGAACGAGATAGGTATCGGAAGTTTAGATACGAGGTTGGAACTCGTTCTCGCGGCGATTTCCAAGATAACGCTCTCTCGCAATCTCGGTGAATGGACGCGAAGAAAGCCACGCGAACAGAGATAGCGGGACCCAATTAAAATCAATCATTCGATATTTATGGAGAGCTCATAGTGGAACGGGTCGCTTCGGTCGAGTTCCATGCGGCTCCATGTTCCCCGAGGGGTGCTACGGCTGGTTCGGTACACATAACCCTTCCATCTGCCATGATACGATAATGGCGGAACCTTCGTGTAGCTTGATACACGGAGACAAACGACCGTGTGTGTGAATTGGGACACGCGCGCACCACGGTTTGTCGTCGCCTCGCCAAAAACTCAACTCGTCGACGACTAAAACGAGCCAAGGGAAGAAAAGGCAGTGAGAAACGTAACTGGAGCAAAATACAGCCGAGTAAACATCTGTTTGCACAGTCGGAGAAACCAGTTCGACCGACAGCGATAACGAAATTGCGAGAGAATTTTCCTGTTCGCGATCCTCCTTCGGATGTAACATTGATAGAGTATCGTCGTCGCTTACCAACCACTTTGTATACTAAGCGAATTTGTACACAAAAGGGCGCGAAATGCCCCCGAATGATGACAACAAGAATAAAAATTGCCGTGACGAAAACCGGGACTGTGCTGCTTTTGAATTTTCTTTCGAATAGGGTACTTACGTCCTACTGATTTCGATGATCTCGAAGCATTTTACCGAGTGATTTCTTCCTATGCTCTGTCGCTCGATTTTATGTTCCAAGACACGGAGAAATGTACGTTTAGTGCTATATAAGGCATCCAAGGCATATAACAAGGCAGAAAATGCTATATTAGAATAGGCCATTGAAAGGCTTTATTGGGAAGCTATAATAAAAACACGGAATACAAAGGAAGAATAATAAAACATATTGACCGAAAATAAAATGTTTCGCTTTCATTGTTTCTCGTCTCAATGAACCGATATAATATTCGCTTGATATATCTTTCTTTTGTAAAGTTTCGCGCGTAAGAAAGCACAATAGCGTAAAATTGAAGGCTATACTAGACACCAACATATTATTCCTTTCTCTATGTTGTATTCTTTCCATAACTTTTTAACGAAAATCTAGGTGACCCATGTTTATAAATCATTCTTCCTCTCATTATACCCGTAGAATTGATCGACAAAATTCGGCTGTCCAAAATCTCGCCATGTATACGTTCACGTGTATTTAGTAGTCGATGTGCATTTTTGTAGCAATTCTATCGGATTTAGGCTTTTCAACGACAACGACTAAGCCTGTTGCATTTTGCACCAACTAAAGATCGCAATTTACTGGCATATTCCGTACGAAAACCTGATAGCTATACACCCTGTTCAAAATAAATTGGCCGAACGATAATTTCCCCGTAGGAGAATTGGCGATCAACGTTGTAGGGAATTTCGATCTTTGTCAGCTTCCGGTGTGCGATTATTCTTCGGTCGTGTGGGTCGCGACAAGTGGAGAGAAGGGTCGTATAAGGTGCGAGCGAACGACTGACTAGCGATGTTCGGCCACCCGACGCATTTGAATGTTTAATGAGAGTCGACGATGGGTAGCCACGCTGCTAGTTGTCGATTTCGTCCGTCGCACAGAAATTTCCATGCAGGATCGTGCACGGCTCGAAGCTACGGTGTTTTCCAGTGTACCGTATGCGAAACTATTTTCGTCGGTTTCGCGATATTCCAGTGACGCGTCTGAAAATCGTATCGCTAGGATGAATAGTAGATATCTGCGTCGAGGGTTTAATTGTCGTCGACCCGTGTAAACCGCGGCTACCAGTAGACCGCGACTACCAATGTAGTTTCGCAGTAGTATTTACCCAGTTTCGTGCAGGCATTTCGTGCCGCCGCGTCGATCGAATCGAAAGACACGTTTTGGCGGCGCGTGGAGGAACCCAGGCGTGGATCGAATTCGACGTTTCGGTCGCTATTCCGGTGTACAAACTGAAACGAAACCGACCGATTGCGGGCAAACGAGAAGAAAACGGTATCGAACGAATTACGATGGAAGCGCGTTCGATCTCCGATGGACGCGAACTCGGACGAGTTCGACGCGGAATTCGAAATCGCTTTGGACAGCAGCCAGAAACGGCTCTCTCGTTCGACAGGAAGTTCGGAGGAGAGTAGGTGGGCCGCCCGCGACGCGACGTCCCATTGTTCGTCGGCGATGCGTCTTTTCAAAGTTTAAAGACGTTCGATGACGAACGAGGCGGCGGAAACGATTCGTAACGCGAGAGGAATTTTCGCGAGGAGCGCGATGAAGCAGAGAATAAAAAAGGAAAAAGAAGAAGCGGGGTCGGTGAAGTCAGAGGAGACGTCGTAGTTGCGGCATAATTTGAATTTCGCAGCAACTTCGAATAGGAAAAAATGTAAGGGCGCGATGTTACCGAAGTTCGACGAATGAATTTTTCCTGTCCCTTTTGGCCGTAAAATGGAAAGTAATCAAAGTTCGTTAGGCCTCTGCGCTTACGCATTTTGGTAAACGTTTGCGGTGAAATAACCAGTGGTCTCGCGTATCTAAATTTTTACGCGCGTGTCCTGATATAAACGGCGCGAAGGGAAAAAGGGAGAATCACGGTTGCTCTCCGGACACGGAGAAACGAGAGCGAGACAAGTTTGAGTTAATACGGGACTCGGCTTTATGCGCTTTCTCCCGCTACTGTGTCGCGGTTACTTTAGCGCGTATTTTCGTCGCGGCGTTGAGCAATGAAAGTATTATTTCTAATTATCCCGGAATATAGAAATACTAACTCGCCATTTTCAGCTTTGTGTCGGGGTATCACGGTACGCGTACGAGCGTTACGACGTTGTTTTCTCCCCACGACTATCTTCCTACCGTAAGCTTCACCGTCAGCAAAAGCGAAATCCTTGTCGGACGAAGATCTGTCTTGATTTACGACGATTGAGATGACGGAAAGGTCGGGACGAATTCGCTTGAAATCGCTTAACGAGACGAGAGCGCGTCGACCAGACCAACCAGGCCGATGGAAAAAGGGTTCGAAGAGGAATCGATCGGAAGCGGAGCGAGCCGGGGCGAGCGTTAACGATTCGACGCGGCGGCACCAATCGTTTTATCGACGAATTAAGCCGAATTAAGGCTGGCCCTACGGGACGACCACGCGCGATTTCACACGCGAACGTTTTTCCATTGAATTTCGAAAAATTGTTTTATCATCGTTTCCCCTCGTCCTCGCGATATCTGTTGCGCCAAAATGCTTCAACAGGGACGACCCATTCGGGAAAATTCGATATTCCTTTGGCTTGGTCGATGCAACACGACCCAACAGCGTTTCGGATACGTATTTTTGCCGGAGCAAGTAGGTAGGCGACATTCGGCGGAAAAGTGGAAGCTTCTCGACCCAAAATGGAAACGGAACGAGAATTCGAAGGTACCGTTTCTCGCGGGAGATAACATTTTTCCAATTTCCCACCTAATGTAAATGCCTTCGAGGATAGAACGGAAATAATTCGTCCGACTAATTTCTCCTCTTTTAGCTCCTTTTTCTTCAGACGTTTCACGGATGGAGAAAGAAAGAGAAAAAGAGAACGCGCAGCGCACAGAGGCGCGGCGCTACGGAAAATAAAACAGAACGAATTAATTAGAAATGTACAGCGCACCGTGTACACCGTGGAAAATACGAAGCGGTTACGATTTAATGAGTTTGCGTTAGGTTCTGAATTGCGGGACAAAATTACGCTGATCTCTGACGGAAGTCGGCGAGGCGCGGCACTGCAGGCTCGCACCTACGTGTATCGAACAACAAAATCGAAGCGGTGGAGAACATTTCGTGTCACCTGTCGGAATACGTAGCTAAAGTTGTCGGAGTTGGCGCGCGTTGCGTCCAAATTAAAGAAATTAGCGGTGTACGATGTAACTCTGGCGTCTGCGTTACGCGAAACCAGCCGTAGGCGTTCGATTCTTCGTTCGTTTTCTCGTTCCGTCTGCCGAATATTCGGCCAGCGTGTACGGAAATGGGTTCGTTTCAACGCGTGACGCGTCAACGTCCGCTTGAATTTTATCGACCGGCGGATAAATCGAATTTATCGGAAGACTGAGAAATTTCAGCGACGCGACGGATCGGTCGTGGAAAATATCGAGCCGCGCTCTTTTCCTTCTCGCCGCTCTGTGCTATCGCTGTTTCCCACTTCGTTCTCGCTTCCTTTTTTCCAGAGGTAGCTGTACGCGCGCGGAAAATTAGAGGATCCGAGCAACGGGAGGAACTGGCCGGGGAACTCGATTTACATACCTCGACGGGCCTGGATCGCGTCGGATCAAGTTAGCAGGGGCGACGAGTGAACTTAATTAAGCGCGTGCGCGAATCGTGGTTCGCGGCGTACACGTGCCATACACTTCGTTAAATTTTATTCGCTGTAATTGTGCGACTGCGTCATGTCGAGGCTGGCCCTCGGTTCGACTCGAACCTCGAGTCGAGTCGACGCTGGGCTTCATCCAGCCCTTCTCTCTTTAATTACATCCTCGTCGGAGCTTAAGACCGACTCGCCGAATCGACCCTCCTCCTCCTCCACCCTCTTTTCCTACGTTTTTGCTGCCGCGCCGTATACCGGAACTCGACGCGACCGTTTCGAATCGCGACCGCGCGAGACTAAGCCACCGAGAAAGAGACACCCTCTTGTCAACGGATCTTTTACCGCCGTTGCCTCGTTAGGCGAATGTTAATGAGAAAAATCTTCGTTATCCGACATTCGAGCGAAACGTTTGCTCCGAACGGCGGCTCTATCGCCCGACTATCGTACGCGCGTGTCGTTCCTCCTTCCCTAGGCCGGTTCTTCCGCTTCGAATAATAATTCCTGGGCGTTGTGCCGCGCGAACAAGACAGTCCCGCGCGAAGAGAACACGTCTTTCATCTCCGTTCAGATGGAATTTGTCCCATTGGGAGATCGGCTTGTTTCCCGGTTAGAAAAAGATAGGGTGAAAGGACGGGAGACATGGTCGATTCGTAACGCAGATAAAATAGGTGGAAATTCGCGAAAAGCGTGGTTCGATCTTAAACGAGGCTGCTCCGTATGAAGCGTGGTACGATGCAGTGACGCGTTCCAACGAATCCCAACAGTTCTCCTAACGACGTCGCATTCCATTACACCGCTTTAAATTCGTCACTTTAACTCGCGTTAACGTCGTTTCGTTACGCGACAACGCTACGATATTTCGTTTAGTCTGGAATTGAAAATTACTACCGCACGAACGCGTCCCAAAACGGCGCGGCGATTGCAACGTGAATATTTAATGCAACGGCAATCATTGGAATTCGGTTGGTAAATTAGCACCATATCGATTTCGCGTGTATGCAAAGGCACGGCCGGCCCACCGTCATACGTATAGCTAATTACGTGTTTCCGGGACAATGGACGTAAAAATAATGGAGATAACGGGACGCGCGAAAGCGTAGACGCTATCGAGGGGCGATCGAAACCGAACGATTCGACAAGGATTCTCTCTAGTCCGGTGCTCTTCGAATGGAAGATGGAAAATTTTCCCGTTTTCCGATTTATCCTTTCACCTGGAAACGGTTTATTGGCGAGCGATGCGTTCGAGTGGAAAGGAACGGGCTGAATTACGGAAGCGATAAAAAACTAACGGCGGCTAGGTGTCGGACTAAGTAATCGTGGACATAAAACATGCGACGGATTCCGCTAACGAAAACCCGGCTCTTTCTCCGTCGTAATTAACGAGTCGAGCGGTAATCTACGACAACGGTGGAATTAACGGCAACCGTGAACGGACAGAAGCACGCATCGCGCGACGATACGGTTTGCATTCGGTACAGCGGGCCTGGACCTTATCGAGACACGTGCACACAGACAAACAGCGACTGCGACTTTCACGGATGTATCGATGACGCGTGATCGCGAAAATACTAGAAGGGAGGGCTGAGGGGGAGGAAGGAAGGCTGGAACGTGTGGCGAATCGGTGATTAGTCGTTATCGTAAAGAGGAGAATAAAATCTTGCAGCGACTTTACCGCAACCGACTGCGGATATTTCGTTTCCGGCTCGAGGAGGTCCAAATAGTCGGCGAATCGAAGTTGAAAAGCGCTGAAATCGCACTTTCTCGAGTACCTTTCCAGGAACGCGAGCGAGGAAAACGAGCGAGGCAGGCTACAAAAGCAAAAGGGAGGGAGGACGGAATGGCGAGAAGGAGGCAAGGAGAGAGAAAGGGGGGGGGGAAAGGCGGTAAAAATGATTAGAGCTTATTGCCGTGCGTGTGGGCAACGAGAGCTCGCGGTTGCGGCTACAGTTACAAAGCTGTAAAACGGTAAACCAGAGATCGACTGGAAATAATTAGACCGTGGCGAACGTTAGACGCGTTCGCGTCTCTTTGGACGTTGTCCGGTGAACACGATAAGCGAGCACAATGCAAGGGGACTATCGACGCTCGAACGTCGAACGCAACGACGTGACATTTGGAAGAATTGCGAGAAGCGAGAAGAGACAGAATCGAAGACGGTCAATTACGATACTCTTGGGAAATAACGATCCGTCGATAAGCGTCTTCGTGTTCGATGGAAAATGAGACGAGCACTCGAAGACGATATCGGCGTGCATTTATCAAAGAAGAATACGGTTTGTACGATGCTAGAGGGCGAAGAGGCTGCGGCTACGGTTGGAGAGAAGGCGAAACAGAAACCGCAAGAGGGCAAGTTACACGGAGTGTGGAGGAAACGAGGAGGAAAAATGATGAGCCAGAAATAATTAGCGAGGTTGCAGAGCGCAGCCGACCGAACGCAGATGTGCCAAGTCTGTATGAAAAATTAATGACATCCCGTTCTCGGCAGTCTCTTTCCCCTCGCCGCCCCTAACCCTTTTTTACTTCCCTAGCGCCAAGTTTATTCCCTCTTCGCTATTTTTTTCTCTCCTTTTTACTTAAGCCCGGTTTCCCTTTATTGCCAACCCTCTTTTGACGATCTCGCGTGTCTCGACGAAATTTAGCCGCGCCACGATCCCCGATAGGCTCTATAATTATCCCGTTTTATCTTCATCAGGTAGGGTGGGTCTGGGGGAACAACTCGCGACCAAGGAAGCGATATAACCTTCGTTCAACCGTTTACTCCCAAGAACGTTTTCCATTCGAGGTCCGGCACACTCGAACCGCCGTTATTTGTCCTTCCTATCCTCCAACGCGTAGCGCTACCTTCTTCGTTTTAATCGCCGATTACCCTTTCTACCTGTTCCATTTGCCGCTTTCTACTCCGTGCCCGTTTCCCCAATCTGTCACCTTCTTTTTTTATTTGTCTCCATTACGCGCGTCCATCATTTTTCCCTTTGCCTATTCTACGCCATCGTCTCGTCTCGTCTCGTCTCGTCTCGTCTCGTCTCGTCGCCTCTCTTCGCGTCTCGTCTCGCCATGTCAAAACTGCGACATCGTTTTTCATATTTTTGCGCTGCACAACGATCGATAGGTTACATACGCGACGATAGCTCGATCCGCTGCTTCGTAACAACAGAAGCAACGATCGACGCCCGTAAAGGCGGAATCACCGATGCGTTTGAAACGATCGCTCGGCCAGTTATCGCTTCTATATCGGAATGCGTTGCACGTTCCCTCTTCTTTGTCTTTGCCTACGTCGGAACAAACATTCCGGGCAAAACGTTTGCTCCTGCCCTACCCTCGTAAACCGAACTTGTTTGGTAAACTAGAAAGACCCAAGAGGAATCGTGGCGCACCGACGCGAAAATCAAAATTGTAGGTTTCCCGCGGACCGGATGCTTCGTTTAACGAGGCATGTATGCGCGATTCCCGAACACCACCGCAAATGGACCGATGGAGAAATATTTACAGTTAATATTATCCCATTATAAAAGCAGCGACCATCCTGTCGCGTTCGACGGCCGACGTTATAACGCAGATATTGATAAACGAGAGAACTGACGCGTCTGTTCGGCATAATACGGATAATTTATGATCGTGAGAGCGCGACCGAGTTCCTCTTCTACTCGGCAATTAACTCGTCGATTTCTATCCCCCGCGGATATCTTCCAAAAGCTCCAACGGCTTTTGATATATCTCGGCTAGGTGCATCTTTTATTTATTTATGCAAATCCATTCTCTTCGGCGGATCGTCTTACCGCCAAGTTTACCGTCTCTGAAAATTTCATATGTAATTCTTGCATCGCTCTCCTATACGTAGGTTTTCGTTCGCATGTATCAGAACGCTTGCAGGAAATGAGGTACGCTTTTGCTATTTTAGAAAAAAAAAAGTTGTTCGAATCGCCAAGAACTATCGATAAATTTTACCTACTGTCGAGTATAATCTTGCACCAAGGTAGATATCGATCGCCCCGATCGATTCTGACATTCGGAGGTTATAGGTTTTCTAGCGTGTCGGCGATGAACGCGATATTCCGATCGATCGTTCGTTTCCTTGACAGTTTGGGCCAATTATCGCAGGATGAAGTGGAACAGAGTCGCATACGCGATTTCCTTGACCTCGGTTGCGCGAGGCCAACCGCCACGATTCCCCTTTTATTTTTACCATCTTCGAGTAGCTGCAATTAGCCGATGGGACTTAATTCCGGCATCGTCATCAGGATCGTGGCGCTCGGTAAATTTCACGAGTTGACTGGCGATCTCGGAATTCGTCCGTTTAATTATTATCTTTGCACCGTTCGTGCTCCTTGACGCGAGATTTTTATTTTTCCGCTTTCCAACGACTTTTCGTCTTTCTCTTCCGTTGTTTCCCTTCCCCCGCATCTCTTTTTCCCTCCCTCGTCGCAGACTCGCGTACCGGAACGCCATAAATTCTAGCCATCCTACTCTCTTGCTCACCACCCTTTTCCTCTTCCTTTTCCTCTTCCTTTTCCTCTTCCTTTTCCTTTTCCCCCTCGTTCCCTTCTTTGTACCTTTCGTTCTCCTCTTGCGTATCCCTTTTCGGGTTGCGCTCCTCGTTCTATCGCATTCGTGTACGAGAAAAGCCGCGACAATGCCGAAGAAACGGCAGAACGTAATTAGAAAAAGTGTCGTTTCTAAACCGTTCCTTTATATTCTTCGCTTCGTTCGCTGCAAAGCGAAAGTCGGCGTTCGTGTGTTTCGCTGCCGTTCGACGTTTCCACGTTTCTCTCCCTTCCGTGGAAAGATTATTTTCAGCCGGAGGTGTCGGCAAGGGCGCAAAGGTAGAGAGCAAGAGGATTTACCGTTATCTGCGTGTATTCGCGGCGCAGATCGCAGATACTTGGGAAGCTGGAATCGACGCGAGACGAGGGTCGCGTGTCTATAACTAGAAGGTAGATAGATATCGAGGAAATCGCGGTTCTCGAAGCAGAAAGTAGTCGCTGCTTCTTTCTATAACGCTTTTCTCCGTTTTCTTCCAAGCGAAATTCGAACGAAAGAATTAAGTTAAGATCGTGTAAAGCTACTTACCCTTCTGCCCGAGGAGCACGGCGATTAAGAACAGCACAAAATCCATCGTCGGATACGTTCCTCGGTCGATCGGATCTCGAGATCGTGGACAACCTTCGCTTTCACCTATCCAGTGTCAGTGTTCGATTCTTCGATTTTCGTATTCCGTGTAACTCAGTCCTCGACCCACATTCAATTCCTCCTTCTCAACGGGCAACGACGATCGCCGACGATCTACCGCAAACACACACGTACGTACGTTCACAACACTGTGTAAACGATATTATCGTATTACCGAATAAGAAACGAGTTTTCCAACGAGCCCGTCGCGTTACGACATCCTAAGATTACTCCAGCGAGTAAAAGGGACAGAATCGTTGCGGCGGCTGTACTGCACTGTCGTCTTTGTTTCGGCCTACTTTTATCTGGCGACTTTTTGTCGCAAACACCTCTTTTCACGCTGCCAATTCTTGCTTCGACGCCTCTCGCCACGAAAAACAGTCTCGACCCCTGCGTCTCGGAATCATCTCTAACAGAAAGCGTGCTAGGCTAACCGAAAGCAAGGATTTCGCGTTTTCTTGGTCCGTGGCACGAACGAACGACGCTGTAAATGCGAAGAGAGATGCGTCGTCGCGCCCCGACCCCTCGTGTTATTGCATCTCGCACCCTCGTCGAGAGGGTTCCTCCTCGACTTCGTTTAAAAGTCGTCTCGAGCGTTAAATACTTGTGGCCGGGATTTTGAAGTTTCCGCGATTTCCGAGTAGCGCCGCGTCATCCGATCTCTGGTTCGATAGCATCGCCGACGATAGTTTGGCACCGAGACAGATCCGTTAAGAGGGCGGGTAATTTTCAGCGGAATCTCGTACGACGATCGCAACGTCGACGAAAAGTAACGGTCGAGGATATTTCGGTTCGTTCGGACCCACTCGAGCAACCAAGAAATTCTCGTCTCGAATTTCGCACAATTATCGAAATATATTTCGTCGCGGTCCTCTCGTTCAAGCAATCGATCTCAGCGGCTGTGCAACTCGAAACGAATTAAACGAACAGTTCCGGGAATAATGCGAGACGTCGGTACGGAAAATCTGGCTACCTATTTTCGTTTCGAGGAACACCGAACGAGCAAGAGAGAAAGAGGGGGAAGGTGCGAGAGACGACCGGAGAAGGAAAGGGGCCGGTGTGGTGGAAAGAGAAAAACGAAAGTATGCCGGCGTACGGAAGGTACGGGTTTTAAATGCAACTTGTTGCAATCTCGCCGAAAGCTCCGAGCTCCTTCGACTAGGAACGCGCACGTGTGTCCTTCCCTCGGCGAGCACGCGTGTTCGAACACGACGATCGACTGTAACGTCCGAAGGTTGATCTTTCGCGAATTCGTCGACGAAATTTACGCGTGCATTCGCCGGTTTTTCTCGCGCACGAATCACACCGCTGCGACGATACGTATAACCGTGCTCGATGTTTGATTTTTGCCGAGATCGTCGACCGAACTGTCGTGGAAACTGCTATCGGAAGAGAAACGACGCAGGTTGTCTACCGCGGACGGAATGAAATCTCGAGGTCGGCCAATACCTCGCGTAGACGAACAACGGCCAAATTATTAACCGAGGTAGACGGATGTTTGCTCGACGATACCGGATCGTTTGGAATCGCTCGGAATCGCTCGGCCGATCCTTTGTTTTTCTCCCGTGACACGTGCACGAGAGCGGCCGTGAGCTGGACACATGCACACGCCGATTCGATTCTCTTTCGCTCTCCTCTCTTTCTCTCTCTTCGAACCTCCTCCCGTTTCCGACCGTGTGACGCGAATGCGTATTGATTTGACCGAGACTATTCCCTTTCGGATCCATTGAAAGAAGGGGTGGAGCGTAGTGGGTGTACCTTGGTTCGTTTATTTGTTGACATAATTGCAGCGACACGATCAATTCTTCACAGTCGACTCCCTTTTACGTGACCAACCACGCGATCGCTAGATCGATAATACACGACCAGGTCCGCCTCGTCGCGACCGCCCGATTCCGTACCTACGCGAACCACGTTCGATTTGCTCGCACGTACTCCGTGATCCTTCGATCGCACGAGATTTCCCCCACCGCCGTGCTTAATCGAATTTCAAAGTTCTCACAGGGACTAAACGTTGATCTTCGATTGGGATTAAGAGCGGCTTACCGCAACGCCGTCGATAGCCGCTACTTCTGCCAAGGCTACTTCCGATTCATCGGCTACACACGACCGTTGTCCTTTCGCAAGCCGGCGCGATCCGGACAAAACGCGATCGATCGGTTGCAGATCGATGCGTGGAAAAGCAAGAAAGCGGAAAAATAGCAAGTTGCGAACGACGACAGAGTATCACGTACGAGGCAAAGTCAACGATCGATCGTCAAAGTTTCGGCGACCAGAGGACGATCGAGAGTCCGTTCCAACGGCAGAGATCAAGAACCCGCGAGATTCGAATTCGCAAAGAACGGTGCGAGGCCGACGATCGATGTCGTCCGCCTTCTATATCCGAATTTCCCGTTCGACGAGAGACAGGGGCGAGTGCGATTCGCATCGGCGAAGACGCGACGTAACGCGGCGCGGCGCGGCGCGGCGTGACGGACCGATTCGAGGACCGTCTCGGAGGGAAAGTTCGCGTCGCGGATGGCCGATGCCGACTACGAAAGCTCGACGTCGCGCCAGTTGAGGACTGTGCGCCGGTAGGTCGCATACCTGGGCGCGTGCGCGTTACGAGTCGAGCAGGTGCGAAATGCACGCGGCTGTCTATACCGAAAGCTCTGACACGCGCGTGCAACGACACCGAGCGACGTGGAACCACGGTTACGATCTGAACTTTGCTTTTCGACGTTCGATCGAATCTTTGTCGGTACGCGGATAATACGAAGCCGCCATAAGCTGCGTGAAACGGCGGTCTTTCGTTTCTCGAATATTTTTGCAAAGCATTCAAAGAGACAGCGACGTCGAGTCGATACGGGCAGAGTATTTTTGCGATATTTTTGTTCGATCGAGTGGCGCGAAACGACGATCAACTTTAACTTCGTTTCTCGTTCGGCCGTTCGCGATATGTTTTTTAAACGATAATAGATATAACAGCACGTTTCGTAATTATCAATATCCAGTTGCGTTCGCTAACCAGTCCTCGTACAATACCGGTCGATACGAAACAACAATTAATTCCACTCTGATTGTTATTAGTATTCACGGCTTTGGCAACGTGTTCCATTTCCGATCGGGTTGGTCGAGGTTTTTCGCACGGCAAATTGAAAGTAATACGAAACGTTACGGAATTTCGGATCGATGCGACTTAGCGAAGGTGCGCTGATAAAAACACGACGATAAGCGTTCCGCGTAAATTTTGACTTTCGCCGCCGAAATCCCGGACGCGTACGTGTAGTTTTGCATGGCCGGTAATTCTATGCATTCGCTATTCGGGATCCTGTAAATGTAGCAGATCAGAGAGAAGTAACGACCTGAATCGTGCATTCGATTAATTGTTGGCAAGATCGAAGAGAAACGTAGAGGCCGATAGGCGAAACAATTATTCCGTTGTTCCGCTATGCCGGGAAAAGCCGATGCGCACGAATGGATTCGAGGGGTACTTTAAAGGCGATAATAAGCTCGGTCGTTCGTAAACGCGTGCCGCGGGGAAATCTTCGTAAATGGAAAAAAGAGGGGAAATTAACTTTCTACCGTTTTCTTCCCTCGACGATCCGTCCACGGAGCGAGATCTCCGCTTTCTGCTCGGCAAAAGGAGCGCGTTTCCCGGCACCGTTGCGGAATCTCACGGCCCGGCCGTTACAGCTACGAATGCAGTAGATCCAGCCGACATAAAAATTTCTTTCCAACGGGATAATCGTTTTTTCCCTGCTTCTCTAGGCTTCGTTCTCCTCCACTTTGCTTCACTTTGTTCCGCAAACTGAAACTGACGCAACAGCCAATTTCGTTCGTTACGGTAACGATAACGGTAATTGTTAACCGTGCGCGTTCTACATGCGGTGAGTAGCGAACGACGAAGGGGAGGATACTCTCTCGTTCTCGGGATCAAAGCTGCTCCTCCTCTCGATGACTCGCGACCGCTTTGCTTCGCTGTTCGCCGGTGTCGTTTTTCTGTCGGACTCGCGGGCAAACATCGAAGCCTGAATCCAAACGTCAACGTCGAGACCCCTGCAAAAACGAAGAGAGCACAAATTTTCTTTATCTCTATGATAATAATTTTCTCATAATTTTCTCATAATCTTCCAGGGGGATACAACGTATACTCGATAGAAGGGAAGGTTAATATTTTCAGTTTCACAACGATTATCGTAATTCGACAAACGCGTGTCATTTCATTATTTCTTGCGTAATGCTTGGCCCGAACAACTGACTCGAACAACGCCGGCGTGTTACTTTCTCTTGATGCACCTAAAGTACGCGATACTTTTTCACTCTTGCGTTATTACGTCAAAGACTAATGGTGTCGTGTAATTAGACTGCGGATTTTTATGCAATTTCCTGCTCTTATAAAGGGAACGGGAGAAACGACGAACACGCGTAGCGGATATCTACGCGGCAGGTGAAAAGAATTTGTTTCGCTTAGAGAAGATTGTTACGAGTAGACTGCACTTTGAATATTTCATACATCGTGGCACGAAAAAAAGGGCACACGATCGTTTGATCGCGCAAAGTTCAAGATTGAGTTTTAAGACGTCGAAGGGTGAAACGGTGACTCAAAGGACCCGGTTACTCTATGCGATAATACGTTTGTCGCACAATCAACAGATACCCGGGTAAAATCGTTATATCTAGGCATTGAAGAGGGAAGGTTGGTAGGAACGCGAAGAAACACAGTGGAACACGTCGAAATCCTGTTCCCTTTATGCTCGTTGCGGTGCTCCTTTGAAAACAGTTGCGGTACAAATCCCAGTTCGTAGGTATAGACGATAAATTCCATTGTGGTTTGCAACGGATTGAGAAGACAGCGAAATTGTTTTCGCTGAAAACCGCGCATATGGTCGAGCCAACGATTTGCGGTTACGCCATCAAAGACGTTGTACTTTGGCCAGCAGCTTCTACGAAATTGGCGTAAATCGATTATCCGTTCATTAATCGACCCACGCGCGCACGATAAACGATCGAGTCCGCGAGCCGGGGAAATGGCAGGACGGACGCTCGGAAATTACGTCGAAATACCGGTTCGAGAGAGACGGACGCAAAATCGTATACGTCTTTCTTATTGGCGGTTCGTCCGAATATCGACGCGTTCCACCTCTCCGTCCGTTTTCCTTTTCGTTTTCGTTCTCGTTCTGGTTCTCGGCGGTGCGGCCGTCGTTGCATCTACCGAGATATTGCCTCCTACGCCAACCAGACGTTTGGTTAGCCAACGGCAGATCGTTCTTTGTTAAAATCCTGCTTATCTTCGAATGAATAATTCATCGTCTCGTTTATCTTTTCGTGGCGGTGGCGCTCCGCGAAACGGTCAACGTTAAAAATAAAATTAACATAAAACGAGGCCAGAAATGTGATTTAAGATGAGTAAAAAAACTCCTTCGCCGGTTGAGATCTCGGTTGAGAAACGGGACGCTAAAGTTCACTAGTTCACCGGTTCGCTCGCTGTTGCGATCAATTTCCAGTCGCTGGACTATATACAAACGTAAATAAGCCAGTCGAAAGTATAAATAAACAAATGTAACGCAAATAAAGAAGCGAAGGAGAACGTAAATAAATAAATCGATATGCCATAACCCGCACGCGATATCGTGTCGTGTTTTTTTTTTTTTTTTTTTTCAAATTCTCAGGATGGATCGCGATCTAGAGGACGACGACGTCTCCCGTGTAACTGTTACTGGACGCGATCGAACGCGCGTCGATATAAATTCAAATCTCGTGGCACGCGCATATCGATTTCAACGACCATCTGGTGTAATTAGCGAATTACAACAGTGGGCAGCTGCGCGTTAAATGGCGCGAAACGGTAACACGACATGCTGGCCGTGTAACAAGAACAACGCACGGCCTGGAGGCGTGCGTTGCTTTCTCTCAGACAGATTGCAATGTAGTCTGAAAGCGTTCGATCGACGTTTCGAACGAATCGCCGAGCAATTCCTTCTCGCCGACAAACTTCCGTAAGTGTAACGCGCGTTCGTACGTAGCAGCTCGCGCGCTACTTAACCCGAATAAATAGGAATGTTGCGCGTCTGCTGGAAGATAGTATCGACCATCGTTTCCAGCTCGTCGCACTGGCAAACTCCTCCTCTTACACCTTCCCCGACTTCTGCCCTTCTCTCTCGTTGCTAGGTTTCTCTCGCTTTCTCGTTGGATGCTCGCTCGCGCCCTCCGTCTCAAGCCCTGTTGCACCACCTCGAGCAACCTGACCGTCTGAAACGTAACCTGGCGGGCGGAAGGGGCGCGAAGGGACGGACGACCGGAGACCGAACTCGAGGGTGTAGCTTTCACGACCTTTCCAGGCTACGGAGTTAATATTTATCGAGGCTGCCTGTAATTTTCTTGGGAGCCGGCTGCGTACCCCCTCGCCGATGTTGCCCGGGATGGAACTAGAGGGAAGAGAAAATAATTAAGGTAACTCCGACCAATCCTCGTGTATTCGGCGCTACGATATTTCTTTTTCCAACTCTTGGTCGACCGAGACGCTTTCCATTCAACGAGCAGGCCCGATGGATCGTTCCGGCGAGATCGTTCAAATTATTGACTTTGCCTCGTACCTTTCTTTTCTACTCGAGCCGAGTAATCGAGAGACTGGTTCGCGAATTTTACGACTTCGCGTACGTTCAGCACGCGTTCGTGCCTCGTCTTCTCTCCCTCGGAATCGATTCCTGTTTGCACAGGTATCGGAACATTGTTTTCCTTTTTCTCGCTCTTTCGCTCGTTCATCGACGTACGTTGCCGCGGGATACCGAACGGTGCGGTTCCGTTTCATCCATCGGCGTTCCAGGCTTCCAGCACCGATCTAAGCTCTTCTCCGATAGAAAGAAGACACACTGTCGCTCCGTCGTAAAACATACCCACGATCGTGATACACCGCCATGCTACGTAACTACGATACACGACCGAGTATGAGAATAATCGCGCCATGTACCAGCCAACGCGGCTAGAAAAGTGAAAACTAGTTACGAAGCATGAGGTATAGCCCAACGAGAGGGTATCAACAAGTTCGCTCGTTTCGACGGCGAACAATGACAGGCTGAAGGAAGGCGGGAGGCACGAGGCTCGAGGCACGAGGCACGAGGCACGAGGCACGAGGAACGCCATTCGAGACTAGAATCGCTACCTACGGTTCTCGTTGTATTCCTGCTCGTTGCCTGCTGCTTGATTTACAACGTAACGCGACCGCGTTTCCTATCGGCCACGATATTCCCACCTGCCTCTCTCGATTAATCGGTCCACCCGATGTCGCGGTGTTAATTTATAGGCGCGTCGATCGGTTGGCGCGAATCGTCAACAAGTGGCCGATTCCCTACCAGCAGAACGCAAGGTGAAAACCGGACGGGGCAACGCGAATTCCGATTCCATCTTTTTCTCTCGAATCGGCCGCGCGGTTCCGAAATCCTCGCTCCTGGCTTCGGTTCACCTAGTTACACTGACATCGATCGTGCCACGGGGTCGAAATAAAGCGAACAAAAAGGGCCAGAGCGGCAGCAGCAGGAAGGGAAAAAGCGAAAAAGGGAATAAAAATTAACGGTAAAACGAAGGTTCTTGGAATGGAGCGATGTTGGGCTGGCGATCCTCTGGGAGGCCGAAAATGCACTTTTTATCGCGCTACATCTCGTATGCGCCGCAGTATCAGGCCCGCGCATACATATTTCCTAGCACGTTTCCCGCACGTAGCTCGTTCTACGGCCACGTCCCTCGTTCTCGATCGTCTCCTACGGCTGGGTAAACGTGCAAGGTCGACCGTGCTCCCGCCTTTACGAAGTATCGAAGAATCAACGAACCGTTCCACGAGAAGACAGAAGCGACCAGGTCCTGGTAGCCGTTCGAGCCCACGACTCGACACGCTCTCCTAAAATTCTCCGTGGATCTCGCAAGCGACGCTGCCGTTCGCGCAAAAAAGACCACGAGTGGCGACGTCCGCTTGGGACAAGTTTTTCTTCGGGAAACACGTACACCGGAGTATATTAATCTAGCCAGCGGGCAAGAAAGTACGAAAAGTAAAGTCTTTTTGCGGTGCTCGTTCGGAGGGGAGTAAGCAGTGCCATCGGATCTTCCGGTAGCGCGCCTGGCATTCCCAGTGTACGGCGACAAGAAGATTAAGCGGCCTCTCTTCGCCGAGCCGTCCCTTCCGGCATTTAGTCGTTGTCGAAAGAACACGAGAAACTGAGGGCACCTCCGCACCAAACCGGAGACGCACATATCTCCAAGCTGATAGGCTGGATCCATTTATCTTTACCGTTTTTAAGCAACAAGTCTGTTGTGCTACGTCTACGAGATTATGGTTACTTCTGACGGAGATTTCGCGATTCGCACGATCCTAAATATCGGCACATCTCTTTTGAATTTCACTAGTCTGTGCGAATCGAAGCGATCCGAAGAGATTAAAGTGACTCGCGAGGAATTCAGGCTAACGCAACGGAGAAGAAGGGGCAAATGGGGTAAAAAAATTAGCTTGTAATCGATAAAATAAAAAAAATAAATAGTTCAATTCGCCAACGTACTCTCTAGTTTTCGAAAGAAGGATTTATGGAATCCGTTTTTAAACTCGATTAAAAATCAAGACGTCGCACCTTTGACTCGGTAACGCATGCTGTTCTTAATGACTTATACGCGACGCAATTTCCAGCTCGAGTCGGTGGAACGCACACCGCACCAGCACCAGTCTTTAATCAATTATGCAAATGATTTGCGGACTGCCGCTGTACTTCCTTCCCCTTGCGTCACGAGGACGCGCAATCCAGAGTTCCCTTTCCCTTTGTAGCCGACATCCCCCGTGAACCATACCTCCTGGCCGAATACTCGTCTCATTCCCGTCCCATAGCAACATCGCGTGCTTTCCGCCGCTTCTTTCGTTTTACTCCTCGCCAAAACTCGCGACTTGTTTATTAAAACTTTCGAATTAACTCGTTTTAGACACGTTCGTTTTCTACTTTGGTCGACCGCGATATATTATTTAGCAGTTCTCTCTCTCTCTCTCTCTCTCTCTCTCTCTCTTCCCCGTGGAATTTCCAGGTAAAATACACGAACCGTTTTCCCCCTTTTCTCTCTCGCCTAGTCAGTGACCGACCGTGACTCTAGTATACAAACCGCCTAACCACCGTCATCATCCGCCGGCTCTGCCAACGCAGTTTTGCTTTACACGCGTATAACCTTTTCGTATCTCCGGTCCCTCTTCCGCTTCGCATCCGTTCTCGTTTCCACCTTTCCTTCTAGTTGCTGGTTGCTTGCTCGCTGAGCCGCCCCAGCCTCGTTCGCCCGCCACGTTCCTCTCTCTAACGAGTTATGTTTCGCGCCCTCGTCGCGAAAGTTCGGATACGAGATTACCGTGCTGGTCGGCTCTCGAGCTTCGTTGCCGATATTATGGAAAACGCGAGAGGCAAAGTCGCGAGAGCTCGATGCCAGAAAACGAAGGAGAGGGAAACGAGTCCGGGAATACCCTCGTTTCTCTCTCTCTCTCTCTCTCTCTCTCTTTTTCTCTGTCGAAGACGAACATCCCCTTTTTCGAAGGAACGAGATTTAATACTCGCTCGATGCTGCTGCTATCGTTACGGGGAAGCATCGGTGTTTCGATAAGAAACAAGATGCGCGTATTTATATTGGCAATGCCGGAGAGCTGGCTCGTAGTTTCCGTTAACAATGGCGATATCCTCCGAAAGCAAAAGTGCATAGATATCGAAATATGCGGGCGAACTGGAGTGTATCGATAACAAACTAGCGCCGTCGATGCTGCCACGAATACGCTTGCCTGGGAACGTTGCAAAGACGTCCCGGAGAAAATCCTGAAACGGCCTCTCGAGTATCGAACGAGAGCGAGGAAAAATATCATCGCGTTTTGCAGCGTTCCTCCGAGACGCGAGTCATCTGACTAATCGCGTTCACCGTCGCGCTAACCGACACCATTTTCTCGACGAGTTGCATGCAGCGAAGAACGGCGGACGTTGTTAAATTTGGAGAAAAAGCGCGGCCGAGATGTCGCGAAAATACGAAGACGGTTTCCACGTGTATTTCTCGGGTTAAAACGCGCGGCGTATGCACGTCGCATTTCGTGCCTCTCCGGCTGTGCTCTTGCTACCTTTGGGACTCGGCTGCACGGATAACCAGACGAGAATCGTCGGGAAAGGAAGGAAGAACGCGTTACGTCGGCTGCCATCATTTTTTAAACGTTACACGATAAACAGTTACGCTGCCCTTTCATAAGTTACGGGCGTTATGTGCGCACGTACAATGGCTAGAATATCAAACGAGCAAACATAACGATTCGCGCTTTTTATAGAACTGGTTGAACGACGTATTCGTCTAGTATTTTAGTCGACCGCCGAGCCATCGAGAACGCTGCAAATAGATCTTTGTTAGGGCAGAAGTCGGTTGATCGGTATGCTACGTAATGTCACGGGTCAATGTTGTATTATTCAAGCCATCCTTTTCTCTCACGCTATATCGCTTTTACGTTACTTTTTCGCCCGGAGATTTTAGCCGTCCAACTGTTCCAGTTTCGTTTATTTCGCAATTACCGAATATTTATGGAATGCGGAAACTCGAGAGACCCGCGTACAATCTGTACACACGCCAGACAGACAGATAGATGGATGGATGGATGGATTCAAGTAGGACGCAGTTTGGAAAGTAGGATCGCGTGGCAAAGTGTGAGCAACGAGGGTGGGCAGAGGCAGACGTTTGCTACGAAAACGAGAGCAGAATAATCGTTATCAAAGTTTCGCGCCGATTCCAGAATGAATCGGGAACTGGCTGACCAAGATCCGACAAACTGCAGCGGAAGTCGAGTCGGTGAGTCGGTCCGAAGGAACTTCCCATCGAATTAGAGAAAAGTGTTCTCGTGGCGTCCTGTGCACACTCGCTACGACAAAGTTCTCCGTTAATCTCCTGGAAACCCCTACGGGTCTCGATTTATCGACGATATCCGATACGCGGAGCTTCTTCCTCCGATTTATTCCACCCCTCCCCCTTCTGTATCCACTTCGCTCTCCCTTGTCCAACCAACGACCCTTCCACTTTTCGCTATCCTCTCTCGTTCGTAATACACCTCGATCAGACGTTTTACAAGGAATTCGTTGTCGTTGTCCGTTTCGGTAAATCGTACACCGCTCTCGTCTCTAGAATACACGGAATATCAACGATTCGTCGTGAAACAATGCGACATTCTGCCAGCGGATGCATCGTATCCGCGTTGGCGAAACAAGAAAAACGAATCGTCGAGAGACGGGAAAAGATTCGATCGAAACGATGGATCGATGATCGTGCCGCGAACATTCTGCAACGATCGTATCGCTTTAAATTTAGATACGACACACGAGAAACTTGAAGTTTATTAATTCTTCTTGTTACGAGAAGATTCGGTCAAGTATCGGTGAAGGGAAGACGGGAACGAGCAAAGTCGACAATGTCGGTCGATGTGACGATGAGGAAACGAGGAATTGGAAAAACCGCTCGAATCAGGTCCGCTCTCGACTCATTACTTTGAATTATTCGAATAATATTTTCCTGTCTGGCTGAGAAATCAATGCGTCTACCCAGGCGATGCATAATTCATGGCATAGTATCGGACAGATGGAAGATTAATAGGCCTGATCAGACGCTCTCTAATCGAACGCTTACCGCCTACTTTCTTCCTTTCTCTCTTGCACCTTGCATCCGTTTCCTGCTTCTCCTTCCCCTTTCGTTTATCTCTTTCGGAAGCTGTCTCGCATCCTGCGATAAAATCGATGGATAGCCTCGGGAGGGGACGAATTCCAATGATCTCGAGATTTTCCTACTCGGTCCTCGCAACTATTACGAACCACTTAATAATTTGAATCTTCAAAGATTTTCTTCTACGTTGTACCTTGCGTTTCTTGTACGAGAAGCTTTGTCCCACGGATAAACGAGAAAATTTTCCTCGGCACGAGGTGTCGTTTCTCCTCTTCTCCGCGCAGCTCTACTTCGACGAACGTCAGGTTCCTCGGTCCGTCTCGCCGCCGAAATTCGCCTTCGCTTCGCGAACGGTAAAACGTGAATTAAACGGTTAAGTCGTATACAGTGGGTCGTTCGATTTATAGCGCGACCCAGGAAACGCGACGCGACGTTCGTAAATGTCGCTCGGCCTCGATATTCGTCTCGCATCGAATATAAAGTTGCGCCAAGACGAACGAAAGCGTAACGCGAAAACCGCCGTACGGATAAAAAGTTAGCAGCGTTTGCCGGAGAAAGTTTCCCTCGCGATTGCCGCATAGTTGGAGGGTTGCAAGTCGACTCGCGTTGCTCGGTGGACCGTTGTCTTGTTCGGCGTGGATTATCCGATTAAAGGCGAGACGATCCTTGAAATCGCTTCGCGGTAATGGTTAACGAGCAAAACTGTTTTTAAACGGGAACGACGCACCCAAAGTGGCCGGCGTCGAGCTTGTCTCGAACGGGAAGCAACTTTTCTTCGGATAACTAGGAGCCCGGCCAATAAAACTTTGTCCTCGCATAATGCGAGAAGAAACAATTTTGGATCGCGTCTCCCGTGCGAAGACCTAATTGAGACGAGCACGTACTACCCAATAACTTTCGAGTTCGACTCCGGAAATTAAATGACGTGACGCAAAAGCCAAACGCGCTCTCAGCGCTCGGGGAAAAAATAGCCGAGGACAGAGTTTAAAAGGAACTGCGGGCCAAGAAGACGGAATGCCGCGCGTTTAGTTCGAGTTAACCGAACTCGGGCTAAGACGAGTCGAGAATACATTTCGACGACGCGATGGAAAAACTTTTACATCGATGCGACGCGAGCGAACGCGTGCATTTTGACTTTCGTTGCGAAGCCATTACAACGCGTGGTAATTATTCGGAATAAGTCCATCGAAATCGCCGAGTCGCTGCCTGTTCCGAATAATCGATCACGGAGCAAAGTAGCTCGACGACGCGTTCTCCTATTATCGATTCGACGATCCTAAAGTTGGATTTTTACGAGGGCAACGACTCCTGCTTACACCTGATGGTACGCGATAACGAAGAAAAACGGAAAACGCGATATCTACTCGGATCGATTGGCGATGCCGTTCGTCTTGCTTCTTTTCCCTCGAACGCACAACGTATCTATGTACCTAACAAACGAGAAACTTTCTCGAGACGTTATCGGTATTTCCGCGAAGCTGGAACCGCGTTATTCTGTGGCGCATCGAGACGCGCTGACTCGGACGAAATCGCGAGCAATTCGCCCATTATCGCGAACGAGATTCTCAGGAACGCCTTAAAACGCTTAAGAACGTTAAAAGTGCCGCTAACGGGGAAATCGATGACGATTACGTTCGCGTTTTAAACGCGACAGCACGACCGTGGCGCCAGCAGCGATTTCGAACGGCACGGTGCAAGAGGCGTTTCAAAGCGGACAGAATTAAAATTTGCTCGTGCGAGGCGGCACATTGTCGATTGGTCGGAGCCTCCAGATGTCGGCTATACGTCATGCCGGTGCATTGTACGAAGAGAGAACGTTACGCGCAGCGGTTATATCAATTTTCAGTCAGCGGATTTCACCGCCCTTCGCAGCCCGACACGGTGCATACAAATTGCCATCGCGGCTGCTAACTAACCGTGCGAGTTTGATGAACGAAAAACGACCGGCCATAAATAATGTCGCGTAACAACGTTTCGAAACGATCGATGCGATTGTCGGTCGTGGGATGGACACGACGATCGCGAAGGAGCAACCGCGATTGCACTTGCGCTCTGTTACAGTCTTTCGAAGACGTTGCTCTCGTCCAAGATGCAGCGAATTCCGTATGGGATTTGCAGGAGGGAGGAAACGAGAGGGGTGGGACGAGAGAGGCGGGTGGGAAACGTAGAGACGCGTAACGCGGAGAAAAGTGCCGGTAGGAGGCATATAATGGCGAGTATTACGGGCACTTAGTCACTTTTGTGCTTCGGCCGGCATTGTGCTAAGACAAAAGATGGCGAATCCCCGGGAGCGATTCAACTGTCCCACACGAGCCAGTCGGCGGCACTCGAATAACTACGAGGGGCTCAGGGCAAAATTAAGCCGAGCGGTATGGCGCGGCAATTCGCGAGCGTTCACAAACACTCGCTCCTCTTATTCCTTCTCGTTTGTTACGGTCACGATACGCTTGCATATTCGCCGAGCGTACCTACTACTTGCAAATGGAAGCATGCTACTACCTTCTTCATGTTCGAGTCGGCCGCGCACCCGTGTCCGGGCCTCTGCTCGCCTCTACTCGCCTCTGAAAGCTCCGATACGCATTGTACCATTCCCCCTTTGTTATCTTTTTCTGTCGCGAGTTTACGCGGCGCGCCGCCCACCTCGCTGCTAGTTTCGACTCTGACAATAGCCGAGCATCTTCCACTCTTTTCGCTGCCTTTATTTCCTCCTTCGTTTCTCTCTCGTCCCTGCGGCCAACGCGAATTCGTTACGCTTCGAGCTACAGACCAGTTAGTTACCCTTTCCTGATTATTTTTCCTGCTTCGTCGTCGCGCACGCCTGTCCTTTGACGAACGTACCGTCGACTTCTTTGCCGCCCTCTCCACCGGTCACGATCAATTTCCTCGGAAGATTTTCAAAGTTGGCTAAATTTCCAAAAACCGAACAATATCTGCGGGAATGTGGAGAGGCTTGGCCTGCCGCGGTCGTCTGTGACGTCGGGGTTGGCAATTTCAAATCCGAGAACGCCGAAGAATCGAGGGAAAAGGAAGACGAACTAAACTTATAGAGAAATAGGCGGAACGATTCGGAAGACCACTCGGTCGCGGGCTCTTTCATCTCCAACATCAAAAGGCAATTCCTGAAATTATGGAGATTTTTCCGAAGAATTTCGCGAAATCGACGGTATTCTACGTAGGACCGCGCCCTCGTGCTCTTTGTCAGAATAAACGGTTCGGGGGTTGAGAAGAAGGACGGCGAGAGCGGAGACGGAAACGAGGCCGACGAAGGGGAAGAAAGACGACGAGAGAAGAGGGAAGAAGTCAGGCTCGGAACAAATGAGAGGTTATTTCAGGCGGCAGACGTATGTACGTATATTCGGTACCAACGTCTCAACCATCGCATCGGCCCGAGTTTCCGACTTTGCATTTTTACCGTGAAGCTCGCGGTTTGCCGTTAAACCTCTCGATCGTCTCTTTCTCTTCTCTTTTCTCCGCTGCTGGGAGTAGCTGCTGGGAGAGGCGCTGCAATAAACGATCAACGTGGATAATTGAAAATATAGCGCAGCGATAACGCAAGATGACGCGAAATCGGTCCACTGGCGCGTCCGACCACCGATCGTCCTTATCTACTAGCATCTCTCGTCGACTGTTGACGCGTGCAACTCTCTGCAGAAGCGTCTCAAGATCGTTCAACTTTCACGCTGCTTGCGCGATATATTTCCGTCCATGTCACGTGTCTCTGGATAACTACGTTTGAAATTCTTCTCTGACAATCAGATCGAAGTTATTTTCGCGCATTTTGAATTCATATAACACGATTAATTGATCGCAAACAGACTGTACGATCGTAAAAAGTCGGTATCGTAATTTTAGACGGCTATAATCTTCGACGAGACAATATCGTACTTTCGAGCGATTTTTTTTTTTTTTTTTTTCACCGGCACAGAATGTTATCATACTAGCGTCCGATATCTCGTCGCGTATATGTAGTTGATTAGTTTCGTCGTTGCCTCTAGAACAAAGAACGGAGAGGATCGGGCTCGCGGGAAGATAACGCGGAAACATCCCAGTACGTATCAGGAAAATGGGACAAGCAGCGCGTATAATACGGTTTATTGTGTACGAGATGAAGATCTCGGGTTCGTGTGTGTTTTCAGCTTCTTCGGTGCTTCTCCGTTGCTTCGTCCCGTACGAAAATACGTGGAAACGATACAGGATCGTCAAAGCGCCGGCAAGCGATAAGTAAAGTAAGAGCCGAAAGACAGCGAAGCGAATAATTTGTCGCTGTTCATCGTTGGCTATCGAATTTTAATTCCTCGGAAACGAGCAATTTTGTTTCGCAAACGCGCGCCAGTGACGCAACGCTGTATGACGTTGCAAACGTTAGATTCTAAATGATCACGCGTCACAGCCATTAACGTTCAACTCGCCGATATATCGACGGATTCCAAGGTCAAGGAAAAACGGGCCGGAATTGATATTCCCCGATGTCTGTCGCGTTGTAGTTTCGGGATCGATCGGATCAGCGCGAGAGTTACACGGAAGATCGGAAAATGTCGCGAAACGTCGATCGGACATCGATCGAGTCGAAAATCGCGAGACACCGTATCCCTCGGGGAGAAGGTACGATTAAGGAAGATGACGAATTGATTCGGCCGTAACGAGGGGAGAATCGTCGGATGGAGGGTAGGAGAAGTGTCTCCTCGTTTCGGTAAAGCCAGCGATACGACTCGTGGGACGCGATTTGAATAATCACGATGGCTGTTGAATCGGAAAAAGAGTGTCAATCTGCACGCTCGGTGCATGGAACTTTCTCGAACGAACGCGCGTGGAAAGCAGCGGGAATGCGGGAATACAGGAAGAGCGAGAAGCAGAAGAGAAACGCGCGGACCGCTGCCATTAGCGAGCGCGACTGTCGCGTCGTAGCGACGACGAGAACGAGGACGAGCACAACCCAACGGTGGCTGCCCAATTAGCGTTAATCCTTGTTAATCCGCGTCTCTCCAATCTGCATCCCTTTGTTCTTCGTTCGGGCCGCTTCGCGGCCCGACTATCGCGACAGTTTACGACCAGAATATTTCGAGTTGGTAGCGAAGGTTTGAGCCGAGGGGATAGAAGGGACGCGGGACAGGAGGATGGAAACTAAACGCGGAAGCGGGGAAAGCGTCGATACCGAGGGAAAAGTAAGCCGGAACGACGACGGGATTCCTAGCTCTCGGTGAGCTTCCACGGCAATTTTATTCACGACTGTCGATCCTTCCGGCGGAACGTTGACGAGAAGGAAAGGGAGCGACGCGTCGACGAACTCGAGAAAATATCGCGTAACGAGCGTGGCTCGAAACGGGCCACCGGCCTCGCCACTATCGGCCTGCTGAAGACACCTTCTCCTGTCTTGTAAGTCAAAATCACGTCGACGCGTGTAGTGGACGTAACGACGACGAGGATAACGAGAGCAACGATGATAATGGTAAAACAACGAGGTTTCGACGAATGGAAGCCGCGATACCGAAAGAAAACGTGCTCCCGATCGAGGAACGGCCCGATCGGCACAGGCCGCTAGCCAAAAACTCAACTGCGATCCTTTCTCCGCCACATCGACCGGTGGAACGTTGTCCGGAGAACGAACGCGCGAGACGAAAAGTCGGAACGTTGTGCACGGTGTTCATGCGAGTTGCAGAGATTCGCGAAATCGGCCGTATCGGGAGAGATTGTTTCCGATACACGGCGCGAACAAAGAGGAACGACGCGCTTAGAAATATTTGTCTCTTCGGAGCGACGAGGCATTGTCCTCCCATCGACGATTCCTCTTCTCTGTGTGGACGCCTGCGACCGAACGACGAGACAAAACTCTGGGACACGCGCACAAAATCAAAAGTACGATGGCACGAAGGACGGCGGTTCGTTCGACCAACGGATACAGAGAGATAGACGGCTAGACAAAGGGGCGGAGAGACAAGGAGAGCGATCAATGAGAGATGACGGACGCGGCCACGAGACCACGGACCACGAGCCACGAGATCGACGAAGAAGGGAACGCGTTTGAGCGGCTCGACGTACCGGGTCGAGGAAGAGGGAAGAACGAGGACCGGCGTCAGCGGTCGCTCCACTCACATTGTTACCATAATCGGCCTCGGTTGGGCCCATTGTTTGTCATTCAATTTTCCCGCTGGATTTCCACCGCGGACAATGGCAGGAACGCTTTATAAGTCGCGGGAATTACACGGGCGAACAAAGCTCGTAAATATATCCGTTGAATCGTGAAAAACGTCCTGCTACTACTACTACTACTACTACTACTACTACTACTACTATTACTCTCTCTCTCTCTCTCTCTCTCTCTCTCTCTCTCTCTCTCTCTCTCCCTATATCTCTTGCTGTTGCACGCAGAATGAAACTCCTCTCCTCTCCACTGCGCTCTCTGTGCTGCTGCATCGCGACATCACGTTCCACCCTTTCCATTCTGGCTGATCCTCTCACGTCACCCTATTCGTCCCGCACATCGTATCGTTCTTTCTGTTTCTAGGTTGCGTGTAAAACGCAGGGCGGCTGTGTTCTTTCGCGCGGACGCGCTTATATCGGGCACCCGACTGTCCTCGGCTGGTACATACCGGAGGCAACGTACCAACCAGCCGACAAACTGGCCAGCGGCTGGAAACGCAACGGATACCGAGGCCGGCGTGGAGTGTACGCGCGAACGGACCAACGGCGACCATTCTCGTAAATCAGTGGAACTCCGGCTCCGTTCCGGGACAATTTTATGATTTAATCCGGTGAATGCGCGAAGGCTGTGGTCGCGGTAGCTTCGAAACCCGAGTTCGCGATATACCGGCTGCACTTGCCGAGATGAATTTCACACGGCGCCAAATGGTGACCGCGTGTAAAAATGGTTTGCGGCGGCCGATGGGTGGGACGGCGAATGGCCGGAGGGTGGTTCGGCGGACGTCGCGTCCGAATACAGAGGACGGAGTACGGGGTTAGCGGGTTGAACGCGAGGAGACCGGGCGACGCAACACGACGCAACCGTTCGACGCTCAACCAGCGTGAAATTTCAGGACGCTGACCGACGTGCGTCGCAATTTCTCCGAATTTTCGATCGGTTTGAGAGCGTTATTTGGTTAAACCGATAACAAAACGAACCCTCGATTACGAGATTGACAGCGCGCATCCAATCGATTCCCGGCCGAACCTGCACCCTCGTAATTTCCCTCTGACGAGTCTCTCGACTGCCTGCGAATTTTTCGGACGCCAACACGACTCGACGATCCGCGAGTTGCTCGTCGATACGAGAACGCTCTATTACGCGTTCCTACGATCGTCTGGCTCCGTTTCCGAAACGTCGCCTTGATCGGAGATTAAGAATCGTCGCGAAAGGGCATCGCGTCACGAAGGATAGAGACCATGGGAGATCGGTTCGCGTGACCGCCTAGACTCAGCCAAACAAAAGGTTTCTCGTATTCGTAAATCGCAAATCGAATTAAACTCTCAAGCGGCACGCCATTCCCGATCGCGACTCGTCGTGCGTATAAAAGGAACGGATGGCGATCAACCGAGTCAAGTGAGTTGCGGGACGTATTCACAACCTCTCTGCCGCGTCTCACTTCAAGCCGCGGGTTATCGCCGCTTTTTATTCTTTCCCGATATTGTCTTTCGTATCCACACACGCGTACACGCAGCTTCCGCGTTCGACGATCGATCAACAATCGGAGAAGAAGATAATATTCGTCTGTCCGTTCCGCTTTCCGCTTGTGATCATCGAGCCATCGCGATCCGTGTCCGTTGCGAAAACGTCGTTAAACGAGTCCCGCGTACCGAGCGTCGAGTTGTGCGAGTCGTGCCGGGATGTTATCGCATAATGAGACTGTCGTTAACGGTCCATTGGCTTTCATCGGCGAAGAAACTGGGTGTGTACACGCAATCCCTGGACCTTCTAAATCCTTGCGAGACGATCGAAAAATACGCAACTACGTAGTACTCGTGTACTTTGTTCCATAAACGAGAAAAGTTTACCGACTCGAGTACTCGTGATCGAACAACGATCCTTCGAGACAAAGCGCTAAGACGCAGGAGGATATTTACGATCTCTTCGGTCGCGCGTCGATTAACATCATCCGTCTCCCCAAGCAATCTTTACGAAAACATACGACGATTAACTATTGTTCGTTTGCTCGTCATCCAGGTATGTTCCGTCGATGCGAGAAAGATTCCTGGGATGGAACGTACCGCCGGAGCATTCGGATCTCGTGCATCCCCACTGGAGAGGATTCATAGCACCGGGAAAATATTGGCACATTGGATTCGCGCTCATCTATTCGATGCTGCTCGTAATGTCTCTCGTAGGAAATTGTTGCGTCATATGGATATTTAGCACGTAAGTTTGAAATTATTTCGGAGGGTTGGTGGTGCCCTCCCTCGAGAAACGGTGGAATGCTCGTCCGCCTGCGGATCGATCGTTGGCCGTTTCTCGAAACTATACTTTGCCCTATACCGACTACCGTCATACGTCGTCGGAATGTGACGTCGTACCGATCGAACCGCGGATACTCGAGTTCGGCCTGTGTGTTTCCAGATCGAAACCTCTGAGGACGGCTTCCAACATGTTTATAGTCAGCTTGGCGATATTCGACATAATAATGTCCTTCGAAATGCCGATGTTAGTGATAAGCAGTTTTATGGAACGTATGATCGGCTGGGAAATCGGATGCGACGTCTATGCGGTCTTTGGTTCGATCTCTGGCATGGGACAATCCATTACGAACGCTGCCATTGCCTTTGATCGATACAGGTTACGATTATTCCGTTTGATTACGATCCGGTTACGGTCGACATAAATCCTGCGAAGATACTAAACGCGCTTTGCTTCTTTCCGCAGAACCATTTCCTGCCCGATCGATGGACGGCTCAACTCGAAACAAGCCGCGATAATCATCGCTTTCACGTGGTTCTGGGTGACACCGTTCACTGTTTTACCGCTACTAAAAGTCTGGGGTCGATTCACTACCGGTAACAAATTCACGGAAATTTAACTACCTCTCGTTCTTTTTCTTTCATTTTTTTTTTTTTTGCCCCTCTCGCGTGTTATTTCAATCGAATTATTCCAGAGGGATTGCTCACCACTTGTTCGTTCGATTTCCTGACGGAGGATCAAGACACCAAGGTCTTCGTCATGAGTATCTTCATCTGGTCCTACGTCATCCCTCTAACCTTCATCGTATACTTCTACTCTCAATTGCTCCAATCTATTCGCAATCACGAGAGAATGTTACGAGAACAGGTCGGTGTCTACAAATTTCTTTTCCCCTTCTTCTTCTTTTTCTCTCCCCTTTTTTTTTTTTTAATATCGTTAAACGATCCAGCTCTAACGGACTTTCTTCGTTTCTGCTCCATAGGCAAAGAAGATGAACGTAAAGTCATTAGTCTCGAATCAGGACAAGGAAAGGAGCGTGGAACTGAGAATCGCCAAAGTGGCATTTACGATATTTTTCCTCTTCCTTCTAGCTTGGACACCGTATGCAACCGTGGCTATGATAGGAGCATTCGGCAATCGGTAATTTCTACGTTTCTACGCAAGCTTTTCCCCATTCTTCTTCTTTTTCTTTTTTTTTTTTTTTCTTTTTCTATGACGTGGTTACGATGACAAATCTAATCGTCTTTGTAGAGAGCTTTTAACGCCTATATCTACGATGTTACCCGCCTTGTTTGCCAAAACGGTATCTTGTATCGACCCGTGGATTTATGCGATCAATCATCCGAGGTAACTAATCACTCGTGATACTCTCCACGATATCGTGGACGTGAATACAAACGAAACGATTATCGCTCTCCATCTCTGTGCAGATACCGACAAGAATTGCAAAAGCGTTGCAAATGGATGGGCATTCACGAGCCGGAAACAACTCACGACTCCGCGTCTGTCCAGACCGAGAAGATTAAATCGGACGATGCATAAATCGAGGGTCTCAAACTTTCTACATTGACGCGCTTATGGGCACGATCGGTTTTTGCAGTACGGGATCGAGACACGCTAAAAACAAAACCACCACCAGCGTGATCTCGATCTTCGTATAAATACGTAGAATCTCGGATTCCACGTAATTACGTGAAATTGTAAAATTGTAAAATATTATACGATCGTAGCGATACGTGCACCGATATCAACGATCGTACTATTATTAAAGAAGCATTATTAAAGTAAATTCCACGGCAAGCTGTTTTATTGAAATTTGCCCTCCGATCCACGCTATATTTACGCCGATTAAACGTCATATTGAAACATCTATAGCGTTCCATCGTTGGTCGAGCTTTCCTCGTGAATGCGTACGAGAGGTTGCGCGCTATAACGTGCGCTGCACCGTGCGCGGTAACTTGCGCGGGTCGATCGACTTGAATTCAAAGCCATCGAAGTCAATTACGCTTATCGATGCCTTAACGCGAGTAACAAACAATTTCGCAAGATTTCTTCTGGCGAAGAAAACGGGTAGCCTTTCGTCTAATGGAAATAAACCGTGTTGAAAATTCTTGGAATATAATTAACTCGTTGTTCCGAAATTCTCGGCGCACTACTCGTCGAAAAAAGCGTGCGCGATGAATTTCCCTTTGATAACGAGCCTCTCGTGACACGCAAGCTTCTTTTTCTCTCATTCGGCGCGCAGAAGAGAGGAAAGAAAAGCGTAGTTTCTGCCTTTTAGCGCTTTTTACGGAAAATTGAGAGGGTCTTGTTACATTCTCGTTATCCCGATCCCCTTAACACTCCTGCAACTTTTCCTCCTAAGATTCGCAGAAAGCGATGATATTTTTACGCGAGGCGCGTCCTGAAAGAAACTATTTCGTTACACAGATTCGCAAATATAACGCTACGCGAGGTATAACGTTTCTTTGGTAAAACGAGAGAAAACATCTTGATACGGCACATATTTTTCAGCAGAAATGAAAGCCGACCATACAAACCGAAAGTATATTATTGCCAGGTCTCTTAACGCGTAATTTCAATTTACGGTAATTGCATAAAAGGCCAGTAACTTCTAATTATCGATTCGTCGTTCATTTACATATCGCGTATATATTCGGTTCGATGGAAGAGTGGTGTTGCTAGAAGTCGATCAAAGTTTCCGGATACTCGCGAACGGCAGCGTATAACGAGAAACGCAAGAGGATATCGATGAAGTAACGAACGATAGTTTTTATCGTAGAAAGATTTCGGTTCATCGAGAAAGGCTAAAGACGATTACGTGGACGTGGGACAGGACGGTGAAAGTTTAGTCCCGATGGTTGCAACGTTACGAGTCGGTGGATCGTGTAGGTACGTGTAGATAGTACACTCGCGTGGCTCCCCGGACAGTAGGCGGAGTCAACGGATAGCCCGGCAGTTCAGTTAATATGCAGTTAGTACGTCATTTGTTTCTCGCCGCTGGGAGGGCTTATCGTAATCTCTAACGTCATGGCTCCCCACGATCTCTCGCGTTAGCAACGCTTGCCTCGCAGATCAACGAATTCGCGGATTCTGTGCATACAGCGCATTAAACGCGATCACGAGGATTCGGCCGATTAGACGAAAACACTTCTCCGATATCGAAAAGTAGCGGAGAAGAAGCTGACTTACTTTCTTCCTCCCTTCTCCTCCATCCTACAATTTTTATTCGGAATCGATTTACGCGGTAACTTCGCTGATTCGTCTGAGGTACAGTGTACACGCGACTCTTGCATCGATAGAATTTCCAATCAACCGAAATTCTATGGTATTCGCAGCCGTCGAAGAACCGTTCTCCCTCGCAGTCCGTGTCGCGCACGCGACTCTCGCGCAATCAAAGTTTTCCATGGATCGTTCGTCCCGCTATGGATAAGCCGAGAAAGGAACGACAAGGGCTGGAGAAAGGTACGGAGAACAGGGAAGAGAAAGGGAGAGACAAGTTGGTAAGGCGGGAAGGAGGGCAGGAAGAAAGGAAGCGAGTACAGTTTGACAGGGCGAGAGTCCTGGTTTCGAAGAAATCCTTGATTAGATGTTCCCGTCAAAGGAACCCTTCGTTTTCCGTGGATCGAAGAAAAAAAGACGGGTGGTAAGGGGCCGAGTAACGAAGACAGATAAAACGCAAGTGGGAAAAGAGCGAGCGACAGCGAGCGTGGAAGCATGGAAAGCGTGGAATCGGTTTGGGGAGCGAATTAAAAATTGTTCCAGTCGGCGAACATCGAGGAATCGAGGAAACCAGAAAAAGAAGAAGGGGAGAAATAAAGAGGCGTTTTAATCGAAGAGGTCTTGGAAGGGATTGCGCCGTTCCGAGAGTAAAAAGGAACGATCCCACTCGGTTTAAGATACATCCCATCCTATTTCCTCAGGTCGTACCGGCGACGACCAGTTATGGATGTTGAAAATTCAATTACGCGGGATTTATGGCTGCCGACGCTGGGCATATTTATTGTCCTGGCATCTCGTTCTGAGGTGGCTGGCCGAGTCTTCCATTTTCGCATCGAGGGAACGTCCAGTATCAAAATATTGCCTGCAAATACGGACGCGTTCCATCGTATTCGAGGGTTACGTTCGATGCTTTCCTTTCTTTTATTTAAGCTAGTTCGATTTCAAGTATCGCCAACCACGTTTCTTTCCTTTAGCGGTTCTCGCGTCGTACGGTTCACCCTCAAAATGGCAAAATACAGGAAACCAGTCGAACGATCGAATAAACGAGAATCCGTTTTGGAGTCGCCTACGTTGTTGCACGCGTTTGGCATTAAGATAGCACAGACAATGTTTTATAGCGTTTAGGTGCCTCGCTTTACGGGGCCGTCCTTTTTAAAGCTGTCTTAATCCCCGTTAAGCACAGGGTAATAAACTCCACAGTGCTCATTAAGGTAGACTGTATAGTCTTTTTGTTCGTGGCACGAGATGTATATTAACGCGGCCAATAAATATCATCCTTATCGGCGGCGTTTCGCCACCTTGTTATCGCGTATTGATTTTCCACCACCAAAGTCGCATGGTGAAACGCGACCAGGACTTTTCGAATTTTCGAGGACCATCGGACGAGTAGGCAAAGGAAAGACGAAGTCGTTAGGCGGACGATGCGTTGCCACGACCGTGGTTCATCGAAGCGACAAGCAAGATCGGCTCGTCGTGCCGAGATGGCAGAGCGAATCGCAACTTCGCGTTCCTATTCGATCGCGTATTTCATTCGAAACGTCAGACAGAATTCGGCTGTAAAACTTCCGTTCGAATAGAATTTGCTTAGCCCGCGAACTCCATCTTCGACGATCTTATCGGTGCGGCGCAACGATTTATCTCTCGCGCCACAAATCTCTGATACGCTTTATCGATATCGTTGGATTCGAGCAGATGTTTGCGGTAAACGAGAAACACGTGCTCCTTAGTAACTGTGCAGTTTATGCGCCAGTGTATCGCAACGTTACGCGTTTCCCTGCTCGTTCCTGTTAATCAACCGATTCAAGACGCTATTTAGTTAAATTCGCCGTGCGTCAGGACGGAACGAAAGACGCGAAGACGAGGGAGAAGCGCGTACAGGAGGCGGGGAACGTCTGATAGCAGGGAATTACGCGAGAGAGAAGTTCGAGGGAGGAAAGAAAACGGCGAAACTAATTTCAAAGCTGTTAAGAGCATTACGAAAGTATGTCCTCCGACGGGCGTAGACGAGCGTAGACGGGCGTAGTTAGGCGTGGACTGGTGTAAAAGTGTATCCGGAGACGCGGGTATTTACGGATACGTGGAATATTGGACGCGAGAACAAGTACCGCGTAGTACGGCGGAAGATAAAACGAAGGTGCAGCTTTAGCAACGAAGTCGATGAGAGAGACTGGCGTTTCGCAGCGATTAGAGATGCTCGGGTTAAATCCTTTCGAAACGGGAGGCCAGGGATTTCGAGACAAAACTGCACGCCGAGAAGAGGAAGGGAGAAGAGTAAAGGGAAAACAGGTGAACGAGTTAAATCAGAAGGACGGAGAAGAGAGAAGGAGAGACTGATTAAAGTGGAAAGAGCAAGTTGGCCCAGTGTGATGCAGCGTGGACAATAGTTGGCCGTCGCGTCGTCGAGGGGTTGGCCAGAGGAAAGGTTGGAAGAGGAGTCAGCTGAGAGAGACCGGCATGGGGGAACCTGTGAACCCTCTCCTACGGACCGAAATACTAAAGCGAGCTTAAGTGCGTTGCCATAGGGACCAGCTGGAGTCGAGGGGGCGAGAGAACAGTGGATGGGGGGATTGCCGCGAGAGAAGGTCGTGCCACGTCCCGTCTATGCCGCGTAGTTTCCGAAACGCGCTAAACCGCTCGGAAGTAGCCAACGTCGAGATTTGCTCGCTTTTCTTCGCTGGCAATTCTCGATCGTAGATGCGCGTTTACTTGGCATCCTTAGACTCGCGTGAACGGACGCATTCGACGAAAGGATGAACAGCCTGTTTCCCGCTATCGCTATTGTTCGCCACCTCTGTACTCGCTAAACGTTTCGTTCCTCTTCGCTTTGACGTTTCTCGCTTTGGCGGAACCACGACTCAACGCGATTTCGAAGAAACATCGCATCTCCTGCTCGATCGTTGTACGTACATCGCTACCAACCGAACAGGGCATAGCATTACTCGTTTTATTATTTGCAGCGCATGCTGTCGCACGTCCGTAACAATACTTCCGTAAGTCTGTAATTTGCATCTCGTTGCTGATGTATTCCGTGTCGTTCGTGTATCAGCTCGCTGGCACGGTCGTTAAACGAATTTCCTCTTTCCTTGATTCTCCTTTTCTCTTATCCGCTGCAGAACGCTGCTACAGCATTCCTTTTCTCGTCCCTGCGAACGATTCAAGAATTCCTCTCGGTAGTTGACACGGCAGTCGCGCGAGAAAAATGAAAACTTGATTATTCGCTTCACGACTTGCTCGATCATAATTGCGACTGGCTACGATCGACGCGAAACTGTTCGTGGCCTGGAATAAGAAAACTTGCTCAACGGAAAACCAAGCGTTTCAGGCCTCTCGCGAACCACGTTTTTAAAAGTTGTGTTTAAAATTTCCGATTTTACATTTGCGGCCGGTGAACCCGCGTGAAACGCGTTAATGGCGCGCTATTCCACAGTCGATGGATGTACGCGCCTCTTACGATTTAACTTCTAGACCATATTAATATGCCTTCTGCGCGAAACTTATGGCAAACAAAGGTCGACGAATCGACCGAACGAACAATGAAATTTTTAGCCACGCCGTTTCTCCACCACTTTCGAGAGTCTTTCAGAGAGCTCCGCAGGAAGCAGAGAAGGGGTGAGATGTTTTCCCTCGAGTCGATACTTGCTCCCGTCGTCTTTTCTTTCAAACGTAATTCCACATTCGTCTTTTCTTCTTCGATGATCGTTTTCTACACGCGTACCTTCGCCCTCTTTTTCCGATCGTTCAGCTGTTTCGCGGTTCCTTACTCGGATCGTTGTCCCATCGAGCTCTATAAGGAGCGGAAGCTTAGACTACGTGGAAAGCGAGAAAATACCAGCGGAGGAAGAGATCATCGGACGGAAACTAGGCGAGCTCGGCCAGCTGCAATACCGCGATATACAAACTTATTGGCGAAACTCGCGAAACTTCCGCAAGGTTTCGAGAATTTCAAGATGGCGAACATCCGCATTCCGGATTAGAAGAAAGGAGGAACAAAGGTCTCTGGAAGCTGCTTTATCGGTGGAAATTTTCCTCCTCTCTGCAATCAAAAATTCGTCTTGCCTCGCAACAAAGTATCCCGTCGAATCGTTCGATGTTCCATGTTCCATGTTCGAACAACTCGCCGCAACTCGCGTTGAGTTGACTCTATCGAAGTAATCACGAGTCGTGCCCATTTCTGATTGGCGCGATAAAATTAACAGGGATTCGTTTGGCGCGCAACTCCAATTGTAAATGGCACTGGTTAATTGGGTCGACCATCTGACGATTCGATGTGAGGAAATTCGAGCTTGGTCACGATAATGAGCCGTATTAATTATAAACACGTCGCACTGCCGTTAATTACTCAAGTTGGAAGTGCGATAGCACGTTTACATTCCCAGCATCTCTTCGATCTGTACAATTCGCATTGTCGCCGAGCGAACCAACAGTTTTTAACGCGATGGCCTCGTTCGAACGACACGAACATTCGTCGTTTGTTACCTCTTTACCTCTTCGTATCTATCTGTTCCGGATCAACGTGTTCGCAAGGCACGCCTGCTAAAATTTTTACCAACCTTCTCCCCGATTAAATTTCCCCTCTTTCACCTTGCAGAGGGAGACGAGGGATATTGTAACGCCACACCTTTTCCGTTCATGGCGTGTCGATAGTTCGTTTCTCTTCTGTCGTATTTCCAGATACCAGATTATTATTTCACATTTTCTTATCTGCCTTACTGCGTCAAATTTAACCCCCCGCCGGAAATTCACTTATTTTTACCTAAAATCGAGTCGTAAGTCTTCGTTTCTCGTTTATCGATACTTGGCTTCGATTAAAAGCTCTTTATGCCGTTAAACGTATCAGAGAAATCAATGAAATTCAAACTGTTCTTTCAAGTGGCAGCGAATTACACGTTTTACGAACACTTGTAAGATCCGTGGATCAAATCGAAGCAGCAAGCGTACCGTACTACTCGGTCCATGTAAATTGTTCGTAAAAAGGGAAAGCGGAATGTGATAAATAGGATAATGTAGAGCCATCGATCGATAGAGAACGAGAAGAACGCGAAAACAAAGAAATCTGTCGATACTCTCATTGGTTCTTGCTAAACCGAAAATCGTTAGAGAAAAGGTAAAAATAAGAGTCGACGTGGGATGTAAGCGCAAATCGTCCAACGAATCGATTCCATTATTCGTAATAACAAGTAAACGACCGCTGTAAGCTACGCGCTTGCTAATATAGAAACGAACAAGAATAGAAAGAAAGTAAGGCGGAAATACGAATGTCGCAGGCCGAGCAGGTTACAGCTGAATAATGACTGCTGCAAGGGAAAAAGTATTAGTTCGCGAGCACGAAGCTTTCTCTGTAAAGCACGTTCTCTACATCACTCGCCTTTTGTCGATGCCATCCGCTAACGAGAAGTGATAACAAAACCATCTTGCGAAACCTCAACTATTTTTCCCGATGTAGCTCGTTCCAAGAGCAAAAGAAATTCTTCGACGAATTCGCAACGCTGTACGATCGATATTTTGGACATTTTTTTTCTTTTTTAATTTTTTCCCATTCCAAACATGCTCGGCTACAGGTAAATTAACAGTCGGATCTCACTGACAACACTGCGACCAGATACGTATCTGGCGTGTCCGTATATTAGGTTGTCCGGAAAGTGTCTTTCCTTTACAGACGAATCTTTTACAACGACGCACCTTTATACAAACACGAAACCTAATCTGTCGAACGTTGTGATCTTCATTTCGACAGAACAAAATGGATCATACGTAATTCGATAAAACAATATAAAACGAAAAATGTCGTGCACCCATTATTTCCTTATAAAACTTTTCGGACGACCTAACATATGTTCTGTATGTTAGCAACGACACATTTTCAAGACTCGTAGCAGGCAATTAGCTTTCGAACGATTTATGGCAAGCACTTGGACTACGTGTGAACAATGAAAAGCCAGACGAGATCGCGCAAACGTCTATAGATAGCTAGCGAATCGAGATCGCGTAGCTAACCGCTGTCAAAAGTTTTGATCGACGCGAGAGAGTTTAAGGTTTCAAGTTGCAGTGTTTTAACGCTGATTACGATACGGATTCGATTCAGACTCGAGTCGATTTTAGATTATTATACATTCACGATCTAGCTATCTATGATTTACTCGCAGCTATTTAAGAAAATTTGTGCAACGTTGCGCTGCTTCAAAGAATAAGAATATTATTCCTGGAAGAATCAATGGGAGAATGGGAAAACTAGGCTGCCTTCTAGTAAGACAACTACCACGAACGGCGCTGTACTCACGGAGTGCATCGAACAGAAATTACGTATTGAATGATTCGACCATGCAGTGATCTCTCTGATTAATAGAAATTTCTAACAATAGACTGACAAAGTGATTACTTCGCTGGCAAAATCGAGAATTCGTTCCGTTTATCTAGATTTCTGCGACTAACGCTCGAATCTCGTTATCGAAAATCATTCGCTACCTTCGATAGCAACCAACGACGCGAAAAGTTTCACCGTAGAAATTGTTGCGTGTAACTGCTCGATGATCAAGACGGGAAAAATCATGGAAAATGGGCGAGCGTTGCACGCTCTTCCAAAAGAAGCGATAAAATCGCGTGAACGCGCGAAAATTAGAAACTGTTTTTTCCAACGCGGTACGTTCGGCAGTTGCACGGTCGAGACCATAAAAGTTAACGAGCTGTTGGCGAGAAATCGTTAAAAGTTAGCGTTGAAAATTCGTGAAACCGGATGCAGGGTGTCCTGCAACGGGCGTAATTAAATGTACGGACACAATTTGTTCTGATTTTGGTTGCAACGCCTTCCAGTAGGCACCACTTTTCTCTCCTCTTCTTCGTCGTGCTGACTGTACGTCGAGGAATACGTATAGAGTACGCGCGTATCGTCTGATAAACCTAGCTAAAGTGCACTCGTATTTGAAGTGGTGAATTCGCGCGGCGAGATCACGCGAATCAGCGTCGCGTTATATTTTCCAGGATATTTTCAAGAGACGTCGTGTTTTTCAAGGATCTCGTATTTGAGGACGCGATTCCGTCCGATGATGATGTCGTCGCTCTGATCATATGGCGCATACTTGAAACGCTTTGGTTGAGATTCGCGCGTGAAAATATCGCTCGACGAGAAGCTACTAAATAACGCGATCTGCCGGCTTATTCGACGCGACGAAATTTAAATACGCGCGACCAACTTTTTTCGTTTCCATTTTTGTCCCCGTTTCTTTGACTCGTTCTCTTAAAAAGCAAAAAAAAAAAAAAAAAAAAATAGAAACAAAAATAGATATAAAAAAAAAAAAAAAATGAATGGCAGTGTACCGGTCGCGCAAAAACCGATTCGATTATTCCGCGATAGGAAACTGACGTGGATATATAAAGAGAAATAGAAAACGAGAAGGAAAAATGCAAGTGGCGATATTTACAAAGAGTTACGACACAAGCGATACGGTTTTCCACATTTCCATGGTTTCCCCGTTCGAAATCGAGTTAGAGCAGCGAAAGGACTCGGAGGGCCTTCGATAGCCCAACGACTTCTTCGATGGGATTTTGATTCCGCGAGAATTTTCTTGACCACCCTTTATAGGTGCGACACAGGCGAACTATGTGCCGCAGCACCTACACAGACGAGGATAAGCGAGGAAAGCCAGAGCATGCGCTCGGGTATCGCAAATGTACGAGCTTCGGTTCTCGCTTTAGTCGAACCCCGGTAACGGTAGGGGTAGAACGCGCTCGGACGACTATTCGACAACGTGCTCGCCACAGGACAAGGGGTATTTTGTCGATGAAAAACGAAACCGAGTATCTACCACTTCGACGTGATTCTCAGATTTGAACGTAATGTCGCGGACTCGTAAGAGTTTCCATTCCAATTAGTTTCTAGCTATTGGCAAAGCAGGTCGTCCGCAAGTCCGACGAAACGCGAGGGATATAGCGCGAAGAAAAGGACAAAACGGTTTTGCAAATGCATTCGCGCCGATCATCTAGAGGCAAGTTCTTCTGGTAATTGCGACATCGGTGGCAGTGGCGATATCTATACCGGTGATAGTGATAGTGGTGAAAGTGGTGTTGGTGCTGGTGGTAGTGATATTAGTGTCAGTGATATTGACGACGGTAGTGGCGGCACGTGAACCTTTGGCGAACACGTTACAAAGATGCGGTAAATTTTTCCATTGCCCTTCGAGCACGCCGAACCTCCCCGAACGTCGACTATCCTAAACAGGTGAGAAAACAAATATTCTGCGTGTTAATGTACGAGTCGTACGGATATACGATGTCGAAGCAGGTAACTGGATTTTTAAAATGTTCGAAACTTTGCTGCCAAAGTATTTTTTAAATATATAATGAATAATTTCATCGATTCTCTCTATCTTTTCGTTTCCTGGCGTTGATCGATTTGACGAATAAACGGTCCGTATCTTGCGCGTTATCTTAGGGTTGTTTCGCGGAGCCAGCGTCATACGCTAGATTATAGAGCAAAAAGTGTACTGTGTACGAAATTTGTCGAATGTTAATGTACGATCAGGGCGGTAAAAGAGAAACGAAGTCGATAAACACGATAATACGAAGCAACTACACGTCCGTTTAGGGAGCAATGGTACGACCACGCGTAGAATCGTTGCAACTCGTTAACGAGTCCAAGAACTCTTAACAACGTTACGTCGTTTCATCGCAAACTTCAGAATATACAGGATGAATTTTCGATTCGCGTTCCCGCCGACTTCGAAATAATCGACTTTCGATGAAAATTTGCAAATCGAACAGGATAGGCGCGTGTAGCTTTAGAACGTTTTTCCATGCTGGAAGAAAACAAGAGTTCGCTGCACAGATTCTAGGTTGGCAATTAACCAGCATGAAACGATAGATATCGCTTGTGTTTGGACTATACATATTGCCGATAGTTTTCGCTTTCCGGAGAAATTTAATAGAATTTTAAATTGAGAGGATATTCATACGTGATCCACGTTAATCGTTCAAAGGGGAAATCGGATTTACGATTACGATACGCATGAAGATCATAGGGAAGATACACGCGATAAGTACGTTTTTGTTGATTTTTTTCCACAGCTGCCATAATTATATTGGCAAATTTTAGAGGCAATCCGAGGTTACAAGGCATTTACCGCACGCATAAATGTATTCTGTAGGAAATTAGTATACAGCACGAACGGCAATTTTAAGCATATAATAACGTGTGATTAGTAAGTAAGAAATGTTTTAATACCTTCGATATTTTGTTGTTGTTGTTGTTGTTGTTGTTGTTATGACAAGCGATATTTTTAATACACATTTTTGACTTCAATATCAAATAAAGAATTCATTACGGTATTTGGTAACGTAAGATCGATCGATAAAGTATTTCATCTCGAAATTGCTTTCCTATAAAGTATAGAAAATGAAACATCGTATTCCTCTCCTGTAGTCTGCACATGACAAATATTGATTAAAGGTAATGATTGCGAATTTAGGATTTCTACGTTCGTTCAACGTTTCGGATCGAAAGCTTGTCATCGAAGATGCTTCGATCGATCACGTAGGACGAGCTTCTGTGACCTTTCGGTATTCGGTATTCAGTTCCAGCACGAGATAAGTAAAGGGCCGATGTTAATTACCAACGAACGCTTCGATTTCCCCGACGTGCGAGTATCGTTTCGAATGAGATATTCCCCGGTTACCTTCGGCTTATTTAGCTTCTAGGCTTTCAGGCCAGTTCCTCGGAGATTTTCCAAACGTTTGGTTTTTTAACGTCAAAGCGTGAAACCGATTTTAACGCCGACCGAACCGTTCAATTTGGAGATGGCAATTTTGCCGATTCGACGATATACTCGTTTGAAAGTAAGCGAACTAACGATTCGACGATTACGTAAGAACGATTTAATAAGATTTCTCAAGGTTTTAGAATTTTTGTCTCTTATTCGTTCACCTATTCGACGAAATACATTTGTCAAAGTAATCAAACGATATGAAAATCTCTGTTGAAGCATTTTCTTTTTGCAAAATATTTTCCACCTTTTTCGGAAGCTCTGCAAACTTTTTTGACTGTTCAATCTTTCCATCCCTTCCATCTACGCTTTCCTCGGTTGTTTGCTACATCATTTTTTAAATATATTTTTTTTTCTCTATATACATCGAACTTGGAGTAATTTCTCAATCTAAATAGCTTCTTCAAGCTCTTGTATATCGAAGATCTGACTGTCTTCCTAGGATTATGCTTAATATAATGCTGTATTATTGATCGTACATCGAAATCGAGATTTTAAGGTATTTTTGAGATAACAAAGCTTTGAAGAGCTACTTAACCTACATCGATGAAAAACTTGGGAAATAATTTTATGTTAAAGCACGGAAAATAGGAGCAGAGATTTTGCTAGAGCTGATTTTAGAAGAAATTAGAACCATCGACGGAATATTTCATGCGAACAGTGCAAATTGGAAAAAGTTCAGTTGGCTCGTTTAAGGGTATTTTTTCAATTTGTTGAAAGAAAAGATAGAAAGAGAGAAATAGATGAAAAGAGATTTCAATTATTGAAAAAGAATTAACACGATTAGTTCTCTGAATAATTTTGGTATTGACGTTCCAATCGTGAAAAATCCAATAGAAATCCTATCGAGAGAATCGCGAGGACTTGAGACCCTTAGATTAGCAATTGCTAGACACTCTAATCTCTCCTCTAAGACGTCTCTTATACTCTCTTATACGGTCCTCTTCGTACAGTTACTTAACAACGATGGATGTAAAAACTTTCCATATAAAGCTTTCCACATTTTCTCTTTAGGCTGATAAGCTTCTGTATTATAGCCGTGTTAGAGTAGGTTTTTCCGTGCAATTGAAAATAATTAATATCGTATGATCAACGATTAACGATTTTAATTTAACATGTATCAATAATCGCCTCGTATTCGTTATACGAAGTAATTTCCTTTCGGATCAATTTATTAACTCGTAACAAAGTATTTTATCAGCGACAAATAATTATACACGAGATTATCAGTTAAGAATTTCCTCTTAACGATCATAGCTTATTGCAAGGCCATAACTAATTAAATCGATAATTTTCATAATTTTTTAGTATCTCTAAAGAGAAATTTCCATTAGATTCGTAGAATATTTACGAAATATTTCGAGAGCGAGTTTCATCTCAGGTTTCGTTTAATACGTTCTAACGTAATATCCGCGCGTTCGATGTTCCTAACTTTCGGCAACATTAATCTCATCGGCGATAACCTACGTAATGATTACGAGAACAACGAGCATATTCAACTGTACGAGAAATTGTTCCTGGCAACGGCCACTTCGCTCGATCGGTTGTATAATTGTCCACTCGGTATCCTTTCTTTGGCTTTTTTCCCGCCGAAGGAATTCAGCGATAACGAGTTCGATATCAAACAGTTGGATTGGATCAAAAGCGAGAGAAATGAAATTTCATCGAGGCGCGTTCGAACAGCAAGGACGATAACAAGGGGCTGATATTAATCTCATCGACGAGATGCCGAGGATGATTATGGCAGTGGATCGACTTGGTCGGTGTGTTCCTCGGGCATGGCTGGGCAACGCTGGTTCATGTTGAACCACGATGGACCGTGGAGGGTAACTGCTGGAAACGTTTTGTATCGCCGGAGGGAGAGATCGAGAGAGACAGAGAGAGAGAGAGAAAGAGAGAGAGAGAGAGAGAGAGAGAGCGTACACCGAAGAGCATGCGAACGAAGGGGAGAGACAAGCAAGAGAGCAAGCACACGACTACTCGTGTGTCGAGGCGCGTGTGTTAGGCGCGCGAAACCAGGTTGGTCGTTGGTAGTAGGCGACAGCAAACAGTTTCAGGAATGCGTGGCGTGTGTTTCGAGCGCGCTGATATGATTTAGGAATCGCTTCCTACGGTCCCGACTATCCAGCGGTTTGGTCGGTCTAGCTATGGCACCAGCGTTGCGGGATTTGCGTGCATCGCCGCTAAATGTTTCGCTCCTCTGAAACGCTGCTCCGATGCCACTGGCCAAGATTTACCGAGCTTACGTGACCTTTCGGCCGCGAAATTAGGCCGATTCATCATAGGCTAGCTGAATGCTTACGCAAGGATGCCGCCAACCTCTATTCATCGTCCTCTGATCGACGATACACGCCGTTCGCGTCTCACGCCGCTACCATCCGAACCCTCTGCCGAGTACCGATCGATCGATCCCTCCTGCCGAATATCGATTACGCGATTCCTCCTATCCAACATCGACGATGTTCGACGATGCTCGAAATCGCTTTACTGCTCCGGTTCCTAGGAATTCCTACTTAGCTCGCTCGGATCTTTCCGCGATATATATTAGCTTCGCAGCAATTCCGACGCCGCGGGCGTGTTTAAATTATAAATATGCAAGGGTCGAGAGCTAGCCCCGTCTTTCGTAAATGGCTCAGGCTAATTACGTAACATAAACGCAAGTGCACTCGTATAATTGCGCGCTCGGTTCTGGCATGCCTTGATAATTCGCCGCCGTTTCCCTATTTTTCGCCTCTCGTCCAACTTTTTACTCGAACCAGAAGATTTTTAAACGATAATTATATTACGACAGGTTGTCTGTCGCCGTCCGAATCGTACGCGCGTCGCTAGTCAGTTTCGTTCGCTGCTGAGAACGCTCGTCGATCGAAGGCAAACCAAGAATCATGCTTGAACGCATTCGAATTAAACGTACGTAGAACGAAAGTTTGGCAATTTGGTTAATTCGTTGCTTTTAATACCGTAGATCGTTGCACACTACGAGCAGCGAGTGGGGTCACAATAAGGGTGGTGATCGCACGGAGAACCGTGTCGGCCAGGTCGCTCGATATTGGTGAACACGGGACGATATTCGAGCGAACAAGCCTGGTTTTGCTGCATTAATTTTATTATCAATGTTTCCCGTTAAACTTTTGTAATTCTCCTGTAATCGCTGTACCGCTTGTTGCGTGGCTCGTTTCGCTCCGTGTTTTACGTCGTTTCGATCACGGTAGTCCATCGTAGCCAAACAATGTTACGGAAATTTTCCAAATACGATTCGTTTTATCGCGAGACAGAATTCCCTCGTACAGGTGAACTTTTATCGCGTTATTCATATCGATAACGAAGTAATCGACGATCGATTCGTTCGAGCGAGGGTGATTCCTTATCTTCTCCAAACGTAAAATCAATCGATCGTTCGTTCTCGTGCTGGGTGAACTTCGGTCCTTTGAGTAGATTCACGAACGGTACACGCTCTACCGGTGACGAGCGTCGCTTCTTGCTTTCGTTTTCCTTTCGCCAGATGCACCGATACCGTGAAATCTCCTTTACCTGTGCATTTCGCGCTTCCCTCATTTTCCGTCCTGCCCTCTCGGATCGGCACGAAACTCCGGTCCTCTTCCGCTTCTCCTTTGCTCTTTGCTCTTTACTCTTCGACCTTTGCCGCTTTAACGCTCGGTGAATTTTTCACCGTGCAGCTAGTGGCTGGTCGAGTACGAGTTGGTCGGATTCTCTCTCCGGGGATACGCGAACAGCCTGCAGGCTTTGCACAGTCTCGAGTCTCGTTTCTTCGGCTTTCGAGAACGCTCTCTTCTCCGCCGCGAAAACTTCTGATCGCTACTCTTTTCTTCCCCGGTCGATCCGATGCCACCGTTTACAGCGATATCACGATGCACAAACTTTTGCTTTCCATAATTTTATCAGAAACGTGCAGCTCGACGCTTTGATCGTTTGGAGGAAATTCCAGTTTTGCATTAATCTAGTAGCAAGCAGAAAATCCTTAAGAGCGTGACAATTTCGACCCCGTTCGTGATTTTATTTCCGTCACGTTCGCCACTAGCACCGCCTTTGCTCGAACGCGGATTCCCGATGTTTCACAGAGCTGACGTGGATCGACTTGAAATCGAACCGATGTATCGTGAAAACAGCCTCGATGCTTTCAACGATCAAGCTTCGCGCGTATACACCGTCGTCGTTTATATCCGAATTCATTCGACGAATTCGCGAATTTTATCGGCGATTCTCGTTACGAGTAATAACTCAAACTAACGAAGAATTAATAATTACAAGTAACATCCATCTTTTACGAGTATCAACTTTCATGTCGAGTAATTAGAGCGACGTAAAACCAAGTACGAAAGTCATTTTATAGGGCGAGTTCGTTCGTTCGTTCGTTCGTCTTTCCTCGATATTCGATTTCCACGTTTTCGCTATGAAGAACGTAAGCAGAACTAAGTTTGCGGCACGGTAGAATTTATGGAGAAGGATGTTTAAGCAGTCGTCGTAAGTAGTAAATATTTGAACGATACTCCTGTCAAACTGCTGAATTTCTGCTACCCTTTATGCCTAATTATATCATATTTTCCCTTCGTGGCAGGTATTCGTTTAGCTTCGTTTATTTTATCCTGCTATTTTTCGCTTTTATTTCCAAACCGAAACATCGATCAGTTTTTCCAAATGAAATTCCGACCTGGCCCTTGTTCGTTCGAGTCGATTTCAAGGTACATGAACATCGTCGTTCAATAAACGTGGGTGTTAGTAAACATGGGAAACCTACAAACTGGTTCTCCGCTAGGAACTCCTACGACGTTAGTGTCCACGTATGAATATGTAATAGCTGGAAACACGGTGTACAGAGGCACGCGAGTCCTCGCCCTTGTACGTCGTTTTCTCTTAAATCGTGGTGCGAGCACGTAAGCCGAAACAAACATGTCGCGCGTTTCGTTGCTAAACGCGAGAAGAAATAACCACCTACCTCTGCCGTTTGCTAGATAGAGAAAAGAGCACATAAACTGGAAAATATGGCTCCTCTGTTTTTCTAAAAGCAAATACCTTCGGATTAATATTTCTTTCTCGTTGGTTAGCAGCGGCACAGCAGCTTTCGCGTGTACGACGTTAGGGTTTGTTCGGAGCATAAATCGAGACAAAGAACCGTGTAAGCAAAGAACGGAAACGGGTGAGGAAAGTGGTTGCCGCGAAGTAGGGTGATAGAGTGTACGCGAGATCGAGTGCAAGGGACACGAGAGTCGAGCAAGAGAAGCGGAAGGACCATACGGATGGACGAATAAATATAGACGGATAGGTAGACGGATGGGGCAAAGGCAGAGAAACGGGAAAGAAAGCGTGTGCGAGGAAGGAGAGTAGGCAGGGTGGAAAGAAGACCGACAGAGACTCTCGACCCTCCTTTGCGGTCCTTCGCGTACGATGCACCAGTCAGGCCACTATTGTTTGAGTCATCACAATGGTGGAACAAAACCTCAACCGGAGGATCGAACTGCACTCCAAAGCCCAACTCCCCGCCGCTGTCGGTCTTTTCCCTCGGCGAATCAGCCCCACTAGCGAACCCGTTCACCGTACGGTCCACGAAGAGCAACGAAGCTACCCCTTCGGAAGCGGCTGTGCGGCGCTGCTCGCCGCGCGTCTCCTACTTTCCCTCCGTTTCGTTCGCTGGCACTCGCGCCTATTCGCGACAGAAGCTATCGCTTTTCGAATGACAACAACCAGCGAGAACAAAGGGGAAAGGTTGACGGTGCAAGATGAATCCATTGTACCGCTGCATGCACCGCTGCCGCTTTGGTGTGTCGATGGTTTTCGACTCGCCAACCGTGCAACGTCTTTTCTACTTTTCGCCTCGTCGTCTGGCCGAATGAACCGCCCGCGGCCTACCTGCGCCTTCCTTTTTCAACTAGTCATCCGTGTTCGTCGATTCTTTTATTCCGAAAGATGAGCTTTTTAACGCACGCGCCAACAACGACGAATCGCCTTTGCTCGAACGCGGATTCGGATAAAACCCCTGCATCGTACAACGTCGCTCTATGCCAGAACGTGCACGACAAACGTAGTTTGATGGCAAGTTGAAACAATTCGAGTTCTCGGAGTCGAACATCGAACGATTTCGGAGAACCACGGTTTTGCGGTATCTCCTGCTGGATTCCTGAAACCGATACGATTCCGAGATTACGCTGCTGTATACTCCGAAAGCCACTTGCACTTGACTGATAGCGAACCGAGTTCTCGCGGTTTTAAGGCTTCGTTCCGAGCCAGGTAGAGGGGAAACCCCTCTCCACTCTGTCAATACTCAGCAGCCATAATCCCTCGAATAAAGTTATCACTCGGAAGGAATTCGGATTTAAGTACGACTCTGCGATTCCATTTATCTCCTCCTCGACAAAGCACTCGTGATCTCGATTCCGTATTTGACCATCTTTCGAAGAAACGCCGAGAAATTTATTACAGTTGTTGCACGATCTAACAGCGTGTAAGATTCAACGTTATCGTTTGGAAACGTAAGCGAAACGCAGCAGCCAATTCAACGTGCAATTATCGATGTATTCGTTGTTTACCGTCGATTCGGACGGTTAGTCGAGAGACGTTAGTTGGTAGAGGCGTGCAAATCTCTTCGAGCCGGAGCGATCGGCCAGTGACGATCGATCACGAGCCGTAAGAACGCGAACGTAGAAAATCGCGGTAAAGGGTTGTGCGAAAGAGGCGAAGAGAAGGGAAGATGATGATAAAATAGAATCGTCGGTCAAGTTTCGGCGAAAACATGTCGGCTCCGAGTTCGAATCTCCTCGTAAATCTCTAGAGTGCTCCGACGAGAAAGAATATTTTTTCGAGAGTGCCGCTTCCATTGGCACTCGAGAGAACGCTTATCCAGCCGTAGGAAACGCTCGAGCGCTGCTTCGCCCGCTTTCGTGGCAAGGCTCGCAACCGAACGATGATTGGATTAGTCAACGTCGTTTCTCAGAATTTCAACGAAGACGACTGCAACAACTATATGGAGTTTCGTGAAAATCTTCCATAGGAGAAAAGAACTCGCCGAATCTTCGGAGAGATTGGTCGATTCGATGATCTGTAAAGATGATTCGGCGCGACGCAGCCGCGCGAAACTGTTTGAAAATATTCAACGGAATAAATTCCCGAATAGGATAATCAGATGGTTCGCAATTCGTAGAATTCGCTTGAAACATATCCGTTGTTTTATTGGCAAACTGGCGGATATGGTACGCGAGGATATTCGCGCGTGTTATGCGAGGTTAATACCGGTATCTGGCAATTTGTAACTGGAAAAATATTAGTTCGGAGTTAGAAATTCGTGTGGGAGAGATTCGTTTCGTCGAGATTCGATCTTATCGGGATGATAAATTGGCAAGGACGGTAAGTAGGAAGATGAAGGAGAATGCTGCGAGGGCATGCAGACGTATACCGCATCGTTGATCGAACTACATGCGCGTAAAAAACCATTTCTATTGTCACGGGAGAGGTTGATTTTACGGGATAACGACCGTAGCTATTGCGGTCCACGATGTTTTACTCGGTCGCCTAAAGTGACTTCGTAAATCACTAGGGAGCGAGTTGTGCTCCTCGGTCATTATACCAAATTTACGCGTTCTATACAAGCTCGGCGGAGTTCGGGTTGCACGAATCGTTGGAAATTCTGCCGGTTCGCCCACCTCCGTCCTTCTCTTTAATCGAAACAAAAACTCGCTCGCGGCAGATATTGGTTTCGAACGTTGCGCACCGACCGGACTCTCGATGACGCAGAGATATCGCGAAAGTTTCGAGCTAGCCCCGATTAATTCGAGCGATTATACGGCGTTAAATCGCAATGCACCGTATAATACCGACCGCTCCACTCGCGCTATAATACGTTAAGTCTGGCCAACGAGTTCGACGGTGCGAACGAACACGTTTGCCACGCGTACCAAATGTCACCGAGAACGCCGCTGTTGAAATCCTGCAACATTGTACCGATGATTCTCGTTTTCGCCTCTCTCGTCCTCTCTCATCCTCTCTCATCTTTCCTCTGTCGCCGTTTCTCTCTCTGCTCCTCTGTCCGCGAACAGAGTCCAGTCGAGTGCCGTGTGTACAGTTAACGCTATTTTCCAACAGCGTTTTCATTCCTACTCTTTCTCCGTTCACCGGGATACTCGGGGCCGCGATACGAAACAACGTTTCAGATGCAACGCGAAAAATCGTTTTCGATGGAGATTCGAACAAACAGCCGGCAAAAAACGATAAATTAATGGAGCGCCGATTGGCTCGCGCAAGGGCGCAAGCCAAGAGGCAGCCTTAATTATATTATAAATTTAACGACCAAGTTGCGCGACGTGATACGAGACGAGCCACCGCGACAAGGAATGGCGCATCTTAGGGAAAAACTGCTGGAATATTATTATACTGCATCATAGTCACTGGCAAGGCGCAGAGAAAAATGTTTTGCATCTGCAGCTGACTAGGGTATGATATAAGTAATGGTTGCGCAAATTTCCTTTGGGGCAATGCGTTGCTATCGCGCTTCCCACCGCGCGCCCAGTGACATGCGGCTTTCTTATCAGGTGAAACCGCTGTTTCTCCCTCTGTGCCACAAACCGACGATCATATCGAAAGAGCATAACGGCCAAGGGCAACGACCGTTAATAGCCACGGAACGAAATCGCCGTCCTTCCAATTATTTCTCCCCGTCTCTGTCTTTAGCGGCGATATTATTTAATAAAAATGGCAAGCGTAACGGTAAAGCACTGGCAGGTAGCCAAGAAGAATCAGCCCCGTGCATTCTACTGGAAGATAACGCGATCGCAATTAGAGTG